>NC_069695.1:9327500-10577500 GCF_023699985.2 Odocoileus virginianus | reverse complement strand
ACATGAAAAGATGCTCAACATCACTCATTATCAGAGAAATGCAAATCAAACCACAATGAGGTACCATTATACGCCAGTCAGGATGGCTGCTATCCAAAAGTCTACAAGCAATAAATGCTGGAGAGGGTGTGGAGAAAAGGGAACCCTCTTACACTGTTGGTGGGAATGCAAATTAGTACAGCTGCTATGGAAAACAGTGTGGAGATTTCTTAAAAAGCTGGAAATAGAACTGCCATATGACCCAGCAATCCCACTTCTGGGCATACACACTGAGGAAACCAGATCTGAAAGAGACACGTGCATCCCAATGTTCATCGCAGCACTGTTTATAATAGCCAGGACATGGAAGCAACCTAGATGCCCATCAGCAGACGAATGGATGAGGAAGCTGTGGTACATATACACCATGGAATATTACTCAGCCATTAAAAAGAATTCATTTGAATCAGTTCTAATGAGATGGATGAAACTGGAGCCCATTATACAGAGCAAAGTAAACCAGAAAGATAAAGACCATTATAGTATACTAACACATATATATGGAATTTAGAAAGATGGTAACGATAACCCTATATGCAAAACAGAAAAAGAGACTCAGATGTATAGAACAGACTTGTGGACTCTGGGAGAAGGCGAGGGTGGGATGTTTCAAGAGAACAGCATCAAAACATGTATATTATCTAGGGTGAAACAGATCACCAGCCCAGGTTGGGTGCATGAGACAAATGCTCGGGCCTGGTGCACTGGGAAGACCCAGAGGGATCGGGTGGAGAGGGAGGTGGGAGGGGGGACCGGGATGGGGAATATATGTAAATCCATGGCTAATTCATTTCAATGTATGACAAAAACCACTGCAATGATGTAATTAGCCTCCAACTAATAAAAATAAATGGAAAAAAAAAAGCAAAAAAAACAAAAACCAAAAAAACCACAGGGCTCTAAGGAGAAGCAACAGTGCTAAATGTGCAGGGTGAGAATGTAGGAAGTCATCCTACAATCAAAACTTAAATCCTCAAGGTTCCATTTCATAAGAAACTTCAATTCTCATGCAACGTTTCCCTGTAGCCACCTCTGTAAGGCAGTTACGAACGCCCTCAGAAAGAGTATAGCTGTCCTCTTTTTTTCCATCCCACACCTCCAGTGGTAGGAACAGCAGATTCTACCAGTTACTGTGAGGCTAAAAAAGCCCGAGATAGGCTGGTTTTTGTTATCCAATTAGTTAGTCTCTGATAAATGGGCCCCACCTGTTTCTTCTAGACTGCCTTGTCACCCTTTGAGTTGCTGACCTGTCTTTCCAAACATTTTCTCAAACGTATTAGGAATCTTAAATATTATCTCATATTATTTAAGTCTTATTCGTTTCAACTTTCAAAAAGGCCAGGTGAGAAACAGGGTGGACAGGATAAATCAATGATTATGACTGGGAAAGGACAGCACACTATCACTCTTAACAGTACTACTCAGGCGGTTCATAAAGGACTGTTGTTTATCTGACTGACTTGGGACACTATAACCTATTTGAAGAGAATGTTTTCTGTGGTAAAGAGAAAATCTATTCGATGGAGATTGCTCCAGAAATAAAATTTCCATTAATTATGGCAAAGATTTAATTATTTGGTTTATCAGTTGTTCAGTAGAGAGATTAATTCAATCTTTACCCATCTGTTTAATCCATTACTTCCCTTCCTTCATCTCCCCAGGTGTTAATTACACTAGCAGAGGTGTGCTGAGATAAAGTCTACTTTTATATGAGTTAAAATGTCAAAATTAACAATTACGAAATAGTTTACAGATTTCAAATAATTCATATCTTGCCAACTCCCTATTAACAGAATTGGTTTAAGTTTTCTTCTCTGCCCCAAAATGGTGTTATTAAAATTACAGTATAATAGCATGAGAAATAATTCTTAAAAATTTTAATGGTTCCAACCTTGAGCTCTGATCCAAGCTTAGTTCCAAAACGAATATTTCTGACACAGTAGGGAGCCTGGCTCATGCTTTCAGTTCCTCCACACAAGACAACTTCAGAGTCTCTAGAACAAATTTCCTATTTAAAAACAAACAACACCACCAAAATCTTTTTATTGTGACAGAAATATGTATTAAGCAGTAAACCAATAGTAAAGCTAATAAGTACCCTTGCTTACAGTAAAACTTTCAGATTATAGTGTCTCAAAGGGAAATAAAAGTAATTTCAAAGTGAATGTTAAAATATTCATTCCCAAGATATAAGGAGGAAAAAAACTAGCAGATTTTTCAATCATTTATGCAGAAGTAACAAATCCTACCTACATTTTGACAAGGAATGGTAATTCTTAACTCAACACACATCTTGAAAACTAGCAGAGATATTAATGTCTAGTATAAATGTACAGATTGCCAGCAGATAAATAATAAGCCCTTAAAAAGGCAAAAGTAAAATTTATCTTATTAATCAATGAACCTGACGTAGACCAGATTTATAAAAACTATGTTAACCTAGGGTAGTCATAAAGAGGAATCTGTTTATTCCAATTTTTTCCACTATTTACATTTCTCAGAAAAACAGCAAATAACAATCTTCCAAGAGCCCAATGTTTAAAATGAATGCTAGGAAAATCAGGGTCGCTACCTAAGATATATTGTAACAGAAATAAATAAACGTGAAAGTAACTTGTTCATTACGTTTTATCTTTCATTTTATTTTGTAATAAAATATGAAGACTTTGAAAACATGAAGACATTGTCAAATTAAATTTTACTGTATCCCTTTTCCCTATGCTCAAGGGAGGAAATCTATTTGCCCAACTACCCCTTGAAGAGATCATGCTAGCTTGTCCTTTGACCAACAGTATTATTCAGTACCTTTATAATAAAATACATTTCTTATCATCCTCTAAATTCTCCAACTCCTTTCCTTACCTTATAGTCTTTATTCACTGTTTTGAACTGCCTTACCTGGAACTCTTGCAGACCTGGCATCAGATTCTGCCTCTACAACTTAGTAAACTTAATGCCTTTAATAATCAATTTCCTTGCCTGTAAAATAGGAATAACAGTTCTTGCCTCATAGGACTGTTGTGAAGATTAAGTGAGATACTGAATGTAAATCTAGCAGAGTGTCTGGCACATAGGAAGCACTCAATAAAAATGAGTCATGACTAGCTTTTTCAAAACTGTGATAAAATACACATAACATAAAACGTACCATTCTAATCAATTCTAACTGTGCAAGTCATGAAGCACATTCACATTGTTATGCAACAAACCACCATTACTTCCAGAAGTCTTATCAGCTTCCAAACTGAAACCCTGTATCCATTCAACATTAACTCCCCATTTTCTCTTCCCCACCAGCCCTAGCAATCCCCATTTTACTTTCTGTCTCTATGAACCTGACCACTCTAGGGCCCTCACGTAAGTGGACTCATACAGTATTTGTCCTTTAGTGACTGGCTTATTCCATTTAGCAAAGTGTTTCCAGGGTGCATCACTAGCTTTTATGAAATGATTTTCTTGCATGTTCGTAATGTATACATCAAAAAAGATTTTCTTTCTATAAATATTTGTCCAAGAAAAATCAAGTATTGACCTCTCTTCATAAATACTATAAAATTAAAAACCTAGTGTTACACTGAAGTGAGGCATTTCCTCTACTATTAATATTTTCAGAGAATTCAATAAAATGCTGCTCTTACCTGACATCCACTCACAATGGACTGGAAACCAGAGCCACAGAGCCTGTTAATAGTGACAGCTGGGATCTCTTTTGGGATTCCCACACGCAAACCAACATGTCTTGCCAAGTATATAGCATCTGAAGAACTCTGGAACAGAAGGAAAAGAAAAGAAAAAGAAAAAGAATTGCCTCTATAAATCTAGGAAATCAAGAAGAAGGACAAAATATACTAAAACGTCCACAATCTTTAAACAATTATAAACAATGTGGCTCTAAGGTACAACATAATACATACAGGTATAACATATTTTATACAGTAAGTGTGAATGATCTGAATATATACTGTAATTTGGTTGACTGCTTATTAAACAAACTAAGTATGAGAAACTCTTATATTAAATCTTTAGGAGAATACAGAATTTTATAACCATCAGAGCTGTTTAAAAATGGAATAGGCTATCTCAAAGTAGTATGTTCTTTAACAAAGGATGCACTGGAGACTGTGGTTTGCAACCTTGGCTGCACACTGTAATAACCAGGGAAGCTTTATTAACATAGAAACACACATAAAACAAGGTTATTTTTTGCTCAGTTAACAAATATTTTGTGGCTGGAGGCTCACAGGAACCGTCATTTCACTGGGAATGGCTGTTCAGCAGTTGCTAATTCAACGAACTCAGCAACTATACACAACATTATACTGAATGTTGAGAAGTGACTACCATGAACAGCTGTGTGCCAATAAATTAGACGCACACATATTAAGTCACTTCAGTCGTGTCCGACTCTTTGTGACTCTATGGACTGCAGCCTGCCAGGCTCCTGTGTCCATGCAGATTCTCCACACAAGAGTACTGGAGTGGGTTGCCATGCCCTCCTCCAGGGGATCTTCCCAACCCAGGGATCAAGCCCATGTCTCTTAAGTCTTCTGCATTGACAAACAAGTACTTTAACACTAGTGCCACCTAGGAAGTCCAATAGACAACTCAGGTGATGAGGAAAAATGCCTTGAAAGAAATAAACTACCAAAACCAAGTCAAGGAAAAATAGACAATCAGAATAGACCTATAACGAGTGAGTTGAGTTGAGCTGAGTTGAGTTCAGTCACTCAGTTGTGTCCAACTCTTTGCAACCCCATGAACTGCAGCATGCCAGGCCTCCCTGTCCATCACCAACTCCCGGGGTTTACTCAAACTCATGTCCATTGAGTCAGTGATGCCATTTAACCATCTCGTCCTCTGTCATCCCCTTCTCCTCCTGCCTTCAATCTTTCCCAGCATCACGGTCTTTTCAAATGAGTCAGTTCTTCACATCAGGTGGCCAAAGTATTGGAGTTTCAGCTTCAACATCAGTCCTTCCAATGAATAATCAGGACTGATTTTCTTTAGGATAGACTGGTTGGATCTCCTTGCAGTCCAAGGAACTCTCCAGAGTCTTCTCCAACACCACAGTTCAAAAGCATCAATTCTTTGGTGCTCAGCTTTCGTTATAGTCCAACTCTCACATCCACATGACTACTGGAAAAATCATAGCCTTGATAGATGGACCTTTGTTGGCAAAGTAATGTCTCTGCTTTTTAATAAGCTGTCTAGGTTGGTCATAACTTTTCTTCCAAGGAGCAAGTATCTTTTAATTTAATGGCTTCAGTCACCATCTGCAGTGATTCTGGAGCACAAGAAAATAAAGTCTGTCACTGTTTCCACTGTTTCCCCATCTATTTGCCATTAAGTGATGGGACCAGATGCCACTATCTTAATTTTCTGAATGTTGAGTTTTAAGTCAACTTTTTCACTCTCCTCTTTCACCATGAGTTCTTTAGTTCTTCTTTCCTTTCTGCCGTAAGCGTGGGGTCATTCTGCATATCTGAGGTTATTGATATTTCTCCCGACAATTTTGATTCCAGCTTGTGCTTCTTCCAGCCCAGCGTTTCTCATGATATACTCTGCATATAAGTTAAATAAGCAGGGTGACAATATACAGCCTTGATGTACTCCTTTCCCAATTTGGAACCAGTCTGTTGTTCCATGTCTGGTTCTAACTGTTGCTTCTTGACCTGCATACAAATTTCTCAGGAGGCAGATGAGGTGGTCTGGTATTCCCATTTCTTTCAGAATTTTCCACAGTTTATTGTGATCCACACAGTCAAAGGCTTTGGCATAGTCAATAAAGCAGAAGTAGACGTTTTTCTGGGACTTTCTTGCTTTTTTGATGATCCAACGGATGTTGGCAATTTGATCTCTGGTTCCTCTGCCTTTGTGAAATCCAGCTTGAACATCTGGAAGTTCACGGTTCACATATTGCTGAAGCCTGGCTTGGAGAATTTTGAGCATTATTTTGCTAGCATGCGGGATTCCCTTGTGGCTCAGCTGGTAAAGAATCCGCCTGCAATGCAGAAGACCTGGGTTCAATCCCTGGGTTGGGAAGATCCTCTGGAGAAGGGAAAGGCTACACACTCTAGTATTCTGGCCTGGAGAATTCCATGGACTGTATAGTCTATGGGGTTGCAAAGAGTCAGACACGACTGAGCAACTTTCACTTGCTAGTGTGTGAGATAAGTACAATTGTGTGGGAGTTTGAGCATTCTTTGGTATTGCCTTTCTTTGGGATTGGAATGAAAACTGACCTTTTCCAGTCCTCTGGCCATGGCTGAGTTTTCCAAATTTGCTGGCATACTGAGTGCAGCATCATCTTTAAGGATTTGAAATAGCTCAACTGGAATTCCATCACCTCCACTAGCTTTGTTCGTAGTGATGCTTCCCAGGGCCCACTTGACTTCACATTCCAGGATGTCTGGCTCTAGGTGAGTGATCACACCATCGTGATTATCTGGGTCACGAAGATCTTTTCTGTATAGATCTTCTGTGTATTCTTGCCACCTCTTCTTCGTATCTGCTGCTTTTGTTAGGTCCATACCATTTCTGTCCTTTATTTTGTCCATCTTTGCATGAAATGTTGTTCCCTTGGTATCTCTAATTTTCTTGAAGAGATCTCTAGTCTTTCCCATTCTATTGTTTTCCTCTATTTCTTTGCACTGATCACTGAGGAAGGCTTTCTTATCTCTCCTTGCTATTCTTTGGAATTCTGCATTCAAATGGGTATATCTTTCCTTTTCTCCTTTGCCTTTAGCTTCTCTTATTTTCATAGCTGTTTGTAAGGCCTCCTCAGACAACTATTTTGCCTTTTTGCATTTCTTTCTCTTGGGGTGAAGACTGAATTAATTAGTACAAAACACTACTCACAAAAAAAGACAGACGGGCTTCATTACTGAATACTACCAAACATTTAAAGAAGATACCAGTAATTCACGAACTGTTCCTAAAGAATAGAAAAGGATCACTTTCCAATTCAGCATGAAGCCAGAATTATACTGATTAAAAAAATCAGACAAAGACATCACAAAAACTACTGATTAATATCTCTTATGAATATGGATATAAAAATCTTCAATAAAATACTAGCAAACAGAATTCAGCAATTTAGAAAAAGAATTATTCACTATGACCAGTGCAAGGGTCATCGAGAAATGTAAGGTTTCATCATCTGAAAGTCAATTAATATATCACACTGTATCAACAGAATAAAAATAAAAAATCATATGATTATCTCAGTTGACACAGAAAAAGCAACTGACAAAATCTAACAACTTTTCATGATAAAAACACTCAACAACCTAGGAATAGAAAAAGAATTTCCTCAATCTGATAAAGGAAATCTACAAAAACCCACATAACGCCATACTTAATGCAGAAAGATCAGAGGCTTTCCCCCACAGTATCAGGAACGAGAGCAATATCCATTTTTTGTCACTTTTATTCAACATCAGAGTTTCTAGACAGAGTGATGAGGCAAGAAAAATAAATACAAAAGTAAAAGAAATATAGATTGGAAAGGGAGAAGCAAAATTATCTCCGCTCTCAGATGACATGATGTTATATATAAAAAATCCAAGTAATCAACTAGAAAACCATTAGAACTAATAAATGAGTTCTGCAAGGTTACAGGATATAAGATTTATAAAAATCAACTGTATTTCTTTTTTCTTAAAATCAACTGCATTTCTATACACTTTCTATGAACAATCTGAAAATTAAATAAGAAAACAATTTCATTCACAATAGTATGTAAAAGAATAAAATACTTAGGAATAACTGTTGAGATGGCAACACTCTGCAAACTGACCTACAGATTCAAAACAATCCTATCAGAATCTTAGCTGCCTTTTTCATAGAAATGGATAAACAGATTCTAAAATTCATATTTTAGAATTGCAGGAGGCCCAGAATAGCCAAAACAACTTTGAAAAGAAAAACTGAGGAGACTCACATTTCTTGATTTCTAAACTTACTACGAAGCAATGATAATGAAGATAATCAAGACAGTGTGGAACTGACAAATAAAGGATAGACATACAGATAAGTGCAATAGAATGAGGAATTGAAAAATAAAATCACGTGTCTATGGCCAGCTGATTTTCAATAACAGTGCCAAGACCGTCCAATGGGAGAAAGAAGAGTCTTTTCAAATGGTGCTAGAACAACTGGATAGTCATGTGTAAAAGAATGAATTTGAACCTGTACCTCAAAACATATATAAAAATTAAATAAAAATAAACCAAAGACCTAAATGTATGAGCTAAAACTTAAAAGAAAACATAGGAATAAATCTTCACGACCTTAGATTTGGAAATAGATTCTTAGATAATGAAACCAAAAGCCTGAGCAACAACCAAAATTGGGCTTCATCAAAATTCAAATTTTTCATACTCTAAAGGATACAATTAAGAAATGAAAAGATAATCAAGTATAGAAAAATATTTGCAGATCATGTTATCTGTTAAGGGACTTGTATCTAGGATATAAAAATACCACTTATGAATCAACAATGAAAAGACAAATAATTAAAAAGTGGGAAAAGGATATTAATTAGATATTCTCCAAGAATCCGCCTACAATTCAGGAGACCCCAGTTCAGTTCCCAGGTCTGGAAGATCCACTGGAGAAGGGATAGGTTACTCACTCCAGTATTCTTGGGCTTCCCTTGTGGCTCAGCTGGTAAAGAATTTGCCTGTAATATGGGAGACCTGGGTTCAATCCCTGGGTTAGAAAGATCCCCTGGAGAAGGGAATATAGCTACCCTCTCCAGTATTCTGGCCTGGAGAATTCCAGGGACTGTACAGTAAAAGGGGTCACAAAGAGTCAGACACCACTGAGTGACTTTCAATTTCACTTTCAAGAAGATAAAGCAATGGACACAAGCTCATGAAATTATGTTCAGTATCATCGATTATCAGGGAAAAGCAAATTAAAACCACAATGAGATACTACTTCACATTCACTAGCATGGCTACACTGATTAAAAAAAAAGACATACATTAACAAGTATTAACAAGAATGTGGAGAAAGTGGAACCTTTGTACCCTGTAGCGGGAATGTAAAATGTTCAGCTGCTTTGGAAAGCAATCTGAAAGCTTTTGAAACAACTAAATGTAAAGGTAACATATAACCTAGCATTTACACTCATAGGCATACACCGAAGTGAAATGAAAACCTGTGTCCGCACAGAAACTTGTATATGATGTTCAAAGCAGTATTATTCACAGCGGACAATTGTGCGCCTCTCTCTGAGCCTTCTCCTAGCTCTCAGAGCTGAAAGCATGCAGTGGAGGAGGTGGCAGTAGTCTCAAGGCTTCTCGCCCAGTCTGGAAACACTTTATAAGCCAGAAGAACAGTGACTTGGGCTCTAGTACTGTCAGTGGCAGGGCTTCCCAGGTGGCTAGCGGTAAAGAACCCACGTGCCAATGCAGATGTTAAGATGCAGGTTCAACCCCTAGGTTGGGAAGATCCTCTGGAGGAGGGCTTGGCAATCCGCTCCAGTATCCTTGACTGGAGAATCCCATGGACAGAGGAGCCTGGTGGGCTATATAGTCCATAGCGCTGCACAGTCAGACACGACTGAAGGGACTTAGCACGCAATGAGGTGTGAGAAGAGTAAGAGCGTCCTCGTATCTTGACCACACTTTGAAGGCATGTTTAGCTTTCAATTATTGCAAATGAATGATCTATTTTGTACACCATATATAGCAAGGTAGAGGGTAAAAGAGCTTCTCATTCCCCACAACAAACATTGACCAAACCTCTACTGTGTGTAAGAAATTATAGACAATGTATTGCATTGCTTGGGCTTGCTATTCTCCCTAGGTGGCACACAGAGAGAACCAATTTACTTCAAGTAAGTCAAGGGAATTAATCTGTTATTTAAGAAGCAATGAAATGTATCCCAAGTCCCAGACAGATATGTATTTTCCAAACATGTGCTCCTTTGAATTATATATGCCACTGCTTTGGGGGTCAGGGAATTGCTTAAATTATTGAATACCTTTAACTATTATTAACTAGTATACCATTATGACATGTTAAAGGAATTATTTTTAGAAACTGATAAAAGAAAGCAATAGGAGTGAATACTTCCCTTCTGCCCTACTAACCTGCATGACATTGCCTACGATGACACTGTCAACCGTTTCAGGTGAGACTTTGCCAGCAGACAAGGCAGCCCTGGCAGCAAACTCAGCCATGTCAGTAGGTGTGAAGTCTTTCAGAAGACCTCCATAAGCTCCAAAGGGGGTCCGCTTAGCAGCAACGATGAACACACCTATTGCAAGGAGAATTTATAAGCAATTGCAGATTAGTCAGTATCCCTAACATGCTTTGAATAATTCTCTGTGAACTTTACTATAAAGCACAATTTTCAATTAAATGACTGAAAATCTCTGTCGCATAATACATAGCATGGGTCACACGCACAAGCAGTCCTAAGGGTTATCATTTTGATCAATAACTGCATGCTGGCACCAAGAACTGCTCGGCAGGCTATGACGCAAATCCATGTTGGCTGGACATTTTTATAAACTGATTATTTGCTGATGATTTGTTTAAAATGGAAGCGCTTCTATTTGCTTAAATATATTGCTTAGTCATAAAATCAAAGACTCTCCCAACTAAAGGTGCCTCTCACACTATGAACGTCCTTCAGACTATTTCTGACAAAAGGTCCTCTCTACCTTGTGCTAAAGGCATGCTCTATTGTGTGAACCAGTGTTACCATGAATGGGCAACATGATGTTTTTTTCTCACACTGAACTGGCTTGTCTTACCAAATCGTCCATCCACCAATCCCAGTTCTATTCAAATGCATCCCAAACTCAGTTTATACACCTTCTAGAATATATGCTGCTTTGAATTTGTATTACATATGTCACTGCTTCTAGAGTCAGAGGATGACTCAGATTATGAACTTCAAATAACTTGAACTATTATCTGTTACTCTTAGAATAAAATGGGCAAAATAGATACCCTTTATCATGGGTAGCCCCTCCAGTACCTGATGTCAGATAACATGTAAAACTCCCAGACCTAAATTCTCTTTTCTGAAGTATGTAAAAAGTGTCATTTCAACAATTCTTTAATTCTGGCCATTTTCTTCTAAAGACACTCTAGTTCACTAATATCCTATTATAATATGTGTCAGAGTATAACAAAGTTTCCTACATCTGACCTAACCACAAAGGATACAGAGGAATTATCTATACATCTATTAATGCGAAGACTACAAATTTGCAGTATCACTATTGGTTCAATTGGTGTCCCTGTACAGACAGACACAAACTGCCCCTTCTCAAGGCACTCTAGTGCCACTAAAGGAAAAAAAGTCATGTTTAACAAATCTACAAGGACTAGGATGTGAGAGGCACCCACCAGAGTAGCAAAATGCAAAAATGCAAAGCCTGCATACTGGGGAACAACATCAGTTAACAGCTGCTTCATCACATTAATATTTATTAGGCACTAGACATCTTGTCACTTGCCATATAATATCTAATCTTCCCAAACAACTCTGCAGGTAAATATTATAGTCAACATTTAGGGGGTACTTACTGTATGACAGACTTCAGGCTTTATGCTTTGCATACACTAAATTCTCTCAAAGACAATCTGAGCACACATTTCCACATCTTGCCAAGAAATTATGAGACTTTTTAACAATGGGTTTGTGCCCAGATACACAATTCTCCTTTATGTCAGGGATCTCTTTTGATAGAACAAACTAAACCTATCCTAAAAAAATTCCAACTTTTTCTTTGATTCCTACTTTGAGAAATTTACAGTCTAAAAGAATGTTAGAAGCAACATACATAACTATAATTTAGAACAGATCCAATTGGTTATTTAAAGATAAAACATTCAGATATTTACAAAAGGCCATAAATATTAAAGTGAAAGTGTCACTCAGTCATGTCTAACTCTTTGCAACCCCATGGACTGCAGCCCATCAAGCTCCTCTGTCCATGGAACTCTCTAGGCAAGAGTGTTTGCCATTTCTTTCTCCAGGGGATCTTCCCGACCCAGGGACTGAACACATGTCTCTCTCACTGCAGGCAGACTCTTTACCGACTGAGCCACAGGGAAGCAAAATATTAGCTTAGTGCATTACACGTTTGCCTCTGACAGACGGGTTATTATGTGCCACTGTGCCTTCCCATCTGTGTGCTCAGTTACTAAGTCATGTCCCACTCTGTGATCCCATGGACTGTAGCCAGCCTGCTTCCTCTCTCCACGGGGATTTCCAGGTAAGAATACTGGAGTGGGATGCGATTTCCTCTTCCAGGGGCTCTTACAGACCTAGGGATCAAACCCTTGTTTCCTGCATTGGCAGGTGAGTTCTGTAGCACTGAGACACCAGGGAAGCCCACGCCTTCCTGTAAATGTCCTCTAATCCTCCTTGATTGACAGTCTCGGCCTTTTTTCATATTGGTGTTTACTTTATTTCATTTTTCTTTCCCTTTGCTTGCTTTCTTCCTAATTTTGGTACAGTCCTATTTCTGGTCATCGCCTAGTACATTCCAATTTGGCCAACTCTTCAGTAGACACTGACGATAGAGAATGGCTTCCTCAAGTGCCCAGAAAATGAAGAAAAATAGGCAAGTGAAGAGTAAGATATGGAAAAAGGGAATAGCACACGGTGAACGTTCAAGTTGCTTATAGCTGTTAACTTGAAGGTCAGCATTCTACACTGAATAGAAGGGCTAGAATTAAAAAAACTCAGTTTTGCTGGCTTGAAGAATAAGAAAACTGAATTTGCAGCAATCACAGCTACTGGGAACTGAGGGGGGTTTGTGAAAGAAAAGGACCACAGCGGGGAGCCCAAATATCCGGTTGAATCTTTAATCATGTACCTGTGGGGCCAACTACATACACCTCCACTAAGGTGAATTAAAAGTTAGCTTTGAGCTGCTTCCCTCTACACGGCAGACAGAGTTTGCAGTTTGAAGTGAAGTGAAAGTCGCTCAGTTGTGTCCGATTTTTTCTGAGGTAAGGTAAGGTGAAGTCGCTCAGTCATGTCCGACTCTCTGTGACCCCACGGACTGTAGCCTACCAGGTTCTTCCATCCATGGGATTTTCCAGTCAAGAGTACTGGAGTGGGTTGCCATTTCCTTCTCCAGAGGATCTTCCCAACCCAGGGATCGAACCCAGGTCTCCTGCATTGTAGGCAAATGCTTTACTGTCTGACCTCATGGACTGTACAGTCCATGGATTTCTCCAGGCCAGAATACTGGAGTGGGTAGCCTTTCCCTTCTCCAGATCTTCCCAACCCAGGGATCTAACCCAGGTCTCCTGCATTGCAGGTGGATTCTTTACCAGCTGATTTACAAGGGAAGCCCAAGAATACTGGAGTGGGTAGCCTATCCCTTCTCCAGCGGATCTTCCCAACCCAGGAATCAAACCAGGGTCTTCTGCATTGCAGGCGGATTCTTTACCAACTGAGCTATGAGGAAAGCAGTTTGAGTTCAGCCAAATTAACTGTCTACAAAAATAGTTAACAATTAATAAGTCAATACTTTTTGGAAAGTAGCAGAATTCAGTCTCTACAATGGTTCATCTGCACTGTTCACCACACAATCCAAAATTAATCCACACAGGAACAAGAAGATACAAACACATCTCAGAGATATTACAGGTTTGGTTCCAGACTACTGCAATAAAGTAAGTCACACGAATTTTTTTGGTTTTCCAATGCATATAAAAGTTATTTTTTTACTGTAGCCTATTAAATGTGCAACAACATTATGTCTAAAAAATTTACATACTAACCATCATCTGGGCCTTCAGTAAGTTGTAATCTTTTTTGCTGATGGAGGGTTTGAAATATGGTGAGAATCAACAAAATGTAACACATTTTGGGAGAAAATGTTGCAGGAAAAATGGCACAAGTAACTTGCTTGACTGTAGGATTGTCACAAACCTTCAATTTGTAAAAAACAAACAAAAAATCTGCAGTACCTGCAATTCACAAGAAAATGAGGTATGCCTGTGTGACTCATTCTTAAGATAAAAGACAATTAACAGAGACGGACCTCAACATGACCCAGATGTTAGAATTTGCAGACGAGGATTTTAAAGCAGTAGTCTCTCATAACTATGTTCCAAAATATATAGAAAAATATGTTCATAATAAGGAATCAGACAACTCCACAAAGAAAAAGAAGCTTAAAGAAAAAAACCAAAGTGAAAATTCTAAAACTGAAAAATACCTGAAATAAAACATGTATTGAATAGGTGTAGTAGCAGAATGGAAGTGAAAGGAGTAAGATTCAGTGACTCTGAAATAGATAAGTAGATATTATGTAATCTGAAGAACAGGGGGGAAAATATTGGAGAAAACAAAATAAAAACAAAAAACATGGGTAGAACCTCAAAGTCTATTGCAATTGACCTCAAAGTCAAAGGCAAGTCAATGGAAAAAGCATAGTCTTTTCAATAAGTGGTGCTGGAACAACTGGACATCCACATGCAAACAACAACAAAGTAGACAGACCTTATACCTTTCATAAAAATTAGCTCAAACTGTACCATAGATTTAAATATAAAATGCAAAAACTATAAAAGTCCTAGAAGATACCAAAGAAGAAAACCTAGGGGACCTTAGATTTGGCTTGGTGATAACTTTTTAGATACAACACCAAAAGCACAATCCATGAAAGAAAAATTTGGACTTTATTTAAAATTGAAAACTTCTACTCTTCAAAAGACACCATTAAAAGCACAAAGAGACAAGCCACAGACTGGGAGGGAATACCTGCAGAATACTTATCTGATAAAGGATTGTACCTAAAATATACAAAGAACTCTTCAAACTCAATGAGAAATTAATGACCCAGCTGAAAATGCATAAAAAATGTGCTCATCAAAGATACTATACAAATGGCAAATAACCATATGAAAAAATGCTTGACATTGTGTTATTAGGCAACTGAAAATTAAAACAACTGTGAGATTTCATCTCCCAACTAAAATCCAAAACACTGGCAACACCAAACATTGGTGATGATGTGGAGCAAAAGAAATTCACCCGCTGATTCTAGGAATGCAAAATGGTACAGCCACTTTCGAAGAGAGTGTGGCAGTTTATTCCAAACCTAAAACAAAACATACATTACTCACATGATCCAGTAATCACAGTCCTTCGTATTTACCCCAGTGAGTTGAAAACATGTCCAAAAACCCGCACACAAATGTTTATAGCAGCTTTACTCATTAACTGCCAAAACTTAAAAGCAGACAAGATGTTCTTCAGTAGGTGAATGGATAAGCTGTGGTACATTCACACAATGGAATATTATTCAGCACTAAAAAAAATGAGGTATCAAGTCATGAAAAGACATGAAAGAAACTTAAACGCATACTGCTGGTGAAACAAACCATTCTGAAAAAACAACACACTACATGATTCCAACTATGTAACACCTGGAAATGGTAAAATTATGGAGACAGTAAAAAGACCAGCAGTTGTCAGGGGTTGGGGGTTGTGGAGAAGGAGAAATGAACAGGTAGAGCACTGGGAAATTTTAGGGCAGAGAACTACTCTTTATGGTACTATAATGGTAGATATATATTATTATACATCTATCAAAACCTACAGGACTGTACAACACAACAAATGAAACTTCATGTAAACTATGAACTTTAGTTAAAAATAATGGATCAGTATTGGTTCATCAGCTGTAACAAATGTACCACATTAATGCAAGCTGTTAATAATAGGGGATAAGGGCGTGGGATGAATTAAGTGTATGGGAATGCTCTGTATTTTCTGTTCAACTTTTCTATAAAACTAAAAGATAAATGTACAGATTCAAGCTCAGTTAACCCCAAATTGAATACATGCAAAATGCACGCACACACTTATCCTGGCACATCACTGTCAAACTTCTCAAAACTAAAGATAAAGTGAAAATCTCAAAAACCAGAAAAAAAGGACATTACATACATAGAAATGATTTGAATGAACACTGGCTTTTCAGAAACAATGAAGGCAAATTTCCTTTGCTTCTCCATAAATTTCCATTCATGAGTTTCTTTCTTGCACTTTATAATCTAAGAAAGCATTTTTGTGTGGAAAGTTCTAGTGGTGAAATATGAGAAACCTACAAAAGAGTGTACGTGTATGTGTGTGTGAAAACAAAAATAAAAGCAAGAATTTCCCCTTTCCTTACATCATGTCTGTTTCTTTGGTGCTCCCAGACTGTAAAGTTAGCAGGAGTAAGGCTAACAGTGAACTAATACAATGATTTTGAGTGGGGAAAATGCTATTAAGCATTTTAAAAAATTATTTAAAAAAATAATCTGGCATGTGCAGGTATAAAGACTAGACAATCTAAACGATTTTTTTCCCATTTCATAAACTGGATACCATGGCAATAATTATTAATATCTGATCTGATATCAATTTTGTGTGGATGTTCAAAGGTCTAAAACCTAACAACCATTAACCAAACTAATGTTTTATGAATTTTATTTTATTTTTTTTTTTGAGGGTATTAAATCTTTTATTGATTACACATGATAATGGATGATACACAAGCTTCATTCCCATCTATAACTTTTATCTGGTACCATAATTCAATTTAGATATATTGCATAGGATGTGCCAACAATCATTAATAACCAAAAAAAAAAAAACCTCCATGACTTTGCATGGGTGACCCTTTTAATGGTGAACTCCAGGTCACAACACAGTAACTGTCAGTTCAACTACACCAAGGTTCTGAAGACAACAGCTTCTCCACCAAGCAGGTTGTAAATAAATTTCAAATGGAACCTGGCATCACCCTGAAGGAATTCTAACTTCACACTGTTGGGGTAGTTTACCAAAATGGCTTCAGAGTAGACTAACTCTACACAGCACATTAAAAAAAAAAAAAAAGACATTTATTCAGCGTCATGATCAGACTATTACATTTAGCAATCAACAGCATGGGTGCAAAAAAAAAAAAATCTACATTAAAACCCTTTGTTGGAATGCTTTACACTTTCCACAGAACAGAAACTAAAATAACCTGTTATACAATTAGTCACAAGTACAGTCCTCGAGTTTTTTGCCCATACACATGAGTATTGTCTAAAACATGTCTTCTTTGTAGCAGCTAGGCCCTGCCACCACTGTGCTTGGCTGAGTTCACAAATCTGTTGTAACCTGTAGCTTCCCTGTCACTTCTCTGGCTCTCCTCTCCTGATAAGCTTTGTTTCCTGGCAGTAATTAAAACCTTCTGCCACTGCCATAGCTACTGCTGCTGCTGAACCACATAGCCACCTTGGTTTCGTGGTTTGGCAAAGTACTGGCCTCCACCACCATAGAAGCCAGAACTTCTGCCTCCGAAGTTTCCTCCTTTCATGGGTCCAAAATTTGAAGATTGATTGTTGTAATTGCCAAAATCATTGTAGCTTCCGCCACCTCCAAAACTGCTCCCGTCATTACCAAATCCATTATATCCATCCCCACTGCCACCATATCCGCCACCACCACGGCTGCCACCAAAGCCACCTCAACCACTGAAGTTTCCTCCACGACCAAAGTTGTCATTCCCACCAAAACCACCTCCACGACCACCACCAAAGTTTCCAGAACCACTTCGACCTCTCTGGCTGGATGAAGCACTAGCCATCTCTTGCTTAGACAGGGCTTTTCTCACTTCACAGTTGTGGCCATTCATAGTGTAGTATTTCTGAATGACAATCTTGTCTACAGAGTCATGGTCATCAAAGGTAACAAAAGCAAACCCTCTCTTTTTGCCACTGCCTCGGTCAGTCATGATTTCAATTACTTCAATTTTTCCATACTGTTCAAAATAATCTCTCAGGTGATGTTCTTCAGTGTCTTCTTTAATGCCACCAACAAAAATCTTTTTCACAGTTAAGTGGGCACCAGGTCTTTGAGAATCTTCTCTTGACACGGCCCTCTTTGGTTCCACAACTCTTCCGTCCACCTTGTGTGGCCTTGCATTCATGGCCGCATCCACCTCCTCCACCGTGGCGTATGTGACAAACCCGAAGCCTCTGGAGCGCTTGGTGTTTGGATCCCTCATTACCACACAGTCTGTGAGAGTTCCCCATTGCTCAAAATGGCTCCTCAGACTCTCATCAGTTGTTTCAAAGCTCAATCCTCCGATGAAGAGCTTCCGCAGCTGTTCGGGCTCTCTGGGAGACTCTGATTTAGACATGACGGCAGTGGAGGCAGGGAAGTCTTCAACGATGCTTTCTCGGTGGCGTCCATGGGCAGAAAGCTTATGAATTTTAAAAGACTCTGGAAATTCAGGGGCTAAAGATTTTCACTGAAAGGCAGTGAAAAGACATTAATCCAGGGCACAATGAGTCATAAATATCAAGAAAGGGCCTCGCAAGGTGGCAAATGTGACCGTAGAGGAAAAAAATAACACTAGAAAATAAAGAGGAATTCTGCCTTCTTTTCTATTACATTGTTAGGAAAATATTTACCCATTTAACCACAACAACTGCTGACAGCAATCAAAGTTAGCAAGGACAACTGCTGCTTCTGTATCCACTTCAGTTGCAGGATTAATTTGGCAGTCCACCAACATGCTTTGCAAGGTTGCACAAACACTCCCAGCAAAGCTAAGGAACAGTAAGAGAATTACTATTTGTTGAGGGCAACCTTCCAACCAGGTCCTTGGATGGGTGCTAATAAAAAACCGGGGTCCTGGTTCTACTTGAAGATAGAAATCTGATTAATGACAATCTTAACCAAAGTCAATTTTGCTCCCATTCAAATGTGTCCTTTCCCTTACAAGAATCAATCAAACTTTCTCTCTTACCCAATAGTCCTGCAAGCACTTAGTAATACTGTCTCTTCAGCAACGAGTGCATCTGTAATGCATTCTGGCGGTGGTGGTGGTTTGGTCACTAAGTTGTGTCCAATTCTTGGAACCCCATGGACCGCAGCCCACCAGACTCCTTGGTCCATGGATTTCTGAGGCAAGAATACTGGAATGGGAAGCCATTTCCTTCTCCAGGGGATCTTCCTGACCCAGGGATCGAACCCACACCTCCTGCATTGCAGGTGGTGTTTTTACTGCTGAGCCAGCAGAGAAGCCCTCTAACTAACCAATAACCACCAAAACACCAACTACCATTATAGATAAGCCAGTCCACCTTTCTGGACATCAGTGTCCTCAACTATAAAACAGGGAAATGGATAAAAGTATGATCACTACTTTAACACCATAGTGAATGGTGTCCCAAAGTCATAAACTTCATACTTCCTCCGTGCAGGTGTTGATGCACATTCTTTCCTTACACATTTTTCATCAAATTTTCAAAGGGGTCTGTATTTTTTAAAAAAAGTGGTAAGAATCACTAATAAAACAGTAAACAGAGAAATCAATAAAACTATGCTTTCCTTTTAAGGACGATAACTCATGACAATGTAGCTGTTAAATAATTTGCGTCTCCTGAATACGCCATCCAAAAAAAAAAAAAAAAAAGTATGCTACTGTATGAAATTCAGAGTTGGAAAGAGCACGGACAAATTAAATCCTTTTGTCTCAGAATATCTATTTTCCACTGGAACTGTTTGCATGTCATTTTGGCTTGTCTGAGCTCCAGATTCCCCTAACCAACCGTCTACCTGGTATCTGCACTTGAGCACCTCAATATTCTCTTCCAGGTCTATCCCTTCCCCCGTTTTCCTCACTCCCTAAGGAGCATCATGAACTCAGTTCTTCAAACCAGAAACCTGAAGTCATTCTTGGCATTTCCTTCTCATAGACCTGCCACTCCAACCGATCACCAAGTTGTGTCAAATCCACCTCCAAATCTATCTCAAACCATCCCTCCCCCTTTTCCCCAATCCCACTGCCCCCCACTCGAATCAAAACCATCATTTGATGTTGCCTAGATCTCTGCCATAAGACTCTTAAGTGGTCTTAAACTCTCTTCCTTGCTACACAGGCAGATTCACAGTCCTGAGGAAATGGGGATAGACTGGAAATCAGATCGCATTACTCTTCTAGGTAGGAGGCTGCTTTCTTTAGAATCCAGAATCAAACCGATCACATTTACAGAGCCCTCGGGGCCGTGGACAACCAGAACCTTGCTTCTTAGATCCTGCCAAGTGTTTTCTTTCCCAAGGCCTTGATATGAGTCTCATCTGAAGGTTCTTCAAAGGACACATAAAGACAAGCTGTCATAGTCTTAAAAATTCCACTGACTGTGACCATTTGCTATGAAAAGGGAATTTACATACTTAGAAAAAAAAAAGTAACGGCAGAATTTCTGTACTCGGTGACGGTACTCTGCTGGAATCAGAAAGAGGAGAGGGAAAGGACTTAAGGCAGGTTCTCCAACAGAATGCCATAATGCATTTGCTGGGGTGGGGGTGGGGGCAGGTCATTCGTGCAGAGGTTCCCCAACGACGACAAGAGAATCTTCATTCCTTCCAAGCCTTGCCCACCCTGTGACCAGGTCCGAGGCCGCCGGCTCGTCTGAAAGGCACCCCTCCGCCCCAGGTCGCCTCGCGCTTAGGGGGCCCCGCCCCGGTCTTACCAACAGCTGACCTCGAACTAGGAGGGTCACTACCGCGCGGAGAAGAAAAACGACCTTCGAGGTCAGGAGCAAGCAAAACCGTGATGGACAATGCCTGTCGCCTCGCACGTATGGTTTCTCCTAAACTCAAGCAATGCTTACGGGTTGGCTTTTTTTTTTTTGTAATTAAGTCCCCTCGCCAAGGAGACCCCGACTCCCAGCCGAGACCCGACGTTCCTCCCCCGCCCCCCGCCCCCCGCCAAGGGGCGCGAGAGGCGGGGCCGCGGCGCTCACCTCGGAGCAGGGCCATGGCGGCGGGCGGGCGGCTGCGCTCGGGTCCTCAGCGGCGGGGCCGCGGTCCCACCCGCCACGCCCGACTTTAAGCGCTCGGGGCGGTGCCAG
The DNA here is from genome assembly GCF_023699985.2 of Odocoileus virginianus. Lineage (NCBI taxonomy): Eukaryota > Metazoa > Chordata > Mammalia > Artiodactyla > Cervidae > Odocoileus > Odocoileus virginianus. Next base: position 10,556,566 of record NC_069695.1, on the reverse strand, counting down.
CGAGGCTACGCCCCTGCCCTTTCCCCTACTTCGGAGGGCCTGTCAGAGCGCTCCCCTCTGGGCCCCGCGTCGCCCTTGTTGGCGCCATACTGGGTGGAAACCAATGGTGCTGAAAACCTCGCGGGGAGACAGGCCTCCCCACAGGAAAACGTTCCTCTAGAGCGGATTCTTCCCATCTCACTGTTTTTTAGAGATTCCCTGTCTGTTTCGCAATGGAACGTTTTGACTCTCCCCTGCCCAACCTAGCCTTTGGAGCCCCTCCCCGCGCCAAGGTAATTAACGGTTCCCCTCCTCCTCACTCCCGGATTCCCTTCAACTTGTGACCGGGCCGCCAAAGGTGTGAATGGGCAGCCAAGAGGGCGGAAAGGGTTTGAGGAAGGTCTGAGGCGGCCGAGTTCGGCCGGAAGTCGGCTGGGCGCGGAAGACGGCGTGGGAGGGGATTGGCTGAGCCGCTCTGGCAGGCGGGGCGGGCGGCTGCGCAGAACAGCCCAGGGGGAGGCCCGGGCGACTGGACTCGCCCGGGAGGTCCGGGCGCGCGAAGCGGGGCAGAGAGATTGGCAGGTGTGGGTGTAGCTAGTGGCGTAGGGGACGGGGCGCCCCCGGGTCCATGATGCAGCCCCCGGATGAGGCCGCAGTATTTTCCTTATATGATCGGGCCCCATGGCTGGCGGCGCCGCCGGCCCGGAGCCTGAGAGGATTATGAAAACGTGTCAGGCGAAATGGGGCCAGGGACCCGGGGGCTGGGAGGTTAGGGGAAGGCAGTTAGGCTAAGGTTTGGGTGAGGTTAGGGTGGCCCCTGCCGCTCTGCGAGCCCTGGTCGATGATGACGTGACCACTGCGCAATCTGAGTTCTGGGAACTAGGTGATGGAGCGTGTTCTGAGGACGGACTGAGACCGGGCGAGCAGGGGGTGACGCGGTCGGCAGACCCCAGCCCGAGGGCTCGGGGCGGGCCACGCTGCTTCGGGCTTAGCTCGGTGGTTGGGAGGCTCTGAGGTGTTCTGTGAGCTGCCTGGGAAGAACGCCCGCCCCAAATCCAGGTTTTCAAACGCGTTCGTTGTCCTCTCATTTTTTTTTTTTTTTTAACCCAACGTTTTTATTATGAAAACTTAGAAGAACGTGCAGAGACTTCTACGTGAACTACCCGTATATTCATCACCCGTGTTCTACAATTGTTAACAGTTTGCCATATTTGCTGTATCACATCTTTCCACCTTTATATATATATATATATACACTTTTTTTTTGTCAGCCTTAGTACACTTCAGGAATACTTTGGCTCACGTTAAAGGTGAGTATATGTTTACAGTTATTTTATGGCAGAATTACCATATGGTCACACGTATGAATCTTCAAGTTGGATGAGTTTCACAAGTGCTTATACGGTTGTAACCCAAAATATTCTCAGCTTTCAAAATGTAATTAGAACATGTCCAGCATTACAGAAAATCCCTTCATTTCTCTCTTGTGCTCCCCTTGTTCCCCTTTCTTCATCTATTGTTCTTTGACCCTCTGGTTTATTCTTTTTTTCTGTTGCTTTGATTTAAACAAATCCAGGAAATTGACACTTGTTTATTCAATACGTAAATTCCAAGGCTGTTAACTTTAAATTCACTTTAATAACTTTAAATAATATGTATATTGGTTTTTCACAGCAGGTGTATATAGTCAGTGGAATTTGGACTTTGAATAGATCAAAGCTTCACACATACCTGATGGTATTTTTTTTCATCTCCATATTCTGGATGATGAGTGATAGTAAAATAAAAGCTACCATCTTTGGGATTACTGTTATGTAAAACAGAATAACATACAGTTCATACAACATCAGACAAACCCGAATTAAGGGACATTTTGCAACCCCATGAAATAGGTAGGAGTTAATCCTTTATTTTATAAATGAGGAAGCTTAGACCCAGAGAAACCAAGTATTTGCCAAAGCCTCAAATCTAGAAAATTGCTGAATTTGAAGTTTGAACTCTTGATTCTCAGAAGCCCAAGGCCTGTGTTCTTTGTCCAGGGCTTATGGCATTTGGAGCATAGAAGTGGGGGGTAGAAAAAAAGTTAGCTAAGGCATATGTTATAGAAAACAGGAAAGGAGGTGAATGCTAAGTTAATCTTCCTTGGTGGAAGAAATAAAGTAGTTGAAACCTTGGTAAAGGTAACATATTTGTATTTGGTGACTTGAGTTAGAAGATTTATTTGCTTTTTTTGGCAGAGAAAGGTGGGTGGAGAAGTGAGGCAATGGGTCATTACTAGATGCTCGCCTTTGTCAACTATGGCTCCTACAGAAAGTGATTCGAAGGACCATTTTCTTAATTCTTCCAAGGATAGTACAGAGCTGATACCATTCTAGATGCATGTATATAATGAATACCTTAGAGCATTAGAACTTGATTTATGTTTGACAGCTAGCTACTCATAATAAAATAGAAATCAAAATGGAATTCATTAGGTGAGCCAAAACCAACATGGTTTATCGCAGGTTGGCATTGAACTTCAGCCAGTCAAATATGTTTTGTAATACAAAAAAAAAAAAAATCAGAGTTTTCATGTGCAATTAATTGTGTTTAGTGTGAGATACAACAGTGGAGGAAATAAACAAATCTTGAAAAGTTATGTGTTTTTTCATTAAAACTTTCTAATAGTCCAAATGCAAAATAAATTCTTGGTCTCTAGAACTATTGATAAGGGTATTAGTGTTCTTCAGTAAGAGAAAAAGGCAGGTTCTATTCAGTTTGGCCCTCATATTTATTGAGAAAAGTTAAAATGCCATCATGAGTATCACAGTTTCCCACTTAACATCTTACAGATCGCCTGCAACAAGTCCTTCCAAATAGAAATTTCTAAGTTTTCCGTGATTAAAAATGTCATGAAAATGGGTGTATTTGAAAACCACTGAGTAAAAGGTTTACATATATAAAAACATGAAAATCTATGTAAAGACATTTACACAATCTCAGAGTATCATGAAGAGGAAAAGTTATCCATACACTAGAGAAATCTTGTGGGTATTATCTTGACCAAATGACCAAGCTTAATGTTACCTTTAATGGGACAAACTGACATCATGCACTGAGATGCATGGAGAAGGACACAAACTCACGTAGGATTTCTCCAAAAAAATGTCTGACAAATCTAATCATAAGGAAACAATCACACAGATCCAACCGAAGGGCACGTTGCCAAATAACGAACTGAACTCTTAAAGTGTCAGTGTTGTGAACAACAAAAAAGGCCAGGAATGGTACTAGATGAACAGGACATGAGATGTGACAGTTAAGTGTAATGTGGGGTCTTTTTGGAAACTGGATTCAAAACAACTCTAAAGAACAAAATTGGGACAGTTGGAGGAATGGTCTGTAAATTGCATGAGGTGGTATTGACATTACTTTTCCTGATTCTGTTAATTATACTGTAGACAGGGCAGAGATTGTCCTTTGTTCTAAGGAAATACACACCAAAATATTTAAAGGTGAAGAGTCATGGTGCCAAAACTAATTACCAAACGACTGGAGGAAAAAAAAAAAACCATGCATCCAGATACACTGGCAAAGACAGAAAGCAAACATGGCAAAATATTACTAATTAGGGAACATAAATGTAGACTACATGGTTGTTCATTGTTCTATTTTAACTCTTCTATAGCTGTTTAACTTTCAAAATAAAAGTTGAGAGGAAAAGTATCTTTCAAGCAAGCTGAAAAATTACCTAAAATTCCATTTAGTTCTTTTCATTTTTAACCATATCTATATCAATATGTACATGTATAGTAAAATACTAAATATATCAAAATTAGGTATTTTATAATTTTAAAAATCTAGACATGAGATGTAAAGTTACTGTTGTAAGACATTTAGCTTTCAATATTTTTAAAAATAGCCTATTATCATGTCTTTCTGTATTTTTATGAAAAGAAAAAGTAGCATTAGTGTAAAACTGAAAATCAGTGAATCAATTATAAATCTTCAATTTGCATGTTAAGATTTCATTAGGATTTCAGAAATAACTGGCCTCAGCCCTGTTTTCTACATTATGTGGATAATTTTGCTGTACTTAAACTTCCTATAATACCCCAAATTGATGGTAGTTTTGAATAGCACTGCTTTTAGAAGTTTCATTAGCAGAGACTGGGAAAGCTGGTACAGTTGGTAGGAGCTGGGACTGTTAACAGATGAGTACAGTGACCCGTCAGTATCTTAGGGGATTGGTTCTAGACCGACACCTAAATCAAGTCCTTTACATAAAGTAGTATTTGCATATTTGCATATAACCTATGCACATTCTCCCATATACATTTAAAAATCTCTGATTAGCTATAGTACCTAATACAATGTAAATTCTATGTAAATAGTTGCTGGTGCGTGAAAAATTCAAGTCCTTTTGGAACTTTCTGGCAAATTTTTTGATTGTAGTTGAATGAATCCATGGATTCAGAACTCAAGGATACGGAGGGCCTTGAATTTGAATGAATGAGATAGTTGAGTTTGCTAATCTTGAGTAGCTGGGAAAGTTATGTATGTGCTCATTGTTAATCTAACTGCTTTGGTGATAACTTCAAATTTTGTTAAGAGGCAGTTATGGGGAGGAGAGGGTGAGATGTATGGAGAGAGTAACTTGGAAACTTACATTACCATATGTAAAATAGATAGTCAATGGGAATTTGCTGAATGTCTCAGGGAATGCAAACAGGGGCTCTGTCTTATCAACCTAGAGGGGTGGGATGGGGAGGGAGATGGGATGGAAGCTGAAGAAGGAGGGGGCATATGTATACACATGGATACCCATGGCTGATTTCATGTTGAGGTTTGACAGAAAACAACAAAATTCTGTAAAGCAATTATCCTTCATTTAAAAATAAATATTTTTAAAAAGAGGCAGTTTTAACCTTGGATGTGGTTTTGTCCTTATAACAGATACCTACCCTACTGAAAGTTTAAGTTGCCGAACAAGCACATCAGAAATAAATATAGACAGAGAAATACAGACACTGATTTGCCGAATTTAAGTTTACCCCACGTCTAGATGTGTTCCAACTAGCTTAAAATACTACCACAAACTTAAGTGAAGGATGTATATAGACAGCTGGCCCTTGAACAGCATGTGTTTGACCTGCACAGGTTGATTTGCAGATTTGTTTCAATAGTAAATACTATTGTACTACATGAGCAGAGATTGGTTGGAATCTCGGATATGGAGGAACTCAGTATGTGTAGAGCTGTCTATAAATTATGTTCAGAGGATGTAATTTGACTGCATGGAGGGTGGGCTTTCCTAACCCCTACTCAAGGGTCAGGTGTATTTGTCTTTGTTTCTCTGTTTGAAAGTTACTTGCAGTGTCTGTACCTTTACCAAGCCTTAGAATTTCAGTTGGTAATACAGGTATACTTCATTATATTCTGCTTCACTTTATTGTGTTGTTTTGTTGTTGTTGTTGTTTCATTTTGTTTTTTAAATTGAGTTTGTGGCAACTCTGCTTGGAGCAAGTCTACTGGTGCCATTTTTCCAGCAGCATTTGCTTACTTTTTCTCTCTGCATCACATTTTGGTAATTCTTGGACTATTTCAAACTTTTTCATGATTATCATGTTATGGTGATCTGTGATCAGTGATCTTAGCACACTTCAGTATAGTGGAAAAATATATGTACTATGAAACCAAAAAATTTGTGTTACTTGTGATATTCATTTTATTGCAATGGTCTTGAACTGAACAACCAACATTTCCAAGGTATACCTGTATTAACTTAGTTAAATCTAGGCTCTATAACTGAGCAGGACCCTATGGGGCCTCCCCTGCGTAGACCCCACCCACCATGTCCTTCACCTACTGCTGTTGGTAAAAAAAAAAAAAAAAAAAATCTTTAGCCTCCTTAGCCACCATGTCCTTCACCTACTGCTTGTTGGTAAAAAAAAAAAAAAAAAACTTTAGCCTACTTAGCCCTCCCTGAGTTTCAAAGAGCAAATTTAATCAGAAAAGTTAGAAAATGCAGAAATATAGGAAAACAGTTAAGAGAAAGTAATAATGGTTTAGCCATAAAATAAAGTCAAGGACCTTTTAGTTCCTTCTTACGGGCTATAAGTAACATTCTGAGCCATATCCTTGAGCCGTTTTGCAGATACTGAAACACCCACCTGGTAGAAGAAGTCAACTGCCTGTTGACCACAAGCAGGAGACCCCAGACTGGCTGGAATCAGAAGGTTGGTGATGTTGACTCCCCACCAACATCAGGTGATGTCAGAAAAATGTTTAGGAGCTGATCAGACACTCTGCAACCCTAAGCCTCACTGTCTTTAAAAAACGTTTCCCTGAAGTTCACCCAGAGTTCAGGTCTTTTGAATATTAGCTGCCCATACTCCTCCTTGGCCCTGTGTTACACTGCCCTTTCCTTCACCATCACCTGGTGTTGGTAGATTGGTTTTACTGTGTGCAGGCCAGCAGACCCAAGTTTGGTTCCCCAAAAACTGTAATGAGATTGTTTCTAATCTGTAGACCAACTTGGGAACAATTGACATTTCTGTAGTATGGAGTTTTCTTATCCATGAAATGTTTTTCCAGTACTTTAATGTCATCGTTAATGTTTTTCACTTATGTAAGTTACTCCATACAGATCTTATATTGTTCTGATTTGTAATGACATCTTTGCCATATACAGAGTTATACATATGAGTCTATCTCTGAGCTCTCTGTTTTATTTCATTGATCCACTGCATGCAAACTGCCTTGTTTGAATTAACTCAGTAAGTCTTATTTTATAGGGAGTTTCCTTCTACCTGCAACTTGCAGGCTTCAGCTTGCCAACCTCTGGTTTAAATGATCATGATGCATGTTTGAAATACAGACCCCTGAATAAAGTGTCTTAAGAAAGCATTAAAAATAAACTTTTCAGCCAATGTGCAATTAGTTTTAAATTTCATTTAAACTTGTCACACCACCTTATTCAATAGTATTTATTTCCACAGATTTTTATCCACAGCTGAATATTACAGTGGCTAATACAAGCAATGTTTATAAACAGGTTTAGTTTTCAGATTTGTTCAAAATGGAAAAATATTTTTATTAGTAATATTTCTTCTCCACTGTTAGATTCACCCCTGAATATGATGTGAACTCCTCAGTGAAGCAGTCCTTTATCTAAACATCAGTTGGTGACAAAATGTTATATTCAAATCTGGATTGTTCTGACACTATCACTTTAGAAAGCAGTTTAAACTCATTTTTGATTGACCCTTTTTATTATAATTGGAAAATTTTTTGGAAAAACAGTCTTTAGTATCTAATGATCTATATAATAAAAAAAGGCCTATGTTTTATTGGCATTGGCATCAACCTCTTAATTTTCTATACATTGATTCTCTATGGCACCAATGTGTACAAAAAGTGAATTATGGCTGTTTGACTCATGCAGCAAATAATGAGAAAATGACTGTGAGAAATATTCTATAAGGAAAAACTAGTGTCCTGCCCCATGCTGTCATATTTTAGTAACTGTTTAGTCCTTTGGCATCACACAAGTGTTTCAACTTATGATTCCCTTGCTATCTTAGAACTAGGTCAAATGTATGAAAGCAGTTAAATTTACTATATATTAAAGAAATGGATTTTAATTTATTGGTTACTGTTATCATAATGCATTAAGTGAGGCTCTTAAGTATTTGATGAATTGATAGTGACAGTGTTAATTTTTTCTAAGTTTTCCAAGTTTTGTCTCTTGTTTTTACAAAAACTTTAAAATGTAGCATAGGAAAATCAAGGAAAAAACTCTTGTTGACATGCTTCATAAAAAGGAGAATAAAACCTATTTTCCTTTGGGTTTGATCTGCTTGCTGGGTACCATTAAGTCTAACAGCAGCTGTGACAGCTTGTGGAGAATGCATGTAGGTGATATGTTTGTCAGCTACAGCAACAATTATTAATATGCACACAACACACATTACTCTCAGTAAACTGATAGATCCAGTTAATGCTTAAAACACAAATTGTTTAATCTATAAATATTTGATTCTTAAGTAATCTTTAAAATGCTTTTTAGTTTCAAAAGACAGAACAAAAACACCACCAGAGTGTTATGTTGAACATGAAAATTCTTCCCACAGCAACACTTATTTCAGATAATTGATGTCAGTTATCTTAGTAACTGCTGAAGGCACGTAGTGAGAGAAGTGTCAAGTAAATTTTAAATACTAAAATACAAAGAAAGAGAATTCAAACCTTTATGTTGGATTAAATTAAATTATAAGTCATTGATTTCAAGAAGTTGGAAAATGTGTTGAACTGACTTAAGAAAAATGCTAACTAAAGATTACTAAAGATGCTTCTTCTAGTCTCTGTTATGTTAGATAGGGCAAATCTAAACATTAAGTAACATTAAGACACATTATTGTGTCTGTAAAAGAGTGCTTGTTTTTTTCCTAGTGGCTCAGTCGTGTCTGACTCTCTGTGACCTTACGGACTGTAGCTCGCCAGGCTCCTCTGTCCACGGGATTTTTCAGGCAAGAACACTGGAGTGGGTTGCTGCTTCCTCCTCCAGGGGATCTTCCCAACCCACGGATCGAACCCACATCTCCTGTGTCTCCTTCACTGCAGGCAGATTCTTTACCTACTGAGTCATTAAGTATATACAAACTGCAGCTCCAGTAAAATATCTTTACCTTTGGAAGAGAACTCAATCTACTGTTTCTTAGGCTTAGTAGGGAAGTATTCATAAGGTTCCCCCACCCCATTTATTCTACTTGCCAAGCTCTTATTCAGTGAGTCCTTGGCACCCAGTGGTTAACCACTGGTAGGTCTGTCATATCACAGGTAGTGACAGCAAAGGCAGTGACCCAGAGGGATGGTGAGGTGAGAGTCTGAGACAGCACGCAGGGGCTTCCCTGGTGGTTCACACGGGAAAGACTCTGCCTGCCCTGCAGGAAGGAAAGAAAGGGAAGGTCACTCAGTCATGTCCAACTCTGCAACCCCATGGACTGTAGCCTGCCAGGCTCCTCTGTCCATGGAGTTCTCCAGGCCATAGTACTGGGGTGGTTAGCTGTTCTCTTCTCCAGGATATCGAACCTAGGTCTCCCGCACTGCAGGCGGACTCTTTACCAGCTGAGCTACCAGGGAAGCCCAAGGATACTGGAGTGGGGAGCCGATCCCTTCTCCAGGGATCTTCCTGACCCAGGAATCAAACCGGGGTCTCCTGCATTACGGGCGGACTCTTTACCAGCTGAGCTACCAGGGAAGCCCAAGGATACTGGAGTGGGGAGCCGACCCCTTCTCCAGGGATCTTCCCAACCCAGGAATCGAACCAGGGTCTCCCGCACTGCGGGTGGACTCTTTACCAGCTGAGCTACCAGGAAAGCCCAAGGGTACTGGAGTGGGGAGCCGACCCCTTCTCCAGGGATCTTCGACCCAGGAATCGAACCGGGGTCTCCTGCGTTACAGGCGGACTCTTTACCAGCTGAGCTACCAGGGAAGCCCAAGGGTACTTGAGTGGGGAGCCGACCCCTTCTCCAGGGATCTTCCTGACCCAGGAATCGAACCGGGGTCTCCTGCGCTGCTGCAGATTCTTTACCAGCTGAGCTAAGACCTGGGTTTGGTCCCTGGGTCAGGAAGATCCTCTGAAGAAGGGAATGGCTACCCACTCCAATATTCTTGCCTGGAGAATTCCATGGATAGGGGAGCCTAGAGGGCTATATAGTCCATGGGGTCACAAAGAGTCAGACGTGACTGAGCAACTAATATAACACATCCAAGGACAGGGAAGCCATTGCTTTTAAGGAATCACTGCTTTTCAAATTCCTTACCACTCTAACAAGGCATTTCATTTTCTCTAGTAGGTTAAGAACAGGCCCTACCTGAAACTAAGTTTTAAGCTAAAATGCAGTAAAAAGCAAATTATATGTAATAAACAACTTTAAAAAGAGGTAGCCATAGACCCAATTGGTTTAGACTGGCCTTCCAAATGTAGTCACCATGTGGGCTGGAGTGTGGGTCAGGGTTGTCATATCATGTGACTTTATCTGGGGAGGGAGGAGAAGGCACAGTTCTGCGTGGACACCCGAGAGGAGTCTGGATGTTCAGTGTGGAGGTCATGTTGACGACATGGGTTGGGACCTGCTGGGCAGTGGTCTTTGTCCAGGTGTGTGTGGTGCCTCTTCCGCCCAGGGGGTGAGGAGAGTGACAAGGAAGCTGAGCTGTGAGGGCTCCGCACACAGGACTGTTTAGTTCTCGGAGTTTGTTGTATTTCTAAGAGCCTTTTAAGGTGAGAGGCTGAGTAAAAAGATGGTGGGGTGTGTGGGTTCTACTTGTACTCTGTGGAGAAATTTTATCTTCTTGATGCAGCAGAGAAGCTTTTCTATGATTTGCAGACACCATCTGTTCCTGTCATGGGAGGAGCGTACTGTTATCTACCAGAAATGTGAAAAAACAGTCAAAAAGGGTTGTAAGCAATATGTAGGATTTTCTAATTGAATGCCTGCTATTGAAGAAACCAGCAGTAAACACATAAAATCTGTTGTAATATTATCATTAAATACTTTTTTTAAATCCTTAAAGTGTAGATATTTACAATTTTTTGTAGTAATTTTGAAAAATGTTGAAAATAACCTGAAAAGGGAAAGTTGACATAAGCTGTTCTCTCTTAAGAAAAAAAACCACATACACACACACACACACACACACACAAGCACCCAAAACTTTTGGATAATAATTTAATAATACCTGAACTGATTTTTTAAAAAGGCTTTTCAAATGGTCAAATTCTCAAAAGGAAGTTTACTTTCCTTACTATGAGCATTACATAATATATTATGTAATTATACCTCTTATTGGAGGTATAATGGCATTAAGGGATTAAATGCTTTTATACTGACTTGTTTGATTTTTAATCTAATAAAATAAGACTTGTTACTAACATTTAGATTATATTGATCTTTTTGAAAGTTTTGTTGACTCAGGAAGTGCATGGACTAGCATTGGAAGTTAATAATATCTATTTGCTTACATTTTATGTTTGGAACTGCAGCATTTTTAGCACAATTCTCCATAAATTCATGACTACACAAATAGGTCTGAGTATAGTTTAGTCTGAGTATATGTTTAGTCTGGAGGTCAATTATACCATTGTCTCTGCATCACTAGGCATTAAAATTATCTTCAGGAAACTTCTCAGAAGGCCCAGGTCTATATATTTGTCCTTAAAACATCTCCCCATAAACCCATCCACACCTGACTAGTGTGTTGATGTGGAGAAATGTCACTTGCTATGTGACAGCATCATGCTTATTAGTACCATTATTTGTTAAAAGCCCTCTGAAGGCAGTTTATATGACTTACATTATTTTTAATGTCATCTTACTTTGGATATTCTCCAGTTATGTCCAAAGATCAAAACTAGGCGGTTTCTGTTTTATAGACTGGCATCTTTTATATGGCCATGGGGACTGCTTGGTGGCTATGGACTATGATGTGAATTTGTTTAGACCAAAATCATACTTTAAAAAAACCTTCCATATTTCAAGTGTTTTTATTCGGAGCAGTAGGTACAAAATATAATAACAGATGTATCTTATTCTGTATAGTTCACTCTGCACAGGCTCTCAAACTCTGATTTGATCTAGTTTTATAGATTTTAACAGATTCTTAAGTTCACTTTACTGTCCTATATACTTCCTTCGTGCTCTCACTGGCAATTGAGCTTTGGCACGTGCATTTTCAGACTTCATTGAGGAACTCCAGATTGAGACATGCTGGGATGTGGATTGAGTCCATGGTCAAAGAAGATGGATTAAATGGGAACAAAACGGGAAACATGTGCTTGAAGTCTAATAGCAGCTGCTGAGGGTCATTCCGATCTTGCAGTTGTGCCTGTGGGGAAGGATAAGACCATGTAAAATACCGCCTGTGTCTAAAAATAGCCAGTTTTGGGTGAATTCACAAAATGAATCACAAGAATATTCCTGTTACAATAACTAGGCAGGACGTCAGGAGAATGTAGTCTCCCTCTCCCTGAGGTATTTAGAGGGAGAGAGGCTTTGGTTTAGGCCTGTTTGGAGATCAGATGACATTAGCTTCTCCAATTCTAGCATTCTTTTAAAAATTTTCCATCTAAGGGAGAATAGAAAAATACATTTCAGCTTCAAATCATGGGGAGAGGCAGTATGGTGAAAGGGTCGAGGCCATGGGCTCTGGAGGCGGTTAACCTGAGCTCTAACCCTGGCACCACCTCGGGCGAGTTCCTAAACCTTCCTCTGCCTCAGTTTCCTCATCTCTAAAAAAGAAAAGGGAGAGTGACACTGCACAAAATGACGGAAGAAGAACCTCCAGGGGCCAGTCCCTCCACTGAAGCTACCACTGAGCTAGAAAAAAGCAACTGACATCAACTGTCTTGTAACTCTGGAACCTGACTGGATGCTTAAAATAACCAGGGAAGTGCCTGATAAAGGAGAGCCTGCAGATCTTTGCTGAGAACGGTGTGCCTCGGCTGCCATCCCCTGTTCTCCAACCACGCTGCAGCTGCAGGGACCGCAGCCCCCCGTCTGGGAGCAGCTGGCTGGTGCCCAGGCAGGCAGTGAGACCTCGCCTTCCGAAGCTCTGGGGCTGTGCACTCTGCTTGGTCTCGCAGTTCCCTGAAGGACTGGCACAGATGTCTGCCTTGCTTCTGGTTCTCTTGGGATACAGTGGCTTCCTCTATGGCATCAGTTGGAAGATTTAAAGGGGACAGAGCCCCTCCCCTCTTATCCTCTATTTGGAGCCAGACATTTTAGGGAAAGTATAATAACTAAAATGAAATTGTTCATTTTACTAAAGGGATCTAATGGAAGAGTTGAATAGGCAGAAGAAATGACCAATGAACATGAAAACAGAGCAGATGAAATTCTCCAGTTTGACGAGGGGAGAGAAAAAAGAATGACTAAAAGTGGACAAAGCCTGAGGAACCTGTGGGACACCATAAAGTGAACCAAAATATAAATCATAGGAGTCCCAGAAAGAGGAAAGAGAGAAAGGGCTAGCAAACTATTTAAAGAAACAGTGCCTACATTCCCAAATCTGATGAAAGATGTATTTCCAAGAAACTCAAACTAGCAGAATAAACTCATAAAGAGTCACTGAGACACATTATAGTCAAAGTATCAAACCCCAATGACAAAGAATCCAAAGAACAGCAGGAGAGTAGTAACTCATCACATAACTTATCCTCAATAAAAGTGGATTTCTTATCAGAAACCATGGAAGCCAGAAGGCAGTGGGATGATACATTTTAATTTCTGGAATTTCTTCCAGTCAACCAAGAATTCTATATCTGGAAAAACTGTCTTTCAAGAATGAAGGAGGATTACAGTCAGCTCCCTGTATTCACAGGTTCTGCATCTGTAGATCCAACCAACCATGGATCAAAAATATTTTTTAAAAACTTCAGGAAGTTCCAAAGAGTAAAATTTGAATTTGACATATGCTGACAACTATTTACATAGCATTTACATGGTATTAGGTATAATAAGTAATCTGGAGATGATTTAAAATGTACAGGAAGATGTGCATAGGTTATATGCAAACACTATGCCATTTTATATAAAGGACTTGAGCATCCACAGGTTTTGGTACCTATGGAGGTCATAGAACCAATCCCTCCTGGATACTAAGGGACAGCAGAATCATTTCCAGAGAAACAGAAGAAGCTGGTTACCAGTAACTAAAGACAGCTTCAGGTGAAATATAAGGACATCAGACGATAATTCAAAGCCATAAGAAAAAATAACACTGGTAAAGCTGCGTGGTAAGTCGCTCCAGTCATGTCCAACTCTTTACAACCTCATGGGGCTCCACTCTTTACAACCCCCACCAGGCTCTGTCCATGAGATTCTCCAGGCAAGAATACTGGAGTGAGTGGCCATGCCCTCCTCCAGGATATATTCCTGACCAGGGATCAAACCCACATCTCTTGTGTCTCCTGCATTACAGGCAGGTTCTTTACCACTAGTGCCACCTGGGAAGCCAGATAAATGTAAAAGCCAGCATTATACTTTTGTTTTGCAGCACCTTTGTTCCCTACATGACTTACACAACTGAAGAAAATAAGAATAAATTTCTGTTAATGGGTACACACATTTAATGTAAGTAATCTGTGGCAATAATATAAATCAAGAGAGATGGAGATGCACAGCAGCAGAGTATTTGTATACTATTGAAACCAGGTGGTTATTACTTAAACTAGGTTGTTACAGGTTGAAGACATTCATTGTGATTACCACAGTAACCACTAAGAAAATGGCAGAGACTTCCCTGGTGGTCCAGTGGTTAAGAATCTGCCTGCCAATGCAGAGGACATGGGTTCAATTCCTCTTTCTCCAGGAAAATACTACATGCCATGGAGCAACTAAACCCACGCACCACAACTACTGAAGCCTATGCACCCTAGAGCCTGTGCTCTGCAACAAGAGAAGACACTGGAATGAAAAGCGTGTGCACCACAGTGAAGAGTGACCCCTGCTCGCTGCAACAAGAGAAAGCCCACGTGAAGCAACAAGACCCGGCAGAGCCAAAAATACAAATAAATAAGCAGAAAATAACCAAAAAATATGCAGAAATGTAGGGAATCAAAATGATACCCTCACTACAAGAAATAAACACACAAGACAGTGATGAAAGAACTGAGAAACACAAAACATATAAGACATACAGAAAAGAAGTATTTAAATGGCAGAAGTAAGTCTTTTATCAGTAATACTTTAAATGGAAACATAAAGGAAATTAAAAGACAGGGATTGGCAGAAAGGATTTTCAAAAAATCATCTACATGCTGTCTGGAAGAGACTCACTTTAGACACACAAAAAGATTGAAAGTAAAAGTTTGAAAAAAGATATTCCAAGTAACCAGAAAAGAGCTGATATGGCTATATTATTCTCATACAAAGTACACTTCAAGTTAGAAAAGTTTACAAGAGGCAAAGAAGGACATTATATATGCATAAAGTCTCAATCTGTCAAGATGAGTTATATATATGCATCTGTCAACAGAGCTCAAAATAATGAAGGGAAAATGGAAGGAACTAAAGGGAGAAGTAAGTCTATAATAATAATCGGAAACTTCATTACCCCATTTTCAATAATGGACAGAACCACCAGGTGGAAGATCAAGAGCAGAGGCCAATGAATACCACTATAAACCAGGTAGACTTAACAAACATACATGACCAATTTGGAGTTATCCCCAGAATGCAAGGGTGGTTCAACATACAAAACTACAAGAATGATGTATACACTTCTTGCATTGCTGGTGGGAATGCAAAATGGTGTTTGAGGTAGTTCCTCAAACATTTAAACACAGAATTACTATATGAACTCATAATTCAACTCCCAAGTATACACCTAAAATAACTTAGAACAAGTACTCATATTTGTACACCAATGTTAATGAAAGCATTGCTCCCAATAAACAAGCAATCCAGGGTCCATCAACAGATGAATGAACAAACAAAATGTAATATATACACACAAGGGGTTGTTATTCAACCATAAAGAGCAATGATGTTCTGCTACCTGTTACATAGCAAAACATAGATGAACCCAAGGAATACTGTAAGTAAAATAAGCCAGACCCCAAAGGACAAATTTACATGAAATAGCTAGTACAAGCAAATTCATACAGATGGGAAGTAGACTAGAGGTTATCAGGGGCTGAGGTAAAGGAAGAATAGGGAGTTATTGCTCATTGGGCCAAGTTTCTGTTTGGAATGATGAAAAAGTTCTAAATTAGTGGCAATAGTTATAAAACATTGTGAATACAGTCAGTGCACTGTACATTTAAAAATGGTTTAAAAGAAAAACATATGCAAAAAAATGAGGTGGGGAGAGTATACTCACTAGGTTATGAGGCTCAAGAGAGTGAATGTGTGTAAAGCACTCAGAACAGCCTCTGGTACTTGGCAAGTGCTATGTTGTTTGCTGTTCTTTTTATGACATGAAATTTAACTCTTTATGATAAAGAAATTTCCTTTCTTCCTTGAGTCTGGTACACACCATCAAACTTTGAACTATACTTTACAAAGGCAAATAACTGAGTCCTGCCAATAGGAAAATCAATATATCCTGATTGCTTGAAAACACAGGTCATCCCACATTAACTTCAAGTATGAGCACTGCTTTTCCTGTTGGGACAAGGAACCATCATAGCTTTAGATAGTGACAATATTTTTATATTCTGTAAACTTCTAGCGGTTTCATCATTTGCCCTTTAGAGAAGACAGGGATATTTACCTGCTAAGTGAATCCCGTATGTGGATGTTACATAGACTCTAACACTCACAGCATCTCTATTTTCTTAAATCTTGAAGCAGGGGGTGAGGTCAATAAATATGCAATGCAGCAGCCTTAGAAAAGTGCTAGGAAATGAGTTTTTAGAATGAAACCGGCATGAGCGTAGGACTGTGACATGCTCCTAAGAAGGCAGAAGAACCTGTAGATTTGAACGTGACTAAGAAAAACACTTTAAATTTCCAGGTGTCAAGTTTAAAAACACCCATGAGGTTTGGTATCTTGAAAGATGGGTCAAATTTATAAAGTAATTTTAACAGCTTGAAAAGTAGTTTGAAATAACAGGAAAAGAAGTTCAAAAAAGTCAAGGACATTTAAGGATGAATAAGCAACTTCACTAACTTAAGATCCATAGGGTGACTTTCATGTGATCCTGGCAGAACAGTCTCTGCAGGAGTGTAGCTAGCTCAGCACTCAGCTGGCTCCAAGCTTTGCTGCATTTATTATTACAAAGCCATCATACAGCATGAGAAAATGTGCATAAAATGTAAAATGGCAAGAGGCTCTTAAAATTTTTTCATAGCACTTAAGAGCCTTTAATTTCTCCACCTTAGTCAGAGGTATCAGTGGGCTCTGCACTTTAAAGGGTTTGAAGAAACTGTAAAGGACTTAGAGGAGAGTATAAAAATGGGACAAAAGAGAAAAGTTAAATAATACCTATACTGCAAAATTCAGAAGCAAAAGGTATATTATGTATTTATTTAAAATGCACAAAGTAGTCATTTCACAGGAATCAGTCTTACACATCAGCATATTTTGTCCTAGCAAATGGTTTGCAAAAGCGACATGATTTATCCTACATAAGGTTCAAGTACAGGAGGATGGCATGAACCGTCCCAGCCTTTCCTCTCAGCACTGTGTAGGAACAAAACAAAACTAAAACTCTAGCTGGCAAACACACACAGACACACACACACAACATTTTTTGACAGAATTGATGGACTCGAGAATTGACTGCTAAGGATGACTCAGAATCTCACTGCATGTGTCTCCAGAGACTATCTGACCAACTTCCACTGCCTTTTTCCTACTACTTTAAATCAAACACCAAGTGTGATTTGGCTCATGTTCTTTGACCTTTGGCCTGAATTCTCGTCTGGTATACAGAGAGAGCTGTAGAATTTATTTATAAGCAGTTAGAGCTCTTCCTCTAATGTGTGTCTCAGATATCTAAAAGCAAAAAGATACTTTCTAATAAATATGCACTCTGCTTTGTGTAAATTCTCAGCTCTCCATAAAAACAGTGGCATGTCAGAGAACTCAATGGCTTCTGTCATCAGTCATTTCAGCAGCTGATGATAAACATCCATGGAGGTGACTCTCTGCCTGGTTCTCTCTGACTCAAATCTTTAACAAACCACAGGATTTCCCCCACTGCCCTTAACTGAACAAGCTTCCATCTGACTAGCACCCTCCCCTGACTGTTAGCCTCTCTTCTCTACTTATACATGATGCTCAAGGTAATTTATTCTTTTCTGCTTTTCCTGCCTCCCTCTCTAATCACTTTCTCCCATTTTTTTTAATCCTAGATTTGGACTGACAGTTACTTCACTGGCTGAAGAGACAGTTTATAAGTTTGAAAAAGTATTGTGTCTCCTCAGGGTGCTCCTCACCTGTACTGATGGAAGGAGTGTTCACCGTTTTTGGACTAATCTTGATGTGACTCATCCTTCAGATGCCGTCAGCCACAGTCACACATGATTAGGCACTCAGCACAGGTCCCTGAGGGCTCAGCTTAGGAAGCTCATCTTTAGGTAAACATTGCCAAACTCTTAAGACAGATTTAAATAATCATTTCCCTTAATATGCTTGCTTTCAAGCTTGCTCCCTAAGGGTAAATATTGTAAGTCTCTTAAATATTGTAAGAGTCAAGATTTAAGAGCTCTTTTTTTTTCCCCCTGAAAACAGTATTTCTTAGGACTTCCCGGGTGGTCCAGCAGTTAAGAATCTGCATTGCAATGCTGGGGACACAGGTTTGATCCCTGGTCGGGGAACTAAGATCCCACACGCCACAGAGCAACTAAGCCCACAAACCGAAACCAGAGTTCGTGAGCTGCAAGGAAAGATCCTGAGTGACACAACAAAGATCCTGCATGCCACAGCTAAGACCCAACGAAGCCAAATAAAGAAACATTAAAAACAAAACAAACAAAAACAGTATTTCTCAGTTTCATTTATGGGTAGCATTGATATTCTGCTTACTTTATAATTCTATTTTGTGTTGTAGTTTAGCAACTTGCTAGTGGTAAATGGGGGCTTCCAAGGTGGCTCAGATGGTAAAGAATCTACCTACAATGCAGAAGACCCAGGTTTGATCCCTGGGTTGGGAAGATCCCATGGAGAAGGGAATGGCAACCCATGCCAGTATTCTTGCCTGGAGAATCCCATGGACAGAGAAGTTTGGAGGGCTACAGTCCATGGGGTGACAAAGAGTCAGACACAACTGAATGACTAACACACACACACAGTGGTCAATGGAATAGTACTTAATGTAAAATCCAAGAGGCGAAAATTATTAAAGTTTAGTCTCCTGTGTATATATAAGTTATTTACCAAAAGAGGACACCTAAGAATGTAAGGTCTTCTAGAATATAATGGAAGCAGTATTTTGCTAATAAAGAGAAGCTAGGTTAAACTCTAAACTACCAATTCTTTTATTTGTTTTATCCTAGGACTTTATAAAATTGATTAGTATTTTAAAACTCACCTGGATTGTTCGTATAAAGGCCACTGTTACTCGTTCTTCAAATTCATTCAGAGGGGTATAAAGGTTCAAAATTTTGACAATCTGTTGGAATAAAAACAAAATTTTAGCACAGAGCTAAATGAACCTAAGACCACGTTTGAATCTTAAAGAATATATGACATTGGCACCAGAGAACACTTCTCTGTAGGCAAGACCCACAATTCAGGTGCAGCTGGACTGACATTGAGGCATCCACGTTTAGTAAATTAGGGTCCCAAAGCTCTGCCTGGGAGATCCGAGCTCTTTTACGGATTCCTCTCTCCTATATACATGCCCAACCCTCCCCCATGCTCTATAACTTATGAATTAATGAGGATTTTAGAAAACTGTTGGCCTGAAGTCTTCAGTGCCTTATCTACTAGCCATTTAAAGGTTTAATTAAAAGAGTCCTGGGTAGCTTACCTTTTATAACAAAGGTCTTAACAGCACTTTCTTACCTCTCACCACCCACCAAAATCACTTACTAAAGTTTTTCTCCTATCTAAACAGAAAGTAATTCTTTGTATGGGGGAAGTGGCCTGCCCAGTGGCAAAGCGGTACCAGGTGCAGTCTAGGAATATACTTATGAAAACAAAATTTTAAGTTTCAAAACTTTCAGTAAACACGTATAGAAGGAAGCAGCTTTCTTAAGAGCTTGGTATTTCATCTCTGAGTACCTAATGGAGGTGGTAAGGAAATGTATGTTACTTGCAACAGTGAATTTGGATTCTGTTGTTCTTTAGGTGCTGGGCAGAGAGAAGGTGCATAATTTAATATGGAAAATCCCGATTTCCTCATGCTGGTCTCATTTTGCACCCCCACCTTGTGGTGGACCCATTTCTAAACAGGCACATTCATGATGGAGGGCAAGGTCACCTATGTATGGGCAGGATTTATCTTTTGACAGACGTACTACTTCTTGAAGGCAAAAGAAGAGGGGGTGGTAGAAGATGAAATAGTTAGATAGCATCACCTAATCAATGGACATGAAGATGAGAAAATTCTGGGAGATGTAGAGGACAGAGGAGCCTGGTGTGCTGCAGTCCATATGGTCGCAAAGAGTCAGACATGACTTGGCAACTGAATGGCAACAACAAATTATTTCTGCAACTGAGACCCAGTATAGATACAACATTTGAGGGGGGGGAGGAAAGAAAATTTAAAGTCAGATGCTTACTGACTTAATTTAAAATAATGTAGGCACTTTCCTGGTGGTCCAGTGACTAAAACTCTACACTCCCAATGCAGGGGGTCTGGGTTCTATCCCTGGTCAGGGAACTAGTAGTTCCCACATGCTGCAAATAGGTGTTCGAACGCCACAACTAAAGATCCCTCATGTTGCCACTTAAAAAAAATGGAAGATCCTGCATGCTGAAACTAAGATCTAGCACAGCCAAATAAAAAAATATTAAAAATAAAATAACACATATGAAGTCTAAATGAAAATAAGAATGTAATGGAATTACAGTTGTAAAGTAAACAATTTAATGCCAAATGCTGCTGCCAATTTCTGAAAGAAATTTAAATTTTGGGGTGAGAGACATTGCAAAACTCTCTGTGTTTAAAAACCTTTGTGCCTAAGCTTGATGCTTTGTGGGTTTGACTACCTGATCTTTCTAAGTAAATAAGAGAGACGAGAGAGTTACCAGCAGACCAAAGTATCTTTGGTTCATGCAGGAACATCCAATGGACTGAACTTTCAGGACTGTATCACTGGGAGCAGAAAAAGGCCCAGAGTGCTTTGAAAACAACCTTTGGCAGGAATGGACTTGAGATGGAAGCCGGCCTGGCCCTGAGTCCCTTGGGCTGACAGTGACCATACCTGCTGGGTGCTGAGTGCGGTGCACAGGGAGCAGATGGCCTCAGCGTCCTCAGGGCTTTTCTTCTTTAACTGCAGGAGCTGGGCAGCCTGAATCAGGGGCTCCATGGTCTCAACAGCCCCGCTCTGGTGCAGGTTTCTTCCCCGAAGCCACTCCTCCAGCTGACTGATGTTGTACCTTAGACACAGGAAGACAGCGCCCTGTGATGCCTGTCCTTCTGCTTCAGTGGGATGAGCTCACCTCGTGGCTTTCTTCTGCAGTCCAGCTGCCACTAGTGTTATCACTCTCCTCCTCTTGATTCTCTCATGTGGGAGAGAGCGTGACAAGTACTTGGCACTCAATAACTGTGTGTGGAATGAGTGGGTGCTTAAAACCAAGCCAAGATGAAGTGCCTGAAGTGTCTGTACTAAGTTAATAGGGAAAAGAGGCATTAACTCTACTGAATTAAAACAACTTACATTTAACATTCGCAAACATATTTGTACTCCGGTGAGCAGTCACGCCTCTTAAATCATTGATTTTCCTCTCCGACCTAGCTAAATCATATTTACCACCTTTATAAAGTCTGCACATGTTTAAGCTTTGAACTAATTTGTTTACCAAGCTCACCTCCTCGGTATGTGATGAATTTCATCAACAAATAAAAAAGTGATGGATCTGAGTCACACACTGCCTGCGACAAGGACGGCCACTTGGATTTGGGTGTCATTTTCAGAGACAAGTGTCGCCCGTGTGTGAGTGGAGCTGGCGTGTGGGGTGTCCCCTCTCCGGGGGGCAGGCTGAGGTGCGCGCTCCTACCTGAGCTGCATGCCTGTGCTCCAGGAGCAGACGTCCTTCCGCAGAAGCAGGTTGTTGAGCGTCACCGCGTTGATCATGTAGAAAAGCTGTCTGAACACCTGCAGGATGATCTCGGGGTCCAGGCCCTGGTCGCACATGACCGTGTGGAAGGAGTTCATCTGGCGGATGATGGCTTCCAGGCAGTACGAGTTGTCTCCTTCCGGCATGCTGGAGGTGCGCTTCCGGTAGCCCGTGGGCTTCACCCCAGACAGACCCTGAATGCTCTCGTTCTCCAACATGGCCGACACTGAAAGCGAAGCGCGATTAGAGCAACGGATGTTCCCAAATTAGATCTGCTTCTGGGTCACTCGGATCACACAGGGCTTTGGCCGCGATCCTGCCCAGAGGTGTGCTCAGGAACTTAAGAGCATTAGGCATGCGATTTCTAATAGGTTGATCTCTACACCAAGTAAGTTTTCCACATAGAAATCTTGGACTACACTTGTGGACTAAATCTTCGCTTAAATTTACTGATGGGACATAGGTAAAAGGTAAAACCAACTCAATTCTGTGCTGTCTTCTGTGCTGAGTGACCAAAATTTGAGAATTGAGCAACGTGGGTGTAGTCGTGGCCTGGTCACTGACCTGGGCCTGGACCCTGAGATCATCCAACAATTGTTCAAACAGCTCTTCTCCATCACTCTCTGACCATGTAAATCTTAGGTGAGTTGGTCTGTCATAGTTAATGCACAGCACTTAACTACATGTCAGGCACTTTACATTCAGTATTCCTTTAAATCTTCCAACAACCTGTTTCCTAGTGAGGAAATTGACGCATTAAATAATTTGCCCAAGGTCATCCTACCAGGAAGTGGCAGGGCCAGGCTGTGAACCCAGGTCTGTCCAATTCTAGAACTTACGCAATTAACTATCATCTTGTCTGAGTCATGAAATATCCCCAGTTCTCCCTATGTATGGTGAGAATAAACTGGCTCCTCCTAAGAAGATTCTTAGACAAGAAGAAGGATTTGGAATGAATATTATCCCAAGGGATATATTTCTGGATGGCATGTGGGACCCTGTCCTACTTGGAATTCACTTATAACCTACTTATGCCATCAGAACTTGGGGAAAACACTATCCACGTGCTTCAGGAGAACCTCCCCAGCCTTTAAGGAGTACAATGAGTGATGCACATGTATGTTACTTTTCTTTTAACCTAAAAAATAACTGCTCTTATTTTTCAATTCTGATACCATGGCAAGTGCCCAAGTGTCCTGCTTTGGACAGAATGTTCAATAAATATTTATTGCATGAGTGTTTACTACTGTGTACATTTATATGAACATACTTAATTCTTTCCCTTTTCCATGAATAAAGTATATATATGGGCAAGAGTATTATATCTTTTCACTGTGTATGCATTTATACTTCCTGAATTTATATTTAGTACCTATGGAAATTAGCTTGGGGAAAAAATAATACAGTATGTTACAGAAAAAGGAGATAGAGGGAAAGTGATCTATATTCTCACTACCCAAGCATCACATGCTTTGATGGGCTGGTGTTGAAAGTTTCATGACTCTTTTTGAGTAGATGGCATACACCTTCTTAGCTGCCTTTTCTGGGAAGAGCCTGGGCTTTCTGGGGGCTGTCCTAAGACAGCTAGTTCCCTAAACGGAGGGAGTGCTTACCCTCACTTCAGACCCCACGATGAGTGCTGGAGATCTCCGGTGCCAGCTTACCTATCATAGGCTGCAAGAGACCCTCGGCGATTTTAATGAGCTGCTGGTAGATCTGAATGGAAAGATCGCTCAGCACCTGGCGGTATTCAGTGAGGTCGAAGTTCTTAAGACAGTGCTCATTCTGCTTTGCAGTGTTCTGAGTCATGAAGCCCTGCAGAGGGAGACGGGCGCTGTGCTGAGTGCCAGGCACAGAAGACCTCCAAGCCTCCAGTCACTTCCAAGGTGTCCTACTGTGGGGAGACCGCTCAGGTTCTGTCTGCTCAGGTGATATCCTACAAGACCCTGTCAGTTCTTCCAGTTCTCGAGGATGGCTCTTAAATTTGAAGGCAGAGTCAAAACTTAGCATGACAGAGGACTTGGAAAACTGCTTAATCAAAAGGCTGTGATCATTTGGTCCAAATCCCTGAAGTCTCCCTGAGGCAGCCAAGTGCAGGTTGGCAGCAGGTCCCGGGAAAGAGGGATCCACACTTCCTGCATTGTTACGCAGTTCTTGTCCCAATATACCAGGTTATCCTAAAATATTAAGACTATACACAAGTCCCTGAAGAAGTACCTGACTCAGAGCATATGTTTTTACAATGAGAAATTTTATGTAGATCCTATTGTTGGGTATCAGAATTAACGGATGAAACAAGATGACTGCACAGTTATAGCACCAGGTCTTCTAAGCTTTCCCTGTTAACAAGATGAAGTAACATGCAAGTTGAGAGAGCTGCTAGTATCAGAAGAACTCATGTGAATAATAATCCTTCTGTATTCAGGCCAAAAAGAATCAAGAGCAGCCAAAAAGTCAGTGTTTTCAAAAGGGTGACTGTCTCCAGCAATGCCTCTTGTGTCAGATCACAAAGCAATTCTTAAAGAAAACAAAAGCAGGGAGAAGAGGGGATAACAGGATAATTGTTGTCTAGGCTATGCAGATCTGGTTACACTGTGGTTCAAGTCTTGTCCCTGGGAATATAAGCACATGAAAGAGTAGCCCAACGTAACAGAATTCTTGGTCCTCCTGAGCCCTATATAATGTTCCCTGCAGAGTACAGACAGCATTAGGTCAAGTGGTGACTTTCAGGGAGATAACCTGAAATACAGGTTTCTGCTTAAAGTAAAAGCTTGTGTATAATGTTAGGGTTAGGGAATAGAGGATATCTGGTTTGAAATGAGCCCCATGTCTTCCAATAATAAACACACTATTTCTTTAACATTTAACCCACTCCCTTTCATTATAAAAACAGGTGATAAAATGAAGTTCAGATTCTAGGATAGAGATGGGAGTCAAGTCCCATTCCAAGGGTGGTGAGACTGCCTGGCACAGCATGTTCTTCTAGAGGGATCAGTCTGTGAAAACTTGTTCTGGCACAAAAGATGGATCAAAGCTTTTTGTTGCACCATATTGAGTTGCACTGTGTCTTAGCCTGGGGAGTGTAGAGACTGAGATTGTGAAAGGAAAGGGAGGAGGCAAGCTGAGAAGGCCTGCAGGGCATTAGGTGTGATGGCACCTGGGTACAAGTTGGCAGCCTCACCAGAGAAGCCGGGGTGAGACTGAGCTGTATGTTGCTAGGTCACTGGGCTGAAGGCAAGGCATGGGAGAAGTTTTTCAAGGATCAACAGTGGGAATGGTGAGTTCTAGAAAAAGTTGGACCCTAGAGCTTCAGAGCAGAACCTTAATAAGGGATGGGGTGAGTTGGGGGCCTCAGATCAAGGGACTGAACTTTATGAGAAGCACGAAGCTGGGTTTCAGGGTCAGTCTGCACATTTGTAGTTCAGTCACACCTCGCCTCGCCTCTTAGACCATCTCTGTCTTAGAAGAGACAGACTAACTGGTTGGCTTCGGAGACAATCTGACACCCCAGACCACTGAGCTTTCTGCCACGTTCCCAGAAATGGGGCCCTTCTAGGGCTGCTTCAGAAAATTAAGTGCACAGGGTTTTCAGGGAGATTCCTGGGGGGCTCTCAGATGATGGATGGGTTGTGCAAACATTTCCCGACAAATCTTCCCATTCATTCCAGGGGCCCTCAGGTGTCATCGAGGCCTGCCTTATTCCTGCTTCAGTGAACAGAGTCTGAGGTCCCAGAGGTGCCCAGAGACCTCACGCCCTCTCCTTAGGTGACACGAAGCAGCTCAGGATGACGTGTGGACAAAACAGAGATGCCTTCAGGATTGACACCTCTCCACCCTGCCCCTGTTCTGACCGGGGTCTGAGGTGGGTCTTGGGTGCTCTTTGCTGTACCCAAGAAAACGAGGACCTAACTGCTGAGGAACACAGGGCACCTTGGTGGCATCCGTGTCCTCCAGGGGCCTGGGTTCATCTCACACTCACCTCATCCCCACTGTACTGCTTCAAGCAGTGCAGGAGGCGGCAGGTATTGGACAACCAGAACGATGTCATCTCAAAGTCCTCATTGTGCTTCTGTGAAAAGAAGAAGATGTGCCTGGCTATGAGGAGGTAGTTCCCATCTGGTCGAATGCTTACCTGTCCTGACGGGTCCACCCTGTCTTCTCTTACCCAGGAGGCCCCAAGCAGGCCCAGTGACAAGTGGACCCTTACTCTTCACGGTCACAGGGAAGAAAGCCCTCCCCGTGAGGCTGCCTTCCTGCTCCTCCAGCCCCGGGGAGGATGCACGACCCTGCCTGGAGGCCCCTGATCAGTGGTGCACACCCAGCGGGGAGTGGGTGGGTCTGGGGCCAGTTGGGAGTCTCACTGGAGAAAACTAGGGTGCAACGGGGCCGTATGGTACTAGGTCACCAGGCTGAAGGCAGAGCATGGGAGGACCAACTATGAACGGGTGAGTTCTAGATAAAGCTGGACCCTAAGGTCCGGAGCAAAACAGGAAGTGTTCCTATGACAAAGCCAAGGGAGACAGAGGAGCCTGACTCCAGCAGCCCTGGGCTCTGCCATGAGCACTGGGCCGGACGGCCTGGCAGGTTCTTAACTGTCTGGGGTCCAGGACAGGGGGTGCTGGGGAGCACGTGGTGAAACATCCTGGGGGGCCCGTTTGTCTAGAGATCAGGCGTCATTTTCCTTCAGAGCTGGAGATTCTGGGGAACTTGTAACTGAAGCGACAGTGAGCTGCCGTGTTCACCCAGCTCCCCACAAGACCAGTGCCTGGGGCCTGGACACTGACCTTGAGGACCTTCTTGATGCCATTGATGGTGGAGGTCAGCAGGGAGTGCACCTTGAGGTCATCGTTCACGTAGTCCGCGTGCCGGATGCACATGTAGAGGATGTAGGCCGGGAGGCAGGGCACCGCGCCCGCCAGCGCCTGTGGTTTCAACTCTGCCACCAACAGACAGCAATGCTCAGCTCGGCAGCAGATGCTGCTCGATGCTCAGGGGTATAAGAATCCTGGCCCCCCATACAAACAGTCTCCCCAGGTTCCTGGAGCTCCTCGGGGTGGGGGGTGGGGGGGGGCTGGCAGAGGAGTAGGGTAGAAGATGCCCTGGATACACACACATTCCTTTGGACCCTGTCTACCAGTATTTCAGAAACGCGTTAGAAAACCCCAAACAAACAACAAACATGTTCCTAGTTGTTCAAAATAGGCTTGTCACGCCTTGTCCCCCCGAGGGCGGGGCGGGGGGGCTCCCTGCCCAAGTTTACACACAGGCCATGGTCCTTGCCAAGAAGGGGCCCACAGCCAGAGGCTGGCTGAAGGCAGGAACAGGCTCCCTGACTAGGGGACTGGGGCAAGGACCCCCTAGGCCTCTGCACCAGCACGTCCTGCTGTGGACACAGCGGGCTCCTGAGCAGCCAGAAGACGAGGCCTGGTCCCAAAGACAGAGCCTGTGGGCCAGGGGCTGGGTGAGCCAGAGCAACTTCTAGCCCATCTGGTCTTCTGTTTAGCAACCTCCCTGCAGCAGCTGCCCACACTTTGTCAGAGGCGGCAGCTCAAGCAGGCCGTTGTGCCCCAGCCACCGCCCCGCTGCTTGACAACCATCTCAACCTCCCTTGTGGCCAGCACTAACCTGGCTGCGGTCAGGAGAAGCTGCTGCCCCCGCTTCCCCCCCTCCTCCCTGCGCCCCCTGGGCTGTGTGCCCTGGCAGGACCAGAAGGGGCTGGCAAGCCTCCCCGTGGACCGCAGACTCCTGCTCGGTCTCTCGGTCCTTTCCTGCCAAAGCCCTCGGAAGACCAGGGAGAAGCTGTCAGACTGCTTGCCATTCCAGAGGCGGTCAGGGAAGCACAGACCAGGCTGAGCGCAAGGGGTGCAGTAGGGCCCGGAGGAGGAGGAGGAGGAAAGAACCAGGGACTGGCAAAGTGGAAAGGCAAACAGGAGGCCCAGGCACAAGGCCCCGGGCCTCAGATCCCAGGCACACTGACTGCGGCCCTAGCCCTCACCCCACATTCCCATTACCTCCACCCCCAACCTCCACCTCGTCCAGGTCCCACGAGCCCCTCAAAGCAACGAGGGAGGCCACGTCCCCCTCCACCAGCAGGTGGGCCGGGGGAAGGAAGGGGCCACATCCTCAGATCTTCCACCAGGGAGTCCGGGGTCAGGGCTCGGCATGGGCTGCCAGCATCTCCAGGGGGTACTTGACCTCAAATATACACCTACAGGCCATAATACTCTGATATCTGGTTAACATTTGGGCATCTCATAGGCGTAACAGATGACTGTGGATTGGCCCTTGGCTCTAATGAGAAAGTCAATAACATTTTTCCAGAAAAATGTGTCTTTTTTAAGACCCAGACTTCTAAACCTTTTGGCTTTGAGCCTGACCCCTATGCAGACTGCAAACAGCTTCTCCTGCCTTGGAACTTTCCACTGTAATTTGGGATCCTGCAGCAGCTAAGTGGCAGCGTCTTGGGGGCGGGGACCATGACTCTGCTTTTTGCCATCATCCACAGAACAGCCAGCACTGGGCACCTGAGCCGCCGTCAGTGAAATCCTCCCCCAGTTCATGTGGGAAGTCGCTTAGAGGGAAGGTGGCCAAGTGCTGTGTGCAGGCCTGGGGCCACCTGAGTGGTGAGCGTGGGGAGCTGCCCGTCAGCTGGCACAAGCAGCCAGTATTACTCCTTCCCCCAGTGTTATTCTGTTTCACTCTGATGCTGTGATCCCTGAGTTTCATTCATCAGAGATTAAAGGTTCTTTCCTAATGGCATTTGAACAAGACACAGCCTGTTTAAGGTGAACTTACGTCACATTTAGTTGTCAGGCAATTGTAGGGGTGGTAGGGGAAATTAACCTTCATAAAAAGAGCAAAATACTCAGCTGCTAAAAACACCCCAAAAGAAGAGCTGAACCAAAACCTGTGCCAGGCTGAAATCATGCTCCGTTCTTCCGTCTCTCTGAGTTCCTCACACCCAAACAATTCAACACAGCCCTTTCACCTCTGTCATATTTCAAGTCTTACAGACGGGAGAACTCGGGCACCAGAGGGGGGAGCTAGCAGCTTAGGGGCCAGAGAACCAGGCCTCCAAAGACCCCTTGGTCCTGGCCCAGGCTCTCCCTGAGGGCCCTGCAGGCGGCTGCTGACGTGGGCTGGGCACACAGCAGGACGTCAGGCCTGAGGAAGCCAGGTGGGGCTGTGAAACCAGAGGGGAAGAGCTGGTACAACTGGCAGACCAGGCCCAGGCTGGCGAGGAAAGCAGCTCCCAAGAGCCCTGCGGGCGCCCCCCACAACCGCACACACACTCTCCGGGGGCAGCCCCACACTAACCCAGCATCAGCCTCACCTGGGAGCGCGTCAGAAACGCAGCAGGTCGAGGGGGTGGGTGAAAGTGGGTGGGGGTGTCCGCGGGGTGCGGGTTGTGCAGGAGGCGGACAGGAGGCGGGGCTGACCTGTCACCAGATTCCGAATGAGCAGGGCCTCATCCTCCTTGTGGTACTCCAGCATGCCCTGGAAGTCCTTCTCCTTCCGCTGCACGGTGACCTGCCTGTTGAGTTCATGCCGCTTCCTCTCGCTCTGGGCCAAGGCTTGGGCAGCTGAGCAGGGCAGAGGGATAGAACACAAACTGAGAGGTCTCCAGGCTCCGGCCCGGGGGCCGGGCATCTTGGGTGGGCAGGGTTCGGGCGGGGTCTGGGCCCCAGTTCTGGGTTCATTGGCCCTCACACTCCGTACATGGTCTGCCCTGCAGCCTGGGTCACACGTGTGACAAGAGGACCTGAGCACGGGGTACCAGATCCACTCAGGAGAGGAGCTGGGAAACACCCAGAACGGCAGAGGGCAGGTTGTGGACCAGAGAGAACTTGGGAAGGATGCAGGTGCAGGATGTACAACCATTCTGCTGGGGGGCTGCTTCTCCCCGCTTCCCCCATCGATGAGAAAGGGGGGAGGGGAGGCGGGAAGGAGAAGGGAGTAGGGAGGGTGAAGGGAAGGAGGAGGAAGGGAGAGAAGAAAAACTCCGAGTGACCGGAAGACTGAGAAGCCTAGGAACAGAAAAGAAATCCAAAGATGGCGAGGGGCACGTGGGGTATGAGGGGCGACAGCTCAAGGCTGAACAGGACCCAGTCCTGCCTTCCTAGAGCCTCATCTAAGAGCAGCAGGTGGCCATCAGTAGGTGCTTAAACAAATCGACACCTGCGATGGGAACGTGCCTGGCAGGCATGTGGTGTTAGAACAGTGAACGAGGGGACTGGAACCCCAAGCACGAGGCTCCTGAGTTGTGGAAGGAGGGGGGTGAGTGTGCATCCCAGGGGTGAGGGGACCACAGGATGGTTCCCAGGAAGGCGGGACATGGAAAGAGGGGTGGAGAGTGATATGATCAGACCTACAGCAGGGAGTCAGAGAAAGAACACTCTGGGTGTTTCTGGAAGATCCAATGAAGTCTCTGCCTGACCTCTCTGGGCCAGAAGCCAGGTGGGATGTTTAACCAGGGAACTGGCCTCTCTCCCTGACTACTAGACCATGGAGTGGGGCCTCCGTGTTTTCTGTCTTCATGTTATGGAGCAATCTTTTGGACCCAGAAAGTTTTGCCCTCCAGCTTTTAGCCCTTTGAAGGCAGGTCCATGGGGCAAACTCCCCTTCCTGCACAGCTTGGAGTCAGCACCTGAACACTTGCTAAGTTCGTGTTTGTGGGTGAAGATTCCAGCAAAATGAGACTGGGCAAGCTCCTGGGGTCTGTGCGAGTCTGTCACGTGTCTGCACTGGGCGGGGGCAGCAGCAGGTGGAGCAAGTGTCTGGGGCGGGGGCAGGCAGGCCCCTCCCTGAGGGGGCTGAGCACACCTGTGCCTCAGGACACACACACACACCTACTCACACCCTACCTTCCAGGTCCTGGACCTTCTTCATGCAAATCTTCAGTTGCTTTTTGAGCTTTCTCTCATTCTTCTCCAGCTTCTCAACCAGCTCTTTAAGGTCCTAAAAGCAGAAGGAAGCAGTGTGATTAGAACATATCTAGGAGTACGTCACAGAGACGGCAATGGCACCCCACTCCAGTACTCTTGCCTGGAAAATCCCATGGACGGAGAAGCCTGGTAGGCTGCAGTCCATGAGGTTGCTAAGAGTCGGACATGACTGAGCGACTTTACTTTCACTTTTCACTTTCATGTGCTGGAGAAGGAAATGGCAGCCCACTCCAGTGGTCTTGCCTGGAGAATCCCAGGGACAGGGGAGCCTGGTGGGCTGCCGTCTATGGGGTCGCACAGAGTCAGACACGACTGAAGTGACTTAGCAGCAGCAGCAGGAGTACGTCAAGGCTGTATATTGTCACCCTGCTTATTTAACTTATATGCAGAGTACCTCATGAGAAACGCTGGGCTGGAAGAAGCACAAGCTGGAATTAAGATTGCCAGGAGAAATGTCAATAACCTCAGATATGCAGATGACACCACCCTTATGGCAGAAAGTGAAGAGGAACTAAAAAGCCTCTTGATGAAAGTGAAACAGGAGAGTGAAAAAGTTGGCTTAAAACTCAACATTCAGAAAACTAAGATCATGGCATCTGGTCCCATCACTTCATGGGAAATAGATGGGGAAACAGTGGAAAGAGTGTCAGACTTGATTTTCTTGAGCTCCAAAATCACTGCAGATGGTGACTGCAGCCATGAAATTAAAAGACGCTTACTCCTTGGAAGGAAAGTTATGACCAACCTAGATAGCATATTAAAAAGCAGAGACATTACTTTGCCAACAAAGGTCTGTCTAGTCAAGGTTATGGTTTTTCCAGTGGTCATGTATGGATGTGAGAGTTGGACTGTGAAGAAAGCTGAGTGCCAAAAAATTGATGCTTTTGAACTGTGGTGTTAGGGAAGACTCTTGAGAGTCCCTTGGACTGCAAGGAGATCCAACCAGTCCATCCTGAAGGAGATTAAGTCCTGGGTGTTCATTGGAAGGACTGATGCTGAAGCTGAAACTCCAATACTTTGGCCACCTCATGCAAAGAGTTGACTCGTTGGAAAAGACCCTGATGCTGGGAGGGATTGGGGCAGGAGGAGAAGGGGACAACAGAGGATGAGATGGCTGGATGGCATCACCAACTCGATGGACATGGGTTTGAATAAACTCCGGGAGTTTGTGATGGACAGTGAGGCCTGGCGTGCTGTGATTGATGGGGTCACAAAAAGTCAGACACGACTGAGTCACGGAACTGAACTGAACTGAATCCTGCCCTGGAGGGTGGAGCGGAGGAGGGCTGGGGTGGTGGTCCTGGCGCCCAGCGAGCCAGGCCGCTAACAAAGAGGCCAGGCTCGGGCTCCAGTAGGAGTCCCCCCACCTCCCACCCCTGCTGCTCCCCGGGATCTGGACCCACAAAGCAAGGGATGGGTCAGGGCCTTCTCTCAGTCTAGATGGCAGTCTCCTCCCTGCTCAGCCTGCCTGGCACCCTGCTTGAGCCACACTTCTCTAGGCCTGCGCCTCCTCTGGTTGTCATAGCAACCCCCAGGAGACCCTCAACCTCAGGTGGATGGGCAGTGCCCTGGGGAGGGATCTGACAAGTGAAGGCACGAGAGTGCCTTGGAGCGGCATCCGCTGGACAAGCCCGCCTCCTGCCTCATTTAAAGCCTCCCCCACAACCCTTCTTCTGTAATACTTGGTATTCCCATGTGGAATCAGGTTTTTGGAAACACTGTCTTATTTCTTCTCTTCTTTTTTTTTTCTGTCTTGCTTCCCCCACCTGACTGAGATCTCTCTGAGAACAGAGACTCATTTCTCTGGCCTCTGCCCCAGTTCATTCAATGACTGTCTGCCAGGATGGCCACCGACCACTCCCCCCACTGCCCCTCCGAGCAAGAGGGGGGAGTCCGCTCCCACCACTCAGTCTGTCCAGAGCTGCCCTGTTCCACAGACTGTGGGAAAGTGACCCTGGACCAGTTCTGGAACTAGATCTTAAGAGGCCTCCCCCTCATCCTCTTGAAAGTCAGCGGCCACGTAAACGGCAGTGAGCAGACCCCGGGAGGGGAACCAATGCCCCAGACTTGGGACTGGGGCTGCCCTGCGTCCTCTGGCCCCGTCCAACCACAGTGGAGCAGAGATGAGCTGCCCGCACTGAGCCCTGCCAGAATTCCTGAGCTGCACGATCTGGAAGCTCTTCCGAAAGGGCTGCTAAATTTTCAGGAGGCTAGTTACATGTTAACAGACAAACAAAACAGCTTCACACTCTTGCTGACAGGAGAGTTCTAGACTCTCTCTGTTCCTGCCATAGGGCCAAAGACACGAACCTTGTCCATTTGGTGAAAGGTTCACCGCTGGTCCCCTTTGCTTCAAGCACGTGACCTTCCCAGGGCTGGGCCCCGTGTGGTGCGGGGACTCACCAGGTTCTCGTTGGTGAGCCGGGACATCTCCTGCTGGACGCCGAACTCCACCTGGGCCTCTGGGGAGAGCAGCAGGGTCTGGCAGAAGGTCTGCTGCTGCCTGTCCATCTCCTCCTTCAGGGCCTCCAGCTGGGTCTTGAGATTGTCGACCTCCTCCTCGTGCTCGCGGCTCTGGGTCTGCAGCTGGGCCTCCAGCAACCTGCACCCAGAGGAAGGAGGACAGATGACGGGGGGGCTGGAGTCTGCGCCCCCAAACAGGGTCCACAGAGTGACACGCGACTGGGGGGGGGGCAGCCAAGCAGGGACACAGCAGCAGCAGCAATTGCATGAGGCCCACGGGGGACAGACATGGGGCCGGGGGTGGGAAGCAGGGCCGCAGGGCTGGGCAGGCAAGCAGGCCAGCCTTCCTCTTGCAGGAGAGGGAATCAAGGTCCAACACAGCGCCCCTGACCTCAGGCCTTTCTCGCCACCACTCTCATCCCCTCATCCTTTGCTCTTGAGCACAGTCTGTTGGTCTGGTGTTAAGAGACTGTCTCCAGGTCAAGAGATCAGCAGAAATACATTTCTTAGAGCATCTTTCCAATAAAAGCATCCATATCTGTCCCGAAGTTCACAAGAATCTCCTTGCTAAGACAAAACTCTGGTAGACGGAACTAACTGTATTACTTGCATATCTCCCCTTTAGTAGGTTCTCTGCAAGTTTGAGAAAGGCAAAATATTAGATCCCTTTTTATTTTTAATTTATTTTTATCTATTTATTCTTTTTATTTACCTAACCACTATGACCGCCCCGCACCCACTTCATCTCTGGCCTTTTATACACATTTTCCCACAATCCAAACAGAAGCTAAGACTAACTGCAAATGATCAGGGGGAGGTTTAAGATCCACCGTTGTCATGACAAGTGGCAAAAACACCTAGAAAAGATCTGGGGATGGTTGGGGAGAAGTTTTGGGGCAATTCTGGGAGACCCCCAATCCATCTGCAAGGCCAGGAGTTAAGGAAGACTCTGAAGCAGCGTCCTCGTTAAGAGGTTAATTACTGATTTTGTGACTATGGTGCTATCTTCTTGGGCTTAACGATTAAAAGAAACTTTCATCAAATGCCTCCTGACTGGGGTCGTCCTCTTCCTGGGATGCAGATAAAGATGGTGACCAGAAGCACCATGTGGTTCTGCTACTTCTGCTGTCAGTCTGGGAGGTGGTAATGGCCCCAAGCGGGGAGGGGGCAAGAGAAGGGAACGTCTTCACTGTAAAGTCCCAGGTGGACAGAGCTGCATGTCCGGTCAGCTCACTGCAGCACCAGGGGTGATGCTGGGCTCTGGGGGCCAGCTCAGCAAAGTGACACAAATGAAAGAAGGGATGACAGAGGGACGACTGAGTGACTCACTCATCACCAAAGGAAAGCAATAATGAGGGTTTTATGGAAAATAACTTGTCAATTAAGCCAGCACTTTTAGGGGACACACAATATTTAGATAACATCTGTTCTTGGCTTACGATACACTGAAAGTAATCACCAGCAAGCTATAAATTTAATGAGAGAAATAAGACTGGAACACTCAAGTTCTAGGAACTCCACCCAAACGATCAGTTCCCGCTTTGTGCTGTGAGTGAGCTTACTGCCAGGGTTCTGTGCAAGGTCCGGAGGACCTCTGCCCCAGCCCCAGGCTGGCCACCTCATTTGGCAGGTGAGACCACTAAACCAGAGACAGGTCTGAGGCCATGTCCCAGGGCAGGTGGGGCAGGTGTCCTATGCATCATTGGGCTGTGTCTTCTTCGCTTGATTAATAAATTCATTATGTATCAAAGCACATCCAACTCCTGCTCCCAACCCAAACTAAAGCAAACATCTAGATGGGGCAGGAATTTGATCTTACTCCAAAATAGCCATTATAATACAAGCAGCAGCTAGTATTTATTCTGTGCTTCCTCCACGGCATGTGTGTGTACAGAGTGCTTCACTTGCATCTATTCCTGACAACGACCTGAGAAGGAAGGTCTGATTCGGATCCACATTCTACCAGCGAGAAAATGGAGCCAGATGTCACGTGGCTCACAGGTGGGTCCAAGTTTGAATCCATAGCCAGGAGATACATGGCCGCGAGAGCAAGCCAACCTGAACTTTCTTTTGCCAATAAGACAGGCTCTTGGTGCTATTCCAGGACCTCCATGATGTCCTTGGCAGGCAGAACTCGGGAGATGGCACTCAAGGACCTAGGCTCCCGGCCTAGCTCTGCCAGCATCAGGCCGAGGGCGCCAGCATGGCCTTCACACCACCTTGCTGAGCCGGTTTCCTCTTCTGGGGAACAAGCCTGAGGACCTCCTCCCCCTCTACTGTTGACAGTCTCAGATGTGTGACGCTGTGCCGAAGCCCTGAGCAGCCATGTCCTGGCAGCAGACGCAGGACATGATGGTCAGGCTGTGCTCCTTCTGTTGTTCTGTTGCTAAGTCATGTCTGCCTCTTTGTGAACCCACGTGTCTGCAGCACACCAGGCCTCCCTGTCCCTCACCATTTCCTGGAGTTTGTCCATTCATGTCCATTCAGTTGGTGATGCCATCCAAGCATCTCATCCTCTGCCACCCCCTTCTCCTCCTGCCTTCAATCTTTCCCAGCATCAGGGTCTTTTCCAATGAGTTGGCTCCTCACATCAACTCAGTTCAGTCACTCAGTCATGTCCGACTCTTTGTGACCCCATGGATTGCAGCATGCCAGGCCTCCCTGTCCATCACCAACTCCCGGAGCTTGCTCAAACTTATGTCCATTGAGTCAATGATGCCTTCCAACCGTCTCATCCTCTGTCATCCCCTTCTCCTCCCGCCTTCAATCTTTCCCAACATCAGGGTGTTTTCCATTGAGCCAGCTCTTCGCATCAGGCGGCCAAAGTACTGGAGCTTCAGCTTCAGCATCAGGCCTTCCAAAGAATATTCAGGACTGATTTCCTATAGAATTGACTGGTTTGATCTCCTTGCTGTCCAAGGGACTCTCAAGAGTTTTCTCCAACACCACAGTTCAAAAGCATCAATTCTTCAGCGCTCAGCTTTCTTTATGGTCCAACTCTTACATCCATACATGACTACTGGAAAAACCATAGCTTTGACTAACACAGACCTTTGTTGGCAAAGTGATGTCTCTGCTTATTACGCTGTCTAGGTTTGTCTAATCTCCTGTGGTAGGCTGCTCTCCCAGGGCTGACGGCCGAAGGGCCGGATTCAGACTCTGGTAGTAAATGGAACCAGGTTCACATTCTGGATCTCCTGTGTAGGCAGCAAGTTCCTCACTCCCTGCAAACCCCAGTGTCCTCACCCCACAGGCACGAGGTCAGACATGCTGACACTGCAGCACACTGGGGCCGGGTCGCTCAGCTCTAGTGAGCTCCAAGCAGTTACCACGATGGGGACCATCACATGAGCTGGAGGGCAGGCTGCCCGCAGCTGGGCCAGCAGCACAGATGTAGCCGGAGCTCTGGGCTGATCTACACACAGGATGGTCAAAACGGAGCATGGAAGCAGCACAGACTCAGGAATCCCAGAATTAAATTTCTATCATTCTAAAGAGCTGAGAGCCTGCTCACCAGGTTAACTAGCCCCATCTGTTCCTTCACCCACAGAGCGAGGAAGCTGGGCTGGGTGGTTTTCAAGGTTCCAGTGAGCCATCAAGACCTACCGTCTTGACGCAAACAAGCAGCCTCCACACAAAGTGACAGACGGCGATGCAAGGGGCTTCCCTCCGACACTCCTCCCTGCCCTGCCCCCGTGAGCTGGACCCTTGCATCCCCTCCAGCTGAAAAATAATCACGCAAAGACACGAGCAGGCAGAACAGCAGACACAGGAAGAAAGACCACATGTTGGACCTGGCAACTTGCTTTAGGCCTTGGTAGGCCAAGCCGAGCTCTCCATCTTCATTCAAGTAGCCCCAATCCTCAGTCTTGCTAGAAATAAAGGACAGAAAAACAGGGCGTCCAGTGTAGATGGGGGAGAGAGAGGGGGTGGGGGGCAGCAGAGCGCTGGGGAAAGGGAAACAAGGGCAGCCAGGCTTGGAAAGGCAGGAGGGAAGGTTCCAGAATGCCCGGTCCCCCTCCTACCCCTCCCACCACCAGCATCTGGGCGCCTGCAAACATCATCTCCCTCCAGTCTCCCAGCTTCCGGTCACTGTCCTGAGAGTGGGTTCCCACACCCTCCTGTGGGACCTCTGATTACCCCAGGCTGGAAGGCGCGCTGCTGAAGGCAGGGCAAGAGGGTGAGCTTGTTCTGATGACTCTGTGACCCGCAGCAGCACGGGCTGGGTGGAGGCGTTTACGTGGGCTCCCTCATCGCCCCTCTACCAGAATGACCAGGAAAAGCAAGCGCGAGTCAGGGGGCCAGGCAACAGGGCAGGGAGGACCGGACCCATGCAGGGTGGACAGTGCAGGCAATGAGCATGAGCTGACTGTGCGGGGCGGAGGTGGTGGCCTCCCAGGTGTCAGATCCACAGGGCCACAGGACCACAGCCGAGGGGACCCCTGGCTCCGCGAGGACAGGGGAGGAGACGGCCTATCCTGCCTGTGTGTCCGCGTGTGCCCCCTTCCTGTCACTTCTCAAGGGCACAAAAGTATTAACTCATCTCAACTCCTGCCCTCCCTGCAGTCTGGCATCAAGAAACAGCTAAGAGCAACTTTGCAACCGGCATCGTGAGTAGTGAACTTTCTCCCCTTGACCTTGGGACGGGACTGCATCGCTCCCGTTTACTCAGCTGGAAAAGCAGGAGGGCAGTGTCTTTGATTTTCTAGCTCTTTTGTGCTCCACGTGTGCCCTGCGCTTGCCCAGTGCCGGCCGGGCAGCTCTGAGAAGGGAGGCACGTGTCACAGACGCCCCCAGCGTGTACTCCCCAGCCCTGCCCAGCCCAGGGCACGCACGAGACCCTCGAAGGCCAGCAGAACCGGGTGGCGGGCAGCAGGCAGAGCCCTGCTGTTCCCATCCAACTTCGGCCCCTCTGTCCCTGCTCCCAGGGGCCTCTGCTCCTGCGGGCTGGACCCCGGCACCCTGGCAGGAAGCGGGAGCTGTGTCCACTCTGTTTGTGGTCAAGACCAGCGACCTAACTCTCCGGAGATGACAGTCATTTCCAAAGCATTTCTGGCCAAGGTCGGCCACCAGATGCCCCGTTGGTCAGGATGAGTGTGAGGTCTGGCGGGGCGGGTGCAGCTACCTGTCACATCTCCCCCGCACCCCCCAGCTCCTCCTTCTGAGGAAGGGCCCAGCCCCGGCAGGGCTCACACAGGCCACCTCCCAGGCACAGCTGGTCACACCCAGCACAGGCCTGACTCTGCAGTGTCCAGAATGAGCCGAGGGAGCGCTAGTGATGGGCAGGCTCCGTGGCCTCTGCTTCCTGCCCACGCTTGCCTCCCGCCAGCTGGGTGTGTGCCCTGAGACCTCCCCGAGTCAGGGCCCCAGCACTTCCCTCGGGCCTGGCTTCCCCAGATTGCACCAGCTGCCCGCACCCCCCCACCCCCCCAGCTGACACATGTGCCCCACTCCCCCTGCACATCCACATGTGGCCTGGGCTGTGTGAGGGGGCAGCTGAGAGCATAGGCCTTCCCCTTCTCGGGTGTTAACACTGAACGTGGGCCTTTTGGTGGCTGCCATGTTAGTGGCGTTAACCCAGAGGGCAGGTCACCGGCAGAACTCCAGGCACAGCGATGACCGGCGTGGGGTCGGGCCCAGAGGTGGGCGCAGCGTTTGTTTCTGAAGGGGCCCCCGGGGATCCCTGACTATCTCATCTCCACATGGGCAGACACACCAAGGGTGAGGCTACCTGCCTGACACTGACCCCGGGCTAGAACCCAAGGTCTCCTGACTTTGCTCTCAGGTGCTTTCCTAGCTGGGTCCTGCAGACCCTGAGGAGGGGCTGCCGGGCCTCGGAGGGTCTCTGCACCCCTGCAGCTCCCAGGAGACGCCCTCTCGGGGAGGGGGGCACATGTGCTGCTGAGCCCTGCAGCGAGGAAGGTCGCATCCCTCGTTCTTGTAACACGCCACGCATGGGGCACAAAGATTGGAGTAGAGAACCGTGCGGCTCAGTCATCCCACAGAGCTCTGGAAGTCAGGCACACGAGTAAATTAAGAACCACTCAACCAGCTCCAGGCCTGTCTTTTGCTCCCCAAGACAGGGTCTCCCTCCCCTCCTTCCATACCGCTAGGCGGGGGCAGGTGACAGGCTGGGGAGAGAGGGCCATCTGGGGGCTTAAGAACAAAAACCCCAAACAAGCTCACAGGAATTTACTTCTTAAATGTTATAAGCCCTTGATGTCACTTAATATCAACCTATATATTCTTGGTGCTGGGCAAGATTGAAGGCAGGAGGAGAAAGGGACGACAGAGGATGAGATGGTTGGATGGCATCGACGTGATGGACATAAGTTTGAGTAAACTCCAGGAGTTGGGGATGGACAGGGAGGCCTGGTGTGCTGCAGTCCATGGGGTCACAAAGAGTTGGACAGGACTGAGTGACTGAACTGAACTGATATTCATGGAGAATGTCCTGTGTATGCTCACTGTGCTGAGCCTTGTTCCCAAAGAGGCCACAGACACACACATGAGTAAGGAGCAGGCAGAGTCCCAGAACACAGGAGGTGGCAAGACATGGCAGCCACTGCCCTCGGCTAACAAGCTCCTACCTGGGCTAGCCACCCACACGCCTGAGCCTGTGTCTTCAGGTGTAAAGTTAAAGTGCTCAGCTGAGTTATCTGGGAAGTTTCTTCCAGATCTATAATTATACAACCTAAAACTGTAATGTTGTGCACCAGGAAAGGCCTGGATAATATGACTTTGCATCTGTGGGGACTGTGAAAACCAGGACCCAACCACCAGCCCTTGATCCAGTGTAAAGAGCCTGCCGTCCTGTGGACAGAACAGGCGAGGTTCCTGCCAGCTCGGAGACAGTCAGTGTCCCAATTTTACAAAGACCACTTTGTGCTCCCTCTTTAGTTCCCACCCAGACTTTCTACCCCACTGCCCAGGAGATTCTGGGGCCTCTGAGAAACGGGAGATGGCTCCCCCAACACCAGAAATGAGAGGGATGTTGAGACCACAGACAGGCCTGGCCATGCAGCGGGGAACAGCTTGTGGACAGGTATGGTTATGCCGTGGAATCACAGCAAACTGTGCTGATGGCTCAGGGCCAAGAGCATTTGGGGACCGTTAGGGAAAAAGCTGAGAACTTTTAGGCAAGAGCAACTGAGCTGGGTCTGTGAGACGAGCTGAGCAGAATCAAGTTCCCCTTCTCCACTCCGCCTAGCAGGAGAGCCACTGGGGCTCCAGGCCAAAGGAACCCTAACTCCAAGCTCCCCCACCCCAAGGCAGCTGTGCAAACCGCTCCCTGGTGGGATAAGGTCTCCACTGTCCTGCACAGGCCCCTTAGGGGGTGAGTAACACCAGCTGCCCAAGCCCGGGTGGCAACGGCAAAGCTGCTCTCATGCCCAGGCCTCCAGTCACTTCCTGGCAACTGCTGGGTGGAGGGGCCTTCGAGGAGACTTCCTGGGACCTGAGGAAGGGTCCAAGAATGCACCCTAAGTCCACTGCCTTGGCGAGGTGTGGGTGGAACTGGCCAGCAACTAAGGGAACCAGTTCCTGGAGCCAGGCCTGAGCCCTGGCCACACCCCTGCCCCCGGCAGCTCTGCGAACCCCCTGGTTCATGCCCAGAGGCGAGGCCGGCCTCAGAGGAGCAGGAAGCTCTGTCTCCCAGCCCTCTGACCCAACTCTCCCTGCTGGACTTGGCTCCAGACAGCTCTGAAAAGACTGTCTCTCCAAACAGCAGCCTGTCTGTGGCCGCCCATCTCTGGGGCATGGACCAGCTGTCTCTTTACTCTAGTTCTGCCACTTATAAAATGCTGGTAACGATGCTGGCTTTCTCTGAGTTCCCCAGATGTGAAAATGAGACAGCATTCGGAGACAGACGTGCTATGCCTATTCCTGCGGCTATTCTCAGAGCAGATATTTAACACTGGCTTTTCGACCTACGTTTGAGGACAAAAGACACAGTTGCAAAGATCAGAAAACTCACTCTATAGACTATGAAAGTTAGTAGGTGAAAAAGTTCTGAACCTGGGGACCAGTGCTCTTGGAGGGGCTGTGATCAGGTTGTGGGTCTGTGCGTGTGTCTACAATCTCTCTAGAAACCTAAGAAAAATTCAGTGTTATGAGTGTAAGCTTTTCTAGGGAGAGGATAGATTTTCCAACCACACCAACTCCTAAATTGTCCCTGCATAATACAATTTACATTTAAGCCAGAACACTCTCTGTCACAGGAAAATGGTAGGAGACCGAAAGCAACTGTATCTTCAAAGCACCTTTGCTGGAAAGGATGCACTTGCTGGCTGGGCTCCAGCAATCACATCCCAATCCTCCCGCCCTGCCCGCCTGCCCACTGCTGTCCTCCTGGACCGCTGGGATTCATGGAACCAGAAGCCTGGCAAACCCACTGATGTCACTTCCAGGCACTTGGAGAACTGGTTCCTCTGGCTTCCCCTCCTGGAGGCAGGGGCTCCTTCCTGTACTTAACTTGGCTTCACAGGCTATTAGTTCCCTATTGTACCCTGGGCTTGCTGGGTATGGAATTATTTTAAGATATAAGAAAAGCTATTTTTATTTTATCACCATCATTATCATTGCTGCCAAGGAAGACGAATCCAGGGTATTAAGCATGCCCTGGGAAAACCTTGACTTGAGACTGGATCTCTGACAAACCATCTGGATGAATAAAAAGGGAGATCAGAAAGATATTCCCACTCCCCCGTCAAGACCAAGCTCCCTGTTTTCTTCTTTTTTTAAATGTCATCTGTGCTCCTTTTTCTCATTCATCTCATTTCTTATCTTCACCCAAGATAATTTAAAATGACTAAATTTTTGACTGCGGTTTTGGCATGCAGAAATTCACATTCGTTTTCTTCTTGCCTTCCTTTTATGGAAAAGAATTATGGCTCTCTTGAAATAAATGGTTTCCTCCTGGGGGCCTGAGAAAATACCTTTACCTTCTTATCACCTATGCAGTCAGCTGGAAGCAGCCCAGCCTGGGTGTCAGGCCTTTCACCTTCCACCCTGACTCAGCTACGGACCTGCTGTGTGGCCTGAGTGCGCAGCTTCCTCTTGGGCAGAAAGAGGAGATGGAATCAAAGCCCTGGGCAATCCTCAAGTCTTTCAGTGATCTTCCTACCAATGGGTTCACCATGCACTCCCAGGGCCCCCTGCTGACAACTTCTGCTTCCTGCAATTTTGAATAAATGCTTAATGACTGATCAACATTCAGGGAGAGAGAAAGGTGGCTAGGGAAAAGAGCCAGTTCCAACTTTACGCAAGTGCCCAGGAAGCAGAAGGAGGCACAGCAACTAACAGCGGCTACACCGACACTGTGCTGACTGCGTGCTTTCACGGGCAGGAATCACTCAGAGAGCTACGCGCGGACGAACTCGCCTAATCCCAGTCACCCTGTGCGGCAGGCTGCTGCGACTGTCCCCAGGTCAGACAGGAAGCTGAGCGCTGTCACTCAAGAGCTGGTGAGCAGACGGATCCCCGTGCACGCTCTCACGCACTCGGGTGCGCTACCATGAGGGCCCTGCTCCATCCTGTGTCCTCTGCCTCTCTCATCACTCTCTTTTGCCTTAATCCCGGGTAGCTCATCCTTGAGTGAGAACCAGAGGTAATCAGTTCACTGAAGTCCTGGGAAATCTCACTTTAGCCAGCCTGGCAGTGGTCAGAGTCTCCCATTCAACCTCTGCAGGGCCCGGCATGGGTTCCATGTCATAAATGACAGGGCACGGGGCCCACCGTCACGTTGTTCACCAGCCGGGCTGGTGAAGATGGCAGGAGGGCAGTGAGCAGCTGCGGCAGACTCCCTGCTACCACTCAGGCGGACTCACTTGATGCCTGTTCCCGTTTCTACAAGAGAAGTCACTCCTGGTTAGGCCTCCCTCTGCTCCTGTCAAGTCTCCCTGGGGAGCTCCCTTCCCCAGGGCTTCTCAGAGGATCTGGGTTCTAGATGCTCCAGGGGTGTTCACTGGAGTCTTGCTGACACTAACAGCAGGCTACTTCAGCGCATGGGACTCACCGACTCTGCTCCTCCCCACTTATCTCCTATAATAACCGATATCGAGCACACGGTCAGTGCCTGCGGAGGGGCCTCATGTGCCAGGCTGGGCAGGGC
The DNA here is from genome assembly GCF_023699985.2 of Odocoileus virginianus. Lineage (NCBI taxonomy): Eukaryota > Metazoa > Chordata > Mammalia > Artiodactyla > Cervidae > Odocoileus > Odocoileus virginianus. The sequence continues at coordinate 10,513,351 of NC_069695.1, read as the reverse complement.
CCCTGCCCGGTCATCGCCTCCCCCTGGCACAGTCACTGCGAGATGGGACTTACCTGTTAGTCTGGCAGACCCCGTGATAGGCCTCGATGGCATCTTCCTGATCCACGTGCTTCTCGCTGTTCGGCCAACTGGTTCGGGCATTGATGTTTGGCTCCTAAGAGATCCCCGATTAAGAACGAACGAACTCTGGTTATACGAACAACTGTCATGAAATGATGTCATACACAGAGATGGAAAAAAAATGAGCCTTTGGGAAAAGATGAAGGCCCAGGAAGACTTCAGATAACAGGAGTTAATCCCTGGCAGGAATGGGATTTTAGAATCACGTGGGGAGAGGCAGGGAGCAATAAGGCCTGGCTATGAAAGACAGCAAGTGCAGAGAAGGGGGGCTGGTACGATGGGGTGTAGAGAGGCAAGGTGTCCCTGGAGGAGAAAGCTCCCCGAATGCTGAGGACACAGCTGAAGTCTGTCTCAGTGTGGCATCGCCCACAAATAGTGCTGCCCACACACCTGTCCCATCACACCACCCCAGGCCCACGCCCAGAGCGGCCCAGGGGGCCCCGACCCCTCCCTTCCCGCTCCTCGATCTGTGCAGGAGACAGAAACGTTAGGAACAAATGCTGCATTTGACTTGTTACCCCGGGAGGCTAAGAGAGAGAGGAAAGACTTTCTCCACCTGGGAAACAAATAAGTAACAAAGGACAAGACCTAAGATGAAAAAGCAAGCCAGAGGGGAGCTGCTCAGGCCGTGGCCCAGGTGCACTCTGATTCTGTGCCTCGCTCCTTCTGAACATGAGCCTATGGAGTAACTTCAGAAGATTCTAGAAGCTTCCAGCAAAGTATCCTGTGAAGTCATGCTAGGAGGACAGAAGGTACCTCGCTCTACTTTTAGAGGTGACTCTAGAGCAAAAGACTCTGGTCTTGTAGGTTGAAGACCCTCTCGGGTGAAGACACAAGGAAAGCAGCTCTCCCCGCAACGGCCCGCGGGCCCCTCCTCACCGAGCCCTTGCCCGCCAGGCGGCGCTGGTCGGCGCTCACGATCTGGGTCCGCAGGATGAGAACCTCCTCCTTGCGCACCTCCAGCTCCTCGTTGGCCAGCCGGAGCTGGTTCAGCAGGAGGCTGTAGCTGTCGGGGGTGCCGGCGGCGGCGGGGCTGTGCTCCGAGGCTTGGTCGGCCACGGCTTTCCGCAGCTCGTTCAGCTCATTCTTCAGCTTCTTGTTCTCCGACTCCAGCTCCTGCCTCTGGAAGGCAGCCCAGAGGGACATCCTCATCACTGCCTGGGGTCAGGGCACCCTCCCCAGGAGGGCTTCCTCCTTCACCACCTTCCTCGCCCACCTAGGAAGCTAACAGCAACCTTCCCATTTTAATGACGGGCCACAGAGAGGTTCTGACTATGTCAGCAACAGGTCAGAGTCAGGACTTGAACCCACAATCCCAAGTTATTGGTGCTAAGGATCCAACACGATACCCCTACTAGGGTTGCATTCCTCTCAGTGATTCAGCAGGGCTCATATTTCTAGGTGCATCCAGCTACAAAATCTTTCCTTGTGGAAGCACTGGGTTAAAGTTTCCACATGCTGTTAACACAGGACTTCCTGGAACCCTAATATGTTAATGTATTTTTTGACTTTATAAAAGGGAATATAAAATGCTGGATATCCTAACCCTGGTGGCTCAGTGGTAAAGAATCTGCCTGCGATGCAGGAGACCCGAGTTCGATCCCTGGATCTGGAAGATCCCGTGGAGAAGGAAACGGCAACCCACTCCAGTATTCTTGTCTGGGAAATCCAGTGGACAGAGGAGCCAGGTGGGCTACAGTCCATGGGGATCATGAGAGTCAGACACGACTTAGCGACTAAACCGCAACGTCCTAAATTTATTTGTCTAGAGAGGCTTTTCTGCCCCTGTCTTCTAAGGAGCATCACATGGACTGTTGTTGGAGAACAGACCAAGAACATTGTTTTGGTCATACAGAAAGCCACCAACTGCCAGTGCTGGCAGAGAAAAAAATTGCCTATGTACAGAGCCAACAATACCATTGAAACTAAGTTTTGGAATGTATTTAAAATTTCAAGGCAAAATATTTAACTTTCTGTTTAAGATGAAATCAGGCAGTTTAAAGTCTGATGATTTTATATAAATTGCTGACAGGGTCCTGGAATACATGGAATTCAAAGATTCCCAGAGAAAACCAAGAACATGGGTAAGTGGGCATTGGTTTCACACTTGTTACAGAGCCATAGGATCACAGAGCTGAGAGGTGACTGGGTAAAACCCCTTTCCTTAATGAATGAGGAAACTGAGGGTGGAGCAGAGAAGGTGAGTCAGAGGCTGGTATAGGGTAGTTCCCACCACTCCACCACCCATGTGGGCATTTCTGTGTTAACTCTCAGTAGTTTGTACCAGAACTGAATTTAATTGAAAGGCACCTAATTGGTGTCCACAGAGAACTGGAGAATTGTTTGGTGTGGAAAACTGGCAAATTTGGGGCCGGGGGTGTTGTATAGAGGGAACAATTTCCTATGAGCATATATAGTTTCATACAGAATGTCTGTTAGTCGCTCAGTCATGTCTGACTCTTTGCGACCCTGCCAGGCTCCTCTTATCCATGGGATTTTCTCCAGGCAAGAATACTGGAGTGGTAGCCATTCCCTTCTCCAGGGGATCTTCCTGACTCAGCGACAGAAACCAGGGCTCCTGCATGGCAGGCAGATTCTTTGCCATCTGAGCCACCATACAGATTTTCCTTCATTTCGAAGATGAAGAAACAAATGCAGGAAGAGGAAAATGTGCGCTGATGGCTCCACTTGGAGCGGACAGGAGCTCAGGACTGGGTTTGCTGCTGCCCAGTGTCATCTCTGGACCTCTGCAGGGGGAGTTAAAGAAGCTTGTCTTCCAAGAATCTTACCTTCAGACTGTTGTAGGCTAGATCTGCATCCTGGTCCAAATCTGAGTCATTGTTTGGTTGTTCCACCTGTGTGGGTAGAGAGGCAGAGAGGTGAGCATGGGCCACAGGGTGGCTGTTCCCCAGGAGGACCTCCCTCCATGGTCAGGAGGGGCTTCACCCTTGCTCATGAACTCAGCACCCTCACCCTCCATGTGTCTGCCTCCTTTCTGCCTCCAAAGTGCAGCTCCCTACCTTAGGCCACCATGGAGCTCTCCATAAATAACCCCTCCCTGCCTGCCCACATCCCCTACATAACTTCATGCACATGATCTTCATGAGCACTTACAGGTTGAATACAAATCATACTGTTATGAGTTGAACCATGTCCCCTAAAAAGATACACTGAAGCCCTAACCCCTGGTACCCGTGAATGTCACCCCATTTGGAAACAGGCCCTTGCAGATGTGAGCAGGTCAAGAGCAGGTCATTAGGACGGTCCCTAGTCGGACATGACTGCGGTCCTTATAAGGAGAGGAAAGATACCCACATAGGAAAGAGCACCACGTGACCTGAGGATGGAGGCGGAGACTGGAGTCATCTCCCAAGAGCCCTTAGGAGACCACAGCCCTGCTGACCACTGAATTTCTGACTTCTGGTCTCAGAGCCAAGAGGGAATCAACTCATGTTGTTTTCAGCCATCTAGTTTGTGGTACTTTGTTTCAGCAGCCCTACAAAACTAACACCATCAGACCTGTGTGCTTACTAAGAAGGTTAACAATTCTGTACTTATTATGAGGTTGACGAGCTCCTCTTTGGTTTTTTGGGGGGGATATGTGTGCACATGAACCGTCTGTTTTCCCAACAAAGTTACTCTGAGCACCTTGTGGAGAAGTCTGCTTCCTCCAGGTCCTTATAAGAAACTCCAACAGGCAGTGGGCCAGCTGGCCTACTACAGAACACCGTGGATGCGGTCTGACATCACAGCTCCACCCCTGGGGTTGTCAATGACAACCACGGGAATACTCGCCCATTAAGACTCAGCTGAGCCAAGGACTCCTGGAATTGTCTGGCAGCTCTTGGACTTGACTTGTCTACTGGGAAGGGGTAGACAAACCTCTATAAAGGGTTAACTGCTTGGGGTGATCTCAAGTAGTGCGTGATGGTCCATGAACAAGAGAGGTTTAGGGTGTTTAAACCTGACAGCGTTTAATTAGATTATACATAGTGCCGGCAGCCTGAAGTCCAGCTGTCGATAGATGAGGTGTGTCCCAGGCTGAGAGGCAGGGGCTGCATCTGAGCCCCTCCTGCAGCCCCTTTGAGGTCAAGGACGGTGACACTGGCCCACAGTTTCCAGCCTGTGACCTGGGAAAGCAGCTCTCCAGGGTCCCGGCCTCTGCTTCGTCTCCCAGCGTCCCCAGGGGTGGGGCTCTGACCACTCGGGGTCAGCTTGTGACTTGCTGCCCTGGGGAAAGGCCTGGGCTGCTGTCCATCGCAGCAGGGGTTTGCCCCACATTGACAGCATTAGGTTCTTGGAAAACGGAGATCATCTATGCAAAACCTGAAGCACTGTATTCAGGTGGATTGGCAGTTACGTTTCTAAGCGGATCGCCCACTGGAAAACTCCTGGTAGCCAGAGTGGAGGAGAGGGAGCAGGGGGGATGGGAAGTCAGACACACCGACTGGCTGTCCGAGAGGGTCCCCACCAAGGCAGGCTCAGTCACACCCACTCTGATAGACTCCCTACTGTCTTCCCCGTCATTCCACATCCAGAGCCTGGCCTCTCTCGAGCTGAGCCCGGGGCCATACTGCTCCAAAATAAAGACCCAGGTGGCTCAAAATTCCTCCTGGGACCAAGGGCAGACCCCAGAACACACTCTCAGAAAGTTCAGTTTCAGGGTTTCTGCAGAGAGATCCCATACTCTCCCCTCCCCACTTCTGCCTTCCTTACTGAATTCTGGCAGAAACAAGGCCATTCTTCTTAAGCAGAGATCCTCCATGCACATTCCAGGGCTCTGAGCCAAACCTGCAGTTCTGACTCTTGGTCAGTGATTATTTTTTTAAGGAGAGAGCCTACCTGCTGGCTCAGAAGGTAGTCTGCCTGCAATGCAGGAGACCAAGTTGGATCCCTGGGTCGGGAAGATCTCCTGGAGAAGGGAATGGCCACCCTCTCCAGTATTCTTGCCTGGGAAAGTCCATGGACAGAGAAGCCTGGGTGGTTATAGTCCATGGGTTGCAAAGAGTCCTTGCCTAGGAGATTTCATGGACAGAGGAACCTGGGTAGTTACAGTCCATGGGGTTGCAGAGTCAGACACGACTGAGCAACTAAATCACCACTACCACCATACCCGCCTTTATCTGGTGTCAACACAAGCAGAAGTCTGAAAGCCAAGATTCTGAAGTTATTTGGCATTCCTGGGATGGGGAGCCTGCAAAGTGAGTCTGCAGGGGCAGCCGAGAGGCCAGGAACTTCCAGGTCAGGCCTGGTGTGATGTCTGTGAGCTTTTCATCTATTTGATTCATGCTCACCTGTCAGGGCAGCTTCTCTCCTAATTGAATGAGTCATTTATAAATCCTTTCACTCCCCATTCTGCATCTAATCCACCTAAGAGATTTAAATCCATCAGCAAGATTTACCTCCCCACTTACTGCTCAGGAAAAAGCCCAGGAATTTACCAGTAACTCAGGTCAGCATCTGTGTCACACTTGATTAGAAAGGAGGTCGGGTGTCACACAAGGAGACGGTGTGTGGGAGTAGGATGAGGGTGGGGCTGAGGATGCAGGGAGGGGGTCAAACCCCACAATGGACAATTACGGCCTGAGAACAGACCCAAGGCCTTCCACAAACCCACTATGAAGTCAGCTAATGATGTGATCCTTGTCCAGAATGGCCTCGAATCCCATCAGAAGTGGTCCTTACAGCAAGTGGCGCTTACCTCTGCATTACTACTAACGGCAGTGGACTCTCTCTATCCCTACAGCACCAACCTGTCTTTACTCAACCTGGCACTTATTAAAAATACTACCAATGGTATTTTTTATTTTTCATCAGTGTTATATCTGGTCCCCCTGAACTGGATTATACATCCCTCGAATTTACAATCTAGTCAATCTGTGAATTTCTCTTTTGTTTGAATTTCCTTCATTTAATAAACATTCAACACGTACAATGAGTCCAACACCAGCACAACGCTGAGTGCTGCATAGGTGTCCAGTGGGTCCATAGACGGAGCCATACATCTGCAGACACTAAGGTTTCAAGAAATATCTTTTCAAGACCCAAGATGCGGATGACAACTTAGCTTGAGACGAAGGTACAGTCCTAGGAAAGAAGGGTGACTGCAAACTCGCTCTGCCCCTGACCCAATGGGGTTAAACTCAAGCCAACACCAGATTCCAGGTACAAAAGGCCATCAATTTTCTCTGAGATTTGACTTTTGCCTACACAGTTGACCCTTGAACCACCTGGGTTTGTACTGCATGAGTCCACTTAAGTTTGCACGTTTTTCAATGGTGAATTCTACAGTAGGACACAATCTGTGATTGGTTGACTCCTCAGACGTAGAACCACAGCTGACTATAGTCACAAGTGAATTTTCAACTGTGCAGAGGGTTGGGTGCCTCTAACATGAGTTGTTCAAGGGTTATCTGTATTTATACTCTAATCACACCCTGGTTCTCTTTGCAAGGGAGTGACAATGATACAGGCTCCCCGCTGGCTTCACCAGTGGAAATTCTCTGCCCTGGGGTTACTGGGGAAGCAGACTCCTGTCCGACCAAGGTGATGTGGGCACTGGCAGAGAAGACTCAATAGGTCACCAACACGAGAGGAAGCGCTTCCCTGACACCCAGGCCCAGAACGACCCTGCAGGGTCATGCCCGGCCCATGTGCCCTGGCAGGAGTGAGCAGGATCATTTTGAAGCCAGCACCCTGGGAGCATGGCCCCACGGGCTTGCAGCCCCTTCACGCACCGGGACTCTCTTGCCATCCTGCTGTTCTTTCTTCTCCAGCTGCACCTGCAGCTTCTTCCTCTCCTGCTCCAGCTCTCGCACCCTCTTCTGCAGCTTCAGGAAGACAGTCATGTCCATGGCCGCCTTCTCCAGGCCAATTTCCTTCAGGGAAGACAGGAAACAGGAAGAGAAGGTTTTAATAGCACGAATGCCCTAGGGAACACACAGCACCCTCATGTCAGCTGTCTATCCTCCGTCTCCCTCCCAGACATCACCAATCCAGACTTCTGAGACAAAGCCAATGCCATCCATGTGGCATTCTCATATTGGAGAACATCTGCGTCTCAGTCACCTGTATTGTTCCCATGTGAGACACTTAAGATGACTGATCATACACTCTGGGAACAGATGGATAAAGACGCAGCCACTTTATTTGGAAGTTAAAAGAGCACATTTCTAGAGAATGCTCTCGAACCAGAGACACTATAAAACTCAGGATGTAACACATCCTGATGAAGGATCAGTGTGGTTGCTAATGACTATAAATGGGCTCTCAAACGCCATGCAACTGCACCTCGAAACAAAACCAACACTTGTCCTGCCAGGCAACCCACTTATCCAACAGGCTCCACACCACCCATTCCCAGTAGGTTTCTTCCTTAAGATTCATGCCTGGGTTGTCCGCAAGAGTTTGTCAAATGTGGGGGTGACAAATGCAGATATCTACACAAGCATATCCACATGGATTTTTAAAGGGTGGGGGGGGGAATGGAAACATGTATACCTATGGCTGAGTCCCTTGGCTGTTAAGCTGAAACTATCAGAACACTGTTTGCTAATCGGCTATACTCCAATACAAAATGAAAAGTTTTTTTAGAAAGTATATGTGTGTACATATGGTGCAACAAAATTTGGTTCATCCAGCACTTAATGAATGTTTCGTGCTTAGCCAGCACTGGGTTCATTGCTCAGCCAGTCCCAAGACCTAGCCTCAGCTTCCTTAAAGAACATAAATCCACTGATGCAAGCTCTTATGTCTGCATGTAAACTTCTCACACATAGAAACACTTGGGTGGCGCATCTGGTGTTCAGGCTGACCAAAGCCTCTAAAAAAGGAGGAGATTGCAAAGCAAAATGAAGAGTCTTAAGCCAGCATCTTCCATCAACTGATTATTGTCTAGCTATCCATCAGACAAGCTTCATACAGGCAGGGACCTCCTCTGGGTCAGTCCCTACTGTTTCTCTAGCACCTGGCAGCAGTGTCTGGCACAAGGACGTCTCAAAGTACATTTTTGTTTATTTGTTTTTCATTTGTCACATTTGTTTTTAACTCTTCCACATCTATCTCCACATGCTACATAAGGTTTTACATGCTTGTCATTTTCTGCTTTTCAAATGGCAGAGAAAAAAATCATGTGTCTATGTACCTTTGATAAAATTACACACAGACTATAAAGACCATCGAGTGACTCTACGAGGCCACTACTGACAAAGAAACAGTCATTCTGCAAATATCTATAGTTTTAAATATTTGTTGTTGTCCTCTGAATTTTATCCAGCTGCTTAGTCAGGAAGGAAAATTTTCTTGTGTATCTGTTGATATGACTATATGCACCGTGGCAGTAAGTGGGGATGCTAATTTACATCTGTTTTAATGACTTAGCTCCTCCAGCTATTTCACCTCTCTGCAGTAGGTCCCTCAGTTTTGCAAGAGGCATCAGGGATCTTTCTTTATGTGGAGTGGGAACAATAAATTATTGCCTTGCACAGTAAATATCAACTCCAAAGAGCTGAAAAGAGAGTCAATAAGTCCACCATAGTCCAAGCAGTCCTGCTGTCAGAAATGAGCCATAGGCACTGTGGTTGCCAGCAACAGAACAGTGCCTTGGGGGTTCCACATGGGTCACCAACCCCGCCCCACCCACAGAGACCAGCCAAGAGCCTTCCTTCCTCACCTCCACCTGCTGGAGGGTGTCCTCTGTGTCTCCGACCTCAGATGTGGAGATGGAGGGATAATTGGAGTCAGATTCTAAGCTGCTTTGGTTTGACGGGTTCCTCCGGTGGCCTGGGGTTTGCTGTTTAGGGAGAGAAATGTGAAAACTCAAATGAATTAATGTTAATTAATGTTAATAAGAGCTATCACTTTTCAAGTAATGGTAGACCCTAGAGTAGACTTCTGCCTCATTGGTCAACAAGAATGGGTACCACTGATTCTTGGAGTGGTGGCTAAATAGAGCTGTTCCAATTAGAAACTTCACCTACAGTTCTTCCATCCATCTAGCCAAGCAACAGAATGACACGTCAAGGAGAACACAGCCCCACAGCGGGCCTGCGGTCCCTCAGTGCAAACCCCCAACTCTTGGGCGGATTTTCTCTGAAACGACCCTTAACCCCATCGCTCTGAAGTGCACACAGTCCTGTCATCAGCCTCCCTCTTGAAGAGAACGCTTCACTCCAGCCCCTCGCAGCCCCTGCTTCAACCTGCACGCCACCAATTCTGTTTTTCAAAATAGTAAGCATATTAGAAATAGAGCTTACCATTTATACTATTTATACTGTTCACTTAAAAATAACTTTTTCCCCCTTTGCATCTGATTTGGCTTTGAGAGTCAAAACCAATCTTGGTAGGGAAATTTTAGATTTCTATATATGTTCCTATTCAGCTTCTCTTCCTGGTTTCTGTGCAATTAACTTAGTCTTGTTTGTGCATTTATGGAGGGAGCAGTTACATGGGGTAAAAAAGAATGGCAAATCTTGAAATATGAAAATGCGCCTATGTATTCACATGCGCATTGAGGACTAGGACAAACCATCAGGCTCTCGAAGGCCTGCCTGCAGTATGCGCTCCGCACACCCTTCCTGCTCTCACACAGGGGTTTTTCTAGAACAGAAATAAGAAAGGGGATATATTCACACGGGTGGAATTTCCCTTCAATCCCTGAGATCTTCATGAGCCCCCAAAGCTGGAAAAGCAGCTGCCCTGGGAACGACTCATCACCCTGCCACCTGCTTGTGTGAGAACCACCCACGGGCAGGGTGAGGACTCTCGGGGTGGGGGGGACACCGGTCCAGAGCATCACTGTGCGGAGAGCCGTGCCGGGGTGGCGGCTGTGTGGGAAAAAGGGCGCAGAGCCGGTGGGTGGGCGTCAGGACTGCCCTCCTTGCCTTTAGGATGGTCATCTCGTCCCGAAGGTTGTCGTATCTCTGCTCCAGCCGGGAATACTCCTTCACGAGGTTCTGATGCCGGGAGCGCTCCTCCTCCAGCTCCTTCTTCATCACGAGGTTTTCCTTGACAGACTTCTGGGCAAAATCATCTGGAAAGCAAGCGCCCGCAGCCACAGTGCTGCTTCAGTGTGGCTGTCCCTCACGTCCGCTCACTCGGAGACGAGTGACTAACCACCGGTGAAGAGGCCGCCCACGACAAGCTCAGGATGCAGATACTTGGCGAGTTTATTCAACGGCCTCTCCCACGGCAGAGCCCAGGGCAGCGTGGTCCCGGCTCCAGTCTCCAGAAAGGGAGAAGGCCCCACTCACCCCCAGGGGCCAGGGAGAGAAGCCGCCACACACACCACAGCTCCCTCGGTTACTGCGCCTGCCCTTCCCTCGAGACAGCTGTCACAGCAACGGGAGAACCCAGGAGTCTTCCCGAGCACCCTCCCTGTTCCTGGCCGTTCAGCTTCCTATCGTGCAGAGAGATTAAAGGGGGCTCCAGGAGACAAGGCCACAGGTTATGTTAGGGGAAGGAGGGAAGAGAAGGAGGGAACGTAGATGGACTATTCTCCCATCTACACTTGCAATTCAAATCAGTGGAAAACAGACAATTTTTAAAGGGAAATTTAGAACTCTTAAATGTTTTCAACAAGACTGCGCTGGGCGGGTCTGTGCACTCGAGTGGCCCAGCGGAGGAGCTGGGACGGGAGGGGAGCCACCTGCTGAAGGCTGCACTGAGTCGCCGGAGAACCGGGGTCTGCACGCCCTGCTCCGCTTTGATCAGGCATCGTACGGGAGCTGAGGGAGCCCGGGTTGTGCATGCTTGAGAGAGGGGCCCTGGGATCCAGCCCGTAACCCCCTCTCCAGCAAACACTGACAGGTGACCCATTGGGTAGAAGAAGCCACAACAGGTACTGTGCATGCTAAACTTTAAACTAGCAATAATAACAGTTCCTAAGTGCTCACGACAGGTCAAGCACCATCCTAAGCATGTCACAGGCTGAGGTCTGTACCCTTATGCCAATTTTGCAGATGAAGAAACTGAGGACTGCAGTCACTGAGGGACTTGCTCAAGGCCATGCAGTAGCACACTGCATCGTCACTCTTGGAGCGCACGGTCTCCCTGACCCAGATCACATGCATATATTGTCTATTATGTGTGCATCTCACTGCATGATACCTCCTGAAACCAAATTTGGCAGTGGGATCTTAAAGATCACCCTTCTTTTTCAGCTCTCTTTTGTTAGAACCCTTTCCCCACTGTGGCATCTAGACCAACTGCACACCTGGTGGAAATCTTTAGGGGAATTCAGTTTGGAAAAGAAATTCCAATCCAAAATGAAAAATCCAGCACTTGGCACCCACCTTTAGACTGGCACAGGATCTGGTTGTTAAGCTGCTCCTTCTCATCTTTCAAGAGCGCATTTTCTTGTTCCAGGTCTGCAACTCGCTGAAAAAGAGCACAGGGAGAAATGTTTGCCTGTGATGCCAGGCTGAGGAAAGGCTCCTTCTGTGGGGTTTGAACTTCAGCTGGTTATGTTTAAATGTTCTTTTTTTTTTAACTTAAGAAAACTGAATCAGCCAAAGTAGCTTTCATTTGGAGATTAAAATTGTACACTGAAAGAAAATCCCATTAAAACAAGACAGATGAGTTCACCGCTGCTGGTGGTTTTCCAATGCCCACAAAAACCTCCTGGAAAGCTTACACCAAGCTCATATGCCATGTGCAGGAACTTACAGTCATAACTGGCCTCCCTGCATTTAGTTCCATGTCTTGGTAAATTCTGAGCTCTCCAATTTGAGTCTCAGGAAAGCCTGATGCTAACAATGAAGACCTGCCTCTGATCTTTATTCCCTCTTGCCCATGTCGGTCTCCCCGGACCAGTACAGCCCAGATGCTGGGGAAGGGAAAAAGACTTGCTGTAGACTTTCAACTGTGCTGTGTGAACTATATTCAGTGAAGCTGTTACTTTACTAAGTGTGATGCAAAGTGCTAGCTGTGACAAAAGATTTTTAAAAATGAGTGTGAGGCAGGCTCCCAGGTTGTGGTCCGAGTGATGAGCATCCCTGCAGACTGTGCTGAATGACACCGCAGACTACCTCTATCCCTTTGGTTCAAGAAATCAGTTCTGGCTATTTTTGCTACATCTTATGACCTCCTTGGGAGAGGATTCTTCCCAACCTGTGTACAAAGAGCCTCAAAATGCCTTCCTCGGTACAATAACAGAACATGTCATAACTGGCCTGTGCACAAAGACTCGATGGGGACCTCCAGAATCATTATCTGGGACATTGTAGCACAGAATCTAGGGGGAGAGATGGTCACCTAGATCCTAGAGGACTCACCTGCATGCCCTTCAAGCTCTGTTAGACCCCCGTGGCAGTAAAAGCAGGAAAGGAGGCCCCAAGGATGCTGGCTACAGGGCAGAAGCCTTGGAGAAGTTGGAGTTTCAACTGGCTATGTTTCAATTAACGCCCTTTTCCCTTCCTTCTGGCTTTAAAGGTAAACTTAAGGCACCAAGAGGTGAGTTAAGATAACTGCTTCCTCCACCCTCAGCATCACATAGACAGGGTCAAGAGAGACTTTCAACAAGGCTGGAGCCCAGGAGTGAGGTCTGTGGTTCTCCCCTTAGGAACTCAGAAGGCAGTGCGACTCCCTTGTTGAGAATCACCACCGCCAAGCGAGTCAGGAGGAGAAGGTCACCAGGAATGGTACCGACAGGCAGGAGGAGCAGGCTGTCTGGGCCAGGCCTGGATCCGGGCTCTCCCAGGCGGCCAGGGGACGGGCTGTCTATAGACAGGAGAGCAGCTGGTGCAGTGGGGTGGGAGGCCTGGCCTGGGAGCCTTAGCCGGGCCGCGTGGTGGTGTTTACATGCGGTTCAGGCAGGTGGCTGAGAAAAGACAAAGTTGGGCGGGTGGAGGGAGTGAGAACCAGGCTGGGAAAGACTTTTCCTCTGTCATCAGGGTGGAGAGGCCCTGAGCAGAGGGCCCAGCTTCTGCACACCCTCCAGCAGCTGCCTGAGCATCTCTGTGTTCCCCCCGCCAAGCTTGCCTGTCCCCACTCTCCCTGGATAACTTCTTCTCACGGTTTAGTTCTCCACTGACACTCTTCCAGGAAGTCTTCCTGCCCTGCAGGTGTGGGTGGGGCCTGTGCTGGGCGTGTGGCTCTCCCAGGGCCTACCTGTCCCTGTAGGGCCCCCCCTCAAACCCCCAACCCCCGCGGGCAGAGGCTCAGCTTCCTTGCCACCTGCTCGGCCTGGACCAGAGGCCTCAGCGAGGACCCAGGGGTCATGTGCCATGCTGCCACATCATCGGAACCAGCCTGGGCCGGCACTCAACACTGGTTGAAGGAATGAGGAGCCCTGCAGATCTCAAGGAGCTGAAGCTTTCCCGATATAAAACCCCGGACTCCATTAAAGGTTTTTTTTTTTGTTGTTCTAAAAATTTGTTTATAATTGACTAAAACCTCTAGAATACATGAGCTTGTTTAATCAAATAATTCAATTCAGGAGGCATATACACTACTGGAAAATAATTTGCTGTTATTGGACACAGTTCACCATGCAAAGATCTCATGTGTGCCTGTAAATTAGCTCGGCAAATAATCAAAATAGCTTTCCCTTTTCTAGATGTACGAGTAAAGTCAAACAGAAAACCACCAACAGAAGAAACCACATGGAGTGAACCTCTACAAAATAATGCCCAGGGTTTAGTCGGAGTGAAGCTCCACCTGGTGCCATGGTCAGGAGGGCAGGACTCCAGCCCCGCTTCAAGGCACAAGGCTACAACCTCTGAGACAGTGGCCCCAGGAGGTGGGTGTTCAGAGCAGGCTGTGAAGTAACCAGACTTCCCATAAAACTAGACTCTGCTTCCCTTAAACAACCCTCTGAACATGCGGGCAGCTCAAAGAGCAGGTGGTCACCTGAGACGGCTTCCATGATCCCTCACCATCCTCTGAGCATCCTACAGGCAGGCGATGACCTTCTGAAATGGAACATGTCACCTGCCTGGTACAGAGGGCATGTGCCACCACCATGAGGTTGGACCTGAAACCTCCACTTGCCTGAATGCAGCCCGAGATTATGAAGCCTCACTGCAACCACCTGTGAGCTACAATCTCAGCCAAAACTCTGGTTGGGGAGAGTCATACTTATGAGCATGGACCCACTAAAATTTTCTGATGTGCATAAGCCTCATTTCTTTCCTCCATCTCCCTCCCTGATTCTAGAAGGCAGGCCTCTGATGAACTCAGCTTTGTTATTCTAAACCATTCATCAAAGTGGCACTGGGGAGCTTTGCTTTTCTTCCTGGTAGGAGCAGTTCTGGAAGTGGGCCCACAGCTGGAGGCATGGGCCCCATCCCAGCTCCACATCCCAGGAGGGCAGAGAGTGCTTCCCCAATCACACTTCCCCAGGTGCTGGCCACCCCTAGTCTCCCCAGCCAGCTAGCAGACGGAGAGTTGCTGGCAGACATGAGGGTGACAATCTTCTGCAGCCAAGTGGCCTTCCTTTTGTTGGCAGGGATGCAGGCTGTAGTGAGAGACACTTAGCAACACAGAATTGAGATGTGTTCCCCTCAGCATGAGAAATAACAAAATAGCACGATCACCAGGTTTGGGGACTCATTAAGCACCAAGCAGCAGTTCCTTTTCTTTCTTCTTCTTCTTCTTTTTTTTCTTTTTAGTGGAGGGGGTCTTTTAACTCTTGCCAGGAAATATTACTAGGAGTGTTCTTACCTCTAACAGGTTTTTTGGGACAGATCATGGGAACCAACAATGATGTAAATCCTGTTACTCTGAGGCTAATTTAGCCCCTGGTAAGTTAAATGAAACACATACCTTAGCTCAGTAAATGCCTTTACTATGTAGCTCTGGGCTTTTGGTTTTGTTCTGTCTTGCCTTATTTTTTCAGAGTCAAAGCTATGGTTTTTCCAGTAGTCAGGTATGGATGTGAGAGTTGGACCACAAAGAAGGCTGAGTGCCAAAGAATTGATGTTTTCAAACTGTGGTGCTGGAGAAGACTCTTGAGAGTCCCTTGGACAGCAAGGAGATCAAACCAGTCAATCCTAAAGAATATCAACCCTG
Organism: Odocoileus virginianus; assembly: GCF_023699985.2. Taxonomy (NCBI): domain Eukaryota; kingdom Metazoa; phylum Chordata; class Mammalia; order Artiodactyla; family Cervidae; genus Odocoileus; species Odocoileus virginianus. The sequence continues at coordinate 10,498,222 of NC_069695.1, read as the reverse complement.
AAGATTCACTGGAAGGCCTGATGCTAAAGCTCCAACACTTTGGCCACCTGATGCGAAGAGCCAACTCATTGGAAAAGACCCTGACCCTGGGAAAGATTGAGGGCAGGAGGGAGCGATACAGGATGAGATGGTTGAATGACATCACTGACTCAACAGACATTAATTTGAGCAAATTCCAGGAGATAGTGAAGGACAGGGAAGCCTGGTGTGCTGCAGTCCATGGGGTCTCAGAGTCAGACATGATTTAGTGACTGAACAACAATAAATTTTTTCAGATTGGGCATTTGCACTGTAAAAAGAGCCAGATGCAAGTTTTCTAGCAGAAAACCATGGGACAAGTGGATTGGAGGATGCTCTTCTGCCCCCAGGATCTGGGTCCTCTGTCCTCCCGGCTGTGTACCTACCATCTCACACAAAGGTACACAGCATAAAGCTGGCCCACAGCAGGGACACTTCCAATTCTGCAGAGTTCTGGAAGCGCTGCTGGCCTATTCACTGAGAAGAAGGTAAATCGACCCGAGCAGAGAGGAGGAGGAGACAGAAAGTGCACAGTAGGCTGAGCAGAAGCGCAGCGTGAACTCACCTGGAACTCCGCTCGCTGGGCTGGGCTCCTACACAGAGAGAGGAGGCTCTCGCACTGCTACAGGGAGGGGGAGCGACTGTCCCATCATTAAAAAGAGCCCCAGAGAGAGGCTTGGCAAGGCGCAGACCTCAGGGTCAGCATCACAGCTTCTGTCACTCAGCACCCACTGCACCAAGACGTGGGACCAGGAGCAAGGGTGGGGCCCAAGGATACTAAGGCGGAGCCCTTGCTCTCCACCCAGTCTCAGGCTGGCAGAGGGAATAAGGAGCTAACAGTCATTGAGCTTGAACTAGGTCCTAGGTGCCATTATCGCTTCCTTAATACCTGTGAGGCGGGGGCCATCATCATCGGCTTTTAAGGAAACCAAGGCACAGGAAAGCTAGCGAGCTGGCTGAAGGTCACACAGCCAGGCAGGGGTACTGCAGGCTGTGACCCTGAGCCGAACGGGTCCCGGCTCTTCGCCCCTAGGCCACCTGCATCCCAACAGGTCAGAGGGCTGACACCTGAAGGACAGTGATGGCCACAGCCTGGAGCAGGCCCCAGAGGCCTGGTTCTGACAACAGAGCTTCAGGATGGAGTTCGGGGTGGCAGGGACTGACGGTCTCAGACAGGCTTGCTGCTCTCTCTGGAGGGTTCACGGCCCGGGCTGCCTTCAAGGCCAGAAGATCCTTCCTCTTCTGACCTCACCACCTTTCTCCTTGCTTTCTCCATCTCCACCCAATGGCCTCAGGGTTGGGCCTTGAACCCACCTAACCTGCTCCCACCTCAGGGCCGGTGGATGTACCATTACAAGTATCACCTGCTCCCTGGACATCCTCACGGCTCACTCCTCGCCTCACTTGGGTGTCTTTTCAGAGGGCATTTCTGGCCATCTCGAATGAAACAACCTCCCTTGTCCACGTGGCTCCCTCTGGATCCCTTTCCTCTGCTTTATTTCTCTTTACAGCCCACAAGGGATAATTTGTGTTTGATTCCTGTCTGTGCATTCTCCAATAACCCCCAAATATTTAAGCACCATAAAAATGGTGCTTTTAAAATTGTTACTTTTTCCCCAGGGTACAGAACAGGGCCTAACAGACACGCTCACCAAATAACAAGAGAATGAATGAAGGGCTGTGAGCACTGAGAAAGGCTGCAGTGAGATAATGTCCTTCCATGAGGCTGCATGGCATCCTCTTTCTAAAAACCATCAGCCTCTCTGGACCCAGGAAGTGTACTGATAGCATAGTTCTGAGTCTTAACGGGCCAAAGAAGTCCTGCACTGCACCTTTTGGGGGAAGACTCGGCACTCCACTGTGAGAACCCTACTACCTGCAAAGGTGGATCTATTTACTTGTATTTGGAAAACCCCAAAGCCTTTACATGGGAACTACCCAAGATCAATACCAGCTGGTGGTGTGGTGACCAATGACATGATACAACGCAGAATCCCAACTGCACCAGCCTGAATACTCAAGGCCTGGGGCTCACAAACATCAGGGCCCCTTGCTCAGGGCCAGGGACCTGGCTGTGGGCTGCTCGTCACCCACCTGCAACCCTGCACCAAGCCAGGTCGTGCTGGCCTCACCACAGAGCAGACTCTGGATAACGAGCCGTGGCCTCTGTGTCAGCAGCAGGCCTAGGAGTCACGGCTCCTTCATCAAGGACAGGAAAGAGCACAGCTGCACAAGCATTCAGCATAGGGATCACTGATAGCTTTAAGAACAAATAAAACACACATCCCACAGGCTAAAAGAAAGGAAGGCGGCAGGCTGAGATGCAGACCACTCTGGGGAGAGACCAGGACAACAGGTACCTTTAACAGACCAGCTGTCAACTAACATCTATGGCTGGACTGGGGCAGCGGGAATGCCCAGGCTCTGCACTGAATTCCTGCCCTCAGGGGTACCTGGCCTCCCGCAGCCCCAGGCAGCCGGGCCATGTGGGCTGATGATGAGAATCCTGTCAGGGGTGCAGAGCCTAAAGTCTTCCAGGATGTTAGTTCCAATACAGCATTTGCTGACCAAAACATCAAATCCATTAATTAAACTTCTGCCAGCAGCCAGCTCCCTCCCTGATTCATCCATGTCATCAATCTTGTTCAGCGAGGAGCAGGCTGTTGGATAAGCCGGAGAAGAAACCAATTGTCTGATTATGCAGTGTTTGTTAAGATTGGACACAGGGCCTTTGATAAATATTAAACCCTGACTTGGCAGAGAAGAATCAGAGGGGAACAAAGCCAGTCCACACCTGCCCATGACCACAGCCACCAGAATAAATGTTTGGAAGACGTTAGAGAAAGAGGAAAATGTGCTTCCACTTGTTCTCCTCCTGGGGCTTCCCAGGTGGCACAAGTGGTAAAGAATCAGTCTGCCAGTGCAGGAGACATAAGAGCTGCAAGTGCGATCCCTGGGTCAGGAAGATCCCCTGGAGGAGGACACGGCAACCCAATCCAGTATTCTTGCCTGGAGGATCTCACGGACAGAGGAGCCCGGTGGGTTACAATCCATACGGTTGCACAGAGTCGGACATGACTAAAGCAACTTAGCATGCCTGCAAGCATGTTCTCCTCCTGGAAAAAGGCAGACTTCACACTTTATGTGACCAGTTTAGGATGTGCTTGTGTTTGGAGTCGGGAAGGTACTTTTCTTGTTCTGTCTCTGTGCCTGCTATTCCCTTTCTTTTCAATGTCCTTGAATTTCTTTTTCCTTGCCAGGACCAAGATCTCATTGTATTTAAGACCCAGGTCAAGACTTCAATACAAACAATTTTTTCAAATGCAAGTAGGAGGGAGCCCATTTCCTTATTTGGCTCTGTGGAGGAAGACTGGGATATTATCAACCCTTAGGCTCCCTAGGATGGAGACATGGATATTTTAAAAGTGCTCTGGGTCCCTAAATCCCATTGTCCCAGGAGTAGCAGGGAAGGAGCCTGGGCAGTCGATGAGTCAAGTGCTGTCCACGGGGGCAAAGACAGGAGACCCCGGTTTTGTGATCTGCTGGGTTAACACCATCTGGTGTGACCAGCATCCACATGCAGAGAACCTGCTTTTCTTTTTCTCCTAGGATCACCAGTCTCAGGTCTCAGTCTTGGTTTCTTTTCTCTGGCTTTTGATTTCATCTTCTTGTCTTTTATTCACACACAAGGGTTACTGACTATCTGTTCTCAGGGATTCATAAACCACAAGTTTGGAATTTCATGCTTTATAGGTTATAGACTTGTATTAATAGCTACATTAGTTTCCTTAAGCATGTGCTTTACCCCAAAGAATGAAGTTCATTCTGATAGGGACAGAATGAAGGGACAAAATAGGTGATTCAATAGTTTATCTCACTAGGGGATTTTAAGTAGAAAAACATGGGAAATTCCTGTAAGTTAATGATTACTCGAGAAAGCAGGCTTGCTTAACCACAAAACCATGCAACAGAAGCGCAGGACATGCCCTCAATGATAAAACAGTGGTGGCATGAGACCGGATCCTGCCCAGTGAACTCAATAAGTTAATGACCTCCAAAACAGGCTCTGTGCACACAAGAACAATCATTTATGGGAAGCTGACTTTTCAAAATGAAAAACCCTCAGTGGACTGAGACCTGAAAATATTTTTCCAAAGTGCTAAGACAGCCCTCAACCGGTAATGCCAAAGAAGTTGAAGTTAAATGGTTCTTTGAAGACCTGTAAGACCTTTCAGAACTAACACACAAAAAAGTTCTTTCCATCATAGGGGACTGGAATGCAAAAGTAGGAAGTCAAGAGATACCTGGAGTAACAGGCAAATTTGGCCTTGGAGTACAAAATGAAGCAGGGAATAGGCTGACAGAGTTTTGCCAAGAGAATGCATTGATCATAGCAAACACCCTCTTCTAACAACACAAGAGATAACTCTACACATGGACATCACCAGATGGTCAATATCAAAATAAGATTGATTATATTCTTTGCACCCAAAGATGGAGAAGCTCTAAACAGTCAGCAAAAATCAGACCATGAGCTGACTGTGCCTTAGATTATGAACTCTTTATTGCAAAATTCAGACTTAAATTGAAGAAAGTAAGGAAAACTATTAGGCCATAAGGTATGACCTAAATCAAATCCATTATGATTATACAGTGGTGGTGACGAATAGATTCAAAGGATTATATCTGATAGACAGAGTGCTTTCAGAACTATGGATGGAGGTTTGTAACATACAAGCAGCAGTGATCAAGACCATCCCCCAAGAAAAAGAAATGCAAAAAAGGCGAAATAGTTGTCTGAGGAAGCCTTACAAATAGCTGAGAAAAGAAGAGAAGCTAAAGCCAAAGAAGAAAAGGAAATCTTTCTTTTTGATATAGATATGAATATATCTATATTCATCTGAATGCAGAGTTCCAAAGAATAGCAAGGAGAGATAAGAAAGCCTTCCTAAGTGAACAATGCAAAGAAATAGAGGAAAGCAATCAAATGGGAAAGAAAAGAAATCTCTTCAAGAAAATTAAAGATACCAAGGGAACAACATTTCAGGCAAAGATGGGCACAATAAAGGACAGAAATGGTATGGACCTAACAGAAGCAGATAATATTAAGAAGAAGTGGCAAGAATACACAGAAGAACTATACAAAAAAGATCTTAATGGCCTGGATAACCACGATGGTGTGATCACTCACCTAGAGCCAGACATCCTGGACTGTAAAGTCAAGTGGGCCTTAGGAAGCATCACTACGAACCAAGCTAGTGGAGGTGAAGGAATTCCAGTTGAGCTATTTCAAATCCTGAAAGATGACGCTGTGAAAGTGCTGCACTCAATGTGCCAGCAAATTTGTAAAACTCAGCAGTGGCCACAGAACTGGAAAAGGTTAGTTTTCATTACAATCCCAAAGAAGAGGAATATCAAAGAATGTTTAAAGTACCTCACGATTGCACTCATTTCACATGCTAGCAAGCTCATGCTCAAAATCCTTCATGGTAGGTTTCAACAATATGTGAACCATGAACTTCCAGATGTTCAAGCTGGATTTAGAAAAAGGCAGAGAGTAACCAGAGATCAAATTGCCAGTATCTGTTGGATCATAGAAAAAAGAGAATTCCAGAAAAACACCTACTTCTGCTTCGTTAACTACATGAAAACCTTTGGCTGTGTGGATCATAAAAAGCTGTGGAAAATTCTTCAAGAGATGGGAGTACCAGACCACCTGATCCACCTCTTGAGAAACCTGTATGCAGGTCAAGAAGCAACAGTTAGAACTGGACATGGAACAACAGACTAGTTCCAAATTGGGAAAGGAGTACGTCAAGGCTGTATATTGTACTTCTATGCAGAGTACATCATGTGAAATGCTGGGCTGAATGTAGTTCAAGCTGGAATCAAGATTGTCAGGAGACATATCAATAACTTCAGATATGCAGATAACACCATCCTCATGGCAGAAAGTGAAGAAGAACTAAAGAATCTCTTGATAAAGGTGAAGGAAAGGAGTGAAAAAGTTGATTTAAAACTCAACATTCAAAAAACTAAGATCATGGCATCTGGTCCCATCACTTTATGGCAAATAAATGGGGAAACGATGGAAACAGTGACAGATTTTATCTTCTTGGGCTCCAAAATCACTGTGGATGGTGATTGCAGCCATGAAATTAAAAGTCACTTGCTCCTTTGAAGAAAAGCTATGACAAACCTAGATAGCATATTAAAAAGCAGAGACATAACTTTGCTGACAAAGGTCCATCTAGTCAAGGCTATGGTTTTTCCAGTAGTGATGTGTGGATGTGAGAGTTGGACCATAAAGAAGACTGAGTGCTGAAGAACTGGTGCTTTCAAATTGTGGTGCTGGAGAAGACTCTTGAGAGTCCACTGGACAGCAAGGAAATCAAACCAGTCAATCCTAAAGGAAAATCAACACTGAATGTTCTTTGGAAGGCCTGCTGCTAAAGCTCCAATACTTTGGCCACTTGATGCAAAGAACCAACTCAACGGAAAAGACCCCGATGCTGGGAAGGATTGAGAGCAGGAGGAGGAGGAGGTGGCGGAGGATGAGATGGTCGAATTGCATCATCAACTCAATGGACATGAGTTTAGTCAAACCCTGAAGATAGTGAAGGACAGGGAGGCCTGGCGTGCTGCAGTCCATGTGGTCGCAAAGAGTCAGACATGACTGAGTGACTGAACAACATGACAGTCCTGGCCTGACCATATAGGGAGGGACAAGTCAAACCCCCTGCTCTCTCCAGGGAAGGAAATGATGATGGAAATGTGATGTCCACTCAAGAAAGACAAAGGTCTTCTCCCTCTTGCCACTTTTCCTTTGATTATAAAGCTGTGGCCCACTAAGTTCGCAGGGCGAGGCATTTCTTGCCCTCCCACTTGTAAGCCTTACAAGCATCTTATTCTAATAAATCACTTCTTATCTGCCATTCTGCTCTGACCGAATTCTTCTCTGCACTTAGACGTAAAGGAGTGTCATACTGGAGCTCTTTGGATCCCACCTGAAATGACACCAAATGGTTTCAATTCCAGGCCTCATGGTGAGTGAGCTGGCAGGTTTATCAGGGCAACATGCTGCAGGGAGGCCACTTTTGTGCCTGCGCTAGGAAGTCCTACATCTCAATGTCACCTAATGTGACTTAATAATCCCCATGTGGATTCACCCTCTGACTTTGGGAAAACCCTGGGATTTGGGGAAAGTGGAGATGGTGTGGAAGTTCTGCCTGGATACGAAATGACAAAACCAGCTTGGCAAGCCCAGCAGGTTCCGGCTCTGCAGGCTTTCATGTCCTTTGACTGAAGGCAGCCTGCCCACTTCTGGTCCTGCCAGAGAAGATAAAGGCGCACAAGAAGAGAGGCACCACAGAGAAGGGCTCAGGAAGGGCCTGTTTCCCTCTAGAAGCCATCAAATACCATCTCGTGGAGCTGACTACTTGCAAGTAGAAGGGGCCTAAAGATGATCTAAACCAACTTTTCTTCTTTCTTTTTAAACAGATGAGTGAACTAAGGTCAGAGAAATTTCCTGTGTGCACTTAGTAATGGCCATGCAGGGGTGAGAATCCAAAAATTCCAGTGTCTATTTCAGGACCATTCCTATGAAAGCATTCTGCTTGCCCAGATTTTTAAATACTAAAAGTTATTATTTTGACATTAGAAACACTGAGTCCTTCCCTCACAGGTTCTCAACCCACTGCGACTCTCCAGTGATGGACAGGAACCAAGCACGTGGGCCATACCATAGGAATGGCATAGAACACTGAGGCTGTGGAAGGCTCCGCAGGGCATGTGGGGCTTCCCTGGTTTGGACAGCTATCTAAAGAGTGGAGAAGGGGCTCCTTGCATCCTGACATTCGCGATGGGGGACAGGGGTCCAATCCCAGAAGTTACATTTTATGGAATGGAGAGTAAACCTACAGAGCACGCCAACCAGAGTAGACGAGCCAGGCTGAACCGATCAATACTTAAACTTTAGGCAAATTCCCCAAAGCACTATGATTATGGGAAGGGATACCTAGGTGTTTTGTTGCTTAGTTGCTAAGTCGTGTCCGACTGTTTTGTGACCCCACGGACTGTAACCGATGGGCTCCTCTGTCCCATGGGATTTCCCAGACAAGAATACTGGAGTGGGTAACCATGCCCTTCTCCAGAGGATCTTCCCGATCCAGGGATCAAACTTACATCTCCAGCATTGGCAGGTGGATTCTTTACCGCTGAGCCACTGGGGAAGCCCAGGGGATGCCATGAGCTTGCCCCTAATCCCTGCAGGTAATATCAGGAAGAAAGGCCACTACCTCTAAACCATTTCTCTTGCCAAGAAGGACTCAGGCCACAGAGCTGATTCAGTGGCTAATTCTAGGCTATAAGGAACATGCACACACGTGTAAACTTTCAGGGGATTCCATCATGTTCCCCTAAGGAAGAGATTCAATTAACACTCGCCAGGTGAATGGATACATGCTTGTGTGCGTTCCCCCAACGCAGGGGCACTTTCTTAACACAGAGGGATGTCAGTCTTGGGCATAAGCCCCAGAAAAGTCCATGGCAGCTGTAGAGCTGGAAGAAGCAAAACTGCCTTGGAGGGGTGCTGTGTTAACTCACCCACAACCCAGCTACCCCTCCGGCCCCAACAGACCTTCCTCAGCTCATCCTTCTCCCGGCTGTGGGTGTCCTCCAGGACCTTGCGCTCCGAGTGGGCCCTCTGCAGCTCGGTCCGCAGGCTCTCCACCTCCTCCTGCAGCTGTGGGCCACTGTCCTCACCCTGGTTCTGCTGGTAGCAGGCCAGCTCCTTCTTCAGCTTCTCCACCTCCATGTCGTGTGCAGAGGTGACTGCTGACAGCTGCTCCGACAGCGTCTTTAACTCTTTGTTCTGTGAGAGCATCAGCAAACAGGAAGAGGGGAGAAAAGAGGTGGATGGCAAGGTTAGTGGGGCAGCAAGAACAAAAAGAAGGCAATTAAAAAAGGAACTTCCAAGGTGGAATTGAATCTCGCAACCACTGAATGCTTGAGTGCTTTCTTGGCATCTCCCTAATAAAACTGTATTGTGAACCCAGGAGAAATACAGGAAGACAAAACACCAGAACTGACATAGGAGGAGTGTTTAGGAACAGGGACAGTGCTGGAAGCTGGCTGACAGTGGTCAGCCTTCTATGTCCACTGGAAAGATCTTATACCTGGTTTTTAAGTTTCGGGAACAATGTACTTGGCTTCTTGGATCTGCAGCCTTTGCCTTTCAGACTTCCCTGCTCTGTCAACGCTGAGCCCTCCTGCCCTTGGACTCATTGGCACAAAGAGCTGCAACCTAATCGCTGGCTCTGAGACAAAGGACCTCTTTAGCATCCCCTCTCCCAAGGGAGCCCTCCACGGGGCCGGGGGAGCCCTCCCACCACCTGTCCGCTGGTCCTATAAGAGCCTGACTCCAGAAATGGATGCCCTGGCCAAACCCACCCCTGTCGATGAGGTACCCAATTACATACCCACTCAAGCAACAGGCAAGTGAGAAGCAGTCCCAGGTGCCTGGCGGAGGTACGGAGGGGGGCAGGGAGGGAGGCTGTAGGTGAGCTCACACACAGGAAGCCCTGCGGACCCAGGGCCAGTGTCAAGTGCAAGTGCAAACGGGCAGAAAGGTGCTGCAGTTGAGCCTATCAGCTCAAGGTGCTCAGAGGGAACGTGGAGGGGAAAGAATCAGAGTTCTCCCGATAATCAAGCAGGCGGCAAACAGGCATCATCATTCTCCATGGCTAGTCTCTGCAGGAGCTCTGGGTAAAACAGAGCTCTTGGCATCAGGAACCAACGACTCATTCACATCAGCTATGAAGCGTCATGGGGAGCAGGGAGGGGCAGCAGCAGACCAGATGTTGGACCCAGTACAACACCGCAGACGCCTGGGACCTCAAGGCTGAGACCTGCATTTGGTGTCCAAGCAGCACAATCCCCGCACTGATCTATCACAAAGAGATCCTCCCACAGTCTGAGGAAACGTCCCAGTTAGAACCCGACACACCCACACGTCTGGGCTGGCCGTCAGCCTTGCTCGAAGTCATCACCAATGAGAAATCCAATTAGGCAGCATCTGTTTAAATAGCCCAAAGCCGGTCTGTACTGCCCACCCAGGTCTGGATCTCCCTGGAGGCTGAAGGGTCTCTGCACAAGGGGAGTGGGGTACGGGGCGGGGATGTGAGTTGGACTAGTCACCTCGACACTGCTCTGTTCTGGGCAGGAAGTGAAGTTCCTCCTGGTGGTGTGGCCTGGGTCAGGATCCCAGGGAGAGTGGGAATGAGAACCAGACTGGGGGGCAGGGGGGAGGCACTCATGATGCAGCAGGTGTGGGGTGTAGAGAGAGCCATACAATGTGGTGTGACACCCTGCAATGGTCAGCGATGACATCCCAGGACCCACATGCAAAGATAACAAGTCTAGGAGGCCAGTTTCTTTGCTTTCACTGACACGCAGGCTGAGGTGAGGCTCAGGGAAGTCGAGGAGCTAAGAGGCTGGAGCTGGACGGACCTGAGCTCAGGCCCCAGCTCCATCCTGATCAGCTGTGTGGTCACTGCACCTCCCTGCACCCAGCTCCCTCAGTGTGAAAGAGGGACCACAGTAACTCCATCCTCAGAGGGTTTCATCAAGGTTCAGGAAGACTGAGGGCCTCCCTGGGGGCCGGCACCCAGTAGGTGCTTGATAAGGGTCACCCTCTTCTCCTGGGTTGGGGGGGAGTGGTCCCCTTGAGAATGGAATGATGAAAAGACAGGCCAACAGGGGTGTGGGTGGGAGATTCCAAACAGCAGCCCTTGGACGTCTCCTTATTTCACCACCATCGGCACCCAGAAGTAATCGCTGAGGACATACCGTGGCTGTACATTTCCTGTTCTGGAGGCATGATTTTAGAACAGGAGACCCCAGAAGGGCCTCACAGCGTCCTGCCTCCTCCGCACACCATGATGTCCATGTCAGATGCCCACAGCTGCGCAGCCAAGCCTGGCGCCGGGAGTGGTGAGGGCCACCCATTCCCTCATAGAGCCCGGAAACCCTCCCTGCGGAGGCAGGCCAGGCTCCCTGGAGCTGCCTTGGTCAGTGTGACCCGAGATCTGGGCAGCTCTGCCCTGAACCAGGGAGGGCCCTGTCCTGATACTGGGGGGTCTGGGGATTTCCACATGGACCCCTGTTCTCCTCAGCTTCCTCAGACATCCACTGCATCCACTGCTCAAGGGCTCTGTACTACATGATGCACGTCTATTAACTCATTCTCTCCTCACAGGAATCCTACATAGTAAGGCTGATTCAGTTCAGTTCAGTCATGTCCAACTCTTCAGAACCCCATGGACTGCAGCATGCCAGGCTTCCCTGTCCATCACCAACTCCTGATTAATATACCTATTAATCAAGCCTGATTAATATACCTATTTCAGAGTTGAGAAAACTGAGGCACAGAAGGCCATAAAGCTGTGACTTGCCCCTACAATTTTTCAGATGTACATGAATCATAAAATATTAACTACTTTAACCAAATGCACATGAAGTATACTGAATCAAATTGATGGAAAAGACTACTAACTGAATCCACACATTTGTGTCATATTTTTCCCACTAAAGTATAGTTTCATATCGCCTTATAAAGGTCTAAGGAACTTGACCCTCATTAAAAAAACAAAAACAAACTGTAAGCTCAACTGGTCATCTTACTCTACATATGCTTGAATAAAGACAAACTGATAGAGTCAAGTTCATAGGTTATACCATTTTTGGCTGAAAAAAATGCCACACCACAGGCCTACACCAGGGGCTCTGCAAGAAACAATCCCAGGAACTATCACTGCATTTACTGCTGAAGGATACTGTGAAGGCTGTAGCTTATTACATCACAGGTTATAAACACCCTCAGAAAACTGTCTCAGCACCAGGGACAGCACCAACCCTTCTAACCGCTTTCCGCAGCTCTCAAGTTACCCTACTTCCTTCTTCCTGTTTGCTTGGGCACTTGCTGCCAAGTTCACATCTTGTCTCTGTGTGCACAACCTTCGACGTGACTTTCGGGCCCTAACCTCCCCCTGGTTTTAGCCTACAGTTTCCTCATCTGCTGTCCTCTTGGCATTGCGGACACTGGGGACACTTTTTTAAAAAGTGCCCTCTGGTGATTCTACAGTGCAGCCTGGAATTGAGACCCACTTTATGGGATCAGTGAATTTTTGAGTAAGTTACAGCTCTTAGACCAATCCCCTCCTAGGAACTCAAGGCCCAGTGAGAGATTTGGCCATAATCCCTAGCTGTCAGCTCTGGTGGCAAGTATAACTGAAACAGAACTCAGGCTTCCATGCAGCTGGGACTCAGTCCATGACCTCAGACCACTCTGCCAAACACTTGGGGATGTTTTCACATATGTCGCTCCTGGCAAGCGTGTCTCCTTTCCTCCTGGCTAAGAATCTGTGTGTGTTGGGGAGAAGCCTCCTGAGTTGTCTCCAGGCATTACACAGAAAACAGAAACCCATTTGCTTAAACAAGGCGAACCCCGCCTTCTGAGAGGCAGCAATACAATGAGACTCTAATGTCCTGATGCCACAGGTTGTTTATGACTCTTCTCAACACAAAGAGCCACGCATCTTCTTTGACACCAGGTCACACACTCCACTACAAAACACCGGCTGGTCCAAGGATGACACTATCTACAAGAATGAACTCAAAACAAAGCTAAGCACCTTCCTTGCACTGAGGAATTCTCACATGTCTGAAGAATCTCCTAATATGCAGACATCCCCAGATATGGTTGGAGGTAGCAGAACATTCTCTGGAACCAAACTGCCAAGTTTCAATCTTAACCATGCTACTTCCTAGCTGTGCGACCTCGCAGACTACTTGGCCTCCCTGTGCCTCAGATTGAAATGGGAATAATGTTAAATCTTACAGGGCTGTTGTGAGGATTAAATGACTTAACACATGAGGATAGTGCCTGGCACACAATTGAGCAACATGGGGAGGGACATAAGAAAACAAGACCTACCTCCCCCCTCCCCGCCTTCTCTCCTCACCCTCTGCACACAGGGCACCCAGAGAGGGTAACACTGGCCACTGCTCACAGATGTTTGCCACGCAGGAAGTTTAAGGTAAAAAGCTCTTTTTAAAAATAGGTCTTTTAAATCTGCTTCTCTTTGATGTTCCAGCACGTGGAGTATAAAATACTAGATTTACTTTTAACCTCTCGAGTCAACTTCAGAAATCAGCAATGACAACACAGAGACCGATGGCTGGGAGAGGCGGCCAGTGCACAGGCTCCGGGCACAGCACAACAACGGCGCTCGCAAAGCCTGCTCCTTCCTCGGACCATACTTTTTGCTCAGAAAGTTAATGGGGGCCATTTGACTATGCAAATGTCTTTCCCGGCCAGTCGTCAATAGCCATAAAGTAACAATAATAATGGCAATGACAGAAATAATACAGGTCTGCCTTGGGCTTGTGTTTTCCACAGGGCTGACCCACAGAGCCATTTTCCTGTCTACTCCCGATGCTTTGAGCAGATGCGTCTTCCTCTGGGACCTGACCTATCACTGCGGGCCAACCGTGCGCGAGCTTTCTGTCTCACTTCTCCACCGGGGAGCCGAGCCAAACGAGACACCCGTGGGACTCACACAGAGACGAACACCCAGGGTGACAGCTTCTTCTCCGGAAGGCTGGTCTTTTTTGCAAGAACAGAGAGGCAGTAACATTTGACTACTTTGGGGCTCCTGTTCAGGGCAGCTGGTTTAGGTATAAAATAGCTCATTTATTTTCTTGCCCTACTGGGATCATGAGAAGCTTTAAAAAGCGCCTAGTGTAGATTAGGTACAATAAAACCAGTGACCACCAAGGCAATGCCAACTCTCTCTTTCTCCACCCCTTGCACCAGGCATGTTCACCCCATTCCTTCTCTCCATCCTCAACCTTTTCTTTCTCAGGAGGCACCAGAAACCCTCTAGGCATTGCAGGAGCCTGGTCCTGAGGTCACTAATACCCTGCAAGCCCAAGGTACCAGTGAACCTGCTTTCAACTCTGGAAACCCATCTTAGTCACAACATAGGAAAGGACTGACTCTTTAGTGACATTTGGGGTTAAGAGACCAACATTGCCCTCTTTATGGCTGTGGGATCAGGCAGACCTGGGCTGGAGCACTGGTTCTAGCACTTCCTAATTCTGTGATCTTGGCCAAGTATTTGATGCTCCGAATCCACAGTTCGCTTACCCATAGAATGGCCTCATGAAGCTGCATAGGGATCAATTGAAAGCTCCCCCGGGAAGCCATGTGTCTCTCAAACGTGCCTGTGGAGTCTCGCCCCAGCCCCAACCCCCGCATGGGAGTGGAGACACTGACCTGGTCGTCGATCTTCCGCTGCAGCTGGACTATCTTGTTCTCCATGCCCACGTTGAGGCGTTTCAGGTGCTCCGCCGAGCGAGCTTCGATCTTGAGGGCCTTCAGCTCCTGCTTGGCCTTGAGCCTCCGGAAGCCGCACTGGATGACAATGGCCGCGCCCCGCAGCCGCTGGAAGCGCCTGCGAGCCATCCAGCCCCGCACGTGCTTCTGGATGATGGTGGCCTTGTGTTCCCTGAGGACCTGGCAGGGCACAAGCACACAGCTGGTGGGTCTGCGCCGCACAGCGGGAGCAAGGGGCTTGCGTACAGCTCCGTAGAGGCAAGATCCAAGGTCGGCAAGCTACAGCTGCCCTAGGACTTGAGGCTTTGGCGGCCATCTGTCTTAGGAACAAGTTGCAACTAATCTGGTGGCAGCTGTCAAACTCTCCTTTCTAATTTTTTCTTTTTTTTACTTGTTAGGAAACCACAGTCTAAAAGAAAAACCTCAAAGTCAGACGGGCTTAAAGATTATCCAGCTGATAGCCCCCCATTCAAGAGATGTGGCTCCCCTCCCGGTGACAGTAAGCTGCAGATGAAGTGAGACGGTCGGGTGGGATTGTTGAGTGGGTGGGTCACAGTTAATTTGGCTTGTAATTCAGTTTTTCTTTTTTCCTATCCAGTTAAAAAACCACTCAGAAAATTAAAGCATCATCAATGTCCTTACTGTAACGCCCTGCAAAAAAATGTTTGTGGAATGAATCAAAGTGTTAGTCGCTCAGTTGCGTATGACTCTTTGTAACCCCCATGGACTGCAGCATGCCAGGCTCCTCTCTCCACGGGATTCTCCAGGCAAGAATACTAGAGTGGGTTGCCATTCCCTTCTCCAGGGGATCTTTCTGACCCAGGGATTGAACCCAGGTCTCCTGCATTGCAGGCAGCTTCCTTACCATTTTGAGCCATCTTGCCCTTGAACTGCACTGTACCATGACTGCCTGGTCCTCAGGCCTTCAGACTCGGGCAGAGTTACTCCCCTGGGTTTCCTGGGTCTCCAGTGTGTACACGGTACATCAAGAACTGCTCAGCCTTCATACCTACATGTGTCAGTTCCTCATAACAAACCTTATCCACACACGCCCATGCACACACAGACATATGCCTCTCCTATGAATTCTGTCTCTCTGGTGAACCCTAAGTCACTGTGCCTCATGAGACTTTGGTCAGGGTTCGGTGGGAGCAGAGTTGTGAAATTCCTTAGAAAAAAGCAAGAAGTGCCCAACAAGTGCTGAGGTTGGTGCCAAGCCATCTGCTGCTGCTCAGTTCTGAGTCTGCAGCCCGAGTCCCTGCGGGCGGCTACGCACCTGGTGGTAGATTCTCCGCACGAACATGCCCCGAGCGAAGGCCTGGATGATGCCGGCAGCCCTGCGTACCCTCTGGTAGGCCTGGCGGGCCCTCTGCATGCGGTACTGCTTCTGGAGCACCACGGCCGCCCGGCTCCTCCGTAGACGCTCGGCCAGTCTGGGGAGGGAGAGAGTGGTGGGCCCTTTGTGAACACAAGTCCCTTCCCCAAAACCAGCCCTGCTTGGTCACCCGCCGGCTAGGCCAACTCTCATCACCCTTACTGACCATAGCAAGGCCTTGAGACACGGCTCAGAACAGAACTGGCTTCCTCCACCTCATCCAAAAAGTCTTGCCATGTATTTACAACTCAGTCTAAGTCTGATCAACTGATCCTCATCCATCCACTCCCCGACCCACAAGCCTATCCTATAACCTGGGCAGTCCTCAAGGATGTCATGTGCTCACACTCGGGTCTGTCCCTGGACCTCACTGGGCTCAGAGGGATCAGGGCCCGGGTCTTAGCATCCTTGTAGCCCTACATCTAGTATAGGGCTCAGCACAGCAGCGCATGCGAAGTATCTGCTCAATGAACACCAGCTTCTCAGGCCTGTGGCGACCTCTCTCTACATTCTCATGTCCCAGCCTTTCTGCCAGGGATGCACTGCACATGGGCATCTACTTCCCTGTTTCATTTCCACATTCCCCATCTCACCCCTCAAGGCAGACATGAAGTCAGTCCAACACTTTTACCCCCTGCAAGGGTTCTGTGTGGTGTCAGACTCATAGCAAGTGCTTAACGAGAGACTAAGAATATTAAAAGCTGGAAAGGACCTTGGACATCATCTAGCGCAACTCCAGAGTGGGAGGTAACTCACTCAGCCTTGCTCTACCTGCTTAGATGAGTCTGATTTCTGGTGCAGCTCTCCCTGGACACTCTCTGGAATATAAACTCCCAGCAGGAAGAACGTGGGCCAACCCACTACCCAGGACAGAGTCCCGAGCACCAGGGTGCTCAGTGATGCCCTAACTGTGGATGACACCTTAGTGTGGATGCCACTGACAACCTTCTCGTTTCTGTAGCTTTTGTTCTGGAGACCACCTCTCAGCTGTTCACAGGTAATTAACAGCATTCATCACCTCTGGTTCTGCTTGGATAAACAGCTTATAACCAGGACATGAAGGGGAGCTGGAGCAGTCTTCTAACTTTACGGTACATTGGGTGCCTGCTCTGGGCTTGTTTCTATATTCAAGCAAAGAGGCCTGAGCAGTCACTTGTGAAACTTCAGCTTCCAAATGCAAGGCGTCCTGGAGATTATTGTCACCTCCTCAAGAAAACCAGGATCTACAGAGGTCACTGATGTTGAACCAGGGCTGGGTCCAAAATCAGATGACCCATGTAAACGCTGGGGGGTGGGTCTCATGGCGAGGGATGGGGGCGTCCTCCACGCCCATCTCCCTGGTGAGACTCATACTGATTCAGTGCTTCAGCAACCCAACGACATCACTAGGAGGGGATGTTTGCAGCACCTCTTTCGTGTGGTGCTGGGCTGGGGCAGGACAGCCCACTGGCATCAGGCTTTGCCGCAAGGGAGCTGCTTGTGGTCAGACAAGTCTCCCCCTCCCCCTCCGCACGCTGGCTGAGTGCAACAGCTCATAGAAGGGAACTCCCCAGGCCTTTTCATTCAACCCTACTAACCAAACTCCTAAGGGATTCTGAAATTGGTGGCATAAGTCATGAAGCTGAGTGTACATTAACTGTGAGAGAAAGACTGAATTCATCTCTCTTTTGGAAAGAGGATTGTTTTACTTAAGCGTTTAAGCAAAGGGCAAACGGAGGTTTGGCCGGAAAACCAGCCAGTCTTAGGCTAGCACTGGTGGATGGGGACAGACTGAGGGAGCCAGGAGACCTGGGAATTAGACCTACTGGCTCAGGTTACAAGGGGAGGAGAGAGGGGCCTGGCTGCTGAAGGAAAGCTGGATATAGACAGGGCCCAGAAGGAACCGCGTTCTACCCACAGGGGCTGATTGAGGCTGGCCAGCCCAGAGCCAGGCCCTGCCCCCTGCCCCCCACCCCACCCCACCGATCCACTGCCTCAGGTGTGCCCCGGCTCACCTGCGGGCCAGGTATCCTCGGCAGTACCTCTGCAGAGTTAAGCTCGCTCCCTTCAACCTGCGGTACTTCACCTTCTGCAGCCAGCCCCGCACGGTTTTCTGGATCATGATGGTGGCCGCCCGGAACTTGTCAGCCCGAAGCTTCTCCAGGTAGGCCACCTGGCCCGCCCGGAAGAAGATCTTGGTGCGGCCAAACTGGAACTTGTCAGGATCCTTGATGAGGCAGGGAAGGGAGCTGGTTCATCATCCGTGAGCAGCAAGGGAACACACCCCACCACCCCAGTTCCTCCCTTGCACTACTCCCCTGCCGGGTCTCACGTGCCCCTGCTCCTTAAACAACCGCCGAAGAGTCGGTGTGTAACCGACACCGACCCGTCCCTACTGCTGCTCGGACACCGTGAGCTGCGGTGAGAAGCAGGCCTGCCCGCCAGCACCCGACGTCACCACGAGGGCATCTGGGCCAGCTTGGCACATTTCAGGCAGTGCTGGGGTTATGAAGACAACAAACCCAGGGCTGGAGGATGGGGTGCAGATGCTGAAACAGGCTAAAGGAGGAAAGCATCTCAGCGGAGGGGCTGTTCAGGCGAAGACCTGAATGGAGGGAAAGCAGGCAGGCAGGGGAAACCACACATACATGGCAAATTACCCCCAAGTACATTCTATTTGGTGTAGACTATGCTGTGAGGTTTCTTCAGACAGATGCTGACTGTCTTTAACGACACGTACTTAGGTTAAAATTGGGGGCCCTTCCTGTGCTGGCCCTGGTGGACGAGGGGAGATGACCCGGCAGTGAGTGAGTGAGTGAGTGTGTGTGTGTGTGTGTGTATGTGGACAGGCCTGGGCTACAGCACTCCATAGGTGGCCCACGATAACTGAGTGCTCTTTGTTAAATACACATCATCTAATTTTGCTCACTGAGCATGAAGACCATTATAAGAAGGAGATAGTGAGCCAAGGTGTAAGGAAAACACACACATGAGGATATATTTCCTGTTGACCAGTGGCTCTGAAGCCACGCTGAGCCGACACTCGTCATGGCCAAGCCCCGTACAGCTAACAGAAACCGGGTTCCCCGCACAGGAAAGCCAGGCAGCCTGCGCCGGGGCTGAGCTGGGGACAGCTGGCCGCTGCTGACGCTCCCTTCTGTGGCTGCTGCTGGCGAGGCAGGGGGGAGCGAGCTGCGGGCCTGGTTCCCATTCCTGCCTCTGCTTCGGGCCTCAGCTCACAACGGGAGGAACCAAGGCTGGACTGGGCCGGGGAGCTTTGAGACGCCCGAGGCCTGGCCTTCATCACCACCCGGTTGGGGAGACTCCTCAGTGAGGAGGGGTTGGCAACTCGACCCTCACAGTTGAGGGACAAGCCTGGCTACTATGGCTTGAGTAAAGCCAGGGCCTGGATCGGAGGTGCCTGTTGTATCCCTGGGGCCATAGTACAGTGGCTCCAGTTCCTATTCTGAAAGAAACCACCAGGGAAACGGCAGGCTGGTCTGCAGAGCCACTGTTTGTATGGATGAGGATTTCTCTGAAGGCCCCAGTGGTGTGCCTGTCACCACTGGCCTGAAGGTGGCACTCCCCCTCGCTCAGGCGTCTGTTTGCTCTGACCCCTAGAACTGACCATACTCTTCACATACTGATCAGAGGTCATCTCTTGAGAACCCCTCTCCAGTAATCAGAGACTGACGGGGTAGAAAGGAATCTTAGGAACCCATCTCAAGCCACTTTCTTATTGCACAGATGCCGAAAATGTTGAGGTGACTTGCCAAAGGTCTCACTGAAAACATCAAGGAATAGAACCCATGACCCAGGACTCCTCGGCCAGAGGTCTCTGTTACATCATGCCTGTTTGTAGGACCATCTCCTTTTTCACACTCCTCACGCTCCCTGGGTTCCTAGCAGAAGCTTGCTAATCCACTCCTTCACTGTCGGGATACAGGTTCAGGTTTTCCTGATGGCCAGTGATGCCTGCAACTACACTAGACGACCGTCAGTCCTGGAGGGCATGGCCCCCCTAGTCGGCTCCTTTGCAATTCTCACTCTGACCACTCTAGGGTAGTACATAGGAAGAATCCAAGAATTCAATACCCATTTGTGGAGTTAAAGAAAAACACATTCAAGCTAAAGATGGAGGGATTCCTATACTCCTCGCAGGAGGAGACCACCACTCCCGAGCAACCTCATGATACAGCCCCCGCGCCCCTCCCAGATGAACAGCCTGCCACCAGGCCTACACACCCCTTCATCATGGCTTCTCTCCCAATCACTCTGCTCTAGTGTTACTTAGCACCTCCCTGGAAAGTGCAGGGAGCTGGAATGCGCCCTTCTAATATAACGGGTGGCTTTGCCAAGTCTCAGCCACTTGAAGTCTCAGGTCACTTAGCAGGATGCGAGCAGCACTGGTGACCAGAAGGTGTGCCCCCTCATCCCCCAAAAGGGAAAAGACAAAAAAGGTTTCCAAGGAAGTCCTGAAGCACCGAGCCCTATTACATGTCTGAAAAGTGAAAGAGTGTTAGACGCTCAGCCCTGTCTGACTCTGTGACCCCATGGACTGTAGCCCGTCAGGCTCCTTCCTCTGCCCCTGGGATTCTCCAGGCAAGAAAACTGGAGTGGGTAGCCATTCCCTTCTCCAGGTTATCTTCCTGACCCAGGGATCAAACCCAGGTCTGCTGCATTGCAGGCGGACTCTTGACCGTCTGAGCCACCAGGGAAACCCACTCCTGTCTAGGAACGGTAATTATATACCGTGACATTGATTAATCAGTCAGACTGATTCAGTGGTGATGTGTTTTAGGTTGTGGGGGTTCCTGAGTCACTTTGGGCAGTTTATGTCAGCTGTTTATGCCTCAGCTTCCTCATCTGTGCAATGGGGGTCATGTTTGCATCTCTCTCAGTGTGAAGATGAGATGGAATGCGTGAAACAGAGAAACATCTGACTTGTACTCAGGCTCAGTGACTGTGAGCCGCCGGTGGCAGGTTTCATCGGGACAAGCTCATCCGTCACCCAGGCAGCCACCTGCACAAACTCCAGCTCCTGTGAGGTCCAGTGACTGTGCTGGGAACACAGTGACAGTGAGACCCGTGCCATTCAGTTGTCCACAATCTGGTGAAATGACAAACAAGCCCTTAACTACAATACAAGGGGAGAAATGCAGTAATGGAAGACAGAAGTGGAGAAGTGTTGGCCAGTGGCTGACTCCATCTGGGGGCACCAGTAACAGGCTTCATGGACCAGAAAGCATTTTAGAGCTCAGTTCAGAAGGAAAGAACCTGGCCAGACACGGAAAAGGTGCGGAAAGCACTTCAGGTGGAGGAAACAGCACTTATTCACATGGCATAGGGGATTCACTGGCTCGTTCACTCATTCCACAAATGCCTGGTGAGTGACATCTGTGTGTCAGGCTCAGGGCTCATAACTTCGGGGGAGTGTCAATGCAAAGGCCGTCCTCTGCAGGAGACGAAAACACATCTGGAGCACAGGACAGCACACTAGGGGCTCAGAGACTGCTGGACCGAGGAAGGCAGGAAGGCGGGGTCAGCATGTAAGCTGGGTGATGTCGAACCAGAGGCCCAAGCGCATCAAGGAGCAGGTCTGGACAGCAGCCCTCGGTCCTGCCAGCTGGAGGGAAGTGGGGTGGGGGACGCGGAGTCAGCCCGTCTGACCTGGGGCCCTCCAGATCACCTTCTGCATGGGGAGCAACGGTTCCACTGGAAGCATGGAGAAACCAGGGATGGGAGAGGAAGAATGGAACTATGGCCCCACGGAAAGCAGGAGCTAGACCCAGGGCTGAGCGGACTGCTGCGAGCCATGACCAAACGAACAGGCCAGCTCCCAGTGCCAACAGAGGGGGAAGACTCCTGACGCTCCCTGTCACCCAGGGTTCAGCTGACCCTGAACACCTTTTTCTCACCCATGTAGAAAGAGACGTTGAAATGTAGACATTGGCAGATGCTCCACAGCACAAACCTCAATTAACCAGAGCCCAATGGACCAACGGCAATCTTCAGTTAAGAAGACTGCCAACCCTCTTATTCTCTATGGAATATTTAGCCCAGCATTCTGTACTGTCTATAGCTACAGTCTTGAGCTGTTAAGACAACACTGTGCTCAGAGGGTGATGGTGTCACTTTTACAAAATAACTTATGACTTTAAACTTGGTCATCTGGCAATGAACCATACTCCAAATGAACACATTTTCCTAACAAAATAATACTTAAAATTTTTTTAAAGTTGATGCAATTCTCTTCTCTTCTGAAAGGAAGATTCTCGATGTAATCTAACCCTTTATTGAGACCATTAAGTAGCATACTCTGCTGTAATCCCTGAATGCTCTAGAACCAAGAAACACGCAAGGATCTGCCCCTCACTGAAGACCCCCAAGAGCTTGGCTGTCATTCTCCAGCCCCAAGCGTCAGCTGCCGAGTTCAGGTTGTTTCAGAAAAAATGAAATCCACTGTCTTATTTAAAACAAGCATCTGGGGTTGGGCCTGAGGCCGGCTCTGTGATGGGGAAGACACAGGAGGTGCGGGTTATTTCCCTCTTGGCTGGCTTCCAGGCCATCCGGGCTTGGGCTCCAGATCAGAGCCCTGGCAGGTTCACTGTTGCCAGCAGGCAGGCTGAGCGGTGGAGCCCCAGGCTTTGAGGAAGACTAGGATCTGGGCCAGCAGCTTGGTGCCTTATCATGACCCCTAGGGTGCTGTATAAACCATTTCATTTTCTACGGGACCTGTGATGTGGGAAAGGCTGGGAATGTCTCCAGGCAGGTGGAAAGGGGCTTTTCCTTTATAGTCACTGATTCAGGAAAATGGATGAACATCTCAGATGGCAGTCTTGGTAAGAGGGGTGAGGACCACTAAGGCAGTTAACATCCCTGCCCAAATCCCAGGGCACCACGGCTGAGCCTTCCCTGGGGCCGGGGTCGGGGCTGTGCCCAGCTCACCTTGATGAGGCTCTCCAGCACAGACCTGCACATGGCTTTTTTGTCTGCGTTGGCGAGGTCTCTCTTCTTGACCAGCACCCGATACCGGTTGAAGAAGTCATGGTAGGACCACCTGGAGAGAAAACCGATGCATCAGGGGACACGTTCTGCCTCTTGGCCATACAAGGGCCCTGGCTGATCTCAGACGGGGCCCCCAGGGGTCAACACGTCCAGCACAAAGCCCTTCTCAGAGCAGCAAAACACGTTCTGGGGCATTTTGTTCTTCCTCGATGCTGAGAACTTCAGCATGTAGCTGAGTTAAAGAATCATGCCTAGAGGACTGACAGGAAAAAGGATTTTGGAGGCTCTGCTGCTAGGAGGGCTGACCAGCTTGCCACCCAGACCAATGCCAAGCTGAAATCTGAAAAGCTGTCCAGAAGGATGTTACTGTTGACACCCATACTTCTTAGGACAAACTGAGATTCTTTTGTCTGTCTGCACCCTGCTTGAGCCCTCAGTGTTGGAGACCATTTTTGGAGGCTGTGTCTTTGGCTGACAGCACATAAGGGGGGTCCCCTGGGGAGGCGGGCCCCAGGGGGTGCGGTACCTGGACGGGTAGCCGGCTGCGCTGATCCGGATGGTCTCCAACACGCCGCAGGCTCGGAGCTGCTGCACCGCTCTCTTTGGGTTAAAACTGCAAAACACAAGACAAACAATGAGAGGCCACAACGGCAAAGAAACAGAACAGGGGAGAGACAGAGATCACCCCTTCCGGCTCCGAGGTATAGGCATTGTGCACCTGGGAGCTCAAGGCCAGGACCAAGTGCAGGCCAGAAGACAGTGACTGGCAGCACCTGAGCCATCTCAGTTCAGGGCACATTCTCACCCTCACCAGGGCTGCTCCTCTTATTTGCCTCCCTGCACTCTGTCCACCCTCCCATGCTCATTCCTGCCTCCTCTGCAGAGCCTAGACAGTGTATTAAAAAGCAGAGACATCACTTTGCCAACAAAGGTCCATATAGTCAAAGCTATGGTTTTTCCAGTAGTCATGTATGGATGTGAGAGTTGGACCATAAAGAAAGCTGACTGTGAAAGAATTGATGCTTTCAAACTGTGGTGTTGGAGAAGAGTCCTGACAGTTCCTTGGACTGCAAGGAGATCAAACCAGTCAATCCTAAAGGATATCATCTCTGAATATTCATTGGAAGGACTGATGCTGAAGCTCCAACACTTGGCCACCTGATGTGAAGAGCCAACTCACTGGAAAAGATACTGATGATGGGAAAGACTGAAGGCAGGAGAAGGGGGCAACAGAGGATGAGATGGTTGGATGGCATCATCAACTTGATGGATGTAAGTTTGAGCAATCTCTGGGAAATAGTGAAATACAGGGAAGTCTGGTGTGCTGCAATCCATGGGGTTGCAAAGAGATGGACATGACTGAGTGACTGAACAACAACTGCGGAGCCTTCCCTTATTATTTCTACAGACAGGCGCATCGGTCCTGACTCAGCGGCCAAATCATATACACTTGGCACCACAAGCATGATTTGGCTCCCAAGTTAAAAAGGGGAGTTTCAGGCCACACAGACCTGGGTCTGAATCATGACATGGTCACTTAAAGCTGCACGTGTGATTTGGGGCAAGTAACAAACTTCCTTACATGGCAGTATCCTCCTCTCTAAATCGGGGAGAAGGGAAGTATCCCTTTTAGAGAGTTAGTAGGAAGATAAAGTGTAACAGCCCATGAAAGCAGTGAGAACAGTGCCTGGCACAACATATAAGGGCACACGTGCTGTGAGCTTCTGTCATGAGAGCTGCCCAGTTAAGAATCACAGAGATGAAGAACTTTATCTTCTTGTCTCTACAGAGATACAAGCCATGACTTCAACAGCTCACCCACCCCAAGGTGCTAAGTTTAGTACTGAAAATCCCATTTTTATTCTAACACCTATACTGAATAGGACACTAGAGCAGAAAGTCAGACATGGTCTGGATTTTCTCAAGTATCCGCACTTGAAGAGGGGAGAAGTGCATAGAGGTAGTACACTACAAATGAAAGTGTCATTCACTCAGTCGTGTCTGACTCTTTGTGACTCCACGGACTACAGCCCACCAGGCACCTCTGTCTATGGAATTCTCCAGGCAAGAATACTGGAGTGGGTAACAGTTCCCTTCTCCAGGGGATCTTTCCTACCCAGCGATTGATTAAACCACAAGGCATCATGTGATAAACGTGGTAAAAATGCTGAAAGAAACTGGAGGGAAAGATGCTGGAGTTGGCTGGGGTAACCAGGGAGTCTTCATGGAGAAAGAAGTAAGCTGACCCTGAGTCAATCACCATGATTCAGGATGAGGAATAAATGTTCTTTTTCTTTCTGGCTGTTCTGAAGCTCGGCTATAGCTGGACGCAGAGTGAGCCCCCTCCAATGACGTGGGGACCTGGCTCCATCTCCGCGGTCACCTGCCGCCTGAAAGGCTGCTGACTCCCACCTACTGCCTGGGGCTCTGCAGTGCTGGGGAGGTGTACTCGAGACCCCGAGGCACTCAGGACCACCTGCCGCTGAGACAAGCCCACTGGCCTTCAGGAAACGTGGCCAGTTGTTCCGACGATGATCCCCACTCCAGATGATCACACCTGCCCAGGGCCACCTCCTCCCTGGACACTTCCTGCTCTCTTGCCTCTATATCGCTGCAGTTTCCACAGACCCACTGTCAGTCACTCTTACGCTGTCACCAGCTATTTGGGGCTGACAACTTCGTAAGAAGAAGACTATGTCTTTATCCATTGTGATTCCACGGTCTTAGCCCAGTGCCCAGGATAGATGGCTTCTGAACAAAGGAAAAAGTGGAAGGAAAGACTTTTTATCAAATTGAAGCATTTAGTGCAGGACAGCAGTCCCCACTGGAGGCAATTTTGCTGCCAAGGAACATTAATGTTATAAGACGCTGTTAGTTGTCCCAGCGGTGGGGGTGCCACTGCTGGGCATCTAGAAGGCAGAGGCCAGGGATGCTGCCCCGTCTCCTCCAATGCACGGGACAGCCCTGCAGCAAACATTACTTGGCCCAAATGCCCACAGTGCTGAGGTTGAGAAAACCCAGCTTGAGGGGCGGGGGAGGAGGACCACAGCACTTTGTTTCCAGAATTATCAATAACATTACAGATTTTCATGGCATAAATTTTTATACTGATCATAAATAATCCTCATTATCTCGCTGAAGTCTTTCATCAGGATAACTTTTTTTTTTTTTTAAGCCACAATTAACAGAGGAGGAAACGAAACGAAGAGGGTGAGGGCCTTGCTTGGGATGAGCCAAACAAATGGTAGCCGAGAACGCAGGTTTTCTGACTTGGTTCTGTAACCTCCCCCACTCTACTGGGAGGAAGACTTTGGTCCTGAAGGTAAAGGAGGCTCCTAGCCAAGTGGGCTGTTAGGACTCTCAGAGTCCTCACGGGGGAGGAGAGACTCAGCCTGAGAACTCAGCATGCGGTGGGCATCCGGTTCTGATAAACACATCGCCCAAGGTCAGGCCAGCTGCAGCCAGAGCTGATGGCAGCCCCACACACTCCACTCCTGGCCCAGCACCCACTCCTGCCCTTCACACGTAATCTCTGTCTTTCACACCGGCTGCTTTCCTAACAGCCTCTCTCTTTCTGGAGGTGACTGGTAAACAGATGCCACACAGGGGGATTTCCGGAGAACGTCTTGGGAACTTGGAGGAAGGGAGAAGAGTGGATGGTCAGCCAGCTCCCGAGGAGGCTGATTCGACACTGTCTTCCCAACCTTTTCCAGGACGAGGCCCCTGAGAGCGGGAGTCAAGCTTTATTAACCGATATGAAATGCAGAAGGCAGTTCAGATATTCATCCTGAGAGTCAGAGTTGCCAAAATAAATTATTTCACAGAAAGAAATTATGCCAGGACCAAAAAGGAAATCAGAAAGATGGGAAGGAATAGCTGGAAAAATGTACCTCCTTCGGCTTGGGGGAAAATAGCACGTGTGGAGGGTCAGGGGAACAGGCGGAAAGGCTGCAGAGGTGAGTGAGAGACCATCCTACAGGCGCAGGGCAGCACTCCAGGCAAGAAGTGGAGAGACGCTGAAACAGGGCCACAGTGGAAGGAAGGGACACGGGGGGCCAGGGACAAACTGTCGAGCGGACTCCACAGGACTTTGACCACAATTGGATCCTAGGGGGTAAGGGCCCTGCTGTCTGATATGGTAGCCACTAGCCACCTGTAAGTAATTAAAATGAAATTAAGACTTCGCCGTCTCAGTCACCCCAGCCACACTGCAAGAACTCAGTAGGTGTTATAGAACATAGCAGTGACCGCGTGGGTCACTGCAGATTTACCAAACTATTCCATCACGGCACAAGGTTCTACTAGACAGTGCTGGTCCAGAGGGACCCTTAGGTTTCTGGCTTGGAACAGCCAAGTCTGGTGAGTGGATGAGATGTCAGGAAATGCTTAAGCCATTTACTGAGACAGAGACCAAATAAACAGGAATCATTCTGGGGGGCAGGGAGGATGAATCTGGTTTCAGACACGTTGAGTGTGAGGAGGCCAACGAAGTCACAACAGACCGGCAGAAATGCCAGGTGGAATCTGTCACAACCCAGAGACGACAGAGATGCCGAAGAGTTATTGTTAACCAGACTTGGGTGAGGTCAATCACGGTTGGATGGCATCACTGACTCAATGGACCTGAGTTTGAGCAAACTCAGGAAGATGGTGAAGGACAGGGAAGCCTGGTGTGCTGCAGCCCATGGGGTCACAAAGAGCCGTACACAACTCAGAGACTAAACAACGACAACAGCAAACCATGTGAGTGGGGACAGAAATGGAAGGAAAATTTCAAGGTAGGAGTAGTGGCAGAATGTGGGTCAGAGAGAGGGGAAAGTGACCAAGTGTGGATGACTCTGGAGGCCTGGAGGAGAGGGGGTGTGAGACACGGGACCATCTGCACGTCTCATCACTCAATGCATCACGTGAGGTTACGTTTCCTAAATAATAAATCTTTCCCTGATCGCTCCGTCTGACCTGAGGAGCTGCTGTGAGATGCACTCATATCCCCATTTAACTGCACACTTCTAAGCGGCTCTCTGATTCATGGGCCCCCTGACCATCACTGTAAGCAACGTGAGATCGGGATGCTGGCCCTTCACGGCCCCCAGTTCCCTGGATGGCAGAGAGATGGGGCCCGTGCTCCGCATGTAAACCACCAGGGGGGTGCAGGACCCACCACTCATCCCGCTGAGGACCACAGACCCGCGGGGCTGCGCCCGCCCCGTGCACCTGACCTTCGAGGCAACACTCACTGGAAGGGCAGCTTCTCATCGTTGGGTTTGATGCAGCGGACGTAGTGCGGCGTCGTGGCATTCAGCGTCTCCATGAGCAGGTGCAGGGAGGACCGGAACTGGGGAGACAGAGGTCAGCGCCCCGTGAACTACTCCTCCTCAGCCTTTTGTGGTGAATCATGAACACTTAGGAGCACCCCGAGACTGGGGGTGGGAGCTGTCAACGCTCTTATTGCTTCATTAGTGTTTAACGCAGGGCAGGGAGACCCTCGGGGACCTGGGGGCAGACTCCAGCTCTGACGCTGCTGGGCTGTGTGGCCAACCCCCAGACCCTCCCGCATCTCAGCACCAGGCTCCGCAAAGCACCTGGGGAGAGGCCTCCTGGGTGCATTTCACTCAGCACCCTGATCAGATGAGATGAGGTGAGCAAGGGCCAAGAGCGTGAGAGGGACCGTCACATGGCTGGAGGCCCTGCAGCCCTGATACGGGGTGCCTGGGTGGCATGCTGGCAGTTACTGCCTTATAGGACGCGCCCAGAGCAGGCATCTACCGAAGCATGAGGGTCAGTGGTTTCCAGGGCTCAGCAGGCACTCTGCTCTCTTGGGAGACACGCTGGATGTCAAAGCCCATAGCGAGCCCACAGCAGGAGCTGTTTCTCAATTTCGGGTCCCCAGGCTATTGATCTCGCCCTCCCAGACTGCACCCCTAGACCTCCAGGCTCACCCTCAGGTGTCTGTGGTTCTGCAATGTGGTCCCCCCACACGGATCAGACACGCAACGTGGGCCTGGAGTCCTCCCCTCTCTCCCCTATTAGGTCCCTCTAGTGAAGGTTTTGCACCTTCCCTCTTCACAGGGCACAGAAAGACCAGGCTGGGGGCTGCAGATGCGGACACCGAGGCCACTCGGGCCCCGCTCTGACTCTGCCCCTCCGTCCTTCATCTCCAGAGAGGCAGTCTTGCCTCACATGCCAGGGTCCACAGCTCCAGGGCCTGGGGGCTAACCTGGTAACCCACGGTTTTCTTGTGCTCCTTGTTGGAGGCTTTCACGGCGGGTCTGGAGGAGCGAATGTTGATCCTAGAAGAAGTGGTGGTGGCAGGAGCAGAGTCTTTGCCATCATGGAACAAGTCAGCCACCAGCGGGAACTGGAAACAGAGGAAGAAGACGGAGAACAAGAGCTCTTGGACTTCATGCTGTTTTCACTCTTTCCAAGTAGCCTTCCAATATACACCAGAGGGAACTGGAAACACATGTCTGCCCAAACACTTGCACACCAGTGTCTGTGGCAGCATCATTCCTAGTAGCTACAAAGCAGGAACAATCCAAATGCCCATCAACTGCTGAACAGATAAGCAGAATGTGATGTATACACACAATGGAATATTACTCAACAGTGTAAAGCAATGAATTCCTCGTTCATGCTAAAACCTGCCTGAACTTCGGAAACACACCCAGTGAAAAAGTCAGACACAGCAGACCACATAGTGTGTGATTCCATTTACTGGAAATGTCCGGGGAACAGAAAGTAGTTCAGTGTTTCCCGGGGGCTGGGGGATGGGGAAACTGGAATGACTGCTAATGGGGACAGAGTTTCTCCTTGGAGTAATGAAAATATTCTTGAATTTAGCATGGTAATGGTTGTACAACTGGGTGATTGTATTAAAACTACTGAATTATACACTTTAAAAGGGTGAATTTGGGGTATAAGAATTATAGTTTAAAGAAAGGAAGGGAAAAAAAGTAATTTCCCCAGGCAATCTCACAGAACCTTCACCTACAAAGATTGGCAAACTTCTTTCCCTTCTGGTGTAGTAGAAGGCAGCTATGGTCTAACAAAGCTGTTTAAAAATTTCCACACTCATTATTACTACATTAAGTAACTTGTAAAGTTGAGCCTTAATTTCTTCATCAGTAAAATGGGGATAAGGATGGACTTGCTGTATGGAGTTGCTATGAGACTAAGATGACCTTTCTGTTAACGCACTGTGTCACTGGGGTGAAGGTCAGGCCAGGCCCAGGGCAGGTGGGACAGAGTCCCAGCTCTCAAGGCACTGGTCGTGCCAGCATCCCTTGGGGAGGTGGATGCTGGGGACAGAATCAAGGATTGGAAGGCCACTCCCATGTGCCTGCAGGTGGGGAGGGGACAAAAGGAGCATCCGGGCCCCACCTCTAACCCTGAGTCACTCGCATCTCAACGAGGCTCAAACGCTTGTGCTCAGCCTCGGGCTCTGCTTCCTCGTATCCATGCACCTTTCTTCCCATAACTCCCAATAAAATGGTGTCTCCCATCTCCTCCTGCCAATTCTGAATGTCCGAGTCTGCCTTCTGGGGGCTCTGAAATCCGATCTCACTGCCCCCCACCCCAGATAATACGTCACCACTTTGCTGGAACATAAGCCAGCACACGTGTTATTCCATCACGCAGCACTTTCCTCCAGCCGTCTGCCTGCTTTCCCCACTCTGTTCTTTCCCAGCATCTTTCACTGCTCTGTCTTCTTGCACATCTCTCCTCTGAGTTGCAGACTCCCCCAAACTGCATCATCGCCATTTAACTCTTCTAACACCCATTCCCTGGACTGTGTCCTTTGGGCCCGTGACTTAACTATCCCCTTCAAGCCTGTCTCTCCACCTTGATCTTCCACTACTGTGATCCACAGTTCCAACCCTCTGCTCAATATCCTCCTCCTCCCTCTTGGTGTTCCACCGGAAGCTCCAAGCTCAACAAAGCCAAAACCACGACCACCTGCTGTCTCCCCAAATTTAGATTAGAGATCCTGCCATCACCCTACCTCTCATTCCAACCAATCACCTAGTCTGTCCATGGCTAAGTCTCAGCGGTCCTTTCTCCATCAACCAGAACACCCCTGTCCTAGTTCAGGCCCACCTGAGCGCTCTACCGGGTCACTGTAGTCATCTACAAACCCTGAGTGCCCACCTCCGGGCATATCCTTCTGCAAACACGTTGTACCCCACAGCCAGTTTTAGAGTTTTCTCCACATCCAAAACATACCCAGTAACCCCTTCCTTACAGACTTGCTGGTCCCCACTATCTACGGCAAAGAGCCACCATCACGCGTATGAAACAAGAACGGGGGAGCAGCAGGAAGAGAGGGGCTGGTGGAGGTGGGAGAGGTCAGCCCAGGCACGGGGCCTCCGTAAACCCATGACAGAGAGCCAAGGCCCACGTGAGAAAGGGTCACATGCCCAGTAAGAAAGGCCCCTGGAAGTGTTCGCAGGGAAATGACCAATGGGAGTCTGAAGCCAGGTTCACATTCTAAAGACATCAGTGATTCCGTCTGCCAAGTCTGAACAATACAAAACTGGTTAAATTATTCTAATTCACATACTTTCGGAAGTGGACTTCCAAGATGTTTTGGGTCTTGGGTAGAAGTTACCAAACACTATGACTATACCGTTGGAGAAGTCTAATTTACAGAAATCATCAATAGTAGCTTTTTTGGTGAAAAATCTGTTAACTTCTGAGGTTGGGAGCTTATATCAGAACCATAGGAGGAACTCTGAAATCGAATGCAATAATAAGAATTTTAAAATGTAAGCCCCTTTCTCTTGCTTCCATCAGAAAAGTTATGGCTTTTATATATTTGATATATTAAAGGATTTATAAGTTAAGAACAAAAAATGAAAACTTCTGGTCAAGGCAGATTTTAATCTACGCTGGCACTGTACCATAATTTAGAAACAAACACAACCAAGCCTGGAGGATTTGTACTGTATTTTAAAAGCTATGTTTTCGTTGTTAGGTCCCGACTATCGAGACTGCAATTGAAAGTGGTCGGGTCTCTGGGATGGAGAAGAAGATGAGTTTGCTGGGACCTTAACCTAGGGAGGAGGAGCGGGCTTTATGTTCTATTCAGAATTGATATTACAAACTCAGTGAACATACAGAGACATATGGTTTAACCACAAGATGGAATGACCAAGAGGTACCATGTTTAACCTCAGGCTGCAGGCAACAGTAAAAGACCAGACAAATACTGCACTACCCCACCCCAGACCCACTCCCCAGGACAAGGGGACTGGGCCAGACAGGGACCTCCTTGTCCCTAGACTGTCCCAACTGTAGACAAACCCATAGTCTCAACGAAAAGTAGTTACCAAGCTCTTGTTTGAAAATGGATTCATGCAAAAGGAACACATTTCTGAGTGAGAGAGAGAGCTGTGTTTTGTTGTTGTTTTTAATTGACTTAACTCCAGTTCTGCTTTTCAAGCAACTGGAAAGTCTATTTACCAGCTTGACTGCCCGGGAATGGAAGTACTACAATTCACCTTAGGGCAGTCCTCAGAAACAGGATCCACCTGGGCCTCCCTAAAAACCTGCTCCCTTCAATCTTGAAAATACTGAGATAAAACCTTCAAACAAACCAAGCACTTCCCTGATACTGTTTGTCACTTATTTCAAAGTGTCTGCAGGCACTGGCTTTGGTGTTCTCTTCTACTCAAGTCTATATATAGATTTTAAAAGCCTGAGGCAGATCTGTTTGAAAAGGGATTAAAAGAAATTAGAAAACACTTTCTAAAGATCACTTGAGGGTTTAAGAAAAATGTCAATTACAGGTATATACATAGCTGTTACCTTGGAAATCACACCTATTCACTTCTGTTTATATGAACATTAACTATCTTTTCTTGAAAGCAGACACATGAAACTAAAATAAGACACACTACAATAACCATTTGATTGGAATCTCTAGCTTCGAGTCTTATCTTTAAAAGCTCTGGCTGTAAACATAATAACACATTTTTCTTTTCCATCAATTCTTATATATGCTACCCTCCAGGTGGAAAAAATTTTTGAACTTTTAGGTAAAAAATACTCTAATATTCATTGGAAGGACTGATGCTGAAGCTGAAACTCCAATATTTTGGCCACCTGATACAAAGAACTAACGCATTTGAAAAGACCCTGATGTTGGGAAAGGTTGAAGGCAGGAGGAGAAGGGTACGACAGAGGATGATAAGGTTGGATGGCATCACTGACTCAATGGACATGAGCTTGAGTAAACTCCAGGAGTTGGTGATGGACAGGGAGGCCTGGCGTGATGCAGTCCATGGGGTCGCAGAGTTGGACACAACTGAGTGACTGAACTGAACTGACTCTGTTTAAAGGGGTTTTAAAGGGTATTTGGAGGAAAAGTCTCAGCACTTTGTTTCAAGAAGCAGGACCTTCTTGTATTGCAGAGAACGATTATATTGTTTTCCTGACTAAAGTTCTCTCTTACACAGTTACCTATTCATTCTAAGTATTGGGAGAGGCTTTGTAACTACCAGCAGAAACCGATTTAAAACAGGAAGCCCTCCAAAAATGCTTCAAAGCTAATCTTACATAGTATGCTGACTCAAAAGCGATTATATAACAACTTTTTAAAAATGTAAAGCAAATATGCTTACTCAAAATGAAATGTGTATGTACCCTGGAAGGAAGCTAGCAGTGTAGAAAGCAATGGAATGCATGTATTGTCACCCTTGATGAGCTGAAGCAGAGGGAGAAAGGAGACGTGGGGGGAGGGTGGGGGGGAGATTGTCTTTGGACCTTGTCCAAGCATCCTGACACTTGGACCTCAGGGACGGTCGCAGCCCAGGGTAGGCAGTCTGGGCTCATATGGTCTGCCTGGCCTCAGGACCACACTGGTCTTGAGATCCATCCACTGGGATGGTGTGTAGATGGTATCAACAGGGTCTGCCTGGGAACACGGCTCAGAAGGGCCCTTGTTTTCCAGCACGTGCTGGCATGTACCCTGGACCCACTGCCCAGCCCTCTGACCTGAACTCCGCAGGGCCCTGGAATAGGAAATCTCCAGAATAAAAAATTCTCCCTTCAAGATCTGAGCCCTCCCCGATTTATAAATTTTATCGCTTTTTATAATAAACACTAAGAAGGAAAACTCTCCATCTTTAGTATCTAAAACAAATCAATCTGTTAACCTGAAGTCATGTTTTAAAAGAGGCATCTCTCTCCTGAAATCTCTATTTATAGCTTTCTGATAGCTGAGGAAGCAATTAGCTGTATTATAGCCTCTTAGGCAGTGTAACTGGCTTTACTAATTACATTCTCATTAACACCGTTTTATTTCATTGCTCTTGGTGGGAGCTCATCAAACAGCCTTTTGGCTGGCAGGGTATGTGGTTATCTTCCATCCCATCCTGATTAGTCTTTCACACTGGTTTGTTAATTTCTTACCAGGGATGCCATATGAAGGGAAAAAGCTAATAGGTCTCTCCCCAAATAAAAATACTTTAAGTAAAACCATGAATTTGCCTATGGGATGTAAGAGTTACGTTTAGTGGGAAGAAAACCAGTAAAAAGGTGGGTATTAACTGGGTACCATAGGCTTGTATCTTTCCAGGTCTTTATTTTTCCCTCTGCTTTAAGTGTATGTTAGAAACAAACTCTGTGGGACTGCTGTGAAAAAAAATTTTAAGAAAATGATAGAGGCTCAGTGAACTACGAGCTTTAAAAATGCTACAATGACAGATGCTACCAGTGGTATCCACCTGTTGGGATGATTTAAAGCACATTGCCAATTGCTCTGATGGCAGGTGCAGTCTGTGGAGATCCCATCTGTAGGTTTATAGTGACCTAGTACTGATCTCTGCTTTCCATCTCCTGGGATATCTGAAATGGGCTGGAAGGAGTTCAGGGTGGAGCGTTCTCAGCCCTCCTCCTACTGGGGTCTGGGGGGCCTAGGAGCCCCTCTCAGTTCAATCTTTAAGGGCTGCTGGTCCTCATCACAGCATCTCTGAGGGTTTTCTGGGATGGGAGCAGGAGGGCCTGGCAACAAGGTCTTTGGTTTCTTTAGAAATGTTAGCTGGTGAAGGGGAAGGCTAGAGTTGTGGTAGGTGGACAGGGAAGAGAAGGGAGTTGGTACCTTTTAAGAGTGGGCTTCCCTGGTAGCTCAGCAGTAAAGAATCTGCCTGTCAATGCCGGAGACGTGAGTTTGATCCTTGGGGTGGAGAAGATCCCCTGGAGGAAGCAAATGGCAACCCACTCCAGTATTCTTGCGTGGGAAATCCCATGGACAGAGGAGCCTGACAGGTTACACAGTCCATGGGGTTGCAAAAAGTCGGACAGCTTAGCGACTAAACAAGAACAACAAACCTCTTAAGAGTATATCACAGAACTATTTTACACTCCAATTTAGCAATACTGCTAGACATCTGAAGTGCACACTCTTTGAACTGTCAATTCCATTTCTAATAATTTACAGGCAGACACAACTATACAAGTAAGCAAATATATATGTAAAGGGCATTCCTTGCAGTGTTTTTGAGTTAGCAAAATACCAGCAACTGTTTAAAAAAAGAAAAGAAGTGGATATGTACTTATGTGGAAAAATGGCCAAGAGGTAATGGAAAGTAAAAAACGAGAGAGGACTGTGTATAATGTCATTCATTTCAATTTTAAAAAGATGTACCAGTATGTTTGTATCATCAGAGTGGGAATGCATGAAAAGGTAGGTCAGGAGTGGAAGAGAATACTTCTATTTTACATATTTCTATACTATTTGAATTTTTATGAGCCTATATTTCATTTCTAATAAAAATTCAGGGCACCCTACCTAAAATGATACACCTGTTTAGAAAAGAGCAAACACTAGGCCTGAAACTGCCATCCTAGAGAGGTCTGCTTATAAGACACACGCTTGGCTGGTGTCTGGAAACGTGGATTTGGGGAGAATCTTTTGCAGCCCCTGATAAGAATGGTTCACTGAGTCTAAACTGTTTACACCAACAATATTGTTTTTGCTGAGCCAACCTGCTTTCCTGCTGGGAGTCTGGAACTGGTACGTGCTAGGCAAAGGGTGCCAACACTGCTGACACCCGTAGGGGACCCTGAACGCTCAGGCTCAGGTGAGCTGCTCTGGTAAATAGTTGCCAAGTATCATCACGGGCCTCCCACAGGGTGCTTGCCAGTGCAGGAGAGGTAAGAGACATAGGTTCGATCCCTGGGTTGGGAAGAGCCCCTGGAGGAGGGCACGGCCACCCACTCCAGTATTCTTGCCTGGAGAAGCCCATGGACAGAGGCGCCTGGCAGGCTACAGTCCATGGGTTGCAGAGTCAGACACAATAGAAGTGATTCAGCAGTGGCAGCAGGCATCATCACAAGGTGCTGCTGTGGAAAATAAGCATTATTCAGCGGGACTCCCCCCAGGGAAGGACTCTGGAAGCTCACACCTGGTTTCCCTAGTCATTACCCCAGGCACCTTCCCTCTTGCTGATTTGCTTATATCCATTTGCTGTAATAAATCATAGCCATGAGCACTATGGCTGAGTTCTGTGAGTCTTCCTAGCAAATGGTTCGATTTAGAGGTGACCATGGGGACTGCCAGCACATTCCTATTACGCTTTCCCATAGAACCTTCTTCCTGACCTTCACAGCATCACCAAAACTTATGATCAAACTGTACATCTTTTCACTTGCCTGTAAGTTCCGTGAGGTTAACTACATGTACTTGTTACCACTATATATCACACAAATGTTTAATAAAGTTTGTTAAATAAAAATAAGGGGAAAAAAACTCAGTGGCTAATAACATAATCTGCTGGAGACAAGAGTGTGAGAGATTCCCTTCTAGATCCCTTCTAGATACTGGAATCCCCGAGAGACACTTGGACTAAGACAAAAATCAATGGCAGAACCAGACGCTGCCCTTAACGGAAAGTACCTGACACCCTCCCCCGGTCCCTCACCTCTGCTACTCCCCGACAGGAGAAGCCCGTCACAAGAAAGAAAAGTTTCTCAGCCCTCTAAGGCCACTGTCACAGTAACAGGAGGTCACAGGCCTCTACTTCTAAGACACACAGGATGAGGAAATGTGCTCCCTGGGGCTCAAACCATCCACTTCTACGCTCTCACTGTGGTTCCCCTCCCATCCCTCACCTTTCTTGCAAAGAATGGAAAAAGTCACGTTAACCACCGTGGACTAGAGGGCCAGACACTTGGCAAGGTGAGGGGTTAATCTCACATTGACATGCACATTTACCCAAAGCAAGTTTGTCTCAGTGATGACTAATTCTCTAGATGTGGGGAGATGACACGGGCCAGGGTTTACCCCGGGCTGCCCACATTGCTGGTAATGTCTCAAATCCTCCCTAAAACCCTGGCCACGTGATTTACCTGCCTCTAGATGCCTGGGTCCATCCTCAGGTGTATTTTCTGCATTCCATCATCTCAGCCCTATGGCATTCATCTATAGCTTATCACAAAGAGAAATTAATCTGCCACTTGCAGTGTTATCAGGCCTCCGCAGTGAGTGTGGTGTCATGCGGTCTGGGAGAAAGCCTCCAGACTCCCGGAGGGTCCTTTCCTGGGCTTCCTCCGAAGGGCTGTAGCCAGCATCAGCTCCTGCCTCCGAGCGTCAGCAAGGGGGCTTTCCGGACCAGCAGGCCTTGTGCTTCCCCAGCCCAGGCCGCCTCTCCCTTCAGTTACTGTAGGTTTGTTCACCTGCCCACCCCCAGCCCACAACAGAATGTAAATGCCTACAGGTATATTCAGGGCCGCACCTCACCAGGTAGGTGCTTAATAAATGTGTTTAGGTCAATCGGTACTTTGGTCTTTCTACCTGTAGAATGGACACAATATTTGCTGCCTTTGTGTTATGCTCATGAGAAGGAAATAACTGAAATTTTGGAGGTCTTAGAAAGCAACATTCCAGAACTGTAGATGGAAGGGTCCCCTGAATCCTACTGTTCCATTTACATTTCTGGCTGTAGGAAGGTTCCACAGACCACTAAGCTGAAATCAAAAGCACTGAAACTAGGATCTGAAGGGGTTTAAGTACTTTTACATCTGCTCCAAGGAGATGGAAGACAAATGACACAATGGATGCCTGCAACGTCTCCACAGTTAGACCCACCATCACCCCTCCAGACTGGTCCCCCAACTCCCACATCCTTCCATTAGCTGGTACCTTTCCCAGTTGCCTCTGCCATCCCTTGCTTCCTTCCTTTCATCAGGCCATCCTGAAATTCTCAGACTGAAACGACCTGCAGGCCCCTCACCTCCCCCACCACGCTCCAGACTGGGGCCGGCACTGACCACACCCTGCCCAGCTCTGGCCTGGATGCTCCGCTTCTGTTTCTCCACTTGCGGAGCTCTTTACCTTGCTGGCCTTCAGGATGTTGATCTGTTCTTCATACACGGTGTCTCTGTTTTTCTCCAGAAAACCATCTGAAAGGTACTCCACCTGGGGCCACAGCCGGAAACAGAAAGGGCAGTTAGCACTCCTGCCTGACCCGGGGACCTCAGCAGCATCTCCAGTGGTTTCATCTCATCCACAGCGTCTTCTGAAAAGAGCTGTGTGTACATGGGAAACCCACGGATGCTCTCATGTAAAATGCAAACCCAATACATACCAAGATTTACAGAGAGGGAGTTGAATATTCATTTTGTGGAAAACCACATTCTTCGGCCGTCCATGGGGTTGCAGAGAGTCAGACACAACTGAGTGACTGAATAACAACAACATTGTTCTGGGCTTCCCTGGCGGCTCAGACAGTGAAGAATCTGCCTGCAATGCAGGCAGAGACCTGGGTTTGATCCCTGGGTTGGGAAGATCACCTGGAGCAAGGGAATGGCTACCCACTCCAGTATTCTTGCCTGGAGAATTCCATGGACAGAGGAGCCTGGTGGGCTATAGTCCATGGGGTTGCAAAGAGTCCGACAGGACAGAG
Organism: Odocoileus virginianus; assembly: GCF_023699985.2. Lineage (NCBI taxonomy): Eukaryota > Metazoa > Chordata > Mammalia > Artiodactyla > Cervidae > Odocoileus > Odocoileus virginianus. The sequence continues at coordinate 10,459,539 of NC_069695.1, read as the reverse complement.
CAAATAACACATTGTTTCAAAAAGGAGCTCCCATAAGATGGGCCTGGAAAGAAGGCTTCCTTTGCATGCTCTCATGCAGCTTGTCAGCCTCAGGACAGATCTACTGAATTAGAACTTGCCTGTGAGCAAGACCTGGTGACGTACATGCATGTGAAAATTTGAGAAGCACTGGGCTAGTGCATATAGAACACAATCCACATGGAGAAATTCTAAGTCTACACCAGCTGTTGGGAAAGGAGCCACATGGAGAAGGAACCACTCTTTCCTCTCTCAGGTTCCAGGAGGCTAGACAAGGTCCCACCCAAGAGACTCCAGGCCACTTACCTGACTTCAAAGGTCAGCTCCCTCTCAGCCCAAGAACCCCAAGTCCCTGAGGGTGGGGCTCTCGGAGTGCTGAGCCCACCATGAGAAGACCCACCTTATCTGCAAAGTGGATGACAATGAAGGCCTTGTTGGACATGCGGGGTTTCTGGAAGTGCTGGCTGCCAGAGTGCCTGTCGTAGAGCTTCTGAGTCCAGTTCTGGTCGGTTCCTTTGGGGACCTGTGGATTCACAAAATCAGGGGTTTTGTGAAAAGGAAAAAGGAAGTCGAGAGTGGAGGCAGGGTGATGGAGTCTGCCAGGAAGTTGACCTCAATGAGGCTGGATTCAGCACTAAGACCCGGTCCCTAACTGGTTGTGGAAAGCGGACTCAACCATGGACACCTGGGATCCCACATAGCACACTCAACACGCCCTGCGTGCTGGCTCCTGTGACATCTATAGGCGTGCACCGAGCTTCAGGGAACCTGCCGGTAGGCAGGTGCTGAAAGAGCTGGGAGAGGACGAGGGTGGAGGCCAAGGTCACAAGAACAGAATCACAACCCACGGGATAAATCTGAAGACGCTTTTTCGTTCTGGTGGGGCCAGTGACTTCGGGGTCATGAACACATCACCCCATCTCTAGTCCAAGCTCCTGCTCGCTCAGGCCAACACCTGCAGCAGGACAGACTGCCCTCTGTCTCATCTGAACACCAGTGTCCAGGCTCAGCTCAGGTCTGTCCTTTTCTCTGGAGCCTTTCCTGACCACCCTTGATTTCACTTTGGAATTCTTCCAGTTGAGTTCTTACGCATGCACTGTCCAACACTGCTCATCAGTTGGGTTTTGTGTATTGTCTTGTCTCTATAAACTGTACGTTTGCTGCACTTGAGAAATATGTCTGCCCCTCAAAAAACTTAAAACTGGGTTCCAGCCACAAACTGGGTGCTACGTACCTAGTGACTGAACTATGCAGTGCTAATCTCTACCTTCCTCAAAATTACATTCAGAGATTTCACTCCATTAAGGATTCTGAAGGGCAGCCTCTTTCTGTATCTTTAGAGACAGCTTCAAAAGTGAAAAGGCATCATATTTTGCTGAAAACAAAACACAGAGCCACTGTACCCAGCACTTGAATTATCAAAGATGATGGCACCTTGTCAAACGTGAAGGTACCCCCCTTCATTCTTGAGCATCACTGCACACACCCCTTCCCCAGCTATGGGCCACCAACTGCCGTGCCCTTTCATTAGTTTAGATTGTACATTTGGATCAGGCAGGGTTGAAGGTGACCCTTGCACTAGCCATTTAAAAAGGGCTTTATTTAGTAAATTAATAAAACCTGTGCATATGAAAAACTGCTTAGCCACTTGAAAACAAATTTCTCAATTATTTTGTAAACAAACAGATTTTTCTCAATGTTCAACTTGGTGTAACTGGTACTGAATATCCAATGTTAAGTGCCATAGGATTTTTAAGAAAACTTTTTCTTGAAGGAGGCTATTAATTGCATTGGGAAGATGAAATAAAATATATTTAATTCAGCATTTTTAAATATATTGTTTCATATTTGTCTCTGTTGAGCAGCTTGTGTTAAGAAACACAAGATGGCTGAGCTCCCAGAAGGCAAAGCTGGAGAACAGAAGCACAGTGGACCCAGTCCTGGCAGACCCGGGCAGATAGGACAGGAAGGGCAAGACTGTGATGAGAAGTCCCCCCTGGGTCAGCACCTGCATTTGCCAGTATCCAGCTCATCTTATCTTGTCAGTGAAATTGGGCTTCTCAGCAGATTTCATAATCCTACATATTCCCTAAATCAGACCTGCATGAATCAATGAGTAAGAGAGGCTAGAAACCAAGGTCATATGTAAACATATTTCCTGACAAAGGTCGGTCCCTCTTCTCACCCCCATCCTTGACTAAAAATGAAGGCCAGCAGAAATTCACAGGAATGAAGAATCTCAGATAATGCTAAAAGCAAATGTCCAGAGAACTTATTGCCAGGCAATTTTCTATACATTTTTGATATATGAACTCATTCAATCCTATGAACTAGGTATTTGTTTCTCAGTCATGTCCAACTCTTTGCAAACCTCATGGAGTGTAGCCCACCAAGCTCCTCTGTCCATGGGCTTCTCCAGGCAAGGGTACTGGCGTGGGTAGCCACTGCCTTCTCCAGGGGATCTTCCTGACCAATGGATTGAACCTGGGTCTCCTGCATTGCAGGCAGATTTTTCACCATCTGAGTCACCAGGGAAGCTACGATACACATTTTACAGGTGAAGAAGCAGAGTGGTTAGGTAACTTGCCCAAGGTCACACAGCTGGCAAGCAGCAGAACTGGGGTTCAAGCCAGGACAGTCTGGTTGATGTGCTCCTCACTACTTGCGCTTTCCCGCCCGAGGACAGAGTTTTAAAAGAGCCACAAAGGCAGGGTTAGGTGGGAAGCAGTCATTTCCAAAAATCTTTCCATACAAGTAGATTTAATTCAGGCACTGGAGACAGCAAGGAAATCTTGTATTTTGATAAAATCTAGATTGTGGTTATCAGTAGCTCTGGAATATGCAGCAAATCAAATCCTTTTTTAAAAAAGTATCTGCCAGCAGCTTCATGCAAACTTTCTTCCTCTCCAAAGGCACTGGGCCAGGAGCCTGGACTCCAGCTCTGCCTTCATCTAGGCAGGCACTGTTCCTCAGGAGGTGAATCCCTCTGACCTGCTCTGCTGGTCACTGGTCACACCAAGGGTGAAGGCCACATCTGGATGAAAAGTCTAGAATTGGCAAATGTTGAGATAAGAAGCAGATTCGTGGTTGCCTAGGGCTGTGGAGGAATGGAGAATTAGCGCTAATGTATATCTTTAGGGGATGATGAAAATGTTCTAAAATTGATGGTTGCACAATTTTTAATACACCAAAAAAAAAAAAAAAACCCACTGACTTGTGTATTTTAAATAGGTGAGTTGCATGGTTCATTAATTCTATCTTAATAAAGCTGTTAAAATACATTAAACCTGATTTTACTCTTTGCTATTGAAATAAAACAGAAAAAACAGGGGTGTGGGGAATGAAATAATCCTTGGACTTACTAAGTCCCTCATCCCCGACAGCCTGGGGTATAAAACCTGTGGCCCAGGACAGCTTTTCACCAAGGCACTCCTGGAACCCTCGTAGGAAACTGTATGTCTGGCTGCCATCACTGGCCTGAGACATCGCCTGGGGCTAAGGCCTGCCCCAGCCCAACAGCTGACAAGAGCTGGTTGATAAGGAGCACAGAGTCAGTTACTCCATCTCTGTTTCTTGGCCCCATCTTCCTGGGCCTGTGCCACCAAGACAGCCTTCGCGGTCACCAGCTTACTCCATCCCAGGCTCTGCAGGTGCCCTGATGACTCCCACCCCCGGTGACCTCTCAGGTGACCTTGCTCGCATCAGCCCAGAATCCTTCTGTGACAGCTGGGCCTCCAGGACTCTGCTGTCCTAACAGCTCCAGGCAGAAGTGGCTCCTTCCTCCACACCTGACACCATCTCCTCCTTCACTTTCCCACCTTCACAGAACAGCCCTTTCACATGCTCAGCAAAATACTAATTCCAGACCAACCCAGAAGATATTAAGAAGCAGAAGATAGAAGCAGAAGATATTAAGAAGAGGTGGCACGAATACACAGAAGAACTATACAAAAAAGATCTTCATGACCCAGATAACCACAATGGTGTGATCACTCACCTAGAGCCAGATACCCTGGAATGCGAAGTCAAGTGGGCCTTAAGAAGCATCATTATGAACAAAGCTAGTGGAGGTGATGGAATTCCAGTTGAGCCATTTCAAATGCTAAAAGATGATGCTGTGAAACTGTTGCACTCAATGAGCCAGCAAATTTGGAAAACTCAGCAGCAGCCACAGGACTGGAAAAGGTCAGTTTTCATTCCAATCCCAAAGAAAGGCAATGCCAAAGAATGTTCAAACTACTGCACAATTGTACTCATCTCACACGCTAGCAAAGTCATGCCCAAAATTCTTGAAGCCAGGCTTCAACAGTACATGAACTATGAACTTCCAGATGTTCAAGTTGCATTTAGAAAGGGCAGAGGGACCAGAGATCAAACTGCTAACATCCGCTAGATCACTGAAAAAGCAAGAGAGTTCCAGAAAAACATCTACTTCTGCTTTATGGACTATGCCAAAGGCTTTGACTGTGTGGATCACAACAAACTGTGGAAAATTCTTAAAGAGATGGGAATACCAGACCACCTGACCTGCCTCTTGAGAAATCTGTATGCAGGTCAAGAAGCAACAGTTAGAACCGGACATGGAACAACAGACTGTTTCCAAACTGGGAAAGGAGTACGTCAAGGCTTGTATATTGTCACCCTGCTTATTTAACTTATATGCAGAGTATATCATGAGAAATGCTGGGCTGGATGAAGAACAAGCTGGAATCAAGATTGCAGAGAGAAATATCAATAACCTCAGATACACAGATGACACCACCCTTATGGCAGAAAGTAAAGAAGAACTGAAGAGCCTCTTGATGAAAGTGAAAGAGGAGAGTGAAAAAGTTGACTTAAAACTCAACATTCAGGAAACTAAGATCATGGTATCTGGTCCCATCACTTCATGACAAATAGATGGGGAAACAATGGAAACAGTGAGAGACTTTATTTTCTTGGGCTCCAAAATCACTGAAGATGGTGACTGCAGCCATGAAATTAAGTGCTTGCTCCTTGCAAGAAAAGCTATGACCAAGCTAGACAGCACATTGAAAAGCAGAGACATTACTTTGCCAACAAAGATCTGTGTTAGTCAAAGCTATGGTTTTTCCAGGAGTCATATATGGATGTGAGGAGTTGGACTATAAAGAAAGCTGAATGCCAAAGAATTGATGCTTCTGAACTGTGGTGTTGGAAAAGACTCTTGAGAGTCCCTTGAACAGCAAGGAGATCAAACCAGTCAATCCCACAGGAAATCAGTCCTGAATATTCACTGGAAGGACTGATGCTAAAGCTGAAACTCCAATACTTTGGCCACCTAATACAAAGAACTGACTCACTAGAAAAGACCCTGATGCTGGGAAAGATTGAAGGCAGGAGGAGAAGGGGATGACAGAGGGTGAGATGGTTGGATGGCATCACCGACTCAGTGGACATGAGTTTTCGTAAACTCTGGGAGTTGGTGATGGACAGGGAGGCCTGGAATGCTGCAGTCCATGGGGTCGCAAAGAGTCGGACACGACTGAGCAACTGAAGTGAACTCAACTGAGTGCAACCCAGCCACCCATCCTGGCCTTTCCCAGACCTGGGTGGCTGGCTGAGATCACACACCAACTTCCCTTCCCTTCATCAACTTCTGCTGGTAATTGAGTATAACTTAGTATTAGTGCCAAAAAAGAAAATCTAATTCCAGGGTGAGCAGCACTTCTGTAGATTAAGACGCTGTGCCCAGATTGAAGGGGACTTCGACCGCGCCTTGACAGCACCTACATACATCTCACTCTCTGATAGTCTCCAACCTCACATCTCTGCACTTGGTATTCCTTGTCCCTCCCTGGAGGACAGCCTGTCCCCACCTCCTCTGTTCTCCTCGAACTTCTAACCCTGCTGCCTCTCAGCAGATGCCCCGTCTCCTCCCTCACAGGGAAGCAGGAAACCTCACATTCCTGCTCTATATTCAGACACTCATCAGACCACGACACCTCGGACCCTCCTCAGGGAGGGAGCACCTCTCCTTCCGGTTGGCCTCCTGAGCACACACCCCTGCCTCCTGGGGACCAGGAGCCGCCCATCTTCCCTCTCCTGGAGCCGCTCCTGCCCTCCCTCTCTCTCAGCTCCCCCTTAGGAGTTCAGACTTGCCACCTCCACCACCTCACCTCCCATTCGCTCCTCGTGTTACCCAAGTCAGACTTCTGCCCAGACAAGTCCCTAGAAACTGCTCCGACCAACAACTGGCTGTCACGTGCGGGCCGGCGAGGCCCTCACCCGCCGCATCCCTCCTCAGCCAAAAGCTCTCGGCGCCTCCTCCCGGCAGAACAACCGCGGTGTGGCCGGTGCTCTGCTGACTCCACGGTTTCTCTCCAGCTTACCTTCCACACGGCTGTCAGGGAGCCCTGCTGAAAAGTCAGTCACATCCGATCGTGTCTCTCCCCCTCTTCACTCCCTTCCATCCCCCAGACACCTTCGCTGGGCAGGTGAGGCCAAGTCTCCTCTTCTCCATGGTTCCAGTTCCCACCCTCGTCGGCCACCACCGCGGGCCTCGGACAAACCAGACCATCTCAGGCTCTGCAAACACGACACCCCTGTGCCCAGGGCGCCTCTCCCCTCATGTGACCCCTGCTTACACAGCCGCTCTGGGGGCGCTCCCCCCTACCACCGCCCTCTCATCTCAGTGTTTCCATTTCCCCATCAGCTCGGGAGATGATCGTGTTGTTCACCTGACCCCTCAGAGGCACGCTGAAGGGAACCTGGGGTTTGTCAGGCGGATGAAGGTGGGAGCCGCTTCCCCTCCATCCACCACAGGCTTCAAACCTGCTCACAGCCAGCCGCCCTGGGGCTGCGTCTGGAGAAACCACAAGGCCTTGGTCTTCATCCAAAATCAGCTCTCATGAGCCCAGGCTGGACCAGGTCAGGCGACAGCAAGTATTCAGTCAGCTCTCACGAGAGCAGGCTGGAGCAGGTCAGGAGACAGCAGGTATTCACTCCCGAGTACAGCCTGCTGTCCTTCTACCACCTCAACAACGACATCATAACCAGGAAGGTCCATATTCATCAGCTCCTCGGACTGGGCTCCACAAAACGAGAGGATCCCAGTCAACAGGGCAGAGTCTGCCTCCCTGACTCAGGCCTGCCTCTGTCTCTCCAGCCGGAGACAGTGTGTCTTCACCTGCTGGAATTGCTTCTAGGGGTCAAGGTCTCATTTTCACAAAATTCCTGCTCAAATGCAAGGGTGTCACTTACGAGAAAACACGCACTGACGTGTCAATTCCTATCAGTCATTGCTAGTTCGTTCCTCCAAGAGAAGGATTTATAAATCAGACTTACTACAGTACAATTTCCATACAGCAAAACGTACCCTTTAAAGTGTACAGTTTCATGGCTTCTGACAAAAGCAATAGCTATTGGTTAAAAATCCATCTATTAGAATTCCTCTGGTGGTCCAGTGGTTAAGAATCCACCTGCTGATGCAGGGGGGCAGGAAGATTCCACATGCCACAGAGCAGCTAAGCTCATGCGCCACAACGTCTGAAGCCTGCTCACCTGGCGCCCACGCTCCACAACGAGGAAGCCACTGCAGCGAGCAGCCTGCACACGGCAATTAGAGAGCAGCGTCGGGAGAGAAGGCCCGTGCGGGGCAACGGAGACCCGGCGCAGCCAAAAAATAAACAAACGATTTTAAAAATCCATCTGTTACTAGACGCTGTATCCAGTTATACTGAATGATCCTGAATTCCCACAGCAGCTACATCTCACAGAAAATGGTTTCCACACTGTGGGCTCGTGTCTTAGTCCTATAACTTGGGGTTCATCTGGCCTCCCCTGCTACACCCGTGACTTGGCGGCCAGTGAGGCTGCATGGGTCACACTCACAGCACCGTCCCGATCTATCTCGACGCTCTGGGCGCACACCTCCGTCCCCTGGGGACTAGCAGGAAACCCCAGCTTATCCTCAGATCTCCCTTCTAAGGAGCCTCAGGGACAGGGAAGCATCTAGCAGAAGCCCCGTGGCCCTGTGCGGCTCAGCACTCTTTCTGGCCTGCTGTGCCTGCCCTTGAGGTCACTCAGCTGGCCCTGGGCCCTGGGCCCTGCCCACAGCCCTCCGTGGGCCCCTCGCTCAGGCCAGGCTCTTCCCAAGTACCATCCTGTCCCTCTTCACCCTTTGCTGGCTGGCAGCAAGACCCCTGTCCCTTCTCCTGAGTGCTTTCCCCTCAAGACCAGATATACAGTAGGTGCATAATATTGAGTTGGCCAAACATTTCATTCAGGTTTTTCCATAAGATGTTATAGAAAAACTCAAATGAATTTTTTGGCCAAACCAATACCTTCTGGGGGTTTTGCAGGAGTTTGAGTTGGATATGGTCTAAAACTTAAATCCCCTAATTTTAAAAATTTGACCCAAATAAAAGGCACCATAGAGCATAAGGCAGAGACCATCCATACAGACACAGCTGGGTTTTATTTCCCCTCGACTTCTGGAAAGTAGCGCAGGCAGTGTGCACTCGGTAGGAAGACAGACAGGAAGGTGTGGGGATCCGCTGCACCGGGAATACCCAAGGCTGCAAAGTCCAGGGCTTTGTGGAGGATGCTTCCAAAACTGCTGCATGTTTGCACCCTGGCCTTCCCTGAACCACTGCCTACTTTTCAGCCGCACTGCTAAGCCGTCCTCCAGCACCCCCAGAACCACCAGCTCCCCAGCCCCGTGCAGCAATGGGCGCACCCCACTCCCGCACCGAGGGGCTTGGGTCCCCCCACCTCTGGACAGCAGCCTGAGGCCTCTCACTGTGGCATGTCCAGCATTCTCACCGCTGCAGCCTGACATTCTGGGGACACGCTGCCTTGGGCAGCGGCACCTCTGAGAAGCTCAAACCAGGAGCCAAAACAAACCCACAAGTGACCTTGGCTTGCCTGCCAAAGGCAGGGGAGATCAGGGAAAATCGATAGGGCAGCTGCTGATTTCACAGACTCTGTTCTGTCCCCCTGAGGCAGTGGGGAGCTCCTGTGAGAGGCCCATGTAAGGAGAAAGGCCAGGCCGGGGCCCCCGGGGGCTGCGGTCTGCGGCACAGTTAGCACTTCATTGCAGGAACAGGTTGAGCCGCCGACTCAGAGCCTTGTCGGCTCTTGGACGTCACCGCTGGGTAAGGGAGGAAAGAGCCAGAGCCCTCCTGGAGCCAGGCCTGGGGGGCTGTGCCAGTTCAGAGGCCCGGAACCGGACGGAGGACGTGGCTGGGGGTGTGGAGCTGGAGGAGGGGAGGGGAGCACGCTCCCACCGAGTGTCAGAAGGGAGCTGCTGGCCGTGGACGTGGAACCGAGATGAGGGAGCGGTGCACACCAGGGTGGGAGGGGCTGGAGGGCCCGGGCTGCGATGTCTGTCATGTGGCTGGTGCTGCCCGAGCAGGGACAACTGTCCTATCACCTTTATCACAACCTCATGGGGGGGCGGGCATGAGCCAAGGCAGCCCCTGTCACCCCTAGGAAATACCTGTTTCTGAGTCTGACACCAGACCAAGTCCCCAGCTTTGAGAATGTGCTGAAAACCATCAGGTAAAAGCGTGCTGTGGATTTCAGTGTATTTTCACCCTGTCTTCCACTGTTTTCTTTTCAGTCTTTTTCACTTTCAAAGGCAGTGAAAGTTTCTGGAGAAGTGTCTGGAAAGGAAATATCTGCTCCTCCCAAACCATCATGCTACAAGCCACCCTCCACAGCCCAGACATGAGAGACCAGACAGTAAGAGCAACTGGGCTTTCGATGCCGAGGCCCATGCGGCTTCCACACCTCTTGACTAGAGTTTCCACTCCTGAAGGAGTTGGCATACATTTACCGTAATCACCAAACACCAAACCAGGAGATGTTTGGAAGACCATCAGATCCAACGCCCATCAATTCATAGAGCAGAAAACCAAAGGCCAAAGCAATTGGGTGGCTGATAACACGTAGCTCCCCTGCCCCGCACGCCCAAGGCTGCCTAGTTCTCTCCATGCTGGCAGCTCAGGGCTCTTCCTGTCATAGCACGTAGTATCCATGACAAGCTGCGTGGGGGAAATCCACAGCTCTCACTTGCCACCAAGCCACATAGCTCTTAGCACTCACAAGCCACCTTGCATGGTAAAGATGGTCCTGGGCTCTTGACCCTCCCTCTCTGGGATGCCTATGTAGAAGTCGGGGTCCTTCCTCAGCACCTAGGAGATGTGGGGCACCAAATCCATACCACTATCACATCATGCCAATCCTTAACACCCAGCCTCTGCCAAAGACATTCTCACCAATGTAGCAATACCTGCCAGTCACACTCAATGTGCTACCTTCTGGTACCTCTTAGTATGCAGAATAGACACCAAGGCTTCTCCCAGCAAGCTAAAGGCCGACTAATCAGATGAAACTCCAGTCTTGAGATCTCACATGTTCCCTTGCACCACACAGCTGTCCTCTGCCCCACAACTCCAAGCCTAGAATTGAACCGATTCAATGACATCATCAGTTTTACCTTACATTCTTCATCCAACAGGTCCAAGATGCCCAGCTTAGCTTCTATGAGGTCAATACAAGGTTGGTTATCATAGAAATCTATCAGGGTCCAGGGGATCTGCTCCTTCATGTACTCCTCCTGCTCCAGCTTGAATACGTGCTAGTGTAAGAAGTGAAAAGTCAGGTCAGTGAACTACAGACATACCTTAATTTTCAACTTCCCTGAGCTTCAACCACATGGGTTCTGAGTGCCGGAGGATGGGATATACTCCTCAGAAAGGGTTTGGGCACCAGTCACAGTCATGACTGCAGAAATAAAAAGGCCCAGTTGGGTGATCTCAGTCAATCCTAAAGGAAATCAACCCTGAATATTCATTGGAAGAACTGATGCTGAAGCTCCAGTACTTTGGCCACCTGATGTCAAGAGCCGATTCATTTGCAAAGACCCTGATGCTGGGAAAGACGAGAGGGGGACAACAGAGGATGAAATGCTTGGGTGGTATCACCAACTCAGTGGACATGAGTTTGAGCAAATCTGGGAGACAGTGAAGGACAGGGAAGCCTGGCGTGCTGCAGTCCATGGGGTCACAAAGAGTCAGAGACAACTGGGCAACAACAAAGGTGATCCCTACTCCCCTGTGAGCCCTTCCCTAGGACGTTCTACGACTCACCTGTCATACCTCAACCAATCACAAGAAGCCTCACAGCTGGCTTGTGATTGTTCAAATACCCCAGAAGCTCAAAAATAGTGGACGTCAAAGTCAAGGAGAGGATCACTGACCCTCTTGACCCAGCTGTCTCAATTCCGACCTCCATATGAGCTGTGGGGAGTGCCTGCCTAGAGCTGGGGCACCACCAGGAAACCAAGGGCAGGTCAGGGCCGAGCTGGAGCCCACTGACCCTGGACGGAAGAGAAGTGGGCTGGGCTGTCTGTGACTCCTGCCTCCGCCCGACATCTCCGGGTCCTGAAAAACCTACCGAGTTGAACTGCTGCTGGAGCTTCTCATTGGCGTAGTTGATACAGAACTGCTCGAAGCTGTTCACCTCGAACGTCTCAAACCTGCAGGACACAAAGACCAAAGGACAAAGTAAGAGACATCTCCATTTACCAAAGGGATTGCTGGGACTTCAGCAAGGCGGCCCTCATCCTCTGCTCCCAAGGTTCTCGCCTTAACTCTAGCCCAGAAGTACCATCTGCTCTTGAGACCACTGTCACAGGTATCAGCACAATAGAGTCTTATCAAATAGGAGAGTAAGAACGTATGCTTTTTCACAACTAAAAAAAGTACTGACAGCAAGAAAATTTAGAAAAAGCAGGTAAGAAAGAGAAAGTCACCATGATTCTGTCATTCACGTTAACCATGTGAACTCGCCTGCTGATACAGGTAGACATAAGAGATGTGGGTTTGATCCCTGGGACCGGAAGATCCCCTGGAGAAGGAAATGGTAACCCACTCCAATATTCTGGCCTGGGAAATTTCATGGACAGAAGGGCCTGTCCATGGGGTCCAGTGGGTCGCAAAGAGTCGGACACGACTAAAGTGACTTAGTATGCATGCATGCGTGTTTCCTCCCAGTGATTTTATTTTTGAAGAAAAGTAGAATTACATATAAAATCACACCTATATTTATCATTTAACTTCCCATTTGTTATTTAACAGTTCCCCATGCCGCTGTTCTTCAAAGACAGCAGTTCTAATATCTGCCTCGTGGACCATCCTATGGATCAGAGATGCTGCTTTCAGCCTGAGAATTGCCCAGGAGCCCAGGTGAGGGAACCAGTGGGGCTAGAATTTAGCTGATGTCCCCCTCAAGTTTGGGATGGAGCATTTGCCCCAGAAGGATGCCTTTTTCTGATTCACACAAAGGGTCCTCCTGGGCTGGCAATGCCCTATGCAGATGAATCATAATGTAATCAGTCACCTATTGAAGGACATTCTGGTTCTTTCCCCAGTTTTTAGCTGCTATTGCTGCTGTGACAAATATTAGATACACATCTTTGAATTCATGATTCTTAGGATGCTGTTCTAGAAGGAAAATTACCATGTCAAGATTTGTTTTCTTAAATGGCAGCAGCAGATTACCTTCCAGAAAGATGGAATGGACTGATGTTATCACCCTACCCTCAACCCAGAATCCCAGTGTACGTATGGGTCTTGTTCTCCTAATTCTGGTTAATGAGGTTGTTTTTAAATTCAGGTTTGAGGACTTCTCTGGTGGTCCAGTGGTTAAGAATCTGCCTGCCAATACAGGGGACATGGGTTTGAGCCCTGGTCCAGGAAGATTCCACATGCCATGGGGGCAACTAAGCTGGTGCACCACATAGCTGAACCTGTGCACTCCAGGGCCTGAGCTCTGCACAAGAAGAGCTGCCATGAGCTCTCCTCACCGCAATGAGAAGCCTGCACACAACCAGAAAGCAGCCTCCACCCGCTGCAACAAGAGAAAGCCTGCGAGCAGCAACGAAGATCCAGGGCCGCCAAAAATAATAAAAGTTTAAAAATTTAAAAACTTCTAAAAATTCATGTTTGACTTAGAGTTTATGTACAGTAAGACGCACCGATTTGAAGGATATTTTTCAATGACTTTCTGATCAGTATTACACTACATGTGTCCACCATTACAATCCAGATACAGAACATTTCTATCACCTCAATCAGCCCAAAGTTGCCTTGTGCTCCAATCAGGTCTGTCCCCCCTGCCCCTCACTGGGAGTTTTAATGCATCACAGATCTTTGGTCAATAATGCAAATTAACTTTTAAAATTAATTTGTCTAATTATTATATGAAAAATGTTTTTGAATTCTAATTTCTTTGACTATTGATAGAACTCAAGATTTTTCTACGGGTGTGAGTGTATGTACTAGTTGTCTGTACTTTGTGAACTGTCTGTGGTTGGTGAAGTATTTGCTGGTTTTTAACTTTAAAAATTGACTTATTTGAGCTCTTTATACTTTAGATCATCAACACTGACATCAATTGCTCAACTGAAATGTTCACAATACCGCTGGACCACTGCTGGGGAAGGGGACAAGTCTATGGAGAGGAGGGTTGGTAAAGAGATGAGACGTGGCATCGCACAGCCAGGTATGGCCTCACCGGATGCCTTGTATGCTACACTTTTGGACTTTTCCAGGAGAAATGGGGAGAACTGGCAGGATTTTAAATTAAGAAATGAAAACCGAATTTCCATCTCAGGAAAATACTGTGGTTTGTGGGAAGGTGTACAAGACTGAATGCAGGACTTTGAATAAGGATTTATTATTGGAGTAATTATTTAGGGAAAATCCAATCAGGGCATAACTTAGGCTGAGGATAGCCAAGTTAACGGGAAGGTCCTAAAGACATTAACAAAGGCAGAGACGAGAAGACTTCAAATGACCAGTGGCATGTGGAGCGAGAGTCAGTTGTGCGACTGGATGGATGTGATCACCCACCAAGCTGGGAGCATGATGACAGCATCAGCGTCTTTAACCACAATGAGTGGGGCCCCCATGCTCACAGAGCAAGGGTAGCAGGTTAAGCAGGTGAGAAAGGGCAGAAATCCAGGAGGAAGAGGAAACTTTTTCTCATTCATGCACCAGGCTGAATGAGCTGGCAGGGACCTGTGAATGGGCATCTACAGAGCACCAACTTCCAGAGGCTTCATGGGCTCACTGAATACCCACAACCAACAAGAGTTGGGGTCGATCACTAATCCATTGTACTGCTGAAAAACCAAATAACCTGTTCAAAGTCAGAGAGTCAGGAGACAGAAGAGCCAATGTTTGAACCCAGAGAGAGATTTCTGAGAGCACATTAACTCAGAAAGGAGTAAAAGTTCCGTTTAAGGAAAAAGGAAGGGGACTTCCCTGGTGGTCCAGTGGTTAAGAATCCGCCTTGCAACGCAGAGGACTTGGGTTCGATCCCTTGGGTCAGGGAACTAAGATCCCACCTGGCTCGGGGCCATTAAACCCATGCATCTCAACTAAAACCTGGGGCTGCCAAATAAATATTATAAAAAGAAGAAGAAGAAGAAAGAGGATGCTGTGAGTCCAGGGGTATGTTGCTCCCTGGGAATGTCGCCTTAGAGATCTGGATGGGCTGGGCTTGCGAAAGGATCAACATGCCTTTGGCTAGAGATTTACTGCACCCTTCCTTGGAAGAATAAAAGAAAAAACATAAAAAGAAATGGCTGGTTCAAAGTCCAAATTCTGACTTTATGCAGAATGCCCAGGTTGTTACAGGATTATATGGCTCTCAGTCATGTTCAGACGACTGTGCTTACTGCAGGTTGTTCAACAGTGCTGTGCCAGGTGATGGGAGGGAAGGCCAGCCTCACAGAAGGCGTGCATTTAGAAGGAAGCAACATCAACGATCCATACAACTTCTTGGATTTGTGTTCTATCACAGAAATCCTCACCCGCTCAGCAATTCTCATCTACCAAGATAATGGAATGACGTTTAATTGTGTAAGGTATGCAATAGTGCTCTATTTTGGTATCCATTTTTCAATAACGTTTTGATTATGGGCATAAACGGGGCTGCCCAGGTGGCACAGTGGTAAAGAATCTGCCTGCCATGCAGCAGACCCAGCTTTGATCCCTGGGTTGGGAAGATCTCCTGGAGAAGGAAATAGCAACCCATTCCAGTATTCTTGCCTGGAAAATTCCAGAGGAACCTGGTGGGCTACAGTCCAAGGGATCACAAAGAGTCAGACACAACTGAGCACGCACATACATACCCATGGGCATAAATAAATGAATAAGAAGGGAGAGATGAGTAGGAAAGGCTGTGGGCAAGAAGGTAACGTCCCAGAGAAGGAAGTGTCTGAGCACGTGGAGATGGGGAGCAGAGGACACCAAAGAGGAACCTGGGCTCCGGGCACAGGCTTCGACCTTCATGACCTTCACAGCACTGGCCCTCTCACTCTCAGTATGGGCAACTGAATTTTCTCAATCTCACATAAAATTATGTCAGCCCTTCCAAACAGACTGTACTCCCTAACCGCCGCTCCCCAGTAGAAATGTTGGAGCCGCCCCTGATGGGTTAGGGATGGTGGTGGTGGTGGTGGTGGAGAGGCAGCACCCTAAGCAGAAGGACCTGCAAAAATAAATGCACCAGCCATCCAACAGGGCTAGCTCAGTGCCCAGAACACATCAGGCTTCTCCACTTCCCCCTCTGACGCCCACCTCCTGCACCCACCCCCCCACCAAAATAGAAGATGAGGGAAAGCAGGAAATCATCTTGAGATCAAAGGAATCAACTGCTTGGAGACAACCACATTAAAGAGCATCCTTTGGTCATGCCCATGGAAGACAAGTAATTCCAGGTCAATAAAACAGGATCAAAGATGCAAAACCCAAGCTGGAGGCAGTCCAGACCATGCAGGAGGGCGGCACTGGGTCGGC
The DNA here is from genome assembly GCF_023699985.2 of Odocoileus virginianus. Classification (NCBI taxonomy): domain Eukaryota; kingdom Metazoa; phylum Chordata; class Mammalia; order Artiodactyla; family Cervidae; genus Odocoileus; species Odocoileus virginianus. The sequence goes on along the minus strand of NC_069695.1, from coordinate 10,443,688 downwards.
CAGCCGTCTCCCTGGCTTAGGGTCCTCCCGTCCCAGGTGCTGGTCCGACAGACCCAGTCATGTCTCAGAACCTCACTTTCTCCCCCGACAGCCCCTCTTTCTGCACCTCAAGAGAGATTGCCGATGACAGCCAAGTCACAGAGGAACTTTTAATTAATAAAACCCAGAAGGAAGATAAAAGAGCCCCCCTCGCCACTGGCAGGTAACAGCACTTGGGTGCACTTGCGGAGCTTGCTCCGAGCTCCGGAGATAAAGGGTTTAAATTTCTCCCACTCGTCAGTCTTTAAAGGTTTACATTGGTAGCACTCCACAAAGAACATTCTCATTAATTTGAGATGGCCTGAAATTAGCTCATAATTTCCCTACTTCTAAGATATTATCTGGTAACAATTCCTCTGCCATCTATGTAATTACTGTAATGCCGGCGGGCCAGAGATGAATGGATGAGGGGTTTGGGGAGCCCGGAAAATGTCTAAGATGACTGACCTCAGAAAAGGCCAGTTAGGGAGATAAGGCAACTTCTCTAAATGACATTATATTTGTAGTTATTCTTGCCATCAATAGAGATGACTTTTAAAAATAAATACAATGGATCCATTTATAGTTCACATTAAAATATCACAAAGAGATTTATATGCGAGAAGGAACTGGATTTCTCCTGTAAAATCAATGTTGAGAATATTTAGACCAGAATCCTTGGGTAGGAGGGAGGTCAAGACACAGAATAAGGCTTGATGCTGGGACCTAGGATCCGGAGTCAGGGTGGTACAACTAACATTCCCACTTCCACATTCTCCTATCTTCAAAGCAGAGCAAAGAAGTTGACAATTCTCTTCTTATTCTACCTGACTTCAGGGTGGGGTAAGGGATACAAGTGCCTCTATAAAAATAGGGTAATGTCTGTGGGAAAGTGAAACTGTAGTAAAAAAAAAAAAAAATCAACCTGTCACTCAGAGTTAATTATTAACCACCACGAACTACTCTCTCCAGAGAAGAGAGGTGATGAGATGCTTTGAAGGTTGGGAAACAGTTCTTCCCCCGGGGCACAGGGCACAGGAATTAGACTTTCTTAGCTTAGACCTGTGTTTCTACCCTTCTATCAAAGCTCAAAAGAGAAGATATGTGGTACAGGTTAGACATAGAGGGGGGCTACTAGGGAAAGATCGCTAAAAGTCAAGCAAGTCCTCTCAAGGTCTCTTTCCCTTCTGAAACCCATGAAATCTCACAAGGGCACCTTGCAGTCTGTTAGGGAGGCCAACCCTTCTGATCTCTTTACTAAATATCTAGGGTGCTGGCTGCACCTTAGTTAGAATGGAAGGACTTCAGTCCTGCTCCTGTGTTTCTCTCTGTGTCCAGATGCCCACATTCGGGACTTGTCCTTCAGAGAGAGCAAAGTTCTAGGCACCAATCACATCCCAAGGTCAAGAACAGGTCTTCTGGAGGATCTAAGTTCATTCTGTTTGCAGTGTGCTCCAATTCCTGCCTCCCCCCTGTGTCTGAAAATCTGATATGGGACAGGAAGACGCCCACCACATGGTAACTCTCTCCCAATCCATCAGCCGATTGTCCCAGGAACTGCAAGAGCTGCAAAAAGCAAATCATGAACCCTGCCCAAAAGAGAGAGCTATTAGGAAGACCTCAGGAAACCTCAACTACTGGAGATTTGTATGTGTTACAGTACTTTAAAGGAGGGTGAGCTCATGGGGGTGCTGGCAGGGACAGAGACCAATGGGACTTTATTGAAGCTTTAAGACTATATAGTGGTGTTTGGCTTCAGGCATGCTCCAAAGAGCTATGTCAGAGCAATTTTGGAAGGTTGAGCTTGACTTTCAAGCACTCAGAGTTACAAGGCTCTCCTGGGAGACTCAGAGAGTCCAAGGAGAACCCACTGCAAGAGGTGATCTGCTGGATCTGGGAACCTTAGGCTCACCATGCATGTCTACCCTGAAGAAGACATGTCCAGGGATGTTCTGGGCTGTCCAAGGTTGGGTCACTATTCACAGGCTGCAGGGTAAATGCAATCACTGACTTTTCCCCCTCCATCCTCCATGAAACCTTTCCATACTGGACAGAGAGGGGATAGGTTGTTTTCTCCAAATAAATCACTTAGGATTGTGAAATTATCTTTATGTCTGTTTTGAAGAGTGAGACCAAGAAAGAAAAACATAACAAAGAAACAAAGAATTTCCATCAAAATGACAAAGGCAAATGGTGAGCTTAAGAAATTTACTTAAAATATATCATTTAAGGCAACTTACGGAATGGTATAAAATATCTGTGTTGTTTTCTCCAAATAAATCACTTAGGATTGTGAAATTATCTTTATGTCTGTTTTGAAGAGTGAGACCAAGAAAGAAAAACATAACAAAGAAACAAAGAATTTCCATCAAAATGACAAAGGCAAATGGTGAGCTTAAGAAATTTACTTAAAATATATCATTTAAGGCAACTTACGGAATGGTATAAAATATCTGCAAATCATATTTCTGAAAAGGAGTTAATATTCAAAATATATAAAGAAGTCCTATAACACAAAAACAAAAAAAGTAAATAACTTGATTTTAAAATGGGCCAAGAACTTAAAACCTTTCTCTAAGAAGATACACAAATGGCCAAGAAGCATATGAAAAGATGATCAAAATTATTAGAGAAATGCATATCAAAGCCATAATCATACCTATCAAATATATATCAAAATCACTTCACACTTATTAGGATGACTACTATAAAAAAGAAAAAACAGCAAAGAACAAGAGCGGGCAAGGATGTAGAGAAACTGGAACCTCTGGGCATTACCAGTAAAAATGTAAAATGGTGCAGCTACTATAAAAAATAACATGGAGTTTTCTCAAAAAATTAAAAATAGGATTACTATATTACTACATAATCCTCAAATGATTAAAAATAGGATTACTACATAATTCAGCAATCCTACTTCTGGCTATATATCTAAAGAGTTTAAAAGAAGAGATATTTGCACACCCTTCCTTGTTCATTCTAGCAGTATCAAAATACTGCCAAGAGGTAGAAGCAGCCCAAACATCCATCAGCGAATGGATAAATAAAATGTGGTACATGCATACAATTTAGTATTATTCACCTCTATAAAGGAAGCAAATCCTGCTGCACACTACAACATGGTTGAATCTTGAGGACATTAGGCTAAGTGAAATAAGCCAGGCACAAGAAGGTAAGTATTGTATGATTTCATTTACAGGCTAAGTGAAATAAGCCAGGCACAAGAAGGTAAGTATTGTATGATTTCATTTACATGAAGCATGTAGAGTTGTCAAAATCATAGAGACAGGAAGTCCTCTCTCCTGGGGGTGGAGGAGAGAAGACAGGAGTTGTTTAATGGGTACAGAGTTTCAGTTTTTCCAACATGAAAAAGTTCTAGAGATAAACTGCACAAAAATGCGAATATACTTGAGATTATTGAATTGTATACAAAAAGTGGTTAAGATGGTAAATTTTATGTTGTGTGGGTTTTTAAACTACAATTTAAATTTTTTTAAACATAAATCATTAGAAAACACTGAATAGACCGGGATGCAAATTTACAGTTGGGCTATACCAAAAGAAACAGAGAAAGTAACACAAGAACTGGGAAGGGTATGAGATCCCAGCAAATCCATTTCCTGTTCCGGGGGCCCATGCTTCCCTCAGCATCAGGCAGGAATCTATCCTTGTCTTGCTCCAGAAGTCTCCCTGGTCAACGGTCCTCATCAAGAATGAGCTGGCCAAAGCCAAAGCCTCCTGCCACCTTGGCATTTTGAAGGCACAGGTCAAAGACAAATAAATGTGTACCCTTCTCAAACTGGAGCCATTTATTTCTCATTGCCTCTAGGAGGGGAGAGGAACAAAGGATTATGACTGCAATTAACCAAGCCTGTAGAGGCAAATGCATGTTAATGAGACATGAAAGGAAAACCCCAGCTAAGAGCAGCCTGGTCTGCCCTGTGAATTTCTATCCCTGCCTCATAAGGAAGACCCTGCAGGCAGCTTCACAGGTCCACCATCAAGGAGAGAGCTTGGCTTGGGTTGGCTAAATTGCTCTGGCTGTGGCTTGCCTTGCACTTTTTGGGAGCTGGGTCAGGAGAGCGAGAGGTGGCGGGGGGTGGAGGGGGGTGGGCAGGCTTCTACCAGGCTTCTACCAGTGTGTGGGAGCGTCCAGAGGAGTCTGAGAGCAGGGCCTCTGAGTAGGGGGCCCCCTGGAGATGTGGCGGAGGTGGCCGTGGCCCATACAGTAGCTTTAGGTGCTCACAGCCTTTTCTACCGTCCAAACAAACGCCCATCAGAACATCATGATGAGGCGAGACGTGTATGTGTGATGATGGCTCATATGCCACTTGCTTACATATACAGAATTGAGTGTTAATTCATTCCAGCTGCAGGTTCTATAGGAACACTCTGAACATTTATAGGAAAACCTGGAGTGGCTCACCTACACCACATACAAACTGCTTCCAGGATGAGCCTGACCGATGAGCCCGAGACGCTCCAGCCAGGGAAGATCCCCTGGGGAAGGGATAGGCTGCCCACTCCAGTATTCTTGGGCTTCCCTTGTGGCTCAGCTGGTAAAGAATCCACCTGCAGTGCGGGAGACCTGGGTTCGATCCCTGGGTTGCGAAAATCTCCTGGAAAAGGAAATGGCCACCCGCTCCAGTATTCTGGCCTGGAGAATTCCACGGACTGTATAGTCCACGGGGTCGCGAAGTTGGATACGACTGAGCGACTTTCACTTTCAGAGACAGAGAGAACCCTTTATTCCTCTCCTCTTCATCAGTGGGGTTTAATGTGTTCAGAATCCCACCCCTGCCCTCCTTCCCACTCTCTCCAGCTTCCACAAGCCCTCTTTTGCCCACAGGTGACAAGCAGCCGTAAGAAAACAGAAAAGCATAAGGTCATCTCAAGGGCATCTTCTGTGGCATCATGGTGTCCCCGTACTCGGGCTGAGACACCACGCGGGAGATGGTGGGAAAGGGAGTCTCCCTTCTCTCCAGGGACTTGGGTGGGAAACTCAAAAATAAAAGATAATGCTGGAGTTTTGGGATGCCACGGAAGAATCCCTTCCCATAGCCGTAGTGTTTATAAATAAAGCCTAGCGACAGGAATGAGCTTCAGGCGGGAGGGAGGTGGTTAGAAGGGATGACAGAGCTAGTATGTCGAGGGTGAGGCCCACTCTCAGGAAGCTGAGGACACAAGGCTCAGTGGGTTTCTGAGAGGGAGTCTTTTCTGAAGGCTTCTGAAAGACACCTGGAAGGTGTGCCAAGTTCAAACGAAAAAAATCAGAAAGACACCATGACTGGCAGAGGGATAGGGCTGCAAACAGCTAAGTGTAAATCTCAAACTTCCACCAAATGTCGCCATTTTCTCCCAGGTTAATAAATGATGTCACTGACCTGTTGGATCAAAAACAGTACCTCCAAGGGGGGGTTCAGGATGGGGGACATGTGTACACCCATGGCTGATTCGTGTTGATATATGGTGAAAGCCACTACAATATTGTAAAGCAATTAGCCTCCAACTAAAATTAATTAATTAATTAATAAAAAAACAGTACCTCGAGATTCAAGTCATCTGCTTTCTTGTGGTGAAGTTTTTGGTTTTAATCTCCTAAGAGTTCATTCCACACCCTCTGACCAGAAAAGAAAGCCCAAATTTATACAATGATTTCTTGGCAGACCAGAACTGCTGAGGGGCATACGTATGCAGCTTCAAGGCTGTCCGTAAGCACTTTCTTGGCAACCAGTGGCCCAGTCAGATGGTGGCAAGTTAACCCTGAGCCTACCTCGCCATCCTGAACTCTGCCCACAGTGTGTGAGGCCCACACTGACTGAGCGGCTGGAGGAGGAACTGTGTATGGCATCTCTCTTCCCGGGAGGTGAACCACTTTCTAAATATGACCACTTCATGACAAGGTTCAAAAAAGTAAGTTAGCTTCCAAGAAAGGATAAGGACTTTAAACAGAGAAAACAGCACAGCGCGCCTGGAAGGCAGAACCAGGGGTGGAAATGCCTGAGAGCGCCTGACCGCGGGCTCCTGCAGGGGGACCTGGTCTCACTGGAAAGCTGCCAGAAGTTCTCAGAGGAAGCCAGGGCTACATGGAGATGAGGGACACAGGTGAGAAGCCAGCCCCAGAAACAGGACACGGAGTCCTGTGGATCCCCATTCACCTACCGACAAGCACCCCTTCAAACCACAGACAAGTCTTCCCTGTGATCTACTCCTCCCCTTCCCTGTGCGCGGCCACAGGGGCTTAGAGAAACCGAACTCGGTTATAAAAACCAATAAACTAAATGGCAGGGAACTTCCCTAGCTGTCCAGTGGTTAGACTTCGCCTTCCAACGCAGGGGTTGCTGGTCTGACCCCTGGTCTGTGAGCTGAGATCCTACGTACCCCCCCAGGGCCAAAAAAGGAAAAGGTAAAACAGAAGCAATATTGTAACAAATTCAATGAAGACTTCAAAATGATCCACATCAAAAAAAAAAATCTTAAAAAAAGTAAATGGCAAATAAGAACATACAATCCCAGCTTGCAAGGGCCCAGCTGACACCTCAGACTCAGAAGCAGCAGGCACCCAACTCACAGAGTCACCCACCCCCACTTAGTAAGCAAAGCCTCTTTCTGGGACCCCTTGGAAGGGCGGGAACTGTCTGTGTAAACTCAAGACTGCTACGACAATAGGCACCTCTAACAGAACCGAGGTGATTGCAGCCATGAAATTAAAAGATGCTTACTCCTTGGAAGGAAAAGTTATGACCAACCTAGAAAGCATATTAAAAAGTAGAGACATTACTTTGCCAACAAAGGTCTGTCTAGTCAAGGCTATGGTTTTTCCAGTGGTCATGTATGGATGTGAGAGTTGGACTATAAAGAAAGCTTAGCGCCGAAGAATTGATGCTTTTGAACTGTGGTGTTGGAGAAGACTCTTGAGAGTCCCTTGGACTGAAAGGAGATCCAACCAGTCCATTCTAAAGGAGATCAGTCCTGGGTGTTCATTGGAAGGTCTGATTTTGAAGGTGAAACTCCAACACTTTGGCCACCTGATGCGAAGAGTTGACTCATTTGAAAAGACCCTGACATTGGGTAAGATTGCGGGCAGGAGGAGAATGGGACGACAGAGGATGAGATGGTTGGATGTCATCACCGACTCAATGGACATGAGTCTGGGTGGGCTCTGGGAGTTGGTGATGGACAGGGAGGCCTGGCATGCTGCAGCTCATGGGGTCGCAAAGAGTCGGACATGACTGAGCGACTGAACCGAGGCATGATAGTGTACACTGTATCAGGAGCGCTGCAGCCACAGATTTCTACGTGCTATTAACAACAAGGAGTCTCCACATTAATCTTCCCACATTGAAAACTCAGGGAAAAAACCAGATTCTTGCCCAGGGAGATTAAGAGAACCGAGTCAGATGCAGCCCCCTGAATTTCTCTGGGTCTTACATCAGAAGGCAATGCTAAAGGGCAGTTTTCTGGAAACCCAATTACCTGAAATGCTCATGGCACAGGGATGAACCACAAAATTCAGTGCTGACAGCTCAGCAGTACGTTCCTAGGGTGCAGGGGCTCTTCCGCGTGGCTCTCCCCAGGGCAACCGGAAGGGCTGAGCCAAAGCAGCAGCGACGGAGCAGAGGAGAGGCGGGGTGTCCACAGGCCCTCAGCGAGGGCCCTGCAGAGCCCCGAGAGGGAGCGTTGTCCTGTCTCCCAGGCCATCCTCCCCTGTGCTCCTCCTCGCCTACGAGGAGGCTCTTTCCCTGCCGTCCAGACTGAACTCCTGTTCCCCAAATGTTCTCCTCTGTCTCTGAAAGACCCAGTTCAAGCCTCACCTTCCACAGGAAGCCTGTCCTGACTGTGCCAACAAGTGTGCACTCTTCTGCCTTGACACTCGCACAGTCCTAAGTGTGCAAACCCTCACGCGGACCCCACTACAATTCCTTCTGTTGTCTCTTGTGTGACTCTCCTGCCGTGCCCTAATTCTTTAGCAAGTTCTCAAGGCCTTCGCAATGCCAGAAATCACGTGTCCTTCTTGCATTCCTGCCACGGTGTGTGACATGGTTTCACTGGAAGCCCCGTGATGATCGCGAGCAGCAGAGATAGAGCCGGGCAGCCTCCCTCTGCCCAGGGAAGCAGCTGCATCCAGAGGAGGTTCTCCTCTGCTACAGTCGGACACAGGGCAAGAGCCAGCCCACCGGTCCACCACGCGCTCGATTCTACCAGAGCATCACGGCTTTTACAATGCCGCGCTGCTATGGGTCTGAATTCCTACCTGAAGACAGAAACTGTGACTCTTAGCATACAAAGATCCAGGGGGATTTCATCTATCATTAGCTTCAAGAGGACAGGACACTGACCATAAGAGAAGCGCCAGTGAGGTTTAAACCCAGTATGCATCATTTTAAGCAATTCCAGAAGGACCTGTAATGAATTTCAGAGAGACTGTGGCTCAAAACACAGCCGGCTCTATTAGTTTTGAGCAATGGAAACTCAAGAAGAGAGGGGTTGTAATCTGCAGAGGGTCATTCAGTGAGCTCGTGACAGTTTTGAGTCAAAAAGTCAGCCTCTTAGTGCCTACTGAAGTACACTTTCCACGTGCCAGGTTGCCTGTCCCTGCAAGATACACTATGATAACAGTCGTTTCCATTAGACTAGAATTGTGAAATGAAGAGGAACTTGAGGAATGACTACCCACAGTATCAATCCGTACAGCACTGGGCATGATTATAGTATTAAAACAATCACCCTGATTGGTGTTATAGTGATGAGGTCGGACGACAGACTTAAATAAAACATAACTGAAACACAAAACCTGAATGCAAGTTCACAGAAAGCTCTGGTCTGATACTGGGCTAGCCCCTGCCCTCTCTGAGCCTCAGTTTCCCAGGTGGACAAAGGGGTGCCTGCAGGGTTTCTCAGTCGGGGAGCCACCGGTGTTTGACATGGTCCACTTTTCCGTGGGATCGTCCTCCATACTGTCGGACACCTAGCACCCTGGCCTCGGGCCACCAAGTGCCAACAGTGACCAGGTCACTGTGACAACCCCAAATGCCCCTCCCTGCCATATTTCACAATCTCCTGGCTGAGAACCCCCAGGAAGGTCTCCGAGGTCCCCGCTGGCTGCAAGATGCCAGCAGGAAGACACCAGCGATCGGCAGGAAGTGGCGCGGGCCTACCCGTAGATGTCCAGGACTCCAATGAAGGAGTGCTGCTTGAGGGAGGTGTGCAGGGCCTTGTTGACGTGCTCCACGATCCAGTGGAACAGCTGGGCGTAGATGTGCTTGGCCAGGGCGTCGCGTGCGTTGACCACCTGCTGCAGGGACATGGTCTTGACATAGGTCTCCGAGGTGGTGACCAGCTTGCGATGGCACAGCCAGTGCTCCATCTGACTGCGCTCCACGCCCAGCAGGCGGCAGAAGTCGCTCAGGTGTTCATCCTCAGGCTGGAAGAGACCCAGGAGAAGGGTTCAGGAGGGGCGTGGAGGACAGACCACGCCCTCTCCCCTCTCACCAACTCTAGAACCCCCCAGAACCCCATCTCATCCCCAGCCGTCTCCTGCACTCACACCACTGAGTGATCATCAGGGCCCAGAGAGTGTGGCTCAAACTGATAATCCCACTAAGGACCAAGTTATCAGCAGGGCTTTAAAAAACACTGCTGCATTTGCCCTGTCCCCTCCTCACTGCCAGCAGCTGCAGGGTAACGGGAGGAGAGGGTTTGCGAGTGAAGGGAGCAGAGTGAGAACTGAGCGCTTAGGAATGGATACTCCACCAAGAGGAAGGGGCTAGAAGGCGGAATCACAGTGAATGTAACTTCCAGCTGCAGAGCACTGTTTGTCCACAGCCCAGGAGAGCGCCTCAGTTTCAAGCATTATCTCGGACTGGCCCAGGGCCCAGAGCAGCGTGCTCAGCAAAGAGCCCTGAGCTGACCACCCCCCACCCCAGCAGGTGACAGCGTGCTGACACTGCACTTGTCCTAAGTTGCCAAGCAGAGTTGCTTTCATCTTAACCTCAAACTTATTCTAAACTTCTATGTGATACTAAACACATAGCCCCAAACTTATTTATATTCTTTAAGCACTTGCCACGTGGGAAAAAAAAGTGATTTTAGGTGGAAAGCTAGGACAAATGGTAAAAGTAAGGGACCAATTTTGACCAGTGAAGAGCACTCTGAACGCTATAATTTATATTCATGTTTAGAGCTGGGAAAAAATAGGAATGCCTCTGGCTTCCATCCCTTCACATACAGGTGAGAAGCTGAGTCCCAGAGAAGTACAAGGACTCACCCAGGCAGTCAGCTGCACGTGATCTTGACCCTTACTTACCCAAAGTGCCAATCATACCACCTGGTCCTTGAGTCATTGATAACCAAGTCACCCAGAGTCTTATTTCACCCAAGAGTATGAGTCTCCTGGGTCACCCTTGCTGCCCATTCACGACTCCCCCCAGAAAACCTGCTTTTCCCTTCCAGCCTTTTGCCGTATTCATTCCCTCATCTGAATCCCCCAGGGAAAGCTGATAACCCAGCCATGAGCTGCTGGACAGCTTCAGGACTCCGAGGTGGGTGGAAAGGCAATCCAGGAACATCATGAGCTACCTCCTAATGGCCCTGAATTGCTGCTGGGACTCGTTTCCTGATGAGGCTGCCATGGAGGATGTAAATGTGGGCCTGTTCAATGAAAACTAACACAGATAACTGTGCCACTTCCCCAGGCCATTTTTCCCCTCCTGCCTGCTGCTGCTGCTAAGTCACTTCTTTTCCCTCCTACAGATACTTAAAATCCATCTACCCAAATACACACAATTACAAAACAAACAATAAAATGTCAGAGTAGGAAACAACCTCCCCAAATCATGAAGGTCAGAGGTTTTCCAGAGTATGGCTTGTGGAGTAAGTTACAAAGACCAGTAATTGGCTGTACCCGACAAGAGTGCAATGTTGGGGAGAGTGACCGTAAGTTGAACATGGTGGAAGGGGTTTGTTAACATACCCTGTTAACACACACACACACACACACACACAGAGATTTTACAGAGCATTTCCTGAACTTAACTGACAAAGACCCTTAACTTCCGAAGAAATTGCCTAGAGTTAAGGTTCTCAGGAAAATACTTATGGATCACCATTCTAATCCAATCCCCCTTATTTTTCACATGAGAAAAAAACAGGGTCAAATAGAGGCTCCCTGCCTGTGACCCAGAGCTCCTAACCAGGCTCCAGGTTCCGGGGGTGGGCAGAGAATCAGCTTGGGCTGGGGGCATGAGAGGACCCTGCCTTTTCACTCACTCAGCCAGTGGGGCAGCTGTGGCCACTTTTGGCCAGGAGCCTTCTACCCTGCAGTTCTCCCCACCCCGCCGCAACCACCAGCCCTCTCCTGCAAACAGAAAGCCTTATGTGATAGCATTAAGTGCCTGGGGACAGCTTGGCAGGCAACACATTCAGAGGTAGCAGGTGTCCAGCTTGATCATCTGACCTGTTACCAAGAAGTCCTTAATTGCTAGGCAAAGCATTGAGCTGGATTCCCTGACATGTAAACGGCCCGCCAGCAGCAAACGTGACCGCCCAAGGCCTGCCCACAGCCTCTCTCCCCTCCCTGTCATCTCTCAGGTGAACGCAGTACAGAAAGAACCACGAGTTCTGGAACTTTCTGATCATCACCACGGGACGGGTTCTCATCCGCTGTGGCAAGGTGTGGCTTGGCCGTGGATTACCCCCTTCTGACCATTGATTAAAGGTGCTGACTGAAACTGATTTAATGCCATGCAATTACATTTAAGCTTAATTAAATGATGCTAAACCCATCAAAAATGGCCAGCATCATAGGCAGCAGATGAGTTTTGTTGGTCCCAATTGCCAAATTCAAGAAACAAATTGCCTCTGGTGTCCAAGTAATTGCATGCTGTTGCATCTCCAAGGTAACTGTGGCAGGCAGGGAACATATTTTCATGCTTTAATTACAAATAAAAACTACCGAGCAGAAGGCACAGTGCATCTGGACCGACAGCCTTTCCAGCAGGAGGCCCACCCTACGTACCCAAGGCATAAGCCACAATCACTACCAACCATTTAGTGAAGCATTTCCCGAGCGCACAGGGCATGCTCAGCACTGTGCTGGGCCGCGCGGGACGGACACCAGGCTGGTGAGGATGCCCAGCCCCGCGGACTGAGAAGCAAGGCTGGCGGTGGTCTGGGGACGAGAGCAGTGGCCAGACTCTGACTTGGCTTTGCCATGAGCCGTCACGATGACCTTAGAGAAGGAGTTCCTCTCTTCAGGCCTTAGTTTCTCCAATCCCAAGAAGGGAGAGCAATGTAACAAGGATGAAAACAGTTAAGAACTCAAGCCCCCAAAGCCTATGCCAAGCGCCCCCACCCTCAGACAGGGACACAGACTCTGAAAGGTGAGTCACTATCAGGAAACGGCAGAACTGGAGCTTGAACCCTGGCAGTCCTGACCCAAGACTTCTCTCTCCCAGTTAGTTCTCGACACCGCCTCTAACTGGAAAGCGAGACCGGCCTAGACCGCAGACCTGTGCTCAAAGTCCTCTGACTCCCGTCATCTCTCAGGGAAGGGCATCCTGCGCCACGTGGTGTCCAAGCCTCTGGCTGCCAGGCATCCTCCCCGTCCCTTCACCACCATCGGTGTCCTCCGTCCCCTCTCCAAGTGTGCACAATACCCTCTTTCACAGCCTTTGCACACACACTTGTGGCTGCCAGTGTGTGTCAGGGCTGGAGAACAGGAGACACGGTCCGGGAACTTAGAGGGGGAAGCAGGCATCGATGTGATGCCACCAGTGAACATTCTTGCTCCTTCTCCCCTGAAGGTCCCTGCAGAGGCTGGTCTGGAAGATCAGCCAGAAGATCAGAGCGACACTTCACTGACAAGTGGAGCCTTAGCTTGCAAGGGAGAGGGCCCCACCCCACCCCCGAGCACAGGTGTCCAGTAGCTCTCTGACCCTGGTCCTCCCGCCTCGCCGTCAACCCCGCCCAGGGCCCCTCCACTGGCTCACTGCGCCCCCCCCTCCCCGAGTCTAGGGAGCCCCTGCCAGCCACCCATCTGCTTACGGGGTGTCCACTGAGCCCTGGGCCCTGTGCTGGCTGCTGGAGCGAGCACAGTGAGCAGAACAGTCCATGTGTTCACGGGCTTTGGAGTCTCACGAGGAACAGCAATGCAGCAAATCAGCACATGATAAATGTAAAAGCACAACCACCCTGAGAGGGTCGGAGGAGAGGCGTGAAAACGGTAAGAACCCACGATGGGGGTGTGACCAGCTCGTGACCTTGAGAAGCAGGAGACCGGGGGAGGGCGGGTGGAGGCCAGGGGACATCTGTCACCCTTCCTGCATTTCTCCACTGACTCAGGAGCTCTCCAGCGCCAGCCTTCCCAGACTCACCCGGCCCTGGCACGAGGCAGGGTATGGGTGCCCTAAGGAACCCGGGGGCATTTACAGGGGTGTGGGGGGTAGAGAGGCATGGACGCGCTGTGCTTCGCTAGCTCTAAATACTCGGGCCAGGGGGTGTCTGGCTTGTACCAGGGCCCATCCGTCACTCCCCACATCAGCACAGCACCAGGTTCTTCTCCACTCACCACAATCTGTCTCACAGCATCGTCACTGCCAACCACACTGCCCCGTGACAAACACGCACGCGCACACACACACAGGCACGCACACATCCATGTCCGGGGACACCAGGCACGGCCCGGCTCCAGCATTCCCTGCTTTCACACGGACTGCAGATTCCATGCTGAGGGTGCTGGCAGCCCTCCTGGGCTCCAGACCCAAAGCTATTATTTCTCTTTTAGGGACAACGTATGGGGGTGGTACGGGGTGATGAGCTCAGTCAAAGGCCAGCTACCATTCAAGTCTTCCTCTCCTTTGAGGCAGGGCCAGGTTTAGCTGAGTTATAAAATGCACAGCGGAAAAAGCATCAGCTTGTGAGTGGTGATGACACTCATGCCCACATTCATTATCCACAGCATTGTCTTCTGTATTTCCCCAGTCAATTCAATTCTAAGTCTTTGGTAGCAAGAATCGTACTTTGTACCTCCTAGGACTTGGCCATAAATGGACACAAAAGACCTAAAATAAGCAACTGCAGACTCACCCACGCAAGGTCAGAAGACCAGTTCAGTCCAGCCTGACACCATCACACACCAGAGCGCACACAACACGCTGTCTATACTGCTTGTGATTGGCGGTGCTCCCCCATCCACCCAAGTAGACATTCTTTCATCTACCATAGACAAGATATTATACTACATTGAGCACCAGGAAAACAGTCATTAAGAGCATCTACAGAGCACTTCACAGTTTGCAACACAGTCATATAGATTCTCAATATCCTCCTGTGTACTGTCAAAATCCTGGCCACTGCTGCCATCAATCCTGCCTACCCAACTAGACTGTAAGCTCCTTGGGGTCAATCACCAGCATGGTGTCCAATACTCCTTCCCGTCCCAGCAAGCACAGACCAGAAGGACTCATGAGCTGACCACACTCTGTAGAATCCCATGGACTTCAGGATACTTGGGAAACCAAACCATCAAAAAGGATTTATTGAATAACCCCTAAATAACCCCCTAAATTCCCTGCCCTCAGCTACAGAACCTTGATGGCAGCTGATTTGAAAAGGATTTGTTCCTTTAAAAAATTATCAGCAAGGAAACAGAAACCGTTACTCTTAAGAATAAATAACCTATGAATGTCCTCTAAGTGCAAAGACATCTCAGTTGTACAAAACTGGAGGGACAGAGTGAAGTGTGCACATGTTATCTCCCATGCTGGAGGGCAACTTACTGACACTCTACAGGATTCAGCATCGCGCTCGGCTTGAATCTCCACATTTCCAAGGTGCAGGATGGAAGCAATTATCTTAAAAATGCTTATCTGATGGGACTCTCTCACGCCTGGAAAAAAAAAAAAAATGAATGAATGACACTCAATATCCACGGTAGGATAGAAAGGATGTTTTACTTTCTTTTTAAGGACTTTGAAAAAAAAGTTTCATTTTCCTTTCCGGGCCAATGACTCCTAAAATGATCCAGGATCCTCACCAAGTAATTACCTCTCACAGTAACAGCTCAGAGGGCAAACGGACTCCTTGGACTAAAAGAGAAATATGTTCACGGTGATTGTCCTGATCAAACCAGATGGGTCTCAGGACCATTTTAACTTCTCTAAGAGCAAAGGAGAGGTGGCAATCGTGCAGACCCATTTTGGACTTTATTTCAACCAAGCACTTTACAGATGTTTTTATGAGTTTAATACGAATGGTCATTTATCTGCAGTCATTTTTCTCTCAATATAGTATCCCACAAACACTTGTGGCACACATCTGAAGTGCCAACAGGGGAAGAAGGGGAGAATTTCTCCTGGGGACACTGTTACAGGCTGGACAACCAGCTGGCCCTTGGCTGGCCCCCCGGGGCTACTGTTTACGACACTATATGCTTCTTCAGTTATAGACACACACACCTACTCCGGTGCCACTAGCAGCAAATACCTACTGCCAATTTTGTTATTTATGTATGTAAGTTATCAAAGACATGGATAATGTCTTAACATTTATATTTAGCTTTAAGGTATTATTTCTTTTGAAAAAATATCTATTTACTTATCCATTTCGCTTCAATGGGTCTTCATTGTGGCATGTGGGATCTTTCCTTGCAAACTCTTAGTTGCGAAACATGGGATCCAGTTCCCCAAGCAGGGATGGAACCCCAGTGCCATATTTTGGGAGCTCAAAGTCACTGGACCACCAGGCAAGTCCCATCATTTCTTTCTGAATTACCAAATAGTTCAGACTTTAAAAAGGCTTCAGACTAATAGAGTGAACACCAGTCAATCTACCATTCAGTTTAAGAGATGATACAATTACCCCCAAATTCCTCCCCAGACGTAGTTACTTATTTTTGAGACATTAATTTACTCAAGCTAAAAAAAAAAAAAAAGTCAGTGACACCTATATAAAAGTTAGTAAGTGATAAATATAAATGGTAGTAAAGATATGTCATGTAAGGATCAAAGCTTTACTCAGATAATCAATAAAGTGGACAACCCAAACATGAACTAAACAAATTAACTCTAGATTTTTAAGAATGTTGGGCTTCCTAGCGGCTCAGGTGATAAAGAATTTACCTGCAGTGTGGGAGACCTGGGTTGATCCCTGGGTTGGGAAGATCCCCTGGAGGAGGAAATGGCAACCCACTCTAGTATTCTTGCCTGGAGAATCCCCATGGACAGAGGAGCCTGGTGGGCTACAGCCCATGGGGGTCACAAAGAGTCAGACAAGACTGAGCAACTCACACACACTGTCCAAACCTCACAGGGTGAGGGATTTACTTTTTAATTTTTATTACACAACATCTTCAAAACATACAAATTTTAAAAATTATAATGAATTCCAGTTCTTGTTTCATCATTATATTCCCTAGTGCCCGGCACGCAATAGGTGCTCAGGAACATGGGTGATAGAATGATGATCCTGGTATTTGTTACACGGAGAGCAAGTGCTTGCAAATGTCTACAGAAATGAATGCATCATCCCAGTATCTGGTTTTATTTAAACTAACAAACCAGAAAAACAGCCAGAAGTGAATATTTAGGCACATGCCCTGGTTCAGTGTGACTAAAACTGGCAAAAGGAAGACAGGTTAAAGCCAGAGGCTGAAACCCAGGACAAGACAGGAGGCTGGACGGTTATGTACCGGTTTAGGGGTTAAAGCTGGAGAAGGCAATGGCACCCCACTCCAGTACTCTTGCCTGGAGAATCCCAGGCACGGGGGAGCCTGGTGGGCTGCCATCTATGGGGTTGCACAGAGTTGGACACAACTGAAGTAACTTAGCAGCAGCAGCAGGGGTTAAAGGCTTGCAATCGGAGCTCAGAGGGGTCTCCAGTAAGTCCCAAGAAGAAAAAGGGAAGTGGGTGCTGAGCCCTTCACTTTCCTCTCCCCTTCACTTATTCTTAGGAACCAACGCTTTGTCAATTTCCCAAGCCCTAACTACTCTGTCATGATACGAATTTAAGTAGTAGATATTGAATGCCTGTTGAATCCTAACAGTAGTTAGGATTTCTGCATTACACTGATCAGACAGTCCCTTCTTAACACAGGATTCTCTGAATAAGCTGTACCTCTTTCTGGGGAGCAACAAAACAAATTAAAAATGATCAAACACTAAAACCAAAAGAGTAAAACACGGGTTGGTAGCCTATGGTTCATAGCCCACCGCTGTTTTTTCTATATAAAGTTTGACTATAATACTGTCAGTTCTTACTTTTATATTTTGTCTATGACTACTTCTACACTACAATGGCTGAGTAGCTGCTACAAAATCACGTGGCCCGGAAGGCCCAAAATATTTACTATCATGTCCTTTAAGAAAAACTTTGCCAAACTCTGGGATTTAAAACATGGGACAGGCTTATTAAAGAGTATGGAAGAGTGGCTTATTAAAATAATTAATTTTACAAATTCCATGTGCTTTGGGAATCAAAGTACTGAGTCTCCTTAGGGCCTTGGAGGGCACAACCTTCATCAGCTCACGCCCACCACTCACACAGGGGCCCTTCTCCCTTCTGGACAGAATGCTATCCTGCTCAACGTCAAGTCTCCTCTCAACCTGCTCCCCAGCTCTGGAGAATAAAACAGCTACGTGATGCTGGGGAAACTCAGGGATGTCTGTTATCAATTCAGTATCTCTCAGCTTCAAATCTGCCCTTCTCTGCCCTGCTTGGTCACACTGGACCTGCTGCTGCTACTGCTGCTAAGTCGCTTCAGTCGTGTCCGACTCTGTGCGACCCCATAGACGGCAGCCCACCAGGCTCCCCTGTCCCTGGGATTCTTCAGGCAAGAATACTGGAGTGGGTTGCCATTTCCTTCTCCAATGCATGAAAATGAAAAGTGAAAGTGAAGTCGCTCAGTCGTTTCCGACTCTTAGCAACCCCATGGACTACCAGGCTCCTCCGTCCATGGGATTTTCCAGGCAAGAGCACTGGAGTGGGGTGCCACTAGGCCCCGTGAACACTTCCTCTTGGCCTGTGAGTGGCCTATCACGCTTGGTCAGTAGAGGGCACTGCGGGGACTCTGCAAGGAGACAGCAGCAGGAAGACTTTCCCACTCCTGGGTCTGGCGGTCATCAGCACTCATCCTGGGAGCCCGGGCACCTCCCAGGAGAGAAACCAGCTGTGTCCTCAGGCCAGGCTCCCCCATTAGAAGCTGCTTCTGAGAAGTTCTGGCTCCACCACACCCTGGGGTATACTGCAGGCTGCTTATACAGACTGGGGCTGGCTCACACCCCGCGGTAGGTTCCTTCGCCACAAGAGGGCTTCCTGACCTTGGGGCAGCTACATCCCCTACAAGTGTTGGAAATCTCAGCCTGGAGTGGGTGGGGGGCTTTCCTTGCCGCTAGCTCCTGCACTGACTCTCCTCCTCACCCTCAAGATGGTTCTTTTACACCCACTGCTTCTGGGCCCCTGAAGTCCTTTTATTTACTAGCTAATTATCTACTACTGCTCTTGTTAACAATTACAGTAATTTTACGCTGTTGGGATAACCAGTGTGGTTTCTGTCTCATGGGTACAAAAGGCAAACTGCATCTATCCACCAGTTATCCAGAGAAGGGAACGGCACTCAGACTTCAGTGCAGGAAATCCTGCTTTTCTCCCCATGTGGCGATCAGGGTGAGTCCTGTTCAGCCATGTTTTATTTGGACCATAGATGAGATGTCCCTGATTCCCAAAGTAAAAGCGCAAAGTGTTAGTCACTCACAACCCTGTGGACTGCAGCCTGCCAGGCTTCTCTATCCACGGGATTCTCCAGGCAAGAATACTGGAGTGAGTTGACATTTCCTTCTCCAGGGGATCTTCCCGACCCAGGGATCAAACCTGGGTCTCCTGCACTGTAGGCAGATTCTGATCCCCAAAGAACCTAAGAAATGCTGCTCTGGGTTGATCATACCTCTCAGAGGTCAAATGTCCATCAGGGAAGGGCTGGGAAAAGCACCAGGACCCCCTGAGCCACTCTGAGGATTTCAGGCTAACTTCCGAAGCTTCCCCTTTGTTGGCTGCAGGTCCCAGGAATTCACCACTTCAACTTCCCAGTTAAGCATGGATTGCCTACCACCTTGGGGCTCTTCTCCCCCAGAACTGGCCAGGGAAGGGGCAGTTTCCCTAGTTCTACTGCCGACCCAATGGACATGAGTTTGAGTAAACTCTGGGAGCTGGTGATGGACAGGGAGGCCTGGCATGTTGCAGTTCATGGAGTTGCAGAGTCAGACATGACTGAGTGACTGAACTGACCTGCCCTTTAGGACCAAGAAGGACAGAGAGAAATTCTTGTTTTAGGGATTCCACTGCTAAGCTCGAGATGGAAACAGCATAAACAGACATAACACTGCCTGAATTACAGAGCTGCCAGATCTTTACACTCCATTTCCAACTTGGATCCCATCATGGTGGTATGTGGGTAGTTTCAGCCCCTAGGGCATGTTCTTTCTGCTAGAACACACAGCTTCAAACCCAGACTACAAGGCAAAAACAGCTCCTCCTGGTTTGTGTCCATGCCTGAGGGAGTGAAAGGGGGGGTGTCCATGGTTGATCCAAGAGATCAACACTCAAATCCTATTGTTAAGAAAGGGCATCAGAGCTCTACACCATCAACTTGGGAGCCTGAAGGTTGGGGTAGAATAAAAATAAGAAGATATTCACCAGGAGCCAGAGGGCTTCCCCACCAGCTTATTAAGCTTGGCAAGCCAAGCAGGGCATTGCTGAGCTTTCTTTCCTCCATGAAATCAACCCTCTGGCCCGTTCTCCCCATCCCTAAGCTCCTTACCGACGAGCGTGAAGGCTTGTCGAGTCTTCTCAAAGTCCTCAGCATCATCCACACCCTCGATGACCGTGTTTCCTCCCTGTGACGTGTAGAAGAAGTCCTCGGCACAGGCTGCGGTGGGAAAAGAAGTGAGGGGGTCAGGCACAGGTGGGACGCTGCATCCCGGGTTCATGGCAGATCACGCACGCCCCCAAGGATGCCTAGCCCCTGAGCAAGCTGTCCCAGGCCGGAGTTTATTCCCAGCAAGAAGTGGAACCCTTTCAAATGTCATCTTTTTTTTTTTTTTTTAGTGTTTTTTTTTTTTTAATTGTGGTAAGAGTCACACAAAAAATACTATTTTAACCATGTTTAACTACAGAGTTCAGGGCTTCCCTCATAGCTTAGTTGGTAAAGAATCTGCCTGCAATGCAGGAGATCCTGGTTTGATTCCTGGGTCAGGAAGATCTGCTGGAGAAGGGATAATCCAACTACCCACTCCAGTATTCTTGGGCTTCCCTTGTGGTTCAGCTGGTAAAGAATATGCCCGCAATGCAGGAGACCTGGGTTCGATTCCTACATTGGGAAGATCCCCTGGAGAAGGGACAGGCTACCCACTCCAGTGTTCTAGCCTGAAGAATTCCATGGACTGTATAGTCCATGGGGTCGCAAAGAGTCGGACACAACTCAGCGACCTTCACTTTCACTTTCTTTCAACTACAGAGTTCAGTGGCACTGAGTATATTTACACTACTGTGCAATCTTAACATCATCCACCTCCCACCTTTTTCACCTTCATAAACCAAAACTCTGTCCCCATTAGACACTAACTCCCTATCCTCCTCCCAACCCCACCCCCACGCCTGGGCATCTACCAGAGTACTTTCTGACTCCAGGAATTTGACCATTCTAGGTGCCTCGTATAAGTGGAGCCAAACAGGGTTTCAAATATCATCATTATTGACAACAGCAAATGGGAGAGAAAATTGAGGAACAAAAGACAGAAAACTACACCACGGTGACAGAAACTGCTGCTGCCCTTGTGTTAAACTGATACATGAAAAACATGAGAAAATAAAATGGCTGGTTCAAATTACAGTAGAATTCACTGCAGACTTATCTTTAACAGGCTCCGAGAAACATGGTTAAAAAAAAAAAAATGTTCACCCACCCCAGCAGCAGACCTCCGTGACCATCCATGAGCTCGGTCTGACAGCCTCATTTAACACATGAAGGGCAATGACGTGCCCAGGGTGACACAGCCGTTTCTTGTTTTAAACGTTAGGGCATTGTGAGCTATTTAAGCATGTGTGCAAACCCAGGTTGAGGCTCTCAGTGCTCGCTCTCAACCCTCAGTTTAATTCCTCTTCCGTCAGGCCTCTGCTCACCGCCTGGGGACGGTGAGTGAGCAGCCACCCAGGTCTGTCATCGGATTCAGAGCCGCCCTCAGGGGAGCACAGAGAGCAGTGAGCCGGGCAGCCAGGGCTTAGAAGCTGTCGTTTCAGGTAACAGTTGCCGCCAATCAAAATTACCCTCGAAAGTCACTTACACGTTCCACAAACCAGCACCTCTGTGGGGCTACAATCCTGTCCAGGGCTTGGATTTGGTAAGATGCCAATACTGGACACTGACTATTTTCCTGCCGCCCCTGCAAACACCAGCTCAATGATCTTCTTTTGACCTGGGCACGTATGGTGGATGGCACATCAGCTACACTGCTTCAGTCCAGCTTCCCAGCAACTCCCGGTGCCCCCCTTCAACACCTTGTCCTTCTGATTTGATCTCTAAAGAATTTCTTCAGTCTCTTTCCTTCCTGCCTCCTGACTGCCATTGCCCCGGGCCTGACCTTCAGCTTCTGTTGTCTGGGAACTGTTGCAAAGGCTCTAGACCTTTCCCCTGGCTTCTGCTCCTGTTCTTTCAAAACCCTCCTCCAAATCTCTGGAAACTGATCATACCACTCCCTGCCGAACACCACGTGGAGACCACTGTCCTCAAGGCAAAGGTCAAGCTCCCGAGAAGGGCCTCCTCCTGGACCTTTGGTTAGGTGGCTTCCTCCAGACACTCCAGACCCATGGCTCATCCTTCCTTCACCTCCTCTACGTCCCAGATCCGCCAGCTTCCTCACTGTCACTCCTCGGGCTCCTGCCGACCTCTCCTGCCAGATTTCTCCACTTCCCACCTCTGATCCTACGCTCCAGCACTGCGCTCTGCCAACTCCTCCCACCGGCCCAGTCCACACGACCAGGCCCAGCGAGGAAGCGGCAGAACTCAGCCTCAAACCCCAGTCTCACACACAACCAGCAAGGAACACTGTACACAGGAATAAACAGCAGAATAGCGATCATGTTTAAAGAGGGAGGGCTTCCTGGAGGAGTCGTTTCAACCCCCTCTGATGACTGCAGGCACCTGAGCTGGGAGATGAAGCACTTCAGCTCCAAAGTGCCACACTCACGGCCACAGCAAAAGCCCATTTTGATGAAGCAAGTGACATTAGGTCTTTGTGGAAGATGGCAAATTTAGATCTTTCATTCTCATCACCCTGGAAGCTCCGACACAGAGTAATGCAACAGCTTCAAAGGTTTAATAAAACATCAATTCTATGCCCCCTTCACATTTACCTTTCAAAACACCTTGTTTGATGATTTTTACAGTGTCCATACGAGGATGACTGAATACAGTTGTCCCTGTGTATCCACTGGGGGTTGGTTCCAGGACCCCCCACAGATGCCAAAATCCACAGATGCTGAAGTCTCTTATGTCAAATAGGGCTTCCTTGGCGGCTTGGACCATAAAGGACCTGCCTGCAATGCAGGAGACCCAGGTTCGCTCCCTGGGTTGGGAAGATCCCCTGGAGAAGGGGATGGCAAAACACTCCAGGTATGCTTGCCTGGACAATCCCATGGACAGAGGAGCCTGGCGGGCTACAGCCCATGGGGTCACAAAGAGTTGGACGTGACTGAACAACTAAAATTTATATACAATGATGTAGTATAGTCAGCCCTCTATAACTGTGGGTCAGATTTCAGTTTGTTGACTCCACGGATGTACAAACCGCAGATACGGAGGGCCAAGTGTATATTTACTTCCATTTTTAAGACAGGCAAGCTGAGCACCATAGAGTTTTAAGGAGCAGGCTCACCCAGGGTTTGGCCAGGCCTGGCAGCCCATTCCTTGATCACCCCACTAAGGAGATGGTTATCTATGACATCCCATTGCTTAGCCATAGATACAACCTAACTCATTATCCTAAAGGAAATCAGTCCTGAATATTCATTGGAAGGACTGATGCTGATTACTTTGGTATCCAATACTTCGGCCACCTGATGTGAAGAGCTGACTCATTTGAAAAGACCCTGATGCTGGGAAAGATTGAGGGCAGGAGGAGAAGAGGACGACAGAGGGTGAGATGGTTGGATGGCATCACCGACTCAGTGGACATGAGTTTGGGTGGGCTCTGGGAGTTGGTGATGGACAGGGAGGCCTGGAGTGCTGCAGTCCATGGGGTTGCAAAGAATCGGACACAACTGAGCAACTGAACTGAACTCATTATCAAAAGTATCAGCTGACACACCAGAGTTGTCTGAGACTCCAAGAAGAACACTAGACTGTCATACTGGAGAGAAGGAGGTATTTTCAGTATCAAACACCCGTCATTGTCAGCAGCCAGGGCCCTGCCGTCTTACACTGAGTCAGACAGACCACTCCATCCTTCCTGGCTTTGAGTTCCCAAACTCACAGGCCCTGCAGGGAAACTTCCTCCCACTGAGGTTCATCACTGCGAGGGCTACCCTGGCCAATCACAGCATTCTCTACTACAATCAAAATAGCCGTCTTCCTTCCCTCTGCTTTAAGGCTGCAGTCACCTCTGTTAACCGCACACCCCAGACTCTCTTCATAAGACAGACATCCCAACAGGCTGCAGTCCCTATTTGCTTAGTCTGCCTGCATCTCAGCTCTACTTTTAGGCCCAGGAAGCCAATCACCCCATCCCAGAGAGGGGTCTCTTGTCCTCCAGTTTGGGACTCTCTCTTTTCTTAGAATTTCCAAAGAGACAAACACCATGGAATCCCCTATTAACTGGTTCACTGGATCAAATCAGTGTACAAAGGGGTCGTGAAGCCAGTGATTAGAGCAAGACCATCAAGACCATGGCCCAGGGCTCATACTTCACCTGGGGAGGCTGTACTCTGACTTGTGCAAGGCAAGAAAGGGTGTTTATAAAACTGTATCAGCATAGCCATGGAAATAAAAGAAAAAAGGATTTATTCCTGACTGTGTGACGGGAATGTGAGTCCACTATACCTCTTTTAACCAGCATTTATGCATATTCTAAGGCTTCCTTTGTGGCACTAGATGTGCCACATATGAGATGTGGGTTCAATCCCTGGGTTGGGAAGATCCCCTGGACGAGGGTATGGCAACCCACTTCAGTATTCTTGCCTGGAGAATCCTACAGACAGAGGAGCCTGGCAAGCTAAAGTCCACAGGGTTGCAAAGAGTAAGACACGACTGAAGTGACTTAGCCTGCATGCATGCATTCACACTCTAACACATTACTAATAGTATTTTTTTTTTTAAATCTCACCCTGAGGTCATTTTAATACAACAGACCACCAACAACAGGGCAAAGGAAAGTGTGGCTGGCTGTCCACAATATCTGTTGTCCACTCCATCCATCCTCAGACAGATGCACAGAACTCCTAAAGGGCCAAGGGGTCTTACAGAGATCTCTGCATTTGAACAACAGTTTAAGTGAAGAAAAGCGGGAGGAAGGTGAGGCGGGTCTGAATATTCACTAGAAGCTGCTGGCTCATCCTTCTTTTATTTGACGTTTTCATCCACTCAACCAGGGTTATCAGTGGAACTAAAAATGTCAAGCTTCAGGGCTCACAGCCAATCCACCCACAAGGCAGAAGACAGCCTCGTGCCCGAGCATGAGAGCTTATCAAAGGCTCTTCACGACACTCCAAGATTGCTCTCGGAGCGCACAGGCAGGTAAGAAAGCAAGAAACTAATCCAATTGGGTAGTTTTTCAACTGCTCCAGCCAGGGGCCTAAGGAGCTTGCACCTTGCTGAAACACGGAGTAAAGAAAAGTCATTTCTCACCTCAATGCTCTCCTGTAAGTGGGGGAAAAAAAAAAGAAATCTGATGATTTCTTTCCTATTAAAGTTACATTTGGAATAAAATGGTCCAAATACAGCCAGATGGGTCTTGCCGGTATTCATTTCTTTTCTATAAAATTAGCCCTAGAAAAAAGTT
Source organism: Odocoileus virginianus (assembly GCF_023699985.2). Taxonomy (NCBI): domain Eukaryota; kingdom Metazoa; phylum Chordata; class Mammalia; order Artiodactyla; family Cervidae; genus Odocoileus; species Odocoileus virginianus. The sequence goes on along the minus strand of NC_069695.1, from coordinate 10,418,627 downwards.
TTCATCCCCCATAGGTTGGCTCCAAGAGGTCCAGCAGGGCCCGTGGAAGCCGTGGAGGAGCATGGTGTCAGCCTTTACATGGCCTGCCTTCCTGGCCCCTTGTGACTGCGAGCCAACATCAGAGCCCCAAGCAGCCAGCTCACGGCAGAACCCATCAGACAAGGCTGGTGACATTCACTCCTTGTCCGAGGAGCTGACGCCCACTGGGGAGGATCAGACCTGCAAGCACTGAGCAGCTCGAGAAGGGCACAAAGCCAGCATCATGCGTGTGCTCCAAGGCTTCCTCCTTTGGGGTCCAACTTAAACTGTCCCTGAGCGGCTGTGACCCACCCCCTTAGCACACCCTTCTCACTCCATCTTGTAAGCGAAGCAAGGGCAGGACCCACAATGTCTGGTTCAACAGTACATCCCCAGGGTCAAACTCGCCTGCATAGGGTTCAACGAATGAAGGAAGCGGTGCTAAAGTGCACGACACAGGCGTTGATTGCTACCCACATCCACTCTACTTGGCTACTAGCCAAGTAGAGCAGAGAGCTAAGAGGGCAGACCCAGGCTTGACCTACCTGATGTATTTCACCTCCTGGGAGCCTTGGCGGGAGAGGTCAGAGGTGGAGCTGGTCCTGGGCCCTTGTGGTGGCAAGGATTTGGCTCTAGGACCCCCAAGCCTTCTCTCACAGTTGCACAACAGCCAGCTAACCCCTGTCTAGACAGCCCGCTCTGTACACTGTCTGCTAGTCCTGAACCTACCCACACCTCCCAAAACCCAGATGACAGGCCAGGCCAGGCAAGCTGCGTGGCCTGAGGCTTGCCCTCAGCACACAAACCCATCAGGAGTTGGCTTGGAGGACTCAGCAGCAGGAGTCAGTCAGTACTCAAAGATAAGGCCCTGAATATGGGTTGGGGTGGGCTCCAGGCCCAAGGAGAGGGGCTGAATGGGTGTGGTGTCGAGAACTACAGCCTGCTCGCCCTTCTTGCTTCGGCCTGGCTCTCAGCTCCGCTCAGAGCTTCCCCGGTGGCTCAGACGGTAAACAGTTTGCCTGCAACGTGGGAGACCCGGGTTCAAGTCCTGGGTCGGGAAGATCCCCTGGAGAAGGGCATGGCAACTCACTTCTGTATTCTGGCCTGGAGAATTCCATGGACAGAGGAGCCTGGTGGGCTACAGTCCACGGGGTTGCAGAGACAGACACGACTGAGCAATGAACGTATTCACTATCTCAGCTGCACTAGGTTCACATCAGGAGTTTCAAGGCCCCTCAACAAACAGCAGCAGCAGAAAGGAGGGTGACGGGGACCCACCAGAAGTCTGTCCTCCTATCTGAGAGCAGCAGCAAGGCTCCCGCTGGCCTCCTGCTCCAGCTGCTCCATCCCAGCGAGCACTGCGGGGCAGGTGTGCACAAGCTGCCCGCCTGCGGGGAGGACCCCACACTGTGGTCGGGCGGGGGCTCAGGGTGCAGGGAAACTCCTCTCAGCTCCCCCTTTCGCTTTCCATGGGGAGGCCCGGGATTCTCCGACGTGCCTCTGGAGCCATCCCTGTCTCACCTCTGCTTTAGCCTCACCCCTTTCTTTCTTTTTCTTTGTCTCAATCCTCAAATGTGACTTAGAGCGGCTGGGCCACGCTTAAGTGGCATGCGTTAGCTAAATCTCTACATCCTCGTGGTGGGGACACATTTCTCATGGTGTCTCGAGTGAAACATACTTTTCAAAATAATAATGAATGTTAATTCGCTGAGGCTCTGTGCAACACTGTGCTACCCCTTGCCTCTTTTCCTCTCATTCTCTGGGGTCATGAAATTCACAGAGGTCTGGGGCTGGGCCCCCTGAGAAGCAGAGCTGAGAACCCCAGGATGGAGGACCCGGAGTGGAGCCCCCAGATGCATCCCTGCTGCTGCAGCGCCCAGCCCCCCGGGACGGGCAGCGCCCCCATCACTTACTTAGCGCCAGCTCCTTAAATTCCGGAAGACTGGCAGCCGCACAGAGCTGGTAAAAGATGTGGTAATTCCTCTCCTCGTCTGCCTGGAGGAGAAAACACAGTTGCTCAGTGAGGGGCGGGGACCCCAAGACTGTCCCCTGCCCCGTTTGAACTCCAGGGTGCTCTGGGAGACAGAGGTCAAGACCGTTCCTTCACGCCTCTGCCACCTTCAACTCCTACCTCCAGAGTCTGCATTCACTGTTACGGGGCCTTCTGTCAACTAGAGAATGTTTAGTTTTTGACTTCTGCAAAACAAGGTGTGGTCTCTCTTCCTCCCTCACAGAGCATCCCTGCGGTTTCACCCGGGACAACTCCATGGGTTGGCACTGGCTCAGGCCACCGTGCTGCCTGGCTCACGCTGGGAAGACTGTCACTTCCCTGGTGTGGGCTCCCTCTTGCCCCTGGGAGGCTTGGCACTAAGAGAAGCTCTGCCCCTGCAATCATCAGGCTGGGACAGCGAGGGGAAAGGTCCATGATGAGACAGGACTTACAGCGGACATCGGGGCCAGACCTGCCTTACACAGGCAGAATGGCGGTGGTGGGTGGTAGGGGCAAGGCTTTCAGGAAGCCTGAGTGCAGACGACAAGGAAGAGGAAAAAACCCACGAGGAGTCTAGCCACAGCCACAGTCGGAGCACATCTCACCCACACCCAGCCCAGCAGGCTGTCTGCGCTGTTGCAGTGAAACTGCGGTGGTCCACAATTGGGGTGCTCCCACCAAACCTGCAGGGTGGAGGGAACCACGCTCGGGGTTGTGAGCTGCACCGACCACCACTGGAGGCCAGAGTGGAGCAGGAGGACGGTCCTCAAGAGGCCAAAGACTATTCGGGAAGGAGGGAACCAAAGGCGAGCAAAGAAGAACCGAGTCCCATTTATTTGTAAAGGAAACTAACAAAACGGTCAAATAGCTTCTTTTTTTTTTTAATATAACTTACCAAGTGAGTTTCCTGGTGAAAGGGGAAACCCACAGACCCTATATGACACTGCCCAGATCATAAGACTCTGAAGTCCACAAAGCATGACTGCCTTCTCTCTCTTTGGTGCCTAGCACAGGGCTAGCACATGACAGACAACACAGGTTTGCGGACTAAATCTAAACACAATGCCCACTGAAACACATCAATACGGGATAAAAGATTTTTCAGGTCTGATACCTGTAAATGAAAACTCATTAATTAAAAAAAGGAAGAAAGAAGACCGAAAGCACAAGTCTATCCAAGTCTGGGTTCAGAAGACGAGGTGTTCTTTGGGCACCGGGAGCAGAACATGCAGCAAGGAAGCACCATCCCCGGGAAAAAAGAAACAAAACGTGCAGTCATGCGGCTCACCTGAAAGACCACTCTGGACTTCTCCAACAGGTAGGTCCTCATGTTGGCGCCGATGATGCGGTACCTCTTGTCAAAGCCGATCTGAATGTACTTTCCGAAACGGCTGCTGTTGTCATTGCGGGTGGTTTTAGCATTCCCGATGGCCTGTGCAGAAAAGACAAAGGTGTGCAAGACAGCGTGGGTTTTCCTAAGTTTCAGGATTGAGTGCTCCTGGCAGCATCTCCAGTCCCTCCCTCCTCCTTCCTTCTAGAACTCGTTATCGAGATGACAATGGTTGGAGCAAAAGAAAACAGAGAACTTCATTTTCCTGCTTCCTTTATCCTAAGGAAGGCCAGTGAGAGTGATGAGTTGACTGGTGGTCTCTTTAAAGGGAACTAGACGGCTGGAAGGTGCACCTCTCTGACCTTCTCTTCTTCCTTTTCCTACCTGGAATGTGCATGTGAGGGCTACTCTCCATCCCCACCCTGAGAGAGAGCCCTGATTCTTCAAGGCACATGTGACAGGCCACCGTCAGACCTCAGGAAGCCAATTCTGTTTGAAAAGTGGCAAGGAGGGCTGCGTTCCCTAACACACAGGTAACAGTGACCATTTCCCAGGCCTCCAACATGAACCAGATCCTGGGCTGGGCTCCCTTCACTTTCCCTGAATCCAGGCAGATGGGTATTATTAACTTCCCTCAAATTTCTGGGAAAACTTAGGCTCAGAAAAGGTAAGCAGTGTGCTGATGTCACACGGCTGGGAAGTGCCAACACCAAGATACAAATTCAGATACAACTGAGTCCCCAGTTCATGTTCACCCTACTTGGTTTCACAGCCCTTTTCCAAACTACTCACCACCAGATGGGAGTGGCCACCCGTGTGGGTGACTTCTCACATCTCAAACATTCAGGTCAAATCAAAGGATAAAGACTAAGACATGAATCCTCATGTTTATCTTTTCCTAAGAAAGCGAAGGGAATACCTTTCAGAGGATGGTAGGGAACCAACTCATTACTCTGACAAGCAGTATATAAGGAAGCAAACATCCAGCCTAGCTTTCCTGTGTAAATTCTATTAGGGTAACTAGTTAGTGAGGAGAAGCTTCCCTTCCTAGACTTACTCTAGGGGAGTAAGGGAGGGAGGAAAAGTGGAATGAGAACATCACCATTCTGTAACTCTTGATGAATTAACTGATCTAGACATAAGCGATGGCTGCTGACTCCACCAAAAGACAGCTAGGCATTCTGTGCATCTTGATGGGAACACCCACCATCAGTAATAAAGGGTTTTTGGTTTTTAAAACAAACAAACCTAAATCTAACCAAGCCTTTAAATTTTACCACCCTTTCATGGGACATACAGAAGACAAAGGAACATGTTAACATAAGGAGGACGCAATCAGCAAAGGCCAGCTGGTGTAAAACTCTAAAGGATTATCTATCTTCAACCAAAAAAACACAAATCTCAATTTCAAAAAATTCAAATTTTGTCATTTGTAAAATGGCAACAAGAATGTTCTCTTCACCAGGGACTTTCCCAGCAGTCCAGCTAGGACTTCACCTAGTTTGATTCCTGGTTGGGAAGCTAAGATCCCGCATGCCTTACAGCCAAAAAAAAAAAAAAAATACAAAACAAAAAATGGAAGCAATCTTATAACAAATGCTATAAAGATTTTTAAAATGGTCCATATGAAAAAAAAAAAATCTTCAAAAAAAAAAATGAATGAACCTTCACCACATCTGAGATCACTCCTTAGGGCAGTTGAGGGAAAGCTTGCCTACAGCCTAAAGATCACTGCCAGTCTATGCTCCTTACCTCACGAGGCTACTTTAAGAAGTGGTACAATGGATCTACAAGCACTTTGAAAGTATTTAATGGTACCCATGAAGGGAAAGGGCTGTTTGTATTATTACTACCAAACCCGTAAACTCCACTCTGGCCATGAAGAGCTTCTAACTTCTGTGTGTGTGAAGGACTTGCCTGTGGTTCTTTATCTGTTAAACAGATAAATCTGCTAGATTTATTGCTGTTGTATTGACTTAGAAAACATGTTGATGCATAAGGAAAGCAAGTCCTGTTGTTACACATGATAAAAACCCTGACTTTTATTATCTCTGAGTCTACAGTCAACAAGACACAGGCATGATATGGGCAGTTAAAATTTGAAAAATGAACAAATGACATATGCAGGGAATTCATGGAAGAAAGTCACATGACCAGTAAATATCAGATACTCAACCTCAGTGGAAATCAGAGAAATGTAGACAAAAATGACAGTCCAGGGTGGCACTACCTGAAGAACTTTGATACTATGAAATGTTGAGGGGAAAAGGAACTCTCATATATATATTGCTGGTCCAAATGTAAACTGCAACAGCCATTCTTAAGAACAATTGGGCATATCTAGTAAAATTGAATATATAAGGACCTAAGAATCCAGCAACTGTACTTCTAGATATTACCTAGAGAAACTCACATAAGTGTACAAGTAGGTGTGCAAAACAATGTTTAATGCAGAATATATAACAATAAAATACAACCTATATATCTACCAATCAGGGAAACAGATAAAATGTGGACTATTCATACCATGGGATGCTATGAAGCTGTTAAACTAAGCAAATTAGAACATAATGCATGGGTAACTAAAAAGAATATTGAGTGAAAAGCAAGTTGCAAAACAGTTAATAGAATATGGTACCATTTGTATGTGATAGAACTACCCTCTGACTTATGCATATACAAATATGTAGGAAAACAAAAATGGACGGGAACCAATCATTTCACTATGATTGGGACTGCACAATAAGGAGATGCATATCAACTAGGGTGGAAACCGAGAAGGTAGAAATTTAGCCAACACCAGCAGAATGGAAAAGGCTTTAAGAAGTGGAAGATGAAGCAAATCTTAAAGGGTGAGTGTAATTTTACCAGTGGAGAAGGAAAGGGGATTTTATTTATAAATACAGCATGGGCAAAGGGACAGAGGGGTATGTGAGAGACCTAACACTGAGGAATGGCTAGAGTGAGTTGAAATATGAGCGAAAACAAGAGGAGAGGGAGTCAGTAAGGTGTGATGGGGCAGATCCTTGCACGAACAGGTTAATAGTCATAGACCTTCTTGTTTCTTTAGCTTAAAAAAAAAAGTCAAATCCTGAAAATTATGTAACAACTGGTCTTCGTTTCTGTCAATTTAGCCCCCTTTTTTCCTCCAGGACAAGGGGGGGAGGTCTCTGCAGCTCTTGGAGTTGTGTGCCTGCAGACTCCAGTCACCCCAAGAAGCCATGTGACCCCTCTGGGCTGGGGCTGGGTTCTGCCCCTGCTCCCTCAGTCTCTTGATTAGCAGTATCCTTCCAATCAGCGCAGACTTGTGAACCAATCACTCCCGGGATGCTGACAAGCTCTTACACAGAATGGGGTCAGAGAGCTCTGAAGCTGACAATAGATCATCCAAATCCAGCCCAGTCAATCCCAACCCACCCACAACTCGCCTTTAATTCAAACGACTGCCACTTAACGCAGCCCACTGAGAACTCCAGCGCCTCAGACAGCCCGCAACTCTGGGTCTCCCCAGGAGGCGTCTGCAGAAGCTGGGCTGCAGAAATAACGAGGTGATGACATGACCATAACTGATTGCTTCATTGGGAGGTGCCATCCTTCCCTGGGACAGGGCTGGAATCATCAGTAATCAGCAGTGCCCTGATTAAAACATGCCTTGTATTGGTTGTATTCCTCTGAGGAGCCATAAAGATGACTGTGCTTCCTGACACCAGGGCCCAAGTTAAGACTCTGAACTTGCGAAAAGCTGGGTTTGGCCAGTAACAAAATCTGCTCCTTCTCTGCTCAGCGTCACTTTGATTCTACCTTGAGCTCTTCTGGGCAACAATGCTTCCTTTCCATGTTCATATCTGATATTTCTCTCAAATGTAACACTTAACAATAGCCCACGGGATAGCCTCTATGATAACAAAATTCCATAGTTGACAGAATGAGCCCTCTGGGTTTATTCACATGATTTCCAAAGTAGCAATTTGCTTAGCTGTGGAAATTTAACATTTTGCCCCCAAACCACTGTAGCATTTGTTCACATGACATCAGGCAAGACCAGGCTGGTTCATGGACACACTCCTCCTCCTCTTGCAGTGAACACGTTGCCCTCACACTTCTTCCATGCCTGCCTTAGCCCAGCAGCCTGCTCAGGCTGTAACAGACACTGGAAACATCAGATCACGGTCATTTAAGAAGCATTCCCAAGGCAGGGACCCCCACAGTTAGGTGCACCCCAATGTTCATGGGAGCATTATTCACACTGGCCAATAAAGTGGAAATAACCCAACTATCCATCAACAGAGGAACAGACAAAAATGTGGTATATACATGCAACAAAATGTTACGCAGCCATAAAAGGGGAAACCAAGTACTGACGCGTGCTGCAACAGGGATGAACCTTGGGAACGCTGTGAAATGAGTGAAATCAGCCCGACACAAAGGAGTGAGGTCTATGATTCCATTTGCATGAGAGATACAGGAGAGGCAACTTTGTGGGGACAGGAATTAAAACAGAGGTTACCAGAGCAGAGGGCATTGTTCTTCAGTGGGTACAGAGTTTCTGTCTGGATAGTGAAAACATTCTGGGAACGGATAGTGGTGGTGGATGGTGCACAATACTGTGAGTGTACTGAATGCCAATCAACTGTACACTTCAACGGTTGTTAATTTTTCTGTTATGTATGTTTTACCACAACAAAATTTAAAAAAAAAATCCTGCCTGTGTCTTGTACCTGTTTAATTATGAGGTGGTCTGTCTTCATGAAGATCCCCCATCCTGGCTAATAAGAACTGCCTTCAGTCACCAGGGATCAAACGGGTTTCTTCCCTTCACTGTTTTGTACAGATCACTACTTACTTTACTTCCAAAAGAATAGGCATCCTGTGTCTTGGCAATCTTACTACTACAAAGTAAATTTTGTTGTAGTAATTCTGAATTTTGAAACTCAAAGGAAAAGCTGAAATCCTGGTTTCACTCTCACCCGAGATGATTCACGATGCTAACTGTAGAGTGCTGTCTTCGCTGCCGCCATGTAAGTGCAGGAGACAGCCAAGGGGGAGGCGTGGGCTCACATCCACGATCATCTCCCAAACCCAGCCCGTGGCCAGGCCCCCACCTTGAGGCGTTAAACAAATGCTGTGAGCAAAGGGCTGCAAACTAAATGTCTGACAACAGGGAGCTAAACAATGGTAAAGCCATCTATTAATGTATGTCTGTAGCCAATGAGCTCATAAGAAGCTAAATGATAAAGGGACGTGGCTAATCCTATTACTATAATAGTCAGTGAAAAAGCTGGAAGGAAATATACCAAAATATTGAACAATTATCAGCAGGCTGTGGGATCAAGGGGGATTATTTCCTTTTCGTTCATATTTTCCAGTGAATCCTTCCTACCTTCTTAACATTTATTCAATAAATGTTTCCCAGTGGGTGTGGGACTGAGACCAGCATCATCAGGATCACCAAGGAACTTAAAATAAATGCAGATTTCCCGGACCTTCTGAATCAGAAACTCTGGGAGTAATGCCCAGCTACCAGCTCTCACAAACGCTCCAGGAGATTCTGATGCATGGTCAAGTTTAAGAACAACTGTAAGCAAATAAAAGGTTTTTTTCCCATTTCTAATCTGTTTGGTAAAAATGCTTTCAGCTTTATTGACCATTTCCCAATTCATATAAGAATAGATACTGAAACTTGCTTTTCTCTACAAACATATTAAGTTGCTTCAGTCATGTCCGACTCTGCGAACCTATGGATTGTAGCCCACCAGGCTCCTCTGTCCGTGGGATTCTCCAGGCAGGAATCCAGGCCTAGATTCTCCAGGTAGAAGAGTTTGCTTAGTTAACTGATGAGCCTCCATGATTCAAGACTCAGAATCTACTCCTGCAATTGGTAAAGGCAGAGGGAATAAGAGAGGCCGTGAGAAGGTCCAGCCAGGGTCTCGTTCCCCCAGCTCCAAAATAATCTGCAGGACCAACCACACTGATGCCGTGTACCTTGCCTGATGGGATCAAGGCTGTGTGGAGAAATCTGAAGCTATTTTGGTAACTTTCGGCTTCAACTGAAGTTCCTCTCACTAAAACCAAGGGGCTCTCCAGGGCTGACAGAGGGGCCTACTGCTACCAGACTGCAGCCCAGGCAATAACTAAGGGCCTCATCTTCAGAGGCAGGAAATCAATGCTGGCCCAGGGACAGTGCGGCCATTTAGCTCAACTCCATCAGAAGGAAACTTTCACAGAGGAAAGGTGGAAACAGAGAAATGGAGTTCTATCCCTATAATGTCGTTTGCTATAGTGAGACCTAAGTTTTGGAAATATCTCTGACTCCCACTTGCATCGGCTGCTCTGAGGCCACCGTGTGGGAAGTGCAGGTGGTGAAGACAGAGACTGGACCTGCCCTGGCCAGTTCACGCCAACTCAGTGAACAATCTTCTGAGACTCTTCAACAGATTATATGTTGTCACAGGGCGTTTGACTCTATCTCCCCCCAAAAGACAAAATGTCCAAACATTTTTGGGAAATGGGGGGATCTTTTATCTAGGTTAGAGAAGACTCTTGAGAGTCCCTTGGACTGCAAGGAGATACAACCAGTCCATCCTAAAGGAGATCAGTCCTGGGTGTTCACTGGAAGGACTGATGTTGAAGCTGAAACGCCAATATTTTGGCCACCTGATGTGAAGAGCTGACTCATTTGAAAAGACCCTGATGCTGGGAAAGATAGAAGGCAGGAGGAGAAGGGGACAACAGAGGATGAGATGGCTGGATGGCATCACCGACTCAATGGACATGGGTTTGGGTGGACTCCGGGAGTTGGTGATGGACAGGGAGGCCTGGCGTGCTGCGGTTCATGGGGTCGCAAAGAGTTGGACACGACTGAGCGACCGACCTGAACCTCACCCCATGGGAACTGCCCTCCTGATTCAGTGGGGCCTCACCGTGTGGGAAGGATTCAGCGGGACACTAATTTGCTGACATAGGATGGCAGGAGGGGAAAGGACACCAGAGATGGCTGTAGACAGGGAAGGGCTGTCATGACACTCTCCGGCAGAGTCAAGGGACAAGGAAGACATGAAGGGAACACTCTATCCAATACCAGGGACCTGGGCTTCCAGGTCAGAAAATTCCCAAATCTGCGGTTTTTAGGGGCACCTTTGACAAATTTCCCTCAACAGCAGACAATGGGTTCTCAGAAAGAGGTGAGACTGCTGAACACGTGAGTGGCCTCCAAGAGCTCTGTGACCAGCCACGTGAGGCTGGACGCTCAGCAGTCTCACTGCCAGCAGAAGGAGCTCCAGCCAAGGAGGCCAAGGACATGTGGACGGCTTTACCTCCATGATGGGACTGGATGCCAGGACCTTCTCTTCGATGTTGGTGTCACTGGCCGAGCCACTGACCGTGGTGAAGTAGCGCATGGCATACTTGGCCGACACCGTCTTGCCGGCTCCAGACTCCCCGCTGACTATGATGGACTGGTTCTTCTCGTCTCTGCAAAGGAAAAGGCCCTGGTCAGTTGCTGGCCGTGGAAAGGCACTCTCACCTTCCAAGGACCCTGTTGACAAGGGTCTGAGCCCAAATTAGGGATAAATGTGAGGGATGGCGTGGAAACAGCCCAACTTCCTTCATACATTTGCACAGATCTGAAAGTGGGAGAAAGAAAGGAGTTCTGAGAAGGACTTACAAATGCCACAAACCCTATTTTATGACCCAGAAGGAGGGGGACATACATATCTTGGACTATCTGTAATCACCTGTAAGTTGACCTTGGGGATGACGGGCAAGAGCACCATCACTTTGTTCTACACACATTAGCTTTGCTTCCGTTTCAGCTAGAGAACCCAGGACAAGAATATGGGCAGTAAAAACCACCTGATTTTGAACCTCACACCCACTGGTTAGCTGTCTGACTTTGGACAAGGTAGTTTACTTCTGTGACCCTCAGATTATCTCAGTCCAGTCTCTTATGACTTTGATCTCCAACCATGCTCACACTCTTCTAAGTGGTCACCTAGACTTAGGGACCACCTAAGGTCTCTAATTCATCCTAACACTCCTGCCAGATTGAGTGTCTGAAGCACAGCTCTAGGTGTGCTTTCCCCACTCAAAGCAAGGTAACTACCCATCCCTTACCGAATCAAGTCCAAAGTCCTTAGTTGAACGGTTGAACCCCATCACAATGCACATCTCAACACTAACACCTTTGACAAGCATGGGAAAACTATGGTGCTAAGAACAGAACACTGGGCCTTTGGTCTAAAGATCTTGTCTGAGTCCTCGCTCTTCTATTGGCAGGCTCTTTGTAAGCCTTAACCACATTAAAGAGGATATCATCTTACAGATTTGCTGCAAGACTATATGAAACGATCTCTACATTTCATATAAGATGAGGGTATTGCAGTCCAGCCAAAATGGGCTACTTGTCAGTCTCTGCAACTGCACACTTTCCCACCACTGCCATTTATGGTTCCCAGTCTACCGGAAATCACCAGCAACTTACACCCTTCCACTGAAGCCCGACCCACATCCAAAGCCTGACCCATCTCAGGCATCCCAGCAGGCAGTTATTTCTCTGCCTTCTGAAGTCTCATGTCACCTGATTTGTGCCGCCTGGAAGGCACTGTCCCATCTCGCCTCACACTGATGTCAGGTCCTGCGTGGTCATTTTACTAGCTGTGTGACTTTGGGTCACTTCTTTTCTTTAGACCTCTGTCTTTTCATCTTGTCAAGTACACGGTTGCAACTTGGGACTCCCCCAGTGATTTTAATCTGTCTCTGACATTTGATGATTCCATGATCAAAATTGTAACCAGAAGTATGGGTGGGGAAAAGCTCTCAGTTTCAATTTTCCATTACTTAGGGTTGGCTGTGGGGGAGATATTTACTAAGTATGGAATTCTACCCAATGTCCTTCAAAAAGACAACCAATGTATGGCTCCATCCATTCAGCCCAATTACAGACATGACTTAGCCTACTACTTGGGTCTGTTTGCTTTTCAAGAAATCCTTTTCTCCTGAGCCAGGTGAGGTTCCCTTTACAGGCACACCTTGGAGAAACTGCAGGTTCATTTCCAGACCACCACAATCAAGCAAATATCCCAATAAAGAGAATATTGCAATAAAGCAAGTCATGTGAATTTTCTGGTTTTTCAGTGCAGATAAGTTACACTATAATGTAATTTATTAAGGGGATTCCCTGGTAGCTCAGATGGTAAAGAATCTGCCCATAATGCAGAAGGCCCAGAAGGTACATAAGAGCATTATGCCTAAAAAAAAAAAAAAAAAAAAAGCACATACTTTAAAAAAACATTTTATTTTGGAAAAAAATTGTTAAGCACTCTCTGAGCCTTCAGCCAGTTGCAGTCTTCTGGTTGTTGGGGGTTTTACTGCTGACTGATCAGAGTGGTGGTTGCTTAAGGTGGGGGTGGCTGTGGCAATTTCTTAATATAAAACAACAATGAAGTCTGCTGCAGGGATAGACTCTTCCTTTCATGTGAACACTTAGAAGCCAATGTAGGGTTAGCAATTGGCCTAATTTCAATATTGTGTCTCAGAAAATAGGGAGGTCTGAGGAGGTAGGGAGAGCCTGGGGGAACGACTAGCTGATTGAACAGTCAGAACATACAAGACATTTATCAGTTACATCACCTCCTTACATGGGTGTGGCTGGTAGCACCCACAACAGTAACAATATCACATCAACTATCAGTGATCGCAGATCGTCATCACAAATAGAAATAGTGTGAAAAAGTTTGAAATACTGCAAGAATTACCAAAATGTGACACAGAGACTTGAAGTGAGTGAACGCTGTTTGGAAAAAATGGTGCTGATAGACTTGTTTGGCACAGGGTTGAAACAAACCTTCAGTTTGTTTTTAAAAAAATCTGTCAAGCATGATACATGGAAGGGCAATAAGGTGAGTTCTGCCTATATTTAGGGAAACTAACCCACAGCCATGGCATTTCACACCCTGAAACACCAGCTGTGACTCAGGCCCAGGTTGCCCCCAGGAAGGCAGGAAACACCCCTGAAGGCCTGGGCGTCAGGCAGGAGCACAGGGCTCCCGGGCTGGGAACCGGCCACTCTCCAGCTCCCACGCAAAACACCAGCAACCAACAAGTCCACCTCCCATCCCCCTGGGCTCACACTGCATCCCCGTCTTGGACACCTGAGAGGCGAGATTTAACTGCTGCTCAGCCTCCTGCTCGTCTCACCAAACCAAACCAAATTTCCCACCAAACCACTGCAGCACCTGGAGTTCCCCGAGCAAGGCCAACCTCCTCTCCATCCCCATATCTGGGTGGGGGTCCCCTGGGAGGGGGGGAAGGGGGATGGGAAAAGGTGGATGTCAAGGCACCTGAGGTCCCCACTGCAGAGTACTGATCAGCCAGGGAGGCGCTGCAGGGCCTTTGGGGACATCGTGCTGAAGTGCAGTCTTGTTTGGGTTTTCTGTAGAGAAGACACCATCACCCTTGGCCTCCCCACCAGCAACAGGCACAGAACCATCAGGAAGCACTGCTTTAGCCATCGCCAACTGAGGGAAGCCCCAGAGGAGCTCCAGATACACCACCAGGCTGTGATAACGAGGCCAGTACATCCCTGGACGTGTGTGACATCAGTACCCTCACCCCAGAACCCCTGCTCTAAATGCCACCATGAGGCCACACACCAGTCACTGAACTGAGAGCTCCTGGAGAGCAGGCACTGGCTTTATCCCTGAACTTGCAGGATTTCTAGCACCAAAGACTTTTCATTGCTCCCTGTTCCCCCACCCAAGCCTTTTCCGTGTTAAGGGCCACCAGCCTGCACTCGCCTACTTCATCCAGGAGCCTGGGCATCACTGTGGATTCCTCCCTTTCCCTCAAGCCAGTGTGTCTCACTGAATTCACCTCCCAAGACACTCCGCTCTGTTTTCTGGACCTCTGAGTCCCAGCCATCATCTCTAACAAGCATACAGTAAAAGCTTTCTAACCCTTGCTGTCATCCTCCTGTAATATCAACACATCCTCCTTAGATGACCTTTTGTAGTGAATATGGGGTCAAACCTCGCCCCCTGCTTTAAGCCGTCCAATGCCACTTCTCTGCCCTCTAAGATCCCAGCTCCAGGATCATATTCAATACTCTCCATGAACCAGCACCTCTCTTTCCAGCTTGATTATGTGCCACGCTTCTCTTTGTTCACTCCGTTCAAGCCACATGGGGCTACTTCTTTATTCCTTCCTACTTTATATCTGCTTGAAGCTATTTCAGTTCAAACTGATTTTCCCTTCTTTGATCTCACAACTCTCAGTGCCTGGTACTCAAACAGCCTTACGGCCACTCACACATTACTACTTTTCATTGTAATTAATTACCACCACCAATTTACATTTAGCTGTTACCCTTGCTTCAGTCAGTTCAGTTCAGTCCCTCAGTCGTGTCTGACTCTTTTCAATCCCATGGACTACAGTACACCAGGCCTCCCTGTCCATCACCAACTCCCAGAGTTTACTCAAACTCACATCCATTGAGTCAGTGATGCCATCCAACCACCTCATCCCCTGTCGTCTCTTTCTCCTCCTGCCTTCAATCTTTCCCAGCATCAGGGTTTTTTCAAATGAGTCAGCTCTTCGCATCAGGTGGCCAAAGTATTGGAGTTTCAGTTTCAGCATCAGTCCTTCCAATGAATATTCAGGACTGATTTCCTTTAGGATGGACTGGTTAGATCACCTTGCAGTCCAAGGGACTCTCAAGAGTCTTCTGTTTAAGACTCACAAGACTACTGGGTGCCAATCTTCTCAGTTTTAAAAATTCATTTTAATAATATGAACATTAAGATATCCCCTTGTTTTTATTTTATCTTTTGGCTATGGCATGCAGGATCTTAGTTTCCCAACCAGGGATTTGAACCCATGCTCTCTGTAGTAGAAGCTTGGAGTCTTAATCACTGGACTGTCAGGGAAGTACCCCAGTCTTCTCATTTTTAACAAGGATAAAAACGAAGTTTGGGAAGACCCAGGGATATTCCTAGAGTTCTCAGCTAGTAAGACACCAAGTACAAACTTGAACACAGATTTCCTTAACCCCAAACAATTTCCCACTGGGGTGTGCTGTGACACTCTATACCACCATTATCAGTGCCTTCGTGTGTAACCAAGCATCCCTTGGTGAATCCCTCCAATAATTCCAGCCTTGAGACATTAGACAGGAATCATGTGTCAGTGCTGGCTGGCTCAGCAACACCTCCTCAGTTAAACATCACTTCTTTTAGGGTGGTCAGAAGCCCCTCCCTGACCACTCCACCTTCCTAGCACTGAGTAGAGTTTACTAATATTTTCCTTATCTACTCAGCATTCCTTCTATCCTTGTCTTCCCATTAGAATGTAAGTTCCATGATGGCCAGTCTCAGATGCAGGGCTTGGATGGACAGGCCAGCGCCTGGTTTGTGTCAAGAGAGCAAGGGTTATCATGGATGGTGGTCGTTATAGGCTGAGGCCACGGTGCCTCCTAGAGGTGTACAATTTACAGCCTGGAAACCAAACTGTGGCTCCTTCCCTGAGTTCCTTCTCCGGAGCTCATCAATGGGAAAGGGGCCCCAGGCTTCAGAGAGGTGCAGGCCTCTTTCCGTGGACTGGGCACTCCCTGAGAGGCATGAAGAGGTGGGAACAAGACCCCCTAAGCCCCTGATACACAGTGAAGCTGCAAAACAGGCAGGAGGGAAAGCCCGGCTTAGCCTCGCCCAGCACAAAGGACAGCCTGTCTCTGAACACACATCATTAAGTCCCTCCATCATTTGCCACTCCAGTAACAAATCATCTGAAAATTTAGGTGTGTCAGTAGAATACAGTCTAGTCACTAATGGGATAATCAATCTATTGTTTCTTGCCTGTCTATGTCTGTCTAGTCTGTAATTACATTTTCAACACCATCATCACAATGCAGACCATCTACTATGGTTAAAAAAGAAAAAAAGATCTGCACCAGACAATGGGGATACAAACAATTTTTAATCAAGAATTTCTGTTCAATACAGACATTTGTGTCAGTACCATGGACAGAGTTAATAACTGGGAGACATGATAGGAAGACAATTAAAATGAACCTTAGCAGCATGCCAGCTTAAAAAAAAAAATGATAATACCATATATGGTATGATATTTTCTCTAGGACTCAACAATAAAAAAGAAACATGATGCCTAGGGATACAAACACAATTATATTAACACAAAATAATCTCAAAACCCCATTAGAGTGGGAAAGTCAGAAAAAGTCAGGTAGAGGGCAGAGTCATATTGGGAGAAAAAAACTGGGTTCTATGGGAAGGGAAAAGTAAGGTTTGGGGACAGAGATAAGTTAGGATGGAGGTAAAGTTAGGTAAAGCTATAGTTTTTCCAGAAATCATGTATGGATGTGAGAGCTGGACCATAAAGAAGGTTGAGTTCTGAAAAATTAATGCTTTCAAATTTTGGTGCTGGAGAAGACTCTTGAGAGTCCCTTGGACAGTAAGAAGATCAAACCAATCAATCCTAAAGGAAAGCAACCCTGAATACTCATTGGAAGGACTGATGCTGAAGGTGAAGCTCCAATACTTTGGCCATCTGATGTGAAGAGCCGAATCACTGGAAAAGATCCTGATGCTGGGAAAGATTGAGGGTAAAGGGGGAAGGGGTCAGCAGAGGCTGAGATAGTTGGATGGCATCACCAACTCAATGGACATGAATTAGAGCAAACTCTTGGAGACAGTGGAGGACAGAGGGGCCTGGGGCGCTGCAGTCCATGGGGTCACAAAGAGTTGGACATGACTTAGCGACAGAACAACAATAAGTTAGGTAAGAAAGATACAGAAAATTAGAGTGAGGCTGTTTGGGGCTCTAAACAGAGCCTCACAGTTCCAGTGAGTCTAAAGTTAAAGATGTTCTTCCAAGGTTGGGGCATGAGAAAGAACCATTCTGCTGTGAGAAGGGGCTGGGCCAGAAAGTGCCAAGCCAGAGATCCCATAAACCCAGCCAACAAGAAAGCCAGGTTCAATGTGGCAATGAGGAGATATGTCCTGGGCAGCTAGAGCGAGGGTGCCTATGTCTGGGGCCCAGGCAGGCTTGGGGTGTGAGGGAGGCACAGAAGCATCCCTGAGCATCTCTGCCATCAGGCACCAGTGACCTACCTGCCACATATTCCCCTCTCCCAGGCAGGGCTGTGTGCTCAGTCTAGAAATCAAGTCAATCGGGAAGGCAGCCATAAATATTCATGGAAAACTGCTTAATTGGTAGTTAGCAGTCAGCGTCCTAAGCGCCTAGTCAATAAGATGAAATTGAACCTTCTGACAGTGTGGGGGCTAAGTACTTAGTGCATTTCATATCCAAGTATCATTTTTCCACTTCAGTCTCACAGTGGCCCTCTGGGTGCTAAGTTCTATTTATAAACCTCCTAGGTGTAGTGTGATACAAGTAGCAGTGAAATGAATCCACCTCCTTTCACTTTCTTGCTGTTCCCAGGAGAGGCTGTCTCCTCTCAGATGTGAAAGGACCACAGACAGGACCTCTGAGAACTCAGTCAAGCCCACCCTGCACTGGCAGATACGCAGGGCAGAGTGAAGCTGAACCGGGGTGGGGGTCTCCTCAGTGTGGATGGAGATGTCCCAGCCTCTCTGCTCTTAGACTGGAAGGGCTGGAAGATGAGCCCGAAGACCTCCTGCTATTCCTGAACTCTGATTCCAGATCCAGGTTATAGCTGAGCTGTGCAGTATATTAATAAATAGTTCATATCAACTACAGGTACCTGCTAATCCTGAAAATACCCCTGAAAACTCAGAAATACGTGGGTTTAGTTAGCATATTAAAAAGCAGAGACATTACTTTGCCAACCAAGGCCCATCTAGTCAAAATATGGTTTTTCCAGTAGTCATGTATGGATGCAAGAGCTGGACTATAAAGAAAGCTGAGCACTGAAGAATTGATGCTTTTGGACTGTGGTGTTGGAGGAGACTCTTGAGAGCCCCTTGGACTGCAAGGAGATCCAACCAGTCCATCCAAAAGGAGATCAGTCCCGGGTGTTCATTGGAAGGACTGATGCTAAAGCTGAAACTCCAAGACCCTGATGGGAAAGACCCTGATGCTGGGAAATATGGAAGGTGGGAGGAGAAGGGGACAAAACAGGATGAGATGGTTGGATGGCATCACTGACTCAATGGACATAAGTTGGAGTAAATTCCAGGAGTTGGTGATGGACAGGGAGGCCTGGTGTGCTACAGTCCATGGGGTTGCAGAGTCGGACATGACTGAGCAACTGAACTGAACTGAACATCAGAGGCAAGTGTTTCCTGTGATTTTATACTTAACAGAACGATTTGGTTAATGCTGTGCTGTGTATAGTTGCTCAGTCATGTCCAACTCTTTGCGACCCCCTGGACTGTAGTCCCCCAGGCTCCTCTGTCCATGGGGATTCTCCAGCCAAGAATACTGGACTGGATTACCATGCCCTCCTCCAGGGGATCTTCCCAAACAAGGTATCACACTCAGGTCTCGCACATTGCTGGCAGGTTCTTTACCATCTGAGCCACCAGGAAAGTCAAATGTTATCTTAGTTGGGGGTAACCTATGACGTACACTTATCCGTACCCGATAGGGTGTGTATGGGTGTTAGTCACTCAGTCGTGGCTGACTCTTTGCGACCCCCTGGACTGTAGCCCACCAGGCTCCTCGGTCTAGGGGATTATCCAGGCAAGAACATCTGCAGTCCCAAATAAACCCTTCTGAAGCTCTCTTTCTCTTGGTGCTGGGAATTACTTTACAGTAAAGGAACGCATCCAGGTAATATTCAAGTAAAAAGGCTTCTAGTGGGTCCACAGTCTAGCTCGGTAGTATCTGAAGCCAGGTGCATCTGAGCACCTCAGTCTAAAGCCCATCCTCTTTCTCTACACTGCACTTTCTCTGCCAGGCTACCAGGAGATATAAGGTCTCCTTCGATTTCTCTTCTAGATCCGGCCTCATCCATTCATCTTTTAAATTTAGGACAGCCCTGCACGTCAATTTCAGCATCTCCTCTCACCTCTCCCGGTTGCCTCTAACATGATCTCATCTTACCTCGTCACTACAGATACCACCCCAAAGCTGTCCACTCTCAGATTTACACCCCAACCCAGATCTCTCCCAAGAGCCAAGCACATACGCTCAGCAACAGCGACACAGAGAGGCTGCACGGCTCTCCCCTCAAAGCCTCCACACCCGGAACCAAGCTCCCCAGCCCGCCTCCAGTCTGCTGCTCATCCTTCCTCCTCAAGCACAGGGCTTGGCGCCCCACACGGCAATGAGAGGGGAACCCGGGAAGGGCCTTTGACTTTCCTGTTCCTTACACCAGCAGGCAAAGTTGACTGTACTGCCTGGATCCTCTTTTTAATCCATCCCCTAAGTCCTGTCCTTCATCCTTTCTCTCCTGGATCCTTTCACAGTATCGAAACTGGTCCTCCTCTGCCTACGTCAGCCCCTACTCAATCCATTCTCCTCATTGCTGCTGGAAAGATACTTCCAAAACACTCATTTGAATATACATAAGTCAGACATGAGCTCAACCCTTGGGTCGGGAAGATCCCCTGGAGGAGGGCATGGCAACCCACTCCAGTATTCTTGCCTGGAGAATTCCACAGACAGAGGAGCCCAGCGGGCTACAGTCCATGGGGTCTCGAAGAGTCGGACACAGCTGAGCAAGCCCGCACGCGGGTCCCACTGAGCCCCTCTCATGAGACACTGGGGCCTGTGTCAGCATCAGCATCTGCAGCACCCCGGGCCCTTCGTGATTTATCCCAAGAGGCACTCCAGGCAGAGGCGCCAGGCTGAGCAAAGGGCAAAAGAGAGAAACGGTGTTCAGGAAGAGGTGAAGTTCAGCACACTCAGACGCCAACAGGCAAGTCATGGCCTCTGGCAACGACTGGACTACAAAGAACCATCACTTGTTCATCAGCCCTGGCTGCACACTAGAAACACGTACATGTGGAGCTCAGGAAACTCCCCCGATGGATTCCACAACAGATCACCTGGATCCCAACCTCTGGGGGTAGAGCCCAGATATTTGTTTGGTTTGGTTTTTTTTAATTCCACAAGGATTCTGATGTTCTGCTACAACATTAGTTCTGCTAGGATTAAGAACCACTGCTCAACAGCTTAATTAAATGGGTCATGATTCAAGTACTTGTAGACATTCAAATACCTTGTAACTTATTCATGGATGTTATTAGCCTAATATCATGTAACACTGACCTTAAAACAAAGACTAACTTTAAGAGGCTAAACAGTTCGTAATGTGTGAGTCTATTAACCGTTCTTGGCTGCAAACTATAGGAGCCTTTACATTTAAGTCTAAGTTCCAGTTAATGGTTTATTGCAGATCACTTAGAAATCAAAGTAGAGCGTCCTCGTTGACTAGATTTACGTTATTGACACCCACCCAGCGGAAACAACGGTGCAGACTGGCCAGCACTGGAGCTAGAAGCACACAGACGCCCAAACACTACGGAGCATGCCACTGCCCGCTGTGCCCATTCATTGGGGAAAATCAGCAGCTTCACTCTGTCTCCCACTTGAAGTGTTCCGCACCTGGGGTCTACAAATTCCCAACACGCCCTTGAATAGAATCCAGGGGGATCCGTGAACTTAAATGGAATAAAAAGCACAGCTCTACTTAGTTTTACTAAATTCTAGCAATTTTAACATGTCCGCCAATTAAGAATATAGCCAAATGTGAAATCTAAAAAAAATTACACAAATGAACTTATTTATAAAACAGACACACAGACACAGAAAACAAACTTATGATTACCCAAAGGCCAAGTGGGGAGGGATACACACTGGATTAACAGACACACACTGCCATATGTAATATAAGCAAGCTCCTACTGTATGGTACAGAGAATTATATTCAATATCTTGCAATAATCTATAATGGAAAAGAATCAGAAAAGATCTATATACAACAAGATCACTTTGCTATATACCAGAAACTAACACAACACTGTAAATCAGCTATGTGAGTCACTCAGTCATGTCCAACTCTTTGCAACCCCATGGACTGTAGCTTCTATCATGGAATTCTCCAGGCAAGAATACTGGAGTGGGTAGCCATTCCCTTCTCCAGGGGAATCTTCCCAATCCAGGGATTGAAACTGGATCTCCTGTGTTGCAGGCAGACCCTTTACCATCTGAGCCGTCAGGGAAGCCCCAAATCAACTATACTTCAATTTAAAAAATAAAGAAAACAAAAAATAATACAGTCAAAAACAGGGAGCAGAATTAGCAGAACCTGTGACTTTGATACCATATTATATTACAATTGCTGCAGATATCATTAAATATTTACACTCATCACTACTTCAAAATTATGGTTATTATTAGATCTGCCACTAATGTATTAACATGCCTTATATTTACTCTATCACAAACCCCTAAAATAATTTAATAAGTTCAGTATAATCAGTCCTTTGCAATTGTACATATTATATTTGATATATTTAAATGTTTTACATGGAACAGAAGTGGTTAAGAGTCCCTCATTCCCTTTTAAAAATGTCTGTCTTTTCCTTATTGCAAAATCATGCCTCTTTGCACAGCATTAATAACAATAACTTTCAAGGAAACCATGCCTACATTTTGTCAGTCCTGCTGCATTTTTCAAGGGCCAATAAGAAGCATCACTAAGTGTGCTGGTGGAGGTGGGAGGTAGATTTCAGAGACTCCTAGGATAGGGGGCAAGGTTCCCTCCACTAGAAAACATTGTAGCTCAAGTTGGTATATAAACTTTCAAGTGTCAAAGCTCACCAGAAGACTAAATGACACTCTCACAGTTTCTGCATCTTATTGCCCTGAACAGCCCAACATTGCCCTTAGTGGGGCAAGGATTGAGATGTACTTTCTAGTAAGTTCCTGGGTGATGCTGATGCTGCTGGTCTGGGCACCCAGCATCATCATTCCTTGGCTGGTTTGAAAGTTCATGGTTCTCTCATGTGGCCATGAAATTATACAGCACCTAGGCCTGAAGCTGAATCTGCCTTGGTTGTTCTGGGGAGTCTATTCTAGAGGGGGAAAAGCTGGCTCAAGAGACAGTGTCTGTGGATCCATCTTCCCCCTCCAGCTGCTACAAAGGCTCTCACAGGTCCCCATTAGAGAGGCTCTCACAGGGTTTCGCTTCTTCTGTAGCCTTCATCTGCTAAATGCAACCACCCCAGCCTCCTGGCCCAGAAACTGTTTGTCCAGCCTTTCACGTATGAGACACTCAGGATGGAGTGGAGGTGGGAAAGCGCTGGGCTGTGTTAGCAGCTGACAGGCCCCAGGGCAGACTGAGGACAAACCAGAGGCTGGTGCCCAGAGGCATTCCAACAGTTCACAATGAATGAACACGTGCTCTAAGTGAAAAAAGAGAATGCAAAAGATAGTCTGGCTATGGAAAGGTACTACTAATTGCAGTCATTTGTGTCAGCTACTTAATATTTATGCCTAAATTATCATGTAGCACAATGATTATGAACATCATTAAACATATTAGGCTAATTCTGTTGTGAGCTTTACTCAGCTATAAAAATAAAGGCTCTACCTTCACAGTGTTTTCCCTACACAGCTTAAAAAAATTAGACCACCGAGGGCACAAGCTTGGACACTCCAGCCCAGCACTCTTTCTATGACGCAGGGGCCCTTCAAACACATCATGTGTTCGAGTACATGAGAGGTCACCTCATAAGACAATCTGCTTCAGACTGAAGGTGTTCAAGCAGAGACAGAACTGACCTCATAGCTTAGTAGATACTGTTGGGATTATCTGCACGGAACTGCTGGGCTCACAGCAAATGCACCTGAACGGTAGCTCTGGTTATTTATCAGTAGCACATTCATTCGTGGGTTTCTTTACTACAACATCCCAAGTCTGTGGGTCCTGGAATAACCAGTGGGTCTCTAACCACTTCTGAGTCCTCTAAAGAAAGACTCACTTTCATGGGCTGAAAGACCTAATAATGGAAAGCAAGTCAATAATTCATTACGCTGTCAGGAAAACTCGTCGCTCTCAGAAATATCCCTAACAAAAGTAAAATTGAGAAAGGCTTCTCCCTTCTCTCAGCCTACACTTTCGATGCATTCTTAGATTTGTCTTATCTGGGAAACACTACCTGCAGGTCTAAACGTGCCAGCCCCACTCCTCTGAGCTCAGCCAAGGCATCTTCCCAACCTGCATCCACTCTGTGAGCTGTTAAGATGGCAGATGAAACCATTTTAATGGGACAGGGTGCTCAGGGCCGGTGCACTGGGATGATCCTGAGGGATGGGATGGGGAGGGAGATGGGAGGGGGGTTCAGGATGGGGGACACATATACACCCATGGCTGATTCATGTTAATGTATGGCAAAAACCACTACAATATTGTAAAGTAATTAGCCTCCAATTAAAATAAATAAATAAATTTTTAAAAGTAATAGATGAACCGACTACAGCTGACCCTTCAGCAACAGGTACGAACTGCGTGGGAACACAGACATGCAGATTTTTTTTTTCAGTACTAAATACTACAGTATTGCAAAACTCATGGCAGGTTAAATGGGAGCACCCACGGACAGCAGGGGCCAACTCTCAGTTATATGTGAATTTCATCCGTGCAGAGAGTTGGCGCCCCTAAATCCCACATTGTTCAAGCGTCAACTGTACACTTATATCAAGTTCTGAACTTCTTTAACAGCAGCTTCAGGCCCCAAATCGACTACCTTCTGGAGAGGATCACAGGACCTGCAGTTACAGTGCTGGGTGAGAGAGTAACCGAGATCTTTAACAGATAATTCCTACTGATTGCTCACTTTCCTGCCCTCTTTCAAGGCCTTCTTATATTGCACAGATGCAAGTGGCCAAGAGTTACCCAAACAGAAAACCTAGGTAACAGGGATGGTCAAAGTTCACAGCAGTCAATGTCAACTCTACCTTACAACACAATCACATCTACAACTTCAATTTACCTCCTGCTGACCATGGGAGGCAGGTGAGGCAACACTCTTCCACCCACTTTCCAGGCCCAATAACCTGTACAAAGTGGAAGAAAGTACCTTACCCAAAGCCAGGGTTTCCTTGGCCAAGTCCCATATGGCTCCCTCCCCCTCCTCAGTCAAGCCCAGCCGAGGGTGTGGCACTCAACACTCCCCACAGGATAGAGCGCACATGCCCTCTGATAGGGTGGTGGGCCAATGTGGGCAAGAAACCAAGAATTACAGTTCAACTTCCAAATCAGGACTCTTTAAGCCCAACTTGAGTGTCTACAAACCTCTCAGCAGTCAAAATGGGAGGAAAAAAAAACATGATGTTGGGAAAAGGGGATGCAGCTGCCCACCAGTCAGGTGGCGATTCTACTACATACCTGCATGGGGTCCCATTTTGAGCTTTCCAAGTAAGTACAGGAAAACAGCTCCCTTGAGGAGCTGACACTCAGAGGGACACCCAGCACACCCAGAACAAAGGACAGCAACTGTGCTGCAAAGTTGGGAAGAGAACTCCAACAGTCTAATCCAAGAAGGCTGAGACCCGAGAGAAAGGCCCCTGAAGAATCCTGTTAGATGTCAATGTCGACTGTCTCGAGGTTCATCTTTACCAACAGCTAGAAGTTTTCAGCAACGGAAGAGAAGCTCAGAGTCAGGAATTGGCTGTGCAGTGGGATGGCTGCTTAGAAATGTTTCCCCTTGTCTCTCCTTGAAGGACAAGTTGGGGGGAGGAGAAACGGTTCAGGGTAGTTTATGAAAAAACCTTCCTTGTTGGGGGGAAAAGAATCCTATGTTACAATAAACTTCCTTTTGTGTCAAAAATTCAACAATGTCTCCCTACAAGCAGAAGGACTGTTTTAATGCAGCTAATTGACTTTGGGAAGATTTGAGTTCTGAATATTCGCAGGCTTTTAGGGGCTGGGTAATTTAATTAAAGCAATCCTCAAATACTCCCAGGACCAGAATTTGCTTGCTGTTCAAATTGTTAAAAAAAAAAAAGAAAGAAAGAAAAATACATTCTAGGCTTTCCTTTAGTAAAGCTTAAACGCTGCGATCTGGCTGTTTTTAGTAATGGTTGTGAAAAAGTCCCTCCTCAGTTGCAAAAATCCCAAATGGGGAAGTCTTTTTTAGTGTTACTTTTAGTGTCATTTATCAAGATCCACGGGAGTTTTAAATTGTAAATTACAAACACTACTTGAGCAGCAGGTGTGCTCAGGGAGAGGGAAGCCCAGCTTCCTGGGAGTGAGTTACCAGCAATCTGTGAGGACCCAGGAAGCCACATGTATCACCTCACCTACTGGAGCACTCCTCCCTACACCCCCGCTGTGAGTGAGTGTCACCCATAGAAAGACGTGCTCCTGTTGGAAGCAACACATTTCCCTTCTCTGATCTGAGTGCCTAGATTGTGGTCCACCCCATATTCATAAAATGCTGACCCAGAGCATCCTAACATTCTTGCTGATACCACGGTCTCCTCCGGGGCCTGGAAATACTTACTACAAAACTCCAAGGCTGAGAGGCTTACTTGGCCAACCTGCTCAGCAACCACAGCCTGGCGCATTTTGCTGAGTCATGTTCAGGCTTCTTGACTCATGGAAAAGGAATACAGGGAAAAGGCCAAAGATGAGAGGTGTCAGGCAGTCGGCAAGGCCTTCAGAACCCAGGAAAGCAAGTTCAAAGAGCCAACAACCTCGAGTCTGAGATGGGCCCTTCCGCCCAGCTGCTCAAGTGTTTCCTCTTTAATCCTCTTCTCTTCTGGCTTCATTTCTTTGCTGTGCCTGACTCTTAGGATCTAGTCCTATATGAACCCAAGACCTAAATGTTTTCTTGTTAAATCCTTGTTTTATACTTAATGAAGCTTAAATTCACAAATCTGGTTTACAACTTGGAGAAACCCTCTTTTAAATAAGAAGATTTATATGCACGTTGGTTAGCATGTATGGTACTGAATTCTTCCCCAGGTGGTGTATACCTACTGAACTACAAACAAATGTTTTCGGACAGGACTCTTCACAACATAGTATTATTCACAGTATTATTCATAGTATTATTCACAGTGTAATTCATAGTATTATTCATAGTATTATTCACAGCTATCTCCCTGTTCTCATCCCACCTGTCTCAACCTTATTTATCAAGACTAGTATGATGATATCAGGTGTTCCCATCTAAGAAATGTAGTTCCTGCTCACTTTCTCTGTAAAATAGAATCTCTACATCTGCTTTCTGCTTTTTATTAATTTGGGGGAAGGGTTAACAGCTTTACTGAGATATAATTCAAGTATCATATGGTTGACCCATTTAAACTGTATAATCCAATGATTTTTAGTATGCTCACAGAACTGTGCAACCATCACCAAAATCAGGGCTTCCCTGATAGCTCAGTTGGTAAAGAATCCACCTGCAATGCAGAAGACCCCAGTTCAATTCCTGGGTCACGAAGATCCATTGGAGAAGGGATAGACTACCCACTGCAGTATTCTTGGACTTTCTTTGGGGCTCAGCTGGTAAAGAATCTGCCTGCAATGCTGGAGACCTGGGTTCGATCCCTGGGTTGGGAAGATCTCCTGGAGAAGGGAAAGGCTACCCACTCCAGTATTCTGGCCTAGAAAATTCCATGGACTTATACAGCCCATGGGGTCACAAAGAGTTGGACACAACTGAGTGACTTTCACTTTCACCAAAATCAACTTGAAAACTTTGTCATCATTACAAAAGAACATTCCCAGTCCCCTAGTCCCAGGCATTCACTAATCCACTCTCTGCCTCTGTCTATTCTGAACTTTCCTATGAATGGAACCATGATCTTTTGACTGGTTTAGTTCATTTAGTATGATGTTTTCAAAGTTTATCCATGTTGTTGCATGTGTCGATTCTTCACTCCTAATTTTTAAGGCCAAACAACATTCTGTTGTATGGATATACCACTTCTATTTTTCATTTTTCAGTTGAAGGACATTTACATTATTGCCACTTTTGGGGGCATTCCAGATAAATAGAAATATTCATATCCAGTGTTTAGTGTGAACATGTTTAAATTTTTCTTGATTATAATAGTAGCTTTGCAGATTTTCTTGAAGGATAGGCACTGAAAATCCCCTTCATTGTGAGCTCATCAAAATCTACCTGTTGCATCAAAAGGTGAGAGCAACCGCTTCTCAGCCTTTTGGCTAAGATCAAGTATAAAAGGTGAGACAGCATACTATTCAGGAACAATTCCAACCTCTTCAGTCCCTAATAAGTTATTTTTGGTGCCATTTTTAATCAGCTAAGATGGATTAATTAAATTCCTTAATTCTGAAGTATTTAATCTGACAAATAAACAGTACACCTTTTATGTCAAGTATTTAGCAACTGCTAAAAAAAAAAAAAAAAAAACTGACTGATTTGACTTTACTAACTCCTAAAACATACCACAATGTTAAATTTTCAATTTCAGAAAACTTCAAGCATCTCTTAACATACGATCTGATCTGGGAATTTCAAAATGACTATTCAGGTAGTTCTCTTGTTTCTATCATCCAACCCCAAATATGAGTTCAAATGGGCTATTTTAGAGTGGTTTTCTCCACCTTCAGTCATTCATATCCTTTTGCTTGATGACACTTCTGCCCATGTTAGTCTACTTTCCTTATGCCATGAAAAACTTTACATTTGCATGTAGCATGTTCCTTTAAAAGATACGTGGATTGAAAACTTATATCCATGCAAAAACCTGCAAACTGCTAGCAGCTTTACTCATAATTGCCCAAACTTGGAAGCAACTAAGATGCTCTTCACCAGGTAAATGGATAAACTGCAGCATATTCAGAAAATGGAATATTAATCAGTGCTAAAAAGAAATGAGATATCAAGCCATGAAAAGACATGGAGGAAACTTAAGTGCATATTACTCAAATAAAGAAGCCAATCTGAAAAGGCTTCACACTGTATGATTCCAACGATATGACAGTCTAGAAAAGATATAACTATGGAGACTGTCAAAAGATCAGTGGTTGATAGGGGTGGTGGAGGATGAATAGGTGAAGCAGAGAGGACTTTTTAGGACAGTGAAAATACTCCACATGACACCATAATGATGGATACATGTTACTGCACATTTGTTCAAACCCATAGAGTATACAACACCAAGAATTACGCCAAGTGTGAACCCTGAGGTAAACTACAGGCTTTATGCAGTTATGATGAGTCAATATAGGTTCATCAGTTGTAACAAATGGACCACTCTGGCAGCGGATGTGGATAATGAGGGAGGCTATTCATGTATGGCTGCTGCTGCTAAGTCGCTTTAGTTGTGTCTGACTCTGTGTGACCCCATAGACGGCAGGCCACCAGGCTCCCCCGTCCCTGGGATTCTCCAGGCAAGAACACTGGAGTGGGTTGCCATTTCCTTCTCCAATGCATGAGTGAAAAGTGAAAGTGAAGTCGCTCAGTCGTGTCTGACTCTTCGTGGCCCCATGGACTGCAGCCCGCCAGGCTCCTCCGTCCATGGGATTTTCCAGGCAAGAGCACTGGAGTGGGGTGCCACTGCCTCCTCCAATCCACGTGTGGGGGCAGAGGATATATGATAAATCTCTGTACATTCCTTTCAATCTTGTGAACCTAAAACTGTTCTTAAAAAGTCTTAAAAGATGTTAATGTTTTAATTTCTTAGGTTTTTCACTCCTGGTACAGTTTAAAACTCATCTCTTCGAGGCCATGTGTTTGAGAAAAGTCTCACATTCATCATGAAGGGTCAAATCTGATGATTATCTTGGTCAAGCACAAAAAGAATGGGGTGTGAGGTCATTCTCAGTTCACACACACACACACACATACACACCACCCCCAGGAAAATATGTGGATCTGACTATGACTGGCCCAGGGAGCTGGCCCTTCCACTGAAGGCTAAAAGGAGCACTGGCCTTGGTGTCTAGTACCCTAGGGCCCCAGCACAAATTCAGG
Organism: Odocoileus virginianus; assembly: GCF_023699985.2. Taxonomy (NCBI): domain Eukaryota; kingdom Metazoa; phylum Chordata; class Mammalia; order Artiodactyla; family Cervidae; genus Odocoileus; species Odocoileus virginianus. The sequence goes on along the minus strand of NC_069695.1, from coordinate 10,389,394 downwards.
GCAGGGCCTAGCCAGTCTCCTCTCCTCCTTCACACTCCATTTCATCTTCTGTAAAATAAACAGGTTAGACAGAAAAATATCTAAGCGTGCTTGCAGCTGCCAAAGTCTGATTCTCTCTCTCTCTCTCTATCCCACCTGTGACAAGTGCAAGGGAACCTGGGGGAGAGAGTATAGCCACCGACCAAGCAGAGATGTCAGATCCACTGCGTCTTCAACACCACACTCCTGCTCACCAAGGCACCTGCCGCAGGCTCCCTGGAAACGCTGCAGCGCCATCGCCACCCCCTTAGCCTCTGTCCCTCCGGAGGTTCAGTCATCTCATCTGGCTGCTCACCCACCTATGCACCAACTGTGCGTCAGTTAATTCACAGCACACACAGCAGGTTCAGGTTCAAGCTTTCTTTTCCCCAAGTACATGTGACATTCCTATCTGGGGATTCCCTGGGCACATCTACATTATGAGAGACATTAAAGTCCACATGTGATTCATCCAGCATGTCAGTACCTACCATGTGCTAAGATAATAGGAATCTTTGCACTGAGAGGAAAAAGCCTAGAATAGTTCAACTTCCTGACACCATGTCTACCAACCTTCCTGCAGCATCAGCACCCAGCTTTTCTCTGCTTTTCCTCCAACAACTGGAGAATCCTACATTCTCAGAGGTAAATGTCAGCATCTTGGCTCTGGATCCCACCCCCATGTCTTTCAATATTCATTGGAAGGACTGATGCTGATGCTAGCTGAAGCTCTAATACTTTGGCCACCTGATGCAAAGAGCCGACTCACTGGAAAAGACCCTGATGCCGGGAAAGATTGAGGGCAGGAGAAGAAGGGGGTGAAAGAGGACAAGATGGTAGGATGGCTTCATCGACTCAATGGACATGAGTTTGAGTGAACTCTAGGAGACAGTGAAGGGCAGGGAAGCCTGGTGTGCTGCAGTCCATGGGGTTGCGAAGAGTTGGACATGACTAAGTGACTGAATGACAACAACCACCTCTTCAGAGCTAAATTTCAGGGTCTTGGCCCTGGATCCCACCAAAGCTGGTACTGTCTGGGATTCCACTACCAGTTATCCCCTTTCTCTGTCTCCTCACCCCCTCCCACCTGTCAACCTCTCTCCCCCAGCTAGTTCCTTCCCATCAGCATTTTAACATTCTGAAACCATTAGAAAAGAAACATCCACAAACACTTCTTCCTCCCCTGTAGCATAGGGGGTGGACTTGGGAGTTAAAAAAAGAAACACATGCAAGACTGAGGCCCCTTCAGAGGCCGCAGCAGTAACCCAAATGGAAGATGAGACCCTAAACTCAGCCCGTGGTGGTAGAAATGGAAGGCATTAGACTCGAGTTATATTTGAAAGTTGTGACATACAGGACATTTCCCTTTCAGATAACACATGTATTTTAATATTTTTTTTGAGCCATAGCTGAGAAATAGGGTAACATTTTAAATAAAGTGATATGCCAAGGAGACAGATATTTTTACACAGGAGAATCTTTGGTCAGCCATCTAGTTAATATTAAATAGTTACTCATCTACTCTGAGAATTTAAAGGGCTTCAGTCATCTCCAGGGCAGACACTTTGGTACCCAGAGCATTCTTTAGGTTCACCCAGAAGTTGCCCACATACACAGAGATGGGGTACATCAAATGTGCAGAGAAATGATAAGAAAAGGGGAAAAGCAAAGACAGTATTTACTTGAGACCAACTGCTGGCTCTGCACTCTAGAGTACATATATGGGCATCCACCAAGGATGAATTATCTCCTGCTCTATGGTCATCCACAGAGAACAGTCAGGCATCCAACAGTGCAGCTCACATAGCCTCCCAGCAGACACCGTCACGCAGCAGCCATGAAAACCTCCCATCGGATGGATGGAGCAAATTCATTAGCACAAGCCCAGCCCCACTGTGGGGATTCTGCTATAAACCCAGGTTCTCCAGATACAGCCACACAGCCACACAGAAGGGGACAAAACAGCAGGAGCCCCAGAGCAACAACAGAAGAAGGAATTCCAGCACCAGTTCTGCCTCTCACGAGCTTGGTGACTTTGGTCAAGCCCCTCAAAGCCTCAGGTCTCAACAGCCTACCTTTCCACACTCCTTGAGTTTCAGTGGGGAGCCATGAAGTAAGGGAGACAAAAAACACCTGAAAACTAAACGGCAGTATAAACGTGAGTGGTACAAAGAATGTTAAAGATCATGTTGAGCATTTTGGGGCAGAGCAATGGAAGGCAGGATGGGAAGCAATTCTTGGATGCACAGGACTGCCAGACCCATTGCAGGCTGCTCCTGGTTCCTAAGTCACATCCGGTCAAGGCGGTAACACCATCAGTGCACTGCCTAATTAGTGGAGGACTCCACACCTCCACCCCATTTGTGCCTAATAAGACTCCTACCTACATTTCCAACTGCCCCCAAGAAGAAGGCACAAACCCCATCACCTATAAGGGGTGATCATCACTTTCTTCAGGTTCTTCTTCCTCCACCAGCTCTCCAAATGCCCAGTTTCCTCGGGGTTAGATTCTGGGAACTTGTCTCAAAAATCTCTCCCAGAATGACATCATCCATTCCCAAGGCTTTAAGCCCCACCTATAGGCCAAAACTTCTCTCAATTCCATCATAGACTCAACCACTAGATAGCTTTATTTGGATATCAGGGGTGGGGGATCATGAATGAAACAGTTTCCAAATAAAAAGCACCTCCTATACCCTTCCCCGATCTTTCTGGTCTCAGCAGGTATAACTTCTACCTACTCAGTTTCCCAAGCCATAAACCTAGGAAACATCTTTCCCAGGGAGCCAGGGGACCAGAGTGGCCAAGAGCATGGGGTTGGAAATTAAGGGGCCCAGGGTCACATCAACCCTGCTAACTGCCAGCTACGTGCCTTAGGCAAGATGCGTGACTTCTGTGGTTACACTGACAAACCTATAAAATTGAGTTAGTGTTGCAATAACAATAAACTACTGCTCATACCTCATTTATGATCTTAAGGAACATTCTATGTTGTTATCATGCATATCAACCAAGTAGGGAAAGACTTTTGAGAGACACGAATGCACTTTCCTCTTTTACATCTCCTTTACATAGCATTCTCCTTCCTCAACTCAAGGCATTCATTTGTATCCCAATGATTAGGATTGTTACAACAGGAAGGCAAAGACAAAGGGTTTCCTGGTGGCTCAGATGGTAAAGAATCCACCTGCAATGCGGAAGACCTGGGTTCAGTGGGTTGAGAGGATCCCCTGGAGAAAGAAATGACACCCCACTCCAGTATGCTTGCCTGAAGAATTCCATGGACAGAGGAGCCTGGCAGGCTACAGTCACGGGGTCACAAAGAGTCTGACACGACTGCTCCACTAACATATACTAAAGACAAAGGAACAGTGCCGAAGTTCACCTTCTGACTGTCAGAACATGATTTTTGAGTACCTAACATGGTAATTGTCTTGGAATTCTGCCTGCTATTGTGAGAAATTAATTAAAAGTTTAAAATTTCCACTCTGAAATCAAGAGCCAGGCTTAGGAAGGCAAAGAAAAAGGGTTTCCTGGTGGCTCAGACAATAAAGAATTCACCTGCAAGGCAGGAGACCTGGGTTCAGTCCCTGGGTTGGAAGGATCCCCTGGAGAAGGGAATGACAACCCATTCCAGTATGCTTGCCTGAAGAATTCCATGAACAGAGGAGCCTGGCAGGCTACAGTGGATGGGGTCGCAAAGAGTCTGACACGACTGCTCCACTAACACACAGTAAAGACAAAGGAAAAGTGCCATAGTTCACCTTCTAACTGTCAGAACATGATTTTTGAGTACCTAGCAAGGTAATTGTCTTGGAATTCTGCTTGCCATTGTGAGAAATTAGTTAAAAGTTTGTTAAATTTCCACTCTGAATTCAAGAGCCAGACTTAGGGGAAAGCGAACATTGGTTTCACTGTTAATTCACAAAGAGAACTCAGGCTGTGAAGTGAGGGGAACAGGGAGAGGCTTCTGGTAACCTCTATGCTTAAATGGACACTGCCGCTTAGCAATGTGATCTGGACAGGGTCTACAACCACGGCAGGTCCCCAGCAGACCTCACAATGGTTGGTACCAAACTGTAATCATCATCCAGCACCACGGTGTGGATGGGAAGCACTGGACGATTTCGGTTGACTCATTATCAATCATCACAGCAAGAAACTACTAGTAGACTTCCATTAATGCAGCACCTAAGTATTTATGTCCCAGGATAGTAGGAGATGACTGCCAACTTCTTCTCCAGTCAGTCAAGATATGCACTCTTAGTTTAATTACAGATGCCACATTTCATGAGGTACACTGAAAGACTGGAATGTATTCAAAGGAAATCAAACAGGATTCTGAATTGTCACATGAGGAATGCTAGCCAGACCAGAAAGAGTCTTGCTTAGTGAGGAAAAGACTAAAGGTGCATTCCCAGACCAATCTGCTCTGCTGACTACCCCAGAAAAGAGGCAGGAACTGTCCAGGATGGGAGTAAGTGAGAGTAACATATCTGCTCACCTCTAAGTTTCAAACAGTAGAATGAGGGGGTCTAGAACTTTCCAGAAAGTCTAAGTACCACAATACTGACGATGCTGAAAAGGAACCCTTGTCCTAGATAATATGACCTCAAAAGCTTTCCAACTCCAAGTGCGTAACTCTTAAAAGTTCTGTGCATTTCATGAACATATACTCTGCAAAATAAAATAAGAGGATCTACAAATACAAGCAAGTAAGTGAACAGCATTGTAGAAATGACAACCTCATACAACTGGGAAGAAAAATCTCTGCCTTGGGTTGCTGAGCTAGAGTTCCTACACATCAGGCAATTATGATGGATCAATATGTGCAATGACAAATGGAATAAAACTCTAGGGCCCAACGACCCAGTGGGGAAGCAGAATCAACTGGAGTGAGCATTTATTGATCCCCGATATCTTAACTGAAGGCTGGTGCTACACATTTAAGCTAAATGCAGCTAGACACTACATAGTTCACACACCTGCATTTATTAATATGTCCCCAGTAACCTCTCCGTAAGCACAGGGTTGGGGAAAAGTACTGTTAGCCTCTAAGGATAACTAATTAGAAGGTGCTGGATACCAGGATGTCCCCCTGGCTCTTTATCGCTCTGCTACTAGGTCCAAGGCATTTTCTAAAAAAACATCCCATACTTCTAAGTACTCTTGGTACTTGCTCTTCAGAAGAAGGTTAACTCCCTTTTCAACCAAAAGGGATATCTTTCTAAAGCAGGTCATCAATCATGAGGCATTTTGTTCTCTAGTTCTGGGAATACAGAGGACTGAATTAATTTCCAACATTTTTTGGCTGTACGTGCCCCTTCTCTGGCCTCCAAAATCATTGATCTATGAGGCGGGCAGGAGCCAGGTGGACTCAAAACACATTGGCTTTTAAATCTGCCCACTGTTTCTACAGGACACTAACACAGGGCTTTCTCTCGGACATGCTTCCTGGCCTGCGCACTTTCTACAACGTTCCCCATGCACAAAAGAGTCCCCTCAGGCCCTAAAACTCTGCTGGTGACAAAGACCAGGTGGAGCACCTACATTACACAGGTGGTTTCAACAAAGTTCTTAACCCAGCTTCACTAAGATAGCATCTGGGAGTGTTTATATCAACCTGAGCACCTCTGCGGGTGAGGTCTGGCCACAGGTGGCTTAGAACCTTCCAGGTAATTCTCCTGTGTAGGCAGGGTTGAGAGTCACTGCAGAAAGCTAGGCATCTGCTAAATTTGGAGGATCCAGAGAATTTTCTCCCCAGTTCTAACAGGCTTTCAAATTCCGTAACTTCTTTCCTTGATCAAAGTTTACTCTCAGATCTCTAATTCCTACTGAGATACTAAAAGCAACCAAGCAGAGCTTAAAGACTGAGGAGGCTCTTAACACCCGTGACATGGATTCTTTTTGTGGGCACCAGTTCTGGATCCCCAAGATCAGACAGACTCATCTATTCTAAAAGTTCCCCAAACAGGTATCCAAAGATGATAGTTTCTGAATCAGTTGTAAAGTTAAAAGATAATTTGGTTTCACCCATGAAACTCTGATTCAATAAAGCAGGTGTGTGTGTGTTGGAGTGAGGGGTGGGTAGATTTCCCCTGTGACTTTGAAATGAAGCCCTTGGGGGAGCCTCTGCTTATTCCGTCCATGGGCAAGGATGGTGCTAGGATTCAATTCTAACAACTGATCTCCATTATAAAGGACCTCCCCAAGATTTTCTTCTCTTTCAGGACAAAACACTGTCCGTCATTACACTGGAACCTGTGTCCTAATGTAATCAGAGAGCTACTAAGAGAGCAGTGCTCTTTTTAAAAATTTATATTTACTTATTTTTAATTGGAAGACCATTGCTTTACAATATTGTGTTGGTTCCTGCCATACATCAACACGAATCGGTCACAGGTATAGGTATGTCCTCTCCCAGCCCATCTCAGCCCTCAAGGTTGTCACAGCGGCTTCCCTGGTGGCTCAGATGGTAAAGAATTCACCTGCAGTGCGGGAGACCTGGGTTCGATCCCTGGGCTGGGAAGATCCCCTGGAGGAGGGCATGGCAACCCACTCCAGTATTCTTGCCTGAGAATCCCCATGGACAGAGGAGCCTTGTACGGGGTCGCGAAGAGGCAGACACAAATAAGCACAGCACAGGTTGTCAAAGAGCACCACATCTGAGCTCCCTGCATCATACAGCAAATTTCCACTGGCTATCTAGTTTTACAAATGGCCATATATACATTTTCAAGAGAGCAGGGCTCTTTAACCCAGTCTACAAAGGAGACACTGACAGGAATAGCAACCATGCTCCATGTGCCATGACAGGCAAGGCTTGCACTGAGCCAGCCACTTCTCTCACCTTCTCCCCACTGGAGCACACGGAGAAGAATCCCAGCAGGAGGCCGGGGGACAGATGTCCTCTGTGGACCATGAACTAGTCCACAAAGACCACTGCATCTATGGCTTTAGACACTGCCCTGGGCACTAAAACCGGTTTTTTCTTTCTTTCTCCCTATGTATAAGTAAAACTGAACCAGCTCCCCCAGAAATACGAATTTATAAATTAAATTCTAAGCTACTGTATTAATACACTGTGCACATTATAAGAGATGCACCAACAGAATTTTACATCTTAGAAGACTGTGAAAAAAAGAAAGTTCTAAAATTTTGTTCCCACACTCCAGTGAATCTTCCAAAACTCAACGCGCCCAGCTGTCTGAAGCCTGTTAATGTAACATCCGAAGCACCACTGCAGGGACCAGGAGAGACCAGGTCTCACTTCCACACTCTTGTGAAAAGCTGCTTTCCAGCCTTCAGCATGCACTTAGTTAGTGATGGTGGGCAGGCTGTCTCTCAAGCAAATGCCTATAAAAACAATCAAATAATCGCTCCATTCCTGCAGTGTCATGTATTACTTTCCTTCTGCTTCAGCTTACAGATGGGGCTTCCCAGGTGGCTCAGGGGTAAAGAACCCACTTGCAATGCAGGAGACCCAGGTTTGATCCCTGGCTTGGGAAGATCCCCTGGAGGAGGAAATAACAACCCACTACAGTATTCTTGCCTGGAGAATCCCATGGACAGAGGAGCCTGGCGGAGTATAGCCCATGGGGTCACAAAGAGTTGGACACAACTCAAGGGACTCAGCACACATACACACAAGCTTATAGACGCCATCACCGAGGGCAGTGGCGTCCACATTCTAACACTAATCTAGGGGTGGCTGAGTCAGTTACAGTTTAACTTCACTCTAAGTTCAAATCTCAAAGCTGTTGGCTTCCTGCATATGACAAGACAGCTTTAGACATCGTGCAATTGATGCTGTATTTCCTCTAGACAGATTGGCAACCATCTATTAAACTTCTGTAATTCTAATTTCACACATACGCCTATAAAAAAAAGCCAAAAGAACATTATTAATCTCACAAAATGGCCAGCCTTCTACTATTCCCTTGGCCATGAAGGAACACCTGTCCTCTGGGGGTGACATATAAAGGAAATTCTGCTCAGTACTGATGCCTCCTTCCAGCACTTCCTTCCTTTGGATGCTATGAAATGATTATGAGATTACTTACCATCAACTCATCAGTATTATCACCAGGCTATCACTACCACCATCACTGGATCAAACACTTATTGAGCACTCACTCTGTTCCAGAAATCATTCTAAGTACTCTTCATTTATCAATTCATTTAATTCTAGCAACCTGATAATTTTGACACAATATGTATCCCTGTTTTAAAGACACAAGCACTGGTGCTAAGTGAGATTAAGTGATTTGCCAAGGTCCCACAGCTCCTATGTTCTGAGAACCCAGACGGTCCTGTCCCTGGAAGCTGAACCACCTCGCTTCCTGGCATCTTCCTTTCCTACTAAACTTGTACACATTAGCAGGTGACATTCATAGACACTCTTGTCTTTGGGGATATAAACATGAAACTATGCAGCTAAAAAAGAAAGAGTGGCTAACATGGCGTGAAAGACATTATCACGGTGTAAATAGAAATGCCATTTCATCCTGCTAGGCTTCACATTTTATTAGCTTCTTCAACTGAAAATTATTTCAGACAACCTGTAAAACTAAATCTTATTCACATGTCAGCACCACTGTGAGTTCCGAAAGCAGCTGGTGTGCGGGGACGAGCGTGACCAGGCTGTGTCACAAGCAGGACCCGGGGGGTGGGCACAGGGGCGTCCGCTGGGCTCCGCCTGGTGCTCGGTCATGACTCAGGCTCACGTGTGAGGAGCACCGGCTACTTCTTACAATAACCCAAGGATGGAAGGACACACATGCGTCCTCCTACTTCAGCTGAGCAAATGGAGGCGGCGCCTCAGATGAAAGAACGTGACCAGGTGAAACAGGGGAGGAAGCGGTGAGGCTCGGGGTGCTCACTAGGGTCTCCTTTGCCCACCTCCTCAGACATGAGCCCCCCGGCCCCAGAAAATCACATCTGACCAATCCAGTGGGCACAGCTTTTAACCTGATTTAAAATACAGGTAAGGACTTGACTTAATTTTTAGGTTTACTCATTTAAATGATCAGTTCTTAGTAAAAGGACTGCTCCCAGCAAGTTACAGGAATCCAGTCAGATTAATACCTCCTCATCAACAGATAAGGACAGAAACAAAAGATCTGTTAAATTCGCACATGTGCCAAGCCAGGGAGACTTAATATATCAGATGCAAAAATCAGGAGTCAAAGAGATATCCTGGAATAATGGAGCATGGGCATGAAAGGTCAAATTTAATACAGGTAACTATGAATCCTGCTCAGCACATAAAAAATCAATTGTGCAAGTACAGAATGAGGGCAACATATTTTAAAGGAAGTTCCTGTTTATAGTGACAGATAGTAGATTAGTGACTCCTAATCTCCAGTGGTGCAGGGAGAGAAAAAGTTTTCCTTTTCCAAGGAGACTTCGGGAAGTTAAGGAAATGTTCATTATCTGGATCATGGTGATGGTTTCGTGGATGTACGCATATATCAAAATCGATATAATTGTACGTGTAATTTAAGGTGTGTGACAGCACTTTCAATAGGCGTAGCTTACTGCCAGACAATTAAATCTCATTACAGTGGTAATAAAATAATTCTTGTGCATCTGTGGATGGAGGTGGGGGGGAGAAATAGGAATTTAACAGCTTGCAAACTTAGTAAAATCTGCTACATGAAATGCCTGCCAACTTGGTGCGATTGTAGGCTCTGTAACAGGAATTTCATGTGAGGAAGACTGCTCACCTGGCAGATCATGTTCAGAGACCACAGATATTGGACAAAAGACCAAAGGTGTCCAGGGTGACCCACAGCGGGAGAGGGGCTGAAGGCCACGCTCAGAAGGAAGGGCCATTGGAACCAGGATGCTCAGCCAGAGCTGCGTAGGGGCCGCCACGGGTAAGAAAATGCTGGCTATCCTGGACAGTCACACAGGCAGAGGTCAGACTCCCCGTCCGACTCTTTGCAACCCCACGTTCTGTATGTAGCCCGCCAGGCTCCTCTGTCCATGGGATTCTCCAGGCAAGGATACTGGAGTGGGTCGCTGTTCCCTTCTCCAGGGTATCTTCCAAACTCAGGGATCGAACCCAGGTCCCCCACATTGCAGGCAGATTCCACCATCTGAGCCACCAGGGAAGCCCTCAGACCCCCCGGGTGAAGGCAATCAGAGAGGAGCAGAGTGCGGTGTGATGGCAAGATTCCGACAGTGGAAACTGTTAGAAACAAAACACATCTGACACACACAGCCACCTGGACTGGGAGTGGTCAAGCAGCACCCAAAGGACGAGTTGCTGGGATGTGGTCTCCCGCGTCCCTGTGTCTTAGCCAATTCCTACCTGATGCTGGAAAGATTGAGGGCAGGAGAAGAGGGCATCAGAGGATGAGACGGCTGGATGGTATTAGCGATGCAACGGGCATGAACTTGGGCCAACTCCAGGAGATGGTGAGGGACAGGAAGGCCTGGGATGCTGCAGTCCATGAGGTCACAAAGAGTTGGACACAACCGGGCAACTGAACAACAGCCAGACGACTGCAGACCCTCTCCTTCTAATGTGTTGTATTCCCCAGGCAGGATAAAAAGTGATTATTAGCAAAGTACCTTTCAGCTCTATGATTTTTGGTTTGAGACTTAACTATTAGTAACATTCATGACCTCTGCAGTGTCACGGAAGTTAGACAAAGGAAATGATCCAGTCCTATTCTTTTTAAAAAAACTTTTTTGGATGTGGACCATTTTGAGAGTCTTTATTAAATCTATTACCATGCTGCTTCTGTTTTATGGTTTGATTTTTTGACAGGAGGCAGTGGGCCCTTAGTGCCCCGACCAGGGACTGAACCCGCACACCCTGCATTGGAAGGTGAGGTCTCGGCCACTGGACCGCCAGGGAAGTTCCCAGTTCTCGTCTCCTCAAAATTCCCCATTTTAAAAGGAGATGACAATATACATTTACTATCCATTGCTTTTACCATAGGGATGCTATACTTAGCCATATTCCCTGCACACTGAACTTTCCCCTATATTTAAGTCTAACTAGAATTTTAAACGGGACAGGAAGAAATATAAAGAAACTATACAATCTAAGAGATTATAAAGGATCAAAATAATGCTATGGCCCTGAGTGCTGGGGCAGCCCTTGGGGAGGGTGAGGAGTGTGTCCAGGCGTGGGTGGGGGAGGGCAGGGAGAGGAGTGTGTCCAGGCGTGGGGGGCGGGAGGGCAGGGAGAGGAGTGTGACCAGGCGTGGGGGGCAGGAGGGCAGGGAGAGGAGTGTGTCCAGGCGTGGGTGGGGAAGGGCAGGGAGAGGAGTGTGTCCAGACGTGGGGGGGGGGGGGGAGGGCAGGGAGAGGAGTGTGTCCAGGCGGGGCGGGGGGGGAGGGCAGGGAGAGGAGTGTGACCAGGCGTGGGGGGCAGGAGGGCAGGGAGAGGAGTGTGTCCAGGCGTGGGTGGGGGAGGGCAGGGAGAGGAGTGTGTCCAGGCGGCGGGTGGGGGAGGGCAGGGAGAGGAGTGTGTCCAGGCGTGCAGGGGGCGGGAGGGCAGGGAGAGGAGTGTGTCCAGGCGTGGGGGGCAGGATGGCAGGGAGAGGAGTGTGTCCAGGCGTGGGGGACGGCAGGGCAGGGAGAGGAGATGAGGGAAGAGGAGGTGCAGGGGAAGAGCCCAGGGAAGACAGCACCCCGGGAAGAATCTCAACAGCGGGAACGACTCGGGGCAAGTTCTAGAAATCAGCAATAGTACCAGAGAGGAGCATGGAAGTCACTCCTGTGTTAGTCATCTCGAACATCTCTTATACCTTGCCCTAAAGCAACCTGGTCCTGACGAGTCCTGACTTGAAATCATAATGAATGGGAAGGAAAGCAAAACTGCACCCAAAAGTCAGGGCTGAATGAAGTCATGGTTTTAAGACTTTACTGTAAAAATCCAGCAAGTCATTGTTCCCTAACTACTGACCTCCCCAGCAATACTGTCGCTCGCTGTATTTAACAGCAGCTGAGGAAGCTGTCTGTCAGCTTTAACATTAGCACCCTCGTATTTTTAACTTTTTATTTTGCATTGGGGCATAGCCGATTAACAATGCTGTCAGAGTTTCAGGTGGACAGCAGAGGGACTCAGCCATACATACACGTGTATTCATTCTCCCCCAAACTCCTCTCCCATCCAGACTGCCGCACCTCCAATTTTTATAGTGTTCAACGACTTTTAAAGGTTCCTCATGACCTCCCGCAGGTCCAAGTCTCTCTCTGTGGCAGGGCCACTGTTCTTAAAGAGTGAAGACGCTGAGAAATTCAGGCCCAAAGGATTTGTGTGTGGACACACAGCGGGTGGGAAACACATCACCAGGGACAGACCCCTGGACACTCCTAGACAGTAATACTTACAGAGAAACGAAACCTGGCTCTCCTCACTGAAAACAGGAGGCTCGATCAGGAAGTACTCGACATCCCAAGCTTCTCTAAACCATACAACCCAGAATAATAAACCACCTCACACCAAAAAGGAAGGAAGAAACTGACATAATCCTACTTCAAACTGGATGTGAATTTAGGTGTGAATTTAGGTCACCTATGTGCAGTTCCTTTTAAAAATTATTCCCCCAAAGATCCAAATGCCACAAAGTCTGCAGCCTAAGAGAGATCCTGAAGTGTCCTGAGTCCGTTCTTGGGTATCCCAGAGTATTTCACCTTAATGATCAGGGAGATAAAGCCATCAGTTCTATTGCTTTTTTTTTTTTGGACCTCAGACGATGGAAAATGTACAGTGTCCTCTCCCTTCTGCAAAACATTTCCACAGTCAGGACTTCTCTGGGAGTGCTCCCATAATGGGGTGCGGGGTGAGGGGTGGTCCACTGGCTACCCCAGGTGTACTGAGTGGCATGACCCTCCCAGGACCCCAGGGACATCCCATTCCATCTATAGCCCGCAGCATAGCAGAACCAGACCGACATGTGTGAACTCTATGAGCAAATGAATTTGTTTCACACTGTCCCGACATTCTTTCAGAAAAGAACACAAAACCTCAAGAAAAGGATCAGACCTGGGCAGTAGAGTAAGATGGCCCGGCCCCACTAGCAGAGCTAGAAAACACGCCGAGACTCTCATCTCACTCTGACATTTAGACTCTTGTGAAACCTCAAGGGAAAAGGCCTGTCCCTCAGCCCTCATGGCCCCAAGGACCACAGCCTGCTCTGTTCTGGGAAGACTACCCGGGGCCAGTCGCAGGCCCTGCTGATGAAGGCAGTACAGCCTCTCCGCTGGTACAAAGGGCTTCGGGGCACACAGACTGGGTCTGAATTCCAGCTTCACCATCTACTGCCGTTCATTATACAGAGGCCATTTAAATAGTCAAGGCATTTCTGCAAGAATCTAAGCTCCTCACAAGAAGGTGTTCTCATCCTTGGAAATGGTATCAGAACATGGAGAGAAGGAATAGATTTTGAAATAGGGCCCATCAGAGAAACATCGCTCTCTGAACATCCCTTGTGTCATATTATCTCTTTATCTAACAAGCTCCAGAATGTCTCCATTGCTTGAAGCCAGCATTTTCCAAAGAGTTCTTGAGATAATCTTTGAAAACAGTTTTGTGTCTAAATATGATTTGCAAACCCAGCATAAAGCATCTCCATCTTGGAGACTCAGAAAGCATATCAACATAGCTGCTCTGAAAACCCCTGCCTTGAAGGCAGATGTTTCACTTGATTAATCCAGGGTTTCCTGAACTCAACTGACCATCTCTGTACCCTGTGTTAACAGAACACACTTTTCTGCCAAAGTTCACTCCAGCTTTCAGGTTCCTCCCAAGTCCGGTCACCCTGTCTCTAACTGAATAGTCCACACCAAACCTAGACCCACTTATCACATAGGTTAAATTTTCCTGGGCACTGTCCCCTGACCATGCCTTTTGTGAATAATAGCTTTTCTGAGATATAATTCACAGAACACACATTCACCCATTTAAAGTACACAATTCAATGGGTTTCAGTGCATTTGCAGAGTTGTGCATCCATCCACGCAATCAATTACAGAAAATTTTCACCACCAGCCCCCACCAAAACAAAACCAAAAAAACATACTGATCAGCAATCACTTCCCATTCCCCCTTGAACCTCCAGCCCTGGGCAAACACTAATCTACCTCCCTCTATATATTTGTCCATTCTGGACACTTCATATAAGTGGAATCACACTCTGTGTTCTTTCATGTCTGGCTTCTTTCATTGAGCATGTTTTCAAGGTTCATCCCTGTGGTACCGTGTATCATATCTTGTTCCTTTTTATGTGCCATATTCCACTGTATGGGTATACCCATATTTTATTTACCAATTGGTTGGTTGATGGATTTTTAGATTTTTTTCCTCTGCCTTTCGGCTACTGTGAACAATTCTATGTGAACATTCCATTAAATATGAATGTCTGTGGGTAAGTTTCTGTGTGAATATGTTTTCATTTCTCTTGGAATGTGTTTTCATATCTAAGAGCAGAATGGCTGAGTCATGTGATAGCACTGTCTAAACTTTTGAAGAACTGCCAGACTATTTTGCAAAGCAGCTGCACCATCTTACATTCCCACTTGCAGTGTATCAGGATTCTAATTTCTCCACATCCTTGCCAACACCTGTGAAGTCTTCGACTACAAACATCCTAAGGGGCGTGAAGTACATGTGGCTATGGTTTTGTGACTATGTGCTTTAGTTTTAAGGTTTTGTGCTTTTTGAGGCCCCACTGTTGGGGTAATGATCATTCTCTTCCACCGACCTAGATGTCTGCATCTCACCTTATAAATCTGAGCAATTCATCAAGATCCGGCTTCAACACTACACTTTCTTGGACCAGATGTGACAATCATCCCCAAACTCAATTCAAACGACCCTGAGCGTGACTTTGGTTTACACTTCCTGCAGTTACAGGCTTTTTGGTCTACTGTGTCCTCTCTCTCCAGAAAGACTGTGGACACCTTAAGAAGTGGAGAGAGGTCTCACATTTCCTAGTGTTCACTTAGCAAGGAGCCTGTCAAATCACTGATACTTTACAAATGTTGGCTGATGTGATTTAACCCAGGAACTGAGGCTAGAATGAGGGTAGGTAAAAGTGAGAGAAAGGGCATTTTGGATCATGAAGAAGGGAGGAGCAGAAATAAAGCTATGGTCAGTCCCATTTCTCACAGGGAACTATAGGTTCTTATGTAGAAGGCAGAATTCACAAGTTTGATGTTTCAAGTTACTTCAGCCCTTTTATTCACTGTAAGTCTCCATGTACTCTCAAGCCTCATCTGAGGTCAACAAGGGTAGGGACAGCGAACCAATCGTCTTGCCATTGTGTCTCCTCATCCTTTCCAGCACAAGACTCTGCAGGAACTCTCGGGGTGGGGATGAAGGTCTGGATTTATCCCTTGGAGCTTTGACAGACTTCCCTCATACACTCAAGGCATTGTGAGTTGGAGAGACCTAGAGTGAACCACATTAAGAAAGAAAATCCAGTCCACAGTGAATCAAGAGAGAGAATTGCTGAGTCCAAGGTCAACTGAGTCACTGTCACCACGGGCTAGGAGTCGTTAACGTTAGCTTCTTGCACCCTTAATCACCCAGCTGTTGTGGAGGCTCAGGTTCAAAGCACACTGTGTTAGACCACGGTGACTTGATCCACATAACAATCATTTCAGCAACTCACTGATGAGTCAGGAAGCACACCACACAGTTGGCAGACGAATTGTAAAGTGAGTGTGTTTAGTATTCGAAGTTGACAGTGAAGGCCCAGAATGGAAATACAGCAAAAACCGTCCCTGCATCTGACCAGTGAGTCTCCCTGTTTCCCTGCAAAGATTCTGCTGGGGCTTCTAACATGCCCCTCAGATCAATAGCAGAAACCCTGAGCTGCTGACATCAGAACTTATTCAAAAATAGCTCTCTCCCCCGAGCCACATGTGCTGGCCTTATACTTCTTATGCACGTTCATGAGCAAAAATTGCACAAGAATTTCAGCAGTATTATTTTCTACGCCCTGGGACTTGGTGGGTAAAACGATTATACACCTTAAGACCTTAAAGAAAACCCTTAGTTAAGCAATTCTTTGTCCAACTTTAAAATCCAAACTCCTTAATCAACAAATGCATTCCCCTAAGCAAGATCATATCACCACCACCCTGGATGCCCACCCCTGTCCCTTCCCACTAATGGGCATGAACAAGGACCCAAACAAGTGAAATAACCTGAGAGTAGAGTAACTGTGTGCACAGCTTCATGCGTAGAAAGAATGGAGGCATTCAGTCAAGAGGATCTATAAGCTGGAGGCAAGAGGGTTCTCAAAGCTGTAGGGGAGCCTCAAGAAGTCTGATAAAGAAAAGCTGTTTGGCAGAAACCAATGTGACACTGTAATTATCCTCCAATTAAAAATTAAAAAAGAAAACAAACTTCTGATACATCTAAGTGCAACTAGCTAGGAGAACAAAATGGGATGGAAACTAACATCAAGGACATCCATGAGAGGACAGTCTCAGGGAGCTGGCAGAACCTGGAGCATGGTAGAAGTTGTTGGAACCAGGCCACAGTCACCTTCCATTTCAGAACCATAAGGACACCATCTGTAAAGCAGTAAGGATGGTCTTCTTCACATGAAGCAAGCGAGGACTCGGCGTGAGTGCTTCTCCCGAGACACAGAAGCCTGCCCAGGCCCCAGGTCCCCTGCACTGTGCACGCACTGGAGCGGGGCCACGTGCTGCGTCACACCACCCCTCACCCCTCCCCGCCCCGCGACACAACCCTGAACCACACTTAAGTCTGCAGTGTGTGCCTCCACGGCTTACCAAGCTAAGGGACCCCTGGTCACGCCCAGAACACGGTATGTGGCCTTTTTATGACGTTAGAGAGGTCAAAGGTCGTGTTTAGCTCATTTTGGAAAAATGAAACAGTTGTAGATCATTCTACTTATTATACCGTTTCTGTTCTCTGATCACTGCTCATATTAAATATGGTCATTGTGTTTCTATGAGGAAGCAGATCTTTTACACACCGATCTCCACAGCCAGCAACAAGACATTATAAACTAGTAAGGAAGCTTACAGAACAGTTTTTCCTCATGGAAACTTTTACTGGGCTGAAAATTATACTCTGACATCCACGGCAGCACTGACCATCTTAAATGGGACTCCCTCTCACTCCTCTCTACACAGTCCTGCTCCCCACAAAGCACTCCTGCTTTTCCTGCTAGCTCTGTAAGATGTTCTTTAGAGGGGGCAAGAAAGACTGAGCTGAAAGGATCCAGCATTTTACTGTTAACTGGAAAATGCATTTCCACCAAAACTTTGGTAAAACTATCTTTCCCTATACTATACCTTGACAGTTCAAGAACAGCATGGTGGTAAATTTTACATGTCCATTTGGCTAGGCCACAGTTTCCAGACATTTGGCCAAACACTAGTCTGGATACTGCTATAAAGGTGTTTTGTTTTTGTTTTTTCATTTAAGACGAAATTAACATTTACATCAGTAGACACGGAGAAAGGCAGATTACTCTTCATAATGTGGGTAGGCCTCATCCAATCAGTTGAAGGTCATGAGACAAAAAACTCTGACATCCCCACCAAAGAGAATTCTGCCAGTAGATTGCCTTCAGACTCAAAATCTTGTACCATCTTTTCCCTGGATCTCCAACCTGCCAGCCTAATCCTGCAGATTTTGGACATGCCAACCCCCAACAGCTGCACAAGCCAATTTCTTAAAATAAAAACCCCTCTCTTAAGGCGAGGGTGTGATGTTTCAAGAGAACAGCATTGAAACATGTATATTATCTAGGGTGAAACAGATCACCAGCCCAGGTTGGGTGCATGAGACAAGAGCTCAGGCCTGGTGCACTGGGAAGACTCAGAGGAATCGGGTGGAGAGGGAGGTGGGAGGGGGGACCGGGATGGGGAATACATGTAAATCCATGGCTAATTCATTTCAATGTATGACAAAAACTACTGTAATGATGTAAAGTAATTAGCCTCCAACTAATAAAAATAAATGGAAAAAAAAAAAACCCTCTCTTCACACACACACACACACACACACACACACACACACACTCGAACCCTGACTAATACACTCACCTAGCCTACTTTCTGATGAAACAGACCTGCAGCTATCTCTCTGAGTTAGAATAAGAAGAGCAACATGAGACCCACTTAAGTGTCTAAACAGAACACCACTTTCAGGCTAAAACTCTGAAACCACTACGCTTGACTGCTAATTTGAAGCTTCTATTTCTGCCCCAAATGCCTGGCATTTTAAGAAGTTGCCAGAGTCTTGGTTCTTTCAAAACGGAGCCTTCAGTGAGATCTGTAAAATGAATGGTGATGGTATAAAATGGATTCATTACACCTGGAGAAGAGGCAAGACAGCCAAAAGGAAGTCAAGGAGAGATGAGACACAAGGCATTAACTGCACTGCTCATCAGAGTCTAAGGACCCACTGCTCTCCAAGCCTAGGCTCAGGTTCATAAGAAGAAGATGAAGACTTGAGGAAATGTGGTTAAGAAAAGAACCTGAGGTTGATTTGGTTTCCAAAACACTTCAAACCCAGAATCACCACCCCACCACCGAGAAAAAGCAGCCGAAGAAGGTGGACACTCCCCGTTCCACCCTCTGATGACCCAGGAGGACTTCTGGGCTAAGGTTATTCTTACCTGGCCATCTGTTTGTAGGCTTCCTCTGCCACAGCAAAGATGTGGGGGTCCATATCCCCCATGTTCTGGCCACTGTAGGCATAGATGACATCTTGACCGTAGATTGGCAACTGATCATAAGGATTAATGGCAACAAGCACGATACCTGTGAATAGACATTGCGCTCAGATTCTGAGAGCATGACTGCTTCCTGACATGAGATTTGTTTTAAAACTTTTAATTTTGTATTAGAGTATAGCCGATTAACAATGTTGTGATAGTTTCATGTAACCAGCAAAGGAACTCAGCCATACATATATGTGTGTTCATTCTCCCCCAACTTCCCCTCCCAACCAGGCTGCCACATAACATTGAGCAAAGTTCCATGTGCTATACAGTAGGTCCTTGTTGGTTATCCATTTAAGATACAGCAGTGTATACATGTTGATCCCAAATTCCCTAAATATCCCTTCCCTGCATCCTTTTGCCCTGGCAACCATAAGTTCATTCTCTAAGTCTGTGAGTCCTTTCTGGTTTGTAAGCTCATTTGTATCATTTCTTTTCAGATTCCACATATAAGGGATGTCATATGATATTTCTCCTTCTCTGACTTTCTTCACTCAGTATGACAATTTCTAGGTTCATTCATGTTGCTGCAAATGGCATTACTTCATTCTTTTAAATGCATGAGTAATATTTCATTGTATATATTTACCACATCTTCTTTATTCATTCCTCTGTTGATGGACATTTAGGGTGCTTCCATGTCTTAAATACCGTAAAGAGTGCTGCAATGGACACTGGGATGCATGTATCCTTTTGGATATTTTTCTCTGGATATAAGCCCAATAGTGGGATTACAGGGTTACATGCAATATAACATAACAATATATGGTAGCTCTATTTTTAGTTCCTTAAAAAGAACCTCCATCTGTTCTCCATAGCGGCTATACTAATTTACGTTCCCACCAACAGCGTAGGAGAGTTTCCGTCTCTCCCTCCACACCCTTTCCAGCACTAATCGTTTGGGGTTTTTGTCAAGATAGCCATTCTGGCTGGTGTGAGGTGGTATCTCATTACAGTTTTGATTTGCATTTCACTAATAATTAGTGATGTTGAACATCTTTTCATGTGCCTCTTGGCCATCTGTATGTCTTCTTTGGAGAAATGTCTATTTAGGCCTTTTCATTTGTTGATTGGGTTGTTTGTTTTGATGAGGGTAAGCAACAAAAGTTGTTTGTAAATTTTAGAGACTAATCCCTTGTCAGCCACATCACTGGCAAATATTTTCTCCCAATTTGTGGGTTGTTTTTTTGTTTTGTTTACTGTTTCCTTTGGTATGCAAAAGCTTTTTCAGTTTACGTAGATCCCATTTGTTTACTTCTGCTTTTATTTTCCATTATTCTGGGAGATGAATTGAAAAACATATTGCTGCAATTTACATCTGAAAGTGTTCTGCCTATGTTTTCCTCTAGGAGTTTTATGTCTGGTCTCACATTTAGGTCTTTAATCCATTTTAAGCTTATTTTTGTGTGTGTGGTGTTAAAGAATAATCTAATTTTTATTTTTTTACATGTAGCTGTCCAGTTTTCCTGGCACTCCTTGTTGAAGAGACTGCTTTTCCAATATTGTGTAGTCTTGTCTCCTTTGTCATAGATTAATTGAGCATAGGTGCATGGGTTTATTTCTGGGCTTTACATCCTATTCCATCTATCTATATTTCTATTTTTGTGCTAGTTCCATACTGTTTTGATGACTGCAGCTTTGTAGTATAGTCTGAAATCAGAAAAACTAATTCCTCCAGCTCCATTTTTCGTTCTTAAGATTGCCTTGGCTATTCTGGGTCTTTTGTGACTTCATACAAATTTTAAGAATTTTTGTTCTAGTTCTGTGAAAACTGCCATTAGTAATTTGATAGGGGTTGTACTGAATCTGTAGATTGTCTTGGGTAGTATACTGACATGAGTTTTAAAGGTCCCTGTTCACTTACATGAAAACTAAAGAAGAAAAGATGAACAGGATGAGTCTTAACCAATCACTCAACTAAATCAAGATGTATCTGTGTTTATCAAGCACTCTACTAGGCCCTAATGGGGAAAAGAAGGACAGGTCAGGCCTCTCTTCAAACACCCTGGAGCATGAATAAGCACATATGCATGGGCGTACACACAAACGCTCAACAAACTGAATTCATAAAATAGATACGTACAAACTGCTGTAGGATCAGAAAAAGAGGATTCTTAACCCTGCCAAGAGGTGTTACGCTTAAAAAAAAAAAAATCTCAAAACTAAAATCTTTAAAAGGGACTGTTAATTTTCTCATTTGTATATGGGTTGTCTTAACTAAAATACAAACAACTTGTGAATGGGAAATGTGATTACACATCTTAATGTCAAACCTTGGCTCAAATATTAACTGTGTGACTTTGCCAATTCCTTAACTTCTGAGTGTCTTAGCTTCATGGACTGCAAAATGGGGATGGTAATTGCATTTCCCTGGTTATCCTGAGGGTAAAATGCTTCATAGAGAGCAATTCAGACCAGCATCTTGCATAGTAAGCACTGAGTGTCAGCTATTTTTTTTTATTATCTCACATTGTATTATACCATGTATTATCTTTCATTTCACTATTTTTTCCATCCTGTGTTCCCAAAAGGACACAATGTGAAGATGGGTTCAATAAATACACATTGAAGAGTTATTAAGTCCTTTAACCCTTCAGATTTTTTATAGAAGGACAAGGTAAACTGATATTTGAGAATGTGAAAAGAGTTAAAAAAAAAAAAACCCAACAATTCAATCCTGAAGATAAGACAAATGCATGCCTTTTTCTTTCACATAAAGAACATTCTGGATCTCAAGGGAACCATGGACACATATAAAAAATGTGAACGTTTCCAGTCCTTTGGGGAAGAGAAGGCAGGAATGGAAAGGGTCACTGCCAAGATGGGAGAGCTCTGCCATTGTGATGCCTTCTGGTGTTTGGTGAAGAAGTACAGTCAAGAGAATGAGAAGGCAAATTATAGACACATCTGATAAAGGCCTGCTACCCAAAATATACAAGTAAAAAAAGTGAAAGTTGCTCAGTCGTGTCCTACTCTGTGACCCCATGGACTATATAGTCCATGTAATTCTAAATATACAAAGAACTCTTAAAATCTAACAATAAGGAAATGAACTATCTGATTAAAAAAACGGCCAAAAGACCTAAAGAAACACCTCACCAGAGAAGATACAGAGATGGGAAAGAAGCAGAAGAAGATGCTCCACACCATAAGGCACTGAGGAAACACCAGTTAAGACACCAGTGAGATGATACTCCACCCCTATTAGCATAGCCAAAATCCGGAACACTGATAACCTCAAACTCTTATTTCATCACTGGTGGCGATGCAAAAGGGCACCGTAACTTTGGAAGTTCCTTATGAAACTAAACATAATCTTATCATATGATCAAATAATCATACTCATTGGTATGTATCCAAAGGAAGAGAAAACATATTCACACAAAAACTTGTACATGAATGTTTGTAACAGCTATATTCATAATTGCCAAACTCAGAAGCAACTAACATGGTCTACAATAGGTGAATGGATAAACTATGGTACATTAAACAATGGAATATTAGTGTTATGATGGAATATCATGCAGCCATTAAAAAGAATGAAATAATGACATTCGAAGCAACATGGATGGACCTAGAAACTGTCATATTAAGTGAAGTAGGTCAAAAACAAATATTATATGATATTTCTTATGAACAGAATCTGGAAAAAAGTATACAAATGAGCTTATCTGTGAAACAGACTTAGAAAACAAACTTAAGTTTACCAGGGGTAAGGCTAGTGTAGGTAAGTTAGGGAGTTTGGGGATGACATACACACACGCTATAATCAAAATGGATAACCAACAAGGACCTACAGTACCTGTTCAATATTACATAACAATCTAAATGGGAAAATAGTTTGAAAAGAATAGATACAGGTACATGTATAACTGATGTAACTGGTGGCTCAGACAGTAAAGCCATGCCTGCTAGGTGGGAGACCTGGGTTCAACCCCTGGATCAGGAAGATGCCCTGGAGAAGGAAATGGCAACCCACTCTAGTACTCTTGCCTGAAAATACCATGGACAGAGGAGCCTGGTAGGCTACAGTCCATGGGATCGCAAAGAGTCAGACACAACTGAGCAACTTCGCATTCATAGAACTGATATAACTGGGGCTTCCCTGGTGGCTCAGCTAGTAAAGAATCTGCCTGCAATGCAGGAGACCTGGGTTCGATCCCTGGGTTGGGAAGATCCCCTGGAGAAGGGAAGGGCTACCTACTTCAGTATTCTGGCCTGGAGAACTCCATGGATTATACAGTCCATGGGGTGGCAAAGAGTCAGACATGACTGAGCGACTTTCACAGTTTATATATATATATAACTGAATCACTCTGTTGTATACCTGAAACTAACAACATTGTTAATCATCTATACTCTGATACAAAATAAAGTTGTGGTTTGTTTTTTTTTTTAAGTTTAAAAACTTGCAGCAGTGCACTCAGCACTGAGAGCAGAGGCCTGAGCCAGGACCCTGGGATGGATTTACTGTCTTCCTACTGACTCCAGGGCTGCGCCTGAGCCAGCAAGCCACATGGCATGGCCCATTGCTTCCCTGGTTGAGCTTTAACACCAATCCTTCCAAAGAGATGTATGGCAGCCTAACTAAGCCACATTCACTGATCGCAAACTTTCAAGTGAGAGGTACTTATTAATATAAATGAGACTGAAAGTAGGATTCTTAACCATTGGAGTTTAACATGTAAAGTCTAAAGATTGGAAGCACTTCCAAACACACACAGCCAATAGATACCCCCTACTTACCACAGTAAGTGTAGATATGGTTGGACTCCAGGAAGCGGACCTTTAAATTATGCAAAACTGCAGGCTCATGGAGATAGCTAAGGGCAGTTAGGTCATTTTCTCCCACCAGGATATCTGGATTCCGCAGGAAGGGAAGTTGGTTGTTTTGGACATCGATGGGGTACTCCTGAATCTAAGGAAAGGCAAGTAAGAGACACAAAAAGGCACAGTCATGAATCTTTTAGCCTGTATTCAATGTTCAGTCTTGTCCGCTAGGATCACTACCCCAATATGATCATAAATGAAGGTAAATAACACATTTCAAAGAAAGCGAGTTGAACAAAAATATCTGTGTTTCCATAAGAGACCAGTCCAGGTAGAAAATTTGCAGAAAACAATCCCAGTGTATCAAGTGAATGGCATGAGAAATTCAGGAAGCACAGGTAGATTTAATAAGGTGTTCTTCTGCTTCTCAACGCAAAAATACTTACTGAGGCTTTAATTCTATTGCAGTAGGAGTGCTGGTCTTTCTCCCATGCAGGATGGCTTCTTTGGCTTGCCCCCACTTAATGCTGGAGGTTCTTTACCCTTTCTCACATCATCCAGCTCATTCTCTGTTTATTATCTTGCAACCAGCCAACTGCTCTCCATGAATTTCATTCAAGTTGTTCACATGTTTTTTCCCCAACCTAACTGCAAGCTATTTTAGGGCAGTAACTATACTTTGATCTAAAGTATATAAGAATTTGATGGGTGTGCATGTGTGTGTAATTAGGGATGTGTGATTACACATCTGAAGGTCAAATCTCAAATACAAGGTGCCAACCTTGTACTCGTAGCATACACAGTACTGTGTGTGCTAAGTCGCTCAGGCATGTCCAACTCTTCGTGACGTCATGGACTGTAGCCCGCCAGGCTCCTCTGTCCATGGGATTCTCCAGGCAAGAATACTGGAGTGGGTTGCCATTTCCTTCTCCAGGGGATCTTCCTGACCCAGGGATTGAACTGGGGTCTCCTGCATAGAAGGCGGGTTCTTTACCGACTGAGCTATGAGGGAAGCCTATACACAGCACTTGGACTACATAAATATTCAAAACACATTTAGGGACAGGACGTTTAACTGATTACATGTACACATGTAATCAGTACAAAGATGTAATTAATGAAAGGAAGTGTTCTTTAACATTTAAACAGGAGGAACTTGGCTGCTGCTTACCATGTTTTATCAGAGTGTTAAGTTTCTTAAAAATCATCTGAAACCTTGTAAAAAGAGTTTCCTCAACACAGCTTATTTTCAGGAGCTCTTGTGTGGGGTTCAGGAATATCAATTGTTAAAAATCCCCATGTAATTCTGATACAGGTGGTCTATGAATCACATGTTAAGAATCACTAGTCTTTACAAGTCTTTCAGGAAGTTCTATAGATGTAGCCTCGATTACTGGGATTAACAGTTGGTTTCTAAAAGAATATGAATATCAGTGCTCTCTCCTGCCCCACTTTGAGACTTGTACTACCAGATACTAAGGTACATTATTAAAGCTACTGTGATACTGGCTTAAATTGAAGTACTAATGGTGTTAAAAGAGGCAGATAAATGAAACATAACACCAGATCCAGAAATAAATGCAAGCACATATGGGTAAAATTTATTCATAACACTAAACTAGCAAATAAATTGATAAAAGGGATTTTTCAGTAGTAGGAGGTAAACTTGCAGCCATTTAGAAAAAAAATTGAGTCAATGTTCCATTCTTCCCCATATTAAATAAATGTTAGATGGGAAAAAAAGTAAACATTAAAATCAAAAAGTAAAGTAAAACCAATAAGAAAATGTGGGTAAATCTTCACAAAAGCTTTGAAAGAAAGTAACTTTAAAGGGTAATACAAAAGCCAGAACAATGAAGGAAACTATTCATTAATTTGACTACAATCTAAAACTTTAAAACCATCATAAAACACACCATAGGCTAGACTAAGTCGCTTCAGTCACGTCCCACTCTTTGCAACCCTATGGACCGTAGCCTGCCAGGCTCCTCTGTCCATGGGGTTCTCCCAGCAAGAATACTGGAGTAGGTTGCCGGGCCCTCCTCCAGGGGATCTTCCCAACCAGGGACTGAACTCATGTCTGCTATGTCTCCTGCACTGGCAGGCGGGTTCTTTAACACTAGCATCACCTGGGAAGCGCTTAAAAAACACACCATGTGCAGAGCAAATTGAGAGAAGGGGACAGTTATTCTGCATTATTTAATGGAATCAACATTCTTAATAATTGAAGAGTTATAAGAAATTAAAAAGAAAAGCAATACCCCCACAGAAAACTGTGCACAGAATACAGGTCACAAGGAATTATTAATGGATAATATATGAAAAACTATTCAGCTTCACCATTAATGAAAGAGAGGCAAATAAAAGATTATTTAGAGCCATTATCCATCAACTAAGCAAAATAAAAACTGACAGGACCCCAACCAGGAAGGGTGTGGGCAAAAGGGTTGAGACTGATTTAACCTTTCTGGAGGGCAGCTGGCAACACGTTATCAGAATTTTTCATAAATATTCTTCCTCGCCACCAGGAGACAATCTTACAAATGATCAAAGATATCAACTCCCGAAGCTATAAATATGAAAGTAAAGTGCAACATAGACCTATATTTACAGTCAGGCAGCTGCCAAAGCATTCTGCTGCATCTAACAAAAGGCACATTATCAAATGAAATCTATAATAGGATTCCACTGATTTTAAACTATATATTAAAGTCTGTCTGGAGAAGGAAATGGCAACCCACTCCAGTATTCTTGCCTGGGGAATCCCATGGACAGAGAAGTCCGGCGGGCTACAGTCCATGGGCCCGCAAAGAGTTGGACACAACTGAGTAACTAAATAACAAAAGTCTATCTGGAATAATATCCCCACAAAATATCAATGATTATCTGTGTTAGTGAGGTTTTCTTTTGTACAGTTTCCTGTTATTGAATTTGTTTTAATTTTATTTCATAATTGAATGATAATTGCTTTACAGAATTGTGTTGTTCTTGTTCATTGTTCAGTCACTCAGTCGGGTCTGACTCTTTGTGACCCCATGGACTCCAGCAAGGCAGGAGTCCATCCATCCCTGTCCTCCACCATCTCCCAGAGATTGCTCAAACTAATGTCCCTCAAGTCAGTGATGCCATCCAACCATCTCATCCTCTGTTACCCTCTTTCCCTCCTGCCTTTAATCTTTTCCAGCATCAGGGTCTTTACTAATGAATGGACTCTTCACATCAGGTGGCCAAAGTATTGGAGTTTCAGCTTCAGCATCAGTCCTTCCAATGAATATTCAGGGTTGATCTCCTCTAGGATTGACTGGTTGGATCTCCTTGCAGTCCAAGGGACTCTCAAGGGTCTTGTCCAACACCACAGTTTAAAAGCATCATTCTTCGGCACTCAGCCCTCTTTATGGCCCAACTCTCACATCCACACAAGACTACTGGAAAAACCATAACTTTGATTATACAGACCTTTGTTGGCAAAGTAATGTCTCTTCTTTTTAATATGCTGTCTAGGTTTGTCATAGCTTTTCTTCCAAGGAGCAAGTTTCTTTTCATTTCATGGCTGCAGTCGCCATGTGCAGTGATTTTGGAGCCCAAGAAAATAGAGTCTGTCACTGTTTCCATTGGTTCTCCATCTATTTGCCATGAAGTGATATCAACATGAATCAGTCATATGTATACATATGTCTCCTCCCTTTTGAAAAATGTAAATCTGGGACTTCCCTAGTGGTCAAGTGGGTAAGACATTGCACTTTCAATGCAGTGGGCCCAGGTTTGATCCCTAGTCAGGGAACTGGACCCCGCATGCATGCATGCCTTAAATAAGAGTCCTCATGCCCCAATGAAGGTCCTGCATGGCGCAGCTAAGATGTAGCTAAGACCCAGTGTGGCCAAAATAAATTAAACATTTCATAAAGTAAAACAAAAACATTAATCAAGGCTCCCTTCTTTCTGTGAAAAGCTCTTTTATTGTCATTCACCTTACTCCATACAGGAGGTCAGCAAACAACTATCATGAAGATGCAGATAAGATTTCCAAAATGTGGGAAACAAGGGGCAAACAGAGATTGCGGAGAGTCAGTTTTTATTCATTCAACTCAAGAGGGGCTCCCTCGCCCACTTCATCTCCTGTAGAGTAGGTGGTATCACGGGGCCTAACCAGACCTCCACACGGGAGCCATTCGGAAGACTCCCCAGTGGAGATGTCCATCACCCAGCAGGAGCTTGTCAGCTCTCTCTCTCATGGCTCTCCACCCCACCTCTCATGTAAGCAACACGGGGACAGCCAGGTGCAGAACCACAGCGCTCCCCCAGCCAAGCCCTCACGTGTCAGATCACAAAGCTGGGACCTGAGCCCGCTATCTTTAGACCCCGAGGTAGACATGCTGCCATTTCATCTTTTCTCTGATGAATCTCCCCTCAGACGACTCTCACCCAAGTGTGCGGAGGGAAACGCACATGCGGTTTTGCAAAAATGTGGTCCAAAAAAATAAGCCAATGGGAAGGGAACGGCTACCCACTCCAGTATTTGTGCCTGAAGAATTCCATAGACAGAGGACAAAGGTGGGCTACAGTTCATGGGATCGCAAAGAGTTGGACATGACTTAGCAATTTAACATTTTCTACACATTGGTGATAGTAAAGTTGATAAGGAGGAAAAATGCCCAGAGCGGCAGCAAAGAGGTAGAAGCTGCAAGCTAAGCATTCAAAGCTACAGACTTCTAGCGGGATGCACATCCAGAGGGAGGAAGGGAATGAGAGCCTTAAGGACACTTCTTTTCTTTAACAGGTATTTGATTCTAACACTGCTGCTAGTGTCAAACACTTACAGCTAACATGGTTTTACTGGAAATCAAAGGGTTTATGACATGATCAGAGACAATTAACTTTCTGGCACACACACACACAAAAGACTTCACTGCATAATAATCAGGCCTTTGGAGGTAAACAGGAGCCTGAATTTTAATACCTTTCTCAAGATTAATGCTCAGTCACCCACTTAAGAGTGGACTTTCTCCTCTCAAGGCCAGGAGTTGGGAATCAGGAACACGTGGGAGTCTCCCGTTGATTTCCATCTAGCAAATGGAAAGGGATAAGAGGAAGACACCCTAACCCTAGACTTGGACTTACCAGTAGATGGCTATTTAAATTGAATTCATTAAAGCTAAATGTAATGAATGCTTCAGTTTCTCACACTAGCCACACTTCAAAGGCCCAATAGCCACAAGGAGCTAGTGACCTCCATACTGGACAATACAGATAGAGAACATTCCACTGTAGGACAATGTTCTCTTGGTCTAGATTGCTCTAAACTCAGTGGATCTGTGATACTATAACGCTTTGTTGTTGTTCAGTCAGTAAGTCGTGTCCAACCCTTTTGCAACTCCATGGACTGGGTCCACCAGGCTCCTCTCTCCATGGGATTACCCAGGCAAGAACACTGGAGTGGGTTGCTACTTCCTTCTTGAGGGGATCTTCCCTACCCAGGAGTTGGACCCACATCGCCTGCATTGGCAGGTGGATTCTTTACCACTGAGCCACCTGGGAAGCCGCTCTAACCAGGGAAGCCCTTATAATGCTTGCTGCCATGGCACTTCAGTCGTGTCCGACTCTGTGTGAGTCGGAAGCCCACCAGGCTCCCCCGTCCCTGGGATTCTCTGGGCAAGAATACTCGAATGGGTTGCCATTTCCTTCTCCAATGCATGAAAGGGAAAAGTGAAAGGGAAGTCGCTCAGTCGTGTCCAACTCTTAGCGACCCCATGGACTGCAGTCTACCAGGCTCCTCCATCCATGGGATTTTCCAGGCAAGAGTACTGGAGTGCAGTGCCATTGCTTAATGCTTAGTGGGTGCTTAAAAAAAAAATCAGTTGAATGAACGTCTGATCTTTTCAAGACCTCTCCCATACCTCGATTCATGTCCACGTTACATGGTAGCACAGCAAGGGAACATAAAAACATCTTCAAATGACAAATCCCAACACAAAGATTGGGAGTCACTGGTCAGCATATATGGTAGAGAGGAGAAAGAAGTGTTCTTTATTCATAGAACCAGAAGGTCTAGAGGAAAGAAAAGCTAGTGAAAATAAAGTCAGCAGCAGGCAACCCTAAGGTACCACATGGCTCATCCTTTGATACAAACGAGCCCAACTAGGAGTTAAAGCTTGAATGCAAACCTTCGCCGTCAGCTAAAGCAGTGGTTCTCAACCCTCCCCACACCTAGGAATCCCATGGGGAGCTTGCAAAAAGATGCTATGCTGTGTCCTAGCTCCAAACTCTGATTTAAGTTGTTTGGCTGTGCTGGGGCTTTGCAGAATTTTTAGAAACCCTCAAGAGTTTCTATTGTGCAGACAAAGTTGAGAACCACTGAACTCAGTGGTTCTGCTGTGCTGAGCCCATTGCTTCTCTTCCACAGACAGCAGCTGCCCCAGCTGTAAGATGAGAGGCTGCTGCTGCTGCTAAGTCGCTTCAGTCGTACCTGACTCTGTGCGACCCCATGGACGGCAGCCCACCAGGCTCCCCCATCCCTGGGATTCTCCAGGCAAGAATATTGGAGTGGGTTGCCATTTCCTTCTCCAATGCATGAAAAGGAAAAGTGAAAGTGAAGTCGCTCAGTCGTGTCTGACTCGTAGCAACCCCATGGACTGCAGACTACCAGGCTCCTCCATCCATGGGATTTTCCAGGCAAGAGTACTGGAGTGGGGTGCCATCGCCATCTCCAAGATGAGAGGATTGGTCCCAATAATCTTTAAGGGCCCTTCCAACTTTATTAGTCTAAAGTACTTAACTTAGGTCAGTGGATGTGGGGGTGTTCTCTTTTATGTTCTCTTTGAGAGCTGTCCTGCAGAGAAAATAGGAGAGCCCAAGGCATGAATCCACTTACACTCACTGTAATAGCAAGTGTTCGGCGCCAGGGTCATTCAATACACACTAAAAGGCCGTTTAACATTATGTCCTAAATGAGCACAAGAAACATTCACTGAATGAATGCCCTGCTGTCTGATTCTGTAATGGTTCTGTGTTTAAGTCTTACATCTCCACCTTTTCCAGTCTTCGAAAAGATCATATTTCTTAAAAAGAACCTTCTGATTCCTCCCCTCATACCATTTAGCCCAGGCCCAAGCACAAGCATGCAATTACTTGAAAAATAAAACACAATGTGACTCATGTGAACTTGCTAGCGAAGAAGGGTCAGTTAGGTTATGAAGAAATAACAAATTAACCCTGAAATCTCAGTAGCTCAAGACCACAAAGGTGGTATATAATAATTGTTCATTAATAATTGTTTTTAATGAATGAATAATGAACAAATGGTGATGCAAGTAACTAAAGGAAAAAAGCCTTAGATGAAAATAGGCAATTAAAGAGTTTAAATTATATAAAAAAAAAATCACAGCAGCACAAAAGCATGAAGTCAAAGATAGCACATTCCATTAGAATACAGACTTATGAAAGTTTAGCTTTTAACATGGTATCTTTCAGCAGTGACAAGTTCAGGGCCATTGTCTCTATGGGCTTAAACCAGAGTTCCTCAACTTTGGCACTGTTTTCATTTAGGACTGATAGTTGTTTTTTTGGGAGAGGGTCCTCTGAGCAACATTCCTGACCTCTACCTGTCACTAGATGCTGATAGCAAACCCCCCTCCTCAGTTATGACAACCAAAAGTGTTTCCAGACAGTGCCAAATGTGCCTTAGGGGCAAAAATCACTGCTTCACTGGTCTCTAAGCAGAACCAGCTACGCAAAATATGCTAACACAAAAGATCATGAATTCAGCAGGGGAAGAGGTGGCTGATAAATAAGTAACAGATGTGAATGTACTTAATGCCACTGAGCTGTACTCTTAAAAATGGTGAAGACAGTAAATTTTATGTTACATGTATTTTATAATAAAATACATTAATTAAAAACATAAAACCGACTGTAGACAAAATAGTAATTGTATTGGTAAAAATATTACCAATAGATATTTACATGCAATGTATTGTTTTACCACTTAAAGGAACTGTTGTTTTTTGGTTTTTTTTTTTGCATCTGTACAATGTAACTATTCTTGCCATCTAACCAAAGTGTAATACTGTCTCAATCATGGATTATTGTGCAAAACAAAGATAAAGAGAAGAAGTATTAGAAGGCACATAAACCAATATGAAAGCAAGAAAATGGAAAAAGCTGGAAATAGAACTGCCATATGACCCAGCAATCCCACTTCTGGGCATACACACCAAGGAAACCAGATCTGAAAGAGACACATGCACCCCAATGTTCATCGCAGCACTGTTTATAATAGCCAGGACATGGAAGCAACCCAGATGCCCATCAGCAGACGAATGGATGAGGAAGCTGTGGTACATATACACCATGGAATATTACTCAGCCATTAAAAAGAATTCATTTGAATCAGTTCTAATGAGATGGATGAAACTGGAGCCCATTATACAGAGTGAAGTAAGCCAGAAAGATAAAGACCATTACAGTATACTAACACATATATATGGACTTTAGAAAGATGGTAACGATAACCCTATATGCAAAACAGAAAAAGAGACTCAGATGTATGGAACAGACTTGTGGACTCTGGGAGAAGGCGAGGGTGGGATGTTTCAAGAGAACAGCATTGAAACATGTATATTATCTAGGGTGAAACGGATAACCAGCCCAGGTTGGGTGCATGAGACAAGTGCTCGGGCCTGGTGCACTGGGAAGACCCAGAGGGATCGGGTGGAGAGGGAGATGGGAGGGGGGACTGGGATGGGGAATACATGTAAATCCATGGCTAATTCATATCAATGTATAACAAAAACTACTGTAATGATGTAAAGTAATTAGCCTCCAACTAATAAAAATTAAAAAAAAAAAAAAGAAAGAATGGAAAAACCAGGAAAAGAGAAAGAAAAAATAAATAAAGTCACTTGCACTAAGAGGCTTTACTGGCACCAGAGGAGCATCACCCGGTACCCTCAGCTCTGTGGCTTTGCCAGCTGCGCACACAACTGACATTTAATCTGCACGGGGTTTACACAAGCTCTGAGCACTCTCAGGGTGTGTGGTCTGAATGCACCGATGTCTAAGGACGATAGTCCTGGCTCTTCTGTGAGGCTGTCACTTCTTGACTGGAAGAACCGTGTTTGCTATCTCAAGATAATATCCCAATACATCCTGTACCATCCTCAGAGCTGAGCAAGAGGGGCCCTTCCCTGGACTCTGCATCTTAAAGGGCGCCAACATGACAAACGCACACAGCAGCTTATTAAAGAACACGTGGCACCTCTGTCATTTGGGATCAGTGTTCAGGGCTCACACCACGAGAGCTGCAACCTTCAACACATACTCTTGTGACGAACACCATCAGACCCTGGGGCACCTCTTGCCCTGTGTCCTCACAATAAGACAAAAGGCGTTCAGGCACCTTGAAGGGTCATGGGCTATAAGGTCCTGATGTCAGAGACAGACAACGCCTTGGGTCGGGGGAGGAACTGGGCAACAAAGACATTTAAATACAAGGAAGACAAATCAGCTCATTAATCCTACCTCCAGATAACACAAACACAAAAAACCAACCAAACAAACAAAAAAACCTCACATAATGAAACAGCGCTTCCCTGTTGGGCCAAATATCCAATTCCTTGCTTCTCTGTCTAATCACGGCTCCAGAGGTGCTCACAAATTAGCACGGTATGTGCAACCACTGCAAACCTAACACGTGAGGAACACTTTGCAAAACTGAACAAGTCACATTCCTCCTAAATCTGCTCACATGTGGGTACAGGCATGACAAGCCTAATGAAAGACAGCAGTTCTTTTTACTGGCAACCAGACAAGAGATGGAACAGTAGACTTGCAAGTATCTTAATTGTAACATACTAAATGCTTTGTTTCAAGAGTCATAAATGTCAGATTTACCTAAATAATTCTGATAAAACATGCTTCTAATATTTAAACAGATGTAGGCTACATCCCTACTCTTGTCCTGGCCCCACAAATATTAGCAGGCGTGGACGTGCAGAGATGCAGGGAGAGCACGCTGGTCTTCTTAAAGCTCACATCACCCCATCTTCCTCTCATTCACGAACATGCCAGGTCCTCGCACACTAGGAGTAAATAGCTCTGGACACTGGATGTAAACTCAGGTGGAAAAACAGAATGTAAACACAAAACCATGGCAACAGGGGGAGAGTTTTCCCTGCCAGTAGAGATGAGGAGCTGAGCACTTTGTAGGGGAGGTGGGAGCAGGAGAGAGGAGGTGGGCCGGGCATAGGTCCATGCCACGCCAAGAATGAGGAAGTGTAGGTATCACCAAGATCTGCACACCTGAGGGGCATTCCCTGGTCCCAACAGAGTACTATGCTAAGGGCTGGCACCCTTAGATACCTCACATCCCCTCACAGCTGTGCAGAGAAGAGACACGTTCCTTTCCGCTTGAGGGGGTTCCCGTGGCTCAGACAGTAAAGCATCTGTCTGCAATGCGGGAGACTTGGATTCAGTTCCTGGGTTGGGGAGATCCCCTAGAGAAGGAAATGGCAACCCACTTCAGTATTCTTGCCTGGAGAATCCCATGGACAGAGGAGCCTGGTGGGCTACAGTCCATGGGCTCGCAAAGAGTCGGACACGACTGAGCGACTTCACTTTCTTTCTTTTTTTGCTTAAGAAGTTTCCCATCTTCACACTGGCATCAACAGAAAACATCTTACTTTGTGCGAAGTGAAATAAGCCAGACATAAAAGGACAAGTGTCCCATGACTCCATCTCTGTGGGGTACCTAGAAAAATCCAACTCAGAGACAGAAAGTGGAATAGGGATGACCGCGGCAGAGTGCAGCAAGAAGGGGCAGAGGGAGTCAGTATTCAATGGGTACAGAGTTTCAGTTTTGCAAGATGAAGAGTTCTGGACAGGGAGGGTGGTGTTGGCGGCACCACAGTGGGTAAGGATTTCATGGCACTGAAGACAGTTGACATGGTAAACTCTATGTTTTGTAGAGTTTACCCAAATAAACAGACGAGCAGGCATGCAACAGGGAAAAAGAAATGTCTTAGAGGAACTGTGGGGTGGCGGGTGGGGTGACTTCCTTGAACAGAGCAGAGTGCATGGGTTGCTTACTGCTAAGGTGGAAGCCCAGTGGTTACGAACATTATTGTCTTTGAAGAGAACTAGTTTATTTTCATCCTTTGCTGCTGCAGTTAAACCCGCACTACCGGACTTCAGATGGAGAAGCAGGGGTGGGGAAAGAGACTCCGGGGTACAGTTTTTGGCCAACTTGGTGTATCAAGGATGCTTTCAGCTACAGAGGAGATTCTTCAAATGTTCAGAGTCCAGCCATCTAACGTCTGCACTCCCAGCTCAGGTCCACAGCTCAGCTGAGTCACTCCTAATGACAGTTCAGAGCCAGCAGTGGACAAACCACAGCCCGCAAGCCACCTGGACAGAGAGTCTGACGTTCAGAGCCCATTATTTCTCCAGAGCTGCTCATCTCCAGCCCTAGGCATCTCTTCTGATGACAGCTGATGGCCATGGAGCAGAGCAGGGGGCAGGGCAGGGGTCCTGGGCAGCTGCCAGGATTCGTCACGCCAGGCAGAATTCACTCTCAGCTGGCGAAGCGGCATCTGCTCTGTTTTAGCAACACGGCAGTTCAGCCCTCACTCCCGACTCTCAAAAAACACCCACCCACTTACAAGATCAACTGAAACGAAATCAGCTGGAGTGGAAGATATGCCATTCACGAGGGTGAACTAATTTTATTTTGTTTGGGGTGTGGGGTGGGAAGTTATTCAACATGATAAACATGATTCCATCTGTTGGGAATTTTGCTTTTGACCTCAAAACCAGGAGGAGGCTGGCAAGGTCCGCCTGCAAGGAAGGGGAAAGGGAGGCAGGCACGCTTTGGTGTAAACACCTCCTAACAAACTGACCAACTCGCTGTCCTGGTTTTACCCAGCGATGCGCTCAAAGTTGATTGAAAGAGAAGTTAGGAAGGGAAATATGTTCAACCTCCCCACTATTCAGTGAGTTAATCACCAACCACTGCAGGTACATGTGAGCCAGAGAAGACAAGGTCTTTTTCTCCAGCAGGTCGTTACTACCTACAGAGTCAAGAGCAAAGAACTCAGAAGAAAGTAAAACAGGAAGACAGTACGTGACCAGAGGCTGAGTGACGGGGGACCAGCTTTCAGCGCTCCCGCAGCTCAGAGGCAGGCAGGGACCACCCAAGCCTCAGCCTCCCCTCCAAGCGAGGCCCGCTCTGCAGCCCCTCAGATCTGACCCAGCCCAAGGCCAAAGCTTGCATTCTTCTGGCCGCTTGATTCCAAGTCTGTTTGTCTCCCAGTCTCCCCTTGTAAACGCTGCACCCCTGACCTGCCTCCCTAGCCTCGGGCCCCGTCTGTCCCCTTCTCCAGTGGCTTCCAGGTGCGCCGGCCTCCCTTCCTCCCACACACCCAAAGGGGACACCCTGAGGCCTTGGGGCTTTGGCGACAACTCCTGCCTGGGCCACTCCCCTTGGCCCTCCTCACTTTCCTCCCTCCCCTCATCCACGGCCTCCATGCCTACTGCACCTGCCAGGGCTCTTTCCCGTATTTCTGTGTTCACATCCTCTGCACCCTCCACCACTGAGCTCCCCTCAATGGCAGAGTCACAACCAATCACCCATAACCCCCCCATGACCAGCATGGGCAAGGCTTCAAATAACTGTGACATGCACACATCACAGGGAGGGGTAATGACATGAGGCTCACAAAAAGGAAAGCAGAATCAGACCTTCTAGAAGAAATAGGATTTCCTGGTGATTGCCTTGTCTTCCTTTTGAGTGAAACAATTTGAAAATCAACTAATTAAAAGACTCTCACTGGAGCTACTAACTATGCTTGCACGGCAGGCATGACTCCTATGTACTGCCACATGGGAACTCATTTTATTCTCACTGTGCACCCTGGACAAGCCCACGTCACAGATAAAGTAACATGCATATAAAAATTGCTAATCTGCACAAGGGCACAAAGCCAGCGAGGGCCGAGCCAGGATACCGGCCCAGGCAGGCTGGATCCAGAGCCAGTGCTCCAACCACTGAACCAGGCACCAGTTCTCAGGGTAAGTGGCTCCCCCCACCCACCTCCCACCAGTGCCTCATCCCCACGGAGGGAAGCCTTACCCCACTGGGAAGATTCTCTGCTCAGCCACCCAGGATCTCTCAGCTGGGCATATACGTGTGTGTATACTGTGCCATCCATTCAGCGGCTTCGTGGTGAGACCTTCACGTATGTCCCCATCTCTAGACAGCTCACGAAACTCTTTGCAACCCTATGGACTGTAGCCCGCCAGGCTTCTCTATGTCCATGGGATTCTTCAGGCAAGAACACTGCAGTGGGTAGTATTCTTGCTTGGAGAATTTCATGGACACAAGAGCCTGGCGGCTACAGTCCATAGAGTCACAGAGTTGGGCACGACTGAAGCGACTTAGCATGCACCTACGGCACCATCTGCAGCAACAAAAAGGATGCCAGGAGCTCAGACGCGCCACTGTGCAGGCCACGCTCTAGCTCCAGTGGAGCATCCACCCCTGTTCAGCGGGGCCGGCGCGCCCACCCTCTGGGCCATACTCACAGTTTCATCTTCCAGTCGGAGCTGGAGGCTCTTGTCCCCCTCCTTGTAGTCCTTGGTTAATTCAGCGGAGCGCCACACATCATCGGGGTCAGGGATCCAGACCCTTGTGTACTGAAAGAGTAAAACAAAAGCAGCTTAGCTGACAAGAGAAGTTTGCAGGTGTGCCCTCTACTAGGGACCCTCAGGAGAACGTTTAAAGCCATCTCCACACATTTTCCTCTCTTCTCATTTCAAGATACAAGGTGATCCAATACCAGGACGACAGACAAATGAGAACTCACTGGATTGGTAACAGAGGACACCTTCAAGATCCTATGAGAATATTACAGATCAATGAAATTCTAATTCTACCAGGGAATGCCAAGCTTACATTTTGTTCTATCCGGAGTTTTAGTTTGTTTTATCCAGAGTTTTACACCATCTCAAAAGGTGCTACAAAATATCTATGTCAGAGGGAGCACCTAGTGAGCTGCAAACAAAACATGCAAAACCCAACGAGACAGTGTAGCAAGTCCTCAGAACCCGGGAATCTCTGCTTTGGTATTTTGCATTCAGGGTCAAAGTTATTTTCCTGCAGAAGTGAAAGAAAGTGGTCAGCAAACTGAAACTATGTTAATATATTCCTGAGTTGTCAGCAACCTCATTTTAGCTGTGCTTTCTTAAAACCACAGACACATCCCCAAATCTCACCCATCCTCCCCCAGCCACCATCCACATCGGGATCTCAAGGTCATTAAGCTGCCCACATCCGGGCGGGGAAGAATGCAGCCAGTCCCCGCTGGGTGGGAGGCACTGTCCACGTCGCTCGGGGGCTCTGGCCCTGACCACACTTTCGAGTCGCCGGGGAGCCTTGGAAAGACCAGGTCTGGGCCCACCTCGGACCCTGCAGTCCAGGTCTGAGGGATCTGAAAGCTCCAAGGTAAGCATGACGTGCAGGCGGGAGAAGCAGGGTCCGACGCACCGGCCGGCAGCATGTGGATCTCCCAGTGACGTCACCTTCAGCAACACTCGCCTGCCATCCGTCAGACACCTCTCTCAGTACTTGCCTCGTAGGCATGCCATTTCCACGGGGCCTATTCGGTTGAGAAGCTGTGTGCCTGAGCACACACCTTCCCTCTATTTTATACACACACACACACACACTTACATACATACATACATATATATACACACACACATTTGCGCATATATATATATATACACACATATCTCTTGCATCTCCTATATATATATATATAGGAGATGCAAGAGATATGGCTTCAATCCCTGGAAGATTACCTGGAGTAGGAAATGGCAACCCACTCCAGTATTCTTGCCTGAGAATCCCGTGGACAGAGGAGCCTGGCGGGCTACATTCCATGGGGTCGCAAAGAGTTGGA
Source organism: Odocoileus virginianus (assembly GCF_023699985.2). Taxonomy (NCBI): domain Eukaryota; kingdom Metazoa; phylum Chordata; class Mammalia; order Artiodactyla; family Cervidae; genus Odocoileus; species Odocoileus virginianus. The sequence continues at coordinate 10,350,918 of NC_069695.1, read as the reverse complement.
CATGACTGAGCATGCACACACACACAGATATATGTGTGTATATACATATGTATTTATACATATATACGTATGAGTTGTAGGTATATATGTATGACATATATACATGTATGTCACAGGAGGCTTTTAGCAAACCTGAAACGAATAGCTCTCAAGATCTAAGACCACCAGAATGTGTGCCTGGGTCAGCACCACCCGCGTCCCTCATGGACAAACAGCAAAGCTCCCTGTGGCCAGTCAGGTGCCAGCTTGATTTGGGTCCTGCTTTTTGTTAATTTTTTTTAAATACAGCATTCTCCTCCAGGTGATCACTGGCCTTTTGGAAAAGCAAGCCCCAGCCCCTGCTACACTTGTCTATAATTCACTATCAAGGAGCGAGTGTCATGAGGCAAGAAGCTCAGAGCACACGGTTAACGGGAAAGCAAACCACCAATTTGGATCACTGATACCCCAGCTCTGGTTGCAAAGCCAAAGCTGTCCTTTGGCCTTAGAATGAATCAAGGTCACAGAATCTTCTCTCCACCTCTGAACCTGGCCTAGAGCAAGATATTACTGTATCTTTGGAGGAAGATACTATGGAGCTTTATAGCATCTTGAGTGCTATGGACTAAGACACGAAGAAAATTCGGAGGTATCTCTAGAGCAAACAGTGTTTCAACATTCCTCCTCTCTCGGGTGTTCTAACTTACCTTCTCCTCTGCCATTTAAGCCTGCTGTCCATCCAGCTGAGGGGACTTTTAAGTTCCTGCCCCCCGGCTTCAGGACTTCCCTGAGCCCCGCTACAGCCCCCGTCCCTGAATGAGGCTGCCAGGATGTCCCCAGTCAGAGGGGGGACAGCGCACCCAAAAGGTCCTAACTCACAGCCTAGTCTCCACTCTGTAAAACAGCACTGGGAAAGGCTGAAGATAAAGTGATGAACGACAGGAGGGGGCAAGTGCCGGCAGAAGGCGAGTGGAGGCGGTGAGCTGTGGACATGGTCAAGCTGGGTGATGCACTGGAAGCCACAGCCCGCACAGGGCTCCTCTGCCTTAACTCTGCCATCCACGTGCCTCGCACAGGCCAGTTCACTATATGCAGCAGCGGGGAACCCCACTGCCTGGCCCTTCTGTTTAACTCTTACTCTGGGAGGGTCCATTTACCTTTCCACTTACATCAATCTAAGTAGAATGAAAACACCTGGTAGGCGGAAAACTGTCATTTACATTTTCTGATACCCACAGAATTTTCAACTGAGCACTGAAGAATTGACACTTTTTTATTGTGGTGCTGCAGAAGACTCATGAGAGTCCCTTGGACTGCAAGGAGATCAAACCAGCCCGTCCTAAAGGAAATCAGTCCTGAATGTTCATTGGAAGGACTGATGCTGAAGCTGAAACTCCAATACTTTGGCCACCTGATGTAAAGAGCCGACTCACTGGAAAAGACCCTGATGCTGGGAAAGATTGAAGGCAAAAGGAGAAGGCGGCAACAGAGGATGAGATGGTTAGATAGCATCACCAACCCAAAGGACACGAATGTGAGCAAACTCCAGGAGAGAGTGGAAGACAAAGGAGCCTGGTGTCTATGGGGTCACAGAGTTGGATACGACTTAACAACTGAACAACAACAGCATCTAACACAGCATCGGGGCGTGAGGGGACCCTAATAACACTTCAGCTCCTTGCTACTCCAAGTGAGGACCTCAGCCACACCACTACCCAGGAGCTTGTCAGAGATGCATAATCACACACCCAGGGCTAAGAATGGGCTCATCTAGCACCTGCTGTTCTGCCCCTGCCTGTGACCTCAGCCTTCCCTGCCTTGGTACACAGGCCAGACTACAGCCTGGGCCGAATGAAGTGTCCAACTGTTTTTATACAGCCCATGAGTTAAGACTGGTCTTTAAGTGGTTAAATGGCTGAGGGAAAAAAAAAAATCAAAAGAATGATAATCACAGGCTAACACGTGAAAACTGTGCATCAGATTCTGGTGTCCATAAAGTTTTATTGGAATACAATGACACAGTCCACTAAAGGCTGCCTGTGGCTGCTTCCACATATCAGTGATGGCTGTGACACAGGCCCTACGGCCCCCAAAACCTAACTTATTTGCTCTCTGGCCCTTTGCAGAAAAGGTTTGCTTCCCCTGACCTTTGAACACACCGTTTCCTCAGCCTAGAATGTCCCTTCCTCCCCACGACCACGTGGGCAGAGTCCAAGTTCCAGCGCCATCTCCCCACTGAATCCTTCCTTCCCTGCGCCCTACTGAGGCAGCCCTTCCCAACGCTGGGATGTGGCAGCCGGTGCATCTCGCATCAACTTTCTTTATGGTTTTGCAATTGTTTTCTTTTCATCAGTTTCCTCTTACTAGTTCCACGTCCCTCAGATACACCATCAGGCACCTTTGCATCCCCAGCACGTAGGAGATGCTCCGGAAATGTTTACCGAGACAGGAATCGGTGGAGGGACTTGAGTGGACATACACATGGAATTTAAAAACAGAACAAATGAGTTTCTTTGCAAAACAGAGATAGACTCATAAACACAGAAAACAAACTTACAGTTCCCAAAGGGGAATGAGGGGAGGGATAAACTCGGAGGCTGGGATTTACAGACGCACACTGACATATATAAAATAGATAAACAAGGATTTACGGCATAGCACAGAGAGCAATACTCAATATCTGGTAATAAACTATAATGGAAAAGTTGAAAAACAACATAGATATAGACACATATATATAATCAAATCACTTTGTTATACACCTGAAACTAAGACATTACTGTAAATTAACTACACTTCAATTTAAAATAAAAGGCCTTGAGGGAGGAAGCCAGATGTGATCTGAGTTGTGGAGATGGAAAGAATTTGTCAGGGATGGGTTTCCTTTGCAGTGGTGAAAAGGTTTGGTAACGGGATAGACAAGCTGGTTGCACAACATCGTGACTGTATCAAATGCTAATGGATGGTTCACTTAACAGTTAATCTTGTGTGATGTGAATTTCACCCTAATTTTGGTGGCATGTGGTGCAAACAGCATCCTGTACACCTCTCTCCTGACAGGGGTACTTGCCTCTCACCTCTGGGAAAGCAGTCAGATCAAATATCTTCTCTTAACGGAAAGCCATCATTTCTACGAGCCAGATAGAAACTTCCTAGAACCAAGGTTCTGTGCTGCCTTTTCATCTTTTTTTCTCACCTTCAAGGAATTCCTTCCAACACACCCAACCTCTACAGCTTTCCTGGAGGCAGCAGATTGTAGGGAAGACAAGCGCCCTCACCTAACCCAGTTACAGGACTTCTCCATGTGTCACCATGCTGTTTGAACAATGCTTAATTCCATCATATCAAAGTAAATAAAATAACGTCTGACCTAATTGTTAAAGAGAAACCGCTTTTTTCTTTTGGAAAGATCCCCGTGTATTACCCGGAGAAGGCAGATGCTCCGTGAAATGAAATGCATTAGTACCTGGAACATGTGCTCCAAGCCCAAGTTCACCCCCCAATCTCTGCAAGCCGCACAGAGGCAACTCCCTCACACTGGAGGGACTGGCTGCCTCCAAAAACTGTGCTCAACCCTGGTCGCACAGGAGAATCACCTGGGGAGGTTTTATAGCATCTCCAGCCAGGCAGCCCCTCAGGCTAATTACATCACACTCCAGAGGTGGGCAACCAGGCAGTGATTTTTAAAGCTCCCCAGAAGTGCCCAGTGTGCAGGCAAGTCTGAAAAACCAGTGGTCCTTGGAGTTTGCTTTGGTAACTGATATGCAGGGCAGTATAGACCCTCATGTGCCCAGAGGCCTCTCCCCACTGGCCTGTGGTTGAACGTGAAATTTCAGCCTGAGGATTCTTCACCCTGAGTGAAAGCACCATCTGCAGAAAGCCCCAGCAAAAATGTGAATACAGTACTGAGAGGAGTACGGTATTTACCCATAAATACCAGTTATTACGCAGTGCAGTTCTGAAATGGTTTGGGGTCGTTTAGGGGGTTTCTGAAGAGCTCCAGTACGGCCCTTCGTGTCTCAGCGCAGAAAAGAATTCCGTGAGAGACAGTGATGAGAGACTCATCAGAAGAGGACGCTTGTGAGGCTTACAAGCAGTGGGGGTGGAGGGACGCCGCGCCTTGAGAACTCAGTGGGCTATAGTTTTATCATCAAAGGAAAAGTGGGAGGGGGAGAGCTTCTCTGTCTCTCTTGAGTGAATTCATGCTTCCGTCATCAGCTCCTCCTCCAGGTTGAGCAGGGGAGTTTTCTTGTCCCTACATGGTCAAGCTCAGAGGCAAAGAATCCGCCTGCCAGTACAGGAGATGCGGGTTTGATCCCTGGGTCAGGAAGATCCCCTGGAGAAAGACATGGCACCCCACTCCAGTACTCTTGTCTGGAGAATCCCATGGGCGGAGGGGCCTGCTGGGCTAAGGTCCCCGGGGTCGCAAAGAGCCAGACACTCCTTAGTGAGTAAACAGCAACAACAACATGGTCAAGCTAGTTCCACAGTTTTTCTTCAATGTGCGCAGAGTGTGTCCTAGGGATCCTTAACTCACTGAGCCCGCCGGGCATGCTATGGGTCTCATGCCGCCATTGTGTTCTTGTCTGGGGGCATGTCCCGCGCTTCTGTTGCATGGTTTTGTTGCTAAGCAAGCCTACTTGGTTTTGTGGTTAAGCAGACCCGCTTTCCTGGAGTAATCATTAACTCACAGGGTCTCTCATATTTTTTCTACTTACAGTCCCCTAGTGGGATTAACTATTGAATCACTTTATCCCTTTATCCCTTGACTCTGGCCCTATCAGTATTGTGCTTAAATGTGCAGGCTCCAGAGCTAGACAGCCTGGCGAAGAAGTCCAGCCACCACTCTTTAGCATGGGTGAGGTGATGAACGGGCCTGAGCCTTGGCTTTCTCAGCTGTATAATGTGGGTAAACGTTGGCCCTACCTCATGAAGCATCCTAAGAATCAGAGGAGATCCCACAGTATGGATATTGTGAGCATTAAGCAGTGGTGACTGTGGTGAGGCACTGTGCCATCTAGCAGGCAGGCTCCCCATGGGGTTCCACAGGCCATTAGGGAAAGCAAACCAACCCAAGGTGTTCCATGTTACTAGGAACCTTTAGATGCCCTGCAAAGCATCACACATAGGTGACCTTAAAATCAGTAACTGGATCTAGACTACTTCAGCCTCAAAACCTGAGAGGAGTGATTCTCAATGCTGGCTGACTTTAAAGAATTACCTGCAGATCTTAAAAAAAAAAAAAAAAAAAACCAATGCCCATGCCCCAGGCTTGAATAATTAAGTCTGAGAGCAGGGCCCAAGCACTGTACTTTATTTTTTTTAAAAGCTTTCTAAATGATGAACATTCCATCAGAGTTAAATTCACTGTTTCAGAGTGAGCCTCAGAGCCAAAGTGAACTTGAGGGAAAAGAGAATAGGAACATTGGAAACATTCACCCCATAGAATTATTAATAATGCCACCTCCATAATTTTACACTACTATAAGTCATTTAATCATTTCATCCTAGTTTTTTTTTTTAAAAAAATAAGATGAGTAGGGCTAGCACTAATAGTTCATAATGAAGAAACTTGAGGGTAAAATATCCTGGACAATGTGTCAAAGTTCACAGTGAAAGAGCGGAGCTCAGGGCAGAACCAGAGAGAAGGTCTCAGACTCTAAGCCTTCCTCTGTCTCCACTCCCCAGGCCCCTCACCCCCTCATCTCCCCCATGGAGGAGTACTGGTTGTTTGACAGCAAGCCAGGTCCCGCTGAGTATGTATTTTGTACAAAGTGTCTTATAATTACACACACAAAAAGTGCAAATACTCATTCATCATGACATGCCAAGTTAAGCCACTAGGTAGTCTTAGAGTTAAGAATCAGACAGAAGTGGTGGCCACAATGTAGTCTTGACTTGAAGCAAAGCAGTCTGGACGCAGACTCCTGGGGATGGATGAGAGGCGACCCCAAGCCTAACCTAGGGATTGACCAGACAAACCGCCTGTCCATTTCTACCATGTATAGGGGACAAAAAGCAGGCACACTGCTGGCTTTATTCACGGCTGTATCCCAGCACTGACGTGATGTCATGCTTAGTAGGCACTCAAACCTCTGCTCTATGATTGGAAGCCGGGTTCTGGTTGTGAGTGGGAGGGGAGTCCTTTTGACAAAACAGAGAAACTAGGCAACAGATTTACTCAGGGCATGAATTTTGTTCTAGAACTCATTAGATAAGATACAAGATCAAGTGGGTCAACTTCCATCCGTCAAGGAGCACAGAAGCCTCCCTATTTCTCCATGCAGGACCAGTCGGAGATCCAGCCCAGCGAGGAGCGCCAGCAAACAGCAGTGCTTCCCCGCCCTGAAGTGAGTCCACCGACAGGCCGAGGGGGTCAAGGGAAAACACAGTAGTGAAAAGGCAGGGAGGCGAGACCTGGAACTCAGATGCCGCCCACAGCAGGAAGGATCACACACAACAGAAGGGCAGCAGGCTGCTCCCGCAAGCTCGCCTGGAGCCCATGTCCAGCTACAAGCTGCGGGAGGGCAGGCTGAGAACCACGGTGCTGAGACCACAAAACCCCGTAGGCCAAAACCACGTGTCTTGTTTAAAAATGCGGCTATTCACAGCTCAGTGCTTTAGTGAGGTCAGGAAGACACCTAAATGCTTCTCCAAAATGTCACAAGTGACGTCCTCTGTGGGCGTCACATTTTGACACTTCTCTTCCTAAAGCAACAGTTCTCGGAGGGGGAGCAGAGACCACACACTCCCCTGGGCCGATGTCTTCATCTCAGCACCATATCAAGAGCAGTTTCCCCAGTGATGTGGAGCTTGGCAGCGGACTATCACGTTATAGGAACTATGAAGATATCTTACCCAAGTGCCCTTGGAGCAGGAAGTGGGTCACACTTCATTCTTTTGCATCTGAAGAGTCTGGAGGACAAAGACTAGGCATTTTGCCCCATCTGAGCAGAACCTCTCACAATCCTTTGTACGTCTATTGAAGTCTGAAGATCATGTTCGTGGACCCAGTGGTGGTGATGATTAGTCCCCCAAATCTGGGTCTGAACTCAGAGCATCCCCATCAGTACGTCTCTGGACATCTTCCCTTCCCATTAGCTGGGCTCCCACTATGGGAGACAGGCGAGCAGGAGGTGATGCTGCAGGTACCAGGTATTATTATTAGCCTCAACCCCCATCACAGGCTTAGTTTCTTCATCTGTAGAGAAATATCTTCTCTATTACAGTTGCTGTTGGGATTAAATGAAATCGTGTGTATGGAACATTTAGCACAGCACCCGGCATGGTAGATATTGTCACTGTGGCAGGAATTGGGGCCTGGGATGGAGACACAGAGAGCTCCCTGTAGAGAGCGCAGACACGGCCAAATAACCCCAGTGGAACACGTGCACCGGCTTCTCACTGCGGTGGCTTCTCCTGTTGCCAAGCGCAGGCTCCAGGGCACGCGGGCTTCAGTAGCTGTGACGCAGGGGCTTACTTGTTGCACTTGCTGGGCTCCAGAGCAGAGGCTCAACAGTTGTGGCACCTGGGCCTGGCCACTCTGAGGCTTGGGATCCTCCCAGGCCAGGGATCGAACCTGTGTCTCCTGCATTGGCAGGTGGACCCTTTACCGCTCAGACACCAGGGAGCCTGGCAAGATACTTTTGTAAGCCTGCCATGTTAAATCCACTTAACCTGCTGCCAAAGGAACCAGAAAAGATGTACTCAAAGCTAGTACATTTCATGCAGCTAAATATGTCTGAATCCTATCAAGAAGCTAAAACCTTTTTGGAATTTTACTGCCAGTAACCTGACTACAGCTCCTGGACTGTGGATTCTCCCTGTACAGGGCAATTTAGTATGTGATTAAACAGTCCATAGTCATATGACAAATCTTTAAGTCATTTAAGACAGTTTTCCAGAGCACACCATCTTCATTTCCACCTAAGCTCTTTGAAACACCTCAACATTTAAAAGCCATATATGACGCCATCATTGGGCAGTTGTCTTCCTCTTTCCAGCAGGTACCTACTCCTGACCTCCACAATTGAAGACTACTATATTGTTTTCCCCAAAGAAAAGTCTATAAATAGTTTGCATTCACCACAATGCTGATTAGCAAGTCACAGTCCTAGAAATACTCACCAAGGCAAAGTTAAGTATGTTTGCTTCCATTTTATAAAAAATTTAAACCCTGTTCCATTTAGCAGACTTCTCCAAGCAACCAAAACCATCACTGACTAAAGTCATGACGGCTAAGCTAGCTTCTGCAAACAGAACTTCACTGATCAAAAGGAAGTAACTGAGAATGCGTTAGGAAACCACTCTTTTCTGAAGAAAACTTAGGCTCTTGCTTTGTCTTTAAAAGATCATCTATCTTAGAACTTAAATACCTTACATACTTACATGTGGGACTCCAGCCGGCTCCCAGTCTTCCTTCCCCAGGATAAAGCATGCTTCCCTTTCCATCACCTGTATTTAAACACTTCGTCTTTGAGGCTAATTCAGTAAATACTCTTCAACTGGGACATGTCCTGCAGAAGCTACAAGGACCCCTGACCAGAACACAGACTCTATTCAGTCATCCACCAGTACTTACTGAACACCTGCCACATGAACACGGGCACTGTGAGAGGCGCTGGGACAAAGAGAAACAGACATGTCCCTATCTTGAAGGACATTAGACTGGATTATGCAATTAGTCTACTGCAATGGTCCTGACTGTTGGACAGCACAGACATTCACGGCATGTGGTTGTGTGATCTAACTTAGTCTGGGTTATTGGGAAAGGCTTCGTTGAAAGAGCAAGATTGAAACTGAATCCTAGATGGACAAGGAGTTGGCTAGGCATACTGAGGGGGAGGGGTGTTCCAGGATGAGAGTTTACCTGTGTGACAAGCCTGGAGCAGGAAGGAATCGTGCTCGCTGAAGGGCAGAAGATGGCCAGTCTGGGTGGGACATAGGACAGGAGAAAAGAACTCAAAATGATGCTGGGGAGAGAGGCAGGAGGGGCTGGGGAGCCTCACTTAGATTTTGTATATTATCCTGGACTGCCAGGGATGTCTCTCTCTTTTTCTTTTAGTGTTAAAGAAGATCTAGGGCTTCCCCCATGGCTCAGAGGTAAAGAATCTGCCTGCAAGGCAGGAGCCACAGGAGACATGGATTCAATCCCTGGGTCAGGAAGATCCCCTGGAGGAGAGCATGGCAACCCACTCCAGTATTCCTGCCTGGAGAATCCTATGGACAGAGGAGCCTGGTGGGTTCTTGGTCCTTAGGGTCACAAAGAGTTGGACACAACTGAAGCAACTTAGCATACACACACTCACATGCAAAGAAGATCTAGGTGTCACACGTAAGAGGGAAGAAGAAATAGAAGGAGGACTAGACACATGGACTAGATGCTCGTCAATATGAGCAGGAAGTCTCTCATTTGTTTATTTTTGCTTGCTTCCCTCACCTAAGGAGACATATCCCCCCAAAAACTGCTAAGACCAATCTCCAGGAATGTACTATATTTTCTTCTAAAAGTTTTATGGTTTTTAACCCATGTGGAATTTATTTTTCTGCATGGTATGACATCAAAATAAAAAGCTTTTGCACAGAGAAGAAAACTATCAACAAAGTAAAAAAGCCACCTACTAAATAGGAGAAAACATTGCACACAATATATCCAATAAGGCAGAGGTCTCAACCTCTAGTGCCTGATGATCTGAGGTGAAGCTGCTACAATAATAGAAATAAAGTGCACAATAAATGGAATGCACTTGAACCATCCTGAGACCACTCCACCCCGTAGTCCATGGGAAAACTGTCTTCCACAAAGACCAGTCCCTGGTGCCAAAAAGGTTGGGGACCACTGCAATAAGATATTACTATCCAAAATATACAAAGAACTCATACAACTCAACATCAGAAAACAACCGAGTTAAAACATGGACTGCTACTGCTAAGTCACTTCAGTCGTGTCCGACTCTGTGCAACCCCATAGACGGCAGCCCACCAGGCTCCACCGTCCCTGGGATTCTCCAGGCAAGAACACTTGAGTGGGTTGCCAATTCCTTCTCCAATGCATGAAAGTGAAAGTGAAGTCGCTCAGTCGTGTCCGACTCTTCGTGACCCCATGGAATGCAGCCTACCAGGCTCCTCCATCCATGGGATTTTCTGAATATTCATTTTCCCAAGGAGGACATAGAGATGAATGACAGGCACATGAAAAGATGCTCAACATCGCTAACCTTTGAGGAAATGTGAATCAAACCCACAATGAGATATCACCTCATATCTGTCAAAACGGCTAACATCAAAAGAGACAACAAATAACAAATGCTGTCAACAACATGCAAAGAAGAACTCCATGTGCACTACAGTGGGAATGTAAACTGGGGCAGCCACTGTGGAAAAGAGTGGACATGCCTCAAAAAGCTAAAAATAAGATCACCATATGTTCCAGCAGTTCTATTCCTGGGTATCTATCCAAAGAAAATGAAAACACTAATTCAAAAAGATAAGTGAACCCCTATGTTGACTGCAGCAGTATTTACAATAGTCAAGACACAGAAGCATCCTAAGTGCCTGTCAACAGATGAATGGATAAAGAAAATATGGTGTATAGATAAATACACACACACACGTAACTAAATCTCACTCAGCCACAAAAAGAACAAAATCTTGCCATCTGCAACAAGATAGGTGGACCTAAAGAACATTATGCTAAGTGAAATAAGACACAGAAAGACCAATACTGTATGATTTCACTTACATGTGGAATCTAAAAAACAAAGCATATGAACAAACAAAACAGAAATAGCATTATAGGCACAAAGAATAAACAGGTGGTTACCAGAGGGGAAGGGATGGGGGTGGGGGAGGAAAGAAACAGGTGAGGGAGATTAAGAGACATAAACTTCCAGGTGCAAAATAAATGAGTCACAGGAATGAAATGTACAATGTGGGGACTAATCAACAACTAATATCTTTGTATAGTGACAGACTGTATCTACACTTATTGCTGATAATTTTGAAATGTACAGAAATATGGAATCGCTACATTATGTAACAGGAACTAACAGTGTTGCAGGTAAATCACACTTCAGAAACAAATTCATAGAAAATTCAGAGATCAGATTTGTGGCTACTGGAACAGGGGGCATTGAGGGGAGGGAGAGCTGAATGAAGGCAGTCACCCAGCAGGAACTTTCAGTTAGAAGTACTCAAGATATAATATACAACATAACACATATGTATGTTACATATGAAAGCTGTTAACACAGTAAAACCTAAGAGATCTCAGCACAAGAAAAGAATTTAGTTTTTCTACATCTTTGATTTTGTGTCTATGAGATGATGGATGTTTGTCAAACTTATTGTAATAGTCACTTCAGGATGTATGTAAATTAAAGGATTATGCTGTATACCTTAAATTCATACAGTGCTGTATGGCAACTATATCTCAATAATAACTGGAAGAAAACGGTCAGTACTTAGAGGGAGACATATAAGGAAAAAGAATCCTCCATATGAGAGTGTAGTTAAATCTGCCAATGTGCATGCTCCCAGGCCTTCCCCTCGCTTCTCAGGTGAGCACCCACGATGAACACGGAATCCACATCCTGTTCCTCACTCCAGATAAGCTGTCCTTGCAATTCTACCCCTGGGGGTTCCTATTACCTCACTCACTCAGTACTTCCTCACTCCATGCTGCTAACCTGTCCACCAGGCTCCTTTTAGTGATACACTTCCTCAGCTTTTGAATCTTCTTTATGTTTTATTTTATTCCACTCTCAACCACATTTCCCAGCCTATTCACTGTATTTTGCCATGTGGAGTTTATTTGGAGTTTCAGAAAGCTGAGTGGAAAAGTCTGACACTAAGGATGAAGAGAGGCTGTTCAATCTGGTATATTAGGAAATAGGTGCAGTGATAGCATCTAAAAAGTTCTTCGACCTCAGAAATTGAGGCAAGATGGAAAAATTGTTCTAGAACCAACACATGCAAACTGAGTAGCAGCCAGGAAACTGACTGTGATTTTAGAGCCAGGAAATGGTCAGTTTCTGCTGTTTAAGTCACCATTAACCAAAGCCCGGAAAATGATGCCTTTGCTTTCCTCTTGGTTCTGAGAGGAATCACTGGGCAGCCACCATCAATAATGCATCCCGCCTATTTTAGAACTGAATCCCTCTTCGGAGGGTTCTATCTGCTGTTAACATCAAACAAATCTGCTGTCGGATAGCCAGCGAGTCTCTCGCATGATCATCTCCTCTAGGTCGGAGGATTGCATTTTAGGGGCCAATTTGGATGTAGTTTTATACTAAAATGTCACTTCTGGTCCAGTCAAAAAGTGAGTGCAGCTTGAAAGAATTGCTAACCTGACCCTGTGTGTTACTAGCCAGAGAAGACGTTGGAGATTTTTTAAAAAGGACCAAAGGACAGATGTGCTGTGAAATGCCCCCTTTATACGCTCTATTCTTAGTGGTAATGAGTAAAAATGGTTCATTTCACGTTGAAAATGAGAGAATATGCGTCATCTTCTCAATCCAAAACTCCTCCTTGCCCCAAAAAGGTCTCATCATGAAAAACAATTTGAGGAGGGGGTATGAGATGACCAAGGAGATCATTGGTACTTCTTGCTCAAGCAGCATATAGGCACTCCATTGCTGGAGCTAATTTTGGATGTACAAGTGGAAGCCTTTGCCTGCTGCCACTTCAACTCACCTAAGCAGCCGTAATACACCATCAGGTGAGTGGTTCTGCTTCAAAAGGCTGTTGTTGAGAGCCTGAGTTATTACTGCTACTATTAATAACCCACAGGGGAGGGTGACAAAGAAGTACTCCACTCCTGCCGGTGCTCTGTTCCTTACCAAGTATACGGCAAGCATGTTCTAGAAAAGTTATATACACAACATTTTTGGACTGGAAACATTTTCATTCTAGAGTTACTTAGAAACTCTGGGGCAACATAAGTGAGTCTCACCCTTCAGCAAAATTCTCACTTGTATACAAATGTCTTACATACTAGAAAACCAATAAGCTTTTGGCAAAAGCATTAGAGGATGAATGGTTGGTGTTGAAATAGGTGTGCACCCCTATTGTAACAGGTACACATCACAGGTCTTAAAGTAGGTACATATGCAAGGTGCTCAATTATCCTGGACAAAGCCTGAGTCACACTGTATTCTTTCCAGTTATCATTTAGGAATTAAAATAGGGATGTAACCTAGGTCTAAATCTCTAGTCCATCCCAGTGGTTCCAATCATGTCCCTGGTTCCAGGCCCCCCTGGAGACCCAGCCCAGCATAGAGGTGGGCCTGGGAAAACATCACAACTGGAACTACCAAAATGCCAACAAGGTAAGTGACGCAAGCAGTCCTCACCTTAAATGAAGTGAAAATGTACAAAAGGAGAGAAAAGCCATCACCCTGGTTCTGACACAGGCTGAGTCATATTTGTTCTTCCCAAGACAGCCAAGAGCACAGAGCTGGGAACGTCCAGCAAAAGGCACTTGTGTCTGATGCGGACCATGTGTTGGTCTGGGAGGCAGGGTACCCAGGGGCACGGGCCTCCCTCAGCAGCCAAACAGCAAAAACCTTCTTGGACAAATCATTCAAATTCTCCAGGCCTTGTTTTTCTCAATAAGTAGGTTGAACTTGAAAAGAACCAAACAGTATGCCTGCACTTATCACTCGATCACCTTTCTGCTCCCCAGCAGAGAGCTGCTTTGGGTAAAAATTGTTTCATATCAACCTCCAATGCAGAAGATGTGTTCAGTCTCTGGGTTGGGAGTATACCCTGGAGAAGAAAATGGCAGCCCACTCCAGTATTCTTGCCTGGAACATCCCATGGACAGAGGAGCCTGGTGGGCTACAGTCCACGGGGCCGCAGAGTTGGATACCACTTAGTGGATACCACCGCCTCCAATTCATCCAGAGAAAGATCATGGCTTGCGGTTCAATAGAAAGGCCTTCCTCTGTATTGGGAAACCTGGTCAACCACTTGTAAAAGAATGAAACTAGAACGCTTTCTAACACCATACACAAAAATAAACTCAAAATGGATTAAAGATCTAAATGTAAGACCAGAAACTATCAAACTCCTAGAGGAGAACATAGGCAAAACACTCTCCGACATAAATCACAGCAGGATCCTCTATGACCCACATCCCAGAATTTTAGAAATAAAAGCAAAAATAAACAAATGGGACCTAATGAAACTTAAAAGCTTTTGCACAACAAAGGAAACTATAAGCAAGGTGAAAAGACAGCCCTCAGATTGGGAGAAAATAATAGCAAATGAAGCAACAGACAAAGGATTAATCTCAAAAATATACAAGCAACTCCTCCAGCTCAACTCCAGAAAAATAAATGACCCAATCAAAAAATGGGCCAAAGAACTAAACAGACATTTCTCCAAGGAAGACATACAGATGGCTAAAAAACACATGAAAAGATGCTCAATATCACTCATTATAAGAGAAATGCAAATCAAAACCACAATGAGGTACCATTACACGCCAGTCAGGATGGCTGCTATCCAAAAGTCTACAAGCAATAAATTCTGGAGAGGGTGTGGAGAAAAGGGAACCCTCTTACACTGTTGGTGGGAAGGCAAACTAGTACAGCCGCTATGGAGAACAGTGTGGAGATTTCTTAAAAAACTGGAAATAGAACTGCCATATGACCCAGCAATCCCACTTCTGGGCATACACACCGAGGAAACCAGATCTGAAAGAGACACGTGCACCCCAATGTTCATCGCAGCACTGTTTATAATAGCCAGGACATGGAAGCAATCTAGATGCCCATCAGCAGACGAATGGATAAGGAAGCTGTGGTACATATACACCATGGAATATTACTCAGCCATTAAAAAGAATTCATTTGAATCAGTTCTAATGAGGTGGATGAAACTGGAGCCCATTATACAGAGTGAAGTAAGCCAGAAAGATAAAGACCATTACAGTATACTAACACATATATATGGAATTTAGAAAGATGGTAACGATAACCCTATATGTAAAACAGAAAAAGAGACACAGATGTATAGAACAGACTTTTGGACTCTGTGGGAGAAGGCGAGGGTGGGATGTTTCAAGAGAACAGCATCGAAACATGTATATTATCTAGGGTGAAACAGATCACCAGCCCAGGTTGGATGCATGAGACAAGTGCTCAGACCTGGTGCACTGGGAAGACCCAGAGGGATCGGGTGGAGAGGGAGGTGGGAGGGGGGACCGGGATGGGGAATACATGTAAATCCATGGCTGATTCATGTCAATGTATGACAAAAACCACTACAATATTGTAAAGTAATTAGCCTCCAACTAATAAAAAATAAAATACAAACAAACAAAAACAAAAACAAACAAAAAAAAAAGGCCTTCCTCTGATCACAGAGACTACAGGAGCCCATCAGTTCAATGCTTTGTCTCTGTTTTTAGATAACTAAAGTTCTCTCCTTATTTAGCAAAAGAGGCAAACAAGGCCCCCAGAAAAGTCAGTGTGCCCAAGAGCACACTGCTCTCCAGGGTTGTGTCCTAAGAACCAACAGGCAACAGGTGGAACATGAAGTTTCCTGGTCAAAGATAATCATGAGATTTTTAAAACAGACCACTGATTTACCAGCCCTTCCCTCCCCTGTTGTATCCAACAGCTGCCTGTGTTTAACACAGAACCTTCAGATTTTGGTTGACACTTAGTTCGAGAGTCTATTGCTAGAAGGATGAAAAACAGCACCATGTTATAACAGAGTTCCACCGCAGACAGCTGAGACGTTAATTACAAAAACATCAGCAACCGTCTCCCTGCCAAACGCCAACATCCCATCTCCCATTCAAGGGCTTCATGAGCTTCATGGAGTCCAGCCTCAGCGTCCACGGGCCCACAATTAGATGAGGCATCCATGATCTCCTCGCTCTCCTTCGTGTCCTGAGTAAGCTCCAGCCCACTGCCCTCACTCCTAAGCACATACATCGAGAAATGACTGTGCATTTGGACAGTGCACTGCTGTTTTCAAAGGGCTTTCACAACGTGAAGTCTTAGAATTCCATGAGAGAGGCGCGCAGGTGGTCTTAGACACATTCTACACTTGAAGCACACTGAGATCCAGGGCTGTTAAGGGACTTGGCCACCTCAGGCCCTTAAACAAGAACTGATCCATCAACAGGGCGGACTCCCAGCCAGGGCTCCTTCCACCCCTCCAAGCTGTTTCTGGTGTTCGAAGCTTAAGTAAGGAATCCCAACTCAGGCTCAACCCTGTTTGTTCAGGTGCCTAGGACAGGCCAGGCATGGCTGACAGCTCCCCTGAATTCAGCTCAT
Organism: Odocoileus virginianus; assembly: GCF_023699985.2. Classification (NCBI taxonomy): domain Eukaryota; kingdom Metazoa; phylum Chordata; class Mammalia; order Artiodactyla; family Cervidae; genus Odocoileus; species Odocoileus virginianus. The sequence goes on along the minus strand of NC_069695.1, from coordinate 10,334,647 downwards.
CCTCTCAATTCCGTCTCTGCTGTCTTGGTTCAGGACCTCCAACTTTCATGTGAAATATGACAATCTACTGTTAATTTGTCTGCATGACTCCAATCTCCCAACTCCAACTGATTTTCTAGACTGCTTGATTCTGAAACAGTAGTTCTCAAGTGGAGTTGGTGGTAAACTTGTCCTCAGCGGACACTGGGCAATGTCTTGAGACATTTTGGTGGTCCCTCTGGGGTGTGAGGGGAGAGGGCACTGTTAACGCTTCTAGTAGGTAGAGGCCAGGGATGCCACGACAATGCACAGGACAGTTAGATCAAAATGATCCAGCCCGAAATCTCAACAGTGCCAAGGCTGAGAATGCTTGTTCTAGAGCTATCATCCATTTTATAAAAAATCATCTATTTTATGTGGCTACGTCAGGTCTTCGTTGCAATTTGTGGGCCCTCGTGGGCTCAGAAGCTGCCGCACACAGGCTTAGTTGTCCTGTGGCATATGGGATCTTAGTTCCCTGACCCGGAACTGAACCTGTGTCTCCTGCATTGCAAGGCAGATTCTTAACCACTGGACCAGCAGGGAAGTCCCTAGAGTTATCATCCTTAAAAAATACACCCCTCACCCCTCATGAAATCATCCCCCTGCTTGAAAATGTTCAAGCTGTTTACAGGATAAAGTTTATATTCAGATGGCTCACAATCTAGGTCCACACCCCTGACCCTCCCCCACACCATTCCCACACTCCAGCCTCACTAACCTTGTGTTTCCAAATACTTCCAGAGCTTTAATGTCTGTGTGCCTTTGCTCTGCTTTTTCCTCTGCCTCAAATGTCTTCCTCCTTTCCCCCACCTTCCCCACTGCTGTTTGCCTTTAAGGTCTGGCTTAAATTTTAACTCTTCTGGTTGAGTCTTTTTTGCTCCTCTGACCCGAGTGTGGTCCCCTCTCTCCCTTTAACTGCACTACATTCACCTGTATGGATGTTTCCTTTCCCTCCAGAGTAGGAATAAAATGTCATTTATCTTCTTTGCTAGGCACATAGGATACAGGACCTGGAAACTATTTCAGTATGTGCTGGATAAATGGATGAACCCTAGCATTGTAGATGCCTGCTTCTCACAGCAAGAAACTAGAACCAGAAACACTAAATATAGTCCTATCTCAAAAACTCAGGGCCATGGCCAGCCTGAGCACATCTGGGCATGAACAGCTCTGTCTTGAATCCCAGTGCAGAAGGCTAATGACACTGTATGTCTCTTGGCAGCGTTAGCATAGCTGGAGCTCCTGTAACTTCTTAGGTCTTATCTGTAAGAACTCCTGCTTCTGTGGGAATTTCTGAGCCCTGCAGGTTAGAAAGCTCTGATGCAATGCATGTGTCAAAGAAATGCACTACTCTGTGTTTCTCTAAAGCTAAAGGGAAGAACGCCAGAGGCAGGATCCTTAGCAAAGGTCTACCCGCTGCAGGGGAGCATCCAAGGGACATTCCATGAAGTCCCAGACTCCCGTCCTGTCTGTTAACAAAGGATAGATCAACAGCTGATGTCTGGAACACACTGCATCACACAGGCTACCCATCCGTCCTCCAGTAATCCCTACCAGGCTGGGTCTAAAGGGAAAGAGAGGTAACTAGAAGTCATCCAGGTCTCTGTGAAACCACCCTGCCCTGTTAATTCTACAGGGACTCCCTTCAAAACCTCTCCATAGGCTCCAGAAAACACATGCTCAGCCCTGCAGGAGTGAATACAATAAAGGATGCACTGCGGCCGCCCCAGGCAAAATAAGGTGCCCACACACGCTGTAGCTCCTATAACCAGAAACCATTAATAAAGGAAAGAAGGGTAACTAGTCCCTGGCATTTGCCTCTGACCTGCAAGGAAAGAGGAAAGCAGCCACAGTCCATCAAGGCTCTTCCAAGCTTCGGGGATTCAGCCCAAAGTCTGTGGAGCATCATAAATGAGAGGGAGCACCGCAAAGGGGACGTAGGTGACGACCGTGAACAGTGAACGACCTGCTGTTCAGGGACTGTGACTGAGAGGAAGTTGGAAATGGGAACTGGCGGTCGGAATACGGGTCTCAGTCCCGTCACTAACTGCTGTGTGACCCTGGACAAGCCGAGTGCCTCCCATCCCCAGGAAGGCCCACTTCCGCCTCAGTTTCCTCGTTTGTAATGGTGACTGCAGCCATGAAATTAAAAGACACTCACTCCTTGGAAGAAAAGCTATGACCAACCTAGACAGCGTATTAAAAAGCAGAGACATTACTTTGCCGACAAAGGTTCGTCTAGTCAAAGCTATGGTTTTTCCAGTGGTCATGTGTGGATGTGAGAGTTGGACTATAAAGAAAGCTGAGCATGGAAGAATTGATGCTTTTGAACTGTGGTGTTGGAGAACACTCTTGAGAGTTTCCTGGACTGCAAGGAAATCCAACCACTCCATCCTAAAGGAGATCAGTCCTGGATGTTCATTGGAAGGACTGATGCTGAAGCTGAAACTCCAGTACTTTGGCCACCTCATGCGAAGAGTCGACTCATTGGAAAAGACCCTGATGCTGGGAAAGATTGAAGGCAGGAGGAGAAGGGGATGACAGAGGATGAGACAGTTGGATGGCATCACCGACTCAATGAACATGAGTTTGAGTAAGCTCCAGGAGTTGGTGATGGACAGGGAAGCCTGGCGTGCTGCAGTCCATGGGGTTGCAAAGAGTCGGACATGACTAAGCAACTGAATTGAACTGAGTAGCTGCCTGTGTGACCTCACAAGGGCATCAAAGGAGAATAAATCCAGATATTAAACCCCTCCCATGGGCAGAAGATGACACCGCCAGGCATGTGGTAGGAAGGAAATCTTCTAAGGCACGTTTTTGCTCTTGGAGAGCTAACAGCACAGTGAAGCAGACAAAGCATAAAAAAGGCAATATGCGCCATCAATTAAAGGTTAAGTGGCAGGAAACAGAGTTCCTAGAAATCAGCACAGGATTAAATGAGTGAGTGGGGCCTGTCTGGGAGACGCTGGAATGGGAGCTCTGTCTGGCTGGAAGTTCCAGGAGGAGTCCCCAAAGGAACTTGACCTACACGACCAGAAGCAGGCGTGGGGACAGGGCTGACAGTCCAGACAAGGCCATCGGCCAGGCTGAAGCCGGGGACTTGTGGGCAGGAGTGGTAGGAGGGAAGTTCAAAGGGCAGGCCAGAGTCCAGCAGACACTTAATTCCTAGCCAAGGGGTTCTCACCTGATCCTTTACCCAGAAGCATCCAGAGGAAGTGTGTGAGTAGTTGGGTGGTGACTATCAGACTAGATTTACAGCTACCAAGTGTTATACAAATGCTAATTGTCATCATTGCTATTCTTGGCACCCAACACTGAAGCCCAGCACCCACCGTGCAGAGGGTTTCCAGATGGCAGAAGAAAAACATTAAAAGACAGACCGGTGAATAATTTATATCAATTTAATCACTTAACAATACTCCGCACCCAGATGGAACCGGCAAGATAAAAGCCAAGAACCTCTGGAAGCCAAGCAACCAAATCAAACCAAGGTGCGCTCAGAATGAAAAGTCTCCCGCTACGTGAAGGCGCTGTTGGAAGGCAGGTTTCTAAAACAACAGAGCTTTGCTGACCACACTCCTGGTCCTCCTTCCCGGCCTCTGCACTGTGGAGTTCATTGCTCCTCTCCTCCACCCACCTGTAAACAGCTCCCTCCCTCCAACACACACGCTCACACACACACACACACAGGCACACACATGCACACACACGCACACACACACAGGCACACACATGCACACCCACGCTCACACACACACGCACACAGACACACACAGGCACACACGCACACAGGCACACACATGCACACACACACACACGCTCACACACACACACACACGCTCACACACACACACACACATGCTCACACACACGCACACAGGCACACACATGCACACGCACACACAGGCACACACATGCACACACACACACACACAGGCACACACACGCACAGACCCCCTGAAGGGACCCTGTGACTGCAACTCTTGTGTAGGTAACAGCCCACTGAGATCTGGAGTCCAACTTAATGTCTTCGTTTTGGTACCTAGCATGTACATTAAACATTAAAAAGACCAAACTGAACTCTAGAATCCGAGCCTACCCACCCCAACCTGTTTCTTTCCGAGTGTTTCCCCGTCTCAGAAAACGACACCTCAGTCCACTTGCTTGCTAAGCCTAAAGCACATCCACACCCAACCCATCAGCAAGGCCATCAGCTCTGCCTCCAAAAGATGCCCTGATTGGACGCTTCCCAACTCACCCCGTCCCTCCCCTCCTCCCCTGGACCGGGCCTGCCCCCTTTCACCGGGTCTCTGCTTCGACCCTCAACTTTCACCAACCCCGCACAAAACAGCAGGCAGAGTGCTTCTTTGAAAAAGTACATGAGATGCCACTCACGGGCTTAAAATCTTCAGTCACATTAAGAATAAAATCTGAATTGCTTATTGAAGCTGTCGAATACTGCCTGTCTTCTCCACAGCCCGCCCCTTCCCACCCCCAGCACCCTGATCCAGCCTCCTGTTCTTCCCTTGGGGCCTGTGACTTTGCCACTCCGCAGCACTTCCCCACACGGATCTGCCTCATCATATAACTTTCAGCTTAAGTATCACCTTTCTACAGAGCCTTTCCTGAACAATTAATTTAAAAACAGGCCCTGTTTATCACTTTCTACCATACCCCCTCTATTGTATTTTCTTCACAGTATTTATCTGAAATACTTCTCATTCCTCTGTTGCCTGTGGCGGCTCATACATGTAACAGTGAACAAAACAGACAGGTCTCTAACCTCCTGGAGCTCACATCTCCAGCGCCAATAGTGCCTGATACAGCACAGGTACTCAGGTGTTTGCAGAGGAACCCAATCTGAGCTACAAACCATGTGTATTGCGTGGTTTCATCTCTGGAGGACATGGGAGTGTTCTTGTTGACCCTGCCCCAGTGCTAAGGTTCAGATAGGAAAGAGTTCTCTGGACTCCAGAAAAAATACAGGCTAGTGAAGCAGGAAAACCTCTCAAGTGCAGGCCAGGACATGGAGGAATCCAAGTTTTAAGCACCTCCTGCAGAGTGAAGAGCAAGGTGAAGACAGCTGATCCAGAGGAGCAGTATCACTGTTTCTACAGCGGGGATCCACCCAGCACCTCCCTTCTCCACAGCTGCAGAAAGAAAGGGACCGACTGTTCTGATCAGAACGCCAAGTCAGCCATCTCCCCAGGTAATGTTTTAGCCACTGTGATTTAATCCTCATTAACTCCTCCAACGAAGCACTAGACATCTCATTTCTATAAACGGCGGGGGCTGCAGTGTGCTGAAGGTGTGTGTCTCTGTCCAAGGCCAGGCAGCAAAGGCAGAGCGAGCCTGGATCTCAGGATGTCCGAGGACCCTCCCTTTCCACTAAAGACAGACCAAGAGCTCTTGGTCTTTGGACTCGAGAAAGCAGGTGACAAAGGGGGAGGAACAAACACACGACAAGAAGCCCTGGTCCCCTCTAAACAATCCATGACACGCAATTCAGACTAAGGAGATGCACTTTCGTCCATTATACGAGCATGGAGCCAGACACCTGGGCCAGTGACTTCTGGCTTCCAGCTTTCTTTCCTGCCCCCAATCACCTCGTTTTTAAAGACAAAGACCATTGGCAACTTGAGGCTCTACCGGTAAATGAACATCAGGCTGGGGCAGGCCACACTCTGGGACCATCAGAAGGGCTGGATTTTGGTTCAGCAAGTCTGACTTCAAACTGTACTCTGCATCCAAGTACACCTCAAGGATAACCTCCGTTAACCCTCCACTGACGCCTCCTGGATGAGCTCATGATTTACAAAAAAAAAAAAATCATCAGATAAAGCCACAGCTGTGAGGGCAACCAAAAGGAAGGGTAGGCAGGATGTTTTCTTTAATTGCAGAAGATGTGCCAAACAGAGCCCTCACCCAGAGTCTGAGTCCACTCACTCCTAAGGGAAAGTGCTCGGGATGAAGTCAAGACCCTGCTCTGGCTGTAGGAACTGAATGGAAAATGAACCCGATCACGAGCTTAGGCACTCAAGGAGGCAGCAATGGACACACCATGTTCCCCCCCAACACCCTAAGGGTGAGGGGTGCTGGAAATCAGAGCGAGCGGTATGACCAGAAATCAAGAGGTATGACCAGGAATCAGAGAGGTATGACTAGGAATCAAGAGGTATGACTTGCCTCAGTAGGATGGAGGCAAAAGGAAGGAGGAAAAGGAGCAGAAAGAGGGGGAAAAGGGAAGAGGAATAAAAAGGAAATCAGAAAAAAAAGGGGGGGGGATATTAAATCCTAGCAATGGTGTAACTGCCGCCTCCTTCTTTCCACTCAGAATTGATAAATATGGGTCAAGATTACAGAGAGCTAGTTCAGGGGTCCAAGTACTCGGACGCTAATAGCCTTCTGCAGTAAGGAAATGAAAAAGCAAGGCACCCGGGGACCCAATCCAGCACCCTCTGCTTCTAAGGGCATCCATGTGTCCAGCTGTGTCCACCGGTCCACATTCACGTCTATATTATTTGTCCACATTCACGACTGTATTATTTCAGTTTTCCCCAAAACCCTTCATCAGTATTCACATTCCAGGAAAGAAGCTTAGCCCGTGGCCTCCTTTCCTGCGCGGAACGCTGCCACGCTCACCCAGGGACGAGAAGCTGGAGGGAACAGAACCCACGTGTGCATCCCCTGGGGCCGATCACCATCTTCCTCCCTCCTAAAGCTAGAAGCACCGCCTGGTCAGAGCCCTCCGCACATCCCGCCCTCTCTGCAGCCTGGGGATAGAGAAATCTCGTTCACTTGTAAATGCCTGCTGGTCTCAGTGGCCCTGGAGGGCGTGGATAGATACCCCTAAGAATGGCTGCCATCTTTTCTGTACAGACATTCACCACTCCCCCAGGTCCCTGGGGACGCCAGGCCTTCAGGGAGCTGGCATCGAGAGAAGGCGTGGGACAGACATGAACCGCGGTATCAGAGGTTCAGATACAGATGTCAGTGTGCTGAGATCAGACCTCAGTGCACTTCATCTGTAGAATGCGTCTATCGGGATCAGACTAAATCTGGGGCAAAGCATTTGCTACTTCACCCCTGGGCAACGGTCCCGCTGGGGAGTCTCCAAAGGCATGCCTGTCCTTGACTCTGCCCGTGTGAGTCCACACTAGGGCAGTCGACACCACGCAGCGTCTCAGCAAGCCCCTGGGAGCAGGCTGACACCACAGACAGAGGTTTGCTGTTAGTGACCAGGTCAACCGCGTTAACTACCCACAGTTAACTGCCTATTACAGACTGAATGCTAACACCAGTATGGTGGGATCTGGAGGTAGGGCCTTTGGGAGACAACCAGGTCATGACTGTGCAGCCCTCATGAGTGGGACCAGCACTCATACTCGAGGCCCCTGAAGAGCGCTCCCTGGCCCCTCCACCCTGAGGCGGCAGCACGAAGACCGTTACTCAGCCTGGAAGCAGTCCCTCACTAGACACTAGAAACTGCAGCACCGTGAGCCTGGACTTCCAGCCTCCCGAGCTGACAGTCAGGGTGTGTTGCCTAAGCCACCTGCTCTATTCTATCCGTCACAGCAACCCCAAAGGGCAAGACACTGCTGCCCCTCCCAGGCTCGGCGTCGAGGCTCCAGGGGAAAGCCTGTGAGGCAACGGAGAGGACCCGACACCCTCACCTCTCAGGGAGACCATCGCAGCCCCCACCTCCATGTGAGCGGCTGCCAGAGAGCCTCTCCTGACTTCCACGGCCACGTCTCCACCTGTCCTTTCAAAGCTCTTCCTGGACATTTTCATAAAAACTGCGGGGGAAGCTAATGATGACTTGCCCCACAAGCTGCCCCCGAGAGTCCCGCCATCCACAGGCCATCCAGCTTCAGTGACCATCCAGCACGTCTCTGGATGTGCTGGGTGTCAGAATCAGTATTAGAATAAGACAGTGGGACAAAGGACACACTGAAAAAAATGCTACTTCAGCAAGATCCTCGTTGGGATTGTGCTAAATAACACCATTGGTCCTCAGATGGTAAAAACCCGCCTGCAATGTGGAAGACCTGGGTTCAATCCCTGGGTCAGGAAGATCCCCTGGAGGAGGGCATGGCAACCCACTCTAGTATTCTTGCCTGGAGAATCCCATGGACAGACGAGCATGACAGACTACAGTCCATGGGGTCGCAAAGAGTTGGACACGACTGAGCAAGTAACACACATATGTATATACTAGGTGCAAACTATTGTGCAAAATACTAGATTGAACCCAGTTTGCAAGATAAGAACACATCACAGCAGGCTCGGGGCCACAGCCCTCCCAGTCAATGTGATGAGGTCCCCCGCAGAAGGGAGGAGGGTGTCCGAGGTATCTTTGGTCACAAGACTCTTATCTGTCCATCGTACTCTGTCCAAGGGTCTACATTTCAAGTTGGTGTTCTTTTTTTTAAATTTATTTATTTTAATTGGATGCTAATTACTTTACAATATTGTAGTGGTTTTTGAAGTTGGTGTTTCTTGAAAACACTGAATTTGATCATCAGTGACCAAAAAATGATCAGGAGATGGGAGCTAAGAAAAATACTCTCAAGCAACAACCCGTGGCAAGCTAAACTTGGAAGAAAGTTATCAGTCACCTGGGACTCAAGCCCCTCTTCCAAGACAGTGCCACTCTGCGCTCTCAAGGGGCGGCGCCAGTAACCCCTCCTTCCCCCCACCTCTCAACAGGCCGACAAAGCCAGCATGGAGGGAAGCCTCTCCGGTGATACAGGACAGCCAGCTGCCCTCGGGATACTCTCTCCTAACCTGATCTCACCAGGGGACTGGCTGGCAGTGCTGGGTGAAAATGACCTGGCCCCACGGCCTCAGGGACCCTCCAGCCCATTCTCCCCAGTGGGATGATCCTCAACTCTTGGGAAAACAAACACTTGGTATTTTTAAATAACTTGCCAACAGCCAACAAAAGCTAACTGATGGCTCAGGATGCTGCCAACTAACTCATACACTCTACACACAGATGAATCATCCTCCAGTTACTGTCCAGATGGTGGGAAACGGGGAAAAAACCAGGAGAGGAGAAGAGCCGCCTTGTGAAGGTGTACAAGCCCCGCACTATAGTAACATAAAAGAGCTCTCTCCAAAACAGCGGATTACCGTGCTTTGGGGCTGGCTTAGGGGTTTGCTTCTGCTTTGTTCTCTATCACAGTACACAAATCAGGTGTCCTGGGGTATAAAGACCCATATGCGGAAAAAAATCTTATTTCTGGGCATTTTTTTTTCAAGGCAAGTAACATTTCATATTATAATATTCATACTTGGCAACCTTCTTTATCTTCCCGTCTGTTGTGTAAGCTTTGTTAGAAAATAAAATTCAGAAGCTAGAAATTCACAATTTATACAAAGAAGCAACTGAGGAAGGGAAAAGGGTTTAAGCGTCTAGTGGCCCTTCCTGTCCTGTTCACTCCTATTTCACATTTCCCAAATTCTTGGTTATAGAATTGAAATCACCAAATCATTCAAGTTTATTGGAATTTTGCTGCTGTTCAGTTGTTAAGCCGTATCCAACTCTTTGTGATCCCATGGACCGCAGCACGCCAGGCTTCTCTGTCTCTCCACTATTTCCCAGAATTTGCTCAGATTCATGTCCATTGAGTCATTGATGCTATATTGTTTTTGTTGTTCAATCACTAAGTCATGTCCAATTTTGCCAGGGAGAAATTCACTTGGTTTAATAATATTTTCTGAAAACACAAATACACTTCTAAGGGAAGCATGGTATGTTGGTGATTCACATCCTTGTATCAGTTCACTGTCATTTGGAGAAAAATAGCTGAGAACAGCTGCTAAGAGGAAATGTCTTTTCAGCAGTCAAGGCAATCTCTAGTGTGATGGGGCTCACGGCCCATAAACACACCAAGGGTCAGAGGAGGTCTGAAAAGGTCAAATGCAACATGAGGCAGGCAAAATGCCAGACATCAGTCACCCCCAAACCAGGAACCACACCCTATACTTCATGGTTAGCAGACCCCAGCCTCAGGCCTCACTCAGTCTCATACTGGGAATATCATACCTCCAGAGTGCTATGACCCAAATAGACCGAAGTAGGAACCATCACCTGCAAAAATACTCCTAGTGGGAAACTCCATCCTAAAATTCCACACAACCCATCATAGAAATGTTTTTTATCTACTGATATCGTCAGGGGAAGCCTATATTTAAAATGCACCCTTGAAAAAGCAAACCAACTCAGATCAAAGGCCTTCCTCTTGGGGCTTCCCTGGTGCTTCAGTGGTTAAGAATCCCCCTGAAATGCAGGGGACATTGGTTCAGTCCCTGGTCAGGGAACTAAGATCCCACGTACCTCAGAGCAACTAAGCCTGCACCTCACAGCTAGAGAGTCCACATGCAGCAACTAAGACCCAACGCAGTTAAAATATTTTTAAATATATTTTTTTAAAAGGCCTTCCTCTTTACTATGCTTAAAGCAAAGACTGAAAAGGTAAGTGAACTATGCTAATATCACACAACCTATTTGAGCCTCCATCCCTTCTATATCAAGTCAATGTCTGGCCTCAGAGGGCTTTCCTACATCCAGCCAGCTGTTCTGCAAAGATGTTCTCTCAGTTACACGCCTGGTCCCCAAGGCCACATCCCACTGGGAGTGAAGGGAGGTAAACCCCCTAGTGGGAGTCCCCACACAGATTCCCAAAGTCAAGAATTCCAAGCTCATTCATCCTCAGGCACACCACTCCAGTCCACCACAAGGGAGACTGATAATTAAAAGTGAATTGCAGAATATGACTGTCATTCCCCTGAACAACGACGACAGGACTGTCACTGTAAAACAGACTCGGAGCCAGCCTGCCTGCAAAGGAGTGGCCGTGTGACTGAGACCAGTTACATGACCTTCCTGGGCATAGTTTATGAGCGGGTCCCTCCAATGGGTAGGTGGGAGAACTCCATGAGTAACATGTGGAGTTTTGAGAACAACGCCCGGTACCTGTTAGCCGGCATTTAGGAGCACATACCCTCCACTTAAAGGAGGAAATTTTCTCATCTGTTATACAAGAGGGGAAAAATAGAGATCCATGTTGCTTTGAATACATTATCCAGGATGAATCAAGTGTCGATTCTGACAGAGTGGAATATTTTTCCTTAGACTTCTCTTCCTGGGTAATACTCAGTTTAACAACAAAACAAAACTTTGCTTTAACCATCTTTATTGTTCTCTCCAGACCCATTATGTTTCTTATGCCTCAGAGATGATTGATAAATAGAAAAATGTGTTCATAGGGAATCTAAACTACTCCATCTGAGAGAGAGGGGACCTTAAGCTTACATACTCTCAAAGCCGGGGAACTCACCATTCACACAGTAGCTCTTTGCCTTGCTGGAGACTCCCCACCTCTTCCTGCTCTTACCTTTTGGGAACCTGTAACTGAATCCATATAGCTGACCCTTGACAAACACAGGGGGTAGAGGCACTAGCCCTCTGCACAGCCGAAAATCCACATATAATTTATAGTCCACTCTCTTATATAGACATCATTGAATTCAACCGGTTATGACCATGTAGTACAGTAGTATTTACCACTGAAAAACATCTATGCATAAGTGGACCCATGAAGTTCAAACCTGTGTTGTTCAAGGGTCAACCACACTGCCAGAGAACCCTGATGCTTGCTGGGATGGTAACGACAACAGAACTGGATTATAGTTGGGAGGACATTAAGCCTTCAGTGTGAACCTCACAACGCCTCTGAAAAATACAGTTCATATTATTCCATCTCTGGCAAAACAAAGGGGCAGAGGAGGGCTGAGAAAGTTTAAGTGACTTGGTCCACTTTTCCTCTGAAACTGCAGAGTCAGGGCTAGAACCCAGGTCTCCTAACTCCGAGGCAGGGCTTCAGTCCATCGTCACCCACTTCCCCATTCAGAACTGTGACATGCCCACGTTACCCTCCCTGTGTGATGGATAATGTCAGTTCTCCCAGCCCTTCCTGCTCATTCCGCCTGGGTAATTAATTATGAGTGGGCAGTGGTAGTTTTTCCAACATACAAACTTGGTAGTTTAATCTGGAAGCCAAAAACATAACAGGAAAAGCCGTCACACATCACATATTCATTAGAACTTTACAAACTCTGATCTAAATCTCTAACACCTAGAGTAATGACTAGTTAATAATCAGCCCCATCTCCACTCCCAGGCTAAACAATGAATATGAGACCTAGTTATTTTTTCCTAAGGACATCAGCCATTCACTTGTTATTGCCTCCTGGAAATCATACGTAATATGAAACTGAGATCACATTAGCTAAAACTTTCAGCTATATGGTGATGGAACCAGCCGTAAGAGTGCACGAAGATCATTTAACACAAGCAGGCTGTTGATGACAGAGCTATCGCCCACAGAGAAGAGCAACGACTCACAATGGAGTAGGAATCTGCCTTGTCCTAAGCTAGCTTCTGAGAGGCTGTACTTTCTATTTCAGCTCTGATCACCGTAACAGTTAACACAGTTGACATGAGAAGGGGAGAAGGGAGAACATAACGACCATATCCATTCCCACCCCCCATATACTGCAATGTCTCCAGAAGGCTCAGGCTTCCTTCCCAGAGCAATGTGGTCCTCCATACTCATCAGCTGTCTTTGAGATGCTGGTTTGGAGTTGACAGCGAAGCACCTCACCTCACACTGGGGGTGGGGAAGGGGGTGCTGTGAATCAAGCTGCCTACCCAACGGGGCAAGGAAAGGAGCTGTGGCCACCAGCCCCGGGGAAGCTGAAGTAAACAGCCAGGCATTTCCACCAGCACGTGGGTCTCATATCAGGACTGCAAAGCAACCTCTACTGCTGCTCCCAGGAAACTCTTTCCAGGTGGAAGGTCTCTTTCCAGGCTCTGCTATGACTTTTCTAAGCCAACGGCATCACATTTTACCCTCAGCAAACAGGGAGAAGGTTTTGGCCCCATGCTGATGAACAACGCCACATTAATAAAACATTCCTGGGTCCATTAATTCAAATAAATATTTAAGCACCAAGGTGGCAGGTGCCAGGACAGATGCATGGACAATTCAGATACAGCTCCCAGCCCTCAGGGGCACCAGGACAAGTGGACCAGCACCTCTTAATGCAGGGCCTTCTCTCCTCAGCTATCTGGGATCACACGCAGTGCCTTGGTTGTGAGCATCTATTAAACCATCTGTGAGACCCACTGGTAATACAGGGATGGCAACTGAGAGCCTCCTTAATCCATGGCTAATTCATATCAATGTATAACAAAAACTACTGTAATGATGTAAAGTAATTAGCCTCCAACTAATAAAAATTAAAAAAAAAAAAAGAGATGTCAGAACAGTGTATAAGAAGCCCAGTCCTAAATATTCCCTGGCTATCCCACGCCCAGCACAGAGCTTGACTGACACAAGTGATGGGCAGTCAGCATCAGTGTGACTGGAAAATGATGGATTACGCTTACCAGATATTCTAGGTCCGAGTATAACCCGATGACATGGGGGAGCAGAAAGATCAGCTGGACGGGGCCGCATCATCTGGGTTCTAATCCCTGGCACAGAAGTGTGACCCTCATCAAGTCCCGACTTAACTTCTCAGTGAGGCTCACTACATTTATTTCTGCTGACCCTGATACATCACCATCTCTCCTTTATTTAAAAAAAAATTAATATATTGCAGTTTTTTTAAGTATAGAGGAGTTAGAGCAGACATCTATATCTCCAAAACACAGTTAACATTTTATAGCCTATTCCTACTCACCTTAGATTTTTTAAAAAATAAATTTAATATTACCACGGAGTGTTCCATCCCCCTGTAATTGCCTGCTCTCTAACCCCCAAAGGATAGTCAATATTAACAGTTCCCTCACATCCATGTTAGTACCTAGGAACACAAAAATATACATCCAGAAATGCACAATATTTGGGGCTGTATACTTTAGATAAATGGTAGCATATATATTGTTGTTGTTCAGTCGCTCAGACATGTCCGACTCTCTGCGACTCCATGGACTGCAGTGCGCCAGGCTTCCCTGTCCCATCACCATCTCCTGGGCCTTGAGCATATACTATATACTACATAATTTTACTTTTCCTACTCACCATTGTTATTTATCCTTTTTGATAAAAGTAGATCTGGTTCACTCATTTCATTTTCCACTGCACATGGAACCATTATTTATCTCTTCTCCAACCGGCAGGTCTACATAAGTGTTTGGTCACATATTAACTCATCAAGTATTACTCAGAATCTACTGGTTATGCCATATACTATGCAGGCATTGGAGACTTAAAGAGAAATGATATAATTTTCATATTCAGGGCAAAGATAGAGAGCTCCCTTGTAGAAACACCAAGGTTGGGGGAATCTTGCCGACTATGCCAGCAGTCAGTTGGACATTTATGTTTAGAGCTCAGGAAGGGATCGAAGGCTTAAGAAATGAGCCTAGAGGTCTTATGCTTACAGGTGGAAGGTGAAGCTATGAGAGCAGATGAGTCGGCCAAGGGCGCACATGTGACTAGTCAACCCACGGACATGTGAGATGAAAAAAGACTACTGTTTTTATGCCACTAAATATTGGGGTGGTTTGTATGCAGAAAAACAGATAACCAAACAAGAGATCACTCCATCAGTAACCCCCAAACCAGACTAACTGGGAGTGGCAGCCTTCTACCGCAGATCATACCAGAGATCCACAGTAACGGCACGCTGGCACGTCTGTGTGTGCGGCAGCTGCAAACACCGCAATAACCAGGCTGCAACATTACCCAACGCCACACAGTCCTGTGGCCGGGGACACATCCTAGCAGTTCGCTTTCCCCCTACATCCCCAGAGTGTGCCCTTAAGCTACAGCTAGGTAGGGTTCTGATGTCTGCCCCATCACACCCCACAGCTTCCCTGGGAAACTCCCTTGGATACAAAGCATCTTAGACACTGCATTATCAAGCGGAATGTTAGAAGAATCATATGCTTGTCTGCGTGTGTCCACCGTCTCTACACACATCAGCTAAACCCTCCAAACGAACGTGCAGGAGTTACAACAAACAAGCCAGGTGTTCGCTAGGTAAGGTAAGGGCTGGAGATGCCTTTTCTTGGGAGGTAAGGCCTCCTGTGTGGAAAGCACAGCTGATGCTAGGTGCAGAGAAACCAAAATGGAAGGGGAGAAAAATGTCCTCAAAAACCAGCAACACAGAAAAGGCCTTATGGCAGTAGTGACATCCGAGCAAAGATGTGAAGGCCATGCAAGATTTGAACACGCAGAGGCAGGGAGTATCAGGAAGAGGCCCACACGAAGGACATGCAGCAGGCGATGTGGGTGAGGGGGGCCTGCTGTAAGGCTGGCTGTGGATCGGGGGTACAGAGGAAGGCAGAGGAAAAAGGCTGGACCAAGGAGCACTCTGCACACCCATTGCAAGTGTCGCTGCTGCTAAGTCGCTTCAGTTGGTCTGAATCTGTGTGGCCCCATAGACGGTAGCCCACCAGGCTCCCCCATCCCTGGGAGTTTCCAGGCAAGAGTACTGGAGTGGGTTGCCATTTCCTCCTCCGATTGCAAGAGCAGAGGACTTCAAGCTGTAGGAAGCAACTGAAAGTTTCTGAGCCAGATAAAGGTGAGATCAGAACTGAGCCTCGGCAAACTTCACTCGGCAGATAACGCTGGGAACAGCAGCCACACGCATCAGAAAAACAAGTGATGTGGAGTCCACGTATCACCACCACAGACACAGCTTAAACAAAGGTGGCCACACCAGTGAAAACTCAAGATGAAGTATTTTTCAAGGGACTTTAAAGTCATTAAAACAAAAATCGTGTTCCTCTCTGTGGAACTCCAGTTAGCTTATTAGGAATAAAATAAGACAATGAAATTTTTCAATCTACATTTTTACATATCTTCTTGCATAACCCTTTAGCTTACCCCCACTTCAAGGACCAACTCAAGCTTGTATTTCAGAAATTACTAAATTTCTCCAGTTGCCTGGATTATGCATTTGAGCACAAGGCATTTAAAATGCATGCATTCGTGTATGTATAATTTATATCCCCCATCTTCCAAAAATGATTTGTAGCAAAGTAATTCATTTCATACTGTCTTTTCCAGTCACTGTTTTGCATATCTATCTTATCTACATTATAAACTTCTTTTGAAGAAGGGCTGTATATTATACATCTTTGGTTCTTTCAAAATTCTCAATTCAGTAGAGGCAAATGCCAGTGCCTGACAGATTTTTGTTGACTGATTTCTATTGCTCCCTTTCTTGGTAGTATCATTCTGGAGAAAAATTCTGATGTCCATTATTACCGACTAGTCTTTATTATTCCTGTCCATTACATCTAGTAAAAGTAATCTTTCAGAAGACTTACCAGTTTCCTTTTTAGAGTTTATCAAAAGCTCAAGCTATAGAAACCTTCTTCAAGTGTTGGAAATACAAAAAGAAAACCCTAGTTTCTCCTCTGAAGGAACCTAACAAAGAGTGTTCACGGAAGACAGGCTTCAGGTCTGCCCAAGAGAACAAAGTCATTGCTCGATGACAGAGTGATGTAGACTGAACGTCCGTGTCTCCCTTAAATTCACATGTTGAAGCTTAATTCCATTGTGATGGTGTTTGAAGGGAGGGCCTCTAGGAGGTCATTAGGTAAGGAGGGTGGAGCCCCATGCACAGGATTAGTGCCCTTACAAGAGGCTAAAGAGCCCAGAGTTCTCCCCTTCCTCCATTGGAGGACACATAGAAAAGATGGCCATCCATGAACCAAGAAGCATCCCTGACCAGATGCTGAGTGAGCCCCTGCCTTGATTATGGACTCACAGCCTCCACAACAAGGTGAAATGGATTTCTGTTGTTTAAAAGCCACTTAATCTATGGTGTTCTATTACAACAGCCCAAAGGGACACGGATTCCAGGAAACAACAGCTATGAGACATTAACTAAATCCCTTATTAGGTTTGTCTCCACATCGATCTAGAATTCAACAACCAACATTCATAAGCTCCACAGTCATCATCTGCAGGAAACCAGGAAATCGCCACCACACCACCATGGGTGGGTTACTGTTCCTGCTACTGATGCCGCCCTTTCCTTTTGTTATTTGACTTTTAAGGCAATTTTCTTAAACCAAGGCTACAAAAGGTAATGTTTAAAATCAAAGCAGAGTAGCCCCCTAGCTCATAGGTACTGAAGTCTTCCTACAACTGACCTGGCGTGTGTTACAACGCAGCGCAGGGGAGCTACTACCTCTTGGGTCCATTCAGGAAGAATCTCATTGCACCACCACTGCACTTATGACATGGTCTCACATCCTTCTGGAGCATCAAGTGAGGCTTTTCTTTATCGATATTCAAACAAGCTGTGTTCTATGTTCTAAGTCTAGAACTCAGAATTCACTTTCTCCTTAGAAACCACCCTAGAAGTGAGAGGTTCCCAAGACAGCTCACACAGCCTATATGCTCCAAATAGAGTAAAGATGTTTTTATGAGGAAGTGCATTCAAATTACATATCAGCAGGTGTGCTTGGGTATACATGTGCCGCCAGGATAGGAATTCTTAGTAAAAACTCCACCTATGTATGTGAGCACATCACAGTCACTTGCCACTTGGACAAAGAAAATTGGACACAGTCCTATCCTATCATTTAAATGCACTGGAGGTTTACAAAGGAATTGTTAAACTGGCAGCCTATCTTACAGCAGGGCTTCCCAGGTGGCACTAGGGGTAAAGAACCTGCCTGCCAATGCAGGAGATGTAAGAGAGTGCGTTCAAGCCCTGGGTCGTGAAGACTCCCTGGAGAAGAAATGGCAACCCACTCCAGTGTTCTTGCCTGGAGAATCCCATGGACAGAGGAGCCTGGCCGGCTACGGTCCATAGGACTGCAGAGAGTCAGACATGACTGAAACAACTTAGCATACATGCACTATCTTATAGCAGCTTTGATTAATCAAGTATTTAGTATATAAATGCTGTGCATTCCCCTCCTACACTCAGGTTGATAGGAACTCTGTCTCCCAAGTTCTTTAACACTTTTTCTGTAAAGTGTCCTAGGGTATTTACAAATTTTACTTATATTCAACTTATTTGCATATGCCTGGTAACTCAGTCACCCCCACTATTAGAAAGCTATCAAACCATTTAAAGAAGGCACCTCCTAACAGTCAACATACATGAATCTCATCCCTTAATCCTTACAATCATCCCACAAAGTGGGTAGACTCAGAAGGTAAGGGATATACCTAAAACAAAAGGCAAGGGATAGCCCCAGAAAGTGTTAGCTGCTCAGTCGTGTCCAACTCTTTGCGACCCCATGAACTGTAGCCTGCCAAGCTCTTCCATCCACGGAATTTCCTAGGCAAGAATACTGGAGTGGGTTGCCATTTCTTTCTCCAGGGGATCTTCCTGACACAGGGATTGAGACTTCAACCCAAATCTGGCTGCTATTCTGCCTTCTTTCCATCACTCCAGGCTGCTTCTCTCCTTGTGCAGGAGTCTCTCAGGGTACACAGGCACTTAATTTGTTTATCAAATGAGCCACATGCCTTACTTAGAGCCACCTGACGTATTACCACACCCCATTACCTACCACTCAGTACTCACCCCCAGTCCAACTTCTGTTCAGTGCCTGCCTGTAGCTTCTGCAGATCTAAACTCCCATTTACATACAGGTTTGTACTGAAATTTTCCCAAAGCTTTTAATACTAACACACTAAGAGGAAAAGAGGGGGAAATGAGACTATACAAGTCAAGGGTTTGGCCAAGGAGATGATGATGTATTGGAGCCATCCTCAAAAGCTGAGGAGAAACTGGGGACCTTGTCAGGTCAGCCCCATCAGGACCTGTCACTGGAATTACAGCCGAACCCTCTGCCAGTAGACTTGGGCTATTTTAGGCCTGTTACTTCATAAGACTCTAGCATCTGCTATGCTTCTTCAGGTTTCTAATTTCAGCTGCAAAGACAGAGTCCAGGAAATGAGGCAGACACATCCAAGGGTCTGCAGAAACAAAGAGAAGAATCCAAATGAATAACTGCCTGCCTTGAAAAGATTTCAAGTAAGAGGCTCAGAAGATAGAAAAGGTTAGAAGAAAGAAATGACAGATAAGCAGAGCCACAGCCCTAAGCTGAAATTCAGAAGAATCATGAAATCATAAAACCAAGAAACAGTGATGGGAGAGGCATTAAGGGAATGACTGAGTCTTGCATTTGAAAAATTAGGAGTCTAGACAGGTTAAGTGACAAACCCAAAGTCACACAGCTAAATGGGAAGGGAGATGAGAGTATGGAGTTCCTGCTTCTGGGCACTGTTCTAGCAAACCTCAGGAAAGCAGAACGTGTGCAAAACCCACAACTTTGACTGAGTAAGTTTTTAATGAAAAAGCATCCTGTCTGCAGGATCTACAAAAGAGTTATAAAGGTGCCATGGAAACCATGAGGTTCCTGGAAGAAGTTAGTCAAATGCTTAACTGGACCGTAACTTTCAGGTTCTCCAAAGAGGTGATATTCAATTTCTTAAAAAGCCACTGTCATGAATGAACACCTTTGACATAAGGGAGCTCAAAATGAAATTAAGAGGGGGGTTAGAAATGACACCACATTAAGTAGGAACTCAACACATCAAGTAGATACTCTAGTGTTAGTTAACTTACTGCATCACTGAATAAATGTCAAGACTGTTGGGCTCCAAAAACACTTTAAGAATTTCAAAGCCTAAATAAGCATGACATAAAATTCAAAATCCATAAAGGAAAAAGACTGACAGATATGCCATTCTTTTTAAAGATTCTCCATAAACAAATTTAAAAACAAATGATAGTTAAGAGATATGCACAAATATACAAAGAAAGCTTTAGTATCTTACTCTCAAAGCTCATATAAATCAGGAACAAAATATATAAACAACCTGTCGAAAGACCAAGAGCTGATAACTAAGTGAGAAGCTGCTGTGGACACAGGGAGCCCAGCCCAGTGCTCTGTGACGACCTGGAGGGGAGGGATGGGGGTGGGGAGGCACAAGATTATATGATTATGACTGATTCATACTGATATATGGCAGAGACCACCAAACATTGTAAAGCAATTATCCTCCAGTTAAAAAAAAAAAGTGAATCAACATATGAAAAGATGTTCATCCTTAACCATGATTTAAGAAGTAGCCATTTGAATCAGTTCTAATGAGATGGATGAAACTGGAGCCCATTATACAGAGCGAAGTAAGCCAGAAAGATAAAGACCATTACAGTATACTAACACATATATATGGAATTTAGAAAGACGGTAACGATAACCCTATATGCAAAACAGAAAAAGAGACTCAGATGTATAGAACAGACTTGTGGACTCTGGGAGAAAGCGAGGGTGGGATGTTTCAAGAGAACAGCATCGAAACATGTATATTATCTAGGGTGAAACAGATAACCAGCCCAGGTTGGGTACATGAGACAAGTGCTCGGGCCTGGTGCACTGGGAAGACCCAGAGGGATCGGGTGGAGAGGGAGGTGGGAGGGGGGACCGGGATGGGGAATACATGTAAATCCACGGCTGATTCTTGTCAATGTATGACAAAAACCACTGCAATGATGTAAAGTAGTTAGCCTCCAACTAATAAAAATAAATGAAAAAAAAAAGGTTCAGGATCCAATATCACAATTTGATGTGAAATCCATTGTCAATTTAAAAATAAATGCCATTTTGCAAAAAAAAAAAAAAAAAGAAGAAGAAGTAGCCATTAAACAACAAGATACCATTTTTTTAACCTACAAGTTTTGCAAAATATTAAGACTGGTAATGCTGAAAACTAAGGAAATAGCCACACTCAACACTGTTGACAGAGTAACAAAATGGGTTAAACCTGGAGGGCAACTTAAGCTAGGTGGACAAGTCTGGTCAAGTCTAGGAGTCTCTCCTACAAAAGTACTCACCTGGTGATGAAGTAAATAAATAAGGATATTAACTGCAGCATGGTTTGCAGTTGTACAAATTGAGATTTGGCCTAAATTTCCATCAATCATGGTGTGGAAACATATTGCATGTTCATGTGACTAATATGTAGTAGTAGACTAATACGCTTGCTTTGGAAAGATAAGCTATATTAAATGAAAACATTACAAGGCACATACAGTATGATCCTTTTTTTTTTTTTAATGGCTCTATGGCCAGGTGGTTTGTGCATGCAAAAGGTAAGTCTGAAAAGCTTATAGCAAAACCTAACAGTTCATCTCCAATTGAGTGGGATTATAAGAAGGAAGGAGGAGACGAGTTAGGACTAAACGTAGCAAGATCAGGGATGATCATTATTTTCTCTATTGTTTTCTGCACCTTCCTAATTTTCCATAGTACTCAGGAGTTCTTTTGCATTGAGAGAAAATTCAATGTAGATACTAAACATTTCACAATGAAATATACAGAAAAAGGTAGTGCATTGAGAAGGGAAGGTAGAAGTCATCTAGGAGAAAATGACAGAGCTGGCCCTCAATCTATACTACTGCCCCATGGGAACATTTATAAAAATAAATAAATAAATCTGTAAGCAGATCATGTTTTATTTCCATCAGAGATTTAACCCAGACTGAGTATTCTGATGTTCTTAGAACTCCTCACCCGCACACCTGGTACCTAACACACAACGCCCGTGCATGACAGTGACTCTATTAAGCCAGCAAAACTAAAGCCAGGACATACTGCCGATGGACCTGCTCAGTAAAAACCTCTAAGCTTTAAACACTTTTTATACAGCATTTCTCACAGCGAGACCACCTGGAGGGTGCCTATTTCACCAGGGTACCCAGACCGTGTACTCATAACCAGGCTGTTATGGCTCCTACCTGAACCACCTTCATAGGCTTCATATTTTCACATGTCCTCAGGGGTGTTCCATCTTTAGTGAGAATGGAATTACTTGGAAGTCAGAGGTGTGAGTCAGCCCCAAATTTAGGAAACAAGGCGGGTCAGTATCACCCACCTCCCAATCCTAGTTACTTCTGGCGCCAGGCTGTACTACTGGTCAACAAGTTCAGAACCTTGGAAAATGCTTTTTTCTCCCTCATCTTCCAGTCTCTAAGATGATGAAGTAATTTACTGCCCAAACTGGAACATTTCTAAGAGTGAAAGGAAGCCCCTGTAATAGTAGGTTGATGCATATGAAATGACAACATGTGATCATTTTTGACCAACAGAAGGCAGTTTCACATGATTCACCTGTGCCAGGCCAATAGGTATAAACCAGCCATCTCTGGCGCAAAGACATGTGCTCAGCCAGCACCTAAGCCACCACCAGACCCTTTCCCATCTGCCTCCTTCACCACCTCTCCCCTTCCCCCATCTGAATCAAAGGTCCAGGCATCCTTTGCTTTTAAACTCAGACTGGCAAGTGCTATGGTCTCCTTCTTTCAATCTCTCCTCCAACCCAGCCTACCAATAGCTAGGAGATTCCTCCTACCTGAAACCCAGGTCAGCCTTTCACTCCTTATTCGAGAAGGATCAGTAGTTCCCAGAGCCTCTTGCAGATTGTTATTCAAGGCCCTTGGTGCTCTCTGACCACTATTTCCACTCTCTCCTTCGGTCTGATCTTTACGAGCTACCCACTAACCTGGTATCAGTTGGTCCACTCTATGTAAGTGCAACTCCTTCGCCACCGACCTCATTCACACTGAACATTCTTAAAAATTGAATTCCCTGCACCCTTGCTTTGCATTCCTGCTTCCTGTCCTGTTCCTGTCTCTCCTTAATCTCTAACTTTGCACTTGCCCAGGGGCCCAACATTGGAGTCTATGATGGCTTCTCAGCTTGGCTACCGTATACCCCCATCTCTGACCAATGTCTGCTCTCAGCTCCTCTAGGAGACCCCGCTAAGCCAGCCCAGACCCTGCAGCCTCAGCTGGCACCCTCCCACAGGGCTGGTGGAATGGGGAACTGCCACTGCACAGGCAGTCAGCCAGTCCAATGGAATTACCCAATTCCCTGAGAAAGCCCTGGATTTTCAAAATAACCAAACATGATTCCCTCTTCCTGGAATGCTCCACCCTGCCCTATCTTATCCTCCTATAATCCTCCCCATCCTTCATGACTTCAGCCTTCTCTGACTTTCCTCCCACATCCATTCCCACAGATGAACCTCTCCAAATCCATCTCACCTCCGTCATCACATACCACTGCAACCTGGCTTGTCCCAGGGTTGCTTACGCTTACATCAACCAGACAGGAGGCGCCATAAAAGCAGTCTCAACCACTGTTTTGATTCCCAGACATACTCCACTACCTGGCTCACTGAAAGTGCTCAATGAAAACTTATTTAGTTGTACTAATAAAATGTGTTTGGTCCCTGTGTAAATTATACGATGGCTTGAACACAACTAGACGTTTCAAAACTTCTTGGGCTATAGCAGTGTGGTTAGGATGCTGCTGCTGCTGCTAAGTCACTCCAGTCGTGTTAGGATAGTCCTTGACAATGAAGTTTATAACAGGTAAACATGTAAATTCTGATATTTTTGTTCAGACTCATTCATCACTTTATAGCAGCAGAATATAGGGCTTATTTTCCAGGCAATAAGCATGATGGATTTGTAGACATAACAGGCAAAAAGTTTTAGGTTCCATGTTAAGGCATTGTCAAAGGACACAAACCAAAGATTGGGGAGGGAGAGGAACCTCCAGTACAAGTCCCAAGCCTAGCAAAGTCTAGAGGCAAGCCACTGGCAGCTCCTGAGGCAGCTGCAGGTGCCAAAGGCCTCACTGACAACAAAGAAACCAGGGCAGGAGATCGCAGACCCCGCTGCAACTGGGATTCAAGTGAAACCGAGATAGAGCAGCAAAAGAAACATGAAACTGAAGCCAACACAACCTGGGATTGGAGAAGGAAAAGTCAGCAGCCGGGAAACTGATACTCAACCCTAAACAAAGGGGAAACTACACAGTTTTTGCCGAAGAGGCTAGAGATGTGAGCCAGGAAAGGACAAGACTGACCAGCCCCACTGAAGTCCAGGCAGGAGACCACCTGTCAAGATCAGAGTAAATGATTCCGTGCAAAATCAGTCAATGTTTCCTCTACAATGTAATTTGCTTGCAACTAACATTCCGCATCAAGCATGACAGCTTGTGGGTTTATTTACGGGTACGTGCGTGCATGCTCAGTTGCTAAGTCGAATCCAACTCTTCGCAACCCTATGGACTGTAGCCCACCAGGCTCCACTGTCCGTGGGATTTCCCAGGTAAGAATACTGGAATAGGCAGCCATTCCCTTCTCCAGCGACTCTTCCTGACCCAGGGACCAAACTCACATCTCCTGCACTGGCAGGTTGATTCTTTACCACTGAGCCACCAGGGAAGCCCACTTAGGGGTATACTTTAACTAGTTCATATTCAGAGTTGTGGAGACACTGCATTGCTTAAAATCAGCTGCTTCTCTCATAGGTATATTGTTCAGATTGCTTAAGGGCCAAGGTGTTAACTGGTAAATGTTGCTTTGGAGCTATAGGTTCCAAACCTAGTTGCCAAGTTCTCTGGATTCCAATTCCAAGTGCAGCATTCACATTATATGTCCCAAAGAGCCCCATCAAAATCAACACTAAAATATCTACCAAGTAGCAAGCTAGTTGTTAATATAAAGAAAACATGTATGAAGCAGAAAAAAATCTCTCTCACTTCAAGCAACTTGTAAACTACAAGTCAGGTTTGAAAACAGTTGCGCCTTCGACTGTGTGGGCACAGACCGGAAGTGCAGCAATGTGGGGGCTGGATTAACTGGGAAAGGCTGCCGGAGATGGTTGGATTTAAACAGAAGGAAAAGGCCAAGCACTTAGAGACAGGAGTAAACTAGCAAAGACCACGCTAATGTAAGGTAGATGATGCAGTCAGCTCTCCTGGGTGCTCAGCGCAGTGACTCTCAACCACTGCCTCCTGCAGCACAGGAAACTCGGGGGCCAAGAGAAGTCACCTGAGGACTGGCTCAGGGAAGACCTTCAGCAGAGGGGAGCAGGTCAGACCACAGCATCTGATCCGCGCAGACTCTTTAGCTCAAGAAGAAAATCCCCAGGAGGCCAAGGCCACCTGCCCCCGAGGTACCTCCCCAGCATCCAACCGACTGTCAGTATCATAAACCTTCATCGGCCCTGAATAAATGCAGAAGAGGTAGCAGTGACCTCTAAATGGACAATCTGAGCGCAACTCTAAGAGCAGAGTGACCCTTGGTAACTGCTATTAGGCTTGAAACACAATGTCCCCATTCTGTTTCCATTTAAACCATCTTCTCTGGCCACGGGGCAATACATATTCCAGCATGTCTCAATCTCTGTCCCTCAGTGAAATTTGAAGTTGTGCATTTCCAACTTCAGACATTTTCTATGTCCTTATCTTTTATACCTAATGCTCAGAATAAAACCAACTGAAATATGGGCAGAAAAACCAAAAAAAAAAAATCTACCTGAAATATAAAATGCATGTCAGGCAATAGTGGGAACTGGATTTATACAGGTAAGAATGGGCAGATGAGGGAGGCTTCTCAGAACTGGAGGCTGTTAGAGGCTCCAGAACAGATCAGTGACATGTGAGGACCACGCTTCGGGACTGGTTGTCCAGCAAGAGCGATACACAGTAGAAGCCAAGAGAGACGCAGAGAACAGAAGTGTGACCAGATGCCTGTGTTTCCTTCTACTCCCAAAGGCTGCCTTAGATAGAGACTCACCAGCCCTGTTTCTTTGGTGAGTAAAATGCAGGTGACTCTGGGATTCTCACCTCCAAGTGTTCATCCCCAAACACAATGCCCTAACCGAGAAGTTCTCTATCACAGGTGGTCCTGACCCCCAGGAGACATTTGGTGAAGTCTACAGACATTTGGGCCTGAGCTTTGAGCTGCTATGTGCATTCACAGAATGGTTAGCTGAGGAACATGAGACATCTTAAAATTATTTTTTCCCAGCAAACCCAACTGGCTTCACTGAGGCTAATAGGCATCCAACATTGGACACACTAACGTTATCCTCTACCAAAGGGCTACCTACGTACTGACAAGTTTTCGGGCCCCATCGCCTGCCATGAGCTCCTTGGGCTGGCTGAAGACACTGGACACAGACTCACGGTTCTGTAGTCCACACACAGACCCTCAGTGTCCATAACCCAGTGAGTGGTCATCTCCCAAACTCAGAGCCAAGATGCACGGCCCAGATGTTTCAGCGAAGCCCTGCCTGGGAACCAAAGGAAGAACTAAAAGTACATGCAGGTGTGGTCCACTGACAGCAAGGGAGGAGCAGGTTTTCTCTTGTACATCAGGCACATCTGTTTTGATATTCACTGGAGTAAATTCTTAAATGACTAATTCATAGTTTCACTCTGTCATAGTTAAAGCAAAGTGTTTTATGCGACATCTGCTTCTGCTAAATCAGGATCTTGTTTTCTTCTGAGCTGTCGCAATGAAGAGAGATGCATGATGCTGGTTCTGCTGCTTAAGTGAGGGCTTGAGAGAATGCCTGTTCACACGTGGGAATCCCAACTTCACCGAGCATCTCTGAAGCCTCGTTTACTGTCTTGCAACACCAGGCCCACTGACAAGAAAACTTCAGATCCTGTGCACAGGTGTGGTGGTGTGGTTTAGTCGCTAAGTCATGTCCGACTCTCGCAACCCCAAGGACTGCAGCCTGCCAGGCTCCTCTGTCCATGTGACTCTCTGGGCAAGAATACTGGAGTGGGTTGCCATTTCCTTCTCCAGGGGATCTTCCCAACCCAGGGATCGAACCTGGGTCTCCTGCGTGGCAGGCAGATTCTTTACCAACTGAGCTATAGGAAAAGGCATGCATGGTATGAAAGGTGCCTATCACCCTCCACCTGCTTCCTTACTTTCCCCCAAAGCCCAGTAATACCAGTCGGTTAGACCCAGGATACTGACGGCTACTAGGCCATGGTCACTGTCATCCAAAGGTCACACACAGTGCTTCTCCCTTCTCTTCACTTTCTCTCCTCCAGGTTCAGGGATCAGCAAACTGAACCAGAGGTAAAAGCTCCCCAGTGTCAGACTCTCTTTGTTTGCTCCCTCCTATCTTTGCTTTGCAGGGGACACAAGCAGAGTAGGTAAGACCCCTAGAAAATGATGTGGCTCAGGGTGAGCTGAGGCCATTTCCACCACTCAAAACTGCAATGCTCCAACCCAGAACTCTGCTTTGGAAGGCACTGGGCTTGGGACCAATCAACATCTAGTGGAAAATTGATCAATATTTGGCAACTGTCCCTTAAACAGGTTCCAGGGAAGAATACGGGTACTTACTGAGACAGTAGTTAGGCATCCTTGAGTCCCTGACCATATCATGTCTGTAGCATGTAATCTTTACCTTAGGTCCTAAGGCAATCCTGATTGCCACAGGCTACAGCTTAAAAAAACTTTGAAACAAAGAAAAGGAAAAAAGACCCTCTCCAAGTTTTAACCTGGAAAAAGGAAGAGAGAATGTTCAAAGAGAATTCACAGAAGGAATGCAGCCCAGAGGAGAAAAGCCAGGTAACACAGCACACCCGTGGTCCAGTGTCGCACAGACCCATTGAGATGTAGAGATGGCCACATACTAGGAATACTAAGAGGGAGAGTCTGCAATTAGTAAGAGACCTTGATAGAGGGCAAGAGCTACTGTAACTCATTCTGGCCTGGCTCAGAAGAAAAGATTAGAACTTAGCTGTTCCAAGTTTGGTCCACACAAGAGGAGCAGCATCAGGAACAACTGGGAGCTTGTTCAAAGTGCAGAATCTCCAACTCAGACCCACTGAATGAGAATCTCTATTTTAAAATATCCCCAAGTGTTTTGCATGCACATGCTAGCTTGAGCTTTTCCCCAAATTGCCAAGGTAAAAGAACCGCATGACCCCACACCAGCCCATGATTCTCCAAAGGCCTTTCTTTCCTCTCCCCCTTTTCTGCTTAAGCCCATGAGAGACTTTTCTGCCCTTTCCGGGGAGTAAGGGAGAGAGTCTTTTGTCTTTCTTCAGCCCAAATGCATTCCTCTCTTGAAGAAGAAGAGTAGCTACTCCCAAGGCCCGGATGTTATCAGCAAGTGGAGTTATTACGCTCTTGAAACAGACTCTGCCCTCTTGCCCTTCTCTCCTGCCCCACCCCTCCTTGTTTCACCTGTGCTTAAGACTGCAGGTTCACCTTGGGCATTCAGCAAGCATCCTTTGGTTAGCAGACCAGGTGAGCTGCTTTGTGGGCTCAGCGATCTTGACATTTTGGCAACGTTGTGACCTCAACAATTTACCAACAGCACTGAATTTGAGAGTAACAGAGTGCCTTGCCATTCCTGAAGCCACCACCTTGGTCCCACATCTCTAACTAGTTTTTTGTGTGGATATTGTCTCAACCTGAACCATGGAAGCTGGGGAGATACAGACACTGGAGCTGAACCCTCCCTGGAAGTGTCAGCATTTCACAATCTCACTTCTGTTCAAAATCCTCACCTCTCAATCCCTGTGGTTTTTCTTTATTATGACTCTAGTCAAACTCCTAACAGCTCTTTCTAACACTATAATCAGATGGCTCTTTGAAATCTGGTGGGTCCTCACTAATAATCTGCTTCCAAGAGCATGGAGTCCCAAGTGGGTAGAACAACCAGGAAGCATCATTCCAGAACATGGTTTAGATGTTACATAGTAAGAATCTCCTCCTTAGTAAAAAGTACCAGTTTTTTTAAAAATTTTTTTACTTAGTTTAGGTCAGTACCATGAAAGATTATAATTAAATTATTTATCTTTGTGATGGTTCTCATCTTTCTTTGGGATGAAGAATAATGCTCAAATAAGGTGGGCCTCAGGATAAGAAACATTCTTGGGTTTCCGTCAACAATGGAACCAGTTCCTCACTAATAATAGCATTAATAATCACAAATCACAGACCTTGCTCTCTTAACTTTCAGGCAAATCAATACATATTTTTTCACAGCCTTTCTTAAAGTTAAAAAATAATAATCCACACTCTTTGACACTGAACTTATTTCTACAACACTACAGTTTAGGCCTCTTTACCTGGCCTCACTTGCCTATCCTCCAATGGAAACCAGGTTATAACCAGAAAAAGTGTTACACCTGAACAGAGCCTGGAGGTGACCCCCCGTACCCCCTCAGAGGACCACACTCGGGCAAACAGGAGCCAAGAACAGAGGCGGACAGTAGCGACCACCACGCTCCAGCGAGGAGGGCAATAGAGTTTCTCACCACATCGGGCTTTTATGTTGGAGTCACAAGCATGAGCATGTCCAAGAGACCACACGGCCCACGATCTATGAAATCTACTGGAAACTCTACACAGTAGTGGCATGCTCTCAGGAGAACAGGCCAGCAGGAAGCAGGCAACAGAAAGCAGAAGATGAAGGTATCAGACCTTCCAGGACAGAGAAGCTCTGGAAAGAGAAGAGGGCAGAGGGCACCTCAGAGGACATGCAGCTTTTGAATCTACACCTAATGTGGAGATGGAGCTATTTGAAGACACGGATGGGAGGAGGTGAAAATCAAGCCAGTGTGGTTGACAGGGGGTCAACTCATTTATCCAGAGAGTGAACAGAGAGACGTGGACTCCAAAAGTCATACCTACCCTCACTAATCTTCTAACTGGAAGCCGATGGACAAGAGCCCTGCCAGAAAGCATGGTAAACACTGGCAGTCACAGAACCGCAAAAGGCCACAGCAGCAGCACCTGTGGGTGGGCTGGGGCCTGGCTGGAATGGAGTGTTCCGAGGATCACCGGGACTCACACATCAGGAGGACTCGAGTAGACAGGGTAGTAAGAAGTAAACACTTGGCTTCTGCAGTTTAGGAGAACTGTTTCCCTACAGACTGGTCTACAAAAAAGTTAAGAATTCAGACCAGGATGAGGCTGGATGATGAAACAAGACAGAGGCCAGCCACTAGCCCTTGAGCAGAAACAAGAGGTACATTGCATGGTATGTTTAGTCACTAAGCTCTTTCTGACTCTCTGCGACCCCATGAACTGCAAGGCTCCTCCGTCCATGGGATTCTCCAGGCAAGAATACTAGAGTGGGTAGCCATTCCCTTCTTCAGGCCATCATCCTGACCCAGGGATGGAACCAGGGTCTCCTGCATTGCAGGCAGAGTTTTGGTTTTTTTTAAACCACTAAGCCACCAAGGAACACTGCAAGGTTAAGAAGCAACAAAACAGCTGCTGGTCCCCGGGGCTGAAGAGTTGGGTGGGCAGCCAAGATTGGGTGGTGGGATTTGGAGGGACTCTCAGCTGTGAAGACTGGAAGGATGCTGGAGCAAGGGTGCCCTTACAAACTGGAGTCTTAAACCACTACCTTCCATCATGCACACAGGGTGACTGTAAAGCAAGGTCTCCTTGCACTGTGAGCTCTGAACTGACCACACAGAATCCAAGGAACGTGAGAAAACACATCCGTTGCAGACAAAGCCATGGAAACTTCCTCACGTGGCGCCCAGCCCTCCCAGACCAGCACCTCCTGGTGACTCGGGCAGGACTACAGAGTTTTCGTGAGGACCCACGTGATTCTCCAAGTTCACACCCTACTCTCTCAACTCAGCCCCAGACACAGGCTTCCCTGATGTTCCTCAAAACCCCCAGGCCCACTGCGCCTCAGGCCCAGGCTCGTGCTGGGCTCTGTCTGGAATGTTCTTCCCCCAGATATCCAGGCTGTCTGCTCCCTCACCTGCTTCAAGCCTTTGCCCAAATGGGAACTTCTCAGCACAGCCTCAAATCTCACCAGGACTCCTCCCTCCCCATTTCATATTTCTCTTCTCTGTTTCATTTTCTGCCCCCTGCACTCAACAGTGTCTATGAACTAAATATTTTATCTTGTTTATCTCGCTCACTCTGATATAAGTTCCATAGAGGCTGGAGCCATGGTCCACCACCAGCTCTAGGTATTCCTGGCAGTTGGCTGGTGCTCAATATTTAAATAAGTAAAATAGTACTTACTCTTATTTACATAAGAAAGTAAAGCATGGGACTTCCCTGGCTGTCCAGTGATCAAGACTCCATGCTTCCAATGCAGGGGGCATGGGTTTGATCCCTGGTCAGGGAAGATTCCACACCCCACATGGCATAGCCAAGAAGAAAGTAAGGTAATTATTTAGCAAGATTAAGCGCCTTTCCAAGTATACATTACTAAAAGTTTCCATAGCCAGGATTGGACCCCAGATCTGTGGGACTCCAAACCTGAATCCTGAATCCACCAACACAACGCAACACCCTGAATCCACACTTGCCCCTCCTCTTGAGTCAGTCAAATGTGCTTTAAAAAAAAAAAAAGTCCTTAAATATGCGTCACTCAGACCAGCCAGTCATACTCCATAAAGTCAAATCCCCAACACAGCGGAC
This sequence comes from Odocoileus virginianus, assembly GCF_023699985.2. NCBI lineage: Eukaryota > Metazoa > Chordata > Mammalia > Artiodactyla > Cervidae > Odocoileus > Odocoileus virginianus. The sequence continues at coordinate 10,303,337 of NC_069695.1, read as the reverse complement.
CCAATGAAACTGGAAGTTAAGGAACCAAACTTTTACTCCATTATTAAAATCTGCCAAAGATGTTTATAGCATGGATTGGTGAGCATAAGTTTATTAGGGCTATTAACCACCTGGGAGAGCTTGACAATGTAGAATACGGGTCTGTCCAAAAAAAAAAAAAATACATATACAATACACATACACACATAATGTATATTTAAAAGTACAGTTAAAAATAGGATAAAGGGAGAAAACACAGAGCCAGACACCTATGGATTCAGATTAGAGAATGCCTTACTAAACGCACACATGTCAGAAGATCCTGCAATCACAGTGCGCTATGATCAGAAGAGCAGAGGATATGAGAGCTACTTTTAAATGCTCACAATAATGAGGGCTCTACAGTATTGAGATTTCTTTTCAGGATTAGGTCATGTATTCCCTCTGGACTGACCAGTTCTGTTAAGATTTTCATCCTTTGGTGGATATCCTACTAAGTAAGGAAACGTCAAGAAGAAGAAAGAAAGCTCAGATTAGATCAGCTCCAAGATTACTCATGTGGGAACCGAGGCCATACCATCTATTATCAATATAGTCGGTGCCTCAGTTTAATTAAAACCAACTCAAAGGGACACAGTGAGACCAGCGCTAGAGGCATCACTACCATCGTTTATAATCAGCAGCATTTCTTGCTCAAGTCATCAAAAATAAAAGAATTTAAACTGGCTACCTAATAGAAGCAAATTCTATTCATAAAACCACCAAGTCCGTCCCCTGTAAAGGGCACTGATTAGTCACAGATTGAGATGGAGATGTACCCAACTTCAAGACTGTAATTTAAATTAGTAGACAGGAGAACAGTCCCTTCTGGGTCATGTCCTTTCTGCAAGCTCTGGTGCGGATTCTCCAGACAGACTGCATCTTTCACTCAAATTCATGTTCTCTGGGTTAAGTCAATTGCAACAGAAACTCAAAAGAACCAGCAATCTGCTAAAAACCCTATCTGCCTTAAGGGGTCAGTCATAACTAAGATCTAGAATGTGGTTATTGTTACTTCTATTGCCATATGTTTGCAGAATGTTTTGCAATCACCACCAGTAGTTATTAAAGTCCTTAAATTCACTGTGGTTTATGCTGGCAAAGTTAGCTCATAAAGGTAAAACTGCAGGCTTACTAACATTAGGACTGGAGTTTCTAAGTCTTAGCCTTTTTCACCATTTCTTTATCCTACCGAGGGACTGCCTCTTACCGGCTCATCCAACTCTCCCCACGAGGCACCTTCAGCAAGCGTAAGACTCACCTGGAGACCTTCATGCGACACATTCACGGAGCACCTACTATTTGCCAGGCAGGCTCTAGGCAACGGGGTACAAGAGGAGAAAGAGACAGGGTCCGTGCACTCTGGGAACTCATGTTGCAGCAGAAGAGACAGATGAAACCAGATACAGAAACAGCTGCTCCAGAGAGAAAAAAGCGTGGAGAGGGGCTTGGAAACAACCTGAATGGGGAACAAGACCGCTGTTCTAGACAGTGTGGTCAGAGACGGACTCTCCAAGGAGACATCAGAGGAGAGACAAGACGGAAACAAAGCAAGACCCAAAAGCCCAGCAAGACTTCTCCATGGGAGGAAAGCAAAATAAAGAGAACCGAAGCCCTTCTCCAGAGAGTCTGGGATGGATCTAGAAATCCACATTACACACAACCTAAGTGACTCTATCACAGGTGCTCCAACAGCCTCACTGAGAAATGCCGCTATGGGGTAAACACGGAGTCCTTCATACTGATCCACCACAGTAAGGACGGCGTCAGCACTGAGGTGTCCCACCAACAGGTGAAGACAGGACTCCTACGTAGCCACTCGTCCACCTATATCCACAAAACGGGACTCCACAGGCAGACACGCAGGAGGGGACACCCATGCCTCCAGGATCAGAGAACCATGGCATCTAAACCAGTCGAGCACTGCCAGCAGCGTCTTCCTTTGACCACCCACTCTGTGTGATGCCTGACATAGCATAGCAGTCCCTGTGAAAACCCTTTTCTCTCTGCCCTGTGGACATCTGGCCCTTCCAGTCCCATCTACCCCATGTACTGATACATACTTCCATCAGAGCGATAAACTCCCGCATGAACTGGAAGTTTCTAAATAGGCACACAGTATAATCTCAACTGTGTGATCCAAGACGATAAATAACAATGACTAATGACAGTACTTGAATTCCCACTGTCAGGACACATATGAAAACGAACCAATTTGCAACAGTGTTAAAACCCAATGCAGTGGCTTTCTACCTTCACTATAAGGAGGCTGTATTAAAAGAAACTGGGTCATTTATTTCAATAAGACATTTATAAATGCAACACCATCACCAAACCTCAAACACCCAAGTGTATCGCCAACATTACACTTTCAAATCATTTCATTTAATTAAGGTTACATGGAAGCTGAGTGGCTGCTTATGAATAATGTACACCAGAGCCCTTTCCCATCACCAGGATTTTATAGTTGTTTCCCGAAGAGCTTGTTTGCACTGTGCCTGCAGCCCCCTGCGCCCAGCACCAACATTGCTGAATGAAGCAGAAAGTTTCTACAGCTCCTGTCTATTCTTTCCAAGACATGATCTGCTCAGCACCTCTGTGGTCAGCACGGTCCTAGGCACAGAATGGTGAGTGAAATGGACCAAAGTCCCTGCCCTTGGGAAGCTTACCATCCTAAAGCCACATCAAGAAGTGCTCTGACATAAAAACCAGAAGCCTGACTTGCTCTGCCAAGAGTCACTAATGCCTTCCTACTGCTGTGACAAATTTCTACCAACTTTACTGCAAGGCTCACCAAGATTTGGAGGCAGATAATGACATTTTTACATTTGTGCTAAAGATTAGGGACAAATGAACCTCAGAGAAAAAAGCACATCACTGGGCCACGGAAGGCTCACTGCTCTGATATGGCTTAATTATTCAACTCAGAGAGCTGCTATTTCCTTTTCTTTATGTCTGGATATCAACTGTGGCCTCATAATTATCAGGTTCAGATAGCAAACTGCAATTTGTTTCTGTACATTATAAAGAATGTCCAGAAATGCATCGACCACCCAGAGATAGGTAGGGGCCCCCAAGATGGAAGTCAGTGCAGGGGGTTACCATGCAGATGCCATTTGGGGAGCACCTTCTGAAACTCCCTCCTCCCCACCTTCTTCCTGGTTATCATTATCATCCTCGCTGAGAGCAACTCAAGTAGGTTCTTATCTCCCAGGAATCACAAATGCCATTTCAGCTTTAAGTACATGGGAGTTTAGCTTTTGTCCAAAGCCTAAAGAGCTGCTATAGGAACGAAAAAACGGGAACATACAATTAACTCATTTTATCGATTTCTCAAGATAAGTCCTGAGACTGAACAAATGAGATCAGATTGCAAAAGATTAAACTTCCATCTCACGGCCCCATTTACAGCATTTAGATTTGCCACCTGAGCTTGATTTTGTGGTCTTTGCCTTCTCTCTTTAAAGTACCCAGCATGCCAGGTTCTACCTTCATGTGGCTTGAGGTCAGCCCTGTGAAGCGAGCGGGGACAATTATCACCATTTTACAGATGAGTAAACTGAGGCACAGGTATAAGGCTAAGGTGTAGAATTTGTGTTTTTTAAAACATGTTACTCTAATACTGAACGTATCCTACATAAAATTTGGAGAAAGCACAGAAGTCAAGTCACAGCTGGCCAAAGGAAGAAAGAGAAAGGAAGCCCGTGTTTCACAGAGGGCCAGGCCCTCAACCACCGGACTCCCAGGAGGCCTTGGCCACTCTCTGATCACTCTCCCCAGGCACGTCTGCCGACCCCCACACCAGCAGAGGGGAGCGGGCAGTCGGCATCAGAGGAAGGCAAAGGTGTCCACTGCCAGCTCACACAGATGGACACCTACACCTGCAGGATCCATGTCGTGAATTTCAGTCACACGGTCTGCCTTCCCCAAAACCTCAGTGCTGGGCAGAAGGCTGAGACCAGCAACCAGCAGGAAAAGAATGAGTGGCAACCGTTGTCCTTTAGTCCAAGCAACAGTCTTCTCACCGCCACACGCGTCCCAGGAGCACAAACCAGGGAGGCCGGAGGAAGGCAGAAGAAGACTGAGGGAGGCAGATGCTCCTCCACTGTGAGGTCCAGGGCAGCACAGGCCCAGCTCAGCCCTGGGAACAAACCTGCTGGCAGCACACGGGCCGCCGAGACCCAGGCTGGCTCAGGGCTCAGTGCAGGCTCTGAAGGCAGCGGACCTGATGCCAAGCCCCCACCCCGCCCCTTCCCGTCCACTCGACTCTGGTGGGTTACAGGCCCCCAAGGCCCAGATTCTGCATTTGTGAGCCAGGGATACTGGTCCCCTGGGGTACCGCCCTCACAGGGTGACCATGAAGATTAGACAACATGTTTAAGGCCGGACTGAGCATGTGCTTCATGTGTGCAAACTTATTATTACTAAACTATTACTATTATTATTACTAAATCCGGGTGAGGCTTTAGATGGCTCCTCAGGCTATCCCGAGTACTAAATTTCCAAACTATCAGACTGATGCTTCTGGAAAATAATGATGACAATGAGCCACTAGAAAAATCACACACTGGAAAAATCACACATTGGGTCACATGCCCAGTGACCTGCCTAACACTTCCCAGGGAACTTCCAAAGCTGCACCGACTCGTCCAGGTCACCAAAACATCACTTGGGAAGGCTCATCACGTGACAGGTTCCGAGCCCCTCCTCAAAGAGCCCTGGGGGGCATAGCCAGGCTTCTGAGGGCAGCTGGCTTCTAATTAAGGGGTAACTGAGGCCTGGGGCAGAACCAGGTTTACGTAATAAAGTTACGTAACCTGCTCCCAATTCAGACATTTGTCTGAGCTGGGTGGGCATGTTCAGGTGTCAGCTGACTCCCTCATGAGCCTCCCCTCACACTGCCTAGAGGGAACTTGGCAAAGAGCTGAAGGACCAGAGCAGAAGCCAGAGCTCATCCTTCTTGAGGGATCGGTGCTGAAGCTTCTAGGAGCAAAAAATGTGGGTGATAACGAAGGCCAGGAGGTGCCGGGGTGACCAGCACTGCGGGCGCTGCTTGAACGGCTGCAGCATGCGGTCGGGTGGCCTCAGCGAAGCCCATGCAGTGCGTTCCGACGTCTGAAGATAAATGGCCATAGAACCTCCACACGGCTACCTGGGTGCCCCCTTTCCTCAGCCAGGAGGCCCTTTATTGCTGCATTTTGTTCCATAGGGCATTTGAAAATCACAGGTACGGGACTGGTGGGGGACTAAAACCCAGAAAACCTGGGATCCACCGTAGGCTCTAGCATGAACAGGCTGTTTGATCTTGTACTAGTCACCTCCCCGCTCTGAGCCTCAGTTTCCTCACCAGTGAAGTTGGGGAACAGCACTGATGTCACCGCCAGGACCCCTTTGGGCTCTGTGACTTTCGGGCCCACTGCAGCTGCACCTCGGTGTATATTTACGTCTGACTCCACACCTGGCCTCTGCTCACCACACCTGTCCTGTGAGTGCCAACCGCTCTCCTCTGACCCTGAGGGGGTGACAGTCCAGACTGCTCACTGCAGTCTGCTCTCCTTCCCCGAGGCCTGGCCCCCTCCCTTCTCATGATACTCAGACAGGAGCAGGCCCTTGGCTAGACTTCAAAAGACATCTGTGAAACTGAGTCTTAAAGTGAGACTCCATCAGCCTTATGCAAGGGAGTCTGACAGTCATGGAACCTCCTTCTTTCAAAAGAGAACTTCCTTGTCCCGTTTATCAAAAGGTATTGAGCACCTACCATGGCCATACCCCATGCCAGACTCCAGAAAGACAGTGGCGAAAAGACATTGTCCCCGTCCTCACACACCTGACTGTCTACTGCTAAAGCCTAATCATCAGTATGGCTTCAAAGTCTTACAGAATGCTTACAGAACATTCTAACACTACTAAATAATCTACTCCAATGTTTTGATCCCTGTTATCGCTATCTGTTCTTATAACACGTTGGGGGATTTTTAGTAGCAATTAACAGACTTTCTGGTGAGGATTCTGCATGTGTATACAAAGGTGAGTTACCGTGTAATGTTTTCGGTAGGTTTGTTTCCTTTTTAAAAATAGCACTTAGCTGACCCCCTTCTACTTGGGGGTAAAAAAAAGGGTTGGAATGTTTCCAGCTACAACTCATCACCAATGACAAGAGGAAGAAATAATCCAACATCATTATTCCTCCCATGTTCCACCCAGACCCTGCACAACTTCCCTGTCTCTCCAAGACTTAGACATTGAATTAAAATATGGGGACTTTCTGGGTGTTCCCTGGTGGTCCAGTGGTCAAGCATCTGCCTTCCAATGCAAGGGATGTGAGTTCACTCCCTAGTCAGGGAACTAAGATCCCACAGGCCTGCCACTACTAAAGAGCCCATGTGCCACAGCTGGGGAAACCACATGCTCTAGAACCTGGGCCCCACAACTAAGACCCAATGCAGCCAAAAACGAATGTTCAATCCATAAATGTGTTCAGTCCCTGGGTCGGGAAGATCCCCTGGAGTAGGAAATGGCAACCCACTCCAGTACTCTCGCCTGGAAAACTCCATGGACAGAGGAGCCTGGTGGGCTGCAGCTCATGGAGTCGCAAAGAATCAAACCCAACTCAGCACACACCCACAACAATACACATAAGGCGATTTTCATAATAAGTAAGCTAATGTTTTCCTAGATGATGCAGAATGGGTCAAATTTAATTTAAAAAAAAAAAACAGTCTAGGCCAGAATCCTAAGAATAACCATAGCACATAATCCTGTGGTCCTTAGAGACCAAAGTTCCCGGCTACAGGACACACAGCAATCAGTACCACTCCATGCAAGACGGAGCTGCTTCTCCCTCACCCTCCATCTCCCGATGACACGGAGAAAGACCTGTCCCCATAAGAGCCCTCTCCCTGCTCTAGGGACGGCGCACTTGAGGTGCAGAGTGGCCTTTCTCATTTATTTCCTGGTTAACAACCATCATCGAGGTGCTCCACAATCAGTCTTTAGAAGAAGTTCACTGTTATCAAATGAGTAAGTGGGGACAGGAAGCTTGTTTCCCAAATCCACAAGAGGAAAGCTCAGGTGTGGGCTAGGAAACAGCTGTGTCACTGAAGCACACAGCCGTGATTTCACCAAACCAAACTGCAATTTGTTCCTTCTGTAGGAGAAGACGGTATCAGCTCTAACCCTTAACAAGACGAGCAGGAGTTAGTGAGTTTGCTAATATGTAAAGAGCTCAGTTAACAATAAGGTGAACAAGATAAGCCCTGACCTCAAGGCACTTAACACGTGTTCAAACTCCCATAAGAAATGGTCTGTCCATGAAGCAGAAGCTCTCATATCATTCCTCAAGGCCCTTCTAGGAAGTCCAACCTCCCCCACCTGTGCATAAAGCCCATCTCCAGAGGGCTAGGAAGGGACTTCTAGCCCCACTCAGGAACCAGGAGCAGGCCTCCACAAACCCTGAGTCCATGCAAGAGACAGTGCCAGGGTATCAGTTATGAAATCTGAAACATAACTTTAGACTATATAATTCTATATGCTATACCATCACCCCCATTCTGCCTGGGAGTCTAGTTTTCTTCCTCTCGAGAATCAAAACCTTATAATCTATAAAATGGGAGAATCCGAATACCTACTTGCTTCTTAAATACCCTGAAAAACCCAGAAAAAGAATATAAGTGCATGAAGAAAATGGGGCTATTTTGCTGTGTCTCTAGGCCCCACACCGCCCAGCAGAGCAGGAGACAAAACCTATGCTTCGGCAAACACCCAAGAGCTTCCCAGCTTCAGCTTATGAACGAAATGATTCTGTAACTAAAACCATGCTTTCTTCCTTCTGATCCTTCCCTGCCTTGAATCTGAACTCACAGAACAATCTCTCCCTGGATTATATAATAACACCCCAGCACGTGGCACGCCATGTGGTAACCACTCACGGTACAAAAGGAGCAAGAATGAGCGCCGGGCCGTCCCATCTCCTCCCAACTGCGCTCCTGTACCGCCAGGTTCCACGTGGAGACGGAAGAAAGAAAAGGATAATGAGTTTCAGCGATGACAGCCATACATTAAAACGGGCTTAATGGAAATGGCCTTTTTATTACCGCCTGAGCCTCCCACACTCAGGGCAATCCAGAAAATGTTTGTCAAATGAATCCAGCTCCATAGGACACGGCCAACGTTTCCCCCTCCAAACCCTGAGACCAGCTGGGATGCCCAGGCGTTCCAGTCTGCCTGGGACTCTCCCAGTTCAGTATGTCTGGCGAAATCTCCCTCAGTCCCAGGCAAACCAGGACAGGTGGTCACCCTGAGACCAGCACATCCCAGGCTGCACTACAGAAAAACATAATCCAGAGGCAGGACCACATGTTTCCATGTGAACCCCAAGAACACAGTCTCAAGATAGGGCCATCACAGCCTTTCATAACTCAGAGTAAGTGTCTCTCCGGTGAGCAAGGTAACTAAGAGCTCTGAGCCTCGGCGAGTGCGAGGGTTTCAGAGTCTCCTGGAGGGCTTGATAAAATGGACTGACTCCCAGAGATTTTGGTCCACAGGCCTGGCCAAGGATCCATGCATCTGCTTCTCTAACAAGCTCTAAGGTGCCACTGAGGTTGCTGGTCAGAGACCACACTAGGAATAGGAACGGCCTGGGCTATTAACTCCCTGATAAAGCTTGAGTGAACTACGGACCTTGCTGGGAAACCACCAACCTTCCTGGGCTTGTTTCTTCACCCCAAAGTGTGCATGACCTGTATGAGTGCTGTTGTTCAGTTGCTAAGTCATGTCTGACTCTTTGTCAGCCCATGGACTGTGGCACGCCAGGCTCCTGTGTCCTCCACTACCTCCTGGAGTTCGCTCACATCTGCGTCCATCAAGTCAGTGATGCTATCTAACCATCTCATCTGCTGCTGCCCTCGATCTTTCCCAGCATCAGGGTCTTTTCCAGTGAGTTGGCTCTTCACATCAGGTGGCCAAAGTATTGGAGCTTCATGATCCTGGTGAAAGTGAAAGTGTTAGTCACTCAGTCATGTCCGACTCTTTGCAACCCCATAGACTGTAGCCTGTCAGGCCCCTTTGTCCATGGAATTCTCCAGGCAAGAATACTGGAGTGGGTAGCCATTCCCTTTCCCAGGGGATCTTCCTGACCCAGGTATGGAAACTGGGTCTCCTGCATTGCAGAAAGATTCTTTACCATCTGAGCCGTCAGTGAAGCCCCAAGTGCTCCTCAAATGCTGGGTTTACAGAACAGTGTTTCTCTCATTTCAGCCCAAAGACTCATCTGGTAGGCATGTTGAAAGAGATCCCAGGATCCCTTCTACTTACTGGTTCGACAGGTCGTAGGAGGACCCACCCGGGATGCTGCAGCCCACCATGTACACAGGAGATTGTGATTCTGCTGAGGGGACCACTTGGAGGAGTGCTGTGTTCCAACACACAAGGGGCCCTTGGATGTACTTATGCCAATTGTGAAGATACAGCCAAGCAGCAATTACCCTACAGGCTTTCACATCTCTCAGCTTAATATTTTTTTAATCCTCAACAAATTCTATTTTCTCTCCTCACTCATTACACCAACAGCTGCATTCCATCTCCCTAAACGTTTTGTCTGTGGATTCACAGATTGCTGTCGCTGCAGATAGAATAATCTCACGGGCTGCAGAAGTTTTCTGCTCAGTGGTCTGCCCGGTTCACATAACCGGGTCATGGAGAAACTCAGGCGGAAAGGACAATCTCTTCACTCGAAAGAAGAGAAGGATTCAGAGATGCAGTGAGGCTTGCATCAAGGCCCAGCGTCAGTGAGTAGCAAGAATCAGTCTTCCTGATCATCAGTTAAAGTATTTATACACATCTTCCTTTCCCCTCTAAGGGAGGGGGTATTAAACGGGGGAAAAAAAAAACACCAATGTCCATCAACCCAGGTCCATCAAGTCAGCTCCATCCCGAGCTCCATTTCTGATATTTTTCAATTATTTCTCCCAGAACTTCTTCGAAAATTCTAAAAGAAGACGGGATTAGCTAGAGAGGATCCTGCCAATGAAGGCAAAAATCTTTCATCTGCTTTGGATGCCTTCTAAGAGGCAGAAATATTTTTAATGAGCTAGTTGACTAGGCCTTTTGCACAGCTCTGAAGCTGAAATGTAGAGTTAGACAAAAGCGTAATCCTTAAAATATCTAACTTCTAGCACAAAGGACTTTCAAAAAGGTATTAAATGAGAAACAGCGCTGTGTACAAACAATATTGTGCATGTGTATGCATGAGTGCATGCTAAGTCGCTTCAGTCACGTCCACCTCTTTGCAACCCTATGGACACTAGCCCATCAGGCTCTTCTCTCCAGGGGATTCTCCAGGCAAGAACACTGGAGTGGGTTCCCATGCCCTTCTGCAAGAGGTCTTCCCGACCAGGGATCAAACCTGCATCTCGTGTCTCCTGCATTGGCAGGTGGGCTCTTTACCACTAGGGCCACCTGGGAAGACCATGCATATATATATATTTGCTAATTTCTGAAATATTTAAGCAATTCACTTCAACTTTGATGATGGAGGGAAGGAACACAGGCTCACTGAGCGCTGCTCCCCAGTTTACCTTCCTCCTAGGGACACAGCAGGACGTCGGAAACCGGTCAGCTTCCCCACCTGCACAGTCAGTGTTCTTCTGGAGGCCTGAAGACTGGGTCTGCCTGAGACAGGCCTCACACAGAGCCCAAGCCCCACAGGTCACACAGCCTCCTGTCCTCCACCAGGAAGCAAGGTTTCTGGAGTCCGTTTCCTGAAACCTTTCCCTGACTCACTAAAGCAGGGGTCCCCAACCTCCAGGCCCCAGAGCGGTACTTTCTGTCAGGTCAGTGGCGGCAGCAGGTTAGAAATAAAGTGCACAGTAAGTGAAATGAGCTTGAATCGTCCTGAAACCATCCCTCCACCCCGCAGTCCATGGAAAGATTGTCTTCCACAAAACCAGTCTCTGGTGCCAAAAAGGTTGGGGACCGCTGCAAAGGACGAAATGGAAGACGACGGGGGTGCGGGCGAGAGGCCAGCACTGGTCTGTTGCTGGGACCCAGAGAACCCTGGAAAGGTTCCAACAGCTCACGTCCTAAGGAAAGACTCCTGGAGAGTGAAGCCTCGGTCCACCTGGCGTCAGCCTCTCACCTGGCACGATCTGTTCCCAGGTCCTGCCCTGGTCCTGCTTTCGGCAGGCTGCCCGGCCCTGAGCAGGTCACTCCACGTCTGAGCCTTCATTTCCTCACATGTGAAATAGAGACCATCCCTGCTCGGTCAGGGGTTGGAGGAGGCGCCAGGGTCAGGGGCTGCCTCTGCTTTCGGGGGAGCCCACCTGCCAGTTCACAGCCCGAGGTTGGTCCACCTTCGGAAGAGTAGTTGATAGCACTGCTACCTCCTGGGTAGCGAGCAGCCAGTGACACTCACCCATGCTCTGCTTCAGATGTTCCAGGAGCTTCCAGGCCAGACACAGCAGCTGAAGCTCTCTTACCCACCACCTCTCACCTGCCCTCCAGCCCCAGAGCCAGCCAGGCCAGCAAGGGACTGGCCATGTATGTTGACATTCTCTTCTCTGAGCCCCTGCCCACACCACTCCCCAGGCCTCAAATGCCTTCCCTTCCCCCGCCACCCAAACCTTTCAGATTTCTTGAGGCCCCATCTGGGTCCCCACTCTGCCAAGCCTTTCTGTGCTGACAGTTCTTTCCCCCTCCTTCCCTCCAGGTGCCTTCATGAAGCCCTCTCTGAACCCCCCCCCCAGAGGCACCGTCAGCCCCCACTGTGAGCCCCCAGGGTGCACCCCCCATGCACCGGCATGGTCTGCAGTTTACGGTTTGTATCTCTGTCCCCCCTTCCAGATTTATAAGCATCCTGTGAAGTGAAAGTGGAAGTCGCTCAGTCGTGTCCGACTCTTTGCAACCCCATAGACTATACAGTCCATGGAATTCTCCAGGCCAGAATACTGGAGTGGGTAGCCTTTTCCTTCTCCAGGGGATCTTCCCAACCCAGGGATCGAACCCAGGTTTCCCACATTGCCGGCAGATTCTTTATCAGCTGAGTCACAAGGGAAGCCCATGAATACTGAAGTGGGTAGCCTATCCCTTCTTTCAGGGATCTTGCCAACCCAGGAATCGAACCAGGGTCTCCTGCATTGCAGGCGGATTCTTTACCAACTGAACTAGGAGGGAAGCCCCATAAGAATCCTGAGGCCTCATTTCTTCCATCCCCAGTATCAGTCACCAAAGTGGTGTAATAAACACTGTGAGGACACACGAACCATCTCTATATAGTAAGATCATTCAGTTACAGTATCAATGACCTTATAAGTAAATCCCCAATGCCTACAAACCACACGTGAAAATCAGATTTACCTAAAAGATACATCCAAAGGGTTACCTATAATAAGATTCCCAGGAGGACTTAAAAAAAAAATTATATATATATATATATATATATATATATATATATATATCTCAGGTTCCTATAATTTTCTAATAGGATTCAGTCTGATATTTATTTTTTCAGGAACCTGCACTCAATTTAGCTCAGCCAACATTTATTGAGAACCAGCTATCACATGATGGAAGGTAATCCCCAGAACTGAGTGTAGTTGGGGCTTGCCCTGCATGCGTCCTCGACCTCATCGGTCCACGTAATTACAAAGTCTGCACAGAGTCCCCGACACGTGGGGCTGTTCTGCAGCCCCATGAACACAAGCAGGCACTCCCTTCTGAAGCCTCCAGACAGGGACACAGCAGCACCTAAGGTCCCGACTCACGAAAGGATCAGACACTGCAGACCGCCAGGACCCCAAACAAGCACCAGCATCAGTCCTCTTGAGTCATCAACTGTAAAGGCTTTGCTTTTCACTAAAACAATAGAAATGGACACCATCTTAGTTTCTTTTCCCTGCATTCATGATTCAGACTCCCCATGGAAAGGGCAGGAGCCTTTGGGAGCTTTTGGAGTCAGACAGGCAGCTCTGAATTGAACCCCAAAGCTACTACTGAGCAGCTATGCAACTTAGACACAAAAGTTGGCCTCTAGGCCTCTGCCTCCGCACATGAAAAACAGGGTGACTTGAGAATTAAACCCTGTGCAGAAAGCACCAGAATACCGCTGCAGAGAAAGCATTCACTCAGTGACCATTTTCATCACCAAATCATGTCTCCTGATGACATCTGCTCCGTGTAGGAAGTCCATCCTAAAAGAAGTAATAAAATATGGTTCTGCCTCAGTTGTGCTTATTTTTAAAACAGAGCCCTAAAATGCAAGTCAATCCCACAATAAAATACCATTATGCCTCCACTACGATGACTAGAATTTTTTTAAAAACAGAAAATACCAAGTGTTGGCAAGGATGTGGAGAAATTAGACTCCTCACATTGCTGATTCAACTGGAAAATGGTGCACCTCCTGTGGAAAATGGCTCAGTGTTGGCTGAAGAAGATGAACACAGGAATACCACATGATCCAGCAATTCCATTCCTAGGCAGGTACCCAAGAGAACTGAACACAGGTACTCAAATTCTCTTCCACAGGTGTTCACAGCAGCACCATTCACAACAGCCAAAAAGGCAGAAACAACCCAAATGTTATCAGCTGAGGGACAGATAAACAAAATGTGGTAGGAGCCATACAGTAGACTATTATTACTCAACTACAAAAAGAAATGAAGTTCTGACATGGGCTACAATGCGAGGGACCTGGAAAATACTTTGCTTTAGAAAGAGACTAGACGTGAAAGGTCATGTATTATATGAAATATCCAGGACAGGCAAATTCATACAAACAGAAAGCAGATTCGTGGTTGGCAGGGCTAGTGGGAGGGAGAAACTGGTACGTGGTGCCTTTCCTATATGAAAGGAACATTCTGGAACCAGACAATGGTGGTAGTTGCCCAACATCGTGAATGTACAGAACATCACTGAACTGGACACTTTAAAATGGTCACCTGTATATGGTGTAAATTTCACCTCAATAAAAAATTTTAAAGGCTCTTTAAGAAGATTTTAAAAATTCTCCACATTCAAATAGTTGGATATAAGTGTGTCCCTGCTTGTTCAGGCATTTCACAAATACCTGCTGGGAGCCCTGCTGTGTGCCAGGCACTGATCCCTGCCCTCAGGTGTCTCATCACCTCATGGTCCATCTGTGCCATTAAAAAGGGTTTGGGCACACATATATCACATAGACATAAGTCATGAACAAAATATAATGTGGTTTTCTCCCATTCTAGCTCAGTCACGTAAGTAAACACTAACGGGCCCATGAACTGTGTATATGTAAACAATATCACTTCACCATAGCATGTTACATGTGCTTTTCACTCTACTTAGTAAATTTAATTGAATTACCATCTAAAACTTCAACAAAACTACATTATGACCTATGATTAGCGTAAAATTTCCTTGTATTCTGTGACACCAGATATCCCCTCTGCCTACTTAAATTGGTTTTTGATAATAGACAGAAGCTCTAGCAACCACAATTTTATTCTCAAAGCTTTACAGACTTCACAATAAAACTGTGAGATTCTTTACGAGTTTTCTGACACATGGTGCTAAAACATATTTTCATCAAAATGTGGCTTCCATAGTTGAATAACACTCATACCCATAGAGGAGACTGGATACTTTGTCCCAAGCGCGTGGCCCCATCCAGTGCCCTCTAGACACAGTAGCATTTCCATTAGGAAAGCCATCACCATGTTCTTTCTTTTGTTTTATTTAAAGGCTTAGGGAAAAGTGTGAATGTTTTTCTCAACTCTGTTTTCAAGTGAACATTAAAGATAAACAAAAAAAATTTTTTTTTTTGCTTGAAAAACCAGAATACCATGAACCAGAAAATGCTTTGGAACCAGAAGGAAAGATACATGTAAGAACTATAAGGAATCACTGTGCCATCCAGAAGATGCATATACCTACAAGCAGAGTACCAACCCTTTACTGTGGCATCCTTGCCATCATTAATTCCATATCACTGTTTGCTTCTGACATAACCCACCTGCTGCTTGACCATTTTGAATGGTACGTGTCTTCTGTTTTTTTAAAATAAACTTCAAGTGAAACTATTTTAAGAATGTTATACTACCCTTCTTGATAAACTACGGACATCCAAAGGAGAATGGAGAAGCCCTAGTTTAATTTCTTCAGATTGAAAGAGGATTAACTACCAAGATTAGCAGAGAGACTATGGTGCTGGAAATCAGACTCAAAGGACCTGATGAGCAGCCACAACAGAGGCCTTCAGAAACCAAGCCCCCACCCCAGCCCCACTGCTCCGGGGTTGCAGGGACCTGACGGAGGCGTGTCCCTTCTGAGCTCCCTCCAGCAGGAATAGGTACCAGGGATGCCCGGTCAACTGGGTGGGGCTGGAGGGGGTCACAAAACCACCTCTACCCCTTTCTCAAAAGGTACGATGCTGTACACCTTCATAAATATTAAACTGAAAAGAAACTGAATTAAAGGATTCATCGAGATAAATGAGGACACCTAGAGTTTGATTTTTATTTAGCAAATATTATATTTAGTGCCTGTTACATGCCAGGAACTGTTCTAAGAGTACTAGGTGATTTAATCTTCCACACACATATTTAATCCCTATGATTACTCAGCATCTAGGTATACACCAGAACAATGGAAAGTAAGATTTCAAACAAATACTTGCACACCAAAGTTTATAGCCTCATTAGTCACAACAGCCAAAAGGTGGAAACAAACCAAATGTCCACTGACAGGTGAATGAATAAACAGCATGTGATCTAACACCTACAATGGCAAATTCTCCAAACAGGAAGGAAATTCTGACACCTGCTACCACCTGGATGAACCCTGACGATGCTATGCTTTGTAAAATAATCAAGAAATGAAAGGACAAATGTTGTATACCCCCACTCACATGAGGGACCTAGAATGGGCAAATTCCTAGAGAGAAAAAGCAGAATGACAGTGTCCAGGGACAAGGGGGGATGGGAAAAGAGAGTCAGTGTTTAAGGGGTGCAGAGTTCCAGTCTGGAAAGATGAGAAGGTTCTGGAGACGGATAGCGGGGATGGTCACACACGATGTGAATGTAGTTCGTGCCTCTGAACTGTACCATGAAAAATTAAGATACAGTTAAGATGGTAAATTTTGTCATGCATATTTTACCACAATTTAAAAAAACAAACAAAAAAAATCTATCAGGTAGCTCCATCAAGTGTAGTGCTCACTTTCCAGGTGTTGGTCCCCTGTCCACATCGGACACTACAGTCACAGCAGTAAAGACCACAGCCTCGCCCCTCCTGCCCTGACGGAGCCTGGGCTCCAGTGAGGAGACACACCAACGGCTGTCTAACTACAACTGAGGCACGGGCCACAAAGGTGAAAGCCAGGGCTCAGAGGGAAAATCATGGGAGCTGCAGGGGAGACTGTCCAGGGAGCAGCTAAGTTGTCTGAAATGTCTGCAGCAAAGCCAAGATGTCACTCCGGTGACCAACGGCCTTGACAAGACCTGCTGTATGCATTGCTGCTATCAATCCACACGTGGTCCTGGCCTGGCAGACTCCCCAGCGGACAGCAGTCACACACACATCATCGCCAGAACCTGTGCAAATGGGTCTCAGCACAGCCTCAGGCTCTCCAGGCTTCCTTCTGGTGTCCACACACACACACACACACTCTCTCTCTCTCTCTCTCCCCCGCCCCCCATGGCCTGCCATGGTGATCAAGAGAGTACACTGTGGAACCAGACTTCCTGATTAGAATCCCCTCCCTGCCTCTCTCTGGCTTGGTAAACTTCAACAAGTTATTAAATCTCTCTGGACCTTGGTTGCAAAAGTGGGAACATATACGCTTCATAAGACTCTGAAATAAAATGAGTCTTCATGTGAAAAGTGTCTTAAAAACAGTGCTTATCATATATAAAAATTAAGTTAACCACCATCATTATTACCTTATTTCATACTCAGAAGACCCAAGAGGCAGGTGAGGCAAGACCAACCTAACTCTATCTAATAGATGGAAAATAGGGCAAAAAAAGAGCAAGTAGCTTGAGATCATGTACCTGGTTGGTGTCTACTGCTCCCCCCAACCATGCCATGGAACCTGCAACAATCCAAAAGCATATGATGAAAATTTCAAGCATCTCAACAATGTTCGTGTGCTAGTCGCTTCAGTCGCATCTGACTCTTTGTGACCCCAGGGACTATAGCCCTCCAGGCTCCTCTGTCCATGGGATTTTCCCAGGCAAGAATACTGGGGCAGGTTGCCATTTCCTTCTCCAGGAGATCTTCTCAACCCAGGAATTGAACCCAGGTCTCCTGCATTGTAGGTGAATTCTTTACTGTTGTCTGAGCTACCAGGGAAGCTTCTACAATTACTATACACCAAATACCCCTTCTCTGGCTGCCCCTAGGAAACAAGATTCCAAATTCTCCAAACCCATCATGTTGATCCTGTAATCCCAGGAGGCAAATGCGGTATCCTTCATTTCCTCCACTGGGAAACAGAGCTAGGATAACAAGCATTTGACTGGGCATCTACCATAGATCCCCTCCACAGGGGAGACAAGAGTGGCAGAACTTAGGTATCTGTCCTTCAAACATGGAGAAGGTCAGAGGTACTTAGAAAAAAATCATTAAAGAACAATGGAGGTGTACACACGTCAGTGCTACCCTCTCGATTGGTCCCACCCTCCCCTTCTACCGCTATGTCCACAAGCCCATTCTCAACATACACATCTCTGTTCCTGTCCTGCAAATAGGTTCATCAGTACCATTTTTCTAGATTCCATATATATATACATTAATTGACATATACACACTACCTATGTGTAAATAGGTAACTGTTGGGAAGCTGCCATGTAGCACACGGAGCCCAGCCCAGCACGCTGTGATGACCTAGAAAGGTGGGGTCAGGGAAGAATGTGGGAGGGAGGATCACGGGAGAGGGGACGGATGTACACACAAGGCTGACTCACGTTGTTGCAGGCAGAAACCAACACAGCACTGCAAAGCAATCATCCTCCAAACTAGAAAAACAGAAGAACAATGGAGGGGTGGGTGCCATCAACGCTGAGCTCTGGTGGCGCCGACAAGAGCAAGAGGAATCCAGCTAGGCTGAGTCGAGTGTCAGCTAATAAAACTGGGAAAATGTTGTGGAGCAGGTAGGATTCAAATGAGACTTTCTGGAAACAAATCTTCTTTCCATGACAATTCACTTTATGTGTCAACTTGACTAGGCCATGCAGGGCTGAGGTAAGAGGTCAGACCTTATTCTGGTGGTCTGGGAGGGTGTTTCTGGATAAGATCATCATTTGAATTGGTGGACCGAGCCGACTGACCTCCCTAATGTAGGTGGCCCGAACAGTTGAAGGCCTGAATAGAACAAATGGGCCACGTAAGAGAACATCTCCTGCCTGCCTGCGCTCTGGGACATGTGTTCTTCCTTGCCTTCAGGCTCAGACTGAAGCATCAGCTCTTACCAGGTCCACAGTCTGCTGGCTTTTGGACTAGAACTTCACACCAGTGGCTCTCCTGGTTCTCAGGCCTTTGTATCGAGACTGGAACTACCCGCTCAGCTTTCCTGGGCCTCCAGGATCCAGCAGATCATGGGACAACTCAGCCTCCCTCATCCATGAGCCTGTTCCACACACATCTCCTCCTCCCCCCGCCCCCCACACACACACCCTCTACTGATTCTGTTTCTCTGGAAAACCCAGACTAATACCCTACCATTGACCTGGCAGAGAAGAAGGGGGAAGAAAGCTTCCAGAAGCCTAAGAAACAGAATGAAAAAAAAAAGGCAAGAAGGTGGGAGCAAATAAATGGGGAAGGACATGAGAGAGTAGCTCTGAAAGGGAAAGGGGGACAAACAGAGGAATGAGGACTGTGAGGTAGACCAGATGGCCTGAGAACAGGGGTACCTTCTGTATGTGACCCTCATGCAGGCAGATGGGCAGGATGCTACAATCTTGGGATTCACACAAAAAGCTGAATTTTAGGGAAAGGACTTATACACAGTTAAGAGCAGCAAAGACTGGAGCAAGATGGCCATTATATTGGACCAGGTAGGAGGAGGGATGTGTGTGCGTGCGTGCGTATGGCAGTGTGCAGGGGGAGACTGACAGGAAGTCACTTCCTCCTTTCAAAGCACTAGACTCTCACTCCCTGTGACTTAATCAACATTTTGGGAGCAGTTCAACTCCCTGCCCATGTGCAAAGGACAAACAGCCCAGGGACAAGGCCACCTGCCAGCCCCTAATTATCTGAGGTAACAATTCCCAAGTCCCTCGCTTGGCCCCTCTGGACCTCAATTTCCGTATCTGTAAAATGGAGACCCAAGCTGTTTTCCTCAGAGGAGGACTGGGAAGATGAAGTGTGCGAGGTGAAAGAACATCACAGCAGGAAGTGACCCCGTGAGAAGGCGGGCACCCGTGGAAATTGCTCTGGTGTAAAGTCTGATGAAAGCACCAAATCAGCTTGGAGTCCACTGGAAAAGCAGGCTTTTCCAGAGGACTGCACACGATCGCCTCCATAAAACACACCCGGGGTCCATTTAAAGTTGTAGAAAAACAACTCGCTAAGCCTCGGTAATGACTCACGAGCACACACCCTTAGCATCCCCACTACCGCCAGGATGTCACGGCAGGCTCAGGTGAGGTCAGGAGGCAGGAACACTCAGGTCTTGCTCTGTGGTGGCGGGGGTGAAGTCTGCCGACTGGGGACCGGTGGGTGGGAGGCCTAGTTAAAGTGAGACACGCTGAAGAAGACAAGGATGGAGTCAAACAATTCCTGCAACCAATGCTTGAAACCCCATAGTCACAAACCCATAATGGCACTCACCCCAGAATCTCAGGGCATCCCCTTTCCTCCAGGGAACTCCATCAAGGGCAAGATTCCGCCTGTGGTAAGTCTCTGTCAAGCACAACCACTACAGAAAAGAACCATAAGTGCTCCAGGCCTGAACATGAACGGAAACCGGAAATATCAAACTCCGATAAAGCAGAAAGCTCAAATCACTGGCGCTGTAAGCAAACAAATGATCCAAGAGCAAGTTAATGCTGGCGATGTAACAATAACAGCTTCACTTGGAGCGCTGACCATGGGCCTGGTTCTGTTTCCCAGTGCCTTCCACATTTTATCCTTTCACTCTCACAGCCCTGAAAGGTATCATCTCCATCTCCCAGGTGAGGAAACTGAGGCATAAAGAGGTGAAGAAAACTCTACAGGCTCACTAGCAAGAAATGGAGCTGGGATTCAAACCCACGCAAGAGTCTCTCTCCCAAATCTGTGCTCTTTGGAAAGTGCTGAAGTCCAACCTAGTGCCCTCCACCTTCCATCTCTAAAGGGCAAAAACTGGGACTAATACTGTAGAAACCTCTGCCCAGCGAGAAAGTCAGAGAGAGAATCTGTCTTGTCTCTTGGCTTTTCTGATTTCTCTAAAATGAACATGATGTGTCTCTGCAGAAAAACAGAAACCAAACCTAACCAATTTTTTTCAGTGACCGACCCCCACCCCCCAACCCTCCTGCAAATCCCTCCCACATAGCTCCCAGGAGATGAGCAGCACAGAGCTCGCCAGCCCACCCGAACACTCAGCCTGTCCAGAACGGCCCCTCAAAAACAGAAATGCAAATGCCATCTCCCCCCACCCCACACATCCCCTCCCCCAGCAAGGCTGCACGCAGGCAGGCTGCCAGGAGGCTGGGCTGGAATCTGCTGTTGGCTACCCAGTGATCCGATTAAGAATTGTTGGTTAATGGGGGAGTACAATTAAAAATACAACAGCCCCGTCTTAAAAAACTCACCTGTCTTTTTCAAGAACTTACTCAACAAAGCAAAGAGCTCTGCTGGTTAACGACTAGCCAGCAGAAGGCCCCTGGACTTGTCATTTAGACTTCCTGGATGAGGGGAAAATTCCCCAGTTTCCCCAGAGGATTTGATGGACAAGTATCAAGAGAGAAGGCTCATGGCTGAGAACACCCTTAGGCTTCCAGACGAGAGTCTGAACCACCTCCGCAGCTTCTGGAAGTTACCCTGATAAGTGGACATACGCAGTTCATGCTCGTGGCTGCTACAGAAGGTCTTCCTGGGCACTGAGGCTCCTGCAGGAGACAGGAGGTGAGAACCACAGGCGTCCACCACACCCGCACTGGTGGTCACTGACACAAGTCAGAAAATAGAACCCTCAACAGATTTTCTTTTTTCATCATGAACAACTTATAAGGCTTATCTGTTCTAGGGACATACATAGAGTGTATCATGCCACCCCCCACCCCAGGAAAACTCTAAACCAGCCTGAAGAGTGGTACAGATGAACCGACAAAACCCTCTATACGGGATGCCACCTACCCTTCCCTGGACATTTCTCATCTGCTCAAGTTTGCAAAAGACTAATTGTATAAAGTTACTGTGATGCACTTGCTAATATACAACATTTCAGGAATACTGAAAGAATTCACTGCTATGAGACTGCAGCTGCCCAGAGGCCCTAGCACCTTATTGGGGCTCCTCCGCACACGTCTCTCTGCCCAGTCCACACGTGGCTGGGGGGCTCCACAGCACTCCCTCCCTGCAGTCCGGAACACCAGGCATCATCTGTCCCAAGCTGAGCGGGTACATGGCAAGAGGAACTCTGCCTGGCAATTCGAGCCCTGGGCTGGGGTCCCAGGCCTGGCATGTTCCAGCTGTGGAGGGAGGGGCAAAACTCTTCCTTCAGTTCTTACACCTGCTGGACGAGAGGCATGTTCTGCTTGGGTCATAGGGCTTTCCATGAGAATCAAATGAGATGACATAGGTCATGGCGCTTTAAACACATCAAAAGGCCCATGCTGGGCAACATTAGCTATTCATTACATCAAATCATAGAATGGAAGGCATCGAAACTCAGACCTGAAAGGGAGCCCTAATGCTAAAGTACAAGTCAGGATGCAGGAGGCGAGACCATGGTCACACAGAATGGAATTCACTTCTCATCTTCACAGCAGAGGAAGAAATTGGGTGAACCTGTTCAGGGCCAACCTTTGTGGGGGCTTAGAAGGAGCTTGCGCCAATCCTCTAATTATGTCCCCCATCCAGATGCTAGGTGATGCCCTAAATGCTACTGCCAACACTCTTCTCTGGGCAAAGAACTGGCCTGTGCCCCCTGGGTAACAGATGCCAGGAGTGTATCATCCCCAACGCCAAGGATCAGAAGCAAAATTCAGCCCCTTGCCCTTGCCTGTGACATACGAACTAAGTAGACAGAAAAAAAAAAAACACCATGTTATATTTCTATAAGAAAGTTTACTTAACATTATAAGAAAGCAAAAATTGCTTTTTAATGACCCCTAAAAAGATACACAGCAGCCTTACCTTGTTGTTAATGGAAGTATGGCCAACCAATGCACCCACTGATATGAATTGACCCATTAGGTCCTACTCTAAAAGACATCCAGCAACTCTGCCTGGGGAATGTGTCCTGCCTACCACCCTGTCCCATGGGAGACAACCAGACCACAATTAAAAATCAGTTGAAATGCACAAAATTTTTCCCAGGTTCATCCTCTCCCACTTCCCACTGGCTCCAGCCCGCCAGCCACGCTGACTCAGTTAACCTGCTCCTCTGGCCTGTGATGGGGTGACAGCCTCCCCCTTTCCAGTGTCCCCAGAGGAGCCTGAGCATTTTCTCATTGCTCTCTGACTCCAAGTGACAGAGGCAGAAACAAGAACTCAGGACAAGAATGCAGGAACGCAATAAAGATGGAAGATGACAGTACCCACTCACGAGTGAACCTTCATTGTAGTCTCAGCTCTGCCACTGAACTTTGCTACCTTGGGCAACTCACCTGACCTCCTCCAGCTCTAGTGCCGTCATTTGTAAGAGGAGGACATTGGGTGAGATTAACTTAAGGTTCTTTCCAGCTCTAATATTACAGATTCCAAACTACGATGTGGAACTTTCACTTTCATCTTCTAAGTTTCTTTTGAGGTTTCTCTTAACATGCCCAGTGATAAGTAATTTTCCAGAGTCAACAACATCTTTATTCTATATGTGGTTCTGCATAAATTCCAAGAGGAACGTGCTTCTGAGACTTAGTTACGGGTCAGCCTTTAACGGGGGCTGCTGAGGGGTTCCCGCCTGCTCAAGAAAGCTCGGCGAATCCCTCTGAGCCAGCATCCTCGGTGACCCTTCACCTCCCAGGGCCCTGCCATGCTGTTCGCCCACGCACACAGGCCACGGACACACAGCATAGCGTGAGAGCCCACCCGAAATACTACTTCTGGGTTTTCTGTTTTCTATCACCCATCCTCGTTTTCACCACAAATTCCTACTTTCCTCTTGGCCAAGAAAACCTGAATTGCTAAAAGTAGCTCAGTTTTGAAAATTCAAGTGGGATAACGAGTAATTCTCAGTCCCTCCACTACTGGAGTTCTATGCAGATGAACTCCACATGTTTCCAGGAGGCATTTCCTCCGTGTGAATTCATAAGAGCAAGTGAAACTACTCTCCTCCTCTCCACCCCACGTGATCCCAAACCCGTATGCCACGAGCCACAGACCCAAAGCCTTTACAGCCCCAGCCTGTTGATGGAGCAGTAAGCCTCTGACCCTGTGCTTTCAGGTCAACTCTGATTCACGGCACAATAGTAACTTAGCATCAGTTTATCACTAGCTGCTTGGCACGTTCATCTGACCTGCCCATCTAAACTGTAAGCTTGGGGGCCAAGACTTTTCCCTTATAACCCGCACGCCGTACCTGGCAAGGCCTGGTGCTTCCATCCCAGGGGCCTCAACCCCAGTGACTCCTCCCTCCCACTCCTCCTGCCTCTCCATACCTCCCACCTTATAGCCTCAGGGATGACCCTAGTGGAGAAAGGAAAAGATGCCTGCTGTCCTCCTCCTCCCCTCATCCTGACTCCTCCCTCCACTATGGGGTTTAGCGGTTTATGAAGATTTGCAACTGATCACAAAGTTGCAGAGTGAGATAGACATGACTGAACACTACTACTTTGGAGCAGGGCTTGAACTATTTTCCTCCAGGGACACATCAATGCCAAGTGAGGCTCACAGCTTGAGGAAGACTCTCCCAGGCATGTGCACAGATAAAGCACTTCTTAGCTTCCAGTCCTAACACTGTCTCACACAGCCCTCTCAAGAGCATACTAAAATACCTGAGTATACTGATAAAGGAATGATGTACAGTCAAGATACACACGGCCAGAAAAACAGAAAAAGTTTTGCTATATTAACTATTACCGAAAAGAAATTACCTGAGAGATTCCTCATAATTGACCACAATATATTAATGCCAAAAAAGCAGTATTTTTCAAGCTCCAGGCCCCCGACTCACTGCCTACATCATTCCCAGGCTTTAGCTGCAGGAGACATTTCCCTCCATTCAGGACAGCTTGCACCACGACTCTCTGAACGTGTCAGGAGGCCTGTGAAGGCAGGCAGCCACAGTCCTGTGGGAAGTGGTCTCAAACCACATGCAAAACCAGTGTCAATGGAAAAGTAAAAGGTGCTGAACCCCCGGCCCACCTGCCACCACCTGCCTATACACACCCCCCAAACAAGCCTCCTTTCTGACCTTGGCCCCAGGCACTCAAACACTGCCATGGCACTCGGCACAGCGCTTTGCACTCCCTGGAGCTAAATCGTCATAATTGTTACTGTTCTTTGATAGCAAGGTAGGCTGAGCAGTGCTTTAAAAAGCATTCGCAGATCCAAAACTATGGGGCAACAGGCAGTTCCAAAGCATTTAGCTGGATACTGAGATCAGTGCAGAAACCTGTTTGTCACCATGACAAGAAGTGATAATGTGACATTTCACAAGTTTCAAAACAGCAGGGGAAAACCACCTCCCCTCTATTATTTGTAGCGATGCTGGACTTCCAAACACACTCTTGGCGTGAACTATAAATCACTCTAATTATTCAGCAGGCTGAATACCAAGCCAACCAGGGTCCACAATCAGATCTGTGCCTGAACTTCTTGTAACGAGAACATTTTTAGCTTCTGTACCTGCAGGTTTCCCCACCAGTGCCATTTTCCCCAACAAATAACAGTGTGCAAAATTCTTTATTGAAAAGGGCTCCTATGTCCACAGTGGGCTCTGGCAAACAACACATTTCCTGTTTTCTCCCCTCCCCAAGCACACCCATACCTCCTCTCCACTTTAAGAATAAAATCAAGGACTCAGTATTATGCCACAGAAAATCAACGATGGAAAACCATCCCTGAAACCAACATCCAATTTCTGCTTTGAAACAGTGTTCGCTGCTGTCCTTTAAGAATCCCCCAGAAATTCAGGAACAGAGAACACCAGAACATACTTGGGGGAAAAGAATGTATATAGTGGCTATGTCTCCAAGGCTCAAATTCTGCTTCTGCTATTTTCTGGGCTGTGTGACCTTATCCAAGTTACTAAACCTCTCTGGTTTCAATTCTCTCTGATATTAGAGAGAACAGAAGCGTCCCTCCTTTCACAGTTGCAAGGATTGAGTATAAGATTAATACATATGTCAGGCTCTGTGATATGATCCACATCATGATGGTTCGATGTCAATTAGTGATGCTAATAATTAACAATGCTCTCCCAAGGACTAACAAGCCTGGCTGATAGCAGTCTGCCACAGACTGGGAAAGAAAGTGAGCATTCGTGTTCGCCTCAGTGTACCAGTAAGATGCTCATCCCCTGCCCTTCTGCACCATCTCTCTTCTTGGGACTAGGGCTGCCGGCTCAGGTTTGTTCAGTAATGGATCATGAGTGTTGTCACAGAGCAAATGGCAAGAAGAAATAAGGCATTAAGTTACAACGTTTAAAAACTGTCAAGTGGGGGCATGAAACTCAGGAGCTTTAAGTACCTCAGCAAAAACCTGAAAGGCAAGTAACTTTTATAAATACCTTTTAATCCCTTAAATCATTAACATGTTTTTTCCTTCACCTCTTTCTCTCAACACTGTGGTTATACCTACAGCCCGCAACTGCTCGCCGAACACAAGTACACCCATGGTGGAGTCAAGTCAATGTATGGGAAAAAAATACAATGTTGTAGAGTAAAACAAATAAATTAATTAATTAAAAAATAAAAAAAAATAAAAATCTCAACCAAAATCATTTGGGGGTGGTATTTTCTACAAATGTATAGAGACCCACGATCATGTTAATAGTTATTTTTTTAGTAAGCTTGAAGAAAACTCTCCAAGACAACCCTATGCTGCTGAGGACAGAGTTAATCCAGGGTCTAATTGCTTCCTCCTTGTAGTAAAAGTAAAAACTTCAACAAGAAGTGAGTTTCGAGTCACTCCTTATTTATGTCTCCTTAAAAGCACTTCCACAGGGACGACCACAACTCAGGTAAAAGGAAACTCATTTCACCCAAGGGAAGCCTGATCTTCCTTCTTCCCTTGCTGTTTTCTCTATCTGGGGGCTCTGTTCAATTGGAAAAATGTTAGGGGGAAAGAAAAAAGCACAAACAAGACCCTACAGACCAAGATGAGAAAGGGGATCAGGAGAACGCTCACTGCTTTGCATGACACTCATGTTAGAGCCTCATTTCTAGTCCAAAGTATTGCAAGAACCAGTAGCTGCCCCAGTCATTACATCCAGGTATCTGCGAGGAACCACTGACAAGATTACCTGTCAAAATCCTATACACTAACCCAGCACGAAACTTGGAAGAGAGAGCAAAGTCCTGTCCATGGTCTGAAAAACCCTTTCGGGATTCTTCAGAAATTGGAAACTGCCTGATTTTTCACAGCACGGCCATACAAGAGGAGGCCACAGAGCAGTGTCTCTCCTCTCTGTCCTCAGAATCGCCTGGGGAACGTGGTCAATAGGTAAGGGCCAGGCCCTCCCTGACTCCAGGAGCCCGGGTTCCTCGAGTTTGTCATCGTTTGCCTCTTTAGAAATTTAAATACTCATGTATCAGGTATTAGAGAGGACGCTGCTTTAGTGAAACTGAAACTTCAAAGATCAAGATGACTTCTAGGATCATGTCCAAGTCTAACACTCAACACTAACGGACTGAACAGCACCGCCTCTCTCTCACGTCCCACACCACGTCCACCCCACGCTCCAGAGGTCTCGCCGGGTCTCCACAGGGAAGGAGCCCCTCAAAGACGGACCAGTCGCAAGGAAAGCAACCTGCTCTGATCACACCCAGCTGTTAACTTGGAATAGTTACTCAGAATGGACAAAGTGCTCAGCTTCAGTAAATCCCCAGATACCACTACGTTTAATCACATTCCCCAAGCTTCATTTACTTTTTAAATCATCATTTCTTCCTCTTTATTTCTACTTCCTTCAGCCACACAGAAGAACTGTCTGCGGGATTACAGCAATTCTTCCAAAACACTGTCCTGGGAATAAGAGTCCCAGGAGGGTTTGATGGCAGGAGGGGAAGGAGAGCGGCACTCCTTAGGCACAGCTGAGAAAGACAGAACGAGCAAAGGGCAAAGGGAAGGACAGGCGGGAAGAGACTCAAAGTTCACAAGCTGGGGACCTCAGAAATGTGACCCCGAAGGCAGGTGCAAACAACTGTAGCAACTGCCCAGGAATGACAGCCTGCAGCCAAGGGAGACTGCATAAAGGCAGAAATCACTCCACTCTCCCCACTTCTGCTCTGGAGGGTGTCACAGCCCAGCTTCAAACCCCTTCGGGATTTTCAGAAATTGGAAACTGCCGGGTTTTTCACAGCACAGCCACACAAAAGGAGGCCACAGAGCAGTGCTTCTCCTCTCTGTCCTTCTCTGAATCGCTTGGGGAACCTGGTCAACAGGAAAGGGCCAGGCCCGCCCTGACTCCAGGAGCCCGGGCCCCTGCATTTGCTGTTAGCTCTCCAGGTGAGTCTGTACACATCAGGTTTGAGATCCACTGCCATGGAGCCACAGAAAAATGTTCAAACAACAAAAGCAGAAGAATCCACAAGATACATGGTTAAGGGGAAAAACGCAAGTACATTACAGTGTCTTCAGGTGCCAAGCATACGAGATGGGGAGTGGGGATAAAGGGAGAGGAGTGACATTGGCAGGATGGACGAGCGAGACATCCTCCACTCCCATCCCACATCCCTCATCCTTCATCCCAACAGCACTTTGACATTCATCCACCCACAGGCAAAAATGCCGTGAAGGAGACGTGGGGTCCGGTACCTTTTGCCAGGGAACCTGGGAGAGGTATTCCTCTCCCAAGTGTCAGGAAATTAGCCTACAGGCCTTGGTCTCAGCTATGGAGTCCAAAGTGGCCCATGAACTGGCTCCAGCTGCCCCCTGAGAACAAGCAGAATCACATGCAGATGAAAGCCTTCGAGGAAATCCCAAAGTCCAGTGGAGAAGTTCTAGCATACCACTGAGCAAAAAAAAAAAAAAAAAAAAAAAGTCTGCATTTGGAAGCTGTGGAGAGGTAAGAGGACCAGTGTGACTTTCCTCACATCTCCTTCTCCCAAGGGAACACAGCTCAATGCCAAGAGACAGCCCCAGCCACGATTTCTCCCTTGAGACGGGGAGTGAGAGCATGTGTGTGAGACCCAGCTTCCCCCACTGTAGACAAGAGTTTCATTTCTCTCCTACTTCATCCAGAGTACTGAGCCTCAGCGAGCAGAAAGAGGCTAGGGAGAACAGCAAATCAGACTCTCGGAAGGTGTTGAAAGGGACACAGATCCTACTAACCATGCTGCAGACTCCACTAAGAAGCTTGCCCACAAGCTGCTGGGGACACCTTGCCCACAAATCCCACTAACTGGCCCACCGACAGCCCCAACACCCCAAACTCCTCACCCACGCACACCCTCACCCCATGGCCAGCATCCTGTGAGCACTCTTGGTGGCAGTGAACATGAGTTTTAGCGGATAGCTCGTAAGCATACCCAAAGGCAGAGTCTGCAGGCCAGGGACAGATCACAAACCTAAGCCCTAGCGCCATGCTGGGGAGGAGAAAGGAGGCTGTGGGCATCTGCCCTGGTACATTACAGGATAAAAGCAAGCATATAAGGTTAAGAATTCTGCTAAAGGAGGGAGCAAGAAACGTGGAGCATATGTATCCACAGCTCTGAGTGTCTCAGAATCCCTAGCAGAGCTGACAGGTGTTTGTCTCCTGAAGTCTAGTCAGTAAAGACTGAAGGAGGTAACTACCATCACAAATGTGAAGAGAGCAATTTAAGACCTTGAGCAACATGATAAATCAAGGAAACATGGCACCAAAGAATCACAATCTTCCTGTAACCAACCCCAAAGGCATGAATCTTCAGTTTATGCTAAAGAATTCAAAGTATCTATTTCAAGGAAGCTCAATGAGCTACAAGCCAACAAGATACAAGAAAGACAATTCAATGATGTCAGGAAAACAGGGTCATGAAAATGAGAAGTTTAACAAAGACTGAAATCATAAAAAAACAAATTCTGGAACTGGAGAACAGAATGAAATGAAAAATGCAATCAAGAGCATAAACAGCAGAATGGAGCAAGCAGCAGAAACAATCTGTAAAGGAGAATAAAGGACCTTAGAAACTATCCTGTCAGAGGAGAAGAAATAAAAATTAGAAAGAGTGAAGAAAGCTTATGTGAACTATAGGATGCATCAGGAGAAGCAATCTGTGAAATACTGGAGTCCCAGGAGGAAAAGACAGTGTAGGAGCAGAAAGCTAATTTAAAAGAAAAGAATGGCTGAGAATGTCCCAAATGTAGAAAGAGATTTGTCCATCCAATTTCACAAAGCTCATACATTTCTAAACAAATTCAACTTAAAAATAATTCTCCAAGACATACTGTAATAACCTGTCAAAAACTAAAGACAAAGAGAGAATCTTAAAAGTAGCCAGAGAAAAGAAGCTTATCACTTACAAGGGAATTCCAAAAAGGCTATGAGAAGATTTCTCAGCAGAAACTTTAAAGGCCAGGAAAGCATAGATGCTACAAAGTCCTCAGATAAAAAAAAAACACCAACCAAATAAACTTTACCTTGCAAAGTTATCCCTCAGAAATGAAGGAAAGATAAATGTTCCCAGGCAAAAAGAAACAGAGTTCATCAGTAGACCTGCCTTACAAGAAATGCTAAGAGGTATTCAAGCAGAAATGAGAAGACACTCATTTGTAACATGAATGTAACATGTAACATTGTAACATGAAAATAAACGAAACCATACAGCACATTGGTAAAGGTTAATACAGTCAAATTCAGAATACTCTAACACAGTTATGAGGGACTGTGCCATCCAGCCATCTCATCCTCTGTCGTCCCCTTCTCCTCCTGCCCCCAACCACTCCCAGCATCAGGGTCTTTTCCAACGAGTCAACTCTTCGCATGAGGTGGCCAAAGTACTGGAGTTTCAGCTTCAGCATCAGTCCTTCCAATGAACACCCAGGGCTGATCTCCTTGAGGATGGACTGGTTGGATCTCCTTGCAGTCCAAGGGACTCTCAAGAGGCTTCTCCAGCACCACAGTTCAAAAGCATCAATTCTTCGGCACTCAGCTTTCTTCACAGTCCCAATTCTCACATCCATACATGACCACTGGAAAAACCATAGCCTTGACCAGACAGACCTTTGTTGGCAAAGTCATGTCTCTGCTTTTTAATATGCCATCTAGGTTGGTCATAACTTTCCTTCCTAGGAGTAAGCGTCTTTTAATTTCATGGCTGCAGTCACCATCTGCAGTAATTTTGGAGCCCAAAAAAATAAAGGCTGACACTGTTTCCACAGTTTCCCCATCTATTTCCCATGAGGTGATGGGACCAGATGCCATGATCTTAGTTTTCTGAATGTTGAGCTTTAAGCCAACTTTTTCATTCTCCTCTTTCACTTTCATCAAGAGGCTTTTTAGTTCCTCTTCACTCTCTGCATAAGGGTGGTGTCATCTGCATATCTGAGGTTATTGATATTTCTCCCGACAATCTTGATTCCAATTTGTGCTTCATCCAGCCCAAAATCTTGATGTACTCTGCATATAAGTTAAGTAAGCAGGGTGACACTATACAGCCTTGACGTACTCATTTTCCTATTTGGAACCAGTGTGTTGTTCCATGTCCAGTTCTAACTGTTGCTTCCTGACTTGCATACAAGTTTCTCAAGAGGCAGGTAAGGTGGTCTGGTATTCCCATCTCTTTCAGAATTTCCCACAGTTTATTGTGACCCACACAGTCGAAGGCTTTGGCATAGTCAATAAAGCAGAAATAGATGTTTTTCTGGAACTCTCTTGCTTTTTCGATGATCCAGTGGATACTGGCAATATGTAAATGAAATGAATTATCCAACATAAAGGCATTGAGTGGGTGGATGGATTTTTTTTTTTAAAGACCCAAATATATGCTACCTATAAGAGACTTACTTAGCTTTATGGACATATATGTGCTCAAAGTGATGAAATGAAAAAATATATTCCTGCAAGTGGAAACCAAAAGAGCAGGGATAGCTATATTTTTATCAAATAAAAGAGACTAACTCAAAAGCTGTAACAAGAGATCAAGATGGTCACTACATAATGATAGAAGGATCAATTCATCAAAAAGATATATCATAAATATATATGCACTCAGCATCAGAGCACCTAAATATTAACAGATGTGAAGGAAGAAAAAGACTATAGCAAACTAATTTGTAGATCATTCCGATAGAAAATCAGTAAAGAAATGCTGGATGTGAATTATACTGTAAACCAAATAGATCTAACAGACATCTGCAGAACATTCCATCCAACAGCAGCAGAATACATATTCTCAACTGTACATGGCAAAGTCCATAGGGCAGATTACAGGCTAGCTCACAAAATAAGTTTTGGTAAACCATTGTTGTTGTTCAGTTACTCAATCACGTCTGACTCTGCAATCCCATGGACTGTAGCATGCCAGGCTCCCCTGTCCTTCACTATCTCCTGGAATTTGCTCAAACTCATGTCCATTGAGTCAATGATGCCATCTAACCATCTCATCCTATGTTGCCCCCTACTCTTCCTGCTCTCAATCTTTCCCAGCATCAGGGTCTTTTCCAATGAGTTGGCTCTTCACATCAGTCAGTTCTTAGCAAACTTAAGAAAACTGATATCATATCAAGTATATTTTCCAATGACAATGGTATAAAACTAGAAATAACAGGATTAGGGTTAAATGGGAAAATACCTATGTGGAACTTAAACAACATGCTCTTAAATAATCAATGCATCAAAGAATAAATCAAAAGGGAAATCAAACAATGTCTTGAAACAAATGAAAATGAAGATATAACAAATCTAATGAGCTGCAGCAAAAGCCATTCTAGGAAGGAGGTTTATAGCAATAAAAAGCTACATCAAGAAAAGAGAAAGCTCTCAAAACAACAACCTAACTTTATACCTCAAGGAACTAGAAAAACAACTAAGCCCAGAGTTAGCAGAAGGAAATAAAAGATGAGAGCAGAAATAAAATGAAATAGAAAAAAAATCAGTGAAACTAATTTTTCTAAAGAAGCTTTTTCTAAAGAAGATAAACAAAATTGTCATATCTTTAACTAGACTAAGAAAAAAGAAGAAGACTCAAAATCAGAAGTGAGAGGAGACATTACAACTGAAACCATGGAAATGAAGAAGATTCCTTTTTATTACACACAAGGAAACTAGATGACCTAGAATAAATTCTGGAAACATAAGCTACCAAGGCTGAATCATGAAGAAGGAAGAATTGTGAACAGACCACTATCTCAGGAGAATGAAGAAGTTATCAAAAAGGAAATCCCAGGACCAGATGGCTTCACTGGTGAACTCTACCAAGCATTCAAACAAGAATTAAAGCCAATCCCTCTCAAATTCTTCCCCAAAAGAGGAGAGAATATTTACAAACTCATTTTACAAGGTAAACATTACCCTGACACCCAAAGCCAGATAAAGACTCTAAAAGAAAACTATAGGCCAATATATCCCTATTGAATACAGATGTGCAAATTCTCAAAATAAACCAAATTCAACAGCACATTAAAAGGATTGTGCCATGATCAAGTGGGATTTGTCCTGGGATGCAAGGATGGTTCAACATATGTAAATCATTCAACGTGATACAACACATTAATAGAATGAAAGTTAAAAATTATCAGATGCAGGAAAAGCACTTGACAAAAATACAACCTTTCATGATAAAAACTCTTAACTGACTGGGTATAAAGGGAATGCATCTCAGTGTAATAAAGGGCATGAGTGTGTGCACGCTAGTCACTTCAGTTGTGTCTGACTTTATATTGGATAAATCCATAGCTAACCTCATACTTAATGGTGAAAAGTTGAAAGCTTCTCTCTCTAAGATCAGGAGTAAGACAACTTTCACACTCCTTCCACCACTCCTACACAACATAGTTCTGGAAGTCCTAGCCAGGAAAAAAAAAAAAAAAAAGGTATCCAAATTGAAAAGGAAGGAGTTAACTGTCTGAGTTTGCAAATGTCATGATTTTATACACAGAAAACCCTAAACACTCCAGAAACTATTAGAATAAACTAATTCAATAAAGTTGCAGGATACAAAATCAAGACTCAATTGTTTCTATATACTAACAACAGACTATCTGAAAGAAACTAACAACCCCATTTGCAATAGCATCAAAATCAATACTTAGGAATAAACTTGACCAAGAAGGTGAACATTCTGTACACTGAACACAAAGACACTGATGAAAAAAATTTAAAGACAACAAATAAAGCTACCCTGTGTTCTTGGATTGTGAGAATATTGTTAGAATGTTAAAATTACTTAACTACCTAAAGCAATATACAGATTCACTGCAACCCCTACTAAAACTTACTTGAGCTCTGTCCTATTTTGGGGGGTGTGGTTTGGATTTTGGGGGGACAGTGGTTTGTTTTGTTTACTGAGCCACGTGGCATGTGGAATCTTAGTTCCCCAAAGAGGGAACAAACTCACATCGCCTGCATTGGAAGGACACAGTCTTAATCACTGGACTGCCATGAAAGTTCCCAACCCTAAAATGTAGATGGAAGCACAAAAGATGCTGAAGAGCCAAGGCAATCTTGAAAAGGAAAAATAAAGCTAGACACATGACACATGTGGTGTCAAAGTATATTACAAAGCTACAGTAATCAAAACAGTATGGCACTAGCATTAAAAACATACACATGACAACGGAACAGAATAGAGACCAGAAATAAACCTTCACATATACAGTCAACTAACAATTGACAAGGGGGTCAAAAATACTCAGTGGGAAAAGGATCTCTCTCCAATGAATGATGGTAGGAAAACTGATAATGACATGAATGAAGTTGGACTCCCATCATATCCAACTCTAAAACCAATTAACAATGGGTTAAAGACATAAACATAAAACTTGAAACCACAAAATTCCTAGAAGAAAACATGGGGGAAAAGCTTCCTGTCATCGGTCTTGGCAACATTTTCTTTTGAATATGTACCAAAAGCACAAGCAACAAAAACAAGTGGCACCATGTGAAATTATAAAGCTTCTGCACAGCACAAGAAACAAAATGAAAGGGAAACCTATGGAATGGGAGAAAATATTTGCAAACCATTTATCAAATAAGGGGTTACTATCCAAACTATATGAGGAAATCATACAACTTAATAGCAAAAATCCCAAATAATCCAACTTTAGAAATATATGGAGAACCTGAATAGACATGTTTCCAAAGATAATATACAGATGGCTGACAAGTATATGAAAAGGAACTAATTATCAGGGAAAATACAAATCAAAACCACAATGAGACATCACCTCACACCTGTTAGCATAGCTATTATAAAAAAGACAAGAGGTAAGTGTTGGCAAGGATGTGGAAAAAAGAAACCCTTGTGCACTATTGGGAGGAATGTAAATTGGTATTGTCACTATGGAAAACAGTATGGCGGTTCCTCAGAAGACTGAAAACAGAACTGTCTTATGATCCAGCAGTCCCATTTCTGGTATGTACCCAAAGGAAATAAAAACAGGATTTTGAAGAGATATCTGCACTCTTATTATATGCTCACTGAGCATTATTCACAATAGCCAAGAAATGGAAAGATCCTAAGTATCCATCAAATGATGCACAGATAAAGATCATGTGGTGGGTGTGTGCATATATATGTGTGCGTGTGTATGTACACACGCATACACAATCTCAGATCCCATGGTCAATTCCACAGAAGGGAAATGCCTGATTGGGAATAAAGGTGGAGAGAAACCTACCACCCCATTCCTCTTAGTCTCTGAAAACTTGAACTATGTCAATACCTTTTTACCTAACACACCTTTTAATTGCTTAAACTTTAAAGAGAATTTAGGCTCAGCAGACAAGAAATATAAGCAAAAATAAATAAAAATAATGATTTTGGAATAAAGAGAAATAGCAGCCTTGGGGTTTGTGTTCCAGGGTTTTCATGGTTTCCTGCATGGGAGCATTCTTAGCTTTGCCCCAGAGTCCTCCTCCCGCCTGCCTGGATTTACTGCATGGGCTGCAGAAGTTGGGGTGGAGACAACCCAGCTTCCAGCCAAGGGATTAATGTCCTCTAAGTTCCTCAAGAGGCTCCTCATTTGTTCTCTTCCTGAATTCTGTCTCCCTCATGGACTCTACACTTTTTGCAAGAAAAGGCTATTCCTCAACCACCTTAACATTTCTCTTGATGCCTAGAGTCAATCGATGCCTCCAGCAACATAAGACAGATCGTTTAGAGACAGACCCTGAGCTCTGGAATTAAGTTTCTAGAAGCCATTATAAAAGTTTGTTTTGAATTGTTCTGTCTGATGATAAAGTATATGTTCCTCTATGAAGACAACGACCTCCACTTTTCCTCTTTGGAGCCACACGCCAACCCAGAAAACACAGGGTAACAACAGTCCTCACGACCAAGTTTACAGCAAAAGTCTACCCTTGTGTTTGGATTTCTGCTAGACACAGAAATCCCTGAAACCATCTCCCTCTTCTCATTCCCTCTTCCCCTCAGTGAGAACAAAATCAAGCACATTCCCTTTGAATTTCACTTCTTCAAGGGAGCCTGATTAAGGTTGTTCAAGGCACATTAGTTGACAAGTGAGGCCAGAACATAATGTATAGGAGAAGCTATGAGACAGCAACTGTGTAATGATGAGAAGAGAACAGGTAATTCAACAGTACTGAGTCGATCACATCTGTCTCTGCCACAGTCAAAAACCCACTTACACACACTTACACACACACACACACACACCTTTCTTTTGGCAGACTGGAACCCCCTAGGTAAGGGAGATGGATTCCAGGCTGCCCCAAAGCCACCTCCCTGGGCTTCACAGAGTTAAAAATTCAGTTTGGCTCAAGCATTCTCAGATAGCAGATAGTATATGTGTTTGAACTGCTGAGTTGGATAATTTTCTGCTTATTCCTTAAATATAAGTGGGGATGTTATAAATAACTTAGTGGGGATGTTATAACAAGTTGCATAGCATCAGTCTCACTATTTTAAAAGCAGGCTCTGAAATATATGGATGTCGCTAGAAAATGCTATGAAGTTAGTGGATACCTTGTCCATAGACTTGGGAGGAAATACTGCACAGTGCTAGGTGCTAAAGACACTAGCAGGCCCTTGTGGGTGTTTGTAAGGGGGGTGGGGATTAACAGTTTTATAAAATGCTAGAATTTACATTAAAGTGCTTTTCATGTCATCACTTTGCATCCGTACAAAAACTCCATCAGATACACGATGCTCCTTACCATCCTAAGAATCTAGTCACAGAACTCGAAAGCGGACCTTCAGAGCCCACACTGAAGTTCTCCCACAGCTCCATGCAGCCTCTCAGCAGTGACCTTTCAAGGCCAGCTAATTTAGGGGCTTCACAGAGAAAGAAACTGATAAATCAGGTCATGCTCCCAAGGTCACACAGCATATCCATAGAGAAGCCTTCCTGTGTTTGTGCTATTTAACTAGAGTGACCATGTCAACTGGAATACTCTATTTAGGGGCTAAGAAAGCCTCATACCTATACTACTATCCACCTGCTTTCAGACTCTGAAAGGACTACGTCAACTAATTTATATTTTTTTGTTTATATCTATTCAGGTTAATAAGAAAGATTCAAATGGGGCTGTGATTTTAATTTCCAGGTGAGATACAATTAAACATCAGCTGACAAACAGAAAGCCTTGTGAGCCTCTGTGACTCCCACCATTCTTGGAAGGCCTTTGCTCATTCTTCTCAATCTATTCAAATTTAAATCACAGTCCAAGGTTGAGCTCCAGAAGCCCAGGGTGTGTGCATGTGCATATCTCTGTGTGTGTGTGTGTGTCTGTGTGTGTGTGTATTGCAGTTCTGAACACACCCAGAATAGGTAGCACAGAGAATGGAAGAACACACACCTTAGAGTCTGAGACAAATCCCAACCTTGCCACTTAATCGCTTTTTGGGAAATTAACATCATTTTGTTTCACTTCTCTCACATGCAAATAAGGAGACAATTTGTACCTTAGAGGATCATACCAAAGATCAAAGGAGATAAAGGTCTACCCTGGTACAGGGCTGGCACGTAGATGTTTAATAAATCACTATTAGCTCCATGAAACACCCCTAAACTACCCAACTCTACCAGCATCTCTCCACTGTCAATTGCCAAAACATTTAACCGTCCTGTTGCAGGCACTTGTGTGTTACAGCAATTGGTATTCACAGGTTATCTGCCCCAAAAGACAGACACTTTGGGGCGGTGGGGAGTGAGGAGCTGGGAGGAAAGCTAATTCTTACCTTTATATCCTTTACAGCCTCTTGTAAAATGGTCTTGATAATAGAGGCTCTGATATTTTGGAATGAGTTAAAAGGGAAAACAAGCTTCAAGCAATTAGAGCAAGAACAAGGACCGCAAAGGCAGTTGATCTTGCAGTCAAAGTTTGGCAGATATACATCCTACTGCACTGCCCGAGCCTCTGGAGGGTCCTCAGTCTCATCCACCAAGAGGGGAAATTCACACTCATCTACGTTTTCAATGAACGTTCCGCAGCCTACTATACACCAGCACTGTGCAAGCCCGTCTGTGCCTGTGTGTTCAGTCGCGTCCAACTCCTCGCAGGTGACCCCATGGGCTGTAGTCCACCAGGCTCCTCTGTCCATGGGACTCTCCAGGCAAGAAGACTGGAGTGGGCTGCCATTTCCTCCTCCAGGGGGTCTTCCTGACCCAGGGATCCAACCCACGTCTCCGGTGTCTCCTGCACTGCAGGTAGATTCTTTACCCACTAAGCCATCAGGGGAGCCAGGTGCAAGGCCCTAGGAGACCCAAAGACGCCTAGCAAATAGAACGCATCTTCAGAGCAGTCCTGGCGTAACAGAATGGCATCTACCAAAGTCACACAAGCAGTAAAGGAGCACAGACAAGGTCCTGTTCTTGCAAACTCCACCTGGGCCTCAGTTCTCTCCGCTGGAAATGAGGAAGCTGCAGAGATTGTCTCCAAGGTCTAGTGCAGCTCTGTCGATTAGCCTGTTAATAAACCGCCACTGCCACATGTAAAACAGACAGCTAGTGGGACCTACGGTACGGCACGGGGAGCTCAGCTCAGTGCTCTGTGATGGCCTAGGGGGGTGGGATGGCGGTGGGTGGTGGGAGGGAGGGGATATGTGAATACAGAGAGCTGATTCACTTCCTTGTACAGCAGAAACTAACAACACTGCAAAGCAACTATACCTCCCCCCAGTTAAATAAATAAATTGCCTCTGAAAACATGTGTTAAAACACGCATGTGCATCTCTACATGTAACTTAGTCATCTTGTTAAAAGCAACGTTTTCCCTAAAGAAGCTGAATAACTGTCACTTCAATCCCCAAACGGAGATGTCAGTGTTTGGCACTCCTTCCTGCTGTCTTTCCCACCCAGGACACACGTTGTGCATGACAAGAAGCTGTGGGAGAGAAAGCAAACGCATGAAATAAACCCAGTCGGGGGCAGAGGACACAGCAAACTGGAGTCACGCGCTCGGAGCAGAACCAGAGACCACAGGAGGAGCCGGCTGTTCAGGAGAAGACTAAATTAAAGAACAGCACAGGAATAGAATGCTAAATTATTCTGGTTCCATTCAGATGAAGGATAAAAGGCCCAGCCCACCTCATCAGACCCTGAAGGGATCTCATCTAAACCACATCGAAATACTGGGTTTTTTGGATGGCTCCTGAGTCATCAAGAAAATAAAGTGAAATTAGGCTCAGCAGCCCCTATTTGATGAATCCTCCCCAAATAAAGTC
The DNA here is from genome assembly GCF_023699985.2 of Odocoileus virginianus. Lineage (NCBI taxonomy): Eukaryota > Metazoa > Chordata > Mammalia > Artiodactyla > Cervidae > Odocoileus > Odocoileus virginianus. Next base: position 10,264,212 of record NC_069695.1, on the reverse strand, counting down.
TGAGAAGCACTTTGATGCCTAAGTAAACCGTCAGTTGCCCATAAAATGAGGAATCTATTGCCCTATTTCCTGGCGGTTCAGAGGAAAAGCTTCCCTCCCTGTATTTGTTTAAGTACCAGCGCCCAGCCATTCTCCCTCAGAGAGATAAGCAAAGACTAGGGATGTCAATTCTGAGGACGAGGTCCAGGGTCCCCTGAGTGGGGACTCTCGTGCCACCAGCCCCATGACAGTGGGCAGCCTGGGGTGGACCCATGGCTCTCTCAGCCTCAACAGGTACGTCTTACTTCCATTTTCCCAGGACCCTGCCATACCGTGCTAAGTAGCTTCAGTCGTGTCCAACTCTTTGCAACCCCATGGACTGTAGCCCGCCAGGTTCCCCTGTCCATGAGATTCTCCAGGCAAGAATACTGGAGTGAAGTGCCATGCCCTCCTCCAGGGGATCTCCCCGACGCAGGGATCAAACCTGCTTCTCTTACGTCTCCTGCATTGGCAGGTGGGTTCTTTACCACTGGTGCCGTCTGGGAAGCCCTCACAGGACTCTGTCCCCAACCAATAAACTAGCTAATTTAATGCATGCTAATAAATTGCTGGTTACCTTTCCCAAATAACTTATTTACAATAATACTGTCAAAATGTTTAGCTAATTTGAGGAACTCTCAGTAGTATTTTGGGCAGTCCAGAGTACAGGAAATAATCAGGTCCACCGGCCTTTGGAAAACCTGTCCTCAAAAACCCTCTTCCTGTCCTCTGATGGCTTTCCTTACTGACAGCGCCAGCTCCAAGGGTATTCCAGTTTGTAGATGGATCCACAGGGCTGTAGCCAGGACCTTCTCCCAACGTCACACAGTGCATGAAGGTGACTCAACCATGATAGAAATGGGGCTCAGTTAGGGCCAGGAAAAAAAAAAAATCCCTTAGTTTGAGCCCTAGTAGATCAATACTCTTTCCTCAGCTTTCCCCAAAAGGACCCATGAACATCACACTATGATTTCCAGCTTTGCCTGGCATTTTTAGAACTGGCTTTCTTCATGTCATGATCTAAATGCAACCAAGTCACAGACAGGCAATGGAAAAGACACAGGTGAGTGATGGAAGTTCCTTAAGAACAGGTGTCCCAGCACTCTTGAAACCACACTGCCTGGCAAGCCACTCAATAGATACAATCAAGTAACAAGGGCCCTGGATTTAAGTGAGGATCCCTGCTGATCCCATCTATGCAGTGTCTTCACTCTTCCCCAAGAAGATGCAACCCAGCAGCTCCAGGCTAAGCAGCAGGTGATTCCAGAACTAGACCTGACACTGCTCCCTCTCATACCCACTGTTCTCAGCCCACCAGCGACTTGACCTCCTCTTGTCACAGCTCCTGAAACTACACACATAAACAAGGCTATAGAAATGTTGTTGTTTCAGTTGCTAAGTTCTGCCCGACTCTTTGCAACCCCATGGACTGTAGCCCCCCAGGCTTCTCTGTACATGGGATTTTCCAGGCAAAAATATTGGAGTGGGCTGCCATTTCCTTCTCCAATAGATATGTATTATACACATACAATAAATAAGAACCAATTTAATAAAGTAAACATATATCATAGCTGATGGGAGTCAATTCTTTTCTGATGAAAAGGGTCATTCAGAAAGTTCCAGGTTTTTTGCAGTTAAAACCACTCTAGGTTGGGCTAAAAAATGTATCAACTGAACTACAAAGAAAATGGCACCAACTTAGATAATTGGATGTAAAATTTTATACTCCCAATATTTGCTATGTGTGAAACTTAGGTCATTCTGTAAAATTCACTATAATTGTTAAGAGACCCCAAGATTTCACATCTGGTTCTAGAGTTAAGATTTAAAGTGACTTTATGTTGCTTGCACTAGGCTATCTTTATTCATTAAAATTTGTAGGAAATGAGTACCCAAGTAAACAATACATTTTATCTTCTTCTTAAAACTAAAAGGTACAAACTCCTCCCAAACAAAGGGCTAAATGCATGAACAGAGAAGAAAACAGAAGTGACACCTCAGTGCACAGGAACTAATTTTAACTGACACAGATTACCAGGTCACTGGGTTTGTCAGGCAACGTGGAGGTAAACTGTTTCCCATCTGAGGCTGTGGTCCCAAGTCAGAAGGACTGGAGTAGCGATCTTCCCGGTGGTCCACTCAATATGCCAGCAAATTTGGAAAACTCAGCAGTGGCCACAGGACTGGAAAAGGTCAGTTTTCATTCCAATCCCAAAGAAAGGCAATGCCAAAAAAATGTTCAAACAACCGCACAATTGCACTCATCTCACATGCTAGCAAAGTAATGCTCAAAATTCTCCAAGCCAGGCTTCAAAGGTATGTGAACCATGAATTTCCAGATGTTCAAGCTGGATTTAGAAAAGGCAGAGGAACCAGAAATCAAATTGCCAACATCCGTTGGATCATCAGAAAAGCAAGAGAATACCAGAAAAACATCTATTTCTGCTTTATTGATTATGCCAAAGCCTTTGACTGTGTAGATCACAACAAATTGTGGAAAATTCTTAAAGAAATGGGAATGCCAGATCACCTTACCTGCCTCCTGAGAAATCTGTATGCAGGTCAAGAAGCAACAGTTAGAACCAGACATGGAACAGCAGACTGATTCCAAACTGGGAAAGGAGTACGTCAAGGCTGTATATTGTCACCCTGCTTATTTAACTTATATGCTGAGTACATCATGCGAAATGCCGGGCTGGAGGAAGCACTAGCTGGAATCAAGACTGCAGAGAGAAATATCAATAACCTCAGATATGCAGATGAGACCACTCTTATGACAGAAAGCAAAGACAAACTAAAGAGCTTCTTGATGAAAGTGAAAGAAGAGAGTAGAAAAGTTGGCTTAAAACTCAACATTCAAAAAACAAAGATCATGGTATCTGGTCCCATCACTTCATGGCAAATACATGGAGAAACAGTGGAAACAGTGACAGACTTTTTTTTTTTTTTTTTTTTGGCTCCAAAATTACTGCAAATGGTGACTGCAGCCATGAAATTAAGACGCTTGCTCCCTGGAAGAAAAGCTATGACCAACCTAGACAGCAGAGACATTAAAAAGCAGAGATATTACCTTGTCGATAAAGGTCCGTCTAGCCAAAGCTATGGTTTTTCCAGTAGTCATGTATGGTTAGAGTTAGACTATAAAGAAAGCTGAGCACTGAAGAATTGATGCTTTTGAACTGTGGTGTTGAACACTCTTGAGAGTCCCTTGGACAGCAAGGAGATCAAACCAGTCCATCTTAATGGAAATCAGTCCTAAATGTTCATTGGAAGGACTGATGCTGAAGCTGAAACTCCAATACTTTGGCCACCTGATGCAAAGAACTGACTCATTGGAAAAGACTCTGATGCTGGGCAAGATGGAAGGCAGGAGGAGAAAGGGATGACAGAGGATGAGATGGTCGGATGGCATCATTGACTTGAAGGACATGAGTTTGAGCAAGCTCTGGGAGTTGGTAATGGACAGGGAAGCCTGGTGTGCTGCATTCCATGGGGTCGCAAAGAGTCAGACATGACTGACTGAACTGAACTGTCCAGCTGGAGGGCACACAGCACACCTGATCACCCTCACTTCCAGAACGATCTGCAAGTTCAGAGATGCTCAGGTTCAATAACTCAGTAGAAGGAATCAGTGAAAGCTGCTGTGCTCACTGGTATGGTGTGGATACAGACAAAACCAGGGAAGGATACAGACAAAACTGGCCAAGGAAAACATATGTGGGGCAGAGTCGGAGAAGCAGCAAGTGTGTTACCTTCCTGGAACTGACGTGTGACAGCACACACAGAACACTGTCAGCCAGGGCGGGCCACCCAAGCCCCGACAGTCAGAGTTCTCACTGGTGCTCACTATGGAGGCAGGACTGACTGCTGGGCAACAATAAAGATATGCACTGGTTTCTGCCACCAGTTCTTTATATTTGGCCTTTGGCCCTGGTTCCTGACACAGGGCTCCTAAGTACCTTAGAATCTCCTGAGTGATAAGACCACCTTTTGCTCTAAAGAGGTAACTCTCTGTGGGCTCCCGGATGGGGGCCAGTGAATAGAAAGGCCAAGCCATAATTGGAAGCTTGGAATATTTGGCCCCATCACCTATTCTCCAGGGAGAAAAGAAATTGTGTTTTGCCTACATGATAAACTCTTGAAAAGCCCCAAAGCACAGGGTTCAAAGAGCTTCCAGACACATCTATGCGCCAGGAGACTGACAAACCGCAATTCTACAAGGACAGAAACATCTGTGTGTAAGACCCTCCTGGATCTCACTCTATGTGGCTCTTCATCAGGCTGTTCATCTACAGCCTTTATTATATCCTCTGTAATGAACCAGGACCTGTGTTTCCCTGAGTTCTGTGAGCCTTTCTAGCAAACTATCAAACCCAAGGTGGGGAGTCAGAAGTACAGTTTGCAACTTGGCACCTGAGGTTGGTGTCTGAAGTAGGGGGGCAGCCGTGTGGGACCAAGCCCTTAACCTGTGGGATCTGATGCCACCTCCAGGTAGGCAGTGCCTACCTGCTGGACACCCAGCTGGTACCCGAGAATTGTTCAGTGTGGGGGAAAAGCCTACACGTCTGTTGTCCAAAGGGCTGTGGGGGTGGTTGTATGAGAGTAAAGGAAAAGAGGGTGTCTTCAGCAGACAACTGCCTGCATGGCTGATCTCCAACCCCTCTGGGCATGACTCTAAGTCCCCAGCTTAAACCATTCTTGATCTTTCTGGCATGGCCACACCCCATCCTAAGATGTGGCCAGTTCCCACCCCAAATCATACTGGTCTTTCTGGAATATCCAGCCCCCACCCTGAAACACACTGTTCGACCTTGACAAAAGCCAGACTTCTTTGTGGGAAAGGTTAAATTTACCCATGTGCAGAGGGTAAACAGCTCACTGTCATTTCAAGTATGGAGTCAGATACGTGTGCTTAGTCATTCAGTCCTGTCTGACTTTGCGACCCCACGGATTGTAGCCTACCAGGCTCCTGTGTCCACGGGGATTCTCCAGGCAAGAATACTGGAGTGAGTTGGCCATGCCCTCCTCCAGGGGATCTTCCCAACTCAAGGACTGAACCAAAGTCTCCCGCATTACAGGCGGATTCTTTACCGTCTGAGCTACCAGGGAAATGAAGAGATATACTGACCAACACAGAGCCAAGACACCAACCAGCCTGCCTCCTAGATCCGAACCCAGCCCACTCTTCCCTACCATACCTCTCTGTGAAAGGGGGCAACGAGCAAGGCAGTGACAATGAGGAGGAAGAAAGAAAGAGAAATCCACCTACCATTTCTTCTTTGCAGTGAAAGTCTCCCTGAGAGAGTCTGTAATAGTCTATTTCTGTGGGAAATCTGCTTTACTTCCAGGATCAACAGGATGCATGTTTGCTCTGATTCCAGCAAGTTGTTTGCCAATTACCTTCGGGGAAGCTAACCTTGAAGTGGGCTAATCTAATGCATTCATCAGAACAAACTAGTTCTGCTGTGGTCACAAGCCACTCAGAGTCTCACTGGCAGCCAGCAGATTGGCTTCTTGCGTCTGCTCTGTGTTCATCACGGATTGGCTGGTCCCCTCTGTCAGCCTTATTCTGGAACTGACGCTGATGGAGCAGCTCCTATCTGCACTAGTGCTGGCTACCACGGCAGAGGAGATCAAAAGGGCTGGGTGAAGTGTGCCACCTGAACTATCACAAACCACTTCCATTCACATTTTCCTGGGTAAACCAAACACTACGGTCACACCCAAGTTCTCCTGGGTGAGGGTATACAGTTCTACCAGGTGATCAGAGGAGGAGGAGGACCAGATACTAGTGAACAAGCCAAACTCTGTGACATTCATTTCCCAACCAAAGCAGCAATGTCTTCATCCATGCCTCTGACAGGATGAAGGGGTTCTGATCAGGAATTGGGGGTCTGCGCTGTGTGGGGTTGCCCTTGGTCCCTAAAATGAAAGGACGGGTAGAGGATGTTTTCTACTGAGTTCAAAGGGCAAGGTGGAACAGCTGCAGAAGTACATGTTTTGGTTTCACACGTCTGCCATGCTTTGCGGTGTCAGGGCCAGATGTCCAAAGGCCCCATCACAGGAGGCTACTGGCCTCCCACCCCCAAAAGACTATTCCAGTGTAAGTCAACACAACGGCTAGAGTCGCACCAAGAGGTGGAGGGTAACGAGTCTAAGGTAATCAGCAACAAGGTGCATGGCTTCACCTCAATCTGCAGATCCAAGGGTACCGATTTACAATGCGAAACAACAGGATCGTTTTCGTGTGAGGGACCGCGGAGAAGACAAGCACCAGAAGACATACGACAGGAACATGTCTCTCTCCAAAAGTGGAAAAACGGTGAATCACAGAAACTCCTGAAAAACTGCCAACTCACATCAGCAGGAGCTAAACTAAGACCCCATCACTTCTTCACAGAGACTTCAGCCCAGCCAAGGGGAATCTAGTACTTGCATTATTGAACTGTTTTAACCTAAATGAAGCATTTAATATTTCATTAAGTTTTATCTTGGCTTCTGGTTCAAGATGGTGGAGTAGGAAGACGTGCACTCATCTCTTGTTGCTGCTGCAAGGGACCAAAATTGCAACTAGCTACTGAACAACTACTGACAGGAGGACACTGTAACCCACCAAAAAACTTTCCTTGGAAGGAAAGTTATGACCAACCGAGACAGCACATTAAAAACCAGAGACATTATTTTGCCAACAAAGGTCCATCTGGTCAAGGCTATGGTTTTTCCAGTGGTCATGCATGGATGTGAGAGTTGGACTGTGAAGAAAGCTGAGCAGCTGAAGAATTGATGCTTTTGAACTGTGGTGTTGGAGAAGACTCTGGAGAGTCCCTTGGACTGCAAGGAGATCCAACCAGGCCATCCTAAAGGAGATCAGTCCTGAATATTCATTGGAAGAACTGAGGCTGAAGCTGAAACTCCAATACTTTGGCCACCTCATGTGAAGAGTTGACTCATTGGAAAAGACCCTGATGCTGGGAGGGACTGGGGGCAGGAGGAGAAGGGGACGACAGAGGATGAGATGGCTGGATGGCATCACTGACTCGATGGACATGAGTTTGAGTAAACTCCGGGAATTTGTGATGGACAGGGAGGCCTGATGTGCTGCAATTCATGGGGTTGCAAAGAGACGGACACGACTGAGCGACTAAACTGAACTGAATAGGATCATACATATCGATAATTACCTTAAATGTAAATGGATTAAATGCACCAACCAAAAGACACAGACTGTCTGGGTAGATGAAAACATGTGTAGGTATGCATGCCCACATCACTGTGCTTGACCCTCCAAACTGTATGTAATTATTTTATATTTTTAGGTTAATCATGTTCCATTTATGGCTATCAATTGTAATAATCTTTTATTTTTTCTCTGGCTATTGACTGTGAAAACTGATAAACATCTTTTACTATTGTGATTATGTAACAATTACTCACTGAATAGCATTGTATCATGATTGGTCAACAGAAAAATTATAGAATTCTATATTACCAAAACTACCATTTAATAGAAAAATCTGTAATCACTTTTCAAAATCCAGATACATATTCAGAATTATCTTAAAATTTTTGAAAAATACAAATGGCCAGGTATCGTTCTTTTCCTCCAAAGCTCCAGATATGTTTCTAGTAAGCAGCCATATTTAAAAACAACTGGACTGTTTGATGATTTTTTACTTTTATCTAGTTGTTTCAGTTTTTCTATTTCATATTCAGTGTTCCCGTTTCATTTAGTTTGTTTTCCAATTTATCCATCTCTTTTTTTTATGTACTTTCTCAAGCCTTTATCAAGCACTATAGAAAAGCTTTTGTATCCATATATAGAAAGAGTATGTATAATATATATATCTTAGAAAACTTATGAATTTTTGCCTAACTAAAAAATTCATGACATGTTGATTCCACTTGTTTGACTCAGTATGAATAGAATGCTACAATTCTAATTTTTAAAAAATAGATATGCAACAAGCAATGAAGGTTTATTTACTGTATAGCACAGAGAACTATAGTCAATATCTTGTAATAACCTATCATGGAAAACAACCTCAGAAATAATATATGTGTATATGTATAACTGAATCACCTTGTTGTGCACCTGAAAAATTTTAAGTCAACTATACTTCAATTATATATATATATATATATATAAAGAAAAAAATTAATAAGTGGGACCTAATTAAACTTAAAAGCTTTTGCACAGAAAAGGAAACTATAAACAAGGGGAAAAGACAATCCTTAGAATAGAAGAAAATAATAGCAAATGAAACAACTGACAAAGGATTGATCTCCAAAATATACAAGCAGCTCATGCAACTCAATGGCAGAAAAACAAACAACCCAATCAAAAAGTGTGCAGAAGACCTAGACAGACATTTCTCCACACAGAGACATACAGGTGGTTAATAAAGACATGAAAAGGTGCCCAACATAGCTCATTATTAGAGAAATGCAAATCAAAACTACATTTAGATATCACCTCACAGCGGTCAGAATGGCCATCATCAAAAAACCTACAAACAATACATGCTGGAGAGGGTATGGACAAAAGGCAAGTCTCTTGCGCTGTTGGGGGCAATGTAAACCGATGCAGCTACTACGGAGGACAGTCTGCGCTGTGCTTAGTCACTCGGCCATGTCTGATTCTTTGTGTCTATAGTCTACAGTCCCAAGGGCTGTAGCATGCCAGGCTCCTCTGTCCATGGGATTCTCCAGGCAAGAATACTGGAGTGGGTTGCCACGCCCTCCTCCAAGGGATCTTCCCAGCCCAGGGATGGACCCAGGTCTCCCACACTGCAGGTGGATTCTTTACCATCTGAGCCACCAGGAAAGCCTGGAGGAGAATGTGGCAATTCCATAAAAAACTAGGGAATAAAACCACATGTGACCCAGCAATCCCACTACAGGCATCCACCCTGAGAAAACCATAACTGAAAAAGAGACACGTACCCCAGTGTTCACTGCAGCGCTATGTACAACAGCTAGGACCTGGAAGCAACCTAGATGTCCACCAACAGATGAATGATTTTAAAGAAGCTGTGGTACATAGATGGAATATTACTTGCCCATAAAAAGGAACGCATTTAAGTCAGTTCGAATCAGGCTGATGAACCTAGAGCCTATTATACAGAGTGAAGTAACTCAGAGAAATCATATTTCTATCATATATAAACAAATATCATATATTAACACATATGTACAGAATCTAGAAAGATGGTACTGATGAACCTATTTTCAGGTCAGCAGTGGAGGTGCAGAAATAGAGAACAGGCTTGCAGACACACAGGGGGAAGGACAGGGCGCCCATGCCTACTCTTCCATGGAAAGAGTACCATGGAAACATAAACACTACCATATGCAAAACAGATAGCCAGTGGGAATTTTCTGTGTGACCCAGGGAGCTCAAACCAGTGCTCTGTGACAACCTGGAGGGGTGGGATGGGATGGGATGAAGGTTCAAGAGAGAGAGGACAAATGTGTACCTATGGCTGATTGATGCTGATGTATGGCAGAAATCAACAATATTGTAAAGCAATTAATTATCCTCCAACTATAAATAACTTTTTTTAAGTTTTATCTTTCTTGTTCCAATTGATCAAGGTAACAGGATCAAGCCCAGAGCACTACACATGAAGAAGATCTCTGGCAACCTAGTGAGTACTCATAGGAAGGAGGGACTGGTAAAGGTCTGTTAAATGAATAATAGTGGAGGGGGACTGGACAAGTTTATAGCTTGGAAGGGCCTTGGGAAGGCTGTTTTCTTTCTTAAAAACATCTGAAGAGCTGTCGTGTAGAGTACAATAGGCATTCTCCCTGACTCTGGAAAGCAGGAACGGGGCCCATGTGGGATTCAGAAGGAAGCATCAGTTTCTGAGACAAGAACCATTTGTGACTGTGTGAGTAGCTCACGGGCTCAGAACTGCAGACTTCTCCAGCACCTGGTGGACAACAGCCCCAGAAAGGGGTGTTGCAGCAGTTGACCCATCTGGGGATAAGAATTCTACATGACTAGTTACCTCAGTGTTTATCCAGATACATGAAGGCTAGGCCCCTGGAGGAGGGCATGGCAACCCACTCCAGTATTCTTGCCTGGAGAATCCCACAGACAGAGGAGCCTGGTGGGCTACAATCCATGGGGTCGCAAAGAGTCAGACACGACTGAAGCAACCTAGTATGCAAGCACCCTGAAGGCAAGGAATAAGAATGAAAAAATTCTGTAACATTAGCACCAGACCCAGAAAATCCCTGAAGGTCTCCTTACACAGCACAGACAGGAAGAATCCTTTTTTTTTTTTTAAGGTGAACCATTTTTAAAGTCTTCATTAAATGTGTTACAATATTGCTTCTGATATATGCTTTGGTTTTTTGGCCATGAGGCTTGTGGGATCCTTAGCTCCCCAAACAGGGATCAAACCCACATCCCCTGCATTGGAAGGCGAAGTCTTAACCACTGGATCACCAGCGAAGTCCCCGGGAAGAGCCTTTCCTAATGGGCACCACGGGAAGGACAGTAGGTAAAGTGAGAACTGAACGTGCAAAAAGAGGCGGTATGCAGCCCTGGCCTACTGTTAGATATGGATGCACCTAGAACGCTCAAGGTGATCAGCCCTATCGAGGCTCCCATGGGGTCTGGTTTAGGACTGAACACACAGCAGGCATTCAGGAGAGTCAGTATCATCACCTCTCACCCAAACTCTTGGGTTTACAGTGAGAAAGCTGGCTAGAGGCACAGCTGTGACGGGACTTTGGGCTTTAACGACATGCATGTTTCATCTTCCATCCAGAAAACGACATGCATGTTTCATCTTCCATCCAGAAACAGGACTTAGATGGAAAATGTAAGAGAAGTCTCTGGAAGATGCTGTACATGGGCTACATATGTGCAGAATGACAGCAAATAAACCCAGAAATGACCCTCAAGAGACCTTAGGGGAAGAGCAAAGTATTCTTCAGTGACAGAAGCTTGGCCTAGGAAGAAGGGAGGTGCTGGTATTTCAACCCAGTGAAACACTAGATTAGATGCCAATAAGTGTCTACAGGAAGAAGCATTATAAATTATTAAGGCCCTTTGCCACACCTAGATAGAACCTAACAGATGCACACGGTTCAGCTGAACAAACCCCACACTCTCACTTGGGTCATTTGTAGAGACGCGGATGGATCTAGAGACTGTCATACAGGGTGAAGTTAAGCCAGAAAGAGAAAACCAAATACCGTACATTAATGCACACAGGTGGAATCTAGAAAAATGGAACTGATGATCCTATTGGCAATGCAGAAATAGAGAAAGGGATGCAGAGAACAAATGAATGGATACAAAGGGGAATGCCGGGAGGAACTGGGAGATGGGAATTAATATATATACACTATTGATACTACGTATAAAATAGATCACTAAGGAGAACAGGGGACTCTACTTAAGGCTCTGTGGTGACCAGAATGGGGAGAGTCCAAAAGGGAGGCGATGTATGGATGGCTGATCTATTTTCCTGTACAGTAGCAACTAACACAACATTGTAAAGTAACCACACTCCAATAAAAGTTAATTTTAAAAAACCCACACACATCCACCAGGCCTTCTGAGGACAAAGGCTCCTCCCACCCAAACTGCTTTACAAGCTGAGGCTGCTTGAAGCCAAGCTCCACGCAGTGTCCAGCAGCAGGACTCGAGCCCGCACATCCTCAAGTCCCTCAGTGTTGGGGATGCATCAGGGATCCATATTTACTTTCAGTGGATGTACTAGTTAGTTACCTTAAAGCGAGGAATCCCAACACAGGCAGCAATTAAGCACCTCCCTCCAGAGAAAGCTTCTGGCTGGAATTGTCACATCTTCCTCAGCATAGAGGGAAGTTGAGCTCCCACCAGGATGCAAAACTTAAAATGACTGCAAAGTGACCTACATTCAGGTGTCTTATTTAAAAGTTTTAAGAGCAACAATCCCCTAGGATTATCCCCAAAAGTGAGGTATTTAAATTAAAAATGCTGATGGGAAGAGCTTTCAAAATGTAAATATTTCATTCTTCATAAAAAGTGTATTTTTCCATTTCTTTTTTTAAAAAGGTATCCTAACAAAATCTCTTATCCAACCAATCTTACCCAAAGTCATAAGATGTTGGAATTTAACTTGAGAGTGGTGGTCTCAGAATAAAAGATTTCTGCAAACAAGGAAAGAAATGTCATTTGAAGGATCCTGAGGCATATCAGGAGGAAAAAATGGATGATTTTCCATTGAAGTGGTGTTTTAAAAACTCAAAAGCCGTTCTAATTAAATCTTCAGACTTGTTATACCATTGGCCTTCACGGGTGCCTGTGACATTGATAGAAGAAACCATTTACCAAAATCCAATACACTTCGAAACAATTTCTGCATGGCTCTGTTCTTTTTCTTTCTTCTTTTTTTTTTTTAACATCTTTTTCTTCTTTTTCTTTTTTAAATTAAAGGGGCAGCCCTTCCCACTATACAAATTACCATGCCACTTCCCTAGAAGGTAGAAAAAGTGATGTAAGACAGTAGCTCAGTTTAATTATGATTTATTGAGGGCAAATTACACAGCATGTGGTCTTTGTCAATACACTTTCATGCTCTACCTTCACTCAGTCTAACCCACAGCAGGTAGATGGGCGAGCTATGATGAAACACTTGTGGCAGAAGCAACCGTAGAGATCTTAGTCCAAGTTTTCTCATTTTAGAGATGGAAAAACTAAAGCCCATGGAGGTGGAGTCACCTGAGTAAGGTCACACAGGGATAAGAGTCTTGCTGGCCAAGGAGGATGACTCTGGACAGCCCTTTTCTTCTAAGGGATATACAGGTGGCTAGAAACAAGCAGACCCGGGTCCTGCCCTCAGCTGATCTCACAGCCTCTGGAATTCCTGCCGCGTGGACCTGCTTTAGTTCAGTGCCACCAGAAAACCTCCGTGAACTGCGCACCACACCACCAATAGCAGGCAGGAAGGGACCAGGGAGCGGGGGTGGGGGTGGGGGGTCTGTGCTCCCCCCACCGTGTGCACTCACACGCGTTCAGCCAAGCAGCACAGACTCAGCCGCATCATCTCGATGTTGCTGTTTTGGACAGCATTTACAATTCTGTACTTTCACCGCGGGGTGTTAAATCTGGATCAATCAGCCATAAGACTCAACCTGTATTTTTACGGGATCTCTTTAAATGTTTTTCTGCATGAATTACAGACTCATAGAATTGAAGGGGAAGTTATAAAAGTCAAATCCCTCTGGATAAAAATAAAAAGCACACATATTTAGGCTTGTTTAGGCACAGAAAACAGCTGGAAGGATACAGGATGAAATGTCTTCTGCAGCTATTTCCGGGGAGGGGATAAGGCGGCAAAGGGAAGGGGGCAGACTTTTTACTTCATGTGATTCTGTGCTTTTGTTTTTCAACAAGAGCACAGTCTGCCCCCTCCCTCAGGCCCTGCACCGCGCCCCCCCTGCCCCTGGGCCCCGCACTGCACAGGGCTCCACCGGGGGCCACCATCCTGTCTCCTCCTCCACACTCCAGGAAGCAACAGCTTACATAGTTTCCACTCTACCTGATGCCGGCTAAACCTTAAATCCCCTTGTTGAGGCTGGAATGCCTTCCTGAGCTCTAGACGTGGATGTCTAAAGGCTCGCAGGCCAGCACCAGCAGCTGTTCCACAGACTCCTCAACCCCACCTGCCCCTAACAACTCTCCACCCTCGCCCGTCCCCTTCCCGCCCACACTGGGTTCCCTCAGTAAGTGTCCCAGTCAGAGTCCCGGGAGTCAACCTCCCTTCTTCCCCTGCACCTGCCACACGCAGTGAGTCTGCAGGTCTTCCCAGAACTCCTCGCAAAGCGGGTTTGTCTTCTAATCACGACTGCCCTCTCCTAAGTCACCTGAATTACTGCAGAAACCTCCTGGTAAGCCCCCTTGCTAACGCCTTCAACCCAATGCATGGCACATGGGTCTGTTGAATACACAAAGGCGAGGAAGTTCATTGTCCTCCCCATGCCAGGCACCATCTGTGGTCCCAAGGATACAGCTGTCAACCAAACAGACACTGGCCCCCACGCTTGGGGACCCTATATCCTAGTGCTGGAAATTAAACTTAAGATCCATTTATGGCTCCCCATTGATTCAGGTAAAGTCCAGACATTTTAGGTAGCATACAAGATGTTTCCTGATCCCAGAGCCAATGACCCGTGACTCCAGACATCCTGCACCATTGCCACATCACTGAACGCACTCTGCTTTCTTATTTCTTACATACCATTCCCCCTGTCCAAACACTCCTTATCTGCCTAGATATCCTGTCCTCTAAGTCTCTGATCAAGTGTCGCCTCCTCCAGGAAGCCTTCCCTGACATGGCTCACTGAAATACCTTTCATCAGAGCCCCCTGCAGGCCTCTGTCACAGCACCTTGCACAGTCCTGTATCTGGGGATTTAATCTCCCCCACAGCACCAGAAACTTCTCTAGAAAAGGCCCTGCTCTATGCCTCATCTCTCGCCCATATCTGGCATATTAATGAACAGAACTTAGGGATCTGCTTCCCAAGGAGCTCAATAACTATGCTGCCAAATCCTAGGATCCTGTCAGGCAGACCACAGGAGGAAGCAGTTACCAGCACTGACAGGTGTGAAAACGACACGAGGCCTAAGCAGCGATAAAGCGACACTGCGGCTTTACAGAACCCTGTATACTTCTGCTTTTGGGCGCGTCCACATATGAGCACACAAAGCCTGGTCTGTGCCCCTAAAAGGCTCACAGTCATTCGGAAATAAGTGCATCCGGTTTTAAAAGTTAATTTTTCAAGTCCAGCTTTCAGGAGCTTGCCTCTGACCCTGGGATGCCTGCCTTGAGTGCTGTCTCCTAAGCAGCTTCCAGTTTTTCCTTGGATCTAATTTAGATCTTGGTCCCATTTTTACTCCAGGGTTCAATTTTGCCTTATTCTTCTTCCTAATCCCCTCACCTCCCTCCCACTCACATACCTCCACACACAGTGAAAACAGCTCCAAAAAAGAAACATGCCAAGATGTCCTACTTCAGGGTTGGCACGCCAGGCTGATATTCTGAGGATAAAGAATTTCCACCCCCTGTGGCCCACTGTGAATTCTTCCCAGAAACAATGGACACCACCAGTTCTTCCCCTACTTCACCCTAAGGTGCGAGTCATCTCGGGTCTCCGCTCCCTTGTGAAGGGTCCAAATCCCGAGGATCATGACCCAAGGTACAATCCTCAAATTATATTATCAGGCCTTCTGGATACTAGTGGCCTTTCATGTCAGACAGATCTAATTTTAAATATAGTCTCCAAGCTTGAGTGACCTCAACACCATCATTCCACATGCAAATCACACTCTGAACCTCATGGGTTCACTCATTTGCAAGTGTTTCTTAATGTGATGCTCTTCTTTTGCAAAAAAACAAAAAAAACAAAAAAGACATTACTATGACTTCATTCATTACTGTTTTCCTTTTTTGAACTATAACATTGTATTTGCTGATTTAGTTCATTGTTTTTCCCTACCCAAATTATATACATATGTGAAGCCCAATAAAAGAAAATTTTCAGTGTCACAAATAAATGAATACGGACTCCAGTACTTGTAAAATTAGGATAAACCTTTCGTGCAAATTAAATAAGACCATGCAGGAAAAACACTTGGTTCTAGTAAGAGTTCAGTATGTGCTAATTTCCTTTCTTCTTAAACCATGATTTGCTTTAAAAAAAAAAAAAAAAAAAGCCCGGGCAGAGCTACAACTGGACTGTATTAAAGAACTCTGTTTTGGACCACCGGACAAACTTTTCAAGGGATGTTAGGGAGATCAGCCCCCTGACCTGGTACCTGGTCCAGTTTCTGTGGGGAAGGGTCCACTCTGAATCCCACCAGCCCCTGGGTCCCAGCTTCCCCAGCCTCCCCAGCTTTCCAGCTCCAAGGATGCACCAGACCAGCCCCACCCACCCCCGAGAGCTCGTGTCCCAGGGGAAGACCCAGTCAGTTCAAAGCCTCCCTGGCCTCTGATCTAAGACAGCTGGCGGCACGCTGAGAGCGGTAATTGGAATGAAGAATTATGCACACAGGAGGGCTGAGTCAGCACAACGAGGAGCTCCTCTCTGGGCTGCAGGTCCTCAGCTGCAGACCGACACGTGGCACAGCAGTTCGGTGTTCGGGGCCTCGGTGGGCAGCACGGCCTGCTGATCCCGTGTCCCAGTCATGCCCCCCGTATTTCCTGCTGAGGTGGCCGGCAAAGAATTGCAGCCACCTGTCTAGTCATACGGCACAAGCTCCCTCACAGAATCTCAGAGGCTTCCCTGAGGGTCCCAAGGCTTGACCCACCGAGAAAGCACTCCCTCCCTGGAACCTGCACAGAACATGCAGGGATGAGGAGTCTGGGTTACGAAACTAAAGGCGCCCCTCCTGAGTGGAGAGAGATGAAAGATGACAGGTATTTTCTAGCAAATGAGGTGTCAGTGCTGTTGGCATGACTAAAAGGACAGCTTTGCGGGGTGATGGTTATTTCAGATCTGACTGAAACCTTAAGCGCTGAGACCAGAAAGGAGCTTGAGAGCCTTCTCCATTACCTGGATCAATGCCAAGACTGACCACTCGCAGGTCTTGACATCACAAGCTTCCCCAGGTAAGAACCACATGAGAAGGGGCTTTCTGGGTGGTCCACAGGGGGTTCAGAGGGTTCAATCCCTGGTCAGGAAATGAGGGAACTAGATCCTACATGCAGCAACTAAGAGTTCACATGCCACAGCCAGTACTCAGCACAGCCAAATCAAATATATAAAAAAGTACAATTAAAAAAAAAAAACAAACACATGAGACTAGGTGATCCATGTGCAAAACCACCCGCAGGTCCAAATGACCAAAGAACCTGCCTAAATGTCTTACTGTGATTTATTCCTTGAATCTAAGACTCAGAAAAGCTAAAATAATCATTTCCTAAGTTCTGGTACAGGGTTCTTAAAATCTACGTAGAATCAATGTCAAATTTATGTGTATTAGTTGGTGTTCATCAAAAGCATGTATTCTGCAAAATGAAAAAATAAAAATAACATCACATTAGAAAGTAACGCATGGCGCCTTTGTTCACACATTGGCGAATTTCACAGGGATGGAGTAAAGGGACAAAGTAAGTGATTAAACAGTTAATCCCACTACCAGACTGTAAGTAGAAAACATATGGGAGAGACCCTGTAAGTTAATGATCACTCAAGAGAGTAGGTCTGCTTAACCCCAAGACCAAGCAGGCTTAGCAACAAAACCATGCAACGGAAGCACGGGACACGCCCCCAAACAATAACACAATGGCGGCATGAGACCTGCAGCGTGCCCAGCCAGCTCAGTGAGTCAAGGATCCTTAGGACTCGCTTTATGCACACACACAGAACCATCTGTGGACCTAACCTGACCACATAGGGACAAAAAAACTCCCCTTCTCAACCAGGAGGAGGAGCTGATAATGGAAAAAGACAAAGTAGTTTCCCCCTCCCCACTTTTCCTTTGATAATAAAACTGTAGCCCACTAAGCTCTCAGGGCACAGCATCCTCTCACCCATCCATTTGTAAACCTCACAAGCATCCTCATCTAATAGGACTATCACTTTGCCTCTTGCTAAATTCTTTCTTAAATTATTTTAAAATTTAAAATGTCTTAAATCCTTCAAGAGATGGGAATACCAGAGCACCTTATCTGACTCCTGAGAAGCCCATATGCAGGTCAAGAAGCAATGGTTCGAACCAGACATGGAACAATGGACTGGTTCAAAATTCGGAAAGGTGTATGTCAAGGTTGTATATTGTCACCTTGCTTCTTTAATTTATATGCAGAGTACATCATGAGAAATGCCAGGCTGGATAAAGCACAAGCTGGTATCAAGATTGCCAGAAGAAATATCAATAGCTTCAGATATGCAGATGATACCACCCTAATGGCAGAAAGCGAAAAGGAACTAAAGGGCCTCTTGATGAAGGTGAAAGAGGAGAATGAAACAGCTGGCTTAAAACTCAGCATCCAAAAAACTAGGATCATGGCATCTGGTCCCAGCACTTCAAGGCAAATAGGTGAAAAGGTGGAAGCAGTAACAGATTTTCTTTTCTCGGGCTCCAAAATCACTGTAGATGGTGATTGCAGTCATGGAATTAAAAACACGTTTGCTCCTTGGAAGGAAAGCTATGACAAAGCTAGACAATATATTAAAAGGTAGAGACATCTTTATCAACAAAGATCTGTATGGTCAAAGCTATGGTTTTTCCAGTAGTCACATACGCTGTGAGAGTTGGACCATAAAGAAGGCTGAGTGCCAAAGAATTGATGCTTTTGAATCATGGTGCTGGAGAAAACTCGTGAGAGTCCCTTGGACTGCAAGGAGATCAAACCAGTCAATCTAAAGGAAATGAACCTTGAATATTCATTGGAAGGACTGATGCTGAAGCTCCAACACTTTGGCCACCTAATTTGAAGAGTCAGTTAGAAAAGACCCCCCCCCCCCAAAAAAAAAAGAAAAGAAAAGAAAAGACCCTAGTGCTGGGAAAGATTGAAGACAAAAGTAAAAGAGGGTGGCAGAGGATGAGATGGTTGGATGGCATCACCAACTCAATGGACGTGAGTTTGAGTAAGCTCCGGAGTTGATGATGGACAGGGAAGCCTGGAGTGCTGCAGTCCATGGGGTTGCAAAGTGTCGGACACAGCTGAGGAACTGAACAAGAACAAGGTTAAGAATGGTAATGTGTATGAATCATCATGAAGTTCAGATTAAACGTAAATGTACACCTGTACCACCATGGCATCCACTGTTACTCTCGTTACTGGGCATTTCCAGAGAAGAGCTGGCTACCAAAAGCCTGTACATTCTACGGCTCCTCTCATGCATAAAGACTAACAACCACAAGAGACAAAGAGAAAGTTTAAACTCATTGCCCTGGGTAGACTCCCAAGGAAGTAAAACAGGTTAGTCTACAGCAGTCATTCACTTCTGAAAATAAACAGACCCTGGATAAGATATGGTCAGCCTCAGAGTCAAGTTAACCAAATTCACAGCTAACCACTGGCAGATCGCCCCTGACCCTCGGAAAGACCTAAGAAATCAGGCATGAGTTTTGGTGCAACATGTATCCCTCCCCACCTAAATTTTCAAAATGAACAACAAAAAAAGTTGCTTCCCTCCACTTTCTGACTCAGATAAGTAATGATATCAGTCCCTGCAGAAAATTTTTCATACATTTCAATGCCCTGACATTTTCAAGGTGCTTCCACCTGCTTATTATCCTCCTTGACCCTCACAGCCATTTTTCAAGGCTGGGCCTAAACTTAGAAGCCAGGAAACCTCAGAAACAGAGAGGTTATGCCATCCCAAGTCACCCAGCCTGACAGCAGCAGAGTCCAAGGGTCACAGCCCGGCACCCTGTCACACCCTGGCACCCTGTCACACCCCCTGGCTTCCCACACAGCCGCGGCCTCCTCTGCCCACATCACATCAGTTCTCCACCCCTCCACCTCACCAACACAGGCCTACCTCCCAGATGGAACATTCTAGCACAAACCTTCTGCTCCAAGAAAGCCCCTTCACTGTTCTCCAACCCCAGGCCTTCATGTTGCTCCACACCTATACTACCTCCCTTCTCCCACTGCCCACTTTTCAAGGTCTTTCCCAGTTCCGTTGTTCAGAACAGTCCAGATCCTAGTAGACACAAGCTCCTGCACCCTCTTCAGCACCTGCTCACGCCCTGCTGTGTATCCTATCTAGTCTTATTTATGATGTGTACTCAGTCATGTCCAACTCTTTGCAATCCCATGGACTGTGGCCCATCAGACTCTTCTATCCATGGGACTCTCCAGGCAAGAATACTGGAGGGGGTTGCCATTTCCTCCTCCAGGGGATCTTCCTGACCCAGGGATTGAACCTACATTGTCACTTCCCTATTCAAGACTGAGCTTCACAAGGCAGAAACTCTTCTGCTCAACCTTTATCACTCTTGCAGAATTGGCACAGACACTCATGAACAAATGTAGTGAAGCTGGGTCTTGGAGAGCCATAAATTGAACAGGATTTATGCAACCACGGATGACATGGACAGGAATGAGAAGGGATCCTCTCACATTCACGGGAAAACAAGTTAAACACAACATGCAAAGGTCAGTACTTCCTAGTTAAGGATGAACCATCAGGCAAGAACATCCAATGTAAAGACAGAAGCAGAAGCAACAACAGGGTCTGCCAGGTGTGCCTCTATATTCCTGACTTGGGATCAAACCAGGATAACTGCTCTCCTGGAAATTCTATTTTACATGAGCAGGGTTTTTTTGTTTTTGTTTTTGTTTTTGTTTTTGTTTTTGTTTTATTTTTTAGCAGCCATCTACAGAGGGTAGGGCTATATTCTAGGCTTTCTAAGAGTTACCTTTACAGAGGTCACAGCCATAGGAACTCAGTGTTGAAAGGGGTCTTATAGGTAGGTCTTGGGAGGCAGCCCTGATCCTAAAAGAGAATCCATGGACCAGTTAATATTTACTTAATGTCAGAGACCACTGGCAAAAGAACAGACACTTTAATCCCCTTAAAGTAAGGATTATCTTATCTTAGGAGAGAATGGTCCTTAACTGAATACATCCTGTGGACAAGCCATGAAATAGGAAGACTCCCCACGAAAGGCCAGCCAGTCCCCACGTGAAAATTCCTTGCGGTGGGAGTGCCGGGGGCAGTTACATGGACCATTCGAGTCTTCCGAAAGCTGTGTCTTAGACTGGGCTGGAATCTCTCTGACATATTCACCCACTAGTCACAGCTGTGATTGCGAAGAGGAAATAACAGGTTGTAAGGGCTGGCACAGAGAACATCCTCAATAACATCCACTCTCCCTGCCTGCCTCCAACTCCTGGTCCCACGCTGAACTCTGAACTATCTGGAGTCAGTGTTCACAGCCAATGCCCACCCTCAACTACCAACACCAACCCATCCTGAACGCATTCTCTAGAAAAAGCCCTGAAACAGTTCAACCATTTCTCACACGCTTTGGTTTCCTGCTTTCCTCACCATCCTGGCCTCTCTTCTCAAGATGCGTTTCAGTGTCTCTGGGTCCCTCTTAGAGTACAGAACTCACGGTTGGGGGGATAAGGACAAAGCACTGCAGTCATAGTTGCCCCCGTGTGGAGCTCCCAGTCTGACTGAGAAAAAGATAAACTCATCAAACGAGGAACACTCCCTCCTCTGTCTCCCCCAGAAAGCATATACCTACATACTCAACTGAGAGACTAGACCATAGACAATGAAGGGATTCAGAGAAAGGGGGGTGTTAATAAGACCTGGTTTTGTTGCGGGAAGGGGGACCCCTATCCAGGGTCTGAGAGTGGGTTCCTGTCTAACACTTGGAAATGAACTGTGTCTGAAGAGACACACGTATAGACAAAGCAAGGGATTTTATTGGGAAGGGGCACCTGGGAGACCACAGGAGGACCGCTCTGCCTCGTGGTTTTATGGTGATGGGATTAGTTTCCAGGTTGTCTTTTTAGCCGATCATTCTGATTCAGGGCCCTCCCTGACGGCGCACTGCTCAGCCAAGATGGATGCCAGCGAACAGGATTCTGGGAAGTGGTAAGACACATGGCGTCTCCTTTTGGCCTTTGCTGAATTCTCCCTGTTGGTGGTGGCTTCTTAGTTCCCTGTTCCTTACCAGGACCTCCTGTCGTAAAATAACTCACAAAAATGGTTACCACAGTGCCCGGCCAGGGTGGGCGGTTTCAGTCAGTGTACTTCCCCTAACAGCTTCCAGGAGCACGAGAGTCGCTGCTCTTACATCCCATGTTCTCTCACGAACTCGGGCTGCAGAATACACAGAGCCCAACCCCCTGCCCGCCACAGCCCACGCCTCGGCTCCCCTCAGCCCCTGAAGCAGAGCCAGCAGTGATCCCAGACAGCGTCCGTGCAGACGATCAAGTTCTGCACGGAGTCCCCACCGTGGGGCGGCCAGGACAGGAAGCGCCAGGGTCCTGAACGCTGGGAGACACGGCTCTAGGCGCAGGAGGCCCTCCCAGCTGAAAGTGTCTCAGGGAAAACAGGACCTGAGGGGTTTGGGAATCATTTTCGTTTTTAAGAATTAAAAGATGCTCACTTGAGGAAGATGGGAGACTGAGGAAACGAGTCAAGGGCAGGGCCACCAGGTTTTTGCTAAACTGGTTTGGCTTTTTTTTTTTGGCTTATGAAAATGACCACTTGCAAGGTAGTCTGTGCGCCAGGCAGATGGCCACCTTTCCAGTTGTTGTGTTTCCTGAGAGGTGCCCCTGGCAAGGAGGCTTCATGCCTTCTCATTTTCCTGGGTTTCATGTGCAGGAAAGGCCCCTTTCTGAACCTGTCTGCCTGAACCAAACTCTCTTGAATCAGGTCTCATCTCTCTCCGCCTAACATTCAACAGCAACTGCATGAGGAAAACCCCCTTCAGAACCTCCCCTCACCACCCCACCCCAGCAAGTCTCTGCCAAACGCTAGCATATTGCTGAATGTCATCAACACCCAAAGTAGGGATCCCTGTGCCCAGTTTTTGATGCTGCCAGTTAAGGACAGCAGAAGAAAGTCTACTATGTTGTTAAACAATCTGGAAAGCCCATGTGATCTTCTCGTGAGCCCAGCCTTTCCTTAAAGGACACCTTGCCTTTAAAGAACAAATTCAGTATATGACTGCCAGTACTGCTCAGCCACAGCCTCAAGCAACCTGTGAGAGAAGGCAAACCCCAGATCATCACAAAATATGTGGCATATCCCAGAAGCCCTCAACCACATCACATCAACCCCAGAGGTACAGCCCCTTCATGGGCTGATGCAGAAAGACATCTGATCAGACTATGGAGGGTCCAGGGACTCACAGGTCCCACACTCCACCACCCTTCCTGAGGCAGCATCATCTGCAACCCAGAGGTCAGCAGAGCACCGTCCAAGTGACTGCAAGACGCATCTTCCGGCTCTGTAGCATCTCACACTGACCCCGCTCCATCCATTCTAGCTTCTCCCTCTCACGTTCCCAGGTACTAACAGCAACATCCACGGGCAAAGCAAAGGGCCCTTGGCAGAGATCCCCGTTCACATTTCAACAATTCTTTGCTTCAGTGTTGACACAACTGCAGCTGATAACAAAAATGACGTCAGGGAACGCAGTGCCACCTGCAGATCTTTCTGAAATGGATTGTTACCGAGGTTGTCTGAGACACCAGATGATCCAAGACTTCACAGAGGGAGGCCTCCAATGAATGAGAAGCCC
Source organism: Odocoileus virginianus (assembly GCF_023699985.2). Lineage (NCBI taxonomy): Eukaryota > Metazoa > Chordata > Mammalia > Artiodactyla > Cervidae > Odocoileus > Odocoileus virginianus. Next base: position 10,240,969 of record NC_069695.1, on the reverse strand, counting down.
AGTGGAGGCTGCTCAGATTTAATCCTTTCCTCCCCATCCCATCTGGTTATCCTCCTACAGAGGAAAAGAAATGCATGAGGACGAGTCCACCCCAATGGAGAACTGGAGTGAGGAACGCGGTTGGCCCCTGATCACTCAGAGAGATGTCTATCCAGCGTGATGTCTTTCCCCCCACTCTCCCAGGAGATGTGCAAACAGGGGCCGTGTGCGTGTTCTGGGCTTTCCCTCCTCGGCAGGGTTCCAGCGTGCACAACTCATTTGCAAGGCCACTCTACTTTCCCAACCTATCAGGTTCAGGGAGGAGGGGAACCCCTGGCAGCAGCTCCAGAAGCCTCTCCTGGGGCACACAATCCTGGTCTGCCCTCCAATCTTGTTTCGTTATCTTTGGGCCTGGAGCAGCCCAGGCACCTGATACTGTGGGAAACGTCCGCTCGGCTTTCTGATAGAACTCTGAGCACCTTTCCCAACAAAAAAACCGAGTCTCTGGTCTGGGCAGCTCCTTCTGAAAAGGCACTCCATTCAGCAAAGACCAGGCTCCTCTCACTAAGCAGGACTGTTCAAGCTGCAGCTGCTCGGACAAGTAAACCGTGGAGCTGGCCTCAACCCTAGGCGGATACTCTGCTTTCATCAGCGACAGAAGAGAGAGGAGGCGTGAGCTTCATGCAAACTCAGATGCACTCTGAGATCCCAAAACACAGGTGAGATGGCCTCTAACCTCCTTTCCATAACTGACCTCTGCACAACTTCATATGTTAGCCGTGTAGGCAGGAACAGAATCCTACTAGTGTTTTTATTTTTCTTCCAGAATCCTACTGTTTTGAACATGAACAGCAAAGTAGTTCACACCTTTGCAGGTGTAACATACCAGGCAAAGAAAAACTCATGGGAACCACGTGTCTCTCTTCTGCCTGAAACCACAAGATGGTTTGTAGTGATGGTTTTAGGTTTTAGATGAAGAAGACAAGAGATGTTCATGCAGGACTCAGACCACAGAAGCTGGCCATCGGGCCCTCACCACTCCTAACAAGGATAATTTTTGCATCATTATTTGTATTCTAGTGATCTTTAGGAGTACTTAGGTCTCACCCCTCACTCTCTGTTTCAGGCCTCAAATGTGCCTCCTAAAGTCTGCACCTATTATGGGTGGTAAACTCTTTAAGTGGTGACACCCTGGCCTGCCCAATGACACTACTGGCATGGATGCCAACACACCCCACCTGCTACTGGTGAGTCCCCGAAGGAAGACAGGTAGCTTCACTGACAACTGAGCACACCCTGCCCCATTTAACAGGACTTTCATTTAAGGAAGAGGCCCCCTCCATAAGATATCTATGTATCTTACACACATGGTCTGTGATGCAAAGTTTCCTGTGGAATTAGATCTGTTTAATAACATTAATACAATTTTCAGATTGTGATGATTTTTTTTTTAATTTAGTTTCTATCAAGAGAAAAGTGTTAGTTGCTCGGTCATGTCCAACTCTTTGCTTCCCCATGGAGCTCGCCAGAGCGCCTCTGTCCATGGAATTCTTTAGGCAAGAATACTGGAGTGGGTAGCCATGCCTTTCTCCGAGGGATCTTCCCAACCCAGGGATCAAACCCAGGTCCCCTGCACTGCAAGCAGCTTCTTTACCATCTAAGCCACCAGGGAAGCCCTCTATCAAGAGGGACAGGTACAAAATGTGCCATCTTGTTGGGGCCAAGGCCAAGTTAAGAAATGGTAAGACCAGGAGTCAACTCAGTACTGATGTATCATGAGCTGCATTTTGCCTTGTCCCCCACCCCACTTCCATCAGGAGGGGCTACAGCAAATCAGTTACCTGGCACGGTTCTAGAGGATCTCTGGTGTGCTGGGCATGATCCCCAATTTGCAGAGGGCTCCCCATCTTGCAGGGGGATCCCAGAGGAGATAGCTGCAAGTTTGCAGACCTGGGAGGCTAACTGGTAACAAACACAGGAGACACACATCTACCAGAATGCCACTGATTAACATTTAAAATAACTGGAAAATCAGAGCCAGCCAGATTCTCCTTCTCTCAGCAGTCTTCTCACTCAGAGTAAGGAAACAGCTGATGGAAGATGGTAAATGGTTCCCTCAAACTGGTCAATGGCCCTTCTGCACACCAAGGTCTGAATGGTTCATCAGCAAACATTTTCTCCCAAAATGATGGTTAAACTCTCAGCACAACTTATCACTGTCCTCCTGTTGTCAGTCCCCAGAGCAGTCATTACCTTTTGCCAGGTATCAGGTAGCATGCCATTCATATCTTCCCCAGAACACACATTGGGCACAGGACTTCCTGCCACACATTTTATGAGTGATCCCCCATGTGGCTCCACCTGACTGATGGGGAATGTTGGTCACAGAAACTCAAATTATTTTCTGAAATGGTCATGCTTAGCTTTTCAGTTAAGCCACAGAAAAGACAGAGATAATCCAACTTGTTAATTTTTGTTTAACCTGATGCTCAAACAGAAGTTAACTCGGTACATTTTCTCTAATCTATTAGAACTTTAAGAATTACAAGCCCGTGGCAAATAGGTAAAATTTGAACTGCTTTGTTCATAAAATATGAAATAAAATTTCCCTCCATACCTCCTCTTCTCACTTCTACCAAGAGAAACCACTTGTTAGTTCAGAGTTTTGAGTTGTTTGAGATTCCTCATCAGGAGATTAGGTTGATTTACACGTCTCAGGAAAAGACCAGTGATGAGGGCTCAATGCATGGCTCTGGAGAGGTGACGGGGGACACTGGAACTGTCTCCCCCAGGTGTGACCTACTACATTTCCCTCTTTAGAAAAACCAAGTACAAGTATGTAACATTTCACTTTACAAAGATCACAGTCTCTGAGAGCAATTTTTGTTTAATTTGGAAAGAACTGCCCATCCTGAATGCATGTACTAAATCAGTGGCTTCAATCTTTTATTGTTGTTCAGTCACTAAGTCGTGTCTGACTCTTAGTGACCCAGCAGCACACCAGGCTTCCCTGTCCTTCACTGTCTTCTGGAGTTTGCTCAAATTCATGTCCACTGAATCAGTAATCCTATCTAACCATCTCATCCTCTGCCACCCACTTCTCCTTTTGCCTTCAATTTTTCCTAGCATCAGGGTCTTTTCCAATGAATCGGTTCTTTGCATCAAGCAGCCAAAGTATCCATCTTTTAAGTGAATATAAAAGATGCCAAGAAAGTTTTAAAGGAAGAACCCCCTGGAAAAGATATTAAAGACCTACACAAGTTAACTAAATCCCCCAAGCACATTTTCAATGACTGCTACCTTGGCAAGCAAGCCCCAACGGGAATGTCTGAACAAAGACTGAAGAATTTACCCTGTTTCCTTAGGAAAATTCTTTCCGTGTATTGCACAAGCTTCCCTCTCCTTTTGTCTCCCTGTATGCACTCACAGTGTGGAAGTTCAAAGACCACTTCCATGGACTTCTTGCAAAATGCTGGTATCACACGCCTCCATGGACTGAGGACGGTTTACAGGTATGACCCTTTCTAATACTGACCTCTGAAATCAGAAGGCTTCAGCAACTGAACGGTGGGTGTAAGGTCCCCTGACATGTTTCATTCACCCGCCTTCACTTCCACATTCTGCTCCATGCCATTTAATCACCCTCCTCAATCTAGAGGTTATTTGTCAACTGTCCAACTTCTAGAGACTCAATCTACAGCAGATGAAAAATAAGTCAGTGGAGGCAAACAGCCACACGAATCAGAATTGGATTACCCTGTGAAAGGTCATGGAAACACTTTCCTCCTCATTGTCCTCTGACCCAAATCCTACCAACTCTTTAAGATCTAATCTGAGATCCCATACCCTCCAATAAGCCCTTGTTTCTCCTGCATCCCCAGCTGAGACAGACTGGGGATGACCCACAGTCAAGAGATTATCTCCTACGCCTAGGGCTCCTTTCGGTTTTTTAAAAGCAATATGTGTAACTCGAACATTCAGGTCTCCAAAACAAATAAAGCCAAGCCCATCTGCCATCTGCCCCCATCTGTGAGGCCAAAACACTTTATCATTTGTAAAAACCTATGTGTAAAGGCCACTGCTGCCCTGAGGGCTTACAGTCTAGGTTAAACCAACAATTCAGAAATAAACCATTAGAGAAAAGTGGTGAAACTGCACATAAAGCACGGTTCTATGGTATTTATATTGCATTTATATGAAGGACCACATGGGGCCTTGGCTGGCTTTTTGTTCACTCTGAATTATTCAGCGCTGCATTGATAAATTGCTCATTAGAGTGCTAGCCCCTGAGGCACCAGCCCAGCTAAGAACAACCCTCTTGGTTTCAGGGCTATCTCTCAAAGCATCACCTCTCCATCGTCTCCCTCCCCTCCAACTGCCAAAGCACATGAAAGGCCTTCATCCTTATAAGCTAAACTTGCTCAACAGCTGAGGAAGTAAAGTGGAAAATCTGATGACAAGGTGATTTATCGAGGTGCTTTTAGAGGGCTGTATTTCCAGAAGACTCAGGAAAGGAAGGACACTTCTGACACCAGGGATTTTAGAATATAGGCTGTCCCTTCCACAAACATCCCTACCTCTCCTTTGGCTCTCATCCCATCAAGGATCCCCTCACCAATTTCCCTTCCCCTGCAGTCTCTGCCATAACCTGGGGCTTCCCCAATCCCTACCCACCAGCCACACCAGTATCAGCCTGGACACCAGGTAAAAACTAAGGGAATACGAATAAAGTACAGACTTCTGATGTTTTTAATACTGGTTTATTAGTTGTAACAAATGTGGCATACTAACATGAGATGTTAATAGAGGAAACCAGGCATAGGGTAGAAGGGAACCCTAACATTACAATTTTTCTGTAAATCTAAAATGGTTCTAAAATAAAAGTTTATTTAAAAAATAATCTGACATACTGATGAGGATGTAGAGAAACTGATCCATTCAGAAAATCAGGCAAGTTTCTTAAAAAACTAGACATGCACAACCATACAACCCAGAAAGTGCACTTCTGGGCGTTTCTCAGAAATGAAAACTGACCTTAACACAAAGAAACCTATACCCCAATGTTTGCAGCAGCTTTACTGTAATAGCTGTTAACCAGAAATAACCCAGATAGCCTTTGGTGGGTGAACAGTTAGATTTTGGTACATTCACAGCATGAAATAATAACTCAGCAATAAAAGGAAGGAATTACCAATATACTCAGCATAAAAAAATCCCCAGAGAATTATGTTGAGGGACAAAGCCAACTTCAACAGTTTGTAAACTGTAGCATTCCACACATAATATTCTGAGAAAGCTATAAATGGAGAACCAATTAGTGGTTGTCAGAGGTTAAAGGCTGAGGGGCAGGTTCGGAGATGGGTGTGGTTATAAAAATAGGAGGGATCCTTGTTGGGATGGAAATGTCCTGTATCTTAACTGTACCAATGACAAAATCCTGCTTGTGATGTTGTACTATAGTTTGGCAGGATATTCCCATTGGGGGAAATTGATTAAAGGGTACATGGGGTCACCCTGGGCTCCCCTAGTGGCTCACTGGTAAAGAACCCGCCTGCCAATGCAGGAGCCACAGGAGATGCAGATTCAATCCCTGGGTCGGGAAGATCCCCTGGAGGAGGGCATGGCAACCCACTCCAGTATTTTTGCCTGGAGAATCGGAGCATGGACAGGGGAGCCTGGTTGGCTACAGTCCATGGGGTCGCAGAGAGTCGGACACGGCTGAAGCAACTGAGCATGCATGCACAGGATCACCCTGTATTATTTGCTACAATCGCATGTGAATCTACAATTATCTCAAAATAAGGTTTTGTTGTTTGTTTTTTTTTAAGCCATGAGGCCTGAACAAGCAGGTGGCTTAGACGAAGGAATGGTGAGGCCCACACAGAGATCTGGAGTCACAGCCCAGATACAAGTGAGTGGTGGTCCTCTGGCCAGGCTGAGATACATACCCCAGATGGAGGGCCTCTCTAACAGTGACTAGGCTGTGACCTTCAATAATGTCCATGGCATGAAGCCAAGGCAAGACTGAGGAAACGTTCTAGGTTGAAGGAAACTAGAGTGAGGACCAGCAGGTATAACATGTCATCCCGGACTGGATCCTTCACTGCAGAACACTCCTGGGTCATCTGGGGAAGCTTGAAACCAAGGGACCCAGGAATTTCTCGACTTATTCTCGTAACTCTTCTGTAAGTTTGAAATGGTTTCAAAATGAAGTTTTATATACATGTGTGTCTGTACATGTATCTGCACACACATACACGTAAACACATATACATACAAATGTATACAGATATATTTTTTTAACAAATAAAAGGCAGCTTTTGCTCTTCACCCCTGCACCTTTTTCTGCCTGGAATGCAGGCATGCTCACGTGAGGGTGAAGCCTCAAGACTTAAGAAGAGCAGAACAGTGATGCAGGGACTGCAGAACCACACATCCACAACACTCCTTGTTATACGTGGTCGAAAAGAAACCCCGTGATGGTTCAAGTCATGATAGCAGGGTTTCTGTCCTTCAAACCAAAGACAACATCACTAATATATTAATAAGTGGAGGACTGTTCCTATGTTCCCATCATTTCTAACTGAAAAACCTACCAAAAAATAACAGAAAAGCTGTGATTTGCTCCAGGGACAAGGCGGCAGAGAAGCCATGTGTTCTGGGCAGCCATGGTGGGCAAGAAAGCCTGGCCAGAGTCAGGACAGGGCCGTCTCCACCTAAAGTGCAGCGTGCTTCCACACTGAGGGCGAGGAAAAGTGGGGTTAGAGGCAGGACGCTGATGGACGGGTAATGAAAGACAGACAGGAGATGCTTCAGAGGTATTTTTCCAGAGAAACGGCTCTGAACCCAGACTGCGTAGCACAGCGGCCCCGGGTTTGCACACAGAATGAGTTCAACAGGCTTTCAGAGCTCGCTTTTCAACTGGACCCATGCTTACAGCACTGCCTCTACGACAAGGATCCTAAATGCCAAATGATACACACGGAATATGGGCATCCTGTCCAAACTGATATGCTCAAATTCCAACCCCCCAACCCCTCACCAAGCGATGGCACCAGAAGTAGGGACTTTGGGAGACAATTAAGTCGTGAGGGTGGAAACCTTATGAATGAGATTAGACCCTTACAAGAGACACGGAGGGTGTGTTTCTCACCTCCTTTCTGACACGTGAGGGGAGAAGGAGAAGACGCCACCTGCAACCTGGAAGGGGGCCCTCGATAGCAGCTGACTGGGCGGACACCCCGATCTTGGACTTCCAGCCTCCGGAACTGAAAGAAGTAAGTTTCTGTTGTACATAAGCCACCCTGCCTATAGTAAATACTTTATCATAGCAGCCCAAACAGACTGACACGCTACAGTAACTTTCAGAATATAGCCTGTTAAAAAACCGGGGACTTCTGCCCCCAGCTACTTCATTTATTCACCTTTGTCTCCTAATCAATTTATATTACACTTTTCTAATCACGACTCACTTTTATCATCATAGTACCTCCAGTTGGTCCAATACCCCTTCCTTACTCTTCAAAGTTCCCTTCATACCACGAGTTTTAATTTCATTCTCACGCTCAACAGTACTACGAGGAAAATACAATTGTTTGCACTTAACACAGAAGAAAACAAAGTTGAGGGAGATTAAGCCACTGGGCCAAGTCCTCAGCCAGGAAAAGGCATAAACACAACAAGAATTCTGAGCCCTGGCTCCCAACCCAGTCTTCTGTGTCCTAAACCACACAGGATGGCATTAGCAGCACTGTCAACTTTTCAAATTTCCTGCCTTGCTTTATGATTATACTATAAAAAGCTAGAACACAAGGTCAGAAAAGAGTACACAGGAAGAAATGCATATTAAATATTTCACCTAAACTTCGAAGAATATGCAGGAAATTGAGGATTCCTCCATCTCCTTCTTCTTGCTCCTGTTTCAGAAGTGAAGAGGTACAAAAAAACTGCTTCCCCTGGTGAGCCTACACCTGCCTCCCTGAGACTCTCCTGGGAGCTCAGTTAGGGTTTTCCAGGCCCTTCAAAACTCTTAAGAAATACCAGAATCTCAAATGCTTGGCTGCTACTCTCCATGCAGCCCTGCTCTTCAAATCAGCAAGTATCAAGTGCCTGTTACGTATGACAGAGCGCCAGGCCCATGGTGTACTCTCTGCCCTCCTGAATAAGCTGAGATAAAGCAAAAACGTAAGAAGTTAAGCAGTCACCCCAGAAATAAACAACAGTGCATACCAGTGACAGGAGCGGAGGTGGAAGGGCCCGGGCCAGGGCACCGAGGTGGCGAGACGCCTGCAGGGCTCAGGGAACAAACGAGGCGGCGGCCAGCAAGGAAGACGGTCACTAACAGGTCAGGGCACGCAGGGGCCAGGTTATGTAGGGCCTGTGGCCCAGCAGCGGGGTGGATTCTCTTCCAGAAGCAGAGAGAAGCAGTTGGGTGGTTCCGAGCAAAGGAGAGACAGGATCCAAGTGACCCTTCACAAGGACGACCTGACTGAGATGTGGGGAGCAGACTGGAAGCAGAGACGGGAGGAGGCAGGGAAGCCAGTCCAGGAGACGGTCGCCACCACCCAGGCCACAAGCCTGGGGGCTCACAGGCCGGTAGGGAGGGGCTGAGAAGGCAGGCTTCGGGGCCTGCTGGCAGGTCCGGTCAACAGGCCCTGCAGACCGCCTGGGCACTGAGCGCGGAGCCCGGACCTGGGCCTCAGGGCGGAACCCCGGAAGGTCAGCTGGCTCACACGGCTCGCCGGAGCAGCAGAGCACGGGAGAGAGGGACAGCAACAGACGGCTTTGCTCTGAGGGTCTTTCATCCTAAGGTGGTTAATTCTGGAAATTCATACATGCACCCCTCCAGGTTGAACAATTTCAAGAAATCTGGAAGAGGTAGCATTATTACACAGAGATCGTAACTCAGAGATTGACACATTCACAGGGTCTTAAGAGATGGAAGAGACCCGGGAGATCCGGTCCTACTCCCTTCATGCAGCCGCTGAGAAACCAAGACCCAGAGACGGCCGGCGGCCTGCTCAGGTGGGACGGTGCCACGAAGGGACCGCTACGTCAGGGTCAGCCGGGGTCACCCAGGACGTGACTCCAAGCGGGGAGTCTTGTGGTCCCTCCGTCACCCCCACGCGGTCTCTGCGCCTCTAACCACAGAAAGCAAATCAATGTGCCCTTCCTGCGTCCCAGCCTGAGCACCCAACAGGCCAGAGACGGGGAAAACCGACAGGAATGTCACGGGTGACATGGACCTTAACTCCCTTAGATGCAGACCAGCTGCCGAGTCTTCAGGAATGCGCACGCACACACACACGGGTACACAGGAGACAGCCCTCCCCCCCCCCATCCACCCATCGTCCCTGTGAGGCTCACCCCCAGGACGCTACGAGCCAGAGCATGACTCCAAGGTCAGCTGTGAGAGGAGGCCTGCAAGTCTCTTCACCCTTCAGGTCTCAGCTCCTTCTTCGCACTCCTTCCCTTGGAGAGCAAGAAAAATGACAACGAAACACAGCTTGGGAAGCAGCGCATGTATACAAAAAGCTAAGATATCACTGTGAAGGATAAAGAAGTGACATCTCCCGATGGAGAAAAGCAGAAGGCAACACGGTGGGATCTTCAAAGCCAACTCCCCCTCACAACAAGGCCACAGTGAGCAGACTGGGGCACGGCAGATTCTCCCAGATGCTGCCACACAGCATGAAGCAGAAAAGGCCTGTTTGCCATCTTCGCTTACACAAATGCCTCATGTCGGGTGCCGATCATCTGCCTGACACAGACGTGCTGCGACCCCAGATGGCAGGCCCTGTTCATAGAAGCACACACCCCACTGTACTCTTTCAGGACCGCACCTCCTTTTCTCTGGCCTCTATGCCCTGGGCCCCCAGCTCTTCCCCATATATCAGTTCCCAGGTACTTCTCTCTTCTAGGCAGCCACCTCTAGCTCTATTGATAGCAACCCCTTAAAAAATGTCTTCAACATCAGAAGATAGTGGAGTGACATCTTGGGAGGTGAGGGAGCTTGGTTCTAAAGTCAAGTGAGGTGCTTTTAGAGGCTCACTTCCCTTCAGAGCCTCTCACTTGGAGAGGCTCCGAGCTGCCGAAGGAAACAGATTCCCTCCTTCCATCTCACCCTCACCCCAAGGCACACCCTCATGAAGCAGGGTAATGACGCACACCACTGGTTTTTTCATGTCCCAGTTGGTTTCTTGGGAATTGCTTACTTTTGCCCAGCCCACACGCTGAGTATCTGATATTTCACTGTACCCACAAGCCAGATTCACCCAAGCTAGAGGACGATGCGACAGTTGCTTGGTCCTGCTCCAAAGACATCCTTCCCTCCCCAGCTGGTCCTGAGTCCAGGCCGACGCTTCATGATGGCCAGTCCAGGGCCACCATTGACAGAGGACACAAAGAGAACTCTGCAAAACTGAAGAGTCACTACTGTCAATCACTGACTTGATTAAAAGAAAAAAAAAGAGGTGGTAAAGAAGTTAATGTGATAGCAATCTCACTACAGTACACACAATCAATAGCCTTTCCCGAAGGCTGCAACAATTTAAGCAACTACAGTTTTCAGCCTTTAAGACAACTGTGCACACTATGATCATCACTTACTATCCCAGGTGAAAAAGTTATTGGCACAGGTTTCTCGCCTGTATTTCTGGTTACGTTTGAAGTCGCCTTCAGTCATGTCAGCACGCCAGCACCAGATAAACCAGAGTTAACACTTGTTAAGATTCAAAGTCCTGTTTTATAAGGGAGATGATGAACACCAGGTTGTGGAAGAACTTCATATGATACACATTTAAAACAATGTCAAAAGAGTAAAACTAAAGTAATTATGTAAGTCAAGATAGTCCAAGTTTTATGGATACAAGTTGGTGCTAAATTAACTTTGTTCTCAAGAATAAGCTCCAACAAAGTTTCACCTCAGTGCTGGAGGCAGCTGTGAAAAGATTCATGTAAACACTCTTCCTTACTTTGGGTAACATTGTATTTTTATGCCCTAAAAAGAAGAGTACAATAAGCAAACTCTTGTAACAGCTTACAAACATTTTGTTTATTTGAATTTTTATACACTCTCATCCTCGAAGTGTGAAAGTCATGTCCGACTCTTTGCGACCCCATGGACTGTACAGTCCATGGAATTCTCCAGGCCAGAATACTGGAGTGGGTAGCCTTTCCCTTCTTCAGGGGATCTTCCCAACCCAAGGATCAAACCCAGGTCTCACCACATTGCAGGCAGATTCTTTACCAGCTGAGCCACAAGGGAAGGCCAGGAATACTGGAGTGGGTAGCCTACCCCTTCTTCAGCAGATCTTCCCGACCCAGGAATCGAACAGGGGTCTCCTGCATTGCAGGTGGATTCTTTACCAACCAAGCTATCAGGAAAACTCCCCACCCCACCCCTCCTCCTCAAACGCATGGTAATTTATGGGAATCATTCTTTGACATCACTATTGGATATTCTGTCTTAAAGGGCTACACAAACTTCAGCCCGACCCTGTCCCATCCAATCAGATTGTCACCCTATGTCCATTTAGCTGTCTGACACGCAGACTCGAGCCTCTGAGGCTGGAGGGAGGAAAAAACAGTTTTCCAGCTGACAAATGGAGGTCCCATTCCAGTGAGCTCCGAGCAGCTCAGAAAAGGAGCAGCTCTGGAGCCTGAAAGGCCCTGAGTGATGCAACTCTGAGCTTCATCGCTACCCACTGAAGTGTGGTTCTAGTCCGGGGGATCTAGGGAGCGTGCCCCTCCCCACGCTCAGAGGCAGGAGACAGAAGGGCCTGTTGAGGGACTGGCAGGATGGAGAGGTGAGACTTCCTCCTAAACCACTGTCTTAGAGCTGCCGTGACTGCCCGGGAGCCTCAACAACTTCCTACAACTCGGGGGCCACATCCGACGGCGCCTGTCATCCTGGTAAAACGCTCCCTCCATTCACTCCTCCTGGACAGCATTTACCACACAGAATGTAATTGTGAGCTAACGGGAAATGTGCCTTACACACCTCCTACATCCAGCGCTGTGCCCGACGTCGAGAAGATTCTCAAATATTTTGTCCATTACATAATACTGCCCAACCAATTGAGAACAAGAATGCAAGACATCTCGGGGGTGAGAGAGGGTAGTTCCGGTGAACATGATGAGCTGAACATGGATATCTCCACAAAACAGAGCTTCAGACTCAGAGTTCACAGTCCAAACTGGCAAAGTAGCATCAAGGCCACCTCCCACCTGTGTAACCCGTTAAGCCAGAAAATGTACGACTGAAAATGATCAAACGTCCCATCTCAGTGCCACAAACCCAAATCCTAACCACTGCTTACCACACTGACTGGCTGAAAAACTACCATTTCTTAAGGTGTCCTGTAACTTCACAGGAAAAAAACACAGATGCTTAAACACAGCTCATCAGGAAAATGTGACCACTGACCACCCTCCCCAACCCGGCAAATCACAAGAAACCTGAGGCGAGATTTTAAACTCCAGCATGGAGCCGAGAGTTGACTTACTGAGTGAGATAAAGTGGAACTCAGCTATAGGCTGACTAATTATCTGGCGGGCACTCGGCTGCGTCGTTTTAAATACAGGCTACCGTGCCAGGGCCGCTGGTGTCATTTACAGCCCTGGGCGCATTATTCTTTGGCCGACATTCAGGCAGTTTCAGATTTCTGCCATGGTTCACACTGCGACTTGAGCACAGTTCAGGCAGATACCCACGCGGCAAGCGCGCTCTACGCGCTGAGTGTTGTGTGTAAGCCCAGGAGCCCGCTGAGTGGCACTTCATTTCACACTGCCAGTTAGATTTCAGGGATGTTATCACGGTGGGCAGTCCCTAGAGCCTTTACTAAGAATGGATTACAGAAGGTTAAGGGATGTGAAGCGAGGGAGGAAGGAGGAAGAAGAGGAAGCAACCAGAGAAAAAGGAGAGGATGTGGAATACTTTTGGCAGAGAAGATAGACAAAAAAAAAAAAAGATTTATTATTGGACTATTGTACTAGTAGACTCCCCTGGTAGCTCAGACTGTAAAAGCGTCTGCCTACAATGCAGGAGACCAGGGTTCGATCCCTGGAGAAGGAAACGGTAACCCACTCCAGTATTCTTGCTTGGAAAACCCCATGGATGGAGGAGTCTTGTGGGTTACAGTCCATGGGGTCACAAAGAGTCGGATTCGACTAAGCAACTTCACTTTCACTTATTGTAATAGTGGTTGTTAAAGCCCATATTCCAGCATTGGTTCTAGGATCTAAAAGCAGGTTACACATGGGGACCACCACCAGAATCCAAGGCAGGGATTAATGATAGTAAAAAAAAAAAAAAAAAAACACAACCAGATTAGAGGACTTCCCTGGTGGTCCAGTGGTTAGGAATCCGCCTGCCAATGCAGGAGACATGGGTTGGATCCCTGGGCCAGGAAGATCCGACATGCCGTGGGGCAACTAAGCTCACGCACCACAACCATTGAGTCCGTGCCGCACAACTAGAGGAGCCACGGCGATGAGAAGTCTGTGCACCGCCACAGAGAGAGGCCCCAGCTCGCCACAGCTAGGGAAAGCCTGCTGCAGACACCTGCCAAGTGCCAGAAGGACAGAAGCCAGACACAGGCGTCCTGCTAGTGGTATCCAGGCGGAATGCTCCCCCCTGTACACTCAGGGGAGTCCCACAGTTGTAAGAGGTCTGGAGCACCAGGGCTGAAGGTTTGAGGTGACAGGGGTCCACAAAGCCAGGACTTGAAGCCTCCTTCTGTTCTTTCCCTCCCCACACCTGAGAGAGGAGAAGCCCATGCATAGCCCTGGGGCTTCTCCACCGACGCCAGGGCTTCTGCAAGCAAGAGCACCCAACCCAAGGCTGGCCGCCCCACGTACAGGCGCTGGAGACAGTGACTCGGCGCCCACAGCAGCCCTCCTAGCCCTTCCAGCTCTCACCCCACACTGCCCTTGGGACTGAGGCTTCCCAAGGATAAGACCTTCTCCTAGCAACGGGATTAGCACCAACTAATACAGTTCACGTGGTCTCATTTCATCGCAGGAACAAGCCTCTGTTGATATGATAGCTTCTAACCCCTGTTTTACAGATAAATGAGATTTAGAGATTAAGTAACTGTCTGTGGTCACATAAGGGCTTCCCTGGTGGCTCAGTGGTAAAGAACCCGCCTGACAATGCAGGAGCCATGGGTTCAATCCCTGGGTCGGGAAGGTCCACTGGAGAAGGAAATAGCAACCTACTCCAGTAATCACATGAACAGAGGGGCCTGGAGGGAGGGCCTCAGGCTCCTCTGTCATAAAAAGAGCCAGACTTAGCAACTAAACAACAAAAAGTCACACAGCTGATAAACATGGGGGGAGGGTGACACAAGACACCAGTATCCAAAACCCAGGCTGGGTCAGGCTGAAGGTTATGCTCGTGACCGCAACATTTTCCCTACCCTTTTTTCTCCAGAGCTTTTTTTGTTTTTGTTTTAATTGTGGCATAATACACATAATATTTGGAGAAGGAAATGGCAACCCACTTCAGTATTCTTGCCTGGAGAATCCCATGGACAGAGGAGCCTGGTGGGCTACATACAGTCCAGGGGGTCACAAAGAGTTGGACATGACTCAGCAAGTAAGCACACATAATATTAACATAAAGTAGACCATCCTAGCCATTTTGAAATGTACAGTTCAGTAGCATTAAGCACATTCGCATTGTTGGGTAACCATCATTACCACGCATCTCCAGAGCATCTCATCTAGCAGAGCTGACATTCTATATCCACAGAACAACTCTCCCTTCTCCCCTCCCTTCCACAACCAACCTTCCTGCTTTGTCTCTATGAATTTGACTCCTGTAGACCCTTCCTAAGTAGACTTATACAAGATCTGTCACTTTATAACTGGCTTATTTCACATAGCGTAAGTCTTCGAGGTTAATCAGTGTTTACTAGCACGTGTCAGAATGTCCTTTGCTTTTTGTCTGTTTTTAACTGAAGGTTCCTTCCTAGTCCTACTTCCATGAGTGGCCGTGACCCAGGGGAAAAAGGAAAAGGGAACCAGGGACCAGTCATCTCTACAACACAGCACTTATACACAGAACTAAACACAGAAGCCCAGAGTCACTGCTGTTAGAAGTTGGCAGCATAGGAATAGGGCAGACAGAACAGGTGAGAATTGGGGGGGTTAAGAAATACACCCACCTGCCCCCACATACTCCTGTTGGAGCTTATGCTACTGCAACACAAGAAGAAATCAGATCAAAACAGTCTGAGGAGGGGGGCAGAACCTTCAGGGATGGAGGGAGGAGGATGGTCCTGGAGGTAGGGGGTGTTGCTTGGCAACTGGAGTGAAGGGATAGTCCTCCCCTTGCTGGGATCCCCGCCCTGCACCCCCCAAGTCTGGTAGGAAGCGGGCAGCCTACAACCCTGTGGGCAGGTCTGGAGCTGTCAGATGCTCCAGGCTGGGGGCTGGCGGCGGCTCAGGAAGATTTGCCCTCCAAGGAGATGAGGATGCTTCCCCCCAGCTTCTCTGCCAGGGTGCAGTGGTCCTTGACCTCCTCAGAGCAGTTTTCTTGTAGTCATGTTTGATCCCCATCAGCTTATCCTTGACAGCGTCGTTGGAGCTGGCATAGATCACTCTGCTCTTCGGGGTTGCATACTCAGGGTTTCCAGGCCCCCTTCTTGCTCTCCTTTGTCTCATGGGTTGCATTACAGAGGGCAAAGTGGCATCCTTGTGTGGCAGCCCGTGACAAGAGTGGTGTAGCATCATCTGAAGTCTGGCCCGCATCACCCACCAGCATCTCCTCACCCTCCTCCAGCATGAGGTTTGTGTTTTCACTTAGGCAGAAGAGCACCTTCTTCATCCTCTGGTGAAGAAGACTTGCACACTTTCACATCATTGAACACTGTGATGACACCACAGGCAGCCACATTGGCAACCACATTTCTAGAAGTGAAGGGGAAATAGCGAAGAGAGCCAGAAAAGACAGGAGCCACTGCGGCCGCCGCTGCGATCAGACTGAACCAACGTCCTTCCTTTCTAAGGCCAGATAACATTCCATTGTTTGGCTGTGCCCCATTTTGTTTATCCATCCATCCACGACAAACACCACCTTTTGACAACTGCAAATAAGACTGCTCTGCCTTCCTTTCTCATCCTGCCTGATGCATAGCAGCAGTGAGAAGGTCCCTTCTCACCAAGGATGGATGGAGCATCCTTCCATCTACTTTCAAAAGGGCCTTTTAAGAAATTAGGTGGAATGGGCTTTTCATTTGATTTTTTAAATCAATAGGTATTTATTAATGCTATTATACCTGTCATAACATTGAGGCAATTATACACCCACATCCTAAGTTAATAATATTAGCAACCATGTATATTTAAAATGGGACTACAAATCAGTGTCACTAAAATTTTGGTGAGCCTTTTTAACCAAACAAACCAGAACTGCTACATTCAAATTAGTATTTTTCTGACAGCAGGGGAGGCTCTACGCAGACTCATCACTGAAAACATCTGACCTGACTACTCCTGAGGACATCGGCTAGTAAAAGGCCTAAACTGTCAGTACCTGCAAGTCACACTTTGTCTATAACAGAACTGTAAGTCAGTGACTTCCTGCCTTACTCAAACAGCTTCATTCTTTGAAGAACCCTTGGAAGTTTCCAGAAAACAAAGCATACCTTCCAGGCAAAGGTTCTGTCTTCCATACAAAGGAAAAAGAATGTTATCAGATTTGAAGCCAATTTCAGAACTACTGATGAGCTCCAGTATCCTTGTACTTCTGCCAAAGGGAATATACTGAAGGAAACAGCATTCATTCAGACAGGCTCTGATGTTAGCCATAAAAACCACATTTTAAGGGTATTCTTATCATTCTGATAAGGCTTCTTATACAGTTACACACATGTACACACAGTAAAATGACCATTAAAAAAGCAAGCAGCTTGACAGCAAAGAAACACTAGTTTGTGGCTAAGGAGACATTCATTTTCCTTCCTATTGTTGTTCAATGGCTAAGTCGTGTTCGATCCTTCGCAACCCCATGGACTGCAGCACACCAAGTTCCCCAGGCATCATTTTCCTTATTTCACAAATAAACATCAGCTCTTTATTAGCAAGTGGAGGCAAATTAAGAATTTGATTAAATCTGATGAGACAAGATAAAGCAATTTATCTCCTTTTAATGCAGGAACACCTCCTTAATACTTATTCATACAACAAATGAACTACTGCACGGGAAGAGCTCAAGGCCAAAGACGACTTTGCAGGGATGGGCTGTGACACACATCGCTGCAAATAGGAGACGCTCCGTGCAGGTGTTGGCCGAGGGATGAACATAAGATGGTCTGAATCTTCAGATTCAAGCTGTGAGTATCATCACTGTTCCTGTGGAGAGAAGTTGACTGAAACAAACTTGATCTGATTTTTCTTCCCTGATTCACAGTTGCCCGTTTTGAAAGCCACCTGCTTTTTTTGATCTTGAATAAAGGATGGAGATTCATATTCACCCCCACCTAGTCACACAAATATCCGAGAGTCTTGGTGAGATTGTTAATAAAAACTTGAGTTAAGTGAAAAAAAATAAGATTATACTTATTTTTTTTAATTGGACAATAATTGCTTTACAATGTTGTGCTGGCTTCTGCCGTACAACATACACCGGTCACAATTATATAGATGTGCCCTCCCTCTTCAGATCCTCCTCCCTCCAAGACTATACTTTTAAGGTAAGTGATAACCTTCAGAAGGCAAAAGCAAAAAAATGCACGTCATCAAAATTGTGTAAAATTAGGGTATTCAAACCAAGGCAGTTACAGTGATACGAGCTTTCATATCCACAAATGTTGCTTTGCTGCTAACCCATGTTCATACCTTGTGCTAAGCCTTTGCACACAATAATTTTTTTTTTGCACACAATAATTTAAAAAAAAAGAAAAACAACATTTAATTATCTCCTAACAGGGCTCCACATACCATAGATTTAGGCAAGCACCAGAGGAAACAGATGGGCTTTCCACCGGGTACTCTAAGCCAAAAGTCGTGCCAACACAACAGCAGATAGCATTACAGTACAGGTGGTTCCTTGGTGAAAAGACCTTTCCTCGAAGAGCCATGGCCTGGAAACAGTGAGGGAGTACAGGCGGTCTTTAAACCAGTTCAAGGGCATTTATTGAGTGCCTACAGTATGCCAAACCCCATCCTGGGGAAAGTAAAGGATGTGAGTATAAGATTCAACCTATATCTTCAATGAGAGCAATTGTTAAAACACACAAACCCAATCATCCATTGCACACACGTAAGAAAACACAGTGAAACACATTCTAAAATTACCTACAATCTCAAAGCTTTTTTAAATTTGGCTTTATAACTCATCCTATTTTCCGCCAAATCACCTTTTTTAAGTAACTTATGAAGCACAGTAATGAAACGAATACCCATGAACTAGTCAGAAAATCAAGCGGCCTGCTATCAATGCTATTCCCACTCCTGCTCCCCCAGTACCCCCACCCTCCCTGGATAACTACTATTCCAGTTGCCCTTTCCCTATTCAAGTTGCCTGTTCCCTCATTCCCTCTTTTTTACTCATTTTATCACATGGATATCCTTCGCGAACACTGTTCGTTTTGTTGATTTCAGAAATTCATAAAAATGGTATCGATTCTGCCTGAATTCCTCTCTGAAGCACTAAGCTGTGCGTGCGTGCTCAGTTACGTCCAATTCTTTGTGACCCCATGGACTGCAGCTCACCTAAGCTGAATGTCACATCAAGTCAGGTAACACGTTCTGAGCACGCTTCATAACACTGGTGGGGCTGCACTGGGGCCTGGATGGACAGCTGGCAAAAGGAAGTTAAACCGGAGTCTAAACTGAATGTCCAGGGCACACAAAAGTAGTTGAATACAGTACCATTTACCAGCTCAAATATCTTACCTTTTCATCCTTCCCCACAAACACACAGCATCCAGGTCACAATACAATGGACCTGCCATCCTATTGCCAAGTACCCTTTTTCTTGTGGAGGCCCTTAAACCAGGGGACCTGAACTACTTAGGGTTGAAGAGATTTTAAGCCCTTTGAATTCCATGCAAAAGGCATCTGGGTATTCTGGTTCCTTTCAGGATTTCATGCCACCACATGTTTGAGCTTCATAAAGGCAACAGCTCTACAGAAAAAATCATTAAGGATGGCCCATGATAGACCTCTTTATTCCTCTCCGAATTTCAGCCAAGGAGCAAAAAGCCTGCAGGGGCCACGTCACTATTAGAATGATTCAAAGGAGGGTAATCGTTTACAGGCCCTGAAGTAAATTTTAAGACAAGCCTTATGGGCCATTAACTTGGAGCTCAGATGTGTAAGCTCAATCATTCCCGCAGCAAATTAGCAAGATATACCAGTGCTCATCTATACCAGGACCCACACAACTGGCGGAACTCCACCTTGCATCAAATCTAAAACCACTTTGGAGCTTCCAAAGAGCTTAAGTTCCTGATAAGCACCTGAAGCTGTAATAGGGATCCTGGGTCCTGGATGCTGGAGGAAGGGCCTTGTCTCTGATGGCCAAGTTGACATCCTGAGTGAAGGGGAGTTCATTTTCCAAACACCGTTCAGAGAATAGGCAGTGAGTGGGGCACATCCATAAATGTGAAAACCTTCGACCAAGTGGGGAGGTGGGAGAGAGCCTGTAGGAGTCTCAGACCTGCTTCTCTGGTCTCAGCCCAGAAAGGGAACGAAGCGCCCCTCAGACATCAAGTATGATAGGAAGGAAGATGTTCCGGAGGCAGATGGAGCCTGGAGGGAAAGTGCCTGGAAAGCAGACAAGTGCCCTGGAATGAAAGGAGGGTTAGATTTAAAATTGAATACCATGTGTAAAACAGATAGCTATTGGGAAGCTGCTGTATAATGCAGGGAACCCAGCCTGGTGCTCTGTGATGACCTAGAGGGGTGGGAGAGAGAGGGGGTGTACACTTAACGGCTGATTCACGTTGTGTGGTAGAAACCAACACAGCATTGTAAAGCAACTGTTCTCCAGTTAAAAATAAATTTTTTTAAAAAATCAAATAAGTTACACTGATTGAGTTTCATTTACACCTTCTGCTTATTACGCTTAGCCCTTTTTGAAGATGTGACCCTCCTTCGGGGCCTGTGTGGCCTAAGGAGAGCCAAAACCCAGCCTTTTTCCTTCAGGAAGGACAGTTTGAAGAAGCGCCGGGATGCCCGTGGGACTGAGAGTGGGGGCATCGAAAGGACTCAAGCAGCGGGCTCCCCAAGGAGAGAACTATGGGTCCGTCCACCTCCCTTGTTCTGTACTCACAGACCCTCCTTTCTCCTTTCTCTCTGCTGCGGGGGGCAGGGCAGTGCCGGTGGAAAGGACCCTTCATGTTAGGGCCTCGTCTATGCACAAATGATGTTCCAGACCCACCTCAATGAACAGAACCTCTTGGAAGGCAGCAGAACAGAGTGATCAGGCAGCTGGCGTGGGGGTGGGGGGGTCCTACCCTCCTACCCAGGAGGAGTGTAGCTTTGGGCAAGTGAGGCAGAGGTCCTTGTTTGTAGATGGGGGTGATGGAGGTGCCTACCATATAGTGTTATTGTTAAATGAGTTAACATACACCTCTTAGAAATGACCTGGCTCAAAAGTCATTGATAAATGTCAGGTATTATAACTGGTGGTTTCCAACTTAGAGCTCAGAGTTGTGTAAGCTCCTAAAATAGTAAAGGGGAAACTCATGCCAAAGTACCTTATTTAAAACACATATTTGTAATATTTCATCCTGAACATTCTGGTTTCCATGACTTCCCACATATAAAAATATAATCATTTAATAAGCAAAAATATACTTATAAACAATGTCTTAACAGAGGAAAATCAAGGAAAACCACAAAGGAACACACCAAGCAGGTGAAAAGACGCTCCATCCCCCAATGAAAGTCAACTTTAAACAAAATTCAAACGTTTAGTGTCAGTTTAGAAAGAGGAAGCCAGCGCCAGGGAGGAGTGAAGAAACAGACTTGGTTCTTTTCTAGAGAACAGTGGCCTTATCAATGAAGACTTGTAAAAGTGCATGCCAGCAACTCCACCTTCAGGCTCTTATCCTAAAAATACTGAAAGGTTCCTAGAATGCTCTGCAAAATTTTTCACAGTATCAAAAGACTGGAACCAACTAAACATTCATCAAAATGGGAATGGTGAAAAGCATTACAGTACAACCAAGTAGCCCTGTTATGCAGCCGTTAAAATGGTAAACTTATCTTTACATACTACAGGGATGAAAAAGCCATAGTAGATTAAAATTTAAAGTAAAAAACAGGATCATGTCATACATATAAGTCTATATTGACTGCATCATGCATAAGTCTAAAGCAGTACCGCCCAACAGAAATGAGGCAAGCCACATGTGGAATTTAAATTTTCCAGTAGCCATATTATATCCAAAATATTATTTGAACACTTCACCAACATAAAGAAAGCCTAAGTGGGACATTTTACATTCCCTTTTTGTGCTCAACCTTGGAGATCTGGTGTGTACCCATCCCAGCTTAGGCCAGCCTCACCCCAGGAGCTCAGCAGTCACGTGTTACTTACTGGATTTACCCTACTGGACACGGTGGGTCTGGCATACATGTGCAGTTAACAGGAGCTGTCTGGGAATGGGATTACAGAGCCCTTGCCTTTCCTGCATTATATGAATGGCTTCAATAATCATTTGTATTAACAAAAAAAAAAAAAAGAGCATGGTGAAAAATTGCTTTAATTTTCCTTAAGAGCTGTAACAGGAGACCAGACAGCACAGCTTAAATTGAAAGCTTCTTCCAAACTGTTCTTGCTCTTTCCCCAGGAGGCCGTGGGGATGGGAACCTTTATCCCTAAGCCTTGGTTCTCCATTCCTCAGGTAGTTCTGTACTTGCAGCAGTTCTTCCCTTTCTCTCCCCTTACAGCCAACACCCCTGGCAGATGGGCTGAGAGAGGAAGCCAACATCCGCACCATCGCTGAAGAGGGAAACAAGTTGATGAACAGTTGCCAAGTGCAGACACTGTGCTAGGCAGGCACTTCACCTATGTCTGATCACATAATCCTCCAATAATCTTATAATGCAGGTACCATGCCAGTTTTTCAGATTAAGAAATCAAAGCTCAGAAGGTTATCTGCTCCAATGTGTCAGAGCTGAGAACGTGTAACCACACTACCCACATGGTCCACGGCAAGATCGTGGCCACAGAGCCCGAGACCACCCATCCCAAGGTCATGATCTTATCTCTATTAAAATCATGCTGTAAGACAACTCTATTTCTAAGAGGAAAGCAAATCCCAGGCATCTGTTATCTGCAAGAACGTCAGAACCTCACATTTCTCCTTTAAGCTTGTTCATACATCCTCAAATGTAAATGTCTTCACTTATACAAACCACTCTCACCCCAAACTCAGTGTCAAAATCAAGCATTATCCTTGCCTTCTTTATTTCTGTCCATCCTCATGGTGGAAACTTCAAGGTCATAAATGACTCTTCTTCCATTGCCTGTATAACCAGGTATTTGAGCTCTAACCTGAGTAATCCCTAAATGACTATAAACAAACAGGGATAAGCACACCGAGCACCCAGACCTTAGTTTCTGAATACCAGTCTTCGATAAAAGGGAACTGACAGACATCACCTTAAACAGGGGATCAAAGTGACACCCCCTGTAATGAGACACTGCTACCACAGATCTCCTGAGATGATCCATCTCCTGCAAGCAAGGCACACCGTTTCTGATGTGCTCTTGCCAAAAATTTATAACTTCCATCGAAGCATGGCAAAACATCAGAAAAACTCAAACTGAGGTTCATTCTACAAAAATAGCTGACCAATGCTCTCAAAGTGCCAAGGTCAAAAGGAGAAGCTGAAATTGAGGACTGTCACCAAACAGAGGAGACTAGGCAGTTGTGATGCTAAACCCAACATGGAATCCTAGATGGGCTCCTGCCAGGGAAGGTCGGTAGTGGGAAACCTAGGGAGATTCCCATCAGGCGTGTAGACAAGCCTGTAGACAAGTTAACAGTATTGTACAAATGTTCATCTCCCGGTTTCAATGATCACAATGTACTTATGAGGTGTTAACATCATGGGAATTTGGGAATAAATACACAGAAACTCTATTTTTACAACTTTTCTATAAGGCTAAGATTTTCATAAAGAGTTTTTAAAATACTATTGTGGCTACTAGTCATCCTTGTCCATGCTTAAAATCACTCTACTATCTCTTACTGATGGTGCTGTTCCCAGTCTCCACGTGTATCCAATACCTATTCATTCTTCCAAGCCCACTCAGGTGCCACCGCCCACCTGACCAACACCGCTACAGAACATCTGTAACTATGAGTACGTGCTCTCCTCTCATGGCACACGGGGCATGCTGGCTTGTTCACTTTGTGAATTTAGGTTTTATTGTCCAATGATGATGCAAAATGTGTTTGTGTAGACAAGAACACCACGGCACACATAAGCCCTCTCAATTTAAAATGGACTGCCTTTTAACATGGTTCCTGGGAGTCTACTGAATTAGAAAACAGAGGTCTGCTAGTATTTCAAACCTATCCACATTTACCCTGATGAACTTGATCATCTAGAGAAAGTGGTGTGTAAACTTATATATTATAAACAGTATAGTTTATGGCTAAGTCTTACCACAGAAAATGACAGTATTAAACACATACACATGCATGCCAGAATTTAGAATGTCTGAGTTTCTACTCAGAGGAGCCCTGGCCCTTCAACAGCAAGAGAATACCATCTTTCTGTTGAACAAAATAAGCACAATAATAGACTCCAACCAGGCCTGGAGCTGTCAGAAAGTCTAATAGGTGGCTATCCTGAAGCTAACGAAATGAAATATTAGGAACACATCAACAAAAAGGAAATGCAGAGAAACTAGCAGCTGAAAAGCAAGCTCTACCAAGAGGCCCAAAGCCCAAATGGAGAGACCTGGTGTCAGCATGCAGTTATAAGGAAGTTCACACCCAGCAGGACTCCAGAGGTTTCACAAGGGGCGGGGGCAATCTCCCAGATAACACCCTACTGGATAGGGGGCAGAGCACACACACAGTGAAAGTGAAAGTCGCTCAGTTGTGTCTGACTCTTTGCGACTCCATGGACCATACAGTCCATGGAATTCTCCAGGCCAGAATACTGGAGTGGGTGGCCTTTCCCTTCTCCAGGGGAAATCTTCCCAATCCAGGGATCGAACCCAGGTCTCCTGCATTGCAGGCAGATTCTTTACCAGCTGAGCCACAAGGGAAGCCACACACAGTGGAGACTCCAAAGTGTTTGGTCCAGCCTCTGATGACACCAACCTAAAGGCAGAAAGCGAAGAGGAACTCAAGAGCCTCTTGATGAGCATGAAAGACAGTGAAAAAGCTAGCTTAAAACTCAACATTCAAAAACCGAAGATCATGGCATCTGATCCCATCACTTCATGGCAAATAAACGGGCAAAAATGGAAACAGTAACAGACTTTATTTTCTTGAGCACCAAAATCACTACAGACAGTGACCGCAGCCACGAAATTAAAAGACGTTTGCTCCTTGGAAGAAAAGCTACAACAAACCTAGGCAGTACATTAAAAAGCAGACACATCACTTTGCCGATGAAGGTTCTGGTCAAAGTCATGTATGGATGTGAGAGTTGGACCATAAAGAAGGCTGAGCACCAAAGAACTGATATCTTCGCAAACTCTACGAGAGAGTATAGGACATAGTGTGCTACAGTCCATGGGGTCACAAAGAGTCAGACATGACTGAGCAACTGAACAACAACTGCTCTCCAGGATCTCAGCCTAATCAGGGAGATATGGTGTGACAGAGAAACAATCAACAAGGGTGGACAGGGCAAGCCTGCTCAGAGCACACAGGTTACAGGCAGGCGGAGAACATGCCCTACGAACTGGTTAACAATTTGCATGCAAACTTAGAAATTCTTTTTTTTTTCTGTGCAAAGTTTTAAGATTTTTTTTTTTTTTTTTTACTTATTTTGTACTGAGGTATAGCTGATTAACAATGTTGTGACAGTTTCAGGTGAATAGCAAAGGGACTCAGCCATACATATACATTCATCCATTCTCTCCCAAACTCCCCTCCCATCCAGGCTGCCACGTAACACTCAGCAGAGTTCCCTGCACCCTACAGCAGGTCCTTGTTGGTTACCCCTTTGAAACAGAGCAGGGTATACATGTCCACCCCAAACTCCCTAACTATCCATTACCACCAGCCTTCCCCCAGGCAGCCGTAAGTTCGTTCTCTAATTCTATGCATCTCTTTATGTTCTGTAAGTAAACAAACTTGGGAATTCTGATGGTCATCAGCAGAGTCAAGAAAGGCCCACTGGGTTTGCAGGCTCAGGTGGGCAAGGGGAGAAGAAATGGAGTGACAGGTAGGGATGGAAGCAAAGCAACAGATGAGGCAGAGAATGAGGCCGAGAAGGAAAACAGGAGTGTGGGACACAGAGCCCTGAGCGGCCAAGAGCCCTGGAGCTTCTCAGCGCCCACCTGGCCAAGCCACCGCGGCGCTGGGTTCATCCAGGTTCCCCACGTCTCACCCTGGGATGAGGATCCCTGTCTGAGGGCTCTATCAGGCAAGGTTCTTGGGAAAGGGGAGTGGGTTCATGAACTGGGAAAGGGGAGTGGGTTCATGAACTGGGGGAGGGAAGGAAGCCCCCCAGGAGTGTGATGGTCAGGGAAGTCCTGAGCGGAAGCACTTCTGCTCAGCCTGTGCAGGAGGTCTGAAAACAGCGTGGGCCTCGGGGAGAGCTGCCCTGTTTCCAGGGCCGGGGAACTGGGAGCTACAGCTCTGAGACTCCTGTCGGTTAAAGGACTGTCCCCTGCAGGGGCAGGGTGGGAGGGACATCATTTCTCAGGCTCCAGGAAGCTTTGACAGAGACCCAGGAGCTCAGTACTGGAGGAAGCAAGCGCCAGGCAGCGTGTAGGGGGCGGTCCAGGGCAGACGAAGAGCATAATGGCAGTGGTTCGCCAGGCCCTCGTCTCTCTACCAGGGTGCACCAGGGGAACGGGAGCTCCTGCTGCCTTCCAGACCGATACCTGGAGAAGCCTGTGTCACCCGATGCACAGGGAGGAGACAGTTGGAGAACATCAGCCCAGATGCACAAGTTCTATTTTCCAAAGGACTGGCCCCCAAAATAGTGCCCTTCGTAAAGGCCCCCTGAGCTCAAAGCCATCACTGATACACACAGGGCATGTCCACTAGTAAAGTCACCTAGCAGCACTCCCAAGTCCTCTGCTCAGACACCACCTATCAGCTAGAAGCCAGGCAGGAAAGGGAGGATTTGAAGGTGCTGGTGTCAGTCTGCTGATTTCCCCAGCCGCTCAGCTGGTAAAGAATCTGCCTGCAATGCGGGAGACCTGGGTTCGACTCCTGGGTTAGGAAGATCCCTTGGAGGGAAAGGCTACGCACTCCAGTATTCTGGCCTGGAGAAGTCCATGGGACTGCAAACAGTCGGACACGACCGAGCGACTTTCATTCTCACTGCTGGCTAGAACCAAAGTGGCACCCTGAAGACCCCATGATTTCAGAGAGCAGTGTTTCAGTTTTTCATCCAGAATAACCCTTGTATAGAGAAGGGTTGCATTAATCAGCCTGAAAGAAAGGCTATGTATTTCAAACTTTAAAAACCAGACTATCTTCTGCAACCACCATAATCAAATCTTGTTTACTATGCTTAGGCATGTTTGGACATCTTCCTGGGACCTGGGCTAATTTGACTTATAAAAGACTGTCTTTTCCTGTGGGGTGAAACAAAGTGCTAGCACTTGCCACATACGTGCCACTTGTGACAAAAGCCCATCATTAGCTCCACCTTTCTGTGCGGGTGGATGTGGCTGACTCACCCTTGACGTCACCCTCGAAGCGAAGCGTCACACATGCACTCTCACTCTTTTTTCCCATTGAGGAAAACCTCAGAACAAAGAAAGCAATTTCTTAAAGGCGAAGTGTTGGGTCTTCTGAAAACAAGAGTGCTTTTGTCATGGGAAATGCCCTCTACCAATAACTAAAATCATCTCTCCCCTCCCCACAAAAAATTCCACGTATCATATAAGCCTCCAGTTGCAGAGAACGGATCAACAAGGAGAAGAGCAAGAAAACAATAACGTGGAAGGAAGAGAAGAAAGTTTTTTCTTGGGTAACTGGGAATAGACCAATATACCAAGTTCTTACCTGAAACTATTTACAGTACTTACAGGCTAATTTATACACTTAAATAAGCATCTCACAGTCTAACAACAACATCTTCTTATACCATGTCACTAAAGCAACAGGTATAATCAATGAAGGGCTCTAAAATTTCCATCCCACGCATAAATGCTGTTGGCATAATAGATCATTATTTCCATCATGCATAATATATTAAAGTGCGTGCCTGGACCCAGTGTTCCTCACATTAGAAAAGCCCACTAGCAAGTTAAAAATAAAAACGGGAACATTGGCTGCTCTGATAATACACTAAAATAAACGAATCATCTTCCCCAAGAAACAAAGTGAATCTAAGTCGCAGGCACGGTTTCTCTGTATAATCTGTGATTCATATGCATACTGAGACTCCAGCCTAGCAGGTGGAATGGTCATGGTGAGGAAACAGCACAACTGCTCCTCGTAGTAAAACGTGAGTGTGTTCAACTCCGCCAGAAAAAGTAAGAGCCGCTCAAGATGCAATCTGGATGGAAGCTACTGCGTGGGCCACAGAAAAAGCTCAATTTGAGATTCATAAACCTAAAACATGATTAAGAACAGGAAACCTATTAACAGTGAGGTACAGTCCCCGAGCCTCAGGGAGAAATGTTAAGACTGCTTTTGGACTAAGAATGCCAAATCCTCATACCAACGAAGCTACTTTTTTCCTTAAGCACCTTGAGTGCCCTCCCAAAACCTTTTATTCAAGAACCATTTTTGTCCTTTATTATCTATAAGTCAAGAGAGAGTACACTGTAACTTTTAGCTCAGACTCCTACTAACTCATAATTCCTAATAATTAACATGCAATATGCTCATTTCTAACTAAAAATCGAGTGTTTTCCCTGAAAGCTGTCTTCAAAAGCAACCTGATATTCTTGTTTTTCAAGATTAGGGCTCCAAAAATTAAGGGTTTCTTCAGTTGTCCATCAGCTTCATGTAATATGGCAATTAGTTATCGTTTGATAAAGTACTATAGGATATGTGGCAGGTATATTCGGTTGAGTCACTCATTTTACTTAGGATACAAGCGGTATTTTCGTGCACTTCCGTAAGGTTCAGCACTTCACACTCCAGATTTTTCCCTGCCTCGCTGGTTTCCAGCCTCCCATTGAGGCACCAGATAACCCGCTTCAAGGGAAGAACTGAAAATTAAGCTTGGAGGGCTCCTCTCAAGACTCCCACTGGTCAACGGGATGGGGCGCTCTTCCCAAACCAGAAACGCCAGAGAGTGCACCCCCCGGCTCCACACCCTATCCTCCCAGAAGCTTTCATCAGGGATCGCGGCCGGAGCCGGCGAGGTGCAGCAGGTGAGGGCGACCCCGCCCCTAGCCCGGTTACAGACCCCACTGCCAACCTCGCATCATCCAGGCTCGGCCCTATCCCCCTCCAAGAGGGCGAGGGATTAGAAAACTCCTTAAACGGAAAGGGGGCGGCCAGCCCACGGAGCTGCAGGGCTTGCCCAGGTGCGGGGCAACCGCGAGACGTCTCCAGGTGAGGATGCGGAAGTAGCTGTCCCTATCCCGCCCAGACCGGTTGGCCCGGGCACGCGTCCTGGGGATCACACACCCGGGCGTGCGTCCTGGGGATCACACACCCGGGCGCGCGCCAGACGCCCCTCTGCACACGTGGACAGGTGGGCACCAGGCACTGGCAAACGTGTCCCCGCCCCAGTGAAGACAAACCGGCAGACGACGTGTCGGGGACATCCAGAACTCAAAAACAAAAATTTTTTTAAGGGGGGATGGGGTACGAACGTTAAAAAAGGCCCCTCACCCACCCCCTCACCGGCCCCCGCGCGCCCGCACCAAGCGCCACCCCGAGGGGGCCCCGGCGGCGGCTGGCGCTGGGAGGAGCGGCGTCCGGTCTCTAACTTCAATTGCGGCAACTGCTGCGGAAGCCGGTCTCCGCCCCGCCGCACCTGTTCTCCCGACTCCAAGGACCGAGTCCCGCACATCCATTCTGACCTTGAGGACATCCTGGAAATCCCACACTCCACCCCGGGGGTCAGCAGTACTCCCACCCCCTCCCCGCAGGGACTGAAGCCCACTCGGGGCTCGCCCGGAGGGACCACCTCAAAATACCCACCCCGCGGCCGAGTAAGGAAGCGCTCCCCTCGCCCTCCCGAGGTCTCCGAGCATCCTTAGACCCGCGGCTTCCCCACCACCTTGCCGCCGCGCCCCACCGCCAGGTTGAGATCCCACCTTTTCTCCCCACCCCGCAAATGGAGGAACACCCCCCCCCGAATTCAGATCCTTTGGCAAGCTAGAGGGTCACCGCCCCCCCGAATTCAGGGTTCCCCCTCTTTGGCACGCGAAAGGGTCGCCCTCGGAAGATCGCGCTGCAGAGCACCGAGGTGGGGTCCCCAAGCAGGGGACCACCGCGGGCGGCGGGGTGGGGAGGGCAGTCCCCGCGGCCCGGGCTCTGAGCCTGACGGTGCCGGGGGCTTCGGCCGGACTGCGCCGGGGCGAGGACAGCTACCGCAGGGCGTCGGGGAGCCGGGGTATGGTCCTGGCCGGGGCGCTCCCGGAACAGCCAAACTTTCTCCGTCACCCGAAGTTAGGGGCTCGGAGGCGGCGCGGAACGGGGAGGCTCCGAGGAGTAGCCTGCGCCCCCACGCCCGCGAGGAGCCGCGGGGTACCGAGACCCCGCGTACCGCGCGCCCCGCCGCCCTCCCCCGCGCGCCGGGCTCGGCGCGGCCCGCGCTCACCTGGCTGTACAGCTCGCTGACCGACATGACTGCGCCGGCCGGGCCGAGCCCGAACGCGGTGCCCAGGGCGGGCGGCAGGTCCCGGCGGCTCTCAGTCCTCGGCCGGCCCGTCCGGCGCCATCTTCTGCCGGAGAGTTTCTCGGCTCTTTTCCCTCCTCTCCGACCTGCCCCGCCGGCTTCCTGGAGGCGCAGTGGCCGGCTCGCTGTCTGCGGGCTCGACCTTTACTCCCGCGGCGGCGGCTGGCGGCGGGCGGGGGAGGAGGCCGCGGCGCCGCTCCCCGCGCAGGTATGGGAGGCGGCGCGGGCGCGCCGGAGGGAGCGGGCGGGCGCGCGGCCGGTGCGCCGCCGCCGCCGCCGCCTCCTATGAGCCCGGCGGGGGCCGGGCCCGCCGCCGCGGGGTCCCCAGGGCCGGGGCGGGGCCGCGCGCGGAGCGATCGCCGACCGCCCCCTGCCGGCCGCCGGGCGCGCGCGGGGCAGGTAGGAGCCCTGCACCTGCCGCGCGCGCCCCCCGCTCGGACTGCGCCCGGGGAGGCTGGGCGGACACGCAGAGACCAGGAAAGCAAAACACGAAAGAGGAGGAAGAACCAGAGAAGGGAAAAGAGGAGTAAAAGGGAGAGACGCCTGCGGCCGAAAGGCTTCGTACATTTTTCCTGTAGGTTTTCCCTGGGCATTAACATTCCCATTATTAAAATTCATTTATGGGTAGCCTGTTAAAGACGATTTAGAGAAACTCGAGATTTTCTGCGCGGAATAGCGCCCAGCGCTGAAATCAGCGCTAGCAACGTGGGAGTCGGAACTCTTCACTTTTGCAGATTTCACCCACAGTTTCCAACCAGGCTCCCGGACGCCCCACCGGAGAACTGTTTGCCTCTCTGGGAAACCTCACATTTCCCCCCTCCCTCCCTCTCACGCACACTCCCAGCCCCTCTGCCGTTCTCTGTCTCATTTACTTTGGTCGCGTCTGCAGTGACACCTGGCAACTTTGCGCTCTCTTCGGCTTCCAACGAAAAGTAGAAATCTCAGCCAAAAAGGAAAAGAATTGGCAGGAGTCTGCGGGAGAGCAAGGGTTGTAGGAGGAGACGCGGTCTTCTCGGATGGCGTTTGTACCTGATCGAGGGATGACTTCTGAAAGCAGTTCTCAGCCAGAGCATCCATGTCTGCGGCTCTTCCGGAGCCCCCCTGCCTGGCGGGTGATCCTTAGACCCATCCCATTTAAGACCTTCCCGCTTGGAAATCAGGATCTCCATTTAGTCCACCTGCCGCCCTTCTCAACCATGCCTCCTCAATGAGAATCACCCGGGGAGCTCTAAGAGTTCCCCGTGAGGAACTCCATTTGGGGAAGGGTGGGACCCCAGTATCCGAAGTTCCTCCCTAATTCTAAAGAATCCTACTTCCAGGGTTGACCAATGCCAATGACCTAAGCTTGGACGACTCTTCTTGGATCTGAAAGGGAGCTCTTCCTATCACCGGCCAGAGGAGAAAGAAGTGATTCTGTTCTGTCTCTCTCCCTCAAAAACTTGTCTGCATAGTGTCCTTCCCTGTATTCTGGTAGTTCTTGAAGTGTGGCCCCCAGGACCATTAGCATCACCTGGAAATTTTTAGAAATACAAAATATGGGGCCTCATTGAGGACCAATCAGAAAGGCTGGGAGTGGGGCTCAACACCTGTGTCTTCACATCTCACCCGGGTCCTCCTCTCAGATAAGAAAGCGTCCCTGCTAAGGCTCAGCCCCACCTCTACTCCAGATCCCCTTGCCTTCTCCACCCCTGTTCTGGGTCAGTGGTCCCACCATTCCACCAGCTGGGAAGTGTGTATGAGAGGTGCTCAGTCGTGTGTGAGTCTTAGTGACCCCATGGGCTGTAATCCACCAGGCTTCTCTGTCCATGGAATTCTCAAGGCAAGGATACTGAAGTGCGTAGCCATTCCCTTCTCCAGGGAATCTTCCCCACCTAGAATCAAACCTGGGTCTCCCACATTGCGGGAAGATCCTTTACCATCCGAGCCATCCGCCCTCTCCACTAGCTCTTGACTTTCCCCTCTGTTCTTTTCTGCTAGACTTGTTGAAGTAATAACTTCCGTGGACTTCCCTTACCCATGTCTAGTCTCTCTGTAATTCACTGGTTCTCAATACTATCTGCACATTGGAGTCACTTTTACAAAGACGAATGCCTAGCTCTCACTCCCAGAAATTCTGATTTGACCTGTCTGGGGTGCTGCCTGGGCAAAGAGATTTTTAAGAATTTTCAGGTGGTTCTAATGACAGTCAAGGTTAAGAGTCTCTGCTTTCATTCCTTCCTAAGCGGTTCCCTCTCAGCCCCATCCTATTGAAATTGCTGTCTCTGTCTGAAGCTTGGGGTGGGAACTGACTCTCCTATGTTGTTTCCCCCCTTGGCCTCTATCATTTTTCTCCTCTTGTCTTCCTTTCTTTGCTAACCACACCTTCTTCTTTCTCTTCCTGGTTCCTGAATAAAACTGTGGCCCATTTCCCAGATCTCAGCTTTCTTCTCAGCCACGCCCCCATCTCTCCTCTTACCGCAATGTTAACTCTCAAATCCAGCTCTAACCGTGAGACCCACCTCTCCACCTGCCAGGTAGGTAATGCTAGCAATCCCCGTAGGCCCTCGGACCAACCTGAGACTCACGTGGCCATCCTTTGTCCCCACCCCCAACCCAGGTTCAACTTTCTGGCTTCCGTCATACCTGGCACGAATTAAAAGCTGAATTCATGCTGACTGAGCTGAATCACGTCCCCAAGGAGGCTCCTGCTGTTGGCCAGAGCTTTGTGGATGTCTAATTCCACAATCAGATATAGGCTTTCCCTCCTTGGAATAATAATAAAGACATTTGAAAACTTGCTTTGTGCCAGGAAAAAGCCCTTGCCAAGTGCTTAATTCTGCGATCTTGTCTGAGCCTCAAAGCAACCTTGTAGAGGAGGTTCAGATATTAACTCTGTTTCACAGATGAGCAAAGTGAGGCTGAGGGTGCGGGGAGAGATGTTGTAGGTCAGAAAGCCAGTACTGAACTCAAACTCTATCACACTCTAGAGCCTAAGCACTTGCCAGCAGTTCCTGAACCTTAGTGGGAATCAGGATGAAGGGGATACCAGGGGATGCTAACCCAGTTGGTCCATGTCTGTGCATGTTTATTAAGTACCCTAGATGGTTTAGGGCTCATACTTTTAAGAAGCACTTCTCTGTGCTCCATGGTTTCTCAAAGTAAAGAGAAGACACCCATTGTACGTGACTTGCTCTCCTTCCTGACAGGTGGGCCTTTCCATCACATACAAATGAGGAAGAACTTTGAGCTTCCAAAGCATTCGTCTGCACTGCACCCTGTAATATGTGTGTACTAATATCCTGTGTGTGTGTGTGATAAGTCACTTCAGTCATGTCCAACACTTTGTGACCCTATGGACTATAGCCTGCCAGGCTCCTCTGTCTATGGGACTCTCCAGGCAAAAATACTGGAATGGGTTGCCATGCCCTCCTCCAGGGTATCTTCCCAACCCAGCAATCTGGCCTGCGTCTCTTACATTTCCTACATTGGCAGGCAGGTTCTTTACCACTAGTGCCACCTGGGAAGCCCACTAATATCACTGACTTCTCAACACTAGGCTCTAAGGCAAGAACAACACAGACCCATTGCCTTGCTCAAAATAAAACTCAAGAAATAGTGGGTGAATTGTGCTAGACCTAGTGATTTGATTCTAGCAAAGGTGATGGGGCATCACTTCCATGATTAAGTTATAAGACTGTGACTTTGTCTTGCTGGAATTCTCTCTGGCATTTTTCATATGTTTGCTCCCATGAAGCAAGCTAACCTATTGTGAGCCGCCCTATGGAGAGATTCATGAGCCAAGAAACGAAGGGTAGCCTCAGACCAACAACACTCGAAAACTGAATTCTCCCAATGCTGAGTGAGTAAGCTTGGAAGCAGATTCTGCACTAGTTAAGGCTTCAGACTTGACTTGAAGACCAGAACCCCAGCTGGCATTTTGATGGCAGACACGTGGGACACCCAGAAACTGAGGATCCAGAAAAGCTGTGTCTAAATTAAACTGTGAGATAATAAATGTGTATGGTTTGAAGCCACTAAGTTTTGGGACAATTTGTTACGCAGCAAGAGGTGACTAAGACCATCACATATAAAAAGTATCCTGCGGTGATTGTCCCACTGGCACAAACTTCATCCTAGCAATTTCTCTCCTTGCCTTCTCGGTAGGTTGGTTTCCCAAATATTCCTACCTGCTAAGGCAGCATCTTCAAACTGGGGTCTGTGGTCCCATGATTAATCCAGGACTTTTCAAGGAGCCATTCGTCCATAGTTTGTTTTAAGAAAATCAATTTCCAGATCCTAAATGTCCAGATTAACTGGTAACTCTAAACATGACTTTGACAAAACAAGCCTGCATTTCGAGGGCTCATGGCCCTTCTCACTTCTCTCACTTCGCAGAAGAAAGCACATTTCTCAGTCCTCCTGAATGATGGGGTGGCCCTTTCCTTGGAAAGCAAGAGCCTCCAGGACACCAAACAAACCGACACTTGGAAACTTTGGTGTTGAGAGTGCGTGACTCTGATGAAGGGGCCACACAGTCTGTGCAGGTCAGGGGGTTTCCAATTCTGTTATCAACAAAACTGAAGGAGGAACTAAGCCATTGTCACCTAACAGGTTATTAACAATAGTCTTTTGATGGATCACCATGTGATTTTTGGCAACTCAGAAGGAATTCAAAGAATTGAGGGACACTGTTCTAACAAAACTTTCTTTCCCATCTATTTATTTATGTAAGCAAATATAAAGCACTTATATCTATAACAAAAGTACAGATTTTTGAAACTGTGTAATAATACCATTTGTGATCATTTCAGAATAGTTTTAATACTTGACCACTGCAAAATTTTTTAATATATTAATTTATATACATATTTTTGTTATAGATAAGTATCATATGGTGGTTATTAAAGGAGTTTCTAGCATTAAAAATGTAGGATAAAATCTTGTAGGGAAAATGGAATAAATTCAGATTCAAGGGGAAAAAACAAATGATTCAAAGAACTTGTGTGGTTTTTAAATGGGCAAGGGAAAGTATCAAATTTCTATGCCAATTAGAGTCCATTGGGTTCACTTAAAAGAATGATACAACAGTTCTACTTTAAGCTAACAGTATCTAAAATATGCCAGAACTTACATCTTTTCCAACTACTTAAACTTCTTAAAATATTAGTTATTAACCTAAAAACATGGGAAGACATACATGGTTTTTCAAAATTCCTTTAGAGTTTCAGAACAAGAAAGTCTGAAGCCCATAGAAAGAAGGGTGGTTTCTTCCACAACCTCCCAAATTAGGTCTTTATTAGCAGCTCAGGATTTAAAATGGTGTTAAGAATCTGATGCTGTGGAACACTTTCATCTTTGCAGTTTATTCAGTGGTCAACTCCGAGTCCCTCTTGGGGCAGAACAAACATTTTTTGCCTGTTCTGAGTTAGCACCTAGCCTGTGCAGGTTTAAGCTGGGACTTTTCTGTCACTATTTGACAGGGAGAGATGGACGGAGACACAGACCCCAGCCTGGATTTCCCACTGGCCGCTCCTCCATGGGGTGCAGGTGGGTGGTGATGAGGGTGGAAACCGTGACGTGTGAGGATGGTAGAAGACCACTGGGGTGCCTTGATTTGGGCACGGGAAGACTCTGGACGCTGAGGACTGGTGAAAGACGCGGCTGTCATAACCATTTTCAAACACTTGAACATCTGTCATGTTCAAGAGGGTTAGGCTGGGTCTGCTTGATGGAAGTCAGACCACGGGGAGAAATTCTCAGGGTGGCAGATATCACACACCCGTCAAGAACAGATACAACTTCTAATGAAAACTAGGAGAGGTATCTCGTGGAAAAGTGAGCTTGCCACCCCTGGGGGAATTCAAGCAGAGGCTTGATTATCACTGCCAGGGGTGCTGCAGCTTCTGTCGCTGGGTGGGGGGTGGGCTGCACCACGCCTTGGAGTCAGTGATTGTGCCCGGGTGACTGCCCCCCCATTCATCTGGCTCATGACATCGATATTCAGAGCTGTCACCATATATGCTGTATTGATAACCTCAAGCAAAGAAAATCCCTGTTTCAGAGCTTGCTCCCAGAAAGATTGGACCGCGGGGCTTTACAGCTTGGCTAGACCGTAAGTCCTGTTTCCTTTAGGAGGTTTTCATTTGAAGCTTGACTTTACCCCTAAATGGCGTGAAAGGCTTTCCTTCCTACTTGACATCCTGTCTGGGGCAAAATGGGTTTTTTCTAGAGAGAAAAGAGTGGAGTTTACACTTTCCCAGAACCTCCAACACCTCTGCTCATAGAAGCTGTTGCAAGACTCAAGAGCTTTTGAGTAAATAGCTATAATGACAACCATCCCCCTAGGATGGAGTGACCAGTCTATTGGGGCTTGGATGGAGAAAAGAGAGAAGTGAGGTGGCGTGGACGGGAGTAAACACGAGGTAACTCTCGCAGGCCACAGTCTGTACGCCCCCTAAAGTAACCCTGCGCCCCCAGTTCTCCAACCACTGTTCATGTCACGTCCCTTGCTCTCAGGTAAGCCGCTGCAGGACCCCTTTCCAGGGACACAGTTTAGTTTCTCCCTAGCATCTTGGCGCCCTCTTCTGGACATTTTTCCCAACAGCTAGTTTTATTTTTGCCTTTTCTCTCATTTTCAATATTCCTTAATTTTCCGATCTTCCGAAGTCATAGCGGGAAGAGCCTGAAAGAGATCAATCTTCAAACTTCTGATTTTACAAAAGAAAAAGCAAAGCTCCTAGAGGAGACAGCGTCGCTCAGAGTCACACTGCTGGCTGGTGGCTTGGCCGAGACATTGCTGGGAGGAACGGGGAAGTGGATAGGGGTTCACAAGACCCACTTGCATAGCAGAGAGTGTCACTCGCAATCTCTACACACCTGCCTTGCTCACAAAGCATACCCCTCACCCCCACTCACCCATTAATAAAATTGAACCATTAAACTGAGATCTTGCCATGGGGGGAGATTGTCTTGTGTTCTGAGATTGAGAGGGAATCAGAGCCTGAGGTTGGGCTGGGATAGAATCTCAGGGCTTGTATTAATTACATAAACCTGTGAATTCATAAAAGCTGCTTGGAATATGCTGTCTGTTCCCAAATTCTACCCATCCTCTCCCACGATGATTCTTTGGCTTGGCTATACGCTAGAATCACATAGGAATCACTTCAAAAAGGCTGATCCCAGGATCTCTAGTTGAATGGTCTCTGCACTCCCTGTATCCATGTATCCATGTGATGGATACACTATGTTTCATTCATTTCATTACCTGGGATTGACATTATCTTTAATATACTTTTTTCACTTTAATATAATTTCTATGTATATATCCTTTCCATGTATATGTATAGATCCTTTCTATGTATATCCTATGTATGATGAATTAATATTCCAAGTAAATATAAGTATTATTTAAAATATAAAATGCTCACCGTCTTAATTTTTGACATACATAACGTTTAAAGACAGTTTAATGCTTAGAGCTTTCAATTCTTTACTAAACTCTGTCATATCTATTAGGCAAAAATCTGCTTGACCAGATCCCATGATTCTTTGTTCTGAAGGCCAAAAGGCTTTGGTTAGAGACTTAGTAGAGATTCAGAATATGTACTTATTTATGAATATGCACTCAGAATATGCCTTTTAATTCAAGGGGCAGCCAGATAATTTGCCATCAAGAATTCACATCGCAGGGCGGTCAGTCGGCGTATCAGAAAAGGCCACATCCCAGACACAGCCTGAAAGTCCTTCTGCTATTCACATCTCAATCAATAACCAGGTCTAGGGTAATTAGCCACTACTGTCCATATGAGTTGTTACAGGCTGTCTCCCAGGAGCTCACCAAGGGCCAGTCCTTTTTTGGGATGTGCAGGGTTTAAACACCCCAAGCTGCTGACTTAACCCTTTCCTACGTGCTGTGCCGTGCTCAGTCGCTCAGTCGTGTCCACCTTTTTGTGACCCCCTGGACCGTAACCCGTTCCCCTGTCCGTGGGATTCTCCAGGCAAGAATACTGGGGTGGGTTGCCGTGCCCTCCTCCAGGGGACCTTCATGGCAACTCTTTATTATAACAATCCCCAAAACATAATTTACTGTTTTTCTTAATCTGCCTTTAATGAAGCAAACTCAACCATTAATAATTTCAAAATCTACCTCTGTAAAAAATTAACTATTAAAGAAATACATTGAAACATGTAAAAAGGAACATGCATTTTTCCTTTGGCCTCAGGCTCTATTCTGGCCCAGCCCAGCACTGTCAGATCTTTATTTCAGAATTTAACATTTCCTTCCTCATGAATTTTTTGCATGAATTTTGTTTTTTACAGATAACATCGTGATTACTGAGTTTTTTGGCACCCCTTAAGCTTTACACCAAAATTAGTCCCTCGTTCACCACATCCTGGTGCTGGCCCCACAATCATCAATGGTGTTGCTTCTCATTTTTCTTTTCATTCCTTTCCATTGATTTTAACACTCTTTCATCACATTATAGAACTATATTACTCATAAGACTAGGATATACTGGGCCAACTGTTACAGTAGCATAGGAAATCTACTATTTTTTCTTTTTCTTTATTTTCATTTTTTAAAATGTTTTTGTTTTAGGGACTTCCCTGGTGGTCCAGTGGTTAGGAACGTTGCCTTCCAGTGTGGGGAACACAGGCTCAATCCCTGGTTGGGGAACTAAGATCCCACATGCCACAAGGCAGCTGGGCCTGCAAGCCACAACTACCAAGCCCCCCACCACCACCCCGGGCCACAGCTAGAGAAAGCCTGTGCAGTGCAGCAAAGGCCCAGCACAGTCAAAATTAAAATAAATGCATTAAATTTTTAAATTTTATATTGGCGTATGGTTGATTAACAATGCTGTTAGTTTCAGAAGTGCAGCTAAGTGATTCACTTATACATACTCATGTATCCTTTTTCAAATTCGTTTCCCATTTAGATGATTACAGAATATTGAGCAGAATTCCCTGTGCTATACAGGAGCTCCTTGTTGGCTGTCTATTTTAAATATTACTGCTTCTCATTTTTAGAACCTCAAATAGCACCAAATCAGAAAGGCCTCCCTTATCACCCTGCCTACAGTTGCACCCTCGTCTTTCTTTTTATCAATTCATACTCTGAAATTGCCATATTCATATTCTTATTGCTTCCTGTCTATCCCTCCCTCCCAACCAACATAAGCTTCTTAAAAGCAGACACTGTGTTCATCTTGTCCACCGTTGAACTCTTAGACTTCAGAAGAGTATCCCTTATATAGTAGATGCTCAATGAATAGTTGCTTTGCACCTCTGCCCTGGGGGCCAAAGCCTTTTAGTCAGGATGGGCACGCAGAGCATGCACCCAGGTGAGGGTCCCTATCCGTGACTGCCAAGCTGCCCTCTATGGCTTGGGGGGTCCAGTGGCTCAAAGGACCCACAGAACAAGTCCAGAGGCTTCCATCAGATGCTAAGGAAGCCTCTGCATGAGTGCACACATTCTCATTCGCCTCAATCAATTCCGACTCTTCGCACCCCTGTGGACTATAGCCCACCAGGCTCCCTGTCCATGGGATTCTCCAGGCAAGAATACTGGAGTTGGTGGCCATTCCCTCCTCCAGGGGATCTTCCCAATCCAGAGATTGAACCTGCGTCTGTCTTATGTCTCCTGCATTGGCAGGCAGGTTCTCTACCGTTGTGCCACCTGGGAAGCCCAAGCAAGCCTCTAGCTATCTCCAGTTGTACCAGGTTAATGCGAGCTGAGCCGTTCACAAAGCTCAGACAAGTTGCACTCTTCTCAGAGTGCAGAGAGCACCTTGCATATTCAAACTTTGCGTCATTCAAATGAGCTGCGTGTAAACTCTCCAGCCTTGCAGGAAACACCCCTTCCCTACCTCCTCTGAGCTTATTAAGAGATACTTTGGCCTGTGGTATGTCCCGGGAAAATGATTCATCCTTTTCTTTTTCCAGTGTTGATTTGTGTTTCCAGGCACCTATTGTTGAAATATGAACACCTCTAAAGGAAAAGATATGAGCAAGTCATCAGCAGGGAATGTTTGCATTCCAATGCCTTTGATTCTGAGTCTTGCGTTGCCTTCTTCTCTTGCTCATTGATACTGCCATTATTTAAGGCCCTGAGCCCCTTCCTTCTCCTTCTGGCCTCTGCACCCTTCCTAATGCCAAAATCTCTCCTTCTGCCCCTAGATCTGCCCACACACAACCTCTGAGGACTTCCTGTCTCACTCAGGGTACCAGCAGGGTCCTTGCAATGGTCACACATCTGCTCCCTCCCTCCCCAACTCAAAGTTTGATGTTTCCTTGTCAGAGTGCATCTTGTCTGTGCTCTGTAAACAGATCCTATTAAACTGGTACAAAGGAGAGAGCTAGAGGTTTCCTTGGGCTTCCCAGCTGGTGCAGTGGTGACGAACCCGCCTGCCAGTGCAGTGGACATCAGACATGGCAGTTCGATCCCTGGGTCAGGATCCCTCCCTGTGCCTTGCTTGCTGTCCCTGGCACACCCCCCAGCCGGCCTCTCTTGGGTGCCTTGTCCGCCTCCATGGTTTTCACCCCCTCAGCCCCTCAGGCCTTTTCCTGTGAGGTCTTCTGTCTACTTCACTTAAACTTACACGTCACCTTGTCATTTCACATCCTGCCACCATTTATCTTTCTCTATGCCATTATTACAGCCTAGCATAATCTATTTTTTCCATATTTATTTGTTTATTATCTCTCTCCCCTTGTGAGAATGCTAGGCTATTTTATTCTCTTCTTCTTAGGGGCAGCCTCGCTTAAGCCTGCTTCTTTCCAGCCTGAAGAGGTAGTTAGGTTGATGTTTAGTTCCCTAGGGATGGCTGACATGACGAAGAACCACAGACTGAATGGCTTAAAACCATGGAAATGTGCTGCCTCACAGTCCTGGAGGCTAGAAACCCCAGTCAGGGTGTTGGCAGGGCCACACCTCGTCTGAAGCCTGCAGGGGAGGACCGTCCGGCCTCCTCCAGCCTCTGGTGGTTTGCAGGAAATACCTGGGGCCCTGGGCTTGCAGGCGCATCGCTCCAGCCTCTGCCCTCATTGTCACATGGCCTCCTCCCTGTGTGTGCCTATGTCCTCTGTGCCCTCGCCTCCTTTCATAAGGTCACCAGTCACCCTGGATCACAGGCCCACCTACCCTGGAGTGACCCATCTTAGCTAATTACACATGCAATGAACCCACTGTATTTCCAAATAAAGTCACATTTCGCGGTACTGGGGTGATTAGGACGTCAATGTATCTTTTTTTTTTTTTAAGAAACACAACTTGACTCATGAAAGCTGACATCTCAGCATGTCCTTGTCCTGCGGCTGTTCTGTCCCATGGAGACAAAGATACGGGGGCTGGAGACAGCCTTCCTTCCTGTCTTGACCATTTACTCCACAAGCAGTTACAGAGCCAGGCGTTTGCTATCCCTGAGATGAACAGGTGACACGTGAGCCTTTCCGCGCCCCGCCCCCCAGGACCACCCAGGCGGGTGACAGCTCGCAAAGAGCCGCGATGACACTGCAGGTGGTCCTGCGCCCACACATGGGAGGGGCCTCCCCTCCGGGGCCATCTGTAGACCTCTGGCCCCTCCCACAACATTTGCATCCCCAGCCTCCGCAGCTTTGGAGTGTGAGGAGGCACATAATTTAAGGTTTCGTTTTTTATGCTCTAGATGAAAGTTTATGTTCTATTTTCTCCTTCAATATATGTTACTTCGTAAATTAGGCTGTAAAATTCTCTCACACACAAAGTTGTCTTTGACTCAAGCATTTTGCCACTCCTGCCCAAGCTGGTCTTAGAGCTTATTCCACAAGTGGCCGATGAAGTATCTGTCCAGCTCTTGGCCCCCCACTCCCCACACGGACCACCCACAAGCAAGTTTGGCCCTGGAGCTGCCACCACTTTGAAGCCCAAAGTCAGTACATTGTCCAACTCAGTCACAAATGCTCATCTTCTCTCAAACTGCACCCCAGTTCCAACAAGGGGAGTGCTTCCTTATAACCAAGCCTGGCCACAGTCTGGTTGTAGGAACCAAATCCTTGTATTGTCCTAGCGCCCTCAGCTTTACCTGATTCCCTATCAAGTCGTATCCTGGTTTTCCAAGGACAAGACTCGGCCTCCCCCCGCCGCAGTCTTGCCTTGATCTATGACCCCCCCACAGTCTTGCCTTGATCTATGACCCCCCCACAGTCTTGCCTTGATCTATGACCCCAGCCTTAAGCCCAGGCCTCAATATTTGCAGTAGTTTCCCATGGATGCCTGGACCCGCCGAGATCTTGCTTCCAGATTCCCAATGCTGGGAGTTACCCACCTGTCAGGATCCCTGTGACCCTTTTCTGGTAACTTCACAGCCTCCCTGCTCCCCCCGGGGGATCTACTTGGCTTTTGGGTCAGTGGTTCTCAGTGTCCCACAGCACACCAAAGCAGCGCTGTAAACTGTCACCATTGGGTCACCAAATTCTGATTACAAGGTAAAAGTGATTAGTGCTTGAAAAGACACTTACATGAGCAGGATGCCATCTGCTGTGGATGAAAGGTAAGGAATGAGCAAACATGTCTGCTCATGCACTGCAGGCTGAGCGCGTGGACTGTGCAGTCAAGCACTCTACCCCACACAGGAGAGTGTGCACACTGTGGGCTGGCCTGGATGCTTCTGCAGACCCCACGACACGTTGTGGGGCTGCAACAATGACCATGTTTTAACCACCTCCCACTTGTCTACTTTTGTCTTTTGATCATTTCAGATGTGTCAACAAATATTCTGGTATTTAAAGTAAGGCTTGAAACATACACAAAAAAGGAAGGAGCATGACAAGGCCAAGTTCATTCTCCTCTTTCACAATACCCTCCCATCGTCAGT
The DNA here is from genome assembly GCF_023699985.2 of Odocoileus virginianus. Lineage (NCBI taxonomy): Eukaryota > Metazoa > Chordata > Mammalia > Artiodactyla > Cervidae > Odocoileus > Odocoileus virginianus. The sequence continues at coordinate 10,198,181 of NC_069695.1, read as the reverse complement.
CAGCCCCTCCGCTTCTAAAGTTAATCAGTGCTGTGTGTGGGAATATCACTGGCTGCTTGGCAATAATGATCAGAAAGCATCAAGCAGGCACATCCCCTTTAACCCAGAGGTTCCACTTTAGGGATTTACTTTGCTAATATGCTCATAAGTTCATTCGTGGTGGCATGATTTGAAATAACACAAGACTGGAAACCACCTGAATGTCCTCTATAAGAGACTCCTGGTGGCACGAAGCCCTAAGGTTTGTCCACAGAGATACTGGTTTAGCCATTTCAGAGATTAGTTTTCCAGAACATTTTCTGGTGAGGAGAGGACATTGTGTATATAGGTCGAAGATCACAAGAGTCCAGGGTCAGAAAAGAGCCAGAACTAGCTGTGAATGCGGGGAAGGTGGGTAACTAAGTGTCCTCGTGGGGAAAAAGTCATAAGAGTTGTATCCAAGGGGTGGAGGTTATGGAGAAGGGACCCAGCCTGCCAGTGACGGGCTGGGAGGAAAGGTGATGTCATTAGAGGAAGGGTCTGAGAGTAGAAACGGCAACTGTCAGAGAGGAAACTTGATTTTTGTATTTTTCACTATTGTAACTTGGGTGGCACCTCTTACAAGAAATGTAATTTCTCTGCTAATAAATGGAAAAGCCTCCCCTCTTCCTGACAGTGCAAACCCCTGAATTTAGTGCCCATTTTACATAAAGCACATTCACTCCATAGCCTATTTGCCGCACAGAAATTTCTCTGCTTCTTGGCCCCAGACTTGGGATGTGATTTGCAGGATTTACAAAGAAGTGGCTTGTTATTTTGTATAATTGCTCTAAGTCCTTACCCAGCTCTCCTCCCCACACCCTAGTTTTCCACAAACCCCTCTGTGCTTCATCCAGTTTCTCTCCCCGAGTCAGGTGCCCAACCCTGGCTGCTTCCCAGGGCTGGAGCAAGACTACAGCCAGCCCTAACTGCAGGGCTAGAGTGGCCCCAGCTGGGGCCTGGGAGAAAGGTACTAGAAGCCCAGGACCTGCCGGGGTGGGGCAATGTGCCTGGGTTTGCAGTGCAGGGAAAAGCGTGTGGCCATGTGCACACACAGAACAGGGCTTTGGAATTTCACCACGATTAGCAGCATGCTATGATCTCACACACACACACACCAGACCAGCCATCCATGAACAGCGTACTCTGTCGGGAAATAGTGGTACTTCCCCTGTCTCACTCACACAGTAGCTATAAATGCAGAGAGTTGAAAGACTGGACCCATCACTCCAGGACTTCTTCCGTGTGAATCAGAACCATGAAGCATTTATTCAAAGCCCACCACGTTCATTCTGAGTACCTCCTACACTTTCACATGAGGATTCTCAACAAAATGGGGGTTTTAGGGTTTGCTTTTATCTTTTGATTGAACTAAGCCAAAATTTTGCAACCTAAAAAGAAAAGTTCCAGAAAGCACTGCTCCAAAGCGGTCCATTAGGAAGAGACCTGCATATATCCAGAGAAAAACATGATCTGAAAGGATACACACTTCCCAGTGTTCACAACAGCTAAGACATGGAAGCAATCTAAATGTCCATCGACAGAGGAATACACAAAGAAGATGTGCTACATATACACAATGGAATATTTCTCAGCCATTACAAGGAATGAAATAACGTCATTCGCAGCAACATGGATGGCCCTAGAGACTGTCATAGTAAGTGAAGTAAGTCAGACAGAGAAGAAGAAATATTGTGTGATATCCCTGATGTGTGGAATATAAAAAGAAATGATACAAATGAACTTACAAAACAGAAAAAGACTCACAGACTTAGAAAACAAACTTATAGTTTCTGGAGGGAAGGGATAGTTAGGGAGTTTGGGATGGTCACGTACACACTGCTCTATTTAAAATGGATAACAACAAGGAACTCTGCTCAATGCTATGTGGCAACCTGAGCAGGAGAGGGTTTTGGCGGAGAATGAACACACATATGTGTATGGCTGAGTCCCTTTGCTGCTCACCTGAAACTATCACAACATTGTTAATCAGCTAAACCCCAATACAAAACAAAAAGTTCAAAAAAATACATAAGAAAAAGAAGGAGCCCTGGATTTGGGACCAGAAAATTCCAGTTCTAATCCTCACCTTCCCAGCTGCCCTACCTGAGACGTCTAAGGGACTAAGTCACTCTGGCCCTGACTTTCTTCATTTATAAAGGTTGTTTAATAATCCTCGTCCACAGAGAATGGATAAATGAATTATGGTACATTCAGACAATGAAACAGTGTCCAACAAGAACGAAGAATGAACTGTGGGTATGTGTGCAGAACATGGAGGAATCACATACACATTATGTCAAGTGAAAGAAATATAGGAGATATAGGAGACCACATTCTATATGATTCCATTTCTGTGAAGTTCAAGAGCAGGCAAAACTAATGGATGGGTATAGAAGTTGGAATAGTGGTTTTCTGAGGGCACCTTGAATGAAGGGGCATGAGAACCTTCAGGATTCTAGAAACATTCCATATCCTGATCTGCTGTTTATACAGGAGCAAACATGTAAACATTCCCCACACCATGCACTTCATACACTTTATTGCATGAATGTTAGACCTCATTTACAAAAAAAGAAAAAAGAATCCCTGCCAAGTGCTGTGGCTACAGTTAAGACAAGTAAAACAACTTGCTTGTAACGCAGCAAACATGTATGGATGGTTGTTAAGTAATAATGATGTATTAGAAAGATGCTGGGCTTCCCTGGTGGCTCACTGGGTAAAGAATCCTCCTACCAGTGCAGGGGATGCAAGAGACACGAGTTCGATCCCTGAGTCGGAATGATCCCCTGGAGGATGGCATGGCAACCCACTCCAGTGTTCTTGCCTTGAGAATCCCACGGACAGAGGAACAGGCTACTGTTCATGGGGTTGCAAAGACTCAGACTCAACTGAGCAACTGAGCAGAGAGGCAGAGAAAGATGCTAGAGTCTCAAGAAAGCCAGGCTGTCCTTGCAGAACAGAACTACCTTGACTAGGAATAGAAACAGAGCACTGCTGGGAAGCGCTTGCATCACTTCACTGGAAGGACAGGATACGTGTTGGGTCTGTACTGTTCCCAACACTGAACTACGGCACTTGCCATCTGTTGAGAACTAACCCTTTCCTTCAGCATCTCATTTAATTCTTTGAGAGTCAAGGCTGGGCTGCCCCTGCCACCCTCACAACTGTGCCTGACCTCACAACTGGCCTTGGAAGTCAGCCGAACCCCAGGCCCCAGCTCTCAAAGCTGCTAAGACCCCACAGGTACTGGCTGCCTATCATGTAACAACACACCTCCTTCTTCCTGGAGTCAACAGTCCCAGTGACTCCATCACGCAGTGTTAACTGCATGTGTTAACACCTATCATCGAGACTGCACCCCTAGTGGAGAAGGAGGTGAGGTGTCATGATGCATGCCCAAGACGAGTGTGCAGCTACTAAAATTCTACAGGCGACTAATTTCTCTTGGAACCTGGTGAGGTTTAGCAGATTTTCCTTTTTCTTATTTGGAAAATGAGACTTCTTGGTCAGCCTCAGAAAGTTTTGACTTCCTGCCCACAAGATAAATTCTCCGATTAAGTCGAGTCCACGTCTCTCTATGACCTGCCCCCAGCAGATTCCCCTCCAAAGGTGCTCTTCCTCCTTGAGGCCGTCTGTAGTCCACACAACCTAGAAGTCCAGCTCAAGGGCCACCTTCTCCCGGAAGCCTTCTTGATTGCCCCAGCCATGGTTACCCTTTCCTTTTGCTAAAAATCCAGAGCCGCAGGGGTGTGGCTCCGAAGCATGACTTGACTTGTACCACCCTCCTCCAACTCACGGAAAGATCCTCCAATCTCCTGCATTTAAACATAAAATGTAAGCAGACACAGTGCCCAGCTGTTCAAACGCAGCTTCAATACCCTCTCTCTAAGGCTCTCCCAACCAGGGGCCTCCCTTCAGCCCAAGCTACATTGGAATTCTGGAGCGTTAAAGAAGGCTTAGCAGTAAATCTGTTCCACATACTTGATTATACTTAACACAGCACTGGATCATATGTTGCTTTAATGTTCACAATTATTTCTTGTCTCTAGGTCTTGACCTTCAACTAGACTATAAATTCATCAAGGGAAGAAACTGGGTCAATCTTATATTGTAAGCTCTACTGTCTAGATACTAAAGATATTGAGGTTTTCTGCTAAAAACATGCTTGACTTTGTAAATTCAGCAAATCAATTTTATTCATATTATTTGTAGTAGCAACACTGATAGTCACAATAAATAATCGTGAGTGTTCTTATAATTGCATTTTTATTGATTCCTCCAGTTGTTAAGCACAATTTATAAAAAGCCAATTGGAATTTAAACTGCACAGCTGCTATTTTCCTAGGTAATATTGTGCTTTTTCATTACATCTCTAAAAACTGTACTCAGCACATTTTATAGGCCAATGGAATAAACTGCTCAAAAACAACATGGACATCTGTAATATACATATCAACCAACGTTTTAATTCCAGTCACGTATTCCTCCAGTTTAGGTTTAAGTTCTTTGTCATTCTGTTCAAATAGCCATTGCAATTTACTTGCACAGCAGATAAGCAGTGCTTCCCATGGTTTTCCTCAAGTTAACAGCAGCGGTCTTGGTATTAACCCCTTTGGAGAGCACAGCTCCACAGTCCTTAATATGAAACTCTTAGGGCCAGACATGCTTTGAAATTTGAAGTTTTTGTGCTTTAGAAATGTAGTAGATACCTAAGCCATAGATTTTATAATGCATTTAGCCAGAGTTAGGATAGTGCTCAGTAATCAAAGTCATTCACAGTTGTATCGAAAAACCCATTGAGATATCCTTAAATATTTTCACCCTTGTTCAAGGTCAGATTTTGCTCCTAAATGAGGCTTAGCATCAGACTTTCTAGTTTCTGATCTTTGTGGACTTTTCAGGTGTAGATGAGGCTGGCAGGCTGGTCTGTCTGTTACAGTGTGCAAGAAGTAGGGTTGGCTGCCAGGCTTTGTCAGAGATTCCAGACCCAGGGCACCGCCAGCACCATGCGTGCCTCATTCATTTGGGAATTACAGTTCAGCTCAACAAACATTTGTGAAGGGGTTTCCATGTTCTCCCTCACAGATCCCTGCCTTGTCATGGCAGAGGGGCTTGCATAACTCAGTGAAGCTATGAGCCATGCTGTGTAGGGCCACCCAAGATGGACAGGTCTTAGTGAGAGTTCTGACAAAACATGATCCACTGGAGAAGGGAACAGCAAACCATTTCAGTATACTTGCTGTGAGAACCTCATGAAACATGGGGTCGCAAAGAGTTGGACATGCCTGGGCAACTGAACAACAACAGAACTTCCTCATGCCAGACATTGTTCTAGGTGCTATGAGAGATTTTTCAGGGGAATAAGGTAAGTTTTCTCAGGCTACCATAACAAAATACCACAGGCTGGGTGGCTTAAACGACAGACATTCATTTCCTCACAGATCTGGAAGCTGGAAGTCTAAGATCAAGGTGCCGACAGGTTGGTTTCTGATGAGGACTCCTTTCCTGGTTTGAAGATGGCCACTGTCTTACTGTATCCTCTGATGGCTGTGTCTTTGCGCCAAGAGAGGGCAAACCCTGTCTTCCTCTACTTATAAGGGCACCAGCCCTGTATGGTGAGGGCCCCACCCTTCCGACCTCATTAAACCTAATTCCCTCCCTAAAAGCCCTGTCTCCATATACAGTCACATCAGGAGTTAAGTCTTCAACATATGAATTTCAGGGAGACACAACTCAGTCCAGAGTTGGCTCTTTCCCTCAAACAGCTCGTGGTCTTAGTAGTGGACACAGGCCTATCACGGCTAAACCATGCTCTGTGGTGGAAAAGAACCAGAGAGCTGGGAGTGAGCAGGGAGGCAGGGTGCCATCTTGAGTTGTGCTCTCCGTGAAGGAAAGGCTGGAATTCCGTGGGCGTGTGGCAGGGAGGGCGTGACATCCTGAATCAACTCTCTGAGTCCAGGCATAGCAGTGGGGAAGAAGTGCCTGTGTTTGTGGAGCGAGGAGAGAGTCTATTTGGGGGAACAGTAGCTCTCAGTTCTGCATGGCTGGACTCCTGGTGCTCAGAGAATGTTACGTAAAACATAAAAGAAGCTGCTGCATATTGGCCCGTAGGTTAATTTATTTTTTTCACTGCAGGTGGACATCTGTTAATTCAAAAGCCTACCAATGCCAAGCAAACTTTTATGTACCCAGTTTATTTTTTAAAATAGCCCAGGGGCTTCCCATGGGTTAAGATTCCTTGCTTCCAGTGAAGGGGGCGTGGATTTGATCCCTGGTCAAGGAACTAAGATCCCACATGCTGTGAGGCACAGCCCAAAAAATATTAAAAATAGCCCAGACACACAAATGTCTAGCCACTTTGAGATGTCCTGCTTTACAAACCCCATGAAACATTACCCGATAGCTATTACCTGTAGCGAGGACATGGCCTCACAGTAACAGGGCCCCGAATGCTAGGGCCTCCTGAGAGTTCGTGCACCCAGAGACCCCCCACCATGCTACTGAGCAGCGTCACCTAGATCTGTAAGCCCCTGCTCGGTCCATTCTCCTGGCTGGGAGTTCCCTTGTACTCCTGCCCTTCCAGACGCTGGCTCTTCATGTCTGCAAGCTTCTGTGAGTCCTACTTATGCTGTGAGTGGTAACCTCCCTGGCAACCCTGTCCAAGCAATGCCCAGCTGAAGCTGTGTGTGCCTTGTGGCCCTTTATCAGTTGCAAACCCACTGAAGCCCTGCAGGGACGCAGAGAGACCTGCCACCCGAGAAGGACCTTTTACTCCTGCCACTTAGCCTTCCTCTTCTCCCCCAGAACAAACAAGGAAACGTTTTCAGAGGACTTGCTCTTGGCAAACCTTTTGCTGAGAGCTTGGGATCACCAGAGCTGTCTAACACTTGGTACCTGCTTTAAGCAACAGTGCGTAACTGGAGAGAAAGCATACACACGCCTGGGAAATATGCAAAAAAAAAAAAAAGAAAGAAAGCATCGTTTTAGCTGTGTGAGTGAAGGTCACTCTGTCGTGTCTGACTCTTTGTGACCCCGATGGAACTCCAGGCTGGAATACTGGTGTGGGTAGCTTTTCCTTTCTCCAGGGGATCTTCCCAACCCAGGGATCGAACCCAGGTCTCCTACACTGCAGGCAGATTATTTACCAGCTGAGCCACCAGGGAAGCCCAGTTTTAGCTGTGTGCTGCAGGTCAAATTGTAAGTTGTCATTTCCCTGGTCTTGTTTCCTTCCGTCCCCCAGATTCCAGCCATGGTTCTGTCCAGGGCCCCAGGGACCAGCTCAGGGGCAGGCCCTGCCTCGCTCTGCTTTATTATCCCAGGGTTTTCTCATGGCCTCTTTAGCCTCCCATCTATAATTGGGGAAGTCAGTGGCCCTAGGGGCACCCCTCAACCAAAAGGGGTGGGAGTGGTAAATGCCCCAGCCTCTAGCTGAGCAGTATATACCTGTGAGGTCTACACATGTCTTCAGAAGGTCCCCAAGTGGGCTAAGACCCAGCTGCCTACCATGGTAACCACCCTGTAACACATTCTTCTACTGGTTCCTCCCCCACTGCTCGGTACATCCCACAATTCTGCTTCCCAGGTTACCCGCAGAAGAACCTAATTGTAGCTGAGACCTCCTAATGGGATGTGAGGCCACCAAACCCCAGACACTTTCTCCCATCTATGAAGTGAAGGATTTGGACTAGACACCCTCGTGGGTCCCTTCTAGGTCAAGAAGCACCTCAGCTTTTAGAGAAGAGAATTATTTCCCCAGAAAGTCCTGCCAAGGTCACCCAGCTGATTAATGGCACATGGAGCAAAGACCTAGCATGAAATGGTCTTGCTATATCAGTTTTCCCAGAACCATATCTACTGTCATTTCAAATAAAAAGTCCCACATCACAATGCTTAGAAGCAGTAAGCTAATAACACTCAGCCTCTATCCAAGAGACACATCTTAGAACTTTATGGAAAAGCATGGACATCTGAAGGCAGTTTTGGCTCTAGCCCTCATCCAGCCAACAACTTCACAAGAGACAAAAACACAACTGTGTCTTTTTGCTGTGACCTGCAGTAGGTGTGATAAAACACCCTTTCAGTTACCATGGGGCCTTCTCCATATAGGAAATTCTTCTGTTTATTAGATGCAGCTCTCATCTACGTTCTGAGAAGTTGTTTGCCCAGTTTATGTAAGGTAATCAAAATATCAGAAGGCTGCTTTATAGAAGGAAAAATATTCATGCTCTTGTGTAATTTATGGAATGTGTATGCATAAACATACTTGATGGATTTTCACCAGAATTCTATGTTAGTGAACATAAAGGTTTGGATAGAGACCCCAAAGTGATGGAAATGGACTGAAAATAACCTCATGTTATATATACTGCCTGAACAGCAAGCCTGAATGGGCATATTGGTGATTAAGAGTGCTTTGATAGCAAACTGGATTTTGGTAAGAAATCGTGATGTTATATGATGAGAAAAGTGCTGAACCAAGAGAGATTTCTCTGACTTCAGATTCTTCATTTGCAAAGTAAAGAAAACTAATTAAAATATTTGTGGTGGATTTTTAAGCTCTACGAGTCCATAATTCATTGATTTTTGCCTGTCCTGCCTATTGTGAGGAGAGAAAGAAGCTCACTGACTAACTGGGTTTTTTCCAACACTGAAAACCAGCTGTGATTCTCCAGAAACCAACGTTCAAGCCTTCAATTCAGTTCTGACACTACCAGAGTTAGCACAGACTAAAGGCCCAGTCCCACAAGACCGCACCCCCGCTTCAGAGGCCAGCCTCAAGTCTTGTGTCACCTGTACTTCTGACCCACTGGCTATAAATTAAGAGTCTATGACCCCTTCCTCAGGTTCAATAATTTGCTAGAACTACTCACAGAACTCGGGCTTCCCAGCAGGAGCTGCAGGAGATGCAGGTTCAATCTCTGGGTCGGGGAAGATTTCCTAGAGGAGGAAACGGCAACCCACTCCAGTATTCTTGCCTGGAATGTCCCATGGACAAAGGAGCCTGGCGGGCTATAGTCCATGGGGTCGCAAAGAGGCAGACATGACTGAGCAACTGGATACACACGCACTCACAGAACTCAGGAACCCTCCTTACTTACATTTACTGGTTTATCATAAGGATACAACTCAGGAAGACCCAAACAGAGGAGACTCACCGGGAATGGTCTAGGGGAGGTGGAATTTCCATACTCTGAGTGTGCCCCCCTCCCAGCTCCTCCATGTGTTCCCCAGTCAGAGCTCTCTGAACATCAAACATCTGTTATTCAGCTCAGTCTCTAGCCTGTTCTTTTTCTGGAGCCTCTCCCCTCTCAAGGTGGGTCTAAAAGTTCCAATCCTCTCTAATCACTTGTCTTTCAGGTGACCAGCCCCAACCTGAGGCTTCTGGGATCGGCATCCTAACATAAATTCAAGTGTGGTCAAGAGGCTGTTTGTGAAGAACCAAAGGAATCACTCAGGAAATCCCATGGTTAGGGATTTGTCCCTGTACTGGGAACTAGGGACAAAGACCACATGTTTATTACACCACGCTAACCATGTGACCTTGGCAAGTTCTTAACCTGCCATGACACAGTTTCCTCAGCTGCAAACTGGGCATGCAGATAATAGTACTTCCCTCAAAGAGATGTCATGAGGATTAAGTGAATAAACACACATAAAGAGCAGTAGGATAGTAGCTAGTACTCAGTGAGCCTCATTTAAAATTTAGTTGTGGTTATTTAATCTTTTTAATTAGAACTGAAAGGTAGAGGTCAGCCTGGAAAAGGGAATAGTCAGAATGACTCAGGAAATGAAGTGCTGTTTATAAAATATATGTTGTTGCTGTTGGTCAGTCACTAAATCATGTCCAAATTTGTGACCCCATGAACTGCAGCATGCCAGGCCTTTCTATCCTTCACTATCTCCTGGAGTTTACTCAAACTCATATTGGTTGAGATGGTGATGCCATCCAATCATCTCATCCTCTGCCGCTCCCTTCTCCTCCTGCCTTCAATCTTTCCCAGCATCAGGGTCTTTTCCAGTGAGTTGGCTCTGCATCAGGTAGCCAAAGGATTGGAGTTTCAGCTTCAGTATCAGTCCTTCCAGGGAATATTCGGGTTGATTTCCTTTAGGATTGACTAGTTTGATCTCCTTGCAGTCTAAGGGACTCTCAAGAGTCTTCTCCAGCACCACAGTTCAAAAGCATCAATTCTTCGGTGCTCAACCTTCTTTATGGTCCAACTCACATCCATACATGACTACTGAAAAAACCATAGCTTTAACTGTACAGATCTTTGTCGGCAAAGTGATGTCTCTGCTTCGTAATATGCTGTTTTATCATAGCTTTCCTGCCGAGGAGCAAGTGTCTTTTAATTTTGTGGCTGCAGTCAAATGTATAAGGTAAATCAAATGAACTGTTAACAAAGTGTTGCCAGATAGTGGTTTTGTCAGGCTTTCGTCAATAACTAGTTAGTCATCAGTAGTTATCACACTGGTTTGCAAGTAGAAGGCAGTAAACTTAGTGAAATACTTTGTCCTTTAAGTATTAAACATGGCTTCTCACTGTTTACAACAGGCTGGCAGGGCCTGCCAAGGACAAGAAAATTGTGTCTACATTTTTTCAGTTGTGACTAGAGAGTGAGCATTCAACTGTGGGCTGCATTAAATGAAGTATGATGCATAGGTTGAAGGAGGTGATCATCCTGTTGTATTCTGCTCTGCAGACCTCTTCTGGATGGCCTATTGTCTGATTCTGAACATACAGTTTCAATGCAAAACTAGAGAAAGGAAGTGTGACCACTAGAGAATAAGCTGATGATGAAAGGTCTGGAGTGGAGACAAATGGTGGTGCTAGTGGTAAAGAATCCACCTGGCAATGCAAGATACATGAGAGGTGAGCGTCTCTTCATTGGCCATTTTTCTATCCTCCTTTGCAAAGTGTCTGCAACAAGTCTTTTGTCTGTTTTTTTTTTTACTGGGTTATCTTGTTCTTATCAGTTGTAGCAGTTATTTATATATTCTGGATATGTGTCCATTTTGAATGTATATTTTGCAAATATTTTCTTGAGGGGATAGATTTCAGTCTGATATAAAGAATTTCCCTGTCACTAGAAGAGTTCAAACTGAGAACACTAAGTTGCTAAGTCATGTCCGACTCTTTTGTGACCCTGTGGACTGTAGCCTGCCAGGCTCCTCTGCCCATGGGATTTTCCAGGCAAGAATACTGGAGTAGGTTGCCATTTCCTCCTCCAGGGGATCTTCCCAGCCCAGGGACTGAACCCAGGTCTCCTGCATTGGCAGGCAGATTCTCTCCCACTTAGCCACCTGGGAAGCCCAAGGAGAGATTAGGCCACAGATTAGGGACACTGCACTAGACGGATGGGCTAGATAATAATGCCCCTGTGTGTATAACATTTTACAGGAAATCACGTCATTTACCCATTCTTGACTTCATTTGACCCCTTATACCATCTGGCAAAATAACACTGGTATCTCTGATCATTTTTAAAACTCCTCTTTTTATTTTTAAGCATGGCTTCCCCGGAGTTTCCCTGGATCACCATAGGTTTATGGTCAGTGAGTAAGTAAGCTAGTAAGGCTTTCACCTTTTGTTGATGGATCAATGTGAGGGGTGGGGAACACAATTCAAACTTTATGTCGTTAGCAAACCTGCCACAGGTTTGACTTTTTGTATGTTTGCAGCCTCACATTTGGCCAAGGATCAGTAGACTACTGGGGCCTGCTAGGTCTCTCATAAGCATGGGTGTAAATTTTACGTCTATGCAGCTCCCATATCACCAAGAATATGTGGGAGTTCATCAAAGCTTATAATGGCTGTCATGTTCCCCAAACCTTCCTGAAACTTCTGGCTGGCCTGTCTTTTGCTTGCCCCAAACAGTACCACAATTTCAGGCTAGCCATGATGTCAGCCTTCCCTAATTTATTGCCACCAAGACTGCCATTGTTTTGACAATGCCCCAAGCATGGATTTTTCCAAATTTTGCTTCCAAATCAAGTCAGTCCCTTCTGGCAGCAAGGCTGCAGGTCGGTCCTTACAACCTGCCCTGCCCTGATAGAACCACTGCTCCATGCAGCTGAGGGGGATCTCAAAGCAGCTCCAGGACAAAATGCCATGTTTTCCCACCATTCTTACCAAGGTTTAGTAGATTTTCTTGAGTTAATGCTTCTCAGTTTTTTACATGTCTTTGGTCAGTTCCCAGCATCTTGAAATTGTGGTTTTTTATGATGTTTCCTATTTTCTCACTCTTTTGGGAAGTGACTTCGCAGTGCTCCTTAGAGACATTCCAAAATTTCCCTCCCCTTCCTTCTTCTTGAAGACCCATGTAACACTTTTACTTACATTTCTTTAGCCAGAATTAGGCACCTGGACAAATACTATCTGCAATGGAGTGTAAAAAAAATAGTATTTATTTGCACGGCAGCATGCCCAGCCAAACTTACACATTCACAAAAACTGAGGTCCTGTTAATTTGAGAGAGAAGAGGAAATGGAGAATTGGTGGGCAATGAACAGTCTGAATAGTGCTATGCTATGATCTATGGATAGGAAAAATAAATATTGTAAAGTTGACAACATCCCTGAACTAATTTATAAACCCAGTGAAATCTGAATGAAAATACAACCAGGATAATCAAGTGACACTTGTACTGATCTGGGAAAAAACTACACGGTAACTCTGAAAAAAATTGTTTAAAGGAGACCAAAGAGATGAAATCAGCCCTACGAGATAGTAAAGTGTCAGGAATTCAGATCCTTTACACTTTCTTTACTGCCATCCCTAGGGCAGAAAAACTAGAAAAAGAAAAAAAAGTTTGCATCCATATGATGAAAGGTTAGTTTCTTTTTCATAAAAATAAGAAAAAGGTAAACAGCATAATTTAGCAATAAGTGGCTTTTAGTTTTTAAAATTTTGCTTTTTAAAAATTGCTTTAATCATCCAAGTAACATGGTCTTTGGTAGAGAGTCAGTCTGGATTGGGGGCAGGAGAAGATATTGGATGGAGAGGTCATGTTTTCCAGTTATTTTCTTATCACAGAATGGCAAAATACCCTAAAACCCAAGAAAAATGAAAGATGGTACATTCCTATAGACTCCTTTGAAGTTAAAATAATTATAAGGCAATTTTATAAACTACTATATGGGTTTACATGTGTTTAACAAGTATATGTATTGAAGGGCTACCCTGGTGGCTCAGATGGCAAAGAATCCGCCTGCAATGTGGGAGACCTGGGTTTGATCCCTGGGTTGGGAGATCCCCTGGAGAAGGAAAAGGCAACTCACTCCAGTATCCTTGCCTGGAGAATTTCATGGACTGTATAGTCCATGGGGTTGCAAAGAGTCAGACAAGACAGAGAGACTTTCACTTTCACTTTTTATATGTGCTTAAATTAGACAACTTAGATGAAGAAGACAAATTTGTAGAAAAATACAAATTACCATAACTGACTCAAGAAGAAAAGAACATTTGATTATACCTAAGTGAGTAAAACTATTAATTAGCAATAAAAAATAATCCTGCAGAGAAAGCCTAGGTGGCATCCCTGGTGAATTCCATCCAACATTTGAGGAAGAAATAGTGGCAATTGTTCACAAACTCATTCAGAAAATAAGAGGGAATACTCTCCAACTCATTTCACATGGCCAATAATATCTTGATACCAGACCTAGACAAGACATCACAATAGACCTAGATCAAAGACACACAACAAACCATAGTGGCAAGAAAAAAAAAAAAAAGCAAAGGAAATGCAGCAACTTATTAAAAAAAAAAAAGACAAGTGGCATTTATCCCAGATATGCAAGGTTAGATAATATCTGAAAATAAATTAATATAATATACCATATTAATAGAACAAAGAACAAAAATCACATGTTCAACTTAACAGGCACAGAAAAAGGCATTTGCTAAAATCCAATACCTCTTTATATATAAACTCTCAATAAAATAGGAAGAGAAGGGAACAACTTCATCCTGGTAAAAAGCATCTAAGAAAAACCTACAGATAACATAGTACTTAATGGTTAAGAAATGAGTGGAGTGTTTTCCATTAAAACTGGGAACAAGTCAAGAATGTCTAGTCTCTCCACTTCTATTCAGCATCATACTTGATGCTGCACTAACTGGTGCAGTAAGGTAAGAAAAAGAAACAATAGGTATTCAGACTCGAAAAAAATAAACAGCCTTTATTTTCAAATGCAATGATCCTGAATGTAGAAAATCCTATAGAATCTAAAACAAACAAAAACATAAAAAACAAACTATTAGAATTAATGAGTAAATTTAGAAAAGTCACAGGATACTAACTCAACATACAAAAATCAGTTAGATTGCTACACGTTAATAATGAATAATCCAAAAATGAAATTAAGAAAACAATTCTGTTCACAACAGCATTAAGGAGAAATACTTAGGAACAAGTTTAACAAAAGAAGCACGAGGCCTGCACACTGAAAACTAGAAAACATTGCTTAAAAAATTAAAAATGACCCAAGCAAACAATGAGATTGACCTTCTTCATGGGTTGGAAAGCTCATTATTGTTCAGATGGGAGTTCTCTCCAAACTGATCTATAGAGTAAATACCATCTCTATCGAAATCTCAGTAGATCTTTGTAGAAACTGACAAAATGATCCTAACAATTATATGGATATTTGAAGAATCTACAATAGATAAAAACTAGGGGGAAAAAAACAATATTGGACGCTACACTACCAATTTCAAGCCTTATTTAAGGCTACAATAATTATCATCATGTTGTGTTGCTATGAGGATAGACAGATAAATTAATGGAACAGAGTAGAGTGTCTGAAAATATACCCTTATAATAATGGTCAGCTGATTTTCAACAAAACTTAAAGGACAGTCCTCTTTTTTTCCTTTTTTTTTTTTTTCCTGGCCAAGACTCCTACTTTTGGATTAGAGATTAACTTTCAAGGGGGCTTGAAAGGATCCAGAGGAGAAGGTAGACTCCCAGAGCTGAGGTAAGAGTGAATGAATGGGTAGAAAGGTTAAAGAAAAAAACCTCTCAGAAATTCCAGCAAACAAATTGCTTAAAGACATTTTTAAACCGTCAGGGAAACATTTCCCTAAAAGAACCTACAACTCTAAAAACTGCTTTTGCAAATATGGTACTTGGAAGTAAAAGTATATAAATGTTAATCCCCTTTGACCCAGAAACCCCACACCCGGGAATTGATTGATTCTAAGGAAATAATTCAAATGAATGTTGTTACAGAATAATTTGCTATAGGGACAAATTTGAAACAAACTCAAAGTCTATTGTTTAATAAATTATAATACACTAACCCAGTAGACTATTATGCATTCATTTGTAAATATGGTAGGTAAAGCAACATGGCAGTGTGTTTACAAAACAAAAATGAGTATCCATATAGCAAAGCCTGGGAGGGAACTCAGAGAAGTGAAAATAATGACAATGCTGAGTGTTAGGAATATGACCATGTTTACTTCTTTTTTTTTTAACCAGTAAATGCACATATTTTTTATATAGTGCCCAAGATTCAGGGTGGAAGGGGACTACACAAGGGCATGAACACAGAGGGAGAGAAGAGAATGGAAGCAAGAGGAAATGGGCACATGGGCAGATGGATGAAAGAAAGTGAAGCTATTAAATGAACAAGAAAGGGAGGCATGGAGGTAAGTCAGGACTGTTAACTGTGTGGATCATTCATCATCACAGGAACAGGATCATTCAGATTTGTCAGTCTACGAAAGGAGTAGTTTAATTTGAAAGAAGAAAATTTCCTGGCATATAATTATGGAAACTCAGGGAATAAAAGAACAATTTATCCATGAGTTAAAAGAGACATACTGTATTTTAAAATAGCAAAAGACTGAGAAAAAATAGGTTGGTGCTTATACAACTATGGCGGAAGCTTAGTAGGACATGCCCTTCGCATGGGATGGATGTTTCGGGGCACCATTGGGTGGGTGGACAGGATCTCCTGGATCTTGTCCTGGAAGTTCTTTTCTGCTGCTATCCCCGCTTCAAACTCTCGGCGCTCCTCTTCCCTTTCTGCTTCCCGAGCCTGCTGCTGGGAGCATATCTGCATCTGAAGTTGCTTCCTGTACTCCTGGGCTAAACTGCAGCGTCTAACATGATAGAAATATCAAAGCATATAATTATCAAAGTAAGCATTTGGATTTATGTAGGGCATTACGATTAAAATGTGATTTTCGAAGTCAAAGTTACCACTAAAATCAGGGTGAGTGGGGAAGAAATAGATGAAAAATTCAATAATGTGTTTATTACACAATAATTATGACAGTCTTAGAACAAATGATTGATTTTAGTGAGGGAATGTCTCTTCCCCGTTCAAAAGATTTACTGCTATGTGGAGAGAGCCCTTGGTCTCTCTGCATCCTCCACCCCTACTCCCCTCCAAGAAGAAGTGACACTTATTGGTAAAATGGAACAGGCTGCTCTGCCTGTTTCTTTTCTGCTTTCTATCAAAAGGGGGCATATTCTCTTTGCAGGGGGGCTTCCAGTGGTCTGGTACTACTGGTGACTGGATAGGTAAGTCCGCCTCATTCTGTTTAGTATTAAGCAGATGACTTCCTCTATATGGAGGCTTCATTTAAAATGTTATAGTGATTTTTTCCCTTGTGGTAAAACACACGTAATTTACCACCTTAACCATTTGTAAGTGAACATCTCAGTAGTGTTAAGTATATTCACACTATTGTGAAACAGATCTCCAGGACTTTTTCATCTTGTAGATCTGAAACTTTATACCTATTAAACAACTCTTTCTTTGACTGTTCCCCCTGGCCCTTGGTAACCACCATTCTACTTGCTATCTTTATGAATTTGACTACTCTAGGTACTGAAAGTAAGTGAAATCACACAGCATTTGTCTTTTTGTGACCAGCTGATTTCACTTAGCCTGTCCTCAAGGCCCATCCATGCTGTAGCATCTGAGAGGATTTCCTCCCTTTTTAAGGCTGAATCCTATTCCACTGCATGTACCTACCACACTTTGTTTACCCGTTCTTCTGTTTAAGGACATCTGGGTTATTTCCACCTCTTGGCTATTATGAATAGTGGTGTTATGAACATGAGTATGCAAACAACTCTTTAAGGTCCTGCTTTCATTTATTTTGGATAGATACCTGGAAGTGAGATTGCTAGATCATATGGTAGTTCTAGTTTTAATTTTTTGAGGAAATTTCATATTGCTTTCCACAGCAGTTTTATCATTTTATAATCTATAAACCATATTATTAATACCAAATTTTGTCAGAAATAAAGATTATCGCACACTTATGCCTCTGCGGCAGATTCTCTTTTCCGAAGATGGCCACAGTGCTGTCCCGCCTACCATACACTCTTCTGCAATGTGAACCTCTAAACCCTGCCAAGAAGTGGAGAATTTCTCCATTCCACTGAAGGCCGATGGGCCCTGTAGGACAGAAGTGGTGTTAAACCAGCCCTAAGCATAGTCCTTATCTGGCCTGGCAGCTTCCTCGTTCTGTCTCTTGGAATGCTTGCTATTGGCACTCTTCCTCTCAGAACGAGACACCACTCTGTAGAAGCCCAAGATGCATGGAAACGGCACGTGTAGGTGTTCTGGCTAATACCAAGTGAGATCTCCAAGCACAGTCAGCACACACTACCAGCTCTAAGGATAGGTATCTTAAGTGTCCATTTTAGCTGAGCCTTCAGATGAATGTAGCCCCAACCAGAACTGGCTTGAA
This sequence comes from Odocoileus virginianus, assembly GCF_023699985.2. Taxonomy (NCBI): domain Eukaryota; kingdom Metazoa; phylum Chordata; class Mammalia; order Artiodactyla; family Cervidae; genus Odocoileus; species Odocoileus virginianus. The sequence goes on along the minus strand of NC_069695.1, from coordinate 10,180,444 downwards.
CCACATGAGAGATGCCAAGCAAGAACCACCAAGCTGAGCCTTATCAATAACAGAAACATGAGACATCATCAAAACTCGCTTTAAACCACAAATTTGGGGATGTTTTGTTATACACCAATAGGTAATTGTAGTAATTATAATACCTTCTGCTCACTCTTTTTTCAGTTGCTTCAAAAGTTGGGTAGGGAAGAGAACTGCTATTAAATCCCCCTCACATCTCCAACAAAAGGCTTTTCAAAAGTGGGAGGGAATGACCTCCAGAGCAGAACAAGGAGCAGGAAGCCAGGTGTTGTTGTTAGTGCCCCCACACTGACAATAGGCTCCGTATATGAACCACACCCTTTCTAGAAAGAAGAGAGCTTATTTCTATGCATCAAATGTGGGTGAGCCAGGGAACAGGCCCCAGGGACGGGGAGGCTGACCAGTAATTAGAGGAGCCTGGTCCTCTTTCTCCACTACACTGGCCGCCTGAATTGGGTGTCATGGCCATCAGTGGGAAGGGACTGATAGGATCCGGGAAAGCCTGCCAAGGAGGTATTGACCAATCCCCCACCTGAGCCTGATCGTGGTGACCAGAGGAACACCCGAGGGAAGTGCTGTGTCTCAGAGCACCCAGAGCAGTTTAGTTTCCCAGCCCAGCGAGGCTGCAAAAGTCTTCCCAGGACGTTTACATGGAATCACACCCCCATAAGCCATTTCTGTTCATCTAATTAGGTCACATTATATGTCAGGATTTATTTCATGGGGGGAAAAATCTTATTTCATTACGATTTAGGGTTGGTGCCAATTTTATAAAAATTGTTTCTAACATATTTGTCTTTTAAGATGTTTGTCCAGTTTAACACAATGTCTGTAATCAGAATCTATATAATGGCAATAGAGTTGAATTTTACTGAAACGGTTGATGCTTATTTTTGTTCTTTTGAACTGGGTCTTTATTTTTTATATGAAATTTTAAAAACTGAATTGAGCTTTTGGGACAAATGGTCAAAAGGCTGGGTTGGCCAAAAGATTCATTTGGTTTTTTTCCTTAAGATGGCTCTAGTAGCACTTAGTTGTCTCTAACTTCATTGAAAACAATTTTGTTAGATTGCATTGTGATGGTTGTCATATCAGTGTGCATTAAAAAAAATTATCAAAATTGGTGAATTTTTGTGTAGCCATTTTAATATTGAAGATGGGGGGAAAAAAGCAATATTTTTGGCATATTATGTTTCATTACTTCAAGAAAGGTAAAAACACAACTGAAATGCAAAAAAAGATTTGTGCAGTGTATGGAGAAGGTACTGTGATTGATCGAAAGCATCAAAAGTAGTTTGTTAAGTGTTGTGCTGGAGATTTCTCTCTAGGTGATGCTCCACAGTCAGGCAGACCAGTTGAAGTTGACAGCAATCAAACCGAGACATTGAGAACAATCAATGTCATACCAACAGTATACCAATGAACATTATACCACGAGATAGCCGACATACTCCAAATATCCAAACCAAGTGCTGAAAATCATTTGTACCAGCTTGTCTATATTAATCACTTTGATGTTTCGGTTGCACATAAGTTAAGCAAAAACAGAAACAAAAAAACCTCTTTTGACTGTATTTCTGTATGTGATTCTTTAATGTACAAAAACACTCTGTTTTTAAAACAAATTGTGACAGGTGATGAAAAGTGTTCCATACAATATTACGGAATGGAACAGATCATGGGGCAAGCAAAAATAAACCACCACCAACCACACCAAAGGCCAGTCTTCATCCAAAGAAAGATGATGTTGTGTATGTAGTGGGATTGGAAGGGAGTTCTGAGTTCCTCTGAGTTCCTCCTGGAAAGCCAAATGATTAATTCCCACAAGTACTGCTCCCAGTTAGACTGACTGAAAGCAGCACTTGACAAAAAGTACCTGGAATCACGTGCTTTCTGTTCAACAGGAAACAGACAATCTTCCATCGTGATAGTACAAGACTGCATGTTTCTTTGATGACAAGGCAGCAATGGCTACACTTTGGCTAGGAAGTTCTGACTCATCCACCACATTCACCAGACATCGTACCTTCAGATTTCCATTTATTTCAGTCTCTGCAAAATTCTCTCAATGTCAAAGATTGCAATTCCCTGGAAGACTGTAAAAGTCACCTGGAACAGTTCTTTGCTCAAAAAGATAAAAAGTTTTGGGAAGATGGAATTATGAAGTTGCCTGAAAAGTGGCAGAAGGAAGTGGAACGAAACAGTGGATATGTAGTTCAATAAAGTTCTTAGTGAAAATGAAAAATGTGTCTTTTTTTTTTAACTTTAAAACTGAAGGAACTTTTTGGCCGACCCAAAAATACTGAGGTAAAATAATATTAATAATACATGAATTATGGCACAGCATCCTTTATGCTAAAAATCTCCCTTTTTTAGGTAGTAATTATGAAGAAAACAAAGCCATACCTTGTAAAATTCTCCCTCTCTTCACAGTTAAGCTCTTTAAGACCTTCATTTATGCGTTCCTGTTCCATAGTACGTTCTTCCTGTTCTTTTGCTTTCGTTGCACTAAGAAAAACAAAAGTAATTTTTGCTAAATGACTCTTTTCAGAAAAGACTTGACAACATCATCTGGGCATCAATGCCATATTGTCATTAGAAAGGCAGAGCTTAGAATCACTGGATTGGATCTTAGCTCAATAAGGTAGAAGCAGTCATCCCCACTGGGGCTTCCCATAGTGGTAAAGAACCTGTCTGCCAATGCAGGAGACACAAGAGACATGGGTTCAATCTCTGGGAGGATCCCCAGGAGTAGAAAATGGCAACCCACGCCAGTATTCTCGCCCGGAAAATTCCATGGACAGAGAAGCCTAGCAGGACACAGTCCATGGGGTCTCAAAGAGTCAGACACGACTGAATGACTGAGCACACACACAGTCATCTCCATTAAGGAAAGAATAGGGCTTAGGTTCCTATGTGCTATAATCTACAGAGATTTTCTCATAACTATTTGCTATTGAAATCTATGAACAGTTTTTTTCATAGCAGATAACCACTGTAAGAATACTTCTCACCTTTCTCTTCTTGAGGACAAACAGGTCTGTTGCCATTTATGTTAACAGGAGAGTTTCTATGTTACAAAAAAACTATGGGAAAAGCAGTATATAAGGCTTTTATAAACTAAATAAGGAAAACCTAACCAATCCAGTAGAAAAAGATCGACAAAACAGAGTTCACAAAGGAGGCGATATACATCTAAGATGCATTTACCTTCGGCCTCCAAACCCATTTACAGGAATTTATCTAATTACATATGAGCCAAAAAACTGTGTACAGAGACAGTCAGCCTAAAAAACTATGTACAGAGACAGTAACCCACAATGCTACAACAGCAAGAAAAATTCCAAACCAAGTTGAAGGTGCATTGGTTGTATTTAGGTAAAATAAATTATGATCCAGTTTTATAATGGCTTTCTAGCCAGCATTACAAATTTTAAAATTGAAGAAAAATGACCTGAAAAAATGTTTATGCTAAGTGAGAAATGCAGGCTGTAAAACAATATATACCACAAGATACTAATTTGTGAGAGGAAATTACATACATAGTAAAAATACTGGAAGGAAATGCAGGAAGTTGTGAACAATAGCTATTGCTGGGTGGTGGAATTATGGTTGATTTTTACTTCCTTGTTTATAAGTGGTTCCAAATACTTAAATTTTCCATGTTTTCTCAATGTATGCCAAAACATTTATCATGGTGGAATACAGAAATCTTTTCAGTGTAGACGCTTTCTTCTCATTTCTTAAAACTCAATCTAACACTAGCTTAACAATTTTCAACTGACATTATAATTCTCTTATAACAGAGTGGAGAATTAATCAATGGAACCTAGATGAGCTTTCTCTCACAAACACTACTAGTGTGAAGTCCAGTGGTATCCTACCAGTAAATGTGTCCATCTGGACACAGAACGGTGGAAATCTTTTCAGTGATTATTTCCTTTCGTGACCAAGCACTGTTTGAGGGAATTCAGTGGTGTCCTAAGACAGAGATGTGAGCAAGAAATGATGAGACCACCAGAAAGAAAATTCTTTTATGAATAGGGGAAAGAAGGTTTATCATGAATAGGGGAACAGAGTGGGTCTCTCAAGGAATGCGACATTTGAGCTGGGCTTGAAGTATGTCCAGGATTTCTCAAGATCAAAAGCATCATAGGGAGAGAAAACTACCCAAGCAAAAGGTATGCAGGTGTGGGCGTATGGAGACACCTGCAGAAAGATACTTAAGTACTCAATTAGGTAAGGTCCACAAAGCAGGGATCTTGCCTTAATCCCTTTTACATACCTCATGGTATTTCACACATACTATCTGTTTAATAAATACTGAGGTTGCTACTTAAATTGAATTAGGCCCAAGTATAACATAATTGTAATTCCTTTCCTTACACTTTTCTTGAACTTGAAGTTTTCTTGTACACATGACCTCATTCAGAAGTTGTTTTCTTGCCTCCTTTTCAAGTCTCAGCTCCTTGTCCTTCTCAGCAAACTTCTTTTCCTTCTCTTTCTCTAACATTCTATCCAATTCTTTCTCCTGAGCTTTTTCTTCCTCACGCCGCTGTGCCAAGTATTGATAATATATCTTCTGTTCTCTTCTCATATCCTCCTACATAAAATAAAAATTACCTCATGTTGTTAAAATTTTTAGGTGTGATAATACTAGGGAGCATAAGTTTTAAAATCTTTTAGAACCATAATTCCTTAGAATTACATACCAAAACATTGACAGATGATGTATTATTTTTAGGGTTTACTTTTAAGTATTCAAATACTTTTAAGTATTTACTTAAAAGTAAACCCTAAAAGTAATACATCATCTCGGGGAGATCTCCTGGAGAAGGAAATGGCAATCCACTCCAGTATTCTTGCCTGGAAAATCCCATGGAAGGAGGAGCCTGGTAGGCTATAGTCCATGGGGTCACAAAGAGTCGGATACAACTGAGCGACTTCACTTTCACTTTTTAAAAATATTCAAGGTGACTGTGGGGAATGGGTGGGAGGGATAGATGAAACAGGAATGGCCATTGGCTACTGGTTGTTGAAGCTAGGTAATGGAACCATGGGGATTCATTGTACTATTTTTGCATCTGTTTAAAATATTTTATAACACATTTTGAATAGTTCAAATAGTAATAATGCAAACACTTTCTCAAAGTATTCCTCAAAGAAGTTCCCAAATAATTTTCAATTATACAACTTTATTTTCATTTATTTAAATTTAGGTAGATAGAGTGTTAGCTTAACAAACAAAATATGTCACAATTATTATAGCACTGTCTCTGACTAGAAAATACTTTACATCAGCAAATCTCAATCTTAGCTACACTTTGGAATCACTTAGGGAGCTTTAAAAAGTACTAAGGGCTAAGTCTCACACCTAGGGATTCCTTCCCAATGGATAGCTTTTAGGTTCCCTAGGTGATTTGAATGTGCAGCTCAGGACCCAAACTGGCTTTATAACACAGTCATTTTCAGGTGGCTTCTGTCTTTCATGGTAGTATATTTGTGTTACTCCATCCAATCTCTGATCTGATCTCTTCTGAGAATATCATAGATCTGAGGTAAAACTAGCAAGGTCTGAGAGTGTAGCTGCACCCTCAGAATGGCTTGTATACATAGTTTCATACTTTGGGGAATAATTTAACAAAAAGTACAAACCTTATACTCTGAAAACTAAGAAGCATTATGAAAAAAATTAAAGAAGACCTAAATAAATGGAAAGACATCCTATGTTCATTGATCAGAAGACAATATTGTTAAAATGGCAACTGTCCCCAAACTGGTCTATAAATTCAAAATAATTCCTATTAAAATCCCAATTTATTTCTTTGCAGAAATCAACAAACTGATCCTAAATTCATATGGAAATACAAGGGAGCCAGAACAGCGAAAACAACTTGAAAAAGAACAACAAAGTTGGAAAATTCACATTTCCTGATTTCGAACTCACTACAAAGCTATAGTCATTGAGACATATAGACTAATGAAATAGAACTGAGAGTCAAAAATAAATTCTCACGTTTACTATCAATTGATTTTTGACAAGAGTTCCAAGACAATTCAATAGAGGAAAAATTCTCTCTTCAACAAATGGTGCTGGGAAAAGTGGATATCTACATGCCAAAGAATGACGTTGGGGCTCTACCTCATACCACATACAAAAGTTAACTCAAAATGGATCAAAGGCCTAAATATAAGAGCTAAAACTATAAGACTTTAAGAAGAAAACATAGGACATCTTCAAGACCTTGGGTATAAGAAAAGTGTTTTAGATATGACACCGAAAGCACAAGCAACAACAGGAAAAACAGATAAATTTTACTTCATCAAAACTTAAAACATTTGTACTTCAAGGGACACCCACAGAATGAGAAAAATATTTACAGATGACTTATGTGGTAAGTCACTCCAGTATCCTTGCCTGGAAAATCCCATAGACAGAAGAGCCTGGTGGGCTGCAGTCCATGGGGTCGCTACGAGTTGGGCATGACTGAGCAACACTAACACTATGTGATAAGGGATTTGTATCTAGGACACATAAAGAACTCCTACAGCTCAATAATAAAAAGACAACCCAATTAAAAACTAGGCAAATAACTTGAATAGACTTCTTAAGACTTCAGCAACCTTTAGATAGATTAGTCCAAGGAAGATGTACAAATGGCCAACATGCACAGAAAAAGAGGCTCAACATTAGAGAAATGCAATGAAAACCACAGTGACACATCACTTCAGACAAACTAGGATGGTTAAAGTAAAAAAGACAGACAACAACAAATGTTAACAAGCATGTGGAAAAATCAGAACTCTTGTAAGTGTGTGAGAATGTAAAACAGTGAAGCCACTTTGGAAAACAATTTGGAGAATATTCACAGGCTTAAACATCGAGTCAGTAATTCTACTCCTTGGAATATGCCCAAGAGAAACAAAAATACATGTCCAAACAAAAATTCACATATGAATGTTCATATTAGCATTATTCAAAATAGTGAAAATGTAGACACAAATCAAATGTCCATCAGGGACAAACATATAAACAAAATATGATATATCCATACAAGGTCAGATATTATTCACTCATATAAAGTCATGAAGTACTCATACAGTCTACAACATGGATAAACCTTAAAAACATTATGGATGTGAGAGTTGGACTATAAAGAAAGCTGAACACTGAAGAATTGATGCTTTTGAACTGCGGTGTTAGAGAAGACTCTTGAGAATCCCTTGGACAGCAAGGAGATCAAACCAATCAATCCTAAAGAAAATAAGCCCTGAATATTCACTGGAAGGACTGATGCAGAAGCTGAAATTCCAATACTTTGGCCACCTGATGCAAAGAACTGACTCATTTGAAAAAACCCTGATGCTGGGAAAGATTGAAGGCAGGAGGAAAAGGGGATGACAGAGGATGAGATGGTTGGATGGCATCACCAACTCAATGAACATGAGTTTGAGCAAGCCTTGGGAGTTGGTGATGGACAGGGAAGCCTGGCATGCTGTAGTCCACAGGGCTGCAAAGAGTCAGACATGACTGAGCAACTGAACTGAACTGAATTGAAAGAACTCAGTCAAAAGATCCCATAATATATAATTTCATTCATATGCAAGTCCAGAATAGGAAATCAATAGAGATAGGAAGGCTATTAGTAGTTGCTCTGGACTAGGGGTAAAGAAAAAGAGAGGAAGTAGGATAACAAAAAAAGTACTGAAATCAACTGTGGTGATGGTGGCACTAAAATGCATTGAAATGTACATTTTAAATGGATGAATTGTATGTTTTATGAATGATACCTTAATGAAGCTGTTAAATAAGATGATCCAATTGAGAACAAAAAGCTCAACAACAAAAGTAGTAAGAAAGAAAGGAACAGAGGAAGGGAGGAAGGAAAAGAAAGAGAGACATAAACAATTCAATTAGAAAACTGGGCAAAAGATATCAGAAGATATTTCACTGAAGAGGATACAAGCAAGCATATTAAAGTTGGTCAACATAGTTAGCTATTATTGAAATGCAAATTGAAAACAAAATGAGGTTGGATGGAGGCTCAAGTGTGGACAACTCTGAGTTAAAAACTCTAAGGGGACCCAGTGGCCCAAGGGGAACCCCACAACTTCTGTGAATTTTACCTCCTGCAGTTCTACCAGTTTCTCACAGTAAATATCTGAGAAAAATCCCTTCATGTATATGGCAAGGGGAGGGGAAAATGTACTATTCTGAAATACACTAGAGCATTCTATTCTTCTTAACGAGGTTTGCCCTCAGGGGAAAGTATTTAACCAAAGCTTAACCTGTTGGGGTTTTATCAGAGCTTCACTGATCTGAGGGATCAAGCCTGGGCAACCTCTAGTCTTCCATATAGGAAAACTGAAATACCATAATCAAGATTTCCAGTGACCAGTAGTAGCAGTAGTGAAAGTCACTCAGTCATGTCTGACTCTTGCGACCTCATGGACTGTGGCCCGCCAGGCTCCTCTGTCCATGGGATTCTCTAGGCAAGAATGCTGGAACGGGTTGCCGTTTCCTTCTCCAGTGCAGTGACTAGGAAGAGTCCAAACCCAAAGGTACCATCCTAAAGTTACAGAAAGAGAATCCCTTCCCCTGTTTACTGGGATTTTTAAGGCTTAGTGCTGAGCTTACCCTCTACTGCGGTTATTACCACAAAGACTCAAAGTTGGTGGAAAATACTAGATGCGGTCTGACTCCCTCTCTGTAAGACAGGTATTGTCCAATGAATCTATCGCTTCTTTGAATACAGCAGCCCAGATGACCTAGATTTCATCTCAAATCCTGAAGAGGCTCCAACTGACCCCCAGTCCAGATAATTCTTCCTACAGAGAATCCCCTCAAAATATAAGGCCACGCTCTGCCACGTTTTGGGGGAATTCAACCCAGCAGAGGTTCAATATAGCCACTGAGACCTTACAGTTAAAACAGAAATGGCACCTTCAGAAAAGGACAAAATCTGATGTCAGGGTCTTTCCAAATTACAGGAAAATGTAATTTCCCCCATTCCCAGCCCTTTGTCCACTGACAGCAAGATGCAGCTAGTGGCACACTCACGCCAGTCCCTCTAGCAGCTTGGGGAACCACTTACAACCAATTTCCTGCCGCAGAAAGGGAGTTGGTGTTCTTCACCATTGGCAGAACCACCATTGTAAACACAGGCCGTGGCGCATCCCTAGTATAGGACAGCTCTCGTGGTTCAGCTCAGTTAGCAGAGTTAGGGGCAGTGTACCTGGATCTACAACAGGCCATAAAAATGAGACTCATAAGGGCACACATTTTTACTCACATCCGGGAAGTAGCCAAAGGATTTGCAGTCTAGTCTGGGCAATGGCAAAAGGATAACTTCATGATTTGGGGAAAGTATATATGGGGCGCCTCCATTTGGAAAGAAATAGCTGACTCACGCATGTCAGTTATGATCACTCATGTCACTACACACACATATGTACAACAGCAAACACCAGAAGCTTATAGTAACATGACAGGCTCATCCAAATTACATCCCTGGACACAAAGTATCAAGAACAGCCCTGGACATAACTGTTCCTCAGTGCCATGCCCACTAACAGAGTGGACCCGTTTATTTAAGGCCGCAGGGGAGTGACAGCACTCACCGACTGGGCATACAGGTGTAGCATGCCCTTTATCCCAGCTCTGACCAAGGTGGTGGTAGATAATTGCTTCCTGTGTTCCCCAAAAATGTCTGGAACTATCCTTGGTGGAGACATATGCCCTGGATGACAGACTATTTCAGATGGCATCTCGAATTTATCAGGCTGCTGTTGCCCTTCACAAGATCTAATAGGTATGCACCACCATCATCCATAACTTCACTGAAGGCCTGCTGGCTACTTCCCATTATGTAATCTCCTTCTTAATCAAGCATGTGCTCATCCCGTTTGACCCACCAATGTAGATTCAGATCCAAGTACCCATCTCACCTCCCAGATTGTTCTGTCATGGGCTCTAGAATATGGAATCCTGTGGAATTCTACTTAGGTTCAGCCTCAAGCAGTTAGACTCACAAAAAGGCACAATGGCCTCAGTTTAATTCAGTTCAGTCGCTCAGTCGTGTCCGACTCTTTGCAACCCCATGAACCCCAGCACGCCAGACCTCCCTGTCCATCACCAACTCCCAGAGTTTACCCAAACTCATGCCCATTGAGTCAGTGATGCCATCTAACCATCTCATCCTCTGTGGTCCCCTTCTCCTCCTGCCTTCAATCTTTCCCAACATCAGGGTCTTTTCCAATGAGTCAGCTCTTCACATCAGGTGGCCAATGGCCTAATCAAAGACATATTCCTCAAGCTTTTATACAGTTATATTGTGCCCCAAGCAGAAATTTGGCCCCAGGCTCTAATACGTCTTAATTCCCAGACTCCATGTCTCCAAAAGCCCCCATATGTACTTACCAGTCGTCTCCAAAGACTTCCCTGTTAGTACTGAGAGCGAACCCACACTCCTTTGACATTAGAGAGGATGTCATTCACATCCACTCACCAGATGAGTACACCCTTTACCATTTTGATTATTCAATGTCTCTCTGTCTTCCACATGCTGGTGGTCCAATCAAGGGTGGGCTGTGCATGCAATATGATTGAAAGCCTGAGAGGAAAACTCCTGCCAAATTCCTTAGAATCATTTTACAGATTTTATTGACCCAGAAAATGACTAGGGCCACTGGCTATGCCTCACTATTCAGGTTATAAAAGACTAGTTAATTAAAAATTCATTACAAATTTTGCGAGAGCTCCAGGACCCCGTAGCTGAACTGTGTGGATCTCAGAGAGTGGAAAAGTGGCCCTCAACCTAGTGGTTGCCAAACACATTAGGATATACAATCCAAAAAGGACCCTGGGATCTAGCTGCCTCTATTAGCAGGTGTGGGCTGGGCCCCTACCTGACATTAGATGAAGAGGTAAATGACCTCTTGCTCCAAAGCAACTAACCTTTGGCCAGTATCAAAATTGCTGGCCCAAAGAAGACCCCTTTGTATGGACATAAAAATATTTTAGTCTGTACGTGTCTCTAGGTCTGAAGAGGGTCTCTTGTAGGCAGCAATGATTCTTGTTTTTATATACATTCAGCCAGTTTGTGTCTTTTGGTTGGAGCATTTAATCTATTTACATTTAAGGTCATTATCAATATATGTGTTTCTATTGCCATTTTCTTAATTGTTCTGGCTATGTTTTTGTAGGTCTTTTTTATTCCCTTCATCTTTTGTTCTCTTATGTTTCCTGCATAGAGAATCCCTTCAGAATTTGAGGTAAAGCTGGTTTGGTGGTACTGAATTCTCTTAGCTTTTGCAGTCTGTACATTTTTTATGTCTCTGTCGAATCTGAATAAGAGCCTTGCTGGGTAGAGTAGTCTTCATTGTAGGTTTATCCCTTTCATTACTTTAAATACATCATGCCACTCCCTTCTGGCCTGCAGAGTTTCTGCTGAAAAAACAGCTGACAACCTTATGGGAATTCCCTTGCATGTTATTTGTTGCTTTCCTCTTTTTGTTTTTAATATTTTTTTCTTTGTGTTTGATTTTTGTTAGTTTGATTAATATGTATCTTGGCGTGTTCCTCCTTGGGTTTATTCTGTATGGGACTCTCTGAATTTCCTGGACTTGGGTTACTATTTCATTTCCCATGTTAAGGAAGTTTTCGACTATAATCTCTTCAAATATTTTCTCAGGCTCTTTCTCTTTCATCTCTTTCACTTCTTCTGAGATCCCTATAATGTGAATGTTGGTGCATTTAATGTTGACCCAGAGGTCTCTGAGACTGTCCTCATTTCTTTTCATTCTTTTTTCTTTATTCTGTTCCATGGCAGTGCTTTCCATTATTCTGTCTTCCAGCTCACTTACCTGTTCTTTTGCTTCGGTTATTCTGCTATTGATTCCTTCCAGAGTGTTTTTCATTTTAGTTATTCTATTGTTCATCTCTGTTTGTTCTTTAGTTCTTCTAAGGTCTTTGTTAAACATCTCTTGTATCTTCTCAATCTGTGTCTCCATTCTTTTTCCAAGATCTTGGATCATCTTTACTATCACTATTCTGAATTCTTTTTCAAGTAGATTGCATATCTCCTCTTCATTTAATTGTTCTTACAGATTTTTACCTTACTCCTTCATCTGCAGCAGATTTCTCTGTCATCTAATTTTGTCTGACTTACTGTACTTGTGGTCTCCTTTCCTTTTTCCCTTTTTTTTCTTAAAAAAAAAAAAAACAGAGGATTTTTAGGATACTGAAATTTCTCTGGATGATACTCTCATGGTGGATACACGTCATCACACATTTGCCCAAACCTATAGACATACAACACCAAAGAGTGGACCCTACTATAAACTATGAACTTTAGGTGATAATGATGTGTAGGCTCATCGATTGTAACAAATGTACCACTCCGGTTGAGAATGTTGTGAATGGGGAAGGCTATGCATGTGTTGGGGCAGGAGCATATGGGAAATTTTTGTACCTTTTCCTCACTTTTGCTGTGAACCTAAAGCTTCCCTGAAAAGTAAAGTCAACTGAAACAAAACAAAACAAATCATAATACCTTTAGGAAAAATACAACACCCTAAAGAGTTCAATATAAATTTCAAAGGAAGAGCTAAATAAATATTGGAATGATTTTCTCTACTCTCTTTACTGTGAAAACTACACATCCTTCAAAGCCCCTTGAAAGGAAGCCCACATCAGCTTGAAAGCCCCTTCTTCAGTGAAGTCTTCCCCAGTTCCTGGACATACTTAGTCACTCCACTTCCTGCGACACCATCCTGCTATCACAGCACTAATACCATGCTATAGAGTAGGAGTTCTCAAAATTGACTGAGCATCAGTATCACCTTGGAGAGCTATATTAAAACACAGGCTTCTCATCCCTGCCATAGACCTGAATTTGGAGATTCTGATTCTGGAGCTGATGAATTTCTAACATCCTTCTAGATGACACTGATGCTGTGGTTCATGAACCACACTTATAGAAGCAGTGTTACAGTTTATTCTACACATGGCTGGCTCCCATAAGACTGACAGCTCAAAAAGGAACCTCATCCAGCACATAATAGGCATTGAGTAAGCGTCTTACTTTTTTTTGCTTCTTTTTATCAGTCTCATCCTGTAAATTTTGAAGGGCATTTTGCATGAGCTTCATGTTCAAGTCCTGCTCTTCTCTGTATTCCTGCTGCATACGCTCCATCTTCTCTTGGAGGGCTTTTTGCAAAGCAGCCCTTGTTTCCTGTTTTGTCTTCTGTTTCTTTAGCTTATCTTGTTCATTCTCAAGTTTCACCTGTGCATTTTCATTTTCCTAAGGCAGAACAATAATGAAGATAATGCATCAGTACAGTTGGACAAAACAAAAATGTTAATGCATTTCATTTAAGAGGTGAGAATAAAGGGTTTCTTGGAAAACACACACTCCTGGGTGTAATGGGACTATGAGATGTAAAACTTGACTTTTCATTGCTGAATCAACAATAAGGCTTTGTGAAATTGCTGTGTGTGATTATAAAGTAAGTAGTGTGGAGTTCAAAATGTAGAAAAATATAAAGATAAATCACTTTTATTCTTAGTACCCATTCACCTACTACCATTCTCAACATTTTGGTGTATTGACTTTCCAGACTTTAGCCTTCCATGTGTATCTGCATATCTAGATTTGGATACATTATTAACCAGCAATTAGAGTCTAAGAATGGATATGTGCACATCAGTCAAATATACAAAAGTAAATTAAGCATTTTGTTCTTTAAAAGTACTTCCCATTCCTCTCATTTTCTTATCTAGCTGACCCTCCTGGCTGGCTTACCTGTGTGACCAATCAAGCAGTTTTAACTGGGGCACCAACGCTGCTGGGTGTTGGGAGTTTGGTAGAAAATCTGGGTATGGTGTAAAGTGAGGCATTAATCCTCCCACCAAAGGCATTTGAACTCTCCTGGAGGGATAAGTCCTTCCCCAGCTGGGACGGGAGATGACACAGTTATATAGTGAGGAGAGATACAAGTCCCAGCTGACTTGATCTGAGACTCACAACAGCCATGAATATCATGATTTTTGGCTGGTGAGAAGAGAGTTATATGCTAGACTTTCCCATTAATGCCATGAGCAGTAAATCCACACTGAATTGTGAGAGTCAAATGAAATAATATAATTGAAAATACTCTGCAGTATTTAAGGCAAAACAGCGTACATCAAACATAAAAGCCAGTGGTATAGCAGGCCACACTTTTTAAAAAGTAAGATTGACTACAGGAAGCAGCAATCATCCAAATCAAACTATGAAACAGGCAGAGATGGAAATGGGAGAGAACTGTTCAAGATTAAAAAACCTACAAGTGGTTTACTATGTCTTGGTTTCCCCAGGTTAGTTAACTGCACCCCTTTCAATCTCAAATATGCCCAGATTTGAATGATAAACAGTCACTCTTTCAAAACTACTTATGACAGGACAGCAATGTTTGGATCCCAATTTAAATGTCAAATAACTTAGACAATAATGGAAATTTGATACTGGTTTTAGGTGATAACAATGAATTATTATTAATTTTAGGTTTGAAATGTATAAGAAAAGTCCTTAATCATATTGTTGTTGAGATGCATACTCAACAACAAGAATGTATTTAAAGGGGAAATGACATGTGTGGGACAAACTGTAAGTCAAAAATGGAAGGGGGTAGAAAACAGGAAATCAATATTCAAAGTATAACAGCGGTTCAAACTGGGAGATTGGTACACATGGGCTCATGGGACTCTCCACTTCTGTGCATTTGAAAATGTTCATATTATTACTATTTAATACAACAGTATTGTGATAACACGTTATTATTATAACAATAGAAGGGTGGAATTTATATAACATATAATTACAAAATAATAGTGTTAAAGAACCTATCAGTGGCTGCTAGGGGTTAGGGTTGAGGGTAGTGATAAAAGAAAATTTATATTTTGAGGATAAACAAGAAAATTTAAACATAAAATTCTCTCCACCAGTTTGGGCCTCCTCCCTCCCTCTTTACAGTGCAATATGCATCTTCATTAGACATTAACCAGACCTCCTCAAAGATGGGAATGCCTTCTTCACAGTAAAGATCAATTTTTATTTTCTTCTTCTGACACTAGCAATGGAACTTCTTAGATTAGTATTCTTTCCAAATTCTGTAAGGGGCCATGGTGACTTACTGCTTGCTTTATATGTGCTTATCTGGACCATTTATATTTGGTGAACTGTATGTAAAATACCAGTGTGTCTTTTTGATGTATGACCCTTTGACTTGAAAAGGCGTATGAACGTGCTTTCAAGCACTAACAGGCAGAGCAATTCTCAGACCTTCTGAGAGTTTGTCTCCCATATTATAATCCTTGGTTTGACTTGAATAACATTCTCCTTTTCTTCTTAAGCAGACCTGCAAACCGGGTATTGTACCCACTGAGTTCACCATCCTACCACAAGCACTTGAAAAAACCCACCACAAGGCGTGCCTCTTCCTCCTTCAGCCGCTGCGCCGCCTGCCTTTGCGCCTGGATGCTGGCGACCTGGGCATTTAGCCCCAGGCGCGTGTTCTCCAAGAGCTCCTTCTGCCGCCTCTCCTCCTTAGCCTCTCGCCTCTCTTTGGCCAGGCGGTCTTCCTCCCAGAGTTTTGAGAACATATGCTCTTCCACCACCCTCTGCCTTTTCAGCTCCTCGTTAAACGCTATCTGAGCTTTCCGCTCCTCGCACACGGTCTTCTGATGGATACAAAACAGCTCAGAGCGAAGCTCCTGGCAGCGTTCCCTGAAAGGGCAATTTAAAAAAGAAATCGAGCCTTTCATAAGACATTGCTCTCTTTAGGCACAAATCTGCACCGTCAGACACTGAAGTGAGAAAGGTAAAGAACTGGATGTAGGCAATCTGAGCAGCTGATACACATGGGGGAGCAGCAAGGAGGAAGACACCAGGATGCCACAGACAAAATCCAGGCCCTGGAGTCAAGCGGAGCAGCCTCTGAATCCTGGTTCTGACATTTCCTGTGTGACCTTGGGTCACAAACTCAATCTATCTGAGCTTATTTTTATATCTGTAAAAGAACTGTCTTTAAAGGTTCTGCTAAGGATCAGGGATAAATGGATGTAAATACCTGGTAGATAACAGAAACTCAGTAAATGGTAATTACTGTGATTACTAGAGAGAAAACAGAGGAGGAACAAGTCCCTGCAACATTAGTTAGATTAAGGCTTTGGTAGAAAGAGACCCTGTATGTACAGCCAAGAAGAGATCCAAGGATAGAGTCTGTATGATCACAGTGACGCTTCCCTATTGCCTCTGGATTCCAGGCAGGGCAGGACACACGTTCACTAAAAGGCTTACTGTTAGAGTTGAGAAAACAGTCCTATTCTTGCCTTGTGGCAACCAGGTTTATGTCACCGTTCAAGAGGAAATGTTATTTCAGTAAGTGTGTAGACCTTATTCTTTCTTCAGATGTTCTTCATTGAACCCATTTTTAATAAAAGAGCTGTGAAATTCAGCACTGACTGTACTCTAGAATTATTCAGCTATATTTTCTAAACTCCACTCTTCCTTTCCTCCAGATCAGACTTGTTAAACCAGAATATCAGGGGATAAGACCCATCTGCATTTTCTTAAGAGTACCTCATATGGTTCTGACATTTAGTCAAGTTTGAGAGAACATTTGATGGGAAGGCTTTAAAAAAAAAAATCAATTCTTCCTGTCTTCTAAATCAAATTCTACACGAAGAAGCTAAAGTCTGGAGAACGAGCTCAACATAGAATTTTAAAGAAATTTGAATTGCTAAGACTGAAAGAAAGGATGAGGTCTAAACTCTTATTACCCAAGGATGGCCAGTATCACACAAAATGACATTTATCAGATGTGGTTGAGTATTGTTTACCATTTGATGGGGATTAGTCTCACTTCTCTAAACGAATCTCTGTGAGAGCTGGGACTCAGGATATATTTCAGGAACATATGACCCCATACTACTTACCCAATGACCAATAAATAATTTTTGGTTTAATCATACTGATTATCAACATACCAGCCATCCACATTCTGTGGAAGGTGCAACAGGTAACAGAAGGTGAAATTACTAGGTTACAAAAAAAAAACCACACTTTAACACTGAAGAAAACAAATTCATCTGTCTAGAATTCATCACTGAAATTCTCAGATTTGGCCATGATAACTTACTAAAGTCCTTCTCAATCCCATGATTCATATTCTAACAAAGCTATTCAATTAATGGAAATCTAAAACATAAGAATAAGGAGTATGGCTTATATTTTAAATTTTTATTTAAAATAAACTCTCTTCCTAAGCATAAAACTTATACATGTTCATTGCAGAAAAACTGAAAATAAACAAAATTATGAAGATACTAGAAATAATGCTAGTCCTACTATTAAGAGATAAACACTATTAGTATGTTAATATATATTTCTTTCCTATGTATGTATCTTTTTACTAGAATTGGGGTCTTTCTGCATTTCTATATCTCCTGTATTTTAATTTTTCTGCCTACCATTTTATTGGGAATGTTTTCTCATGAAATATTCTTTAAAATATTTTCTAACTTCAAAACTTTATTATAGTTTAATAAGCTGCATAGTAGAGACTAGAGTCTATAAATATATCACAGTTTACTTAAATATTCCCCTATTTGATGAACATAAAGGTTACTTCTGACTTTTATTACAATGTTGCAATGAACATGGTTTCTGTCACTCTGTTTATTGCTAATGATTTTTTTAAGGTAATTCCTTCCTTAATATAAAACCAGAGTACAAAAACATTCTTAAGGCAGTTAGTTGATACATTCTGACAAAGCCAGAATTAACACTGTATGAAAGAGCTCATATCATATTCATTTTTTTAGATCAGTAGATCTTCAAACTTTTTTGATTATGCATGTCTTTCAGTAAAAAAATTCTAAGCACCCACAATATTACTTATAAATTATATGAGGTTATTAATATGTAACTATATCATATAAATTAGCTAGCCACACAAATTAAAATGAGCTGAGCTAAAAAGCATTAAATAGAATACCTACCTATTTTAACGATAATAATTACTGATAAGAGGAAAACTTTTTGTCAGTGCTTTACATGGTACTTTCACATATAAAATCTTATTTCATCCTCATAAGGACCTTATAACTTAGATGGGGCAGCAAGTATTATCCCTATTTCAGAGTTAAAGAAATCAAAATTCAGGGAGCCAAAATATCTTTTCAAGTCACAAAGCCAGGAATAATAATATTATTAAAATAGTTATTAAGTTCATATTATTTGCCAGGCACTGTTCCAAGTAGTTTACATGTCTGAACTCTTAAAATCTTCATAACAACTAATACAGCAACAAATACTATTGTAAGCTCATTATTACTATTATTTTATCCTCAGGTTGCAGATGAGGAAATGAAGGCACAGAGCAATACTGGGTAGCAAAGGTATCCACTGACAAAATGAAAGGACAAGCTACCAAATGAGAGAAAACATTTGCAAATGACATGAATAGTAAGGGGTTAATACCCAACATATAAAAACAACCCATACAACTCAATTAAAAAAAACACCCAATTAAAAATGGACAGAGGAACTGAAGACACTTTTCCAAAAAGGACATGCAAATAACCAACAGGCACATGAAAAGATGATCAGCGTATCATCAGGGAAATGCAAATCAAAACCACAGTGAGAGAACTCCCTGGCAGTCCAGTGGTTAGGACGTCATGTTTTCACTGCCGAAGGCCTGGGTTCAATCTCTGGTCAGGGAATTAAGATCCCATAAATGACACAGTGTGACCAAGAAAAAAAGGAACAAAACCACAGTGAGATTCCAGCTGCACTTGCTTCTCCTAATGGCTATCATGAAAAAGAACACAAATAACAAAGTTGGCAAGGATGTCATGCAGCCATGGTGGAGGACAGTATGAACGCTTCTCAAAAAACTAAAAATAAAACTTCCATATGACCCAGCAATTACACACCTGGGTACATATCAGAAAAAAGCAAACAAACAAAAAAACCAAAAGCTAAAAACACTAATTCAAAAAGACACATCCACCACAATGATAGCAGCATTATTTATAATTGTCAAGATATGAAAGCAACGTAAGTGTCCATAAACAGATGAATGGATAAAGATGTGATACATATAGACAACAGACCCCCAGCCATAAAAAAGAATAAAATTTTGCCATCTGCAGCAAAATGAATGGACTTGGAGGGCATTATGCTAAGTGAAATTAAGTCAGACAGAGAAAGAGAAATACTGTACGTTATCACTTATATGTGGAATCTAGAAAATACAACAAGCTAGTGAATATAACAAAAAAGAAGCAGACTCATGGATATAGAAATCAAACTAGTAGTTACCACTGGAGAGAGGCAAGTGGGAAGGGGCAATACAGGGGGAGGGGATAAAAAAATTTTTTTCACAATGTACTCAAAAGCGTGATCCGTAAAAGAAAAATCGATAAATTGAATTTCATCAAAATTAAAAACCTTTTCTCTGTGAAAGACCCCACTAAGAGGATTTAAAAAAAAAAACAAGCTACAGACCAGGAAAAAATATTTCAAAACTATATATCCTACAAAGGACTCATATCTGGAATATACAAAGAATTCTCAATACTCAACAGCTAATCCAATTAGAAAATGGGCAAAAGATATGAAGATACATTTCACCAAATTGAATATATACATGGCAAACAAGCATATAAAAAGTTGCTCAACATCACAACCCATTAAGGAAATGCCAATTAAAGCCACAATGAAATTATTAGGACACCTCTGTCCTAATAATGACAGTATCAAAAGCTGGCAAAGATATGAAAAAACTTGATCTTTTATTCATTACTGGTAGAAATATAAAATCATACAGCCATGTTGGAAAATAATTCATTAGTTTCTTACAAAATTAAACATACATATAATACCCAGCATATGGCAATTATCTGAGAGAAAGGAAAATTTATGTTCACACAAATATGTGAACACAAATGTTCATATTAGATTCATTCATAATAGATAAAAACTAGAAACAATCAACATGTACATCAATAAGTGAATGGTTTACAGAAATTTAAATACATTCACACAACGGGATACTACTCAGCAATAAAAAATGACAAACTATTAATACATGCAGCAATTTAGATGAACTTCAAAGACAATTCATTGAAAAAGGCCAATTTTGACAGATCACATATTGTACAAGTTCATATATATAATATCAGGAAATTATGAAAATGAGGGTGAGAGTGGTAGTTGTGACTATAAAGGGAAGCACAAGGAAGACCCTTGTGGTGATGGAATAGTTCTTGATTGTGTGGGGTATTAGATGGATCCACATACATGATAAAATGGCACAGAATTATACATATACATTATGCCAATGTCAATTTCCTTGTATGATATTGTGTTATAACCACTGAAGGAAAACTGGGGTAAGAATATATGATATTTCTGTAATATCTTTACAATTTGTGTGAATACATAATTATTTACAAGTAAAAATTTAAAAAGTCACGGTTATCTTGTTGTTATTATTCATTTCCTTTCATTATTGTTACTGAAAGTAATTTTGCTGTTTAGAAGACCTGGAACAATAAAAAATGACCCATTCTAATTACCAAATATTCTAGGTATGCCACTAAATATACTAAAAGAAATTAATGAACTTATCTGCCAGAAGACATGTACAAGAATGTCCACAGCAGCTTTATTCATAAGGGTCCAAAACTAGAAATACATGAAATGCCTATAACCTGGAGAATGAATAAACTGTGGCATATTTATACAATGGGATGCTAAAAGGAAGAAGAAGGGGAAGCAGAGGAAGAGGAATAATTTCATCTTGCTTATATATACATTAAAGCTTCAATTATATTTGAAGTAATGGGGCATAATTTAGTATCCTTGATCAAAATTTAATCCTGGCCTTTCACTCTTATAATGAATTTAAACTATATTTATATTGCAGTTCTGTTAGAAGTACTGCATTAAAAAACACTGAAAACGGTTTGCTTTCAAGTAAATTATGGTAGTCTCCCTTATCCACCATTTCACTTTCCACAGTTTCTATTACCCACGGTCAGCTGTATTCTGAAAACATTAAATGGAAAACTCCAGAAGTAAAAAGTTTAAAAGTTTTCAATTACACATTGTTCTTAAGTGTGATGAAATTTTGTACCACCCAGCTCCATTCTGCTTGGGATCTCCAACAACTGACATCATCTGTTCCTGACGTTCAGTCATCAACATCGTCACAGATCAATGATCCAGGATCACCCAAAGCAGGTGACCTGCAGTCAGGTCAATAGCCTAATGCTACATCACAATATGAGGCTTCCCAGGTGGCGCCAGTGGTAAAGAACCTGCTTAAGAGGCTTAAGAGACCTGAGTTTGAGCCCTGGGTCAGGAAGATCCCCTGGAGAAGGGTATGGCAACTCATTCCAGGATTCTTGCCTGGAGAATCCTATGGATAGAGGAGCCTGGCAGGCTACGGGCCACAGGGCCACAGAGTCAGACAACTGAAGTGACTTACACACACACACACACGCACATCACAATACATCATTCATCTTACTTGCCATGTAGACATTTTATTAATCTCATATCATCACAAGAAGAAGGGTGAGTATAGTACAATAAGATATTTTGAGACACACAGAGAGAGAGGGAGACCACATTCACAAATTTTATTAGAGTATATTGTTATACACTCCATTTTATTATCCACAATTGTTACTAATCTCTGAAATGTAACTAATTTATAAATTAAACTTTGTCATAGGGGTGTATAGGAGAAAAACACAGTGTATACAGAATTCAGTTTCAGACATTTACTGGGGATCTTGGAATGTATGCCCCATGGATATCATGGGCTACTGTTGCAGGATATAACTATTTCTTCTAAAATTCTAATTAATTCATCTAACTAGCAAGGTATACAACATGAAGTTGTATACTCAGTTATATGAGATTTCTTTATGAAATCTTTATAACTGTTACCAAATTAATAAGCATTTTAAGAGTCCAAACCACTTATGAAACTTCATTTTTCTTACTGTGTAATAAAGAAAAAAAAAAAAAACATTTACTAGAAAGTGGGAAATATACTAACGGTCCGTTGAAATTCACTTCCTAGTTTCCCCTTTGCCCCTTACAGCATTTTCTCCTCCAGTAGCCAGCAGGGAGTATCTAGATCCTAACAAAGACAGGCAGTGAGGCTGTGCTTTATGTGGGTTACAGACAAGTATAGATCAGGTGCATCCACAGAAAGGGTATGAGAAAGTCTTAGAATCCCTAGCTGGGCTGATTGGTGAAGGTATTTCTTTCCTGAAGTCAGTCAGTAAAGGCTGGAAGGGGTAAATACTTCTTCACATGCAAACATAGCCATACAAGTCTTCAAAGAAAACAAAAATGAAGGAAAATATACACCAACAAAGGAATACAATGCTTTTCTAGTAACCAATTCTAAAGAAATAGAGATATACAAACTACCTGCTAAAGAATTCAAAACAATTGTTTTTAGGAAGATCAGCGAGTTAGAATACTGATAGATGACTCAACAGAATCAGGAAAACAACATAGGAACAAAATGAGAAGTTCAATAAAGATAGAAATCGTCAAAAAGAACCAAACTGAAATTCTGGAGCTGAAAAATACAATGCATGAAAAAAAAAAATCCAAAAGATAGCATCAATCTCAGACACGAACAAACAAGAGGAAGAAAAAATCTGAGAATTCAAAGACAGAAGGGCCAAATGGATAAAAAACAAGATCCAATAATCTGCTGCTTATAACAGACCTGCTTCAGGTTTAAGACTACATGGCTTTAAAGTCAAGGGATGGAGAAAGATATTCTATGAAAGTAGAAACTAAAAGAGAGCGGAAGCAGCTCTCTTAGACAAAATAGACCTTAACTCAAAAGATGTAGCAAGAGACAGGGTCAGTTCATCAAGAGGACGTGACAATTATAAAGTCATCCCTTCCTACCTGTAGCAGATTCATTTGAGGATCTGCCACAGATAACAAAATCCACAGATGCTCAAGTTCTATAGTCAACCTTCCATATCCATGGTTCCACATCTGCAGATTTAACTAATCCCAGATCATATAGTACTACATTTACTGGGAGGAAAACACATTTAAGTGGATCTTCAGAGTCTGTGTTGTTCGAGGAGTCAGCAGTATATGCAGTCAATATCAGAGCACTTAAATATGTTAAACAAAGACTAACAGATATAAAGGGAAAAATAAACAGCAGTGCAGTAATAGTAGGAGACTTCAATATTCCATTTTAGCAGTGCATAGATCATCAGGACAGAAAATCAATAAGGAAACAACAGATTGAAGTATACTTTAGATCAAATGAATCTAACACACGTACACAGAATATTCCATCTACTAGAATACATAATCTTCTCAAGTACACATGGAGCATTCTCCAGGATAGATCACATGCCACGTCACAAAAAAGTCTTAAATTTAAAAAGATTGAAATAATGTATCTTTTTTTTTTTTACCACAATGGCATAAAACTAGCAATCAATAACAGAAAGAAAGCTGGAAAAATTAACAGATGTGTGGAAATTAAAAAAAACACACTTCTGAACAACCAATGGATCAAAAAAGAAATCAAAGGGGAAACAAAAAAAAATCTTAAGTGAAAATGGAAATACAACATATCCAAAATTATGAGATGCAGCAAAAGCTCCTTTAAGAAGGAAGTTTATTACAATAAACACCTATATTAAGAGAAAAGAAAGATCTCAAAAATCTGACTTTAAACTTCAAGGCATTATAAAGAATAAATTAAGCCCAAAGTAATCAGAAGAAAGGAAATAACAAAGATCAGAATGGAAGTAAATGAAACAGAGACTACAAAAATGATAAATATATCAGTGAAACTAATAGCTGTTTTTTCAAAGAGGTAAAATTGACAATCTTTAGCTGAACTACCTAAGAAAAGAAGATTCAAATAAATAAAATTAGAAATAAAAGAGGAAACTTTACAACTGATACTGTAAAAATACAAGGGATCACGAGAGACTATTATGAACAATTATATGCAAACAAATTAGATAATCTTAAAAAAAAAGGATTGATTCCTAGATACATATAACCTACCAAGACTGAATCATGACAAAACAGAAAATCTGAAAAGACCAATAATGAGTAAGGAGACTGAATCAGTAATCAAAACTCCCAAAAAAGAAGCCCAGGACCAGATGGTTTCACTGGTGAGCTCTACCAAACATTTAAAGAAGAATTAATACCAACCTTTCTCAAATCCTCCCCCAAAAAAGGAAAGAGAACACTTCCAATATCCCTGATGAACACAAATGTGAAAATCCTCAATACAATACTAGCATATTAGAAGAATCACATACCATAATCAAGCACAATTTATCCTTGGGATGCAAGAATAGTTGAGTATATGCAAATCAGTAAATGTGCCACATCACATTAACAGAATGAAGGATAAACATTATATGATCATCTTAATAGCTACGAAAGAAATTTGACAAATACATGATAAAAAAAACTCTTTCTCAACAAATTAAGTGTAGAAGGAATGTAGCTCAACACAATAAAGGCTATATATAACTAGCACACAGCTAACACCATGTTCAAAAGTAAAAACTTGAAGGCTTTTTCTTAAAATCAGGCATAAGACAAGGGTGCCCACTCTTGCCACTTTTATTCAACACAGTACTGGAAATCCTAGCCAGAACAGTTAGGCAAGAAGAAGAAATAAATGTATCTAAAATGAAGAAGTGGAAGTAAAACTGTCTGTTTGCAGATGACATGATCTTACTTTATATATACAGAAAACCCTAAAGATTCCATCAAAAAGTGTTAGAACTAATCAGTGAATTCAGTAAAGCTATAGGAATTGAAATTAATGAACAGAAATCAGTTGCATTTTTATACACTAAAAATGAACTACCTGAAAGAGAAATTAAGAGAACAATCCTATTTGCAATAGCTTCAAAAACAATAAAAATAGGAATGAATTTAAGCAAGGAGGTTAAAGATCTGTACACTGAAAATTATAAGCTACTGATGAAAGAAACTGAAGATTCAAATAAATGGAAAGATATCCTTTGTCCTTAGGTTGGAATATTGTTATTAATAAAATGTCCTTACTACCCAAAGTGACCTACATTCAATGCAATCCCTATCAAAATTCCAATGGCATTTTCACAGAAACAGAAAAAAATCCTAAAATTTCAATTGAATTACAAAAGATCTCAAATAGCCAAAGCAATCGTGATAAAGAGGAACAAAGCTGGAAGCATCACACATTTGATTTCAAACTATGTTACAAAGCTATGATAATCAAAACAGTAATGATAGTGGCATAAAAACAGATGAATAGAGCAATACTCAGTTGGTAAAGAGTCTGCCTGCAAAGAAGGAGACCCCGGTTTGATTCCTGGGTCAGGAAGATCTGCTGGAGAAGGGATATGCTACCCACTCCAGCATTCTTGGACTTCCCTTGTGGCTCTGCTGGTAAAGAATCCACCTGCAGTGTGGGAGACCTGGGTTCAATCCCTGGGTTGGGAAGATTCCCTGGAGAAGGGAAAGGCTACCCAATCCAGTATTCTGGCCCTAGAGAAGTCCATGGACTGTATAGTCCATGGGGTCGCAAAGGGTCGGACATGACTAAGCGACTTTCACTTTCAGAGCAGTGGAACAGAACAGGGGGCCCAGAAAGAATTCCATGTATCATATATATGGTCAACCAGTCCTTTATAAAGAGGCCAAGAACACACAATGGGGAAAGGACAGTCTCTTCAATAAACAACCTTGGTAAAACTCGATGACCATAGGCAAAAGAATAAAACTGGATCACCATTCACAAAAATTAACTCAAAATGGATTAAAAACTTAAACATTAAAACCTGAAACTGTAAAATATTTAGAAGAAAACATAAAGGAAAAGTTCCTTGACATTGGTCTTGACAATGATTTTTTGGATAAGACACTAAAAGCAAAGGCAACAAAATAAAAAACAAACAAGTGGGACTATACCAATTATTAATAAAAAGTTTCTTCACAGAAATGGAAACAACAAAGTAAAAAGGCAACCTACAGAATGGGAGAGAATATTTTCAAATCATGTATCTACTAAAAGGTTAATATCTAAATATGTAAGAAACTCACATAACTCAATAGCAAAAAACAAATAATCTGACTACAAAAATGAACAAAAGCCCTGAATAGGCATTTTTCCAAGAGACATACAAACGGCCAACAAGTATGTGAAAAGGTACTCAGCATCACAAATCACCATAAAAATGCCAATCAAAGCCACAATGAGATTATCACCTCATACCTGTTAGGATGGCTATTACAAAAAAAAGATAAAAGAGATGACAGATGTTCGCAAGGATGTAGAAAAAAGGACACCTTTGTACACTGTGGTGGAAATACAAATTGGTAGAGCCATTATGAAAAACAGTATGGAGATCCCTCAAAAATTGAAACTAGAACTACCATATGGAAACAAACTGTTTACTGAGGTATGAATGGATAAAGAAATTGTGGAATGGAATATTGTGCACCCAGTCATGTACGACTCTTTGTGGCCCCATGGACTGTAGCCCACCAGGCTCCTCTGCCCATGGAATTTTCCAGGCAAGAATACTGGAGTGGGTTGACATTTCTTACTCCAGGAATGGAACATTACTCAGCATACAAAAGAAAATTCTGCTCTTTGAGACAACATGGATGAACCTGCAGGATATAATACTAAGTGAAATAGGCTGGACAGAGAAAAACAAATACTGTATGATCTCACTAACCGTGGAATCTAAGGGGGAAAAAGGTTTGACATATAGAAACAGAGAGTAGAATGTCAGTTCTCAGGGGCTAGGGGATCGGAGAAAACGGAAGATTTGCTCAAAGGATATAAATTTTCAGTTATAAGATGAATGAATAAGTTTCGGGGATCTAGTATAGAGTATGCTTATTTAACTTATATGCAGAGTACATCATGAGAAATGCTGGGCTGGATGAATCACAGGCTGAAATCAGGATTGCTGGGATAAATATCAATAACCTCAGATACGCAAATGACACCACCCTTATGGCAAAAAGTGAAGAAGAGCCTCTTGATGAAAGTGAAAGAAGAGGGTGAAAAAGTTGGCATAAAGCTCAACATTCAGAAAACTAAGACCATGGCATCTGGCATTTGCAATCACTTCATGGCAAATAGATGGGGAAACAGTGGAAACAGTGGCTATTTTGGGGGGCTCCAAAACCACTGCAGATGGTGAGTGCAGCCATGAAATTCAAAGACGCTTACTCCTTGGAAGGAAAGTTATGACCAACCTAGATAGCATATTAAAAAGCAGAGACATTACTTTGCCAACAAAGGTCCATCTAGTCAAGGCTATGGTTTTTCCAGTGGTCATGTATGGATGTGAGAGTTGGACTATAAAGAAAGCTGAGCGCCGAAGAATTGATGCTTTTGAACTATGGCGTTGGAGAAGACTCTTGAGAGTCCTTGGACTGCAAGGAGATCCAATCAGTCCATCCTAAAGGAGATCAGTCCTGAGTGTTTATTGGAAGGACTGATGTTGAAGCTGAAACTCCAACACTTTCGCCACCTGATGCGAAGAACTGACTCATTTGAAAAGACCCTGATGCTGGGAAAGATTGAGGGCAGGAGGAGAAGGGGATAACAGAGGATGAGATGGTTGGATGGCATCACCAACTCAATGAACATGAGTTTGGGTAGGCTCCAGGAGTTGGTGATACACAGGGAGGCCTGGTGTGCTGCAGTTCATGGGGTTGCAAAGAGTAGGACACGACTGAGCAACTGAACTGAACTGAACTGAATGTAGAGTATGGGGACTATAGGTAGTAATACTATATTGTATACTTGAAATATGCTGAGAATAAATCTTACGCATTATCACCAGAAAGCAAACAGACAAAACTTTTTAGTGCAATGATATATGTATAATTACCAAGATTTAAATGTACAACTGCTGTGCCCTGTTAGGGCTACACTTTACTGTAAATCAGTCTTCCTAAATAATTTTTAATATACCAACTTCAGATTCTATGTGTATGTTTTTCTGACATCATTACCTGAATTGCTGGTCTAGCTTTTCAGCCACAAAATCCTGTCTCTCTTTTTCTTTCTTCTCTCTTAATAGTCTTATTTTATCTCTCATTCTATCTTTTTTCTCCTCAATTGTTTCTTCTTTCAATTGCATTTCAGTAAAATACTCATTTTCTTCTGATGCTAAAAGTTCACGTAACCTAGGTTCACAAAACAAAATGACAACAACAAGCAAAATAATTAAAACTGTCATGCTATATGCACCATTTCACTAATTGATTTTTATTTTGTTAAATTCAATTTCAGAAGTATATGTTCAGTCATAAATTTTGTAAGAAGGAAAGGTCATTACAGCACTCCATAAAATGAGTTGTCACCTAAAGCAAGAGACTAATCTACACCACATTTTATTTGATCATGTACAGATGAGATATGCGATCTGTATTTCAACAAAAAAAGCAAAATGAGCAAGATTTTTATTATAACGACAAAATATGATACAATATGTTCTTTTGATTTCTATCAATAGGTTATCACAAGTGAAAATTTATTTTAAAAATAAGCTATTGGTTTGGTAGGAATAAGAATAGCTCAGCCATGATCCTTACTATAAAAATTCACTTGATTTTTGATTGGTCACTCTCAGACTCTAGTTTCAGGAATGTCTCAGAGTCTGGATTAGCCAGTTTTTAAGCCTTACTTATTTCGTCTTTCTTCAGTGTTGATGATAAACCCTTGCATGGCATCCGTGACTCTTGCTTTCACAAGACTGTCCACAAACTTTCGGTCATTGTGCTGGTCCCACTCAGTTTTCAAGCGATCCCGCTCGAATGACTTAATGGAGGCCAAAATAGCATGATGTTTCTGATGACTTTGTTGGATTCTTTCCAGATGATGCTCAGCTCCTTGGCCTTTGGGAGGCTTGGCTCTCTGGAACAACAACAAAAAGCAAGTATCACTTATGATAGACCCAAAATCAACTGCATATTTTCAATTAATCCACCAATACTCGTATTAAACAAAACTTGGTATATAAAACTAATATATCCTGCTATAACTGTAAACAACTTAAGTGTCTAAGATGTAATTTGTTTGATTCTTTGAAACCTGTACCTAAGATGTCATCAAATCAGTCTCAAATACTTCTCAAATGTCATTTAAATAAAAGTTCATGGAATTATAGAAGTTAAAATTTTGAATGGGACTCCAGAGATTAGCTAATCAAATCAGAGACTTAAGTTATTTGCACAAAGTGCTCTAAGTAGTTAGGGCAGAAATGAGTAGAACAAGAATTAAAGGTCTTCTAATTCCTGACCTTAATCTTGTCACCCACTATCCCACCTTGCTTTTCATGGCTCTGACAACATAGTTACCACCATCAAAATTCTTTCAATTAAAATAAACTACTAAGTATATAGGATATACACAACAAGTTTTGACAGTGAGATATCCTTTACTAAGAAGGAAGCAAGGAAGACAGAAAGGGAGGAAGGGAAAGAAAGAAAAGGAAAAAAAAAAAAACTAATGGCAGAATTTGATTCCTATTTCTACTGTCCCCAGAAGTTTAATGCAAGAGCTGTGATCCTGACATTCTGGGATAACTTGAATTTCTGTAAACATGTTCATTTTATACAAACTTTCACCAAAAAGTTGGAAATGCATACACCATTGTGAATAAATATTGACACATTTGCTAAAATCATATGGACTATATCTTTTTTATTTCTTCATTGCTACCATGAAGCCTGCCTACCAGCATCAAGTTCTCAATATGAATCAAGAGGAAAAATGAATGAATGAAACTGTTCATGGGT
The DNA here is from genome assembly GCF_023699985.2 of Odocoileus virginianus. NCBI lineage: Eukaryota > Metazoa > Chordata > Mammalia > Artiodactyla > Cervidae > Odocoileus > Odocoileus virginianus. The sequence goes on along the minus strand of NC_069695.1, from coordinate 10,150,526 downwards.
GGGCTTGATGTGACTCCTGCCCCTCCTGGGGCCACCATGAAACCCATGTTTTTGAGCTTTGTATTTTCAGCCAGGTTTATCAAGTCACCCTTAGGTGAGAAGTCAGACTCTGGTGTGCTGATGCACCTTAACAAAGGCTTTAACTCGTTGCAGAGAATCAGTCTGATCATTTACACTGAGAGAATCATTGTCTGGATTACCAGAAGACTTGGTAATTGAAACTTGGTAAAGGAGTCTCTAAGGAAAGGAAATCAACATTTGAAGACAGCCTCATGACAAGATTCAAGGTTCAGGCTATACATATGGGTGCCTAGAATAGTTGAACAAGATAATACAAAGCTGAGGTAGGTTGGAGACAGAAGGTGATGGCGAAGGTTACATCATAGAAAGCAGCTAGCTCATACTGAAATTATTTAAAGCCTAGATTTAGTTAACAAACTACTGTTCTCTAATATGTATGGCATCCTATGAACGCAGATTCAGTGATAACAAAGCAGAGTTGGGTCAAGGCTGCACCCTGAGCAGGACACACTCAGGCTCCGAGTAGACAGGCGGGCTGAGAGCAGGAACCAAGTGCCAAGGCCATCAGGAATCAACCGTCTTAAGTCATCAGGGCAAGAGTCAGGCTCTGAGGCACATTTTGACTAAAGAGGAAATAGCAGTGGAGGGCAGCGAGAAACAGACTGAACAGTAGCAGGGAATTAGGAAGCCCTTTAAGGCTGTGGCATCCTGGGTAGGAAGGACTTTGTGGTCAGGGAGGACCCCGTCTCTGGATGAATAAAGTATGATCTGGAGTTCCCTAACAAGATGGTGCCAATCCATGCAGTCTCAGTATTATGTGCTCAAAACCTGTACTGTTTAACAGAAAAATAATATAAACCAGATCTCCAATTTAACATTGATGCAGCTGTATTTTAAAAAATAAAGAGAAACAGGAGGAATTAATTTTAATATATTTTTATTTAACCAATATATCCAAAATATTATTATCTCAATACGTGACTCTAGGCATATTACAAGTGCTCAAATTTGTGGCCACCATACTGGACACTGCAACTCTTAAACCATGCTAAAATCAAAATAAAGGGTTTCACAACTACCCTGTACTTTCAAGGTGACCGAAAGCTTTTGTTACTGTAACATCTCAAATTAGTTTCTACTATTACAGTTTAATGTCTTAAAGAATAACATCTTACAAGACTAGGTTTGAGTCTGGCCTCTACTGATAACTGTGTGATCTTGAGCAAGTTACTTAACCTCTTTAAGTCTCAGTTTTCTCACCTGTCAAAAAGAGCAAAACAAATAGCTCTCTTAAAAAAAATTATTTCAAGAAGTAAATAACTAGGTCCCTAGGAGGCACTCACCAAACAGCTGCTCCTTTTGCTGTTTCATTACTTCAGACATTACATATTTCACCACCTTCTCTTGAAGAAATTGTTTAGCATTCAAGTCTCACCTCTGGTGGTTTTAACTCTTCTCCCATCACGACTCTACAACCTCTAACATCCACACTTCTTATCACACTCTGACATCTGAGATACACCAGGGCTGACCTTTTCCCTTTCCTCTTTCTTCTTCTATAAACATAAAATATTCAGTAGGCCTGCTTCTCTGGTTTGGTGGTAATTTGGTGGAATGGAAATCCTTATTGGTTTCCGACACAAGGAATGTCACCTGACCAGTAGCCCAGCTGAGCTCAGGGTTCAGATACAGAACCCAAAGTACATCCATTACTGTCCCTCATAAAGAAAATAATCATCACCTTGAACCCTACAGACTGTAAAAGACTCCAGTCTACTCATTTCCAAACCCAGATCCTACAGTCCCTGGACCTAAAGAAGAGGGAGCAGGTCTATAAATTAACTGACAACTGCTTTGTGCATTACAGGGCACAATAAAACTGTATTTTTCGTGGTCTCTGCTCTTTCTTCCACAGCGTGCTAACACAGACAATACGGCACACCGTTATCAACCGTGCTGGCACACTGCGTTAATCTTTAACGGTTTTGTGCGTGAGCGAGTTGTTTCTGCAATTAGATAGCAACTTGAAGGCAAGGATCAAACTTTCAGAGAAAGCGAAATCTCCCAGGGCCAATGTATTCACCCCTGTACCTTCCACAGAGTTGTGCACACAGCAGGGACTCAAGTGATACCTCTATCGGTGCTTAACTACACATGGAGGTTTTCTAGCCTGTGGAAACTAGAGTGTAGAAGCAAAGGAATGCAGGTGCATGGACCAACTGTCCGAGGTTCCGAGCGGCGCTCAGCAAATTCTGCAGCACACAGTGTTCCCCTGGCCTCCTACCACCACCACTGCCTTAAAGGCAACCAACCTCCTATTCCCAGGCCTGCAAGTATGTTTCTGTTATAGTTGAGTCAGCAAAGGAAGGGCCCTAAAACCACTCAAAACCCCCATAGTCCAGCACTCTTCAACAGACTGTTTTCCTAAGCGTACAGAACTAGGCCCGGCCGTACAGCTGAATCACTGCCAGTCCAGACCCCAGATTTCCTGCCACCTGACCCAGCGCCCTTTCCTTGACACACACACTCCGCATTTCAAGGGCACGACCTCTTTTAAAAGTCTTGCAAGATCTTCAACCTTCAAGATCTCCAGTGGTGATTCTCCAAATACATAAACTAAATACAACCGACGCGGGGAGGAAAAGGGTAGGGAGGGACGAAAAGGGTAGGGAGGGACGAAGTACGAGAGCTTTTAGGCAAGAGACCTTTTTCTTCCCTCATTCAAAATTCAAACTACTGCCTCAGGCATCTGCTTCCCTTGAGAGAACCCCTACTGGGTACCAAGGTTAGGTTGGGTCCTGAGATGGGGGAAGATACAGAAAACGGTAGGATCCCAAACACATATCCGTGCTTACCACCATCACCACTTTGGGAGTGGGCCCCTTAACCTCTCTCTGTACGATGCCAAGCCGCTGGCTGTACATTTTGGAGCTCCCTCGGGTCGGGGGCGGTGTCCGCCGCGGTTCCCCAACCACAGGTACCAGCGGGACGAGCTTGTGAGATGCACAGGTCTGGTTGCCAGTGTTGCGCCTCGGGGGTCTAGGGACAGGTGAATGGGACGGAAGTTGGCTCCGTTACCATGGTGACCATAGAAACGGGCACTCGCAACTTCCTCTCGGAGTGGAAGAGCTGAGTCTGCGCAGTCCTCACCCCGCCCTTGGCCAGGCCTCCCGCCGACTTCGCTCCCTTACTGCTAGCAGAAAAGCGCCTCCTTAACCCGAAGTGAAGTCGAAGATTTAATTACATTCCAATTGATTTTGCTATTTATATCCTGTAATGTCTAAAAGCATGAGTAGAGTTAGCGGACACTTTGTAGGATGGTCAAATTTTGAGACCATCTCTAAGTTAACCTTCAGGGCAAATCATCACATGACAACCTTATTCGCGTAGTTCTTTACAGGAATTTAAAGGTATTTTCACACATAAAGCCTTTCAGTCTCACAAATACCTGACTGATGGAACAGCGGGTATTATCCTCATCATACTACTAAAACAAGCTGAGAGAGCCTAACTGGTTTGTCAGCTAACCCAACCAGTAGTGACAAATTTGTTAATAAAACCAGGAAACTAGGGCTTACACTTGAGGAACCCTAGGATGGGGGGGCAGCGGCACGATCTGACTGGGCACAATAAAGACCAGGGCCAGGACGTGGATCAGAATTTCGGTGATCAGGCTCTGGCATTCTGGATCCCAGGCAGAAAAAAAACATAACACAAGTGAGGAAACCTAAAATGGGCCCTCAGCACAGGTGGAGACTACAGCTGAACTTCCGCTCAAGAGCAAACTGGTGAGTGAGTGAAAGTCGAAATCTTGCCCGACTCTTTGCGACCCCATTAACTATACAGTTCATGGAATTCTCCAGGCCAGAATACTAAAGTGGGTAGCCTTTCCCTTCTCCAGGGGATCTTCCCAACCCACGGATCGAACCCAGGTTTTCCGCATTGCAAGCGGAATCTTTACCGAGCCACAAAAAGTGGTAGGTAATACCTAAAAGTCAAATAAGAATGACACTTTGGTACTTCCTGCAATGGAAAGAACACAGAACTTTTAACAGGAAAAAAAATTAGCACCTAGTAGGTCACTGACGTGTAATAACAAAAGCACAACTAGTACTGCGTATCCCAATTTAAGACCGCAATTTACTATAAATCAGCATTCCCTAATCATTTGTAATCCGCCCACTTCGGATTTTGCATGCGGCATGTTTCTAGGTTTGGACTCCATTTCCTGAATTGTTCGTTCAGCCTTTCAGCCACAAAATAACGTCTCTTCTCTTTTGAAATTTTTTAATAATTCTCATTTTTGTCTTTTATCTCCTATAATGCTTCTTCTTTCAACTGAAGTTCGGTAAAATACTCATTTTCATTTACTGCTAAGAGTCTACGTAGCCTGAAACAAAAGAAAGAAAAGAAATTAGACGATCGTCTCCGCTCCCTGAACGGGGTCCTGAGAGCTAGTTGCTGGATCTTCAATTCCCACGGGTGCCTGGCCCGCTGGCTGATCTGGTCTGGTGACACCACACCCTCAGAAGGGCAGTGACGTCCTCAGCCTAGGGGCGGGGTTTGGTAAAAGCCAGATTCTCGGGCGCCCGTTGGGAACCTCCGAGGTCCACAGCCTGGAGGGTCCCATCAACGTGAATTTTCGGCGACACGGGAAGCGGACTCTCGGCGACACCCGGCGGCCCTGGAACGTCCCGGCGTCGGTCCTGAGCTCCTCGCGCTGCGCCCTTACCCCGGGCGTGTCCCGTAATTTAATCCCGCTTCGGTTTAGCCCGCGGAGCCACTGTGAAGAGGGGAGTTGGCTTCCCTCTGCGATGATTCTGGACCGCCTCGGCCCAGGGGAGGCCACGCCCCAGGGACAGGGAGTTGAGGGGCAGCGTCTCTCCAGCCTGGCCGGAGGACCAGGGTCCGGGCGCCAGCGCCCCCTGGTGAGCGTATTCAGAGGGTGGCGGGACCGGCCCTGGCACGACGACCAAGTCTCAAACTCCAGGGGGCTCTACAAGTGATTCACCCAAGATCCTTGAACAGAACCTGACCTTGATCTTGCCACCCACTTTCTATACTAGTTTCTCAGAGGCAGTCTATCAGCACTTAAGCACCATTAAGATACACCCCCCCCAAAACACTAAGTATATATAAATCAGTAAACGGGACAATAAAAATCATTTTAAAATAATTTTAAAATAGAATCAGCATAAACTATATTATTTCCAAAGCCTATTGTGCCCCAACAAGGTCACGCAAGGGCTGTCCTCCCAACAGTTTCCTGAATTCTGTATTTTCACCATTAAATTCCAAGATAAAGTTGGAAGTTCATCATTTGTAAATACATATTGATGTATTTAATAAAACTGCATGGACTATTATCTTTTTCATTCCTAAATCTCAGTATTAAGTACAGTGCCTACCACGGGTCAGGTTCTCGATACCTGAATGAATGACACAAAAATAGCCGAGACCAGCAAGTTTTCTCTGGATGGGCTTGGCAGAATTTCTGTACTTGCTGGGGTCACCATGAAATCCATGGTCTTCAGCTTTGCATTTTCAGCAACGCAGCTTTACCAAGTTATCCTCAGGTGAGTTGTGAGACCCTTAGGAGCTGATTCATGGCAGGGTGGCTTTGTAACGTGTCACCTTGACTAGGCTACGTTTCCCAGTATCCCCTTCCCTGCATGCTTCCAGTTAGGACAGGCCACGAGAGATTGTGCGTGGGAACTGGAGGGCAGATGCGAAGCAGCAGCACACTCGGAAGGTTGCTGCAGGAGCACCAGGCACTGTTGCAGTTCACACATGTCATTTATCTGCTGGCTCACCTCGTTGGTATGGGGCAACAGTCAGGCCTGCAGCCAGGCCTGCAGCTGCTCCACCTTCCCCAGGATCTTCTTTCAGCTTTTCTAATTCCTGGACCAGATGCATATTTAACTCTGTGATGAAGGGCACCAGCTTCTTCTGCAGGACACCCACGTCATCGAAGTTGGAGGTGGTGAGAGGCTGACATGGCTTCCAGGCCATCCTTGCAGTTTCCAGCTCGTGCTCGTGGGCGCGAGTGTGTCCTCCGTCTCCCACATTTTACATCCATCTTCCCTTCCCGATTGCCTGCCCTGCAGACTTCAAGCTCCAGCATTAGATGCAAAGACAACAGCCTTATACAGACTGTTCAACCAGCTCCCACAATTGCATAAGACCAAATCACCTACAATAAATTCCTTAATATACATATTTATATACACATATACACATATATAAAATCTTTATATTAGTGCTGCTTTTCTGATTGTATCTTGACACACACGGTAACCACTTTATCTCATGAGTCAGAATGCTATTCTCAAATTACATTTAGGGCATCACTGTCAAAATACCACCAGAATATGAGGATTGGGTGGTTGGATCCTGGGAGGGAGCAGAACAGTATCCAGTCTTGACTCTGGCTGAAATAAGTAGGGTGAGGCAAAGGAAGGAGCAAAGAAGGGGGCAGAGAGCTGTAAATGAGTTAAAGTAGAGCAACGCTCACTTCACTTCTGAATTCTCTCAAGCTGCGAGGCTGGGACTACAGTAAGCAAGGGAGGCACATAGGCTACAAACTCAGGAGGCCGGCACTTAGTCCCAGCCCCATAAAGCTAAGTAATGAATCACACATGTAATCTTTTTGGCACTTTATGAAGAACTGGAAAGTGAGGCAGGGCTGAGCCAAGACTGGCCCTTAGGCGGGACTTGAAGCAGGAGCTCAGACTCCTAGAAGACAGGGGCTGAGTAGAAACCAAGTTCAAAGGTCATCAAGGGACAAGGGAGGTGAGTTGTGAGGAAACAGGAGCCAGGCCAGGAGCTTTCATTCTGTAGACTGCTTTGGCTGAGGATAGGGAGTGACGGTAAGTATCAGCCGTGGGGAAAGATGCCCTTTTGGGTTTGAGGAATCCTATGTGGCACCCAAGGCCTGGGAATAACGCAGTCTCAGGAGCCATGCGTGCTCTGACAAGGTGGCACGATCCACACTGTCTTGGTGTTTCCTATGCCACCCCAGGGGCAGCAGTTTGTAAGGGGTTTATTGTTATGCTTAGAAGAATCCACTTTTATCAGGTTGCTGGAAACTTGTTAATATGACACTATCACACACTACTGGATATAGGTTACAGGTAACAGTTTAGTGGCTTAACTTAAAAACAAGGCTTTTACAACCTGGGCTTGATCTTGGTCCTAGGCTCTATTGATACTAGCTGTTCGAAACTGAACAAGTTATTTAGTTTCTCTGAATCTCATTTTCCCTTCTGCAAAAATGGGCACAATCAATGCCATTCTAAAAAGATGTTTTTGAGGATTAAACCAGGTCCATGGGAGGAACTCAACGAATAGCAGTTCCTTTCCTCATTTATTCACATTACATTCCCAATACATTCCGAACTGCTGTCTCCCTGAGGAAATGTTTAGAGACACTACAAGGTCTCATCCAAATCCATTTAGAATTATGTATGATGATGGCTTGTTTAGGCCGAAGGTGGCTTTAATCACGTCGGCTCTCCCATCCCAGCTCCCCCATCTTTAATATCCACACTTCTTATGACACTCAGGCTCCTGGGGTTTGCACTGGTTGGAGGAGATGCATCAACTTTCTACTCTTTGTCTTCCTTTTCTGCTCATTTCCTCTATAAGCTCAGAGTACTGAACAGGCCTGCTCCTCTGGTTTGGTGGTAGGTTTTCCCAGTTCCTACTGACTCCCACACAAGCCCTGGCAATCCATCTATGGTCCAGTCTCTGAGCAGATCAGTGTTGTCTCTGATAAAGTCGGTCTGTAAATATCACCTTGAGTCCTATAGTCTGCAGAAGCCTCCAGTCTACTGCTTTCTACCTCCAGGTTTTTTAAGGTCCTTGGACCTAGAGAAGAGGGAGCAGGTCTGTATGTTGAATTAGGTTCCCTATGTGCAAAATGAAGCATCACAAAACCATTTCCTACTCTTCCATTTCCCCCTAATTATCCCTTCCCTCTCTTCTACAGTCTTCCATTGCAGACAACATAGCACATCATTACTGTTCTGTTAATATGTAATGATTTCATGCATAGGGGAAATGGCTTCAATACTTGAATTATAAGCTCCCTGAAGGCAGGAATCCTATGTCTCCTGCAAGACAAGCCTCCCGGGGTCATTGATTCACCACTGTGTGCCCAGCAGGGTCTCAATCAGTACTTCAGTACTCGCCCAAGTACAGATGGAGCAGTTTCTGGCCTGCAGACATTAGTCTGCAGGAACAAAGGAATCCAGGGGTTCAGGTCAACAGTTTACGTTGCCCGCCTGGGCTCCGTCAGGGCTCTCATCAGTCCTGCAGGAGGCAGCATTCCCCTGACCTCCTCCCACCAGCCCAGTCCTATAGTCCTCCCACCTCCCTATCCTTCCTTCCACTGCCACACCTGTAGGGACAGTTCTGTGCAGCAGCTGAAACAGTTAATGACCTCAACAGGCTCCAGAAAATCTCAAGAAACACAGCCTGATTCCTTCCACTGAGGATACTCCAGTTGTGTGTGGGCACCAGTCACAAAGCCATCTCAGGACCAGATCTCCTGACCACCCCCCACTGACCAGCCCACCCATTCATCTATTGGAAACTCCACAGGCCTTCAAGACCCCAAATGATGATTCTCTAAATAAGAAATTATAAGTCTGACCCCTGTGGATTTTCTTAAGGATACGGGGGGAAAGCTTTCCTTATCTTCCCTTTTCTTTCCAATCTCAACACAGGGTACCAACTCTTCTCCTGACATCAGCTCCTGTAACCCTCCTCAAGGAGAGCCCTGGCCCAGACCTCAGGAGAAATCTCTAAGGTCCTGCACACATTCCATCACTGATGGTGACCAGAGCAGTCGCATGGGGTCTTTACCTCCCACTATCCCATGTCAAAACGCTGACTGCTCTCATGACTCAGGGCCCACATCTGGCCAGAACCCCCCACTCCATCCCGACCCCTCACAGTGTGGGGCACACCTTGGCAACCAGACTGCTGTGTCCCGGAGGCGGGATCCACCCAGGCTGAAAATCTCCGTGATCTGGGGAAGAATTAACATCAGGGTCACCATGACTGGTGGGCCTAAAGCAGGATCAGGACAGGGTGGGGTGTCCCCCAGCACTGACCACGGGCGTGCCAGCCCCTCCTGCCTCCTCCTCTGGGGCCAAGTCAGAGGTGGAGACATCCTTGTTGTCCTCCTTGTCCTCCTCAGGGTCAGGTGGCTCTTGCTTCACTGATGGCAGGCCTGGGTCTACTGCCTGGGAGAGGTGGGAAATGGGCAGTTGTCAGAAGGGCAGGGCTGGCCTGAGGAAAGTGTCCCTACCAGCCAACCTGTCCCTGTGCTGACACTCCCATTCCGTCACACCTGAGCACAGAAAGACCATCTGTCTACAGACCTTTCCCATTCCTCACAGATTTCCATTTTTCTGTTAACTGGGCAGCAAAGCAGGCCACACTAGTTGCCTGGGGAGGGTGAGGCATCTGTCAGACAGGCGGGATAACTCTGTGAGAGGCTGTAATCAGCACACCTATTACTGTGTTCAAAGAACCACCATCATGGCTCCCCATCACTCTGCTCACAGACCACCCGTCACTGACCCCCACCTTGCTGGGGCAGCCGGGCAGCAATACAGGAGAAGTCAGGATGGCTGTGCCCGGTGTCCAGTCTTCCTGGGCATCCGCCTTCTCTTGCTTCACCTGGGGTAAGGCCACAACCCAACTCAGGCCAGGGCACTGGGCCTCCTGTGTGAAGGAGGATGGCAGCAGACTTGGTCTCAGCGTCCCTGCACGAGGCTGGGTGGGGTTGGGAAGGGCAGGAGAAGGCGGGACCCTCACCTGCAGCCGAGCTTCTGTGGCAGCTGAGGCTGGGCCAGGCACCGGGACGGGGCTGCTCGCACCCTCCCGTAAGAACACAAGGTCAGTGCCAGGTGGGGGCAGCACAAAGCCGCCACCTGCTTCCTCCTTCACGGGGGTCTGGGCTCGGTCTGGTTGAGCTGCGGGTGTGGCCGAGGGAGGCTTCAGGGTCTGACCCAGATGGGGCCTTCGAGTAGAGCCAGGCCGCTTTCGACGAGGGTGAGCTGGGGGTGGCGATGCCCCATCTTCGGACTCTGCCCAGACACTTGGCAGGAGCCGCTTCTGTGAGGAGAGGTGGCATGTTATGGCCACCAGGTACAATACTACCCTGCCCTGATCGATCCACCCAACCCCGTTAGTCTCAGCAGCGAATTTCCTTATGGACAAGCCCCTCATCACAAAGGCTGTGAATCTCCTACTGGCAATGATAGTACCTCCCAGTTTCCTCATTTACCCCAGCACAACATCTGCTAACTGGTGGTAAACCCACTGACCCACCCACCACTCTGAAGCGGCAGGACCCACCTGGCCTGTCCCACTCACCCTCCAGGCCTGCCTGCCCCTCCCAGGCATCGGGTGGCAGGGGGTACGAGGGGGAGACTGGCACTATTCCTCCCACCCACCAGACCCTTCCTGCTACACCCACCATAGCAAACTGCAGGCACTGGCGCCAGCGACACTTCTGGCGCTTCTGGTTGCTGCCCCCAAATTTGGGCTTGTCACAGCAGAAGTCGCAGTGGCCACAGTCCATCCGCCGCAGGCAGGCTGCACAGGCCCCACACTTGCGGTTCTGCCGACGGTTTGTGTAAGGCTGCTGGGAACAGGGGGTTTGGGGGCTGTCACTAGGATAGTGACAGTGCTGTTCCTGTTACTCATCCACCAGCCCTGCTGGAGGGAACTGGTTCGACACTAGTCTTAGCCTGGCTCCCCACTAGTCACACCTCCGTGTCTGCGAGTCCAGCACCAGGCAATATCACTGTACTGGAAAGCCCTTGATACCATGAGGACGGCGGCTGCTTCAACACGGTATCCATCGCTCTATCTGCTGGTCCCCCACTAGCTACCAAGATAACGTCTCTGACCCCCGCCTCCAGCAGAATTTTGCAGATGCTCCATTAGCTCCCATCACTGCGCCTGGTCATCCTATGTGGACTTCGGGCACTGTGCCAGCTTTTCCTCTGCAAGCCCCATCAGAGCGTTGGTTCATCTGACACCAGGTCCTGTGACTGCACCTGGGGATCCCATATTAGTTCCTACCCCACTGTATGCTCAGCCCATACTAGTGTCCATCACTGTGCCTTACTACTCCCCTATTAGGCCCATTGCAGCTTCTGCTTCTGTGGGATAACCAAGCGCCCTGGGAGAGTCTAGGCTTATTCAGGTAGGGTGAGGCCACTCACTAGCTCGTCCTCGTCTACACAGTAATAGATGAATTCAGCAGGTGGCGAGGGGGCCAGGGCTCTGGGGTGCTGCAGAGGCAAACGGGGTGGGGTCAGGGCAGGTAGTTGGTGAGGCTACGGTTGTGCCGTCCCCCTGCCCACCAGGGCCTCACCAGCTCTGGAGACTCTGGAGGCTGCGGTGGAGGAGGTGGAGGCAGAGGCGGTGACTGGGCTCGGGGTGGACGCCGCCGGGGCACCACCTTGGAGTCGCAGCCTCCCCTGCGGCGGCCATGTTTACCCTGAGAGAAAGGCAGAAGGCAAGTTCAGGCTTGGTGGCACAGGCAGACAGAAAGCATGCGAGGGGAACAGGCAGGCAGAGTGTGGGCTGGGGCACTCACAGCAGGGGGAGCCACAGCGAGGGGAGGGCGTCGTTGACATCGCTGATGGTGGCGACGGAGGCGGTGAGCAAGGTGCTGGCAGACAGGGGCAGACAGGGGCAGGCAGGTGGAGCCAGAGAGGTGAGTGTGAGGTGGGCGAGAAAAGAAAACATGAGGTGGGCAAGGCCAATTGGAAAGAAGGAAGCAGGAGCAGCTTTAACAGCAGAGTAAGCTCTGCCCCAGCCCCCACCTGCACCCCCCACTCTGACTTACCCGGAGGCAGCGCCGCTGGACGCACTTCCACTGGCGCCGGAGCCCAGGGCGGGGAGGGCGAAGGCAGACTCGACAGCGGCCACAGTCCTCTCGGGTCTGACAGCCCCGGCACACGCCACACCCTCGGCTCTGTGGGGGCCGGAGGTGTGAAGCGTGGGGCCAGGGCTGAGGGCCAGGAGCATGGGTGAGCTTTGGGCCCACCCCACCTGCCTGACTCACCCTTTCCACAATGCGGAGGCACCGTCTTCGCTCACACTTGCAGAACAGCCCCGAGGCCACATCGCGGGGCAGCTGCAGGAGGCAGGTGGAGCAGGCCCCGCAGTCTTCCTTCACCTGGCAGGCCGTGCACTCCCCACAGCCCACACGCTGCCAGGAACGGTGGGGCAAGGTCACGGGTCCAGGCGGAGCGGCTCCAGGAGCACCGCCCCTCACGTGTCTGCTGACCCCACATTAACCCCCATCACCACGTCTTCGGGTCCCCGTCTGCCTCATCGCTGTGGGTAACTAGGGATGAGCCGCCACCACCACTGCAGCCGGAAACGCCGTCTACTCCCCTGTGACCCTGACCAGTGTCGACTGACCAACTTCCATCACTGTCGACTGCCTGCAGCTGGCTCCCTACAAAATGACCCTGACACCTGTGGGTCCATCACTGTTCCTTCGGACACTGGACTCTGACCAGCCGCCATCACATCCTGCTCCCACCGCACACTTGTGAGGAGGAAGTAGGCTGTGCTTACCTTAAACATCCTCTGCTCCCGATTGAAAGCGATTCTCTGTGCTATGGGGAGGGAGAAAGAAATGTGAAAGGAGCACCAGGTACCTGACCTCATGACTCCCTCTGGCCTGTCACCTACCATCAGCCTCTAGCCAGGTATCTGTGTGCCAGGCTGACACCTAGGCTGCTCCAGCTCTACCTCCCAGTGCCCCAGGGGCTGCTCACCTCGGCAGTCCTTGCACAAAGTCTTGAGCCGCTGCCTTCGGGTACCATCTCCTGAAAAGCTGATTCCACAGTTCTCACAGCACCTAGGATGGGAAACGTGGGTGTGGGGCCCTGAGTGTACACCCAACCACAACCCTCATGGACTTGACTCTAGCCCAACACTCACCCAGGTGCAGGAAGTGAAGCTGGGACTGTGTCAGTGTCAGCCTTGGTGTCATCCCTTGGTGCCTCCTTCCTGACTTCACTCTTCTGAGGTCCAACCTGACACTTCCGAGCCTTGGCTGGCTTCGAAGGCTTCTTCCGCTTCCTGCTGGTGATGGCCAAGGAATGAGCCTGGAAATGAGAGCAAGGGCAGGAAGGACAGAGACCCGTGGGTGGGTGTCAGAGGAGGCTCAGCACCTGTGCCCGAGTACTCCACACCGTACAGTACCTTGGGGGATGGATAGCAGAGGACGCCTTGTTTGAAGTCAAAGAGGGTGAGATCACATGCAGGGCCCAGGTATCGGGTCAGCTCAACTTTGCTTCGGATCCTGTCTCCTGTGGGGCTGAGGATGGGCCAGGACAGGTTGGTACCTAGCTGGAGCCACTGCCACTCCACCCATACGACCCTCCCACAGGGCTGATGACCAGGCCTGTAGAGCTGGTGGGATACAGGAAGCAGCCTGGGATCAACCTATGAACCCCAACCAAGAAACTACCCCAAGTAACTCCAAACAGCAGGAATATAGAAGGTGTACAAATGCCAGCATGTAGACAAACATCAATAAATAATACAAATGTAAACAGATGTGCACAGATTTATAATGTGTGCCACTACTGGGATTTCACATAAGTGACGGGAAATACAAATAGCAACACAAATAAATTAAATAACATACATGTATAGCATTATATACTACATACGCAAAATTTATACAAGGAAAAAACATGTTTTAAACATAGCTGGCTCCTGAACAACACATATATAAACTGCACAGGTTCACTTACACATAAAATTTTTTTCAATAAATATATTGAAAAACTTTTTGGAGATTTGTGGCTATTTAAAACAATTCGATGAATCATGTGGTCTAGAGATATTGGAAAAATTAAGAAAAAGGTGTGTCATGAATGTATAAAATATATGTAGATACTAGCTATTTTATCATTTACCACCATAAGATATATATATGAAGTCTATTATAAAAAGTTAAAATTTACCAAAATATGTACACAAATACTTAACATCATATGTGGCACCATTTGCAGTCAAGAAAAACATAAACAGAAGTAAAGATGCAGTATTACATCATAACTGCACAAAATTAACTGTAGCACATATCATACTACTATAATCATCTCACAGCTACCTCCTGTTGCTGCTGCAGTGAGCTCAGGTGTTGCAAGTATTTACTTTAAATGGCATGGAAGGCTAATCATCTGAGTGAGAAGTTTGTTTCTCCATAAAATTGAGCATCACAGTAGAAAGTGACCTCTTGCAGTGGTTTTTCTCATGTCATTTTCATCATATTTAGTGCAATACTGTAAGCTTTTAATAACACCTAGGGACCCGTAACAAAGTGTCACTTGTGATATTGGAAGTGCTCCCAAGAAGCAGAGAAAAGTCATAACATTACAGGAAAAAGCTGAATAGCTTGACATGTACCGTAGATTGAGGTCTGCAGCTGTGGTTGCCGCCAATTCAAGATTAATGAATCCAGTATAAAGTGAAAATGAAAGTGTTAGTCACTCAGTCGTGTCCGACTCTTTGTGACCCCATGGACTACAGCACACAAGGCTCTCCTGTCCATGGAATTCTTCAGGCAAGAATACTGGAGTGGGTTGCCATTTCCTTCTCCAGGGGATGTTCCTGACCCAGGGATGGAACCTGGGTCTCCTGCATTGCAGGCAGACTCTTTACCATCTGAGCCACCAGGGAAGCCATCCACGGTTAAGGACTATCATTTTAAAAAAAAAAAGGAAGAAAAACAAAGGGAATTCAGGCACTGTTGCTGCAACTATGCCAGCAGCTCAAAAACCTTCTACTTTTTGCAAAATGTTTTTATCTTGTACTGAAAATGCAGCTTTTATGTGGATGCCTGATTGCTATAAGAAAGTCATACCTATAAATATAACAAGATTTGAGAAAAAGTCAAGTCATTATATGACAATTTAAAGCAAAAGGAAGGTGAAGGCTCTAAAACTGGGTAATTCAATGCCAGCAAAGGATAGTTTGGCTTAACAAAAGTCAAGATAACAGAAAAAGCGGCTTCTGCTAACCAGGAGACAGCAGACAAGTTCCCAGACGCCACTAAGAAAATCACTGAGGAAAAAGGCTATCTGCCTGAACAAAGTTTTAATGGAGATGAAAGTATCGTATTCTGAAAAGAGGAAAAAAAAAAAAAACGGTGCAAAGGACATTTATTAGTAAGAGAGAGAAGTGAGCACCAGAATTTAAGGCAGGAAGCGATAAAATAACTCTACTGTTTTGTGCAAATGCAGTCAGGTTTACGATCAAGACTGCCCTTATTAATAAAGCTGTTAACCCTCAAGCCTTGAAGGGAAAAGATAAACACCAGCTGCCAGTCTTTTGGTTGTACAAGAAAGTCTTGACAGTGAGAACCATTTTTTTTAAATGGTTCCATTGATGCTCTGTCAGGAGGTATCTCACCGGTTAAGGGACAGATTTTAAAGTTTTTTTTATATTGGGCAATGCCCTGCCCACTCAGAACCCCATGAATTCAACAGCAAAGGTGTTGAAGTGGTTTGTTTGCCCCCAAACACAATGTCTAATCCAGCCTCTAGATCAGAGGGTTATAAAGGACCTTTATGGCTCCTTACACGCAGAACTCTATGGAAAGAATTGACAACACTATCGAGAATCTTCAAAGACAGAACATCCTAAAAGTCTGGAAAGATTACACCATTGAAGATGCCATCATCCTTACAGAAAAGAGTACGAAAGTCATCAAGCGCAAAACAATAACTTCCTGCTAGAGAAAACTGTGTCCAGATGTTGTGCATGACTTCCCAGAATTTACAGCAAAGTTAATCAAGGAGATCATGAAAGAGATTGTGGACATGGCAAAAGTCAGGGAGAGGATGAAGAGTTTCAAGACATCGATCTTGGACTCAAGAGCTAACAGACATCATACCAGAGGAATTAATACAAGACAACTTGATAGAAATGACTGCTGCTGAACCAGTACCAGATAATGAGGAAGATGAAGGAAGAGTGCCAGAAAAAAACTGACATTAGACAATCTAGCAGAAGGGTTCTGATATTCAAGACCACTTTTTATTTTATATGACATGGGCACTGAAATTAAAGCGAACAGAGGAAGAAAGATTGAGACAATGTAGAAACATTTCTGGAGAACTGAAAAAGCAAAAAAAATTCAGAGAGAAATTACAGTGCATTTCTATAAAGTTATACCAAGCGTCTCTGCCTCTCCTGCCTACCCCCACCTCCTCCTCCTTTTGCCTCTGCCACCCCTCCTCAGCAAGACAAAACCCCCTTTCTCTTCCTCCTCAGCCTACTCAACATGAAGATGACAAAGATGAAAACCTTTATGATGATCCACTTCCACTTAATAAATAGTAAATAATAACCAGGCTGTACAGTTAATACTTGTCTATCACGTTTGTGGGTGAGTGTCCTTGTGTGAAAATCTAACAACTGTAAGGCAAGAACTATATGAGAATTTCCCTGGCGGTCCAGTGGTTAAGAATCTGCCTGCCAATGCAGGGGACTTGGGTTTTGATTCCTTGTCCAGGAAAATTCCACATGCCGTGGGGCAACTAAGCCCATGCGTTGCAACTACTGAAGCCCAGGTACCTAGAGCGTGTGCTCTGCAACAAGAGAAGCCACCACAATGAGAAGTCCATGCCAGCAACAAAGAGTGGCCCTCACTTGCCACAACAACAAAAAGCCCCCGAGCGGCAACCAAGACCCAGCGCAACCAAAACAAAAGAAGAACTGTATGAGACATTTCTGTGTCACCATCATCATCACTGCCCAAGTATTCATCTATGCAAGACTCAAAATGGATAGCCTATCTTTATTCAGGCATTTATAGGTGAGTGGCATTTAATATAAAATTAATAATATGTTAGCTTTCTTACTGTTTTATAACTATGCTTTCAAAGAATTACATTACCATACAGTATGCCTCGCTCCCTGGTTAATTAAAGAAACTGCCTATCATCACAGGTAAGTGGCTTGAAAAAAAAAAAAAAAAAACAATGTAACAACACTGTATCATGAATATGATTATAATACTGTGTGCCATAAAAACTTTATAACAATTTATTCATTAGTGTACAGGCTAGGCTACCGGAAGGCAACCATATTGCTCCTTCTCAGTCATCAATGCATGAATTGTTATACCTGTAAATAAACATAAATTTTTCATATTATGTTTTCATTTTTTATATCTGATACTAGTAATATGTATAAGATCTACAATGCCTTGTATCATATAATATTCCTGTAGGCACTTGACAGGCAACTTATCCTGTAAACAGATGATGTAAATTTAATGTATTGCTAAATACAGTACAGTGCTGTGAATGAACTTTTTCTTCCTTATGATTTTCTCCTTTTTGGGCTGCACCACTCAGTCTATGGGATCTCAGTTCCCCAAACAAGGACTAAACCTGGGCCACAGCAGTAAAAGTGTGGAATCCTAACCACTAGGCAACCAAGGAACTCCCACATGATTTTCTTTAATCTGTTCTCTAGCTTATTTTCCCACAAGAATACAGTATATAATACATACAACATACAAAGTATGTGTTAGCCAACGATTTGTTATTGATAAGGCTTCCAGTCAACAGTAGGCTATTAGTAGTTAAGCTTTTAAGGAGTCAAAAGTTATACTTTTGACTGCATAGGGGATGGGCTCCCTAATCCCTACATGGTTCAAGGGGCAAGTGTATGTGTACAAACAATATACATAGCAGTGTAAACAAATAAATGCAACTACATACAAAACAAAGCATAAGTCACTGATGTTGGGAGATAATACTCCACAGGTCACTCACATTTTTGCATGTCTTGCAAGAGAGGCACTGACTACCCTTTGCAACGAGCTATTTTTTCAAGGATGTGTGTACAACATCAGCCTTGGAAGATAAGAGAGGGTGTTCTTCCAGAGCAAGAGAAGGCATCCTTACTGTCCTAACAATTAAAGATTAGATTCCTTAAGCTCGGAGTTCCTTTCCTACCACAGTGTATGCGCAGATGCTAATTAAGTAGCCCTCCTCATGTCACCCTGTGGGAATTGGCATTTGGGGAACTGGCACAAGAATGATGATATACCGGATACTGCTGATGCAGTGAGTAATAAACTGTCTTTCACCTCTGACCTCAGGGTCCCATATCTCCTACTGGCCTCCCCAAAACTGAAACACACTCACTTGCCCTAATTTGGGTAAAACCTCTGGCCTCTTCTATTATTAATCACTGCACTTATTTTGAAAGTTTTATAAAAACTGTAAATATGTGAATAACTGTACAATATAGACATAAAATTATACTTATTTATAAGCATAATAATAAATGTAATTCTAATTACAATTTTACTGTATTCCTCTAAGCAAACAGCAACTTACACACAAAAAAGTTTAGAAAATTTAATAACTACATGACTAACATATTCTAAAAGACCTCAAATCCTTAAACGTAACTTTGTAAACACATATTTTCATGTATTTATAGTCAATTCTCATTATTCACAGTAATTCTGTTCTATAAAGTCACTTTAAACACTGAATTAGTGAGCACAGAATCACTGCTCCTAGAGGGACTACAGGTCAAGTTCCTGTAAACCTCTGGTCACATTTTTGTCAACCAATCAGTATATAACCTTGTTTTATGTGTGTTTCTGTTTAAAGACACCTTAGTTAATACAGTCCTCTTACAAATAATTAACTACATGGCCTCTGAATGATTTAAAACTAGGAGTTTTGGAAGCCATCTGTGTTACACAGGCTCCTTTGTCAATGTCCTTGTAAACCAAGCCAGCCTCATCAGCATTGAAAACCTACTCTTCCTCATAACTCTTTGCCTATACAGCAACTATCAGGTGTTTCTTAAAATTCTTCCACGGACTCTTATCTGCAGAACCTGCCTCACTTGAAAATTCAACACTTTTCACGGAGTATCACCTTTGGAAACGTGTGAGCTAGCCAGCACCAGTTGAAACTGGCTTACCATTTCTGTAACCCTGGGAACATCACAGCCGATGTCCTTTGCTTCTGGCTTCACCACACTGTCCACGAAACTCTGGTCACCATCTCACGGAACCACAGATTTAGCCACTTTTCCATCTTTTCCTTAGCTTTATCATGTACTATAAACGTTACTTTAGCACTTCCTGGAGCAGCCTTACATACTAATTGGCTAATTTCCTCTTCTTTTTCTAGATATACTGCCTTTTTGATTCATTAACATTGAATTCACAGCCAACAGCACTGCAACTCATGCCTGAACGAAGCTTATTTAACATGCATTTTCTCTATATGGCACAGAACAGACTTCCTGCACTTGGATCACTGGACAGCACTTCAACACTAAACTCAGGGCAACTCTGCAGAGCAAAACCACCACTCAAAAGTGCAGAAAACAGGACACAAAGTAGCCCTCAAAAAGGACACTTGTTTACAGCATAAGAGCTAATGTAAGAAATCTTCATTCAATCTTGACTGGGAACACATGCATCAGGCGCCCTATTTTTTGCCGCTCTGTGCATATCCACAAAAGATCATGAAAACACAGTAATTATGACTTCAGGGGTACAAAGAACAAATCTTAGTGAGTAACCAAATCTTCAAATATGGAACCTGCAGATAATAAGGATCAACTGTACATGCATAATTTAATTACCCATAAATGTAATCACACAGCCCTGATTTCACCCTGCCTAACCAGGTTCAGTCCTAACCCCTTTGTCCACAACCCACCCAGTACCTCTGGTAGTAGGTGTCTGAGCGTCCGCAGGTGGCACCTGACTTGCGAAAAACCTCACGGCGCTTCCAGCCGGGGCCCAGGGCTGGGCAGTCCAGCCAGTCCTCAGCCATGGGGACCACGGGAAGCAGCAGCGGCCTGCAACATGGAAGGGGCAGTGGGAAAAACTGAGGCTTTAGAAAGGGACATGTTGTGCCACACAAACCTGTTTCTATTCATGCTTGTTTAAGACCTAGGACCTGCCACAAGCCACTGGCCAACTTAAGGAAGGGTAAAGCCCCATTCCCACTTCGTTCGTCTCTATCCTGAGCCCAGGAGCTTGTCATCACCCTCGCCCCCTTCTTGATCTGGCAGTCTTATCCTCAACCCAAGGGTCCCCATCCTCAACGCATTCCTCACTCTCACCGTCCTAATCCCCAGTTCCTCCTGAGCCTCAGCCAGAGAGACCGCATTCCTCACATCCCTAGTGCGAGAGGCCGCCCGACAGGACTCGGCTACCTCAGTACCCTAACCTCCCATTCATTCCCTTCCTTGATCCAAGGGTCACTAATTTTCTTTTTTAACCCTTCCATTCCTTTCCTGTCTGCTGTCCTCTTATCCTTCCTCAGTATTACTGCCTCCATTTCCCGTGTCCTCTGCCAAAGAACCCCCAGCTCCTCTGCATCCTTGACCTGAACAGCCCCTCATTCCCTTTGTACCCTACTTCGAATGCCTCCCCACCTCACTTTCGCTCTGTCAGTGTTTTGAATCACAATTGCTCCCCAAGTATCCGAACCCTCCCTATTTCCCTCTTCTGCAGTTAACAAGTTTTCTTTGGCGTCCTCACCCTCCGTTACTCTCATCAGCTTCAGACACCCTGATTTCTTCCTTCAGCATCTGAACCCCCCACCCCATTCCTCTCTTGGTCCAAGACCAAGCCATCCCAAACTGTTGGCGTTCTGACCCCGCTATGTCTCATCGTCCTCCATGTGAGACGCCCGTCCCTCCCTTTCAGCATTCCAACTCCTCATTTCTCCCCGTCATCAGCCCGAAGGCCGCTCATTTCTTCCCTTTAGCATCCTGGACCCCCATTTCGCTCTCCTTAACCCGAGAGGCCCCACTATCTCCCCTCTGCGTTCGGGTCCTCCCCATGCCTCTCCGTCCTTGTCCAAGAGCCCGACACTTCCACCTGTCAGCCTTCAGAGCCCCCAGCCCTCCCTGTCCTCCGCTTAAATCTTCCCAAGCCTCCCTTCAATATTCCGAGGCCGCCATTCCTCCCACTCATCGGCCCGAGGGCCCTTCATTGCTTTCCGTCAGCGTTCTGAGCCTCAATCCTTCCCAATTCTCCGCCTGAGCGGTCTCCATTTCTACCCCCCTTGACCGTCTCACCAGCTCGGCTCCCGGCCGGTACCTTCCACCGTTCTAGGTCCGCGGACCCATGGCGAGAATCCCGCCCGTGGCTCCCGCCTTCTCCGTCTCCTCGCCTTCCTCCCCCGCAGCCGCTTCCTCTGAAGCTGTAGCTGTCGCCGCCGCGGCCGTTCGTTGCTCCAGGAACCGGAAATCCGCTGTCCCTCTCTCGGGCTCCACCCCCTGGCGGGACGCCTGCGCGCTAATACCTCGGAACGTGGGTCTTGAGCAGAAAAAGTCCACGCCTGCGTGTTGACTCCAGCGGAGGAGCACGCCCCTTTAGGGGGACTGCTGCGCTTGCGCACTGACGTCCAAAGAGGCTCGCGCCTCTTTAGAAAGCCGTAGGGCTTGCGCACCTCGCTTGTGCTCCTCCGCCCAACTTGTGGTCACGTGTGCTTTCCTAGCCAAGCCTGAGGGGAGGAGGAGGATTGGGATTCGATTTAGTCTCTTATTGGAGGTCCCCACAGGAGGTAACTGGGAGGGAGGGGCGGAAAAGACTGGGTCTGTAAGCCCTTTTCGCCCACTTTGTAACCTTGTTTGCGCATGTGCTTTACCGTTCCTCCTGTCAAGGAAAAATGAATCAGTAGTCGGTCTGAAGAAGAAATAGATTTTATTTGCGCCAGCCTGAGGGCTCTAAACTTAAAGACAGTGTTTCGGAAAACTCCACTTGTTTTCATTGGAAGACAGTTATATACATTTTTGAATCGGAGGATATAGATACCTATATCACAGTGACACATTTTACTTAAAGTTCAGAAGAGATACTGTGTAGCTGGACCACACTGACTCTGTTTTTCAGCTCCACTGTAGGACTAAGACCCACAATTCTACCGCTTCCCTTTTCTGGATGATTGAGCTTTAGCCTACTCACAAGGAATGCGCCCTGCCAGAGAAGCTCAGTATCAACTTTTACCCTTGCCTTCATCTATTAGGAAAATTGAAGACTGCCTTTTGCTGATGCAGACGGTTAATGATTTTTGAGGAATAAAAGTTGTGAGACCCCTGGGGGAGGGGAAAACAAAAAAATCTGGTTCCCGTTGGCATGGATGTGCTTCTTCGTTAGTACTGAAACCAAGGGCTAACCTGAGAAGACCCGCCAAACCTAACCTGCCATGCTTACTTTCAGTTGCTTGCTTTTAGTTGATTTTAAACTAAACTTCCACCAGCTTCCTTATATGTAATACCTCTGACATGTGGATCACTGTAGTTAACAGTTGCTTAAGTTGTTTTTCAGTAACATGGAGCTGGTTCTTGGCCAGTTCAGACCATTTGAGACTACCAACTATCCACTGGGCCTGCATAAGTGTCAGATGGATGATGTTTTAGCATCACAGGGTGAAAAACTCCACCCTCAGAACATAACATTGCCATTTTATGAACATGTCTCCTTTGAAGAGCCATAAAGCTTGACTATACCACTCTAATTACCTCACTTTCCTTACTTCCAATCAACTTTGGCCTTGATCAGACCTCCCTGCCTCTTTATCTCATAAATGTTCCTAAAACCTATCTTCAAAAGAAGATGCTTTTAAAAAAAAAAAGATGCTACACATGGACATCACTGAATGGTCCATACTGAAATCAGACTGAGTGTATTATTTGCAGCCAAAGTTGGAGAAACTCTATACAGTCAGTAAAAAGAAGACTGGGAGCTGACTGTGATTCAGATGATGAACTCCCTATTGCAAAATTCAGATATAAATTGAAAAAACTACAGAAAACCACTAGACCATTCAGGTATGACCTAAATCAAATCCCTTATGATTATACGCCAGGAGTGACAAATAGATTCAAGGTATTTGATCCGAGAGAGCACCTGAAAAACTATGGACAGAGGTTTGCAACTTTGTACAGGCAACTGTGATCAAAACCATCCCCAAGAAGAAGAAATGTAAGAAGGCAAAATGGTTATCTGAGGAGGCCTTACAAATTGCTGAGAAAAGAAGCAAAAGACAAAGGAGAAAAGGAAGATATAGCCATCTGAATACAGAGTTCCAAAGAGTAGCAAGGAGAGATGAGCAAGACTTCCTAAGTGAACAATGCAAAGAAATAGATGAAAACAACAGAATGGGAAAGACTAGAGATCTCTTCAAGAAAATTAGAGATCTCCTCAAGAAAATCATCTGCCAGAGACATTCCAAGAGCTCAAGGAAAACCTTGTGACACAACAGGAAGCCCCACAGAACCTGAGCCAGACCTGTCTTTGAGTGTTTGAGTGTCTCCTCCAGAGGTACGGGTCAGCAGTGGCCTGCTGCAGGGGCTCTAGGTGCAGCAGACCTGGATATGGCATAAGCCCTATTGGAGGAGGTTGCCATTAACCCCACCATAGAGCCACCAGAATGTACATAAGATAGGGGAAACAGACTCTTGGAGGTCACAAACAAAAGTTTGTGTGCACAAGGACCCAGGAGAAAGCAGCAGTGACTCCACAAGAGACTGACCCAGACTTGCCCAGGAGTGTCCGGTGGAGGCATGGGTGGCCTGATGCAGAGTCAGGGGCACTGAGTGTGTCAGTGCCTGCACCAGACCTTTTGGAAGAGGTCCAATTATCTTCATTGTCTCCACCATAGTTTGGCCTCAAGTCAAACAACAGGGAAGGAACACAGCTCCACCCATCAACAGAAAATTGGATTTAAGATTTACTGAGCATGGCCCTGCCCATCAGAGCAAGACCCAGTTTCCCTCTCAGTCAGTTTCTCCCATCAAGAAGCCTCCATAAGCCTTCTTCTTATCCCTCAGAGGGCAGACAGAATGTAACCCACAATCACAGAAAGCTAATCAAACATGGACCACAGCCTTGTCTAACTCAATGAAATTATGAGCCATGCCATGTAGGGCCACCCAAAACAGACAGGTCATGGTGGAGAATTCTGACAAACCGTGGTCCACTGGAGAAGGGAATGGGAAACCACTTCACTATTCTTGCCTTGAAAACCTCATGAACAGAATGAAAAGGCAAAATATAAGTCACTGAAATATGAACTCCCCAGGTTGGTAGGTGCCCAATATGCTACTGAAGAAGAGTGGAGAAATAACTCCAGAAAGAATGATGAGATGGAGCCAAAGCAAAAACAACACCCAGTTGTGGATGTGACTGGTGATGGAAGTAAAATCTGATGCTATAAAGAACAGTATTGGATAGGAACCTGGAATGTTAGGCCGATGAATCAAGGTAAATTGGAAGTGGTCAAACAGGAGATGGCAAGAGTCAACATTTTAGGAATCAGTGAACTAAAATGGGCTGGAAGGGTGAATTTAACTTGGATGACCATTATGTCTTCTACTGTGGGCAAGAAACCCTTAGAAGAAATGGAGTAGCCTTCATAGTCAACAGAAGAGTCTGAATCTTAGGTGCAATCTCAAAAAATGACAGAATGATCTCTGTTCATTGTAATCCAAGTCTATGTCCCAACCAGTAATGCTTAAGAAGCTGAGGTTGAAGAGTTCTATGAAGACCTACAAGACCTTCTAGAAAACACACACACACACAAAGATGCCCTTTTCATCCTTGGGGACTAGAATGCAAAAGTAGGAAGTCAGGAATACCTGGAGTAACAGGCAAGTTTGACCTTGGAGTACAAAATGAAGCAGGGCAAATGCTCACAATTTTGCCAAGAGAATGCACTGGTAATAGCAAACACCCTCTTCCAACAACAAAAGAGAAGAGTCTACACATGGACATCACCAGGTGGTCCATAGTGAAATCAGATTTATTATATTCTTTGCAGGCAAAGATGGAGAAACTCTATACAGTCAGCAAAAACGAGACCAGGAGCTGACTGTGGCTGAAATCATGAACTCCTTATTGCCAAAGTCAGACTTAAATTGAAGAAAGTAGGGAAAACCACTAGACCATTCAGGTATGACCTATCAAATCCCTTTTGATTATACAGTGGAAGTGACAAACAAATTCAAGGGATTTGATCTGAAAGACAGAATGCCTGATTAACTATAGATGGAGGTTCGTGACATTGTACAGGAGGCAGGGATCACGACCATCCCCAAGAAAAAGAAATGCAAAAAGGCAAAATGGTTGTCTGAGGAGGCCTTACAAATAGCTGTGAAGAGAAGTGAAAGGCAAAGAGAAAAGGAAAGATATACCCATCTGAATGCAGAGTTCCAAAGAAGAGCAAGGAGAGATAAGAAAGCTTTCTTAAGTGAACAATGAAAGAAAGAAAGAGAAAAACAATAGAATAGTAAAGACTAGAGGTCTCTTCAAGAAAATTAGAGATACCAAGGGAACATTTCATGCAAAGATGGGCTCAATAAAGGACAGAAATGGTATGGACCTAACAGAAGCAGAAGATGTTAAGAAGAGGTGGCAAGAACACACAGAAGAACTGTACAAAAAAGATCTTCATGACCCAGATAATCACAATGGTGTGATCACTCACCTAGAGCCAGACATCCTGGAATGTGAAATCAGGTGGGCCTTAGGAAGTATCACTACAAACAAAGCTAGTGGAGGTGATGGAATTCCAGTTGAGCTATTTCAGATCCTAAAAGATGATGATGTGAAAGTGCTGCACTCAATATGCCAGCAAATCTGGAAAACTCAGCAGTGGCCACCGGACTGGAAAAGATCAGTTTTCATTCCAATCCCAAAGAGAGGCAATGCAAAGAATGCTCAAACTACCTCAGAATTGCACTCATCTCACACACTAGCAAAGTAATGCTCAAAATTCTCCAAGCCAGGTTTCAGCAATATGTGAACCGTGAACTTCCAGATGTTCAAGCTGGTTTTAGAAAAGGCAGAGGAACCAGAGATCAAATTGTCAACATCTGCTGGATCATCGAAAAAGCAAGAGAGTTCCAGAAAAACATCTATTTCTGCTTTATTGACTATGCCAAAGCCTTTGACTGTGTGGATCACAATAAACTGTGGAAAATTCTGAAAGAGATGGGAATACCAGACCACCTGGCCTGCCTCTTGAGAAATGTGTATGCAGGTCAGGAAGCAACAGTTAGAACTGGACATGGAACAACAGACTGGTTCCAAATAGGAAAAGGAGTATGTCGAGGCTGTATATTGGCACTGTGCTTATTGAAATTACATGCAGAGTACATCATGAGAAATGCTGGGCTGGATGAGACATAAACTGGAATCAAGGTTGCTGGGAGAAATATCAATGACTCAGGTATGCAGATGACACCACCCTTATGGCAGAAACTGAAGAAGAACTAAAGAGCCTCTTGATGCAAGTGAAATAGGATAGTGAAAAAGTTGGCTTAAAGCTCAACATTCAGAAAACTAAGATCATGGCATCTGGTCCCATCACTTCATGGAAAATAAATGGGGAAGCAGTAGAAACAGTGACACACTTTATTTGGGGGGGGGGGGGCTCCAAGATCACTGCAGATGGTGACTGCAGCCATGAAATAAAAGATGCTTACTCCTTGAAGAAAAGTTATGACTGACCTAGACAGCATATTAAAAAGCAGAGACATTACTTTGCCAACAAAGGTCCATCTAGTCAAGGCTATGGTTTATCCAGTAGTCATGTATGGATGTGAGAGTTGGACTATAAAGAAAGCTAAGTGCCAAAGAATTGATGCTTTTGAACTGTGGCATTGGAGAAGACTCTTGAGAGTCCCTTGGACTGCAAGGAGATCCAACCAGTCCATCCTAAAGGAAATTAGTCCTGAGTGTTCATTGGAAGGACTGATGTTGAAGCTGAAACTCCAATACTTTGGCCACCTGATGGGAAGAACTGACTCATTTGGAAAGACCCTGATGCTGGAAAGATTGAAGGCATGAGGAGAAGGGGACAACAGAAGATGAGATGTTTGGATGGCATAACCGACTCAATGGACATGAATTTGAGTAAATTCCGGCAGTTGGTGATGGACAGGGCGCCCTGGCGTGCTGCAGTCCATGGGATCGCAAGGAGTCAGACATGACGGAGCGACTGAACTGAACTGACTGAGACAGCATATTAAAAAGCAGAGACATCACTTTGCTGACAAAGCTCTGTATAGTCAAAGCTATGGTTTTTCCAGTAGTTATGTATAGATGTGTGTGTTGGACCATAAAGAAGGGTGAGTGCTGAAGAATTTTGATGGTTTTGAATTGTAGTGCTGGAGAAGACTCCTGAGAGCCCCTTGGACAACAAGGAGAACAGACCAGTCAGTCCTAAAGTGAATCAACTCTGAATATTCATTGAAAGGACTGATGCTGAAGCTGAAGCTCCAATACTTTGGCCACCTGATGAAGGAGTTGACTTATTGGGAAAGACTCTGATGCTGGGAAAGATCGATGGCAAAAGAGAAGGGGGAAGCAGAGGACGAGATGGTTGGATAGCATCACCAACTCTATGGACATGAACTTGAGCAAACTCTGGGAGATAGTGAGGATGGGAAGCCTGGCATGCTGCACTCCATGGGGTTGCAAAGAGTCAGACATTGACTTAGTGACTGAATACTATCAACCGCAAGACTTGCCCATTCCACATCTGGTCAAGGAATTACAATCTTGGATGGGGGAGGTTACCAGGTAATTGGCATGTTTTCATACCTCATTTGGCACTAATTATAGTCTCTATACTCTCTAATTTAAAAGGGACAAAAATGGAATTGAGACTGCCCCCTCTATAACCTGCAGCAATGATCCCTGAGATACACCCTTGGTCCCATTGGATGAGCCACTGATCCACTGATCAGATGAAAGCTGGACTATATTGACCCATACTACTCTTATCAGAGGGACACAAACACACATTAACCTGTGCTGCTACTGCCACCAGTCTGATGCAATCCTTGGCTAGTAAAAGTAAATCAAACTGTCACCATTAGGGGCTTGACCAAGTTGGAAAATGTGTACGAAACCCTGCTCACAGAGATAGCAACCAAGGGACTGATTTCACTGGACATGATACACAAGACTAGGCAGAAGTCCATTAGATTTCATGAAACTCCCATCTGCAGTATAACCCAATGGCAGCAAGATGGATAGAAAGAACCAATACAGTATATTAACGCATATATATGGAATTTAGAAAGATGGTAACGATGACCCTATATGCGAGACAACAAAAGAGACTCAGATGTAAAGAACAGACTTTTGGACTCTGTGGGAGAAGCCGAGGGTGGGATGACTTGAGAGAATAGTATTGAAACATGTATATTATCATATGTGATGTAGATTGCCAGTCCAGGTTCGATGCATGAGACAGGGTGCTCAGGGCTGGTGCACTGGGATGACCCTGAGGGATGGGATGGGGAGGGAGGTGAGAAGGGGTTTCAGGATGGGGAACACATGTACAACTGTGGCTGATTCATGTCAATGCACGGCAAAACCCACTACAATATTGTAAAGTAATTAGCCTCCAATTAAATAGATTTTTTAAAAAAAGAAGAGAAACAAACAACAAAAAAAAAAAGAGTTAATGGGTTACTGAAAGAGGCAGTGAAGATGATTTCTCTGGACAGGTCTTTACAAGGATGGTCTTCACAATCTAACCTGGATGTTAGAAGCCCATCCAGCAATGAAACACAGCAACCCACAGCAAGCTATACACCAGTTTATGCAACACTGACTGTACCTGCTCTGTCAGCTCGGGCCTTAAAGTTATAAGACTTAGAAGGAGGACTGAGACCCATCTAGCTTGATATGGATATTGTCCTGAGAATGCTGCGGGACCTCCCACCTTGGAGACTATCTTGGATTGGAGACTTAGATAGTATCTCCCTCCCAGGTGGCTTGACATCCTTATACCTTTGTGGGAATGGCAGGCCCCTGGCATAGTATTTCCTCAAACTTTCTAATCAAAGCTCCACCCATAAACAAGGTGATCTCCTCCTTGAAATTAGGTAGGGGACTCCAGGAGGGTTCCTCTCATGGGCACTACCAAAATTCCCACATACAACAGCTCCCTGCCCACTTCTGACATAAAGAGATGGCATGTCTGGCATCGTCCTCTGAAAAAAGTGCCAAAGCCTGGGGTGATCCTTGTACATGGAGACCAGACTTCTATGATGTTATTTCTGAATGAAGAAACTCTTATCTATCATTCTTAGTCTTTTCCTTCTGAGATTCATGCCACCTGCCTCCAGCAATGCATTTCTGTCCTGCGCTACCACTTATGCTGAAGTTCATAACTGCTCTGACTACTAGGTGTGTGGATTGCTGCCAATGTCTAGCACTGCCAATTGGCTAGCACTGCTAGCCAATGTCTAGAATGACAGTCATGGGTCAGTCTGCCTGTCAACCTCACAGCACGGGGACAATGGGTGGGTAGGCAGGTAAACTCCTGTTGGGGACACTAGATGTCATCATGGCTCATGTTTTCCCTTTTGGCGGTAATGATAGTATTCATAAAAAGGATTTCCTCCTCAGCTTGTACTTGAACCCAGTTCCTCTAGACTTAACACTGCCTGTCATTATCTAGGATGGTCTGGGGTGGTTATGTGCTAAATACAACCAACTTGGACTTACTGCTATTTTTGTAAAGAAGTGTTGAGGCCAGTGTGATGAAAGCAGGAGAGACTCCATCTTGAAGCCTGTCATCCATCTTAAAGACAGGATGTGAACTGAGCCTGAACCCTGCCCAAGAGTGAGGAAACCATTGCTAATGAAAACCAGGTCTCCTGGAGACTTCCCTCCCTACAGATGGCAAACGGAGATCATAGTTGAAGTCAGGCTGCCCTTGTTAGATTAACCATGGAGACATCCCCCCTTGATGCATAATCATTGGTCCCCCCCCCCCCTTAACCTTGTTTGTTCTCCTAGCACCTACTTGCTGTAAGATTCAATCATATACAACAAAGAGTTTGCTAACATGTAACCAGAAGGCAATGGCACCCCACTCCAGTGCTCTTGCCTGGAAAATCCCATGGACGGAGGAGCCTGGTGGGCTGCAGTCCACGGGGTGGCGGAGAGTCAGACGTGACTGAGTGACTTCCCTTTCACTTTTCACTTTCATGCATTGGAGAAGGAAATGGCAACCCACTCCAGTGTTCTAGCCTGGAGAATCCCAGGGACGGGGGAGCCTGATGTGCTGCTGTCTATGGGTCACACAGAGGCGGACACGACTGAAGTGACTTAGCAGTAGCAACCAGTCATGTGGGGGAGAGGGGTATAAAACAGGGCCTCTCAGAAACATCGGGTCCTTTTTGGGAACTGATTCCCCTTGGACCCACTGGCGTAATAAACTGTGCTTCACTGTCTTGAGTGTCCTCCGAGGTGAGGTGTGTTTTGCGACTCTGGATTCCGCAGCAGGAGAACAAAAACACCTGGTTGGCCAAATGTAACCATATGGAGTGACTACCACTGTCCTCTCTTTCTTTTGTTCACCTGGTTTTTCAAATGAATGGACAAGTCAAGGAAAGAAGACTCTTAAAGTAGGGGCTTTCTTATCACCCAAAGGTGGAGCCTGAATATGTGGCACCAATCTTTGGCTTTATCTCCCATATGGGTGGACTTGCCCCTCTTTGTCTAGAAAGGTCTATTCTTCTTTGTCAGACACTTTCCAAAACCTGCTGACTCTCAAAACTGGAGGGAGTCATAATCTCTCCTTGTGGTGATGGCTGGTCTTCATCTTTCTTCCTCAGTATGGAGGCACTCATGGTGGCTGGCTTGCATGCTCAGTCATGTCCAACTCTTTGCCACCCCATGGACTGTATGCCCACCAGATTCTTCTGTCCATGGAGTTTTCCAGGCAAGAATACTGGAGTGTGTTGCCATTTCCTCCTCCAGGGGAATCGTCCTGACCCAGGGATTGAATCCGTGTCTCCTGCATTGTAGCCCGCTTCTTTACTACTGAGCCACTGCAGTGCCTCTGGGCATTCATGTTAAATTAGAAATACAAGCTCTAGCCCAGTTCACAGCCTTTGTATTAAATAATTCTAGATAAAGCATTTTTCTACTAAATCAGGAAACTAAATATTCCTCATTTAGTTCCACTTTCCTAGTGGTTTTCCAAAGCTATATGGCTCTGGACATGTTAACGGAGGTTCATGGGGAAACATGTCCTAAATTCAACAACAGTATTGTACTTACAGCCCCTCTTATCAATCTAGCATCACTGATTTATCATCTCATATAAAAAAGGCTATTAGCCATGAAAAGAACATTTCTTTTTGCAGATGACTGCATCTGTTGGTTGACCTCCTTACCAGGCAAATGTGCCATGGCCCTGCTAGGCATTCTTCCTTGTCTAACAGGGATTCTTTGTATGTTGCTCTTGTGGTACAGACATGCAGGTTACCTCCCAATATCTGGCCCCAGAGTATTCAGGAAAGAATGGTGGATAAAATTGCATGGACCATATAGATGTCTGGGTGAAATGTGTGGCTGAACCGCACTGACTCCATATTTTTTTCAGCTCCATTATAGGCCTATAGTCCTAACTCCTCCCCTTTCCATGTGACTGAGCTTTCATGTACTCAGAGGGAATGCTCCTGAGCCAGATAATCTCATTATCAACTTTTACCCTTGCCTTCATCTTATATGAAAACAGAAAGAATGGTGCTTAGTTTGTCTGTCTGTTTGTCTGTTTGCTAACATACATGGTTAAAGGTCCATGAGGAATGCTAGTCATAAGACCCCCAGAAGGAAGGAAAAACCCCAGACCCCATTGTATGGATGTGCTTCTGTCTTAGTATTTAGATTATATCTTTAGTTTGGACCCTGTTAAATGCCCCCAGGAAAGCAGAGTGCAGCTGCTGATGCTCCCAGATTGCTGGGTCATCATGATCCTATAAAGGATTAGGGGAGAAAAAGATTAATGTCTAAGGAGGTATATTGCTAGTACCAGAAGAAGGAAAAAATTATCTTTATGTTTGAGCAGACATTCCTGCCTTTGAGGAGATCTGGTAAACGTATAATGCAGATACGCTTTGCCCATTAGGGAGGGACCAATATGGGCGAGGAGTATGTTATATTTAAATTTTCTTGTTTTGCCTCAAGAAATAAATTTTATTCTCTCATTTCCCTCTTTTGATCATTAATCCTTCAACAGAAAACATTAGGTGATGAAATACTTGGTTCTTCAACACCAGAGTGGTTTCTTACCTGCCTTGGATCCATCCTGTCCTACAACGCCAGATCCAATAGACCAGTTTCTTCTTTCAGGAGTTTATGTGTCAATAAAGTACCAAGCCAAGGACTCACGGCTAATAATGTTATGTTGAATATGTTCAGTATAACTCATGCCAATTATTGTCCTATCATCCTCCTATGGACATTATGCATGTCCAGCATTTTGCATAGAACTATACGTATGATCAATAGTTTCAAATCACTTTGACATCATTATTTTACTAGCAAGTTTGGATATGCAGCAAAAATCACAATTGTCCTCCATAAGTGATACAGAACAAAATCAGTGTAACCAACAACATTAAAGTCAAGCTGAGATTTAAGCCATGGACCCCCAGAGCTGAACCATTTACCCAAGATGTAACCTAGACTAGGAAGGGGATCCAGGATCCCTTAAAGCAGAAATTTAATTTTCCATGTGATGAAAACTAAATGAAAATTTAATTTTGGTATGAAATTACAAAATTCAGTCTGGACTATAGTACAGGTTCTTTCTTGCCAAGTGGTTAAAATACCAAGACGTATTTGGTATTGTAACTTGGCTTTTCTTACCATAAAACTTCAGAATTAAACAAACTAAGGGAAAAATTAGTTAATTGAATGCAGTGAACAATACAGAGATACATGCTAACAGAGAAACATTCTACAGGCTATACATGTTGTTGATCATCTTGACTGTTGCACAAACATTGTATGTGTACCTTTAGCAGTGGAATTTAAGCAAGCAGTGGTACATGCCATCAGTAACTTGAATAGCTATGAAAATTATAATAACACGTACAATGAAAATAATCATCATCTATAAAACAAAGTGAGAAAAATTACCTGCAGGGAGCCAACTAAATAGATCATTAAAAGGGTCTGGGTTTTTGTTTTGTTTGTTTCTTACTCTTATAACCATTTTGCTTTTGGGAAATTTTATCTAGGAATATCTCTACTTCTACAGAGGTATTGATATAAATGCCACAAATTAGGTGAGCAAGAGGAGAAACAACTCCTTGGTTACCTATTAGAAAATTAAAGGTAACTATATTATTCAGTACTACTTAGGTTAAGGAACTGAGGGATGTCCAATCCCTAATGCCGGGAAGGATAGGGGGCGGGAGGAGGAGGGGACAACAGAGGATGAGACGGCTGGATAGCATCACCGACTCGATGGACATGGGTTTGGGTAGACTTCAGGAGTTGGTGATGGACAGGGAGGCCTGGTGTGCTGCGATTCATGGGGTCGCAAAGAATCGGACACGACTGAGTGACTGAACTGAAATGAACTGAATATATTTGCAGTCTCTTCAGCTATTTGACAAATGGTGGCTGATAGATTTACAACCATATCTCTATTTATACTCCTGCACCAGAAATCAAGATTCTCAAAAGACTTTGCTACCAGGTATCTTGGTATCCTAATAACATGGGTCTCTTGATTCCTTAATGGAGAGAGAAAGGTGGTCCAGCTGTCTCTTTTGTACAGACATAACATCCCAATAAGCATAAACCTTCTAATTGCCAGCAATTAGGATATTCATGTACCCATTCATGGGAAGGTGGGTCAATTCCAATGCCACATGTGAAGACAAAACGTGAGGGAGCTTAAGTCATCCTTCCAAGAGAGCTCTCACTGATGCACTCAATAGGAAGTGCTGCTAACATGATACTTAACCATGGGTCACTTCTCTTGCAGGCTTTCCAAGAGCCATCTGTCTGGTATTGGACATAAGGGAGTTTCTGGCACAAATTACTTGTCTTTTTCTCTTCAAGACATTTGTTAATTAAGTAGAGATGGAGCAAAAAGGTCCTAGGCTAAGTCATGTTCAACCTCTAAGGGCCAAGGATAGTATCAGACAGGGAATGGATACATTATTAGGCTGGGGGATTTGAGCCTGAAAGGTTAGGCCAGGAGGAGGTGGATCCAAGTAAGTGATAGCATTAGGAATATCTGAAAATTCCATGACAGGAATTATGAGGGGCCTATATCAGTCTTGTATTAACTGAGGAATTTGATGACAAATCCAACAGTTGGTTAAATAACCCACAGTAGCTATTCTCTGTGACAACTTTACTGAAGAACTTTCCATTCTAAACACTGGGACAAAAGTATAGCTAGAAGTAAAACAGTAGCTCTCAATGTTGACAGACAGATGGTTGGTAAACAGTACAATTGAACTGGTAGGATGAGTCCAACAGGGCTGGTCTAATGCTTGGGTTAGTGGTCTACTGCTGTTACTGATTTCTCATGCCAGCTTGGTGATGCTCGTCTGAGTCAAAACCAGGTGTGAGATACACAGTTCACAGTCCATGTAGGAGCAGAAGCCCTTTCTAAAAACTGAGAGATAGAAACCCAGAGCTCACTCCTTTGAGCTTCACAACATAGCGATTAGTTAATAATACCTGATAGGGCCCTTTCCAACACAGCTGCAAAGAATCTTATATATGATACCTTTTCCAATAGACAGAAGTCTCCAGGTTGCAACCCATGATCCGTAAGGTCTTCATCTCCCAGAATCTAGCTGTAAAGGAATTAGTTACCAGCTTTTCATTTTCTTTAAGTGCCTTAAAAAATCAGACAACAGTGCAGCATATCATCAATCTTATATAATACTGGTTTGTGCACGCCTTCATCTGGTGCATAGATCATCCAGTGGTTATTTCAAAAGGAGACAGTTGATGCTTGCCAAAAGGAGTGGACCTAAGATTGAGAAGCACCAACAGAAGAGCTTTTGGCCATGAAAGATGAAAAGCCCCTGCGAGTTATGCCAGTTGAGTTTTGATATTCGGTTAGTGCTTTCTATCAATTCTGAATACTGGGGATGATAAGCACAGTGGAAATGCTCTTATTGGCCAGAAATCACAAATTGATTTAATTATTTATCTGACAAAATAAATTTCTTTGTCCCTATGCAACTCAGAAGGAATTCTCCAAATAAGATTTATTCTTTTAAATAGTGATTTACCTACTATGCATGTTGCTCTTTTTCAAAGAACTGCTTCTATCCAGTGTGGAAAT
This sequence comes from Odocoileus virginianus, assembly GCF_023699985.2. Classification (NCBI taxonomy): domain Eukaryota; kingdom Metazoa; phylum Chordata; class Mammalia; order Artiodactyla; family Cervidae; genus Odocoileus; species Odocoileus virginianus. Next base: position 10,115,310 of record NC_069695.1, on the reverse strand, counting down.
ATTACCAAGACACGTTTGCATCGTTGAGATGGAGGCATGTGGACAAAATCCAACTGCCACACCTCCAAGGTTTCCTTAAGAATGGCTAAGTGATATTGAAATGCATGAAACGTTTTCTGGGATTGTGTTTTGGGTAAATAGTGCATCGACATATGCTCTGTGAGCCAATGGAAGGAAGGGAGTCCAAAAATTCTGTTTTCCCCACAAAATCATTTTTTCAAGAACCCTATGGGTCAGGGAGTGCACGGCTGGATTAAAGGCAATTGAACCCCTACAGACACTATAAGTCTCTTATTTGGTCCAAAACATATTTGTGAAGTGGGGTTAAGAAATCCTCAATTTCTTCTCCTGAATTTGCTTCTCACCTTCTGAGGCTACTTCTTGAGCCTGTAAAAGAAGTTTCTTGACAGTTTTATCCGGGTTGGTTTGAGTAGTGGACATTCTCAGAACTGGGTAGAAACAGAACTTACAGCAGGTTGTTTGGCTGCTGCCTCAGTGGATTGATTCCCTTTAGGCCCTAGTGAAGAAGATTTGGAATGTTCGGGTATTTTAATAATGGCCATTTGTTTTAGGCATTTGTATAGAGTCTGATAATTCTAAGTCTAGTTTCCCATTTTTATTCTTTATTTATGTCGTCAGGTTTTCCTGACGACATAAAACTCTCTTATTACAGAGCATTCCAAATCATGTCACTTTGAAAGCACGGCAACTATCATCGTATGTGTTTGCTGTTTGGTCCTGAGTTCGTTGACAATCTCTGATCAGAGCAATGAGTTCAGCTTGCTATGCTGACTTTGCTTCTGATAAATAAGAGCTCCCAGTTGCATCTACAGTTAATGTTATTAATGCAGACCCAGCTCAGTATTGGCCCTGCTCTTCCTTTAAGTAAGATCCATCTGTAAACCAAGCTAAATCAGCATAACTAATAGGGTTTTCCTGAAAAATCGTTCCTAGAAACAAGAAAATAATCAGTAAAATGTAATCATGATTGTTGTCCTCTTGGGGTTATGGGGGTAAAGTTGTGTGTGGGGTTAAGATTATTGCACTGCAGCCAAAGTAATATGAGGTGAAGAAAGCAGCAATATCTTGTAAGAGGCCAGCTTACTCACAGAACAGCACTGACTATGATGAGAATCCAAGAGACTCGGGTGCAGAACACAGATGGTCAAAGGAGAGATCCCATCACTATTTATTCGGTCCCTTGCAATGGCAAGCTGTCCCTGAAATACTAATAGTTCTCAGACAGGATGAGAGTCCTCTCGCTATGAATCTAATTGACAACTATAGTATCCTCCTGGTAGATGTGGATCACCATGACTCTGTATTAACAACATCCCTAAGACATTACCTTTCTCTTCATGTCAAGAGAGAAAAAATGGTAAATTGTAACTAGAATTACCTGATGCCACAGCTTGGTTAATGTGGACTTCAAACTTCTATGACTATTTTCTCTTTCTGTTATTCCTTCAGTTGGGTCACGTCCACTGGACTTAAGCAGTGTGTATAAATGTTGGGCAATAAATTAAAAATTAAGTACCCAATTCTACAACATCAGTCAGACCCAGAAATCCCCTCAATCGCTTTTCTGGGTGGGGGTGGGGAGAGTGTTGAGAAAATTATTTTAATTTTTTTCATTTCAATCAATAGTCCTTCCCGAGGTATTAAGTGGCCCATATGTTTTACAGTAGGTAAGCAAAGTTGGAGTTTATCTTTAGACAACTCGTGTCCCTGAAAAGGGACTTCCCAGGTGGTTCAGTGGTAAAGAATCTGCCTGCCAATGCAGGAGACACAAGTTCAATCCCTGGGTTGGGAAGATCCCCTGAAGGAGGAAATGACAACCAATTCAAGCATTCTTGCCTGGAGAATCCCATGGACAGCAGAGCCTAGAGGGCTATAGTCCATAGGGTCACAAAGAGTTGAAGATGAATGAGCATGCATGCATGCATGTCCCATAGAAGCTAACTTGTGTAACTGATGGATAGTATCTTTTTAAGAATCCAGTTCAGCTTTAGAGCATAATATCAAATTGTCTATGTATTGAATTAAAGTATAACCACCAGGAAAGTCTACATCAGTTAAATCAGCTTTAAGCATTTGAGAAAAGTAAGTGGGGTTCTAACTGGTAGCCTTGTGCATAGCTGTCCAGGTGTATTAATGATTTTCCCATGTGAAGGCAAAAAGTCATGTGATTGTCCTTCTCTACTGGGATGCTAAAGAAGGCACTGCTATTAGTAGGAATGACTGAGAGTAAAGTGCATGGATTTGGGACCAAAAGATGTCAAGGAATTGCAATATTATTTATTGCTCGCAGATCTTGAACAAATCTCCAACCTTTTCCATTCAGCTATCTTGCTTGCAGGGTAGGCATGTTTCAAGGACTAGTACAGGGAATGGCTTTTTAAAAGAAATTCCTGAATAACAGGCCATGGCATAAAGTCTATGTTTTGAAGCAGGACAAGAAAATTTAATATAACATAGTCTCTGTCCATTTTATGCCTTTCCTAATGGGCAATGTGAATCTGTATTCTACATTAACCAGACCTCCTCAAAGGCAGGAACGTCTGCTCAACCATAAATATCATTTCTTTTCCTTCTTCTGACATAGCAAAGTACCTCCAGAGAAGATGCATTTTTCCTTTGCTAATCCTGTTAAGGATCATGATGACTGCTTGTCGTGTATATAAAGATCTGCTTTATGTAACTTTCGTGAACCTTATATAAAATGTCAATGTGTCATTTTAATATATGATCCTTTGTCTTAAACATGTATATAACAGTGCCTTCGACTTCTAACAGGTGGAACAATCCTCTGCGTTTTCTGAAAGACTGTCTCCTGGGCTATAATCCTCAGGTTGGCTCAAATAAAGTTCTCTGTTTCTACTCAAGATCGATGTTGATTACTTTTTCATTGACATTTGCTGGGGATAGTTAGTAGGATATCAGAGACACCCACCAGAGGACACCTGGAATCTACTCTAAACCAGCGCTCAAACCTGCACTGGCTCTTTGAGCCTCTCTGGCTTTTTGGTCTTCCTCAGATGGTTTGGTGAGTTCTCCTGATATTCGGACCTCATCAATTTGCATGATGATCCTGAATTTTATCCCATCTGTTAAAATTTTAGGACTTGTAGTCTTAACAGGGTACCAGTACATTTCCAGGTAAAAGGGACCCAGCGGAAATTTCCTAGGCAATGGCCTAGATGGAAGTTCCTAGAAAGGCAAAGCCAAGAAGGAAATTTAGAGTGAACTGGGTTGGCTGGTCTTTTTTAATTTGGCTCAAGTTTGAAAGATCTTGTATAAATGGTTTGAAAAAACTGTTTGACAGCAAAATGAGAGACTGAACCTCTTCAGCTCCGAAGAAAAGAGACATTTCTCTGGTGACTGAGAACATAGTAGAAGTGTCTGAGGTGCTGTGCTCAGATGCTCAGTTGTGTCCGACTCATTGAGACCCCATGGACTGCAGCCCGCTGGGCTCCTCTGTCCATGGGATTCTCCCAGCAAGAATACTGGAGTGGAGTGCCGTGCCCTTCTCCAGGGGATCTTCTTGACCCAGGGATGGAACCCACTTCTCTTACATCTCCTGCATTAGCAGGTGGATTCTTTACCACTAGTGCCACCTGGCTACTAGAGACTGCGACTACACAATAAAAGCTAAACAAACAAACAAAAAAAGAAACAACAAATAAAGGGAAATTGTGCTTTTAAAACCAACCAACTCCCAGATGGGCAGTCACCCACTGGAACTTGGCGGTCTTCACGTGCAATATATATGGAGCCAATACTTGTAAGAATTTGGAAAAATGGGAAGATCTAATGAAAAATAATTTAACTCTTAAATGGTCAAAATGGGAAACTTACCCAAATTAGTTTACTTGTGTGCCCAGTTGGAAAATGTTGGCTATAAAATTACATAGACAAGATGGGAAGCATCCTTCAATTGGTACTTTGAAGCATGGTACTGATAAAATGGCATCTTTATGGGAAACGAACTGAAAACTACTAGAAATTGTTGTTAAGTTAGAGAAAAACTCAAGAGCTACCCTATCCCTTCTTTCTCCTCCTTCCCCTCCTTTCTGAACTTCATGTGTCCATGCCTGTGTGCTCAGTCATGTTCAACTCTTTGGGACCCCGTGGACGGTAGCCCACCTGGTTCCTCTGTGTATGGGATTTTACAGGCAAGAATCTGCAGTGGGATGCCATTTCCTCCTCCAGGGGATCCCTCACCGTTCTGAATGTCCATATCTCAATTTGTCGGCTCTACCTCCTCTGTGGACTCCAAAGGAGAAATGAACTGGACCCCAGGGATTAAATGTTGAGAGCCCTCAAATCACTACAATTCTGTTTAAAGAGAAGCTTACTGAAGAGGTGAGCCTGTGCTAACTTCTACTACCTCAACTAGCACTGAACTTAAATTTGACTAAGAGTTTCCCAGGCCCTTTATAAGATACTTTAGAGTTTATTTATTTATTTATTTAATTTTTATTTATTTTTTTGGGGGGGTGCCACACTATGTGGCATATGAGATCTTAGTTCTCAGACCAGGGATCGAACCCATATCCCCTGCATTGGAAACATGGAGTCTTAACCACTGGACCACCAGGAAAGGCCCCTTTTAGGGTTTTTATGAGAATTCATTCTGTAAGGACACATGAGCCAAGATACTCAGATTTGTAATAACTTGAGCATTTGCTGGTATCCAATCAATCCCTGGGTCCGTTCGATCCCCTAGAGAAGGAAATGGCAACCCACTCCAGTGTTCTAGCATGGGAAACCCCATGGACAGAGGAGCCTGGCAGGCTACAGTCCAAAGCGTAGCAGAGAGTCAGACACAGCTGAGTAACTGAGCACACACACACCAAAGAAAGAATGACTACAAAAGGCAGAGTGGAAGTCAGCTGTGAAAGATTTTCACAAGCACAAGCATGCGGATGTTCACAGGTGTCAAGAATGTGCTTGTAACTTGTAACAAGTAATCCCCCAAATTTTTCCTGAGAAAATGAGTGGACAGTGCTTCACCAATGTAAACAAAAGCCCAAAGAAATTATTTTTCATTACTTTGAGAGGTTTGAGAAAAACCTTCCAACAGGACTCTGTAGTGGCCCCTGAAACTTTTCAAAATCATCAAAAGGATCCAATTCTACATTCAATCTTTAAGAGGGATTAGATGAAAAAAATTGCAAGGCTAATTAAAAAATGTCCATTGGACTGGGCCACAGTACATGCTAGTGTATTAAACTGATAAGAACAGATACTACACTTGATCTTAGCCAAAAGGCCGAGAACATGCTAGTGTATTAGTGGCCCTATTAAAACTTGCTTTCTAACCCTGGCCCAAAGCAAAGTACCCACATTTGTTTTTATTGCAAAAACTCTGATCTCTTCAAATGAGAATGCCATAAGTTTAAACAGAACTTGAAACAAAGCAAAACTAAAAAGGACTAGGGGTGCTTTGGTGATTATGAGAAGGAATTTCCCCCTGCTCCTCACCAATAGTGAAAGTTGCTCAGTTGTGTCAGACTCTTCGCGACCCCATGGACTATACAGTCCATGGAATTCTCCAGGCCAGAATCCTGGAGTGGGTAGCCTTTCCCTTCTCCAGGGGATCTTCCCAACCCAGAGACTGAACCCATGTCTCCCACATTACATGCGGATTCTTTACCAGCTGAGCCACATGAGTACTTACCAATACCTTAGAGGAAGTGGAAACACCAGTTGGGGAGAAACTTAAAGGCCCTTGTAGATACTGGGGCTACAGTCCCTGTTCTTCACCCTGCCCTATTCATTGCCCTCTCCCTCGGAATAGACAGTCAATTCAAATATTAATAATAGGGATTTCTGATGTACCTATCCAAATTTTAAAATCAGAATTGATAAGCATTCAATTAGGAATTATCAGAGTGAAACTTGTGTTTCTCCTAGTAAAATGTGCCCCAATTCATTTGATAGGAAGAGAACTTTTAGAAGCCAACAATATTCATACTGCCTTTTCACAAAAAGGGGAAATGCTTCTAGATTTAGAAAATTTAATGTTGAGCAAAATCTAGTTACTGAGAGATAGATGGTTATAAAATCAGTGACTCAAACAGACCAAGAAAAATTAATGATCTGTTATTGCCAGTACCTAAAGAATTATGGCCACCTTCTTCCTTAGATATTGAAATATTTAAAATGGCCACTCCTATCAAGGGGACTGTTGACAACTCCAAGCCTCTAGCTGATATTTGACAATATCACTTAAATCAGAGGCATTAAATGGGACAACCTATTATTCAGGAATTTCTTAAGGAGGGACTCACAATTCCCCATAAGAGACCTTGTAACATACCCATCTTACCAGTGAAACAAAGTCTCACCCACGGAGCCGACACGCTGCATGGGACTTTTTCCCAACTGGGACTCCTGATGTGCTGTTACACGGGACTTCCCAGCACTGTTTAAGTCTGGTTGTTGGTCAAAACCCAGTTTGATGATGTATCCTCTGCTCTTTCTATTTCTCTTTTCTTTTAATGTTAGTATGTTGAAAGTAAGCTAGAAAATTCTCTGATAAATATTTGTATTATTTATTTGCATATAACAGCTTCCCCAATGGCTTAGCAGTAAAGAATCAGCCTGCAATACAGGAGACACGGGAGAAACAGTTTCAATTCCTGGATTGGGAAGATCCCCTGGAGAAGAAAATGGCAACCCACTGTGGTATTCTTGCCTGGAAAAACCAGTGGACATAGGAGTCTGGCGGGCTTCAGTCTGAAGGGTCCAAGAGTCGGACATGACTAAGCATGCAGGCAGAACCAGTGAAAAAGGAAAATGGGAAAGGTTGGCGGTTAGTTCAAGAAATGAAAGCTATAAATAATACTGTGATTCCTGCACATCCTGTGGTCCCAAATCCACATACATTCTTCTCAGCCATTCAAGCTGATAGCGGCTATTCTTCATAATTGATTTATGCGGTGTCTTCTCCACTAGTATGGAGAATAATTCAGTTCAGTTCAGTTCAGTCACTCAGCTGTGTCCGACTCTTTTGCAACCCCGTGGACTGCAGCACACCAGGCCTCCCTGTCCATCACCAACTCTTGGAGTTTACCCAAACTCATGTCCATTGAGTCGGTGATGCCATCCAACTATCTCATCCTCTGTGGTCCACTTCTTCTCCCGCCTTCAATCTTTCCCAGCATCAGGGTCTTTTCAAATGACTCAGCTCGTTGCATCAGGTAGCCAAAGTATTGGAGTTTCAGCTTCAACATCAGTCCTCCCAGTGAACATTCAGTACTGATTTCCTTTAGGATGGACTTGTTGGATCTCCTTGAAGTCCAAGGGACTCTCAAGAGTCTTCTCCAACCCCACACTTCAAAAGCATCAATGCTTCAGCACTCAGCTTTCTTTAAAGTCCAACTCTCACATCCATACATGACCACTGGAAAAACCATAGCCTTGACTAGACAGACCTTTGTTGGCAAAATAATGTCTCTACTTTTCAATATGCTGTCTAGGTTGGTCATAACTTTCCTGCCAAGCAGTAAGCGTCTTTTAATTTCATGGCTGCAGTCACTATCTGCAGTGATTTTGGAGCCCCAAAAAATAGTCTGTCACTGTTTCCACTGTTTCCCCATCTATTTTCCATGAAGTGATGGGACCAGATGCCATGATCTTAGTTTTCTGAATGTTGAGCTTTAAGCCAACTTTTTCTCTCTCCTCTTTCACTTTCATCAAGAGGCTCTTTAGTTCTTCACTTTCTGCCATAAGGGTGGTGTCATCTGCATATCTGAGGTTATTGATATTTCTCCTGGCAATCTTGATTCCAGCTTGTGCTTCACCCAGCCCAGCATTTCTCATGGTACTCTGCATATAAGTTAAATAAGCAGGGTGACAATATACAGCCTTGATGTACTCCTTTTCCTATTTGGAACCAGTGTGTTGTTCCATGTCCAGTTTTAACTGTTGCTTCCTGACCTGCATACAGATTTCTCAAGAGGCAGGTCAGGTGGTCTGATATTCCCATCTCTTTCTGAATTTCCCACAGTTTGTGGTGATCCACACAGTCAAAGGCTTTGGCATAGTCAATAAAGCAGAAGTCGATGTTTTTCTGGAGCTGTCTTGCTTTTTCGATGATCCAGCGGATGTTGGCAATTTGATGTCTGGTTCCTCTGCCTTTTCTTAAACCAGCTTGAACATCTGGAAGTTCATGGTTCACGTATTGCTGAAGCCTGGCTTGGAGAATTTTGAGCAGTGGAGAAGAACAGTCAATACCTTTTTGCCTTCACATGTGGAGATCATCAATATACCTGGACAGTCATGCCACAGGGCTGCAGTGAGAGCCCCACTTTCTTTTCTCAAACGCTTAAAGCTGATGTAGACTTTCCTGGTGGCTCCACTTGAATTCAATATGTAGATGGTTTGTTTTAATGTTCTAAAACTGAATTGCATCCTCAAAAAGACACCATCTATCTGTTACCACAACTAGCTTCTAAGGAACAAAAATTGTCCAAAAATAAACTCCAGTGTGTCCACCTATTGTAAAACTTTGGGTCACTTAATATCTAAGGAGAGACTATTAATCAACTCCAAAATAACTAACAGGATTTTAGCTTGCTTAATTCCCAAAGAAATAATTGAGGGGCTTTCTGAGTCTGACTGAATATTGTAGCAATTAGGTACCTAATTTTCCATTTGCTTCTCAACCTTTATATGCATTACTTAAGCCCAACCAGCCTGATCTGATTGAATGGGTGCTGAAAGGAAAAGAGACCATGAACACTTTAAAATCCATCTTAATTCAGGCACAGGCTTTGGGTTGCACTAATTATAACTTGCCTTGTTCTCTTTGTACTTGAAGAAAAGGAACTGTTTTAGGTGTATTACTCAAAAACATGTTGATCAACATTGACCCATAGAATATTAGAGTCAGCAATCGGACTCGGTAGGAAAAGGACTTCTACTTTGCATGAAGGTTATTTCAGCAAAGGCTTTGTCATGTAAGATTATTGAAGAAATAATAATGAGGTCTCCTTTGTTTGTGTCCCACATTCAATCTCTAAGCTCTCACCACACTCAGCACTGTTCTGTAAGCTGACTAGCTTCTTATGCACTATTGTTGCTTTCTGTAGCTAATATTACCTTCATTCATTGTAACAATCTTTTTTTTTAAAGTGTCCCTGGATGAGCATGAACTACAGTGTAATAATCTTGCAACCTTGCTTTCAGCACCACAGGAAGAAAACAACCACGACTGCATTTTATTTATCTATTTATTTTAAATATTTTATTTATTGATTTGGCTGCATCGGGTCTTAGTTGCAGCACACAGAATCTTTGTTGTGATATGTGGCTCTTCCCTTGCAGTGCGTGGACTCTCTCCAGTTGCAACGCAGGGGCTCCAGAGCATGTGGGCTTCAATAGTTGTGGTGCAGGGGTTTAATAGCTCCAGGGCATGCGGGATCTTAGCTCCCCCACCAGGGATGGAACCCGTGTCCCCCGCATTGCATGTTGGATTCTTAACCATTAGACCACCAGGGAAGTCCCGACTGCATTTTATCAACAGACTAAATTCTTGTTCCAGGTATGACTTACAAGAAATTCCTATTGATAATGTTGATTTAATTTGGTTTACAGAAGGACCCTACTTAAGGAATGAACAGGGACATTAGCGAACTGGATATGCAATGACATACACAGTGAACATAATTGAAAGCTCTTATTTACCAGGAACAAAGTCAGCACAGCAAGCGGAATTAATTGCCTTAGCCCAAGACTGTCAACTAGCTAAAACCCAGATAGTAAATATATACATATTGGCTGTTGTTATGCCTTTGGAGTGGCACACAACATTGGAATGCAATAGAAATGAGGGTTTTTAACCTCTTCAAGACAGCCTATAAAAACAGCTTGCAGTTATTAAATGCTACACAACTACTAAAACAGTTGGAAACTATTAAAACACCAGGACATCCCAAATCTGACACCAGGGAAGCTAAAGGAAATTAGCCTGCTGACGCTGCAAACGGACAACTTTAAAAATTCCTCCTGTTCCGCTTTGAGAATGTCCACTGCCCTCTGTGAACCCTGCTAACCCAGGGAGAGTTTCCTCCACAGGCTCAAGAAATCACCACTAAAGAAGATAAACAGATGTGGCAACAAAAAAGTGGGAATTTTTTACCCCATCACACAAATATGGTTTGGACCTGATTTTTAAAAAACCCCAATAGTGCTTGTAAGAGTACAATGGCCATTACTGCAGCATGTATTTTCTTTAATTCATTGAGCAACTGAAAGGCAGTTTTATGGGGAAAACAACAGTTTTGGAAACTTTCTGCCATAAAGACTTGTAAAGTATGTACTCACTGTACTCTATGCCCTAAATATAATCCCAGAAAACCACTTCATGGGTCAGAAGGCCATGTTCCCCTTCCTAAGGGGCCCTTTGAAGTATGGCAATTTATATCTCAAGGATATAAGTATATCTTGGTGTTGATCTGTATGTTTTCACACTGGGTTGAAGCTTTCCCTGCAGGAGAGCAAGGGCTATAGCAGCAGGTAAATCACTGTTGGAAAGAATAATTCCTGTTTGGGGAATCACTTTCAAGTTATGTAGTGATCCAGTTATATAGGGACTCACTTTACTGGACAAATAATTAAATTAATTTGTGACATTTAGCCAACAGTGCAGCATTTTCAAAGCACTTATCATTCCCGATCTTAAGGGCGGAAAGAAAGAACCAACAGCACCATCAAAATGTAACTGACAAAACTCTCAGGGGCTTTTAACCTTTCATGGCCAAGAGCTCTTCCATTTGTGCTTCTGTCTTAGGTCCACTCCTTTTGTTGTCGTTGTTTAGTTGCTGAGTCACGATTGACTCTTTTGTAGCCCACCAGACTCCTCTGTCCATGGGATTTCCCAGGGAAAACTAGTGGACTGGATTGCCATTTCCTTCTCCAGGGGATCTTCCCGACCCAGGGATCAACCCCATGTCTCTTGCATTGGCCGGTGAGTTCTTTACCACTAAGACACCAGGGAAGCCCCCACTCCTTTTGCTAAGCATCAACTATCTCTTTTTGAAATAACCACTGGACGTCCTGTGCAGCAGATGAAGGCTTGTACAAATCAATATTATGTAAGGGTGATGATATGCTGCACTGTTGTCAGGGACTTCTTTTTTTTTTTTTTTTTTTTACGATTATAGTGGCTTTTTATTGTATTGGATTCATACATCTTTCATTCCTGCATTGTTATTTTCTATCAGTGAAAGCTAGAATTCTGTTCAGTCACCTCAATTATCTTCTATCAGGCACCCAGGAAATTTTTCTCTATTTCGAATTTCAGTATGATGTATGGTAAAATTATAAAAAATTCTCACAATGATGCTTCTTACTTCTCTAAAGGTCATGTCCTGTGTCAGTCACAAATAACATCTAACAGATGCCATCTTCTCTGAAATGATTAAAGATTGCTTATAGATTTTATTTCTGGATGAGCTCCTGGATCATTAGATGTATTGCCCAGTGATTTTTTTAAAAAACTGTTGGTACTTGACTTAATTTTTCAGTTTTACTTTCTGTAACATTATCTTTTTTATTTTTTAATTTTAAAAGTTAATTATTTTAATCAGAAGCTAATTATTTTACAATATTGTGGTGGTTTTTGCCATACATTGACATGAATCAGCCATGGGTGTACATGTGTCCCCATCCTGAACCGCCTTCCCACCTCCCCCCCGCCCACCCCATCCCTCTGGGTTGTCCCATTGCACCAGCTTTGAGTGCCCTGTTTCATGCATCAAACTTGAACTGGTCATCTGTTTCACATATGGTAATATACATATTTCAATGCTATTCTCTCAAATCATCCCACCCTTGCCTTCTCCCACCGAGTCCAAAAGTCTATTCTTTATATCTGTGTCTCTTTTGCTGTCTCTCATACAGGGTTGTCATTACCATCTTTCTAAATTCCATATATATGCATTAATATGCTATATTGGTGTTTTTCTTTCTGACTTACTTCAGTCTGTATAATAGGCTCCAGTTTCACCCACCTCATTAGAACTGATTCAAATGCACTCTTTTTAATAGCTGAGTAATATTCCATTGTGTATATGTACTACAACTTTCTTATCCATTTGTCTGCCGATGGACATCTAGGTTGCTTTCATGTCCTGGCTATTGTAAAAATGCTGCGATGAACACTTAGGTACACGTGTCTCTTTCAATTCTGGTTTCCTTGGTGTGTATGCCCAGTAGTGGGATTTCTGGGTCATATGGCAGTTCTATTTCCAGTTTTTTAAGGAATGTCAGGGACTTCTTAATGTACTTAAGGAAAATGAAAAGTGAAAGAAAATGAAGTTGCTCAGTAGTGTCCGACTCTTTGCGACACCATGGACTGTAGCCTACCAGACTTCTCTGTCCATGGGATTTTCCAGGCAAGAGTACGGATGTGAGTTGCCATTTCCTTCCCCAGGGGACCTTCCCGATCCAGGGATCAAACGCAGGTCTCCCCCATTGCAGGCAGATGTTTTACCCTCTGAACCACCAGGGAAGCCCCAAATGAAAAGCTGGTAAAAGTTCCTTTACAATGAGCTCCTAGAAGATGAAGACCTTTTGGATCATGGGTTGTAACCTGGATATTTTGTCTATTGGAAAAGGTATCAAATACAAGATTCTTTGCTGCTGCTTTGGAAAGGATCCTATCAGGTATTATTAAATAACATCTTTGTTGTAAAGCTGAAAGAAGTAAACCCTGGGTTCCTATCTCTCATTTTTTAAAAAGGGCTTCTGCTCCTAAATGAACTGTGACTCCTATTTCTGACACCTTGTCTTTGACTAAGACAAGCTGGATTAAGAAGTCACTAACAACAGCAGATGGCTAACCCAAGTGTCCAGACCAGCCCTGTTGGACTCATCCTACTAGTTCAATTGTACTGTTTACCAGCTGTCTGTCTCTCTGTCAACACTGAGTGTTTTTGTTTTACCTCTAGCTATACTTTTGCCCCAGTGTTTAGGATGGAAAGAAAATTCTTTAGTCAAGTTGTCACAGAGTATAGGGGGGTCATTTAACCGATTGTTGGATTTGTCATCAAATTCCTCAGTCAATACAAGACTGATACAGGCCCCTCCTAATTCCTGTCACTGAACTTTCAGATATTCCTAATGTTATCACTTACTTGGATTCATCTCCCTCTGGCTTAACCTTTCAGGTTCAAACTCCCCAGCCTATCAATGTATCCATCCCCTATCTGATACTATCCTTGGCCCTTAGAGATTGAACATGACTTAGCCTAGGACCCTTTTGCTCCATCCCTTACTTAACAAATGTCTTGAAGAGAAAAAGCAAGTAACTTGTGACAGCAATCCCCTATGTCCAATATCATACAGATGGCTCTTGGAAAGCCTGCAAGAGAAGTGACCCATGGTTTAAAGCCATGTTAGCAAACTTCCCAATTGATGAGTCCATCAGTGAGAGCTCTCTCGGGAGGATGACTTTAGCTCCCTCAGGTTTTGTCTTCACATGTGGCGTTGGAATTAACACGCCTGTCCATGAATGACACATAAACGGCTGGCAGTTATAAGGTCTGTGCTTATTGGGATGTTATGTCTATATAAAAGTGACAGCTGGATTGCATTTCTCTCTCCATTAAGAAATTAAGAGACCCTTGTTACAAGTATACCAAGATACCTGGTAGCAAAGTCTTTTGAGACTCTTGATCCCTAGGGCAGGAGTAGAAATAAAGAGAGATATAGCTGTAAATCTATCAGCCACCATTGGCCAAACAGCCAGAGTCTGCAAACAGTATAGAACATCCTTCAATTCCTTAACTCAGTTGTACTGGATAATACAATTCCCTACCATTTTCTTTCCATTTTTGATGTCTTTGTTTGTTTTTTTGGCCATGCTGCTTTTGAGATCTTAGTTCCCAGATCAGGGATCAAACCCATGCCCCTGTATTGGAAGCTCAGAGTCCTAACCACTGGACCACCAGGCAATTCCCTGCCTTTCATTTCCTAATGGCTAAATAAGGAGGTGTGCTACTGCTCACCCTGCTTACTGCACTTATATCAATACCTCTGCACAAGTATAGATGATCCTAGATAACACTCCCAAAAGACAAAATGGTTATAAGATTAAAAAAAGAAAGAAAGAAAAAAAGAGATCCTTTCAATGATCTATTTAGTTGGCTCCCTTCAGGACTAGGTATTTTTTTCACTCAGTTTTACAAATGACTATCGTTTTCATTTTATGTATTATTATCCTTTTAGTAGCTTTCAAGCTACTCATGGCATGTATCACTACATGCTTCAATTCAACTTCTAAAAGTACACGTACAATGTTTGTGTAACAAATCAGTATGACTGATAACATGTATAGCCTATAAAATGTTTCCCTATCACCATATACCTGTCAGCCACTCCTATTAAAATGACTGCCGACAACTCCAAGCCTCTTTGCCTAACAGTCAGCCATATCCATTTCAACGAGAGGCACAGAACAGAGAAAGACTTACATTGATGAAAAATTAATCAATAGTCGATCTAAAGGAGAAATAGATGGTTTTCTTTGAGCCAACCTGAGAATTACAACCCTAGAAATAGTATTTCAGAAAGCTCTAAGGCACAGAAGTCGAAGGCACAGTTATATATATATTTGAGACAAAGGATCATGTATCAAAATGACACGCTGACATTTTACATAAAGTTCACCAAAGATACATAGTCCAGATCTAAACATAGGAAGTAGCGCAGGTTACAAAATTAGGAAAGCATTAAGAAAGTTATAATCTAAGGATTACATTGCTGGCATCAAAAGAAGGGGGAGAAAACATTGATCTTTACGGTTGAGCAGACCTTGTTGCCTTTGGGGAGGCCTGGTTAATGTATAATGCAGGCGCACACTGCTCAGTAGGAAGGGCCCAGTACAGGCAGGCAGCTGTTATGCTTAAATTTTCTTATCTTCCCTTAAAACTTAAGATCTGCTCCACAGCGATTGTGTCTCCCTCTCTCCCTGCCACCCCCCCCCCCCCACCTCCCAAGATGAACAGTCACTGGAATACCCAGAAAACTCACGCCTCGTGATGGCCACAGCTCTTTCTCCCACCAGGGGAGAGGGCAGCACTGCTCTGCAGGTAAAAGACCAGGTCCGCGCAACCCACGAGGGTGCATCCTTCCTGGAAAGCCAGTGCCTGGGGCTGACTGGCCCTGACATTGGGTCGGGTTGGGGTGGGGGGCACTCCTGGTGTATGTGCACCCCGAGAGAGGGGTTTGTAGAGAAGAGGAAGGCCTTGTGTTCATCATTTAATACATCTCTGGTCTGGAGAATATGTGTAAGAGTAAGAACATTCCTGTTCACACAGGAATCAGTCATTCATGGAATGAGTGCGATCAAACACCTAGTCTCACAATAACTGGATGGCAGTGCAGGTCACTGGGCTCTCATTCAGCAAGCCAGATCCCCACGCCCAAGGTGGGGCCTGCAGAGCACCGGGTGGGCGCCAGCTGGATACGTGCAGCCACGTGCAGCCTACACCTGTAACTGCAGCCGCTCCGGAGCACAGGTGCGCCCCTCTACTCTAGGGCGGTGGGAACATATTTGCAACTGAAAAGTTTGGAGGCCACCAACAGTTATCTTTCTTGTTTCATCAAAATTTTATTAACAAAACCAGAGTTGGGGGAGGCCCGGGTGAGCAGACTCCACAGTCCCACCCAGGCACAGAGAAAGGAGAGACAAAAGACGTGAAATCCCAAGGCCCTGCTACGGGCAGACAGGCAGTCAGACGGTGGACGGATGGGCACAGAGACTCGGGGGCCGTCGGAGAAACATGAATGGCAGACCAGACAAACGGGGGTCCAGGGCCGGCCCGCCTGCGGTGCAGGGAGAGAGGACGCTGGACCGCCGGGGCTCAGCGCTCGGCGCTGGAGCGCAGGTCGGTGGTGAGCGGGTCGTGCTGGATGGTCTGGTGCAGCATCAGGGCCAGCAAGCCGGCCCTGTTGGTCATGGCCGTGCGAACGTTGCGCTCCTGCTCAAACAGCTCGTCCAGTTTGTACCACTGCGCGGGGAGCAGAGGCCTTCAGCAGCGGCCCTTGAGCCCCGCTCCACCGGACCCCGGCCGCGTCCGCACACCCGCGGGCAGGGCCCAGCGCGTGTCAGGACCTACCACGCGCACGCGCTCCAGGTCCACCTCGGCACGCCGCAGCTTCTCCCAGCAGTAGTGCCGGTTGCACTGGCGCTTGGGCAGACGGCAGAAGTCACCCGTGAGCTCGAAAACATCCCTTACGAGGGGGCACCCGCATACCTCGTCGGCTGGCACCTGCGGGGAGCCCAGGGTGGGTGGGGCAAGTGGCAAGTTCGGAGGAGTGGGAAGGAACGAGAGGGGAGGTGGGGGCAGAGGGAAGGGAGGAATGCAAGGAAGGGCTGCATCAGAAAAGAAGGGGTGAACATGGGCGGAGGAAGGGAGCGGGGGTGGGAAAGCCTTACTTTGGGGTCCCGTGAGTGCTCGGGGCATAGCACCTGGAGCCGCTTACAGTACGTCTTGCTCTGAGGGTTGTAGACGTCGCAGAAGAGCCGTGTGGCCCTGGGGGTGTGGAGCGGAGGACGTGGAAGAGCACGGCAGCACCCCCGCCCGCACCAGCCGGCGGCCACTTCTGGCCCCGCCTTCGCCCCGCGTTCATCCCTCACGCGCCCACACTCACCCCTCGATGCGGGTGGGGTACATGGACCCAAAGGACGTCTGGCTCTCGTACTGGAGGGGCGAGCACAAACGGAGGGAACTGTGGGCGTGCGCTGCGGGCCCTCGCCAGACGGCCCACCTGCCCCCCACGGACCCCGCGATGTCCCCACACCATCCACCCCCTCGGGCCGACACCCTGACCTTGGCGTAGCAGCGCTCCATGTGGCGCAAGGCAACGCGTGGGTTGATGGGGTGCCCGCAGGAGACGCAGAAGATCTGCAGGTCCGTGTCGTCACTGTCACCCTCGTTGCTCTGCGAGGGCGGAGGGGACCATGAGGCCGGACAGGACCAGGAGCGGGGCCCTGCGCCGGGCTGCCCCGGCTGCGGCCCTCACCTCCTCATCCTCGCGCACCGCCTGCTGCTTGGCGCGCAGGATGATGGCCTCAAGCTCGTGGAAGCGGCGCTCCATCTCCTGCAGGCGGGTGCGCGCGCTCTGCTGCTCCCGGCGGATGCGCTCGAGCAGCTTCTTGCCGTGCTCCTCGGCGATGCACGGGCTTTGCTGCCACTGCTGGATGCGCTGCGGGAGGATCTCGTAGATGCGGCTGCGGGAACGCGAAGAATTGGGTGCGCAGGGGAGGAGGCCAGCAAGGAGGCGGGTAAGTGGGGCGCTCCAATGCACGATGGAACGGGACTCAAGGGTAAAAGGGTGGGTAACCAGGTAAATGAACAGGCAGACAGCGGATGGGTGTGTGAGTAGGAGGACGGATAGGTGGGTGCTTGGTTGACTGAACAGTGGCCATGTGACTGACTGGGGGCTCCGGTCATGCCCTATCGTGTCCTTCCCGACTCCCCGGAGACCCCCAAAATGACTCACTTGGCCGCCAGCTTCATGCCGCAGTCATCGGAGCAATACTTGGAGCCGGGCTGGGCGGCGCGCACGCAGCCAGGCCCCAGGCACTGCGGCAGCGACGCGGGGTCCTTGGCGTCTGCCCGCTCCGGGTGTTTCCATTTGTCCTTGTGCTTCTGCTTCTGTCGATGGCGCTTGTATCTTTCGTCCTTCTGTGGGACGACACGCGTGGGGTCAGGGCAAGGCTAAAGTCGCCCCCGGACCCCTGATGCCCCCGGCGCCCCAGCCTGTCCCCTCCCCACACCCACCACCCTGTCACCTTCTTCTCTGACTTCTTCTCCCGCCGCTTCACGTGCTTCACTTTCACCGCCCGCTTCCGCAGCGCCGGGTCCAGGAACGGGGACTCCTCCGTGTCGCTCATCCAGGGCTGCCAGGGAGGCAAACGCTGATGCTCCTGCGCTCCTGGGGGCCTCCCCACGACCTACTCAGTCCCCGCATCAATCTTCCATACCCTCTGCCTCCTCTCTCCTCATTACGGATACTCTCTGCTTCTGTAACCTCTACTTGATGCGAAGAACTGACTCGTTTGAAAAGGCCCTGATGCTGGGAAAGATTGAAGGCAGGAGGAGAAGGGGACGACAGAGGATGAGATGGTTGGATGGCATAACCGACTCGATGGACATGAGTTTGAGTAAACTCGGGGAGTTGGTGATGGACAGGGAGGCCTGGCGTGCTGTAGTCCACGCGGTCGCAGAGAGTCGGACACGACTGAGCAACTGAACTGAACTCAACTGACTGACCCTTCCACCATGGGGCGCTCTGCCTGCTCACCAGGCTGTGGTCATCGAAGGCCCCTGCACAGAAGTCCTGGTACAGTTCAGAGTCCAGTGGGAGGTCCTCGTCCGAGAGCGGCTCGGGCGTCGCCGTGGCCTCCGGTGGCTCCTTGACTGCCGCAGATGCCACTGCCCCCTCGTCCTCTCGGAGGCGCCCCAGCTTCTGCGACGGCTGCGGCTGCGGCTGGGTGGGCAGGGGCCGGCGAGGCCTTGGCAGGGACTCTGAGGGCGTCACCGGCGAGAGCTGCGGGGCAGAATCTCAGGACTGGCCCTGACCGCCCTGCCCGCATGCCCCGCCCGCCCTGGGGGGCTGGACTCACCGAGGAAGGGAAGTACTTGTACGATTCCTGTGCCGGCAGGAGGAAGGCCCAGGTCAGCCCCAGGTGGAGGGAGGGGGGCCCTGCCCTCGCCCTGCCAAGTGCCTGACCCCACCCACCAGCCCAGCCTCACCTCCCCAGACACACCAGCCTGCCCGCAGCTCAGCAGCAGGACACCCTGCCCCAGCCAGGCCCGACCACCTAGAAATGCCTGGCCCTACCCTGTCCACCTGGGGCTGGGGGCTCCCCTGCCAACCCGGCACATCTGGTCACACCCCGCTCATCTGGACAGGACAGGCCGCTCGCCACCTGTCTGAACGCAGTTAGACCCCACCCTGCCTGCCCCTGCCGGCTCTTCCTGGACACGCTGGCCCCCACCTGACCCCGCCCAGCTCTGCCCATGCTCACCCGGGCCCGAAGCTGGCACTGACGCAGCCGGCACTTCTGCCGGATCTTGTTGGGACCCCCAAATTTCTTCATGTCTCGGCAGAAGTCGCAGTGGCCACAGTCCTCTGTGCGCCGGCAGGCCTCGCACTCGCCACACATGCGGGCTGATCGTTTGATCTGCTGCTGCTGCTGCTGCTGGTGATGCTGGCGGAGGGGCCCGGAACTCAGGAACCAAGCAGGGCCTCCGAGGGGAGCCCCTCACCGATCCCAGCCATCGCTGCCACTCACCTGGCTGGGCGTGGCCACCAGGGGCTGTGGAGAGGATTTGTGGGGCGAAGCGGATCCCCGAGCAAGCATGGCCCCAACCCCTGTCCCTGCCCCTGCCCTGCGCTGCAGGTCCGGATCCGGGGCAGGCCTCTTGCGCCCTCCACCCTCATCCCGGGGCTCACTGCCGTCTCGCTCGGAGCTGTCTCGCTCCCGCGACTTCTTATGCCGGTAGCGGATCTCCAGCTTGGGGTCCTTCTCTGTGGGGCAGAGGGCAGGGCCAGTGGGGGTTGGCATGGGGGGACCTCGAGGAGACCCCAGAACTCTTTCTTCCTCTTCTGGCCCACCCACCGGCTCTGTCTCCCTACTGCAGGGCAGAGCTGCCCCTTCTATCACAGCTCACAGGGCACCAACCCGCAGTCACTCTGCTCACAGCCACCCATCCGCTGCTCCCCACGACCCACCCTCCCATGAAGGCTCCTTTTCCTCCCTCGAAGCCCCGGCTGCCTGCCCCTCACCTCGGCACTCCCGACAGTACCACTCTCGGATGGCCTTGGCCATCTTCTCAGTGATCCGGATGCAGTCCCCGTGAAACCATTCATTGCAGTTGTCACACCCGCTGCGGAGGATGGAGCGAGTGATGGGAGACGTGAGGGGCGGGACCCACTGGCCTCACCCCACCTGGCCAGGTGTCCGTCCCGCCCGCCTCTCCCGGGCTCACATCATGAAGCAGTTAATGTCTGGTTTGCGGCAGATGCAGTAGATGGGCGCATTCTCCCCATTCTCGGATTTGCTGTCCTCCCCGGCGTCTGGAGGCTCTGGATCTGAAGCGTCGCCCTCCTGTGGGACCCGCCCCCCCATCATGGCACCTCATCCGACTAGTACAGGCCCATCATGGCTCACCACACATCTCAAGTCTCCCAATGCAGACTTCCCATCACAGCTCCTCATTAAATCTCTCCATCGTAGTCCCTGGAGACCACCCCCCATCGCTCACCCCTGATAGCTCATTACTCTGCTTCTTCACTCTTGTCTCAGACTTTCCAATCACTTATCCCACTGACACCCCCATCACTAGACACCCACTCATATAATGGCTCGCTGCAAACACCCCGCCACTCCCCACATTTTGCCCCTGTCATGGCTCTTCACGGGCCCCCCATCACAGGCTCTCATAGGCACCACTTTATTCATTCGGCAGACTTGCCAGCACGGTGCCCTTCAGATTCCGGAGTGATCAACCTCACCGGCGGCCCCGCCCCCCTGGATCCCTGGATACGGACTCATCACGGCTCCCTCCAGACTGCCCCAACACAACTCGTCGAAACTCTCCCCATCACTCTGCACAAAGAATCCCCCATCGGGACCCTCAGGGCACTACCATCAGGGATCCCCGCTAAACTTCCATTACAGACCCCCATTGATGGCTCATCAGAGAACTCCCCGATGGTTCCCCCACGAGTAAAAATTCGGACCATCAGACCCCCGTCATTCTACCCAGGGACCCTGGTTAAGGCACACAACAGACCCTCCCCCCTCCCCCATTCTGCCTACAGTCCCTCGTTATGGATCACCACAGACCCCCACGAGCCTACCAATGGACTCCACCATTTCCTACCTCACTGACCTCTAACCGCCGACTCCCTCCTGGGACCGCGCACTTACCATCTCTCGGCTCCCGACGCACCCGTTCGCGAACCCCGCCAGCGACCCGCGAACCTGCACAGACCACTCGGCGGCGTCCGCGGCCGTTGCAAAGGCGCCCACAAGCACTTCCGCTTTTCCTGGTACCTCCCAGGCACCGTACTCCTACTGCGCAGGCCCAGTGCGTCGGTTCCGCGACACACAAGTTGTTGTCGCCCGGCTAGAGCTCTGACAGTCTCCGAGGTACCGCCATCTTGACTACTGAGACCGTACGGCAGCCGAGTCCGTGTGTTCTCGGGAAACATGGCGGCGCCCGTAGTTCATCTTTAACAAGAAAGCCGCCATGTTGTCGGTCGGCCTAGTCCGTACAGTTACTACCTGTACGGCCGCTAAGTTTAGGCAATATGGTCGCCCCTACTGCGCGACCTCCATGCTGACGCCGCCATCGTGGAATCGTAAGCTCAGTGGCAGCGTCCTAATCGGCCACCGAGAGGGCGCCGCCATCTTGCCGGTGGATTCTGGCTCCAGCAGCTGGTACTGCCTAGATGTCTATAGGGAAGGGGGCCCGCTTTTAGGAACACTACTTGGATTGAGTCGCTCTTTCCACTATTCAGTCGTTTTTCCTTTCCGCGTCTACTAATGGACGTCTGTATACTGTGTGCCTTATGCTAGGAAGGAAAGCAGTCCCGTCGTTATGCCTCCCACATTACCTCTAAGGAAATTTTTGCCTATTAGGGGCAGGGGAAGCCCAGTCAGGCTTATATCTGATTTGGCCTAAACTTTATGTAAAACTGGAACAACCTGATTTATGATCTGTCAAGTACACGTTGTACATTTGTTCTAACCACTGCGATTAAAGAGTGTGTAAGGTATAGTTCCCGTGAGGCAGAAAAGGAAAGAGGACCTCAACAGAAGTAGGTTAACTTTATTCAGGCAAGGACGGGCGACAGTCGGCTTAACGACCAGGCTGAGCGCTGAGAGGGATCAGGGAGGCTCCATATTTATAGGGAGGTTTGTGGAAGCAATAAGGGAAACGTTAATCAGGCGGGAAATTTTGAGTATTCTTTAGTTGAGATGACATTTGTAGTTGGGCAGAGGGTGGTAAGTCTTCTGGGCGGGTGTAGGGGGTGGAAGGTTTCTGGACAGGGGCGGTAAGTCCCAGATGGATGCAACAGGCCTGGAGCATCGGGGTGGAGGTCAAGTTCTGTTTTGTTTTCTCCCAAGTTAGATGATTCAACGAGGGCCTTTGAGACTGTTTTCTAGGCCCAAAAGACTCCTTCAGAATGCCCACTTTCGGATAGGGAGAAATGCCTTCCTTTTGCTTTCTCCAGTAATTATTAACTTACCTGAGTTTCCCATATTTTTTCTACTTAGAATCCCCTAGGGGGGGATTAACTACTTAATCACCTATTTTTGTCCCTTCATTCTGTCCCTTATTATTCCTGTGACACCAATGCCAGCACTCCTTGGAGGATAAGGTTCCTGTCCCACATGCCAAGGTCATGCTCACTATGTGTCTGCTAATTTGTAACTACATATCGCTGTTGAAACCTTGAAGGAACGTACCTCTGCCGTGTTTGATGTATTAATATGTTCTTTTTTCTGATGCTGTATAAAACTGTTGAAAACTATGCTTCTCTAGAGTGCTTTCTTCCTTGGTGGAGGCTCCTGCACTCCTGGGCCAGTCCTCAGCTTGGTTCAGATGAAAATCTCTTCTGTTCTTTAATGTAGATTGATTGTGTTGACACCTCCCACCACTGTTTGCAGCTCACTCCTCCCAGCAGTGCCTTAGCCAGGCCTACCTGATGATTCAGCCTCTGGGCCTCTACAACAGCACTCATCCATCAGAATTAGGCAACAACTGAAGGCCATGTACGATGGTGACCTGACCATCTCTGTTGAGAATGGCTGGACCAAAGTAGATTTTTAAATCAGCAACCACCAGCTTCATCAAGTCTTCCCTTGACCAAACACAATGGGTCTGTCATTTGAGTTATTTAGCTGATAAGCACATCAAGAACTTCCTTGTCACAAGTAATAAACAGATAATAAAGCAGCAGCATTTATTATTTGTTACTTGTGACAAGAAAGGAGACAAGGAGATAGTTCTCAAAGCACTGTGTCCCTGGGGGCATTTTTAAGTTAAGCATGGAGGGAGGCATGATCATTATAATGAAGCAAAGGTTACGCTAGTTTGCCCAAAACTGCAAGTAAGTAGGCACTTGGTTACTTGCTCTCACTTTAATATCTTTTGACTGGAATGCACTGTAACCTTTTTAGAACATCTAGTGGCTGCAACTTTCTGCAAAACAAAACTCACTGGTTTAAACCCATCCTATCCCTAGCTAACACCCACCACCAGAGTGTAGATTATGCCCACTTCCTGGCGATGTCCACTTGGGTTCTCTTGTTTCATATGTATTCAGTTTTCTCTCCCATAAATTTAATTTAAAGTTTTAAAAAAATTTATGTAATGCATAACAAAAGATCCCCAGACTGGAGAGGCTGACGTTTCCTCAGGGTAATGCGCTAAAGTGGGCAACCATGAAAACCAAATAAGATACAAAGTGTCAGTACAACCCCTCCCCCCAACACATACACAGCCTGAAAGGGGAGGTGGTCATTATAAATGTCCTCATGTCCACATTCAAAGCCAGAATAACTTTATTCTTTTCAGGTTTAAGGGAACCTTATAAGTTTCAGTTCAGTCCAGTCGTTCAGTTGTGTCCGTTTAAGGCAATATAATTCAATTTAAATTAAATTTAATTGCATGCATGCACGACAGAGGATGAAATGGTTGGATGGCATCACCAACTCAATGGACATGAGTTTGGGTAAACTCCGCGAGTTGGTGATGGACAGGGAGACCTGGCCTCTTTGTGATCCTATGGACTGTAGCCCGCCACACTCCTCTGTCCATAGGACCCGCTAGGCAACAATACTGGAGTGGATTGCCATGCCCTCCTCCAGGGGATCTTCCCAACCCAGGGACTGAACCTGTGTCTCCCGTGTTTCCTGCATTGCAGGCTGTTTCTTTACCCACTGAGTCACCTGAGAAGCCCTAAATTTAATTTCTCAAGCTAAATTTAATGTAACATAATTGAATTTGGATTTATTCATGCATGCAATTTGCTTTAAAATAATTTAATACTAAGTTAATGTATGAAATTCAATCTTACATATTATTTAATTCCAATTTAATTTTAGTTCATTATATTTTATATAATATGGTTTAATTTAATTCATCCAAGCTTAATTTTACACATTTAAATTTTAATTCAAATTCACCTTAATTCATTAAACTAAAATTTAATATCACTGAGTGAACTAAATTTATAGTCAATTCTATATTTTTGAAATATTTTTATTAAAACATGATTTAATTATTAGATTAAATATTTATTTAAATGATTTATTTAATTAAAAAAAGTGAAAAAACAGAAATTACCCCCATGATAAATGAAAAAAGAGCCATCAGTACAGATTCAACAGATATTGAATAGAGAATATTATTCACACATCTATACCAACTTAATATACTTGACAACTTAGATAAAATGGGCAAATTTCTTGTCTTTAGCAAGACATTTACCAAACTAAGAAATAGAAAATACGAGTAGCCATATTGATACAAAATTATTTGAATTTATGATTAAAGACTATCCCACAAAGAAAACTTCAAGTCCAGGTTAGTTCACCAGCAAATTCTGTCAAATATTGAAGGTGGAAAGATAGTAATCCTAAACAAATTTTTTGAGAAAACAGGAGAGGAAGGAATATTCCCAATTCCTTTTGGGAATCATTTCTCTGACACCAAACTAGAAAAAGACATTACAAGAAAGGGAAATAATAGACAAATATATCCCATGAACATAAATGCTGCAAAATTTGAGAAATGGTCTCCAAGAAACCAGCTTTATTTCTGACATCATTGTAGGGTTTAAGGGTTCCCCAAGACCATGTTTACTTCTGACACCAAATGCAAATCTGGGGATCCCCAACTAATTTGCAAGAAGGACTTACCAAACTCACTCAAAGTTGTTACACCCAAAGTTATCCAGGAAGAAGATACAGATTAAAATCAGTCATAGGATAAAGTCCAGGAGGGTTCCAAATGCAGGGCCTCCAGTTATCCTCTCCCTGAAGAATCATGGACAGGCTTAGCTGCTCCCAGGGATGATATATGACAATATGCATGGAATTGCCAACCAGAGACGCTCACCTGAGCCTTGGCATCCAGAATCTTTACTGTGGTCCCATTACATAGACACTGCTGACTGCCCATGTGCCTGATCTCAGTTTTTAACCCCTTAGGAGGTTGAGCTAATACCATGTGACCCAAAGTCCTTATCCTAAACGACATTGCTAGACTTTGTGACATGACCAGCCCCAACCTAAATTACTATATTGACTATCAGTTCAGTCAGTTCAGTCACTCAGTCATGTCCGACTCTGCAACCCCATGGACTGGAGCACGCCAGGCCTCCCTGTCCATCGGCAACTCCTGGAGTTTACTCAAACTCATGTCCATTGAGTCAGTGATGCCATCCAACCATCTCGTCCTCTGTTGTCCCCTTCTCCTCCTGCCTTCAATCTTTCCCAGAATCAGGGTCTTTTCTAATGAGTCAGTTCTTCAAATCAGGTGGCCAAAGTGTTGGGGTTTCAGCTTCAGCATCAGTCCTTCCAATGAATATTCAGGACGGATTTTCTTTAGGATGGACTGGTTGGATCTCCTTGCAGTCCAAGGGACTCTCAAGAATCTTCTCCGACACTACAGTTCAAAAGCATCAATTCTTTGGTGCCCAGTTTTCTTTAGAGTCCAACTCTCACATCCATATATGACTACTGGAAAAACTATAGGTTTGACAAGATGGACCTATATTGACTATAAAGTGACTAAAATATCCCCAGGCAAACAAAGACATTCCTGTGAGGAATAACACTGATGGGCTTAGATATTGCCACCCAAAGCCAAGTAGGGCAGAAGGCAGACCTCTCTTTGTTTAGTCATTAAGTCATGTTGACTTTTTTGTAATATTTGTAAAATGTAGTATTATTCCATTACATAAAAGAATGAAGTACTCATATACCATGCTATAACATGCATGAACCTTGAAAACACTCAAAATAGAAGAGGAAACACACACAAAAAGTCACATATGATTCCATTTATCTGAAATGTCTAGAAGAGGCAAATCTGTAGCAACATAAAGTAGACATCCTTGTTTTGTTCCTGCCCTTGAGGGAAAGTATTCAGTCTTTTATCATTAAGTATGATGTTAGCTGTGGGCTTTTTTGGACCTTTTATCAGAATGATGAAGTTCCGTACTATTTCTTGTGTGTTAAATGTTTCGTTTTTTGAATTATGAAAGGCTGTTGCATTTTGTCAAATGCTTTTCTGTGTCTGTAGATGAGATTAATATTCTATAAATATTGATTTATAAAGATTGATGTTTTTTAACGTTAAGCTGTGCTTGCATTCCTGAAATACACCCCACTTGATCATTGTGTATGATCATTTTATATGTTGCTGGATTTGATTTGCCAGTAATTTATTGAGGATATTGTTTTATACTCATAAGATATCTTGGTCTGCAACTGTATTTTTCTGTGATATTTTTGTCTGGTTTTGCTATCAGGGTAATGCTAGCCTCTACCTCTGATGAGCTGGAAGTGTTACTTCCTCTTCTACTTTTTTCTGAAGAGTTTGTGAAGACTTGGTATTAATTATTCTTTGAATATTTGATAGAACTCACCAATGGAGTCATCTGTGTTGGGCTCTTCTTAGTGGGAAGTTTTAAAATCACTAATTCAATCCTTCTGCTTGTCATAGGTCTACTCAGACTTTCTATTTCTGTTATAGTCATATTTTGTAGTTTGTGTCTTTCTAGGAACTTGTCCATTTCATCTAAGTTATCTAACTTATTGGCAGTGATTTACACTATTTTAAAAAATAATCAGTTACTTCAGTAAAGTTGGTATTTCATTTTTGATTTTAGTAATTTGAATCAATCTTCTGTGTTTTTCCTCCTGGTCATTCTAGCTAATTCATCATTTAAAATACTTTTTCGAAGACCTAACTCTGTTTTTTGCATCTTTATTTTATTCATTTGCACTTTAATCTTTATTAGAGTTCCTTCTGATTGCAGTGGGTTTAATTTTCTTTCCTTTACCTATTTATTTTAAGCTAAAAAACTAGACTGTTTATTTGAGTATAATGGACTCTAAAAAGAGAAACTAAGCAAGTGAACAATCAAAAGTCAGTTTTCCAGCAAAGCACACAATAAGATAGGCAGTAATGTGGGAATTCTAGAAGCATACCTCCAACTGATAGAAAGCTCAGCCTCATGGTTGAGTAGGGGAATAAAAGATTATATATGATCTTTTTATGTGTTTGATAGGGGTTGTGTTGAACTGGTAGATCAGTTTGGGGCCAGTCAACACAACACTTATCAAACCCTATCATCAAAATCCTACCTTACTTCTTTGAAAAATTAAACAAGCTTATGGAAATTTAAGGAATTCAGAATATCCAAAACAATATTTTCAAAGAATAACAAAATTGTTTGACCCACAAATTCCTGCTTAACAGGGGCTTCTCTGGTGACTCAGTCGGTAAAGAATCTGCTTGCAATGAAGGAGATGGCCTTCAGCGCAGGGGACCCGGGTTCCATCTCTGAGTCTGAAAGATCCCCTGGAGAAGGAAATGGTAACCCACTCTAGTATTCTTTCCTGGTAGATCCCATGGACACAGAAGCCTGGTGGCTACAGTCCATGGGGTCGAAAGAGTCTGTATGACTTAAACGTTTTTCCTCTACAAACACAGGATGTCATTCTTTCCTCTTAAATGAGTCCTGACTGCAGATCCAGCTGGGCAGGCTGGCTTGGACAAGTGTCTGGAATGTAGGGCCCAAGTGATTAACTCCCTTCTTTTTCCCCTTCCTCCTCCCATGTCCAGCTCCCTGCCCTCCAACTCCTCAACTGCCCGGGTCGCGAAGAGGAGTGTTATGCCTTTCACCTCCCAGTGTCCCAGAAAGCCAGAAAGTTGTCTTTACATTTTCAGAGTTCCGGGTACCTTCAGCCGCCGCCGCCTTGGCAGGATGCCTCAAATCACAGCGACCAGTGAGTGAGGAGTGCTTCCAGGAGCGGAGTCCTAGTTGCCCCCGGCTACCCACGGCGCGCGGTTTGCACCTGGCCGGAAGTGGGCAGCGTGACCATGGCAACGTAGGACGCCGAAACGAGCTACTTCCTCTTGGTTGAGGCGTCCAGATTCTCTACTCCACCTCTCTGGATATTTTCCAGTTTCTGCTAGGAAGGCAAATTATGTAGTATGCCATTCCTCTTGGAAAAGTTGAAGGTCAAAATACAACTCTAATTGATACAGCTAGTTGTATCTTATAATGGGAATAAAGGGTTGGTTACATGCCATCTGATCCTAAGAGTGCACAGTTCAGGCTTTCTTAGCACGTCGGGAAGACTTTTGTGATTTTTGTTATTTATTGTACTGGCTTAAAATGGCGGCGGCGGGGGGGGGGCGGGAGTGCCCCTCCTGATCAGGCGAAGGAGAGCGAGGTCATGGTAGTGGCCGTGGCCCTTCCGCCGCCTTCCGCAGCACCCGTGGCCCCGCCCGCGCCGGGTCCCTTCTGCTGCCTGCTGCTGCCGCGGCTTTGGCATCGGCGGCAGCGGCCCCAACCGGAGACCCCGGGCACTCCTAGAGCTCCTCATCCCGCCAAGGAGCCCCGAAAGTCGAGTCCCGCGTGAGGTCTGTCCGCCCTCTGCAGTCGTCCAACCTCGGAACCCCTTCTTGGGAGGGTGGGTTTTCATAATGGAAACCCTGTATCCCTCGGCGATCAGGGCCTCAGCTCAGCAAGAGGCCCGTGCTGTCCCAGAGCCCGGCACTCCCCTGGGGAGACTTCACCATACGCTACCCACCGCCAGGGTGAGCTACCCACCTACAGGGTGACTCTCAGCCGCCCCCCAGGGACGGGGCGGGGCCCCCTGCGTCTTCCTGGCCGGGTCTGAAGACAGCTGCTGAGCGACCTTCACTCCCACGGGGAAACCCGTGTCGACATACGGAGAATGTAACTAAGCTACATCAGGAGGTATTGCTGCCTCCTCGTCCATTTTGTTTGGCCAAGCGGTTTGCAGAGACCTTAAACTGACACCAGCCCCCTCACGCAAGCACGCACCCTCTATGGCAGCTACGGAGCCACAAGCAAACGTAAGTTCCTGAAATGCCTTCCCCAACAGCTCTTGTGATCAACAGTCTCTCCCGCATCCGAGCGCCTGGATGCCTTATGCACCCCTTAGATAGACCTACTGTGGCTTACCAAAACTCTGGTCTGAATGGATCACTGGGACCCTATCCTAGGAAGCCCAAAGCACTCCACCCAGGGACTCTTATGATAAAGGCATGTGCCCCACATCCTGCCTCTCTGCACCCTGTCTTGACCTGAAGACCACTGGAGAAACGAAGGTCCTCCAGGACCTGTGAGTAATAAGCTTATCTATTTTAATTACACTTGTGGTCCTGTTGCCACCATCCTGCTCCTATACTCCTCCACTTGTGTGCTTATGTGTGTGTGTGTTAGTCGTTCAGTCGTGTCTGACTCTTTGCGACCCTATGGACTATAGCCCACCAGGCTCCTCTGTCCGTGGGATTCTCCAGGCAAGAATACTGGAGTGAATTGCCATGCCCTTCTACAGGTGTGTGTGTGTTAGTGTGTTAGTTGCTCAGTTGTGTCCGACTCTTTGTGACCCCATGTACTGTAGCCCGCCAGGCTCCTCTGTCCATGGGATTTTCCAGGCAAGAATAGTGAAGTAGGTTGCCATTTCCTTCTCCAGTGGATCTTCCCAACTACAGGGGATCTTCCCAACTCAGGAATCGAACCTGGGTCTCCCACAGTGTGGGCATTCTTTACCATTTGAGCTACCTGGGAAGCCCTATACTACACTTAACAAATGTTGATTTAACAAAGGCACAAGATTGGTGGCAGAAGACAGGAGCCCATGACCAAACCACTCTCATCCTCCTCAAGGACTCAGCCCCGTACCCCTACCTAGGAAGAGCCAGATCACAGAGCCCTGGTCCAGCCAGTTCATGTACGGGGATGGGTGGTGTGAAGAGCACGCTGCCTGGGACCTGGGTCACCCTCAGGAAGCCAGGAAGTGCATCATGGGCCCCTGGGGACCGTGACACCAGGAGGAGCGGGAGTCTGAGGAGAGCTGCTGCCTTGGCAGGCTGGGGTTCGCAGCCCGTCAGGAGCAGGGGCCACCTGGACATGCTGCAGGAAGGGGGTTGCCCTCCACGGCCCAGACTGGGCTCTTGTCTAACACTTGGGAATACGTTGTCCAAGGAGACACACATGCTGACAAAGTGAGAGGCTTTTCTGGGAAGGGGCGCCCGGGTGCAAAGCAGGGAGGGTGAGGGAACCCTGGAGGAGCGCTCTGCCTCGTAGTAGTTCGCAGTCTCAGGCTTTATGGTGATGAGATTAGTTTCGGGTTGTCTCTGGCCAATCATTCTGACTCAGGGTCCTTTCTGGTGGCATGCATATCACTCAGGCACAATGGAGTCTAGCCAGAAGGTTTCTGGGAGGTTGGTAGGACAGGCGGACGGGTATCTCCTGTCTCCTTTTGACCTTTCCTGAATTCTTCCCGTTGGTGGTGGCTTGTTAGTTGCATATTCCTTACCAGGATCTCCTGTCATAAAATAACTCATGCAAATGGTTACTGTTATGCCTGGCCAGGGTGGGCGGTTTCAATCCATGTTTCCCCTAACAGCCAGGGGACCTGAGGCTGCTTTCTCAGGTATCTGACTGTCAGCCTGTATCCTCATTGCCTCTGTGGTTCTTGAGTACTAGGATAGATAGAGAAATCTTTTCAGCATGGGGAGATCTGCTGGAGGCTGCTGTGCGACAATTGTTCTCTCCCTGGCATGGCCTTTCGCACTGCAACTGAAGTAGAATTTATCACCACCACTTGCCAAATTTTTTTTCCCTCTAGTATTGTGATATGACTTTGTTTTCTTCCTGTGTCCCCGAATTACCCTTTCCTCCTCCTGATGATTTAGGAAGATAAAACCAATGTTTGCAATTTTCAGAATGCTTATGGTAGGCATGTTACAATACCATGTTATGGCTTTGTTTTGTGCTATTTTAGAAACTGTAATCGCCACGACTGATTCATGTCAATGTATGACAAAAACCACTACAATAAAAAAGAAAAAAACTGTAATTGTCCCAACATTCTTTTGGTTTCAAGCATAGGCGGGAACTGTGTGAAAACAAAACAGAGAACCCCTCCCCGCAAATTCTTGTGTAATGTTTTTGAAATTGTATCAAATAATTTTTTAGTGTTTTACCTTAATATGGACAGTGTTTTTGTTTACATTTCAAAAAACAAATGTACCCATAAAACATTGTATTTTTTGTTCTTAAGTGTATTATGTAATCTTTATGAATTTATGTGTTTATATTTGCTCATTATATAAAGGATTTTCCTTTATATAATATATAAAATTATATATTATATATATAATATACAGGGGCTTCCCTGATAGGCTCAGTTGGTAAAGAATCCACCTACAATGCAGGAGACCCCAGTTCAATTCCTGGGTCAGGAAGATCCGCTGGAGAAGGGGGAAAGGCTACCCGCTCCAGTGTCCTGGCCTAGAGAATTAACATGGACTGTGGTCACGAAGAGTAGGCAGTGACTTTCACTTTCTTTCAAATGTATTATGTAATCTTTATGAATTTACAATATATGTTTACATTTGCTCATTATATAAAGGATTTTTTGAAAACTCATTTGTAATACTACAAAGAAAGAATGGCAAATACAAAGGTTATTGTTTTGATTTCATGAATGTTTTCCTTTGATTTGACAAATATGGGAGAAGAGGATTTTTTTCTACCATTAAGTTGCCTGCAGCGTATCAGTCTCATAATCTGAAGGTCCTGAGTTTGAACCTCAGAGGGGGCAACGCAAAGCTTTGGGCTTCCCAGGTGGCGCTAGGGGCAAAGAATATGCCTGCCTGCGCAGGTAACAGGCTCAATTCCTGGATCAGGAAGTTCCCCTGGAGAAGGAAATGGTAACCCATTCCAGTATTTTTGCCCCCACAGACAGAGATCCTGGCAGACTACAGTCCATGGAGTCACAGAACAGTTGGACATGACTTAGCGACTAAACAGCAAATTACTGATTCACTTTGCTATACAGTGGAAACTAACACAACATGTAAGTTGACTATACTCCATTAAAAATTAACTAAAAAGAGAAAATTCCAAAGAATTCACAAAAATAAGCTACGAGATCTAATAAGCAATTTAACCAAAGTTGCAAGATGTGGTACGCGATCAACTTTTTAATGTGATCAAGTGCATCCATTAAAAAGCCTATAGCTAACATCACACTTAAATAGTGAATGACTGAATGCTTTCTCCTTACGACTGGGAGCAATGTAAGGTTGTCTACTGTTGGGAAAGGCAGTCAAGTGCAGCTTCTTGCCCCTTGCGCAGTTGCACAAGAGTGACCTTGGGTCTGGAACATTTCTAGCAAAGAGACAAATAGCCCTCACAGCCTGAGCTAGGCGTATCGCTTCGGGAATATCTTTCCCTGATCCAGACTTAATGGGTACTTCCTTGTTCTGTTTATGGGTGTGTGTCCTATGGTGCCTGGCTAACCCCATTGCTGTATCTGTTCCTGGAGGGGAGATAAAGGGGTCTTTCAGCTGCGGCACAAGTGGGGGTGTGCAGACCATCTTCTTGGGTCAGCAGCTGGGAAAACCCTGCTGACCGTGAGGGATGACACGCAACTGTTGAAGCTGGTCTTGCTCTGTCTCTTCTCTACGTGAGGAAAGCGCTATCCCATTCAGCACCCATGTGAGGCGTGTCTTTCTCTGCTCCCCTGACACCTGCACCCCATGCAGGATTGACACCCTGGAACTGTTGCTCGGCAACAGGTGTCACTTGTTTGCTCTCTCCTCTCCTGTTATGCATCATACTTAACACCTACTCAGTAAAATGAGACAAGAGAAAGAAGCAAAAGGCATACAGATTGGAACAGAAGAAACGAAACTTCCCCTCTTCTCAAACAACTTGATTTTCTACATAGAAATTTAAAAAGAAAAACTTAGAAGAAAAAAGCTCCCAGAACTTGTAAATACTTAGTTATGCTGCAAGATACAGGGTCAATAGACAAAATGAATCATATGTCCATATGAACATCACACTAACTTGAAACCAGAAAAATTCAAATAATACCATTTAAATAACTTCAAAATAATGAAATGTAGGGATAAATCTAACAAAATACTGTGCTGTGTCTGTATGCTGAAATCTACAGAACACTTATGGAAAAATAAAAGAATTATAATTAAATGGTAAGGCATGTCAGGTATATGGATTAGATGATTCAGTATATTTAAGATGTCAGTCATTCCATAGTTGAATGACAGACTTTACACAATTCTATTCAGAATATCAGCAAAATTTTCAGTGTATATATATACAAGTTGATTTTAAATTTTTATAGAAACTTAGGAACTAGAATACCTAAAATAATTTTTAAAAGAAGAAGAAATTTGGTGCGTTCACATGACTTCACTTTAAAATATGAAACTTCAGTGATCAAGGCAGTGTGGTATTAGTGAAGGGATAGGCATCATGCAACAGAATAGAAAATCCAGAAATAGATTCATTCAAATTAGACCAATTGACTTTTTGCAAGGTTACGATCACAATTTGATGGAGAAAAGATTTGTATTTTTCATTATTTGTATTTTTCATTATTTGTATTTTCAACAAATGATGTTGGAACAATCGGACACTCACCTGTAGAGACAGAGAGAACTCCAACCCCAACCTCACACTTTATACAAAAAGTTACTGAAAATTTACCATATATCTGAATGTAAAACATGGAGCTATAAAGCTTCTAGAGAAAACACAGGAGAAACATGGGAGAAAAATCTTCATGACTTGCAGTTAAGCGAACAGTTCCTAGACACGTCATCAAGTGTGATCCATTAAATAAAAAATAGATAAGCTGGAACTCATAAAAATTAAAAACTTTTGCTCTGTGAATGATGAAAAGGCAAGACAAAAGCTGGGAAAATATATATTTGAGATGTCCAACAGAGGACATCTATCTAAAATGTATAGGAACTTTCAAAACTCAATAATAAGAAAAACTAAACAATCCAATCTTAAAATATAAGCAACAGATTTTTTTTCTTTTGGCTGTGCTGGGTTTTCATTGCTGTGTGTGGGCTTTCTCTAGCTGCGGCAAGTGGGGTCTACGCACTAGCTGTGGTGCACAGACTTCTCTTGGTGCGGAGCATGGGCTCTTGGCCCTCGGGCTCAGGAGTTGTGGTGCTCGGACCTAGCTGGCCCGCATCATATGAGGGCTTCCCAGACCAGGGATCGAACTAGCGTGCCCTGTACCACAAGGTGGAGTCTTAACCACCGGCCCACCAGGGAAGCCCTACAGGCAACAGATTTGAACAGACATTTCACCAAAGTCTAATTTCTCTGTGACATCTTTTCAGACATCAGTGTTTTACCTATATTTAAAAACCACAGGTTATCAATTTTGTAACGATCGTTACCTGCTGCTGCTGTTGTCATAAGATTTGATTTCCACAGTGGACACTGTGAATGGTGAACGTAGCTTTTCATCTAAGAGTGCTAACAATTTTTTTTAAATAGCCATTATACATTTAAAGGGGAGATTGTGTTTTGGGGGTTAAGGTTGGGTTGGAGTTGGGATTATGGTTAGGTATGGGTGAAACTCATAGTGAGTGAGGGAGGAGAAAACTCTGAGCAGGGGGTATTTACAGAGAATACTGGAAATGGTCCACATTCACCCCTTTTATTCTGGGAGCAGCACCTGGACCCTGTGTTTATTTCTGACAGGTAGAATAATGAGCATTTTCATTTTATTCTTTGTCCTTTTCTGTTTTCAAATTTTCAATTAAAAACAGGTGCTTCTTTTATAACAGAAAAAACAAGTGTTAGCAAAGAAGATGATGCATGCATGCTCAGTCATGGACGACTCTTTGCGACCCCATCGACTGTAGCCTCCGAAGCTCCCCCGTCCATTTGTGAACCCATGGACTGTAGCCCACCAGGCTCCTCTGTCCAAGGGGATTGATTTCCCTGGAAAGAATACTGACAAGGATGTGGTTTCCTCCTCCAGGGGATCTTCCCAACTCAGGGATCAAACCTGCACCTCCTGCACTGGCAGGCAGATTCTTTACTGTCAAGCCACCTGGGAAGCCCTTACTCAGCTGTGTCCGACTCTTTGCGACCGCATGGACTGTAGCCTCCGAAGCTCCCCCGTCCATGGAATTTTCCAGGCAAGAGTACTGGAGTGGGTTGCCATTTCCTTCTCCAGGGGCTCTTCCAAACCCAGGGATTGAACCCGGGTCTCCTGCATTGTAGGCAGACGCGTTTACTCTCTGAGCCACCAGGGAAGCCTAACAGGAGATACAGAAGTTCAATGTCATCAACTTTCAGAGCAGGACTGCGCATCTGTGGCCGCAGGGGCCTGAGTTTCCGTGAATGGGACTGCCCTGCCATCTAGTGGCCATGTGGCATGGGAGCCTTCCAACCAGCATTTCCATAGAGTCTGTCTTTGAAGAAGGCAAAAAATATACCGTATTTTAGGTAAAACTTTGATTTGGTTGAGTTTTTAAAAAATGAATAAAAATGATTGATGTGGAAAACAAAGAGGGACGTAGACAGGCCACTGTGAGCAAAGACACAGAGAGGATGAACCGCAGGGAGGGACTGGCAGGGTCTCTGCATGTCTTGGCAGGGGCCATGCCCCAGGGCCCAGGTGCATCCCTACGAGCAAGAGGTGCTGGGAGATGAAGCTGAGGGGCAGGCAGGGCCCAGGTCACGGGTGGACGCGGGCATCAACTTCAGCATTTCAACAGTGCAGCCTGGAGACCCACCTCGAGCACCATGCTCACTCATGACCTCATTTCTGCCTCCCTGACTTGGATGCCCTCCCGTCAGTGGAATCATGATTCTGAATCTACTTTTGTAACCAATGACAAGTGTGAGTCAAATGATAGGAAGGAGAATGCTGTTACCAAACCCAAAGATGCCGTGGATGGCCAGGATTCAGGGCAGAGTAGAAGGGGCAGGACAACAGTGGAGCAAGACTCATGGAGCGTAATCATGGTGAGGAGATCTGGGCCAGATAAACAATGGGGTGGATAGTGCAGAAATGCATAAGCGAGTGCCCTAATATAACCATATGTCCTGGCTGCCTTCTGCCTGCTCCTCAATACCCACTCTCCATGGTTTTCCATCCAGCCCTGGAGCCAGATGGCCTGACCTATATGAGCTGCTTCAAGAGTTTCCTTTGCCTTCTGACTTCAGGAATGGGGAGAGGAGGTGGGCCCGGGCATTGAGGCGAAGGACATGGTAGAGGGACCCTTGCTGAATACGAGGGGAAAGGCCAAGGGGGAAATCTGGGCTAATGAGGTCCTGGGAGCAGCCTCAATGGTATGTGGGGAAGGGGAGCAGAGCCACTCGATTGCAGAATGTGCGCAACGGCTAAGCCGCAGATGGTGGAGGGCTGAGCTTTGCACCAGGCACTGGCATGGTGCAGGCACACGCGGGCTGGCGGGATTGTGAATGCGGCAGGGACTGTGAACGCCGCAGGGAGCCTTCAACTGCGGCTCAGGTTCCTGAAGGCTTCAGAGTCTCAAACATCAGTAGTAACTGGGAGGGTAAAGGTGCTGGGCTTGGGTTTCTTGCCTCTCCAGCAACAGTATCACAATGCCTCGTGAGATATTTCTGATGCAATCTGACCATTTTCTAGATTATCCAGAAAGTTTATCTGAAAGATTGGGGAGATATAGTAAATCCTAAATGTGTTCTGATTTCTGATAAATCTTTGAGGCAATGATGGAAAATCTTGCAATTTATTAAAAGCACCTTTGAAATGCATGAAAGTATCAGTTGCTCAGTCACGTCCAACTCTTTGTGACCCCATGGACTGTAGCCTGCCAGATTCCTCTTTCCATGGAATTCTCCAGGCAAGAATACTGGACGAGTTGCCTCTTCCTCCTCCAGGGGATCTTCCCCATCCAGGGATCAAACCTGGGTCTCCCACATTTCAGGCAGATTCTTTACCACTGAGCCGCCAGGGAAGCCATGAACTGTTATTAACTTAGCTTTAAATAAAGTTTATATGGGCTTCCAGGTGGTACTAGTTGTAAAGAACCCACCTGCCAATGCAGGAGACACAAGAGATGTGGGTTTGATCCCTGGGTCGGGAAGATCCCCAGGATCATGGCAACCCACTCCAGTATTCTTGCCTGAGAAATCCCATGGACAGAGGAGCCTGGCAGGCTCCATGGGGTCCTGAAGAGTCGAATATGACTAAAGTGACTTAGCATGAATGCACAGAGCTTCCACAAGATTTGTAAACATACCTGCTATACTGAATGTACTTCAATATGTTTGGTTGCATCCACACAGACAAAAGTTATCCAAAACATGGAAATTACTTCATCATATAGACTTGGACATCATAATGACAGTTAATAAAATGAAATTCTAATTATGTTTTCCTTTTCATTGCTAAGTTTTTCTTAAGGAAAAGAACTCTCAGAAGGTAAGCAAGAAAAACACTTGAGTGCCAGGAAATGAGAACATATTCAGCAAAATGAACACCTTGATATAAATGATACCCAAACAGTCTTTTCTGGCTTTCATGTGATCTATTATGAGAGATCTGACTGGCAGCTATTTCCACAATTAATTGATCCTGGAAAACTTGGCAAGGCTTACTCTTCTCCAGTTCAAGAATTGGACAACTGCTCACTTTGTAAGTATCAATATAATAATATCTATTAAGTGTTTTAAAAGCTTTGGGAAAAGCATCTGTCAAATAAAATAAAGTTATGCAACTTATTATAGTAGTTGATTTCAAATATTTGTATCTAAATATCAATGCCTATTCTAAGAAATATTTTATGAAATTCACAAAGCATGTCAGTATGTGAGTGCCATAATCTAACTGTGTGTCCTGGCTGCCTTCTGCTTGCCCCTCAGTATCCACTCTCCATGGTTTTCCATCCAGCCCTGGAGCCAGGTGACCTGATGTATATGAACTGCTTCAAAAGTTTCCTTTGCCTTCTGACTTCAGGATGGATGTAGTCAACTGCAGTGGGACGATCCACAGGTAGGAGGAGGGGGAAGCAGGTGCTTATTCTCTCAGTTTCTTTGCTGCTGCACGGGGATGCTCCGAACCTAACCAGAGGCCGTCAGTCTTTGTGCGTAGAGGTACTAACTGGTCATTGAGGTTGTGAACCCCAGGAAAACTCACCATCATTTGTTACCTTCTATAATCTCTGGCTGCACATTGTGGACAGCCCTTTTTATTAAATCTCCTCCAATTATCCAATTTGACTTTTCCTTCTGATTCTTGCCAGGATATTGAATGATACAGTGTAAAAGGTTAAGTGTGGTTATTTGATGCACCCTGACATTTTCCTTTCTTGTAGCCAGTTTGCTTTTTACCTTAATGCTTAAAGAACTCTTTATATTTAAAGTTGAATAATTTGAGTATTTCTAGTTGTGGAGTATGTCTTAGTAAATTTGACTCAAATGAAATCTAGAGGCTTAACTTTTTTCCCCTTTAGGTTATCACATTTATTACATCTTTTATATTCTTCTGATCCATTTTTTGGGCACTTTACATATGGGACACCAATTATACTCATGTTGAATCATTTCTATCCTCTATTTTGTGGACTTTGTATTTATTTTCATTCTTTTCTTTTTCAACTGCATGTACTGTAATCATCTTAAGCTTTTCTTTTAACTTCACTTTCAATGATGTCTTTTCTATTTCTTGCTATTTGTATTATACTTCAATATACTAGTTCTGTAATGCTGTTGTTTGGACCCTCAACTTATAAGTCTAATGCTCTCCTTACATCTTTTTCTTTTATGTTCATTCTCTTTTCCATGAGGTCTTATTTTTAATTAATTAATATGTATACAATTCCTTCCTTTCCTTTCTCTCTCTTTCATGAAAATGAGAGGTTTTCATGCTGGGGACTTTCCTTTCCTGCCTCTAAAGATACTGCATACTTTCTGTTGTTGTTCAATCGCTAAGTCATGTCCCATTCTTTGGGACTCCACGGACTGCAACACACTAGGCTTCCCTGTTTTTCACTATCACTATCACATACCCCTGGGCCTTTGTTAAGAGCAGCCTGGAGCCACAGAAACTGGGGCTTGACTGTAAAATTAAAAAATTATACATAGGATAAAGACTCAATAAAGAAAGAACACTGGGGTGAAAGTGTACGCTTTTTTCTTTCTCCTCTCTTCTCTGGTTTAAAAAGTATCCCCCCCCCCCCAGGTATAACTCATTTTAGGGTTTGAAACATTGTAAAAGTGAGAAGTTTGATTTTCTGGGATGACCTCAGCTGCTATGACAAATGATGAGAATTGAGGAATAATCCCTGTGAGATCTGTATGACAACTACATGCTTTGGATTTTAATCTTGTCAGTTGAAAATGACTTTTAAAAACAAACCAAAAGGGAATTCCCTGCCTGGTGGCCCAGTGTTAAGACTTGATGCTTTCACTGCTGTGGGCCAGGGTTCAGTCCTTGGTTGGGGAACTAAGATCCTGCAAGCCACTGTGGACAGCCATAGATATAGAAATAAATACCAAAGGGAAGTCAAAGGAATGTAGTTTAGTAGGAAATGTAAAAACATAATCTGCCTTGGGTGTAATAACTTCCTAAAAGGTCAGACTGTCCTGCGTGATTAGTGAGGCATCTCAGAACACATCCCACATATTACAGTGGGCCTTCCCTCTTCTGAAAGGAAGGCCCATCAGCAGAAAGCTATGAACTTGTCCCCAAACTTACTGGACCAATTTGTCACTAGTCATTGGAATAAATATTTCCCAAGCTGCCTAGAAATGCAGAGTTCTATTGCTTAAAGAAACCTGCGATCTTTGTTCTACAGTGAAGACTTTCGTTAATTCTGATTTAGGGACATCTGGAGGTTAAGCTTGACACTTAACTGCAAGAGAAAGACAAGGAGAAGTACAAAAGTTACAAGTAAAGTCTTTTCTGTCAGAGTCAATTGGGGATGAAAAGCTTGGAATTCATAAATAGTCTAAAATTGTTCATGGGGCGATATGTCATGAGGGAATTAAATGATGATGGAAGTCTATAGGTTCAGAAACACAAAACATAGGAGCAAATGACCCCTGGCTCCTGGGAAGCAACAGGGCATCATGGGAAAGAGGGCCAGTTTGGAGGTCAGGGTCCCATTTTGCCATCTATTGACTTGGGCAAGTTATTTAATTATAAGCCTCTGTTTCCTCATCTGTAAAGTGCAGATCGTAATCTAACTATTCATACATTTATTACAAAGGTTAAATAGGATAATATATGTAAAGTGCCTGAATTATAAGTACCCCATAAATGTTAACTGATGTTATTGTTGTTATTATTTTACCCTGAAGACTAGAGTTCACATTACTTTTGCTCATATTTCTTGCAAGGAGCAGTCTAGCAATTTCTTACATCTTGCTCTTTCCATCTTTTTTTCCTCTTGGATATATGTGGTCATAACTCTGAAGAAGACAGGTTTTTGTTTTGTTTTATATCTCCCTGTCCCCATTGTTTCATAAATGTTGCTAGATTTTCCTTTGAGAAATTACCTGTCCTACTCTGAGACTTTGTATGGTAAAGCTGTCCTGGCTTCCAACTCCAGGCTGTCTAGTGAACCAGGCCATTTCAAATAGACTGATTGACTCAGGAGTGAGTAGATGACCCAAGTCAGGCTGATGAGATTCAGTCCTGGGGTTTTTGCTAGATCTCTTAGGAAGGTGAGAACTGCTAACCCATTAGGGTATAAATCTGGAGATACCAGCGGTCATCATAGGGAACAGGCTGCCTGAGAATGGAACCGACACAGAGGAACACATAAGTGAGAGATGGAGTGGTTTCCTAAAGTTATGAGTACCTGGGTTCAGCTGTAACTAAACACACACACACACACACACACACACACACACTTCACAATTTTACAAGCCAAATAAAATCTTTTTCTTGCCTAAGTCAGTTTGGATTGAGTTTCTGTCATTGCAGCTGGAGTACTGCCAAATCCCAGAGAGAAATCAGAAGTAAGCAGTATGATCCAACTGCTCATTTTTGTATTTTTTTTCCCACATTTCTCCCTTCTCTTGTATTCAGTGCCTTTAAGCTGTCTTCTTGTTCATTTTTTTCATGGGAAATAATCTGATAATGTTTGTCCTTGATGCTGCAGGGTGAATTTCTGTCATTATGTAATTTTTTGTAGAATTGACATTTTAAGCTGTACATTTAGCCCCACAATGAATGGCTTTGATCCTGCTATAGGAATTTAACTCTAAATTAGAAGGTGTGTCCTGATCAAAAGAGATTTAAGAAATGTATCAACCAAATAACAATTTGTAAACCTTGTTTGAATTCTATTTAAAAAAACCAATAGTTTTAAAAAATAAACACTTTTTTAAAAGTTTCTATCTTTAGGAGGTAAACATGGAAATGTTTTTCGGTGAAAAGATACTTTTGAGATATGTTTCAAAATAATCTGGGAGGCAAGGGGTGGGAGGAGATGAAGTATAGCTGGAACAATATTTACTATAAATTAATGGTCAAAACCCGATCATGGGTTGAGCATAGGGTTCATTGTATTCTCATAACTGTATATGTTCAAAATTTTCCATAATAAAAGACTTTTAAAGAGTAATAAGTAGAAATGGCCAAGACAGCTGTTCACTACCCCCAGAATCTCTTTTCTCCTTCTCCCTTACAAAAAGAACCCCTCTGTTGTTGAAGATGCAATGTAACTGTCCAGATTTTTTGTTTTAATGATTTTTTTTTTCTCGTCTCCCTTGTAGATGTGAGTGACCAATGGAAAGCAGATAGAACTCATTAGGTGTGTTTCCTAGGAATACTCTTTAAAGCTGCTGCTTCAGCTAGTTCTTTCC
Source organism: Odocoileus virginianus (assembly GCF_023699985.2). Lineage (NCBI taxonomy): Eukaryota > Metazoa > Chordata > Mammalia > Artiodactyla > Cervidae > Odocoileus > Odocoileus virginianus. Next base: position 10,073,349 of record NC_069695.1, on the reverse strand, counting down.
TCAAAGAACTGAGAAAGGTACTGACAGAGTTATTTTGTATCACAGGAAAACTTCACACCAGAATGCATGATGCCATGGGAACGTGTGGAAAAGACAGAACTTGGGTCCGTGATGACTGTGTCGCTGCCACACCAGCCCTGAGCAATTTTTTCTCTTTTTTTCAGAGAATTAAACTTAAAAAAAAAAAAAATTGCATTTGCCCTTACCGAGTTTGTTAACTCCACGAAAGAAGAGAGGATCTCTCAGTCTTACAGCTCACAAACTTGGCTGCTTTTTGGAAGTACCTGGTGTGCTTTTAAAAACGTTAAGGTTTGGACCCCTCTTACAGTGTCTGAATTCATTGATTTAGGGTACAGCTTGGGCGCTGGAATTTTTAAAGCTGCCCTGGTGATTCTAATGTGTGGCCAATTTGGTGATCCAGTGGCGAAGCTCGCGATTTGATCCGCCGAGCGCTGGGCCCTGGCTGGGGGACGGTCAGGATTCGGTGACCGACTGAGATCACCCGTTTGTTACAACGCGGAGTCTGAAAGGTAAGTGTGTTGGTAATCTTCAGCGCCGGAGCCAATCCGGCCCCGCCTTTTCCCCAGATCGGCCCCGCCCCCGGCCCCGGCCCCCGCCCCGGCCCCGGCCCCGCCCAGCTGTGGCCCGGGATAAAGCGGAAGAGCATGAGCCCGCCGAGCAGCCTTCCGGGAGTGCGGCTGTGCGCCTGTGCGTCACCGAGTACGGGAGTGCGGCTGTGCGCCTGCGCGGCGTCGAGTACCGGCGGGCAGTTTGAATTTCGCTCCCGGAGCCAGGTCTCAAGATCCTACGCTTCCGACCGAGATTGGGTGGGGGAGAGGGTGGTGTCTCGGCGCCTCGCGACCCCACTGAGTGGGCCCTTTGCTCCCGGACCCGCACGAGGTTAGAGTCTGGTGTTGAAGATTCCCTCTTCGGAAGCGGGCATTGTTTAGACGGGGCGGGGGGCCGGGGCGGCGCGGGGGGCCAGGGCGGCGCGGGCCGGGATGAGCAGCTGGCCTTAGCCGCGTTAGCTGGAGTGGAGGCTTTATATAGACCTTCTCACCTATTCTCGGGCTTCCCTGCTGGTTCAGAGGGTAAAGCGTCTGCCCTCAATGCAGGTAGACCCGGGTTCGATCCCTGGGTCGGGAAGATCCCCTGGAAAAGGACACTCCAGTATTCGGAGAATCCCATGGACGGAGGAGCCTGGTGGGCTATATATATATAGTCCGTGGGGTCGCAGAGAGTCGGACACGACTGAGCGACTTCACTTTCTTTTTTCACTTTCTTTCACCTCCCTTGGAGTGAACGAACAGTACCTGATTTCTTTCCTTCCCCTCCTTCCGCCTCCTTGTGCGCTTTGCTGTGCTCAGTCGTGGCCGACTCTTTGCGACCCCATAGAGGAGCCAGGCTTCTCTGTCCATGGGATTTTCCCGGCAAGAATAGTGGAGGGGGTTGCAGTTTCCTCCTCCTGGGACCGCCTCTTTACCGACCCCAGTAGTAAAGCCCCAGCCCCCATAGCATAGGAGGAATGCTTCCCTGGACCCGTTTCTTTGAACTTCCTGTGTTTTTCCTGAAGATTCTCGGGTATATAAGTTTTCAAAGAAAATGCTGATGTTGTCTTTATGTATAAATAGAACATTTGTTCCCCTGAATCTCTGAGGAAATGACAGTCTTGTCTTCTGTACCTTCCTTTGGGATGCACTGATTATAGAAAGCTCTAAGACAGGTCATTACTGGACATTGGTGGTGGTTGTTGGGTCACTAAGTCGTGTCTGACTCTTTGGGACCCCATGGACAGCAGCATGCCAGGCTTCCCTGTCCTTCACTATCCCCCGGAGTCTGCTCAAACTCATGTCCATTGAGTCAGTGATGCCATCCAACCATCTTGTCCTGTCATCTTCTCTCCTGCCTTCAATCTTTCCCAGCATCACGGTCTTTTCCAGTGAGTCAACTCTCCGTATCAGGTAGCCAAAGTATTGGAACTTCAGCATCAGTCCCTCCAATGAATATTCAGGATCGATTTCCTTTAGGATTGACTGGTTTGATCTCCTTGGTTAGAAACTGAATTTTGTAGAATTGAAGGATATTGCTCATGAGTTTTTGTATTTTGTTTTCCAGGAGATGTGACTTACTGGATATTTACCATTGGATTTTGGAAGTGAACAGAAATTTGTTTTTTGTTTTGTAAATGTGTTTATTTTTTTTCTTCAGAGGCTTAAAGGATGGCCTCAGATCTGGAACAGTTATGCTCTCATATTAATGAAAAGATTGGCAATATTAAAAAAACTCTGTCATTGAGAAATTGTGGTAAGTAAAACAGATTCCACTGACTTTGTACATTCAAAATACATTTTGATTATTGTTCCACTTTGATATCTTATGCCTGGATAAGTGAATGTATCTTAGGTAATTTTCAGCTTTGAATAGTGATTTTTAAGGCAATCTGCTATCCATATTTTGAATATTGCAGAGGATACTAAAATGTAAATTATGTTGAACAATGAACTAGCTACTAATTACATATATTTATTTGTATATGTTTTTCTGAGACACAAGACTGAGTAGTAAGATTTGAAGGTTATGTTGAGTTCCTGATTCTAGAGCTAAGCAGAGATAATAAAAGATAAAGAAAAAGCCAGAAGTGGAAAACACCCACAGAGATAGAAGTAGCCCATAACTCATCTTGCAGACTGCTTTGATAAGGAAGCTTATCAATATATATCACTAGGAAACAACTAACTGAAAATGAAATGAATTTTTTAAGCATCCAGAAACTTGGAGGTTGTGACCATCTCCAAAATAGTTTGAAGTGCTGCAGTAGAAGTGCAGACAAATAGGGAATCCTGGAAAAATAGTGTTTACAGAAATAATTTGCTCTCCAGCCTTATCTAGGAGAACTCAAAATTTATTGATAGGCAGAATTCCATCTGCAGGGGAGATCCTGTTGAACTTTTATTGTAATTTGTATTTTGAACGGATAATTTTTAAAAATTAAAAAATGAAATTATACTGTTGGAGTGTCCTTTCAAATTATACATGTCCTTCTGAGACTTGGATATTCTCCATCCCTTGTCGAGAACCACTAATGAAGAGACTCTTCCAATTTACAGTTGGTGGCTATGTATTCTGTAGAAAGTTAAAGCTGAAGCAACTGTGGGTTCTTCTGTAGCCTCCGGTCTCATATGAGGAAACTGAGGCTCAGAAGTCAGGCGACTTGCCCAGGTCCTCCCGCTTCCCAATGGTCAGTTGGGACTACAGCTTTTGTGTCCTGATTCCCAGTATACAACTTGTCTGTTTCTATGCCATTTTTATTGAATAATCTAAAAAGGACATTTAAATCTTAAATAAGTAGTCTTCTTTAGATTTTCTTTCTGAGAGCATGATTACTCTTGGATAAATCTAACTTAGAGATTATAAAACTATCAAACCTTGAATTCAAATGGCCCCACTGAAGCATGAAGCCTGGCAGAAGCAGTCTGACCTGTTAGGTTACTGCACACTGGGTAACTGTCGTTTGTACGTGGGGAGAATAATTTGTCTGTTCGGTTCCCTAGCTGATTCAGAAAAGCCCAGTAATACGTTTGCCACTTTGGCTGCTGTAATCTCCTACATCACTAGTATCAAAAGTAGTGTATTTACTCAGTGAACTTATTTTACTGCAAATCAGCAAACAAGGCCCGAAAATTTAGGTGACTGGGTTATTTGAGATACCAGTATATCCAACTAACTGTTTCACCCCCTGAAATTAGTCTCAGTAGAGACATCAGTACTCTCACTTATTTTTTATTTCTTTCAGCTGTCACATGCAGTCCCCAGTGCTTTATTAGAATGTCGATGATGCGTAACAGTTTGCCTTTCCTGAGTGCTTCACTAGGTTGCAAGCAGAGTGCCCACCCTCTTATATGTACTTTGCTGCTTCCCAGTCATCCTCTGAGGGCGAGTGCTGGTGTCTCTGACCGCAGGCCTGGGACCTCTAGCCATTTCACTCTGCATCTGTAATCTACAGATGTGGTCAAATTTTGTTTTCACTTATGCGTATTTCATGATTTGGTTGTTAGAGAAGAGGATGGAAAATATTTGGTTATGAGGATGGTTTTCCCTTTTGTGCTTTTGAGGTGCCCTGAAAAATTCTTTTTTTTTTTTTAAACTTCTTTTATTTATAGGGAGGAAGGTTCTCTGGTTTTCCCATCCTTGTATCTGTGAAGCTGGAGAGAGGAGCCCAGCGGTGGGGTTGGGAACTTGAGAGCAGGCAACTTTACCCTGCCTCCCCCAGACACTTGCAGGCCAATCCAGAATGTAAGGTCATCTTCCTGGCCATTGATGACAATTTTTCCGGTTTACACATTCACAGGATATATCCCATGAAGAGGGTCCTGGCCTCCTTTGGGATTCTCACTTCCAGCATCCTGTGCTTTGAAGTCCCAAAGCCATGACTCTTATCCCCATTAAAATCAAATGTATTAGGTTGCTGAGGTTGACAGCCTCCTCTCTCCAGCATTTCTCTGCACCTCGAGTCCCCCTTCTGCACGTTCCCCCATCCCCCTCATTAGGGCTCCCGCAGCATCAGCTCATACATCCTACCTGGTCTGTGATTCTTTCTTCAAGTTGAAACCCTTGGAGATTTACCTTTTTTCTCCTAAGAGCTCAACTACGCATGCAAAAGGGTGTTTATCTAGCATTTCTAAGCACTTTATTATAGTGGAAGATTTTTCCAAAATCAAAAGATTCAGGGGATACTTTGTATTTACCTCCTCCTTCCTTTTTTTTCATATTACTTAGTAACGACTTAGTAACAGCTCTTCAGATTATTCATGGAGACAAGTCCCAGGGGCTGAAACATAGTTCTTTCTTCATCCTCAGTGTCCCTTTATGGTAAAGCTCTGTTCCAAGAGTTCCATTGGCTACATGTAGGTTTTATGGTTTTCTGTACATTTTAGTTTCCATTTTATCTTTTGTTTATTAATAGGGCAAGAACCTACCTTGAAGACCATTTTAAATAAAATAGGAGATGAGATCATTGTAGTAAATGAACTTCTAAATAAATTGGAATTGGAAATTCAATATCAAGAACAAACCAACAGCTCCCTCAAGGTAATGGTTTTTCTAGTGATGAAACAAAATAAAAAAGGCAGTTAATATAAACACCTAATCACCAGAAAATTCTTAAGGATTCTTTATGTTTATAATGTTGTTAACTGTGATTATTAACAGTAAAGAGTAATATTTGCATTTTATTTTCCCAGTGTAAAGGACTGCAGAGTCCCAGAGGTATTTCTTTCTCCATGCTGGTAGCCAATTTATTTACTAAAAAGGGAATATTTCCTAAATAATTTTTGGGAGGTTTAATTTAAATAAATGATCTCCTGGGAGTGTGGTGTGCAGGATTGCCTGCCCTGGGTTGAGGAGACATGGTTTGCCACTATGGCTCTCCCAGCACGTTCTGCCACCCTAAGAAAGTCATTTTTCCTCTTTGAGTCTCAGTGCCCTTAATTGAAAAGTAATGGGTCATACTGAAGTATTTCTTGGGTCCCTTCTATTCTGCATTTCTTTTCTATTTCTACAGATTGTAATGTAAGGATTCTCAGGTAAAAAAAATCCACTTGAGCCTCATTCACATGCATGTTTTGTTCTGAATAAGCCTTCACCTAATAAAAATGCTTCTGATAGGATGGGAAAAGAGTCTGTACCATAATTACCTTGTGCTCTTAGAGCCACTGATATGTTCAGTGGGATTGAACAAAGTTGCCTCTATAGTCCTTTTTAAGCCTTATAATCCTCAGTGTCTATAAAGATTTTTCAGCTATAGGACTGGACATGATTATGCCTATCCTGCTGCTGGTTGAATTGAGATCAGTATCTCTGAACATCATCCAGGTCTTTAAAAGAAAGATGTCATACAAATTCAAAACAGAAACCACTAATGTTTACATTTCTACCTTGCCCAGTAATGCCCAGGGTTAGGTGTGGGTTTAGAGAAGGTCCAACTCAGAATTAAAGCCTATTTGGAATTTTTGTTTACATGATGACCGAAAATCAGATGACAGGGATCCAAAGGTACAGAGTATTTTTTCTTATTAAATTTCCATGAGTTCATAACCTCAAATTCTTGGGAAAGTTAAATAAAGACAACACAAAATGAAGGCAGTTACGATCAAGTAGAAATTTTCATTAAGCTAGAATATACAAAAGCCTTCCTAAGCAATATCTCGTCCTTGCATTCCAGGAATGTATTATCATTTGGTGCTGGGGAATGCTTGCTAAGTCAACAAAAGCACTTTTACCAGAATGACAAACATAAATCTTTCATATACTTTTTAGTTGCTTGCCAAGGTTGAAGTATTTTAGAAAGACATAAATGTCAACCCTGCCTGTTGTAATGTTATTCTAGCAATTGTCCTCTGAACAAATCCAGTAGAGAAAAATAATGTATCACCATCCCAAGTCAGCTCTAGAAACCAAAGGGCTCCTTTTAAATATTGCTGAGTTCAGTGCTTTTTGACCTTCTGCTCACTGAACACTCAGCCTCATTGTAACTGTACTCAGTCTTTCCTGCTCTTTTTAACATGTTAAAACACACACAGGCAGGACAGATGCTTATATGTGACCTTTTTTTCTTTTCTTTTTTTAAAGGAACTCTTTGAATCTCTCGAAGAAGATTATAAAGATGTGGAGCATCTCAAAGAAAACATCCCTCCCCATTTGCCTCAAGTAGCAGTTACCCAGAATTTGTAAGTGTGTTTATAATTATTTTTAGTCTCTGGATTTATAAAACTATTAAAACAAGCATTTTAGATCTTTTTGCTTTTCGATATACTTGCAGTTTTGTTAGTGATTATCCAGTGTTGTTTTGTTTTTTTTGGACTTAGAGGAGAAATAATCTTTCCCCCCTCTTTACCAGTTTTCTTATCCCACTGTCTCTGGGGAAAATGTGCTGCCTCTTTCCCAAGGATGGGTCCCTCAGAGCAGAGTTTGTTAACACTGGCTCTGTTGACATGTGAGGTCAGATAGTTCTTTTTGTAAAAATAGCATATTTAGCGGCATCCCTGCTCTCCTCCAATTGAGCTCTCCTGTACCCTCCTCCCACCCGCGCCCTCCACTCCCTGGTGACAATGAAAAATGCCTTCAGACATTGCGGGGGTGGAAAATCTCCCCTGACCCTTGAGAAACACTGCCTTAGGGTAAAAATAAACTTAATGGGTCTTCTATCTTAAAAATAGCTCAAGGAACAAAGGCTTAGCTCTATTTTTACCCTGAAACTCCTGTCCTGCCTCTCTGTTCACTGCTAGTAGATGTTCCTGCCTGCCCTTTCTCCTGAAGCCCCTAAAACTTAGCTTTTGGCTGTTAATTAGTACCATACTTGTGAAAATGATTGCTTGAAGGTCACAAAGAGGTATAAACAATTACCTCTTCAGCCCTGATTCTTTTCTGATTTTATTTTGCTGCTCATCTTTTTGAAATGACGCTGTCTGCACTACCACTGGGTTTTCTTAGTTGTCATCCTTCGTCTTTGACCAGGCTGCCCCCTTTTTCTCTGCCCTCCTTTAAGTTACAAGTGTCTCCTAAGACACTGTTACTTAACACCAGTATTAATGCTCTCATGTCTAACTCCAGCCTTGACACGGCCTCTGGTTCAGCTGTCTGAACTGCTTGTTGGGAGTCTCACGGATGAGCTGTGCTCTCCTCCAGGTTTGCTTGCGTATGTGAGACTAAACTGGCTATCTCCTTGTTACCTACCCATCACCTAGACAGGACACTGGCATCTTCAACTTCTCTCTCTGTCTTGTAGCCCCTTGGCCTCTGCGGGGTTTTGTCTGTCTCTGCCCTCCCTCTCATTGTCTGGCTCCATGAGATCTTTCATCATCTTTTGTCTTTATGATTTGGGAGTTACTTGTGTTTCCTCTTCCCAGTATTTCTCCACTGCCATCTCTCCAGTCCTCTGCCACCAAAATTGTATTTCTTTTTTAAATTTTATTGACTTATAGTTGATTTATAAAATTGTATTTCTAAAAGGGGCTCCCCTTGTATACCATGACTAACTTAACTACTTTAACTTTTGAAATGAATCATATATACAGAAAAGTAATTGAAGTGTTATTAGTGCAAATTAAAGGAGAATAATAAACATCAGTGAATCTGCCAGTCAGATTAAGAAATAGGACATTGCCAGTACCTACAACACTTCTTCTGTTGCAGATCCTCTTCTATCAAAGACGTAATCATCCTGGCATTTGTGATAATCACAGTTTTACGTATATGTTTCCACAAACAATATACTGCTTAAATTTGAAAACTAAAAGGAAAGCACAAATCTTGCTGTGTAGGAAAAGAGCCATGTTGCTGCTGATATTTGAAGGTCTCCAGGAAATAAGCTCAACGGAGTCCCTGGCGTGCCAGGGTACCTTGGAATTTCCCTCCAAGAAGAGAAAATTAGGGAGTTCCTTGGCAGTCCAGTGGTTAGGACTTAGTGCTTTCACTGCCATGGATCAGGTTCAATCCCTGGTCAGGGAACTAAGACCCCACAAGCTGAGCAGTGCGGCAAAAAAAAAAGGGAAGAGAAAATTAGTGGGCAGGGTCATGAATGAATGGAGGAACAAAGGTCATCTTGGGATATCTGCCAGGTCTATTGGGCTGGACATTGGACACCCAGCAAGAATATGGCCCAAGGAGTAGTGGGGATTTTCTTCTAAACTCACTGTGGTCTAACCTCAGCTTTCAGGGCCAGGTCACAGCAGAACCTTTGTGTAGATAGAAAAGGTTATTTTTAGCTGATACACACAGCAGGGCAGCCTGAGAACAGGCAAGTACAGGTAAGACTCAACCAGACTCACCGTGGAGCCTTGGGTCAGGATTCATGTAAGGATGAAGCTACAGGCATTGGGCATCTTCATCTTCTCAGCCTGTCACACAGTCGTCTCCTCCTCACACCGCCTCCATCAGGCCTCGCTGTCTGTCTACTACTCAGCTGTCACCTTGGGGTCTCACCTCCCTGTCCTTAGATTCCCTTTGGATACTCCTGGGTTGCATCATTTCTTTCCTGTATCCCCTTTTCTGTTGGAGAAGTCAAGCCAACCTGACTTGCTGCTGGCACGGGGGTTTCTTCCTTCCCTGGCAGTTAAACAGCCTAGAAGCTATAGCCTATTTCTGGACTCTCTTTGCTAATGCAGAAGGAGCTGTGTTAGGCTTCTCACCCACACCAAAAAATGGAGCAGGACTGACTCTAGGGTACCCACGTTCATTGCTGGCAACTGAAATGAGTCTGCAGCAGGCGGGACTGATATTAGCAACCAATGGGGTAAATTAGAAGTACAAGATGATTCATGTTTCCACATTCAGAAATAGGGAAATCAGAAAGAGAAGTTGTTTAGAGGTTAAATTCAGCTTCACACATACTGACTTTGAGGAGCCAGTGAGATAACAGATGAAGATGTTTGGTACGTGTATTATTTGCACCATGTTTTGGGTGTATAAATAATTATGTTACTGAAGATTTTGGAACTTAATTTTTCAGTGTTCTCTCCACTATTCAAAAAAGAAGTTTTTTTTGGCTGCACCATGGGGCATGTGGGATCCTAGTTCCCTGAGCAGGGATTGAACCTGTGCCCCCTTCATTTGAAGCTTTTGAAGTCTTAACCACTGGACCACTGGAGAAATCTCTTCACTATTCAAATCTTCATAAGCATTAGCAGTAGGGATAGAAAACAAAAATCTTGCCTATAAAATTATAACAAGATGGAAAAATTATAAGATCATGTGCTTAATACTGGTCATTTTCAGTTGCAAAGCCTCTTACTATGCTGCAGAATTCTGACAATTGCTTGTACGCTGTGCGTCTATTCTGTAGTGTTAATGGCTCAGATCTAGACGCTGAAGAACCGGTCAAAGTTGAGGAACCTGCACCCGCAAAGAAGCCTCCCAAAGAACAAAGAAGTATTAAAGAAATGCCATTTATAACTTCTGATGAGTTTAATGGCATTCCTGCGTAAGTATTTGGGATAAATTTTAACATTCAGCTCTTTATTAATCTGCATACATGATTGTCATAAACCTTGAATATATTATTTGTAACATGCTGTGTTCCAGTATTGATCTTCTCTAAAATAGTTTTACATTATACTGCAGGAATCTTTAGTGGATGATGCTTGAAATTTTGTTTTTTATTAAGGTGTAAAACCTAGTCATAGATCTAGAGATGTATCAGTTTGTTGCTGAGTCCTCTCAGGGTCATTTTATGATACAGATTTTTTTATCCAATTACATTTTAGAAGTATCCTCAGTTTTGCTACAGTTTTAAGGAAGGGGAGTGTGTTGTATAGATTTGGAAATTAGCACAAAGAGCTCTGTTTGGTTTCCATTTGCTCATTAACTTGTGCCACACACTTGTTTGAGTCTGCTGTATTCTGGGCTCTGGGTCACTCAGGAGAAGAATACAGGGGTGAATGGGACAAGATGCCTCCCCCCAATAAGGACTCCATTGCTCTTCATAGAAGATTAAGTTAATGGGGAACCAATTATGGAAATCCATGTTTTTAAACTCATAATTCCAGGGCTTAACTTCACATCTTGGCTTTATATTGTTGCATTTCTTTTTATTTTCTTATACAAATAATGCATGTTGTTAATGTTTGTTGTGAGATTGATAACTCATCTATAATTCCACCACTCAGACAAGATAGAGTATTTCCTTCTGTATTTTAATTTCACCTACATAACAAGTTGTTTCTGATTGTTATTACAGCAGTATAGTTATGCTATGAATGTAATTTACTTTTTTTTTGTCATGTGCATTTTCCATCATTAACTATCATCGAAAACTTAGATGTTAATAGTTGTATAATATTTTATATTGTGACTACTCTATAAGCTATCAAATGTTTGGGTTGACTGTGTTGTTATGAAGAATGGTACAGTGAAATTTCTTTTACACAGGTCTATTTTCTAATTCCTTTATTACTATTACTTCCTTGAGATAGAGTCCTAGGAGGAGATTCCCCGGGGCAAAGAGCATGGTTATCTTACTTGCCTGAGAGTTGTCCATCCAGATTTTTATTTTTTTAGGTTTACAGAAAAATTGAGCAGATTGGACAGTGTTCTTATAACTGAAAAGTTTCCCCTATTACTGACATCTTGCATAATGTGGTAAATTAGTTACTATTGATAAAGCAGTCTAGATACTATTAACTAGATATTAACTAAAGTCTGTAGTTTGCAGTAGGGTTCACTCTTTGTGTTATGTAGTCTGTGGATTTTGTCAGATGTGTAATGTCATATCTCCACCATTAAGATATCATACAGAATAGTTTCACTGCCCTAAAAATACCCTGTGCTCCCCGCTTTCATCTCTCCCGCTGAGACCCTGGCAGCCACTCATCTTTTTATTGTCTCTATAGTTTTCCCTTTTCCAGAATGTCATACAGTTGGAATCATACACTGTTGCCTTTTAGGACTGGCTTCTTTTACTTGGTAATACACATTTAAGATTTCTCTAGTGTCTTTCTGTGACTTGATAGCTCATTTCTTTTTTATCGCTGACTAATATTCCATTGTGTAGATGTAGTAGTTTGTTTATCCATTCATCTGTGGAGCAACATTTTGGTTACATCCAGTGTGGGGCAGTTATGACTAAAGCCGCTGTAAACGTTCTCGTGCAGGTTTTTGTGTGGACGTGTTTTCAGCTCACTTGGGTAAATACCTAGGAGTGTGATGGCTGGACCATATGGTAAAACTGTTTAGCTTTGTAAGAAACAGTGAAGCTGTCTTCCCTAAGTGGCTGTACCATTTTGCATTCCCAGCAGAACACGAGTTCTGTTGCTCCATATCTTTGCCTGCATTTAGTTTTGTCCACTGTTTTCTATTTTAGCTGTTCTAGTCAGTATAATGTACCTCATTGTTTTAATTTTCAGTTTTCTGATGACATATGATGTTGAGCATCTTCTCATATACATAGTTGCCCCTTGAAAAATATATGACAGTTTCACAAATCTGAGACTCGGAATGAGACTGACACTTTAGTTTTTTTGTTTTGGCCACTCAGTCATTTCCTTTGTTGACAGCTTTATGTGATTAAAATTGTTTGATGCTATTTGGTTTCCTAAATTGCTGTTGTTGCCAAAAACAAATGGCCATGAGGAACAGTGCAGCAGAAAGGTCTTATGCTTTCTTGGGGACTTCCCTGGTGGTTCAGTGGTTAAGAGTCCACCTTGCCATGCAGGGGATGCGGGTTCAATCCCTGATCGGGGAACTGCAGTCCGACACACCTCGGAGCAACTAGGCCTGTGTGCCACGGCTACTGAAGCCACGGGCCGCAACTACAAAGTCTGTGTACCACAGCAAAAGATCCCACATGACGCAATGAGGGTCCGCCTGCTGCAGCTAAGAGCTGGTGCAGCCAAGTAAATACATAGATAAAAGAAAATGCTTCCTTGTAGGGAGGATATTGGAATAGTCACGGTAGAGTATTCGTTTTTAAACTAAGAGATTATTTAACGAACGAGAGAAGTTGGCAGGTTAGGATAAGAGAATGTGTTCCAAGCATGGGACTTTGATTCATTTATCTTTAAAAAGTTGATACTGAGGTGCAATTTAAAGTGGAAAACACTGGCACTTGTTTTGGGGAAGTTAGAGGATAGTTCACATGGTTTAAAGCAGGGGTCCCAACCTCTGGGATCTAATGCCTGATGATCTGAGGTGGAGCTCATGTAATAATAATAGAAATAAAGTGCACAATGAATGTATCGCACTTGAATCATCCCCAAATCATCCCCCCCCACCCTGTCCAACCCGGTCTGTGGAGAAATTGTCTTCCATGAAAGTGCTCCCTGGTGGCAAAAGGATTGGGGACTGCTAGTTTAAAGGAATTTCATTGTATTGAGCTGTGGCCTCAACTGTTTGTGGAAATTGTGGTTAAAAAAATGAGTGGAGAAAATGAATTTAGAAAAGAGAATAATGAAAATGAATGGTTTTGGTCAATATGAATATTTTTCTTTAAACATTTATACATTATTTTATATTAAGAAACTTTCACTCCATGGCTGATTCATGTCAATGTATGACAAAACCCACTGAAATGTTGTGAAGTAATTAGCCTCCAACTAATAAAAATAAATGAAAAAAAAATTTTAAAAAAGAAACTTTCAATTAGAAAACTGCCCCTTGGAGCAGAGGGGAAGGTCAGAGTTTAGTGTAGTGAATCCACGATTTGTTGAAGGGAAAAGGGAAGCAGATCATGAAAACTTTGTTTTGGGTGTATACAGACCACTCAAAATCAAGGTCTCCTATTCTTATATTTTAAGACTGTGATTGGCATCACTGACTCAATGGACTTGAGTTTGAGCAAACTCCAAGAGATAATGAAGCAAACTCCAAGAGACCGGCATGCTACAGTCCATGGGGTCGTAAGAGTCAGACAGGACTCAGTGACTGAACGACAACAAGAAGACTGGTGACTGGGAGGACAGGCAGGAGGGAGACTGAATTGGAAGGATGGGCTTTAGAGTCAAAGAGACAACGCTTAATCTACCTGCCAATGCTAGAGACACAGGAGATGCAAGTTCAACCCCTGGGACGGGAAGATCCTTTGAAGCAGGACCCCAGTATTCTTACGGGCTTCCCTGGTGGCTCAGATGGTAAAAAATCCACCTGCAATGCAGGAGACCTGGGTTCAGTCCCTGGGTTGGGAAGATGCCCTGGAGAATGGAATGGCCATCCCCTCCAATATTCTTGCCTGGAGAATTCCATGGACAGAGTATCCTGGTGGGCTATATATAGTCCGTGGGGTCACAAAGTGACTGAGTGACTTTCACATTCACTTTCAGACAGTACTTAAGGCCATTTGAGCGTGAAATGAGTGAGGCTGCCCCTCCTCCTCCTCTGCCACGTAGCTGTGCAGCTTAACTTCTGGGCCCTCTGATCCCTTTGCAGCCTCTCCACCATCAATAATTTTTTGTCAGCTCTTCATCTCTGTTGTCTTCTTTGTCATTTTCCCTTCCTCCTCTCTCTCTTTTTTTTTTCCCCTTTATTTCTCTGAGCAGATCTGTTTCTGCAGAAAACTGAAGTGATATGAGTTAAATAATTTATTAATACTAAAATTTTTCTTCCCCTTGCTTACAAATATTTTAAAATATTTAAATAAACTGGTATATTGGAATTAATCCATTGGAATCAGAGTTTGGGATTAAATTGTTAATTTAAATTGTTAAATTGTTATAGTAATTCTGTAAGGAGCAGGGACAGAGATTTCTGCATCCAGAAATTTTTCAGTGGTTGAGACACATCTGGTTTATTTGGAAGTTGCTATAAAATTTTCTTCCAAAGAATGCTAGTAGCTTGTATAAAGTAGCTTGACTGTATAAAGTCACCATATGTAAATATTTTTCTTCAAAGAAAACAATTTTGTATGATGATTCTTTTAAAAAATTAATCATTTTCTTTTTTTACAGGTACATGAAATCCCGCTTAACCTATTGTCACATTAACGATGTTATTAGAGAAATCAACAAGGCAGTTGTTAGTAAATACAAGATCCTACATCAGCCAAAAAAGTCTATGAGTTCTGTGACCAGAAATCTCTATCACAGATTTATTGACGAAGAAACGAAGGAAACCAAAGGTAAAATGAGAGTCTATATATGTGTGTGTGTACATTTTAGCTCTTTGGAGTGTAACTAAATCATGAGAAACAAAACTAATTCCAGAACATTCTAACTCTAGAGAGGTAGTTCTCAACCAGGGGCAGTTTTCCCACCAGAGAATATTCTGCCATCTCTGGAGACAGTTTTGATGGTTACACCTAGGGTTGGGGGTGCTCCTGGTACCTGGAGAGTAGAGACCAAGGGTGCTGCTGAAGCCCCCTATAGTGCGCAAGGCAGCTTCGACAGAAAAAGAATTATCTAGTCTAAGATTTCTGTAGTGCCGAGCCTCAGAAATACTGCGTTGGAGTCTCTTATGGAATGATATCCAGTGTTTTCAGAATTAGACTAGTAATAACAGCTGGTGATGCTTAGATAACACTTACCATGTGGCAGAGAGTGTGCTAAGGGCTTTAGTCCTCACAGCATCCTCACAGCATCACTCATCCATAAGGATGAGTACTCATATTTATTTACTCATCTTTATGAGTACTATTATTATTCCTATTTTATGGACTAGGAGGACTTCAGTTACTTGCCCCAGGTCAATCAGTTAGGTGATCAAGTGATAAAGCTGTGGGTTTCTGGGTTACATTCTCTTAACCACTACCATATTGCTTCTTGAAAAGTGAATTGTTCAAAAGATACCAGCAGATAGCCAGTGATAAAATAAGCAAGGCTACACTGCTGAAATGCTACAGTAAACATTATGCAACTTCGGTTGAAAGAATAATGATTATTTTAGCAAGAATACCAGTTCTCATTTTGGTTGAATGATGGTAGTCAAAATCATTAATGCCATTCATAGTCATAATGTAATGACTATGTAAAGACATAATGTAAAGACTCATCTTGAAAGTTGTCCTAATAAAAATTAGCACTAATATCTTTACTTTCAGGTCATTATTTTGTAGTGGAAGCTGACATAAAGGAGTTCACAGCTTTGAAAGTCGACAAGAGGTTTCATGTGATACTGAATATTTTACGACACTGCCGGAGGCTATCAGAGGTCCGAGGGAAAGGGCTTACCCGATATGTTATAACGTAAAGTCCTTGTGAGCTTTTGAACCAGCTAACAGGGTTTAGAGGCTGTTCCTATAGTTTCCTTACATGTAATTTTTAATATATAATTTTTTTAGCTTTTTCATTTTCTTTTTTTGTTTCTTCTAAAAATAAAACATGTATATTTTAAAATCCACTACCTTACAGTAAGTACTTAATCACCTACCACGTGAGCCTCTGTTCTGGGCATACAGTGGAACTAAGAAATGTTCGTATTTAGTTTTCGTGTTCACTGACAGTGCTGCCAGTCCCAGTAAGAGAGATGCAGATAAAAGCCAAAGTTTAAGAAGAGAAGATCAAGGATAGCCAGGCTGTTTGCAATTAAAGGTCATTAGTGTCTCAATTCCACCCTATAGATTGATGATATTTCAGACTATAGTCAGAAGTTGGATTTGAGGGCAGCCCATTGATCCCCGGGTTGGGAAGAGCCCCTGGAGAAGGGAAAGGCTACCCACTCCAGTATTCTGGCCTGGAGAATTCCATGGACTGTATAGTCCATGGAGTTGCAAAGAGTCGGACACAGCTGAGCAGCTTTCACTTTGTTTGCTTTCATCCATGTGGTTTTCTGCTTTCCCACATGTGGTTAAGGAACAGCTTACCTGAAATGCATTCAGTGTAAATCAGTCTGTAAACATCAACCTGTAATGAAATTGTAACAAAAGTATATTGAGATGAAAAAGATGATAAAATAAGATGTGTGAGCAGATTGATAGTGGTCACGGAAAATGGGTGGTTGGATTGTAACAATTTAATGGAGTTTTACTTCCACACTTGGGGAGACTGTTAGTCTAATCTATGTCTTAGGGTTCTCTAGAGAAACCGAATCAACAGGATATCTGTCTGTCTATGTGAAGTCAAGTGAAAGTTGTTCAGTCGTTTCCGACTCTTTGTGACCCCATGGACTATACAGTTCATGGAATTCTCCAGGCCAGAATACTGGAATGGGTAGCCTTTCCCTTCCCCAGGGGATCTTCCCAACCCAGGTCTCCCACATTGCAGCTGAATTCTTTACCAACTGAGCCACAAGGGAAGCCCAAGAATACTGGTGTGGGTAGCCTATCCCTTCTCCAGCAGATCTTTCTGATCCAGGAATTGAATCAGGGTCTCCTGCATTGCAGGTGGATTCTTTACCAACTGAGCTATCAGGGAAGCCCTTAATACTGGAGTGGGTAGCCTATCCCTTCTCCAGCAGATCTTCCCAACCACGGAATCGAACCAGAGTCTCCTACATTGCAGGCAGATTCTTTACCAACTGAGCTATCTGTGTCTGTATCTGTATCTATATCTCTATCCATCTATCTCTAGTGGACATTTATCATGAGGAATTGGCTCATGTGATCATGGAGGCTGGGGGGCCCCCAGATCTGCTGTCTGCTAGCTGGAGGCCCGGGAAAGCCAGTGATGTGATTCAGTCTGAGTGTGACAGCCTGAGAACCAGAGCAGATGAAATGAGAAATTGGAGCTCAGCAGTGAGGCAGGAAAATAAAAGAACACATTCTTCCCTCCTTCCTCCACCTTTTGTTCTACTCAGGTCCTTCCTGGATGGATGGGCAGACGCCCACCCCCACGGGGAGGGCAGTCTGTTTTATTGAGTCCACTGATCCAGTGCTCATCTCATCTTGAAACACGCTTATAGACACACCCATAAATGATGTTTAATATGGGTGCCCTGTGGCCAGTTAATCCTCACAGCCTATGTCTGTGCCATCTGCTTGGCAGGCTGATCCTTGCAGCTGAGAAAAAAGTAGCCCTGGTTAACACTCAATGTGATGACCCCAGAATACGTTATGGGCGCTGCTTATTTATTGTTATTCTTTTTTTCTCCCTAATTTAAATGCAGGTATGCTTAATTTTGACTAGATGAACCTTTGTTGGCAAAGTAATGTCTCTGTCTAGGTTGGTCATAAAACTTATCTAGTCAAAGCTATGGTTTTTCCAGTAATCATGTATGTATGGAGAGTTGGACTATAAAGAAAGCTGAGTGCCGAAAAATTGATGCTTTTGAACCGTGGTGTTGGAAAAGACTCTTGAGAGTCCCTTGAACTGCAAGGAGATCCAACCAGTCCATCCTAAAGGAAATCAGTCCTGAATATTCATTGGAAGGGCTGATACTGAAGCTGAAGCTCCAATATGGCCACCTGATGCGAAGAACTGACTCATTGGAAAAGACCCTGATGCTGGGAAAGAGTGAAGGCAGGAGGAGAAGGGGATGACAAAGGATGAGATGGTTGGATGGCATCACCAACTCAATGGACATGAGTTTGAGCAAGCTCCAGGAGTTGGTGATGGACAGGGAAGGCTGGCGTGCTGCAGTCCATGGGGTCACAAAGAGTCGGACACAACTGAGTGATTAGAACATCATTTTCAAGCAAAATGACAGGCTTGTTCTACTTACTTACTTTTGAAAAAAACATTTTGTTAAAATCCAATTTTGAAAGGACTTTGTGGTTCTGGCCTCTTTGCCCTCAGACCCGTTCCTTGTCCTTTCTTTGCCCACCGTCTTCTGCAGTAGCATCAGTAGCTCACAGCCCAGAAGCACCCGTGCTGTCCAGTGCCCCTGTAGCATGGCCCTCTTAGAACTTTATGCCCTGAATCTCATGTCACAGCTTTCTGCTGCAGGGCCCACAGCCTGGAGGGGAACAAATTCCAGCTGACTGTCTCCAGCTGAATTCCACAAGCCTGATGCCCAGTTTACCACCTCCTAGTTCTACCAGCCTGGTGAGTCCTAGGTAGGAGAAGGGTTCACAATAGTGACCCAAGACCTCACTTTGTCTTCTTTGTTGAGATACGCATTTTTAAAAACATTTTATTTTGTTTTGGGATATAGCCAATTAACAGGCTTCCTTGGTGGCTCAGATGGTAAAGAATCCCATCTGCAATGTGGGAGACCCAGGTTTGATCCCTGGGTCGGGAAGATCCTCTGGAGAAGGGAATGGTTACCCACTCCTGTATTCTTGCCTGGAGAATCCCATGGACAGAGGATCCTGGCAGGCTACAGTTCATGGGGGTCACAAAGAGTCAGATATAACTGAGCGACTAATACATATATACATAGCCAATTACCAAACAATGTTGTGATAGTTTCACGTGAACAGCAAAGGGACTCAGCCATACATATACAGGTATCCATTCTCCCCCAAACTCCCCTCCCATCCAGGCTGCCATGTAACATTGAGCAGAGTCCCACGTGCTATACAGTAGGTTCTTATTGATTATCCATTTTAAATATAGCAGTGTGTACATGTCCATCCAAAAATCCCTAACTATCCCCTCCATTCTTCCCCCCAGCAACGATAAGTTCATTCTCTAAGTTTGTGAGTCTGTTTCTGTTATATAAGTTCATTTATATCATTTCTTTTTAAATTCCACATATAAAGGATGCCATATGATATTTCTCCTTCTGTGTCTGACTTCACTCAGTATGACAATCTCTAGGTCCATTCATGTTGCTGAAAAAAGCATTTCATTCTTTTTTAATGGCTGAGTAATATTCCATTGTGCATTTGTGGCACATCTTCTTTACCATTCATCATCCATGGTCATTTAGGTTGCTTGCATGTCTTCACTATTGTAAACAGTGCAATAATGAACATTGAGGTGCATGAATCCTTTCACATCATGTTTTTCTCTGGATATATGTCCAGGAGTGGGGTTGCAGGGTCATATGGTAGCTCTGTTTTTTTTTAGTTTTTTTAAGGAGCCTCCATACTATTCTCCAGGCTTCCTAGGGGGTATTAGTGTAAAGAACCTGCCTGCCAATGCAGGAGACATTACAGACACAGGTTCAATCCCTGGGTCAGGAAGATCCCCTGGAGAAGGGAATTGCAACCCACTCCAATATTCTTGCCTGGAGAATCCCATGGACGGAGGAGCCTGGCTGGCTACAGTCCATGGGGTCTGAAAGAATTGGACATGACTGGAGCAACTTAGCACGCACGCACATACTATTCTCCATAGTGGTTGTACCAATTTACATTCCCACCAACACTGTAAGAGGGTTCCCTTCTCTCCACACCCTCTGCAGTATTTATTGTTTGTGGATTTTTGATAATGGCCATTCTGGCTGGTGTAAGGTGATAATCTTGTTATTTTGATTTGCATTTCTCTAATGATTAGCAATGTTGAGCATCTTTTCATGTGCCTCTTGGCCATCTGTATGTCTTCTTTGGAAAAATGTCTATTTAGGTCTTCTGCCCATTTGTTGATTGGGTTGTTTTGATGCTATTAAGGGTCATGAACTATTTATAAATTTTGTGATTTACGAATTTTTATGTGATGAAATCTTTAATCTGTTTCTTTATAGGTTCTGTGTGCTGGAAAAGTAGGTTATTTGTAAACTGAAACATTTTTCCCAGGTAACATGGGCTAGCTAAAAGTGGTCACACCAGAACACTACCTCGGTCTTGTTTTACCTCTCCTAAGGACTCCCTGTCCCCTTTCACCTCTCCTGAGAATACTTCATCCCCTTTTACATTTCTTAACTGTCGATGTCCCCTCAAATTGGCCTCATCCAGTTTGAATGTCTGGATGTGGATCTTGTGTCTATCCTATGTTCTAGTTACAAAGGGGAAATGTAACTTTAAATGAAGAGATCTGACTGTCACTCCTTGTGGCAGGTTGTATTTTCCAGAATGGATGGATGATGGGAGAATTCCATACTCCATCCCATGCGCTTTTTCAGTGTGATGTTAACACTCTTCCAGCAGGAGGCAGGAGCTTTGTTCCCTCTCTTTGAATCTGGAGATATATTTGTAACTGCTTCAGCCAATAAAATTTGAGAGGAATGCCACTGCCTGATTTCCAAGCTAACTATTAAAGAGAATATGAATTCCATCTGGTCTCTTCCTTGGGATGCTTGCCTTTGGAACCCTGTCACCATGTTGCAAGAAAACCCAGAATACATGGAGAGATCCCATTAACTGCCACTGACTACCAGTCACGTGAGCAAATTATTCCATCCGCCAGCCTTAAAGTGTTCTTGCTGAAGTCCCAGACATCCAGGAATAGAGACAAGCTGCCCCTGCTGTGCTCTGAATTCAGGACCTGCAGAAATCGTGAAAAATAAATGATTATAGTAGTTTAAATACACTACATTTTTGCATAATTTATCATACAATGAGATAATGAAAACACTACTCAAACCTTGCATCACCAATAATGGGACATCCTGACATTATCTGCCTTCTAATGTGACACGATATGAAATAGAGACAGCACTGCCTATGAAATACTGTCAAAAACATTCAACTTGAATCTGATGAAGACTAGTTCTATCATTTTTATAGGAAGCACAAGGGATAGAGAAACAAGTTAAAAGTCATCATGAAGAAATAATCAGACAGATCCAGATATAAGTAACCTGGTCTCATAAAAACAAGTCAATAATAGAAAAAAAATAAAGGGATCCAGTTCTAGATTAAAAGAGCCTAAGATTATAGTCAACATAAACCATGAACCTTGATTCCTTTTGAAGAAAAAGATATAGGGACAGTATGGAAACTTAAGTTGTATATTGGATGCTGTGAAAGAACTATTATCTATTTTCTTAGGTATGATAATAGTCTTGTGGTTATGTTGGAGAATATCCCTATTTTCTGCAGATGTGTCTGAGATATTTTGGAATAATACAATATGTTTTTAAATGGCCAATCAATATAATTGGGTACATCAATACATAGAGCATACATGGCCAAGTGTTAATAATTGTTCAATCTGATAGAAATAGCATTCCACTATAACATTCTTTCTAATTTTATGTGTCAAGCTTTTTTTCCTAATAAAATTTAGAATACTTGTGAAACAAACACTGATTAGATATTTACATTTCATGAAAACACAGAACTTGTGGGCTGGTGACTTGAAGCTGGGAAGGAAGGCTTGTTAGTGATCCTTGTGAAATTCAGGTTCCTGAATCCATGCTTCCCAGCACTGCTCACTGAGCCTAGACTGGGTGTTTGAATTTGATGGATTAGATGAAATTTCTTGAGTTATGCTGAATGTAAATATCATTATATTTACACATGAAGCAATGTGTTGGGCATCTGTTAATAACTTCTGCATGGAGAAATGATGCACAGTGTATAAAGCTTGGTATCTGGAAAATGTCACTTTTAATGAACCATGTTTTCACATAATCTTATGTAGGTCATCTACTCCACAAGTGATTAATGTGGACAGATGTTCATTTCAAATGTATGTTTAACTTAATGATGAGCCCACTTGCCTACCTTTTTTACAACTGTAGTACAATTTCAAACTAATATTTTAAATCTAAGATCAATGCACCAACTCCCAAAGCTCAAGTAATTAAAATTCCCTTTGTCCTAATGGGTCAACATGACAAAGTGGGTAGTTCCAATGACAAAAGGTTTCTTGGTAGAGTGATTGTCAGCTATGCCTCAACTGCATACTAAAAATTACAACTCTAATCCTAATTGTGACTCAGAAATGAAATTATTCCTTGGGGATATTCTCTTAAACTTAAAAATATAATCTAGTAACAGGTGCATCAGAAAGAAAACCTAAGGCATTTCTGGGATGTCCCTGATGGTCCAATTCATAAGAATCCACCTGTCAAGACACAGGTTCGATCCCTGGTCTGGAAAGATCCTACATGCCACGGGGCAGCTAAGCCCAGAACTACTGAAGCCTGCATGCTTTAGAGCCCGGTAGCTGCAACAAGAGAATCCACTGCAACGAGAAGCCTCTGCACAGCAGTGAAGACCCGGCACAGCCAAAAATAAAAACACCTTAAAAAAAAAGGAAAGAAAACTTAAGCTTCAGAAACATGGTTCTAGTCCTACCTCTGCCATTTACTCTTTTCTTGGTTCTACCTTCAGAAATTTTATCCCTTCTCACAAGCTACCACCCTGGTTCCAGACGTCTCCCTTGGATTAACTCAAAGCTTCCTGACCGGATTCTGTGTTAATTCTTGCCCTGCTATTGCCTATTCTCCACATGAACGAAAGTGATTCGTCCACTCCGCTGCTCAGAACCCTCCAGTCGCTCCCCATTTCTTACAGAGCGAAGGCTGAATCCGCGTTAAGGCCCGCGAGGCCCTTCGTGGTCCCCCCTCAGCTCAGCGGAACCGTCTCCGGCTCCAGCCACTACGGCCGCCATGCTCTTCCTGGGGCGGGCCCAGCGTGAGTCTCCCCCGAGCGCTACGCTGGCTGGTGCCTCTGCCGAGAAGGTTCCTCATGCTTCACCCGCGTGACCCGCCCCCCTCCCCTCCTTCGTATCTGCTCGTGTCATTTGGTCCTTCAGGCCTTCTCGGACCACCTTTCATTATATTTACCGCTCCCTCTCTCACACGTTCCTTAGCTGCTTTATTTTCCTTCTGAGCACGTATGTCTGTCTCATGGTATATATACTTTACCTGTTTATTTGTCCCTCTTCCCACTAGAATATAAACTACTAAGGCCAGGAGGTGGTTTTTTTTTTTTTTTTGTCCCTCTCATTCCTGGCTCAGAGGGTAAAAAGTCAGCCTGCAATATGGGAGACCTGAGTTCGATCCCTGGGTCGGGGAGATCCTCTGGAGACGAAAACGGCAACCCACTCCAGTATTCTTGCCTGGAAAATCCCATGGACGGAGGAGCCTGGCGGGCTACAGTCAGTCCATAGCGTTGCAAAGAGTCGGACACGACTAAAGCGACTTCCCTTATTTCTCTGCGGTGTCCCCACTTTAACAGGGCTTTCCAGCAGAGGGCGCTAAGCAAACATTTACTGACCTACATTAACTGACAGTTTGTGGCTGTGGGCAAGTGACTTCATCTCTGAGACAGGTCTTGATTTCCTGTATATGTTGAGAGGGTTGAATAAAACTTTCTCTCTGGACCTTCTAGTTTTAGTATTCTATGATTTTAATATTCCCAATTACTTCTGGGAAATATACTAATGTTGAGATTAAAGGATATTCTCTCTGCAGGATTATAAAAATTGTCTTAAAAAATCTATTTTACTATATGGCAACCCACTCCAGTATTCTTGCCTGGAGAATCCCTGTGAACAGAGGAGCCTGGCAGGCTACAGTCCATGGGGTAGCAAAGAGTCTGACACAACTGAACATCTAAGCACATGCACATTTTACTATAATTACATGGAACTCTCACTGTTGGGGCCAGTGTGAGGAAAGCAGGAGAGACTCCATCTTGAAGCCTGTTATCCATCTTAAAGATTTGATGTGAACTGGGCCTGAACCCTTCCCCAGAGTGAGGAAACCGTTGCTGGTGAAAACTAGGTCTCCTGGAGACTTCCCTCCTGACATGACAAATGGAGACTGTAGTTGAGGTTAGGATGCCCCTGTTAGATCAACCATGGAGACATCCCTCCTTGACATATAATCATTGTTCCCCACCTTTAACCTTAATTGTTTGTTCTCCTAGCACCTACTTGTAAAACTCAAACACATACAACAAAGAGGTTGCTAACTTGTAACCTGTCACGTAGTGGGGGGTATAAAACTGGGCCTCGAAGAAACATCAGGGTCTTTGTTGGGAACTGATTCCCCTTGCACCCGCTGGCATAACAAACTGTACTCCACTGTCTTGAATGTCTTCCGAGGTGTGTTTTGCGACTCTGGATTCCACAACATCACCTTTTAACCAAAGAATCTGTAAAATATTAAGCTTCAGGAAATACTAAAATTCTAATTAGTAGTTAAATAATAAAAAGAAGCTTTCATTGACTAAAGTGTTAGTCACTCAGTCGTGTCTGACTCTTTGCAACCCCATGGACTGTATAGCCTGCCAGGCTTCTCTGTCCATGGAATTCTCTAGGCAAGAATACTGGAGTGGATAGCCATTCCCTTCTCCAGGGGATCTTCCCAACCCAGGGACTGAACCTGGGTCTCCTCCATTGCAAGCAGATTCTTTACCATGTGAGCCACCAGGGAAGCCCTCCATTGACTAAGGAATGGGTACTTAGGAAAACAAAACAGCACATCACTTTTTTTATGGGGTCGCAAAGTCAAACACGACTGAGACTAACACTGTTCACTGCTGACTAAGGACACTTACAAAAAGTGTTTTTTCTTTTTTCAGTCACATATTTAGTTTTCTAATCTTGCTTATTAGAAATAATTTTAGGATTTCATAACTTACAAATGTTACTCTTAATCATAAATGAAACTGCTGTGGTGCATTGAATAGACCTATGTGTTATAGAATGCAGTTTTGTTTCATGATATTAAATGATTTCTTTTATGAAACGTTCCACCTCCTAATAACCATTGTCATTGTTCCATAAATATATCTACTAATACAGGTGGCATAAAGGAACGGTTACTCAAAATATTGAGGACTCTTCCTGCATATATTTCCAACAGTGTTACTCAAACTGGTGCCAAGAGTATATGCATGATTAGAAAGTAGAAATAATTCAACACAATGTCAATTGAACTTTGTTCAAGTTAGGTTGACAGAAGATAAGTCTAAGGAACATGCAAGAGAAGTGTTTATCAGAAATGGTATTTACTAAGTTTCACCTCAAATTCTTCATTGTGAGCACTCTTTTGCCCTGTTCCTTTTTAAGAATATTTTTAAAAATTTTTATTACTTATTGTCTGTTCTGGGTCTTTGTTGTTGCTCTCAGGCTTTTCTCTAGTTGTGGCAAGTGGGGGCTGCTCTCTAGTTGCGGTGTGAGGGCTTCTCACTGCGGTGACTGCTCTTGTTGCAGAGCGTGGGCTCTAGGACGTGTGGACTTCAGAAGTTGCAGCATGCAGGCTCAGCAGTTGTGGCTTGCAGGCTCTAGAGCACAGTCTCAGTAGTTGTGGTGCACAGACTTAGTCACTGCATGGCATGGTCTGGAAAGATCTATGTCCCTTACATTGGCAGGCAGGTTATTGAAAAGTAGTAAATGTAGCTAGGAGGCTACATCATTTCTTTAAACTTGAAATTTAAACTTGTGGGTAAATTAAATTTACCTACAGCGAAATGCACAGTTCTTAAGGATACAAATCAATGAGTATTGACCAGTGCAGCTATCCATGTAACTTATATCCCTATCATTTTTTTTCTTAAACTTCTTATTTTGAGATAATTATATGCACTTGTAAAAAATAACACAGAGAGCCCCTAACCCTGTACTTTTCACCTCAATAGCACCATCCTCCACAATTTTTGAACAATTATCAGAACCTGGGTATTGACACTGATACAGTGGAGACAGATCATTCCCATCCCTCATAAAGCCCCTTTCTAGCCACACCCACTCCCCTCCCACCATCGCCTCCCCATTAGCCCCTAACAACTACTCATCTGTTCTCCATTTCCATAATTTTGTCATTTCAAGTGAAGTCACTCAGTGTGTCCGACTGTCTGTGACCCCATGGACTATACATATATAGCCCACCAGGCTCCTCCGTCCATGGGATTCTCCAGACAGGAATACTGGAGTGGGGTTGCCATGTCCTTCTCCAGGGGATCTCCCTGACACAGGGATCAAACCCGGGTCTCCTGCATTGCAGGCAGACGCTTTACCCTCTGAGCCACCAGGGAAGCCCAAGATTCTTGAAATTCTTTCAAATTCTTGAAATTCTTGTCATTTCAAGAATGCCATATAAGTGGAATGATAACAGTATAAAACCATTTGAGACTGGCTGTTTTCACTCAGCGTAATTCTCTGGAGATTCATCCAGGTGGTTGCACATAGCAAGAGTTTGTCCCTTTTTATTACTGAGTAGTGTTCCCTGGTGTGTGGATGTACCATAGTTAGCTTCATCTTTCTACCCGTTGAAGTACCACTGAGTTGTTTCTAGTTTGTAGCTATATTCAGCTGCTATAAACATTCGAGCACAGGTTTTTGTGGGGAAATAATTTATCTGGAAGTACAACTCCCAGGAGTTCAATTTGTAGATCCTGTGGTAGCTGTATGCTTAGTTTTTTATTTTTTTTTAACTGACAAATTGTTTCCCAAGTGGCTGTACTGTATGAAATTTCCCTCTGAGCCCTGCTTTCACTACATCCCACAAATATTGGTAAGTTGTATTTTCATTTTTCTTCCTTCAAAATATTTCAAAATTCATCAAAATTTCTCTTGAGACTCCTTGTTTACCTAGGTGTTATTTGGAAGTATGTTGTTTAATCTCCAAACATTCTCCAGCTCTCTTTCTGTTATTGAGTTTTAGTTTAATTCTATATTAGTCTGAGGACATACTTCGTATTATTTCTAGTTTACAAATGTGTTATGACCAGGGATGTGGTCTTTCCTGCTGACTATTCCTTGTGAGCTTGAGAAGAATGTGTAGTCTGCTGCTGTTGGATGAAGTATTTTATAAATGTCAATTAAATCCAGTTGATTGATGGTGCTGTTCACCTCAACTCTGTCCTTACTGATTTTCTGCCTGCTGCTTCTGTTGATTACTGACAGGGGTGCTGAAGTCTCCAACTGTTAAGGCGGCTTTGTCTATTTCTCCTTGCAGTTCTGTCTTTTTACCTCATGTATTTTGCTGCTGTGTTGTCGGGTCTATACACATTGCTGTTGTTCAGTCCCTAAGTTGTGTCTGACTCTTTCAACCCCATGGTCTGCAGCAGGCCAGGCCTCCCTGTCCCCCACTATCTCCCAGAGTTTGCTCAAACTCATGTCCATTGAATCAGTGATTCCATCTCGTCCTCTGTTGCCTCCTTCTCGTCCTGCTCTGTCTTTCCCAGCATCAGGTTCTTCTCCAGTGAATCGGCTCTTTGCATCAGTTAGCCCAAGTACTGGAGCTTCAGCTTTAGCACCAGTTCTTCCAATGAATATTCAGGACTGATTTTCTTTGGGATTGACTGGTTGGATCTTGCTGTCTAAGGGACTCTCAAGAGTCTTCTCCAGCACCACAGTTCGAAAGCATCAATTCTTCGGTGCTCAGCTTTCTTTATGGTCCAACTGTCACATCAGTACATGACTACTGGAAAAATAATAGCTTTGGCTAGACAGACCTTTGTGGGCAAAGTGATGTCTCTGCTTTTTAGTACACTATCTAGGCTTGTCATAGCTTTTCTTCCAAGGAGCAAGCATCTTTTTTTTTTTTCATTTATTTTTATTAGTTGGAGGCTAATTACTTTACAAGTGGTTTTTGCCATACATTGACATGAATCAGCCATGGATTTACATGTGTTCCCCATCACGATCCCCCCTCCATCCCATCCCTCTGGGTCTTCCCAGTGCACCAGCCCTGAGCACCTGTCTCATGCATCCAACCTGGGCTGGTGATCTATTTCACCCTTGATAGTATACTTGTTTCAATGCTGTTCTCTCTAAATATCCCACCCTCGCCTTCTCCCACAGAGTCCAAAAGTCTAGTCTGTACATCTGTGTCTCTTTTTCTGTTTCACATATAGGGTTATCATTACCATCTTCTTAAATTCCATATATATGCATTACTATATTGTATTGGTCTTTATCTTTCTGGCTTACTTCACTTTGTATGATGGGCTCCAGTTTCATCCATCTCATTAGAACTGATTCAAATGAATTCTTTTTAATGGCTGAGTAATATTCCATGGTGTATATGTACTACAGCTTCTTTATCCATTCGTCTGCTGATGGGCATCTAGGTTGCTTCCATGTCCTGGCTATTATAAACAGTGCTGCGATGAACATTGGGGTGCACGTGTCTCTTTCAGATCTGGTTTCCTTGGTGTGTATGCCCAGGAGTGGGATTGCTGGGTCAAATGGCAGTTCTATTTCCAGTTTTTAAAGGAATCTCCACACTGTTATCCATAGTGGCTGTACTAGTTTGCATTCCCACCAACAGTGTAAGAGGGTTCCGTTTTCTCCACACCCTCTCCAGCATTTATTGGAGCAAGCGTCTTTTAATTTCATGGCCGCAGTCACCAGCAGCAGTGATTTTAGAGCCCAAGAAAATAAAATCTGCCACTGTTTCCATTTTTTCCCCATCTATTTAGTATTGTTATTATCTTCTTGGAGAATTGATCTAATCAATCATTAATGCCCATGTTTATCTCTAGTAATTTTCCTTATTCTGAAGTTGGCTTTGTCTGAAATTAATATAGCTACTCCACCTTTGTTTTATGATTAACAGGACATACCACTCTCTATTCCCTTACTTTTATCTGTCTTCATAATATAGTTTCCTATAGATAGAAAACATATAGTTGAATCTTGATTTTTTTAATCCACTTTGTCAGCCCCTATCTTTTAATTGGTATATTTAGACAATTCATATTTAAAAAGTGATTATTGATATATTTGGATTAACATCTGCCATACTCTTTACTGTTTTCTACTTGCTGCATTTGCCTTTAATTCTTTTCAAAAACCTTCTTTCCTGCCTTGTCTGGTTTTGAGTGTTTATATGAATCAATTTTCTCTTTTCTCTTAGGTTGTAAATTATACTTATGAAAATTTTTTTCAGTGGTTGGCCTAACACTTGTTAACATACATTTGCAACTAAACGAAGTCCACTTTCAAATAACACTATAGTGATTCACAGCTAGTGCAGGTTCCTTGTGAAGAATGTTCCCTGTTACTCCCTTCCATCTCTTGTAACTCAGTGTTATTCATTTCTCTTATCCATAAGCTGTAGTAGTTCCTATTTTTATTCTGAACCAACAATTATCTGTCATATCAGTAAAAAATAAGAAACATAGAAGATTTTACCTGTATTTCTTCTCTAAAGGTTCTTCCTAACTTTATGTAGATCTGAGTTTCTGACCTGCATAATTCTCTTTGTCTCTAAAGAACTTTTAACATTTTTCTCAAGGCAGGTCTACTGCTACTGCTACTGCTAAGTCGCTTCAGCCGTGTCCGACTCTGTGCGACCCCATCCCTGGGATTCTCCAGGCTAGAACACTGGAGTGGGGTGCCATTTCCTTCTCCAATGCATGAAAGTGAAAAGTGAAAGGGAAGTCGCTCAGTCATGTCTGACTCTTCTCCACCCCATGGACTGCAGCCTACCAGGCTCCTCCGTCCATGGGATTTTCCAGGCAAGAGCACTGGAGTGGGTGCCATTGCCTTCTCTGAAAGGCAGGTCTACTGGCCTACTATTCCCTCAGCTTCCGTTTGTTTGAAAGAGTCTTTTCTTTTTCAATATTTATTGTTGTCTTTTTATTTTTAATGTTTATTCATTTATTTGGCTGTGTTGAGTCTTTGTTGTGGGATACGGGATCTTAGTTCCCCAATCAGGGATCGAGACCGAGTCCCCTGCACTGGAAGGAAGATTCTTAACCACGGGGCCATCAGGGAAGTCTCTGAAAGAGTCTATTTTTCTTTCATTCTTGAAGGATAATTTTGACTTTTTTTTTTAACCCATCACCCTAAGTATTTCACTCCATTCTCTTCTTGTGAGAAGTCCAGTATAATTCTTATCCTTGTCCCTCTTTAAGTGAGGTATTTTTTCCTGACTCCTTTCAAGATTTTCTTTTTCTTTGGTTTTCTGCCATTTGAATGTAATATGCCTGGGTGTGTAGATTCGGGTATTTATCCCTGCTTGATGGTTTCTGAGATTCTTCTGTTGTTAATTTTGAAAAATCCTCACGAATTATTACTTCAAGCATTTCTTCTCCTTTCTTTCTTCCCCTTCTGGTATTCCCACAATGTACATGTTCCCCATCTGTTGTTCACTCATTAGTCCTGGGACATAGGTTGTTTGCCTGTAAGGCGCTGCTGCCGTTTCAATGGAAAGCCAGTAATGTTTAACGAATTCCTCTTACCTAGGAGGATTCGCTATCCGACTCTGTCTTCTCTTGATGAGCAGCAGCTGATATCTTTCCTCGACTTTTCAGCAGTTGTCGCCCACGTGCTCCTCCAGGCCCCTCCTCCCCTCTGCGCAGCGCAGCGCAAACGTCTGAGTGGAACGTTTGAGCAGATCTGGGGGTTTCTGTCTCTGTGACTCCTTCGTTTCCGGGATTCCATCCTCGGATTCCATCCTATCTCCAGTCACTCTGGCATTCCCGAGGTCCTTCCTCAGATACCTTGAACCAAGGTAGGGTTGAAGCTTTCTTTTGAATTTTAGTTTACGTCCACACAGCTGGGGAATACCTCTCTAAATGTGGGAATTACCTAGCGCAGTTCCCTTAATTCAAGGGGCATATTCCTTCCAGTTCTGCCTGTGTTTATTCATTTTCCAGAGCCTTCAAACAGTTGTTTTTCTTTAAATAACTTAAATAGTGTTGACTGTTGTTAGTAGAGTGAGTTCATTTTATTCCTCCATCACCGGGTCTAGAACCTAGGAAGCGACTCTTCGTTGTTTTGATGAGAACAGCAAGGTAACCGTTAGGATATAGACGTTACCCCTAAATTCCCTCGATTTAAAAATGTCATGGGCCTGCTGTGTGCTCTGAAGGGTCCATTAATATTTTTCTACTGAGAGGAACGAGTAAAGCCACCGTTTTCAGTTTTTGACACATGTATTTTGGATTAAGGAATTTCTTCCAGCAGGACATATTTAAATATCTAGACTTAATCCTGGCCTGTTTCTACAGCTTGGAAGAATATTGAGAGAAGTGTTCTGTTTATACTTTTATTATCAACTCGAATCATTGAGAAGAAGCTCTCTCTCTCCTTCTCTAGTTCTTTGTGTTATCAGAAGCAGCTCTTGGTATTAATAAGGTAGAAATAATGATTCACTCCTGGTTATCCTTTCCAGGTTGGAGACCGTGATATATCAAACAATCATTTGTTTGCCTAAACTGGAACACCCAAGCTTTGCTGTGGCGTGTAGCAGGGAATGGAGGTGGGTGGTTCTCTTCTATTCCGAGGTTCCCCTCGGAGGTGGGGTTGGATTCAGAGATGTTTATTCACAAACATCTTGCCATTTGTGAGTGTGAGCTGACTGCTGGCTTGGGGGAAGAGTGAGAAGGGCATTTGTTCTTTCTGCCTACTTGACCAGTTCTGAGTCAGAAGAGACTGCCTACCACGTGAACCCCCATATTTCGCAGGTTGTCCAGCACAGAGCACTTTTTTGAGATGAGTAAACGGCAGTACTCTGATCACAGGTTGGAAATTCATGTGTAAGATATGATTTTCTGCTTGTCTGGACCTCTGGGTCAGAGACACAATGATAAAAACAATCTTTGTGTTGTTAAAATACTTGTTTGCAACATTAAGAGGTTGAACCCCAAGAACTTTGGTGGAGTATAGTGTTTAATTTTATAAAAAGTTAAATCTCATGTTATGTGGACCTCTTCTAGGTGGCTGTAATCTTAGATGGTGAAATGTCTCCTCTGCCATAAAGGATTATGTGGATTATTTATGAGGATGGAAAGGGACTCCCAGTTTTCTTTAAAAAGAAAAAAAAAAAAAACCTCTTAGCTTTTAAAATTATTTTTTAAGATTTTGGCTGTCCTGGGTCTTCGTTGCTGTGCAATAGCTTTCTCTGGTTGCCGCACCTCAGCTTAGTTGCCCTTCAGTATGTGGGATCTTAGTTCCCCGACCAGGGATCAAACCCATGTTCCCTGCATTGGAAGGTATATTCTTGACCACTGGCTCTCCAGGGAAGTCTCTACCCAGTTTTCTTAGCTACTAATTTCTCTTTGTTATCTGATTGGGTCTCCTAGTTTGGCCATCTCTCAGTCATCTTTTCTATCTACCCTTTGGTTCACCCTGAATCTGTTCCTAAACCCAATCTGATTTTCAGCCTATTCTGGCTGTGTGTGATCTGAACCCTTAGCCTCCTGAGATATGCCTCCTTACGCCCCTTTCACCCAGCATGGCTTCTATAGAAGCTCTTGGGAGAAACTTTAACACAGTACTCCTCCATCTTTTTTTCCAGTCTGATAGACAAGATAGAAGTGTTTCTCCACTTGACAAATGGTTACTGAACATATGCTTTGACTCAGGTGTGTTAGAGCCTGGGGATCAGGGATATATGAAAAAAAAAAAAAGATACGAGTTTTGGAAGCTTCTATTCTAGAAGGGATTACAGCTAAGTAAGTGGAAACTATTTGTGCCATGAATGCTTTGATGTGTGTGTACACACAGAAACACCTAACATAGATGTGCAGGGATCAAGGAAGGGTTCTGGGAGGAGTTATATCCAGGCCAGGGCCCGAGGGTGATTAGGAGGAGCGGGGATCCAAGCAGGAGGATCTTGCCCATCCTTACTGCAGGACGTACGCCCAGCAAGGATCGGGGTTAGACCCAGCCTCCAACTGCATCCTCTACCCACCCTTTTCTCTCCTGCTTTAGAGAGAGTATAGACCACACTGGAGCAGTAAAGTCCTTGTGGGGGTAGATCAGAATCTGCTCTTTTTAAAAAGATAAATCATACATTATTCACAAACTCTGCTAACTAACTATGGTATGATCCATAGCTAAGGAATGCACTTCAGAAATGGTTTAATTGTTCCAGTGTGGTGCTTTAACAAAGCAATTCATAAAATAAGAAAAGTCATTAGAAATACACCCACTCCCCAAAGACAACCACTGTTAAGAGTGGGGATACATTCTTCCAGATTTTTTTCTTTCCAGCTGTATGTAAGGTGTATAAAAGTCTTGTGCAGTATTATTGGTCCTTTTGATTGAATAGATCATAAAGATTTTCCAGTATCATTAAATACTATCCTACAGCATCAATGAAGTAACTGTATACTCTTTCATATGATGTATTTATAGAATTAGTTCCTTTTGGTTTGGCGTTTGGGGTGCTTCCAAATTTTTATGAGTAGCATCGTAGTTTCTCAAAAAAGTCTGTAAGCTATGTAGCTGAATCTTTCTAGTTTTGGAACTTCTATAATGTGATTCTTCCATTTCTTAAATTAAATTTGAGATTTGCTCAAATACAATGGGATAAGTGATACAAGAGTTTTTTTTTTTTAATAGTTTGAGAAAACTTGGTTGTGAAAGTGGCAAGAGTAAAAGGAAGCATTATAATTTTTATAATTTTCTTCTTCATAAACCTGGATAAGGTTTTTCAATTAATGTTTGCATGGTTTGATGATATTATTTACCAAGTTTTACAGAACTTTGAGAAATAGAATGAAAAGCCATAAAAAAGAAAAAGAATGAAAAGCCATGGATAATAGGTTTAGGCACACAATTAAAATCATAATATTTTCTTAAAATGTTTACTATCAAAAACATAAAGGTGTAATTAAAGAAAATTTGCTTTTATAACTTACTGAATTTGGTAGAAATCTAATACTTTATGTAAATTCAGGGTGAGTGGGGCTTGAACTCCTAAGTTCAGGTTATTTATTTAAAGCATTTTAAGCTACTTAAACTTTTTATTGCTTTCCTTATTATAACACTATCATTGATAATGTGAGTTTATAGTCATTGGAGAGTTCTCAGTTGAGTCATAGGGATTTATAAATCCTTTAAAATGTTAATTTAAAAAAGCTAAAATATTACTATCTTGTTAATATCCATCTGATTTTGAATTTCTCTTAAATCTCTATTTCTCCCAAGAACTGATATGTTTTATACCACCTTGAGATCATTAGTAGTTAGATCAAAGAAAATTTCTTGCAACATAGATATTTGATCATCTAGAAGCATCCACCAAGAAGCCATATAAGCATACTTAATTTTGAAGGACGTGCTAAACCTTTCCTAATTTCATCTGGTTCCACAGTTTTTCTTTCTGGAGTTAGTAGGACTGGCAGTCATAGCTGGCTTATTGCAAGTCAGTTTCAGGTCAACCCCTATTTTCTCCTCTAGCCTGATTTTCCAGACCTTTCTCTCTCTTCCCCCTCCTTCCCTCCTCCTCACTCTTCTATGTGTTTATTCAGCACGGAGGCTGCCTCCTGGTCCCCTGAAGGCTGGGCTGGTTCTCAGGGATTTGTGTCCCCACATGACACCTTCCCACTTGCCTCACTGTTGCCTCTGTCCCAGGGAGCCTCTGGCCAGGAAGCAGGTGACA
The DNA here is from genome assembly GCF_023699985.2 of Odocoileus virginianus. Classification (NCBI taxonomy): domain Eukaryota; kingdom Metazoa; phylum Chordata; class Mammalia; order Artiodactyla; family Cervidae; genus Odocoileus; species Odocoileus virginianus. Next base: position 10,038,864 of record NC_069695.1, on the reverse strand, counting down.
GAGCATCCATCCTGGGTGACAGTAGGAGGCAGGACCATGTGGGCTGAGGCTCCAGGTCCTCGGCACGTGCTCCCATCAGACTTCACTTACGAAATACAAGAAAATTAAAGATAAAAATCATCAAGAATTCCAAGATGGCAATGGGGGTGGATGGGTAGGGGAGCATTAAATCCCAAGAAGGAGGCCTTCCTGAGGAGAGGGAAGGGATGTATGAGACTATGCTGGTCACACACCCATGAAGCTGGTCCTGTGTGTGGAGATTCATTTCGAGGAAAATATTTCACTGAAAGGCTAAGTTACAAGTCAGATATCATGGACCTGGGATGTGAACTCGGGTGGTTTATTCTGACAGTTTTGCTCTGAACTCTTCGCTGGCCCATCCCCTGTGTTATGTGAGGCCAGGGTTCATGCTCTGGGAGGTTGGAAGCACAGGGTAAGAGGAGCCGTTTCTTTGTGCTTTTCCTGCATGTATGCTGCTTAGGTGGATGAATCTCAGGTCTTTGGTTTCTGTTGAGGACAGATGATGTCTCACCTATTATTTCTTCTTCTTCTTTTTTTTTTTAATATTTATTTATTTTTGGCTGTGTCGGGTCTTAGTTGCAGCATGCAGGATCTTTTGTTGTGGCATGAGAGCTCAGTTGCCCCAAGGCATTTGGGATCATAGTTCCTGGGCCAGGGATTGAACCCAAGTCCTCTGTGTTGGAAGGTGGATTCTTCACCACTGGGCCACCAGAGAAGTCCTCACCTACTCTTTACATTGGACGACGTTAACAATAAAAACAGTGTGTCGTTGGTCAGCGTTGTCCTGATTTTTTAAAAGGCTTCTCTCGTTACATGTGTAATTTTTTTACATATTAGCTTTGCTGTTTTTGAAAACATTGCATCTGTATGGCCGTCCAGTGGCCATGAAAGTGTCAGAAGGGACTAGACTAGCAAGTGGAAGAGCAGCTGTGTAATAAGTGCATTCATAAAAGCATGGATCATGCCGCTGCCACTTACTGCCGCTGTGCAGACACGGGCCCACAGCGACCAGATGGGCCATGGCACAGGGCCGTGGGCTAGGACAACAGGAATGGACAGCCCTTGTCCAAAGGGGGGAGCTTCCAGTGAGTTCCAGCCTCTGGCTGCCCTGGGGGAAGGCAGACTGTGTTGTTAAGGAAAAGCCCCAGATCCATCTATTTATGTAAAAGTTCTCAATTTTTCAGTGCAGACAGTTAACTAAAAAAAAAAATCTCAGTGTGGGCCATAACATTTCCATGAACTGGATTTGGGCTGCAGTCACCGCTAACTTGTGACCTTTGGTTTACTGGTGCTCACTGCCAGCTGGGCCTGGTGCTAAGGCTTTCATCCAGCTTCACACGTGAGTCTGCAGCATGGCCCCAGCATGGTTAGTCCCCAGGCAGAGAAGAGTAACAGGTGCAGAGGCGTGACATGAATTGTCCAAGGTCACGTGGTTGAGATTTGAACCCAGCTACTTGAAAGTCTGTGGTTTTTACTCCTGTTCTTATTGCCTGCCACTGGTATATAAGATTCATTCCATTGAGAAGAAATTGACGTTAAATCACTAACACGTGCCAGAGACTCTCTCAGGTGGCAGAGATACAGCAGTGAATATTGCCCTTGTTGGGGTGCGTTTGCGTGAATCTAAGGGAGGCGAGACAGAAGGGACCCAGGATTTGTTTTGAGCAACAGGATTGCTCAGCTTCCACCCCTTTAGGGCCAGTTGCACGTCAGCCTCAGTTTATTCCACCAGTTCTGTATGTCCTGCCCCCTGTCCAGCTGGCGTCCGAATTCTGTATCCTTCTGTCCAGCCTGGCCCACTACTTCACTTCCCACTGTTTAGTGCAGAATTTGTTCCCTCATCTCTGCCCTACACATGTGGCCTGAAAACAAAGCTATGTGGTCTTCGACTTGGCCCCAGGGACATGCCCCTCAAACCCAGACCCCACCCCTTCCCAGACATGACCACAAGAGTGTCACGTAAAATGTCTTGCTTCTTAAACGTAGCTACACTTGTGCCATAAAAGGAAAGAAAGTTTCCTACCAACCAGCTATCATTCTGTCCAGAAAGTCATACATATTCTTACATGCTAAGTTTGGAGTTTTATTTCACTATTAGATGTACTTTTTTTTTGCAAGTCAAGTTTATTGAGGCAAAAATTAAATATGGTAAAAATTTCCCCTTTTAAGATATGTACTTCTTTCAATTTTGACAAACACATACAGTCATGTAACTTTCACCACAATCAAGATATGAAAGATTTCTATCACCCGCCAGAGTTCCCCCTGCCCCTGTGCGGTCAGTCTCCTGCCCTCAATTTCAGTCCCAGGACACAACTCATCTGTTTTCTGTCCCTGTGGTTTTCTTTTGTCCATAATGTCGTATGAATGGAATCATACAGTCTGCAGCCTCTTAATTGCTGAATAGTATTCTATATTATTCTTTAAGACAAGTGTTTCCTCACTGGCAACATTAACTTTGAAATTCTAATGAAAACCAATGGGAAAAAAAAGAAAAAAAAAAAGGAAAATCAATGGGAAATAATGGTTCCTGTTAGAAACTTGTCTTACAAACCACTTTCAAGAGCAGGCCAATGTCATTACGTGAAGCATATTTGAATTCAGTAGCATCCCTTGCTTTATGCATATAATTCATTGACATACTAGATCATGCCTAGTCAAAGTAATAACTTTCTTGGGGATTGCGGTGGCAATGGGGTGGATAGAGACCAAGGAATCAAGGAATTACCTTGGGAATTGTTGCTGAACTTCCGTCATTCTCTCCCCACATAGAGAAATACAGGTATAAAGGTTTCAATGTGCTGCATACAGCCAGTGTTTAATCAGTGCTGCTGCTGAAGTAGTGAGACCAAGGACCGTTGGGTCTACATGGAGGAGTAGTGTTTCTGAGATACCCTCATGCATAGGTTGACTGGAATTAGCTTACCTGAGTGACTTAGAGGCAAGTTTGGTGAAGAAGGGAGAGAAATAATTTCAGGCAGGGTGAATATCACATGCAAAGGTCCTGTGACATTGTGCTATTAGTATATCAAGGTTAGCAAAAACTCATGGCTGATGCTCAGCTGTTTTCACTGGTCTGACCATCAAGATGGTCAGTATGCATTCTGACTGATGAGAGCATGGGCCTTACCCCTTAGTAACTGTGTTTAGATTATCTTCAGTAAATGTCCTTAGGCCAGTTAGCCTCAGGCAGTTAGGTTGTTGCACATTTGAGCCCAACTGGAAACAGGAAGCAGTGTGAAGATACTTAAACCGAGACTCTTGTCCATAATACATATTGGGCTGAGAGCAGCTCCATGCTGACTTCCTAGAGAGGCCAGTTATTACGGTAACTGAACAGTAATAAGTGCCATGAGCAAAATTGGGGTCCCTAGTTATTTTCCTGCGGTCACCAAGAAGACAAGCTGAACCAAAACTTCTGAGGAAAGTGCCCGGCATAAAGCCGCTCATCCCTAAGCATTAATATTTGTTGATCTGTTGGCAAAGGACATTCAGGCATCTGTTTTCTTCTGAAGTCCTGTCTGATTAATACCTGTTTTACTACAATAGGTTAGGTTTATTAGGTGAGAAATGGAGTATTTCCTACCATATCAATAAACAAGCATGTCACAGCCATCAGTGATTCCCGCCCTCCAAATGTGAATTTCTGAGCCCAGAGGGCTCCTAGGAAGAGCAGTACCTGCTACCTAGCAGCCATCAGCCACTCCCCACGATGAGCACTGAGGAGTGGGACAGGAGGATGGGGACTGGAGGGAAGTTTGAAAAATGCAGGATACTGGCCCCAGATAGCTGAGATGCACATAAAAGGAATGATTCCAATGAACCCAGACTTTCGCATCTTCCCATACACAGAAGAGTGCTAAATTCCTTAACTTGAGACATCTGGTTTTCCTTAATTAACAATAATCTTTTTATGTTCCTACTACCTGCCCTTTCTTGCAAACTTCTATATAACCTGACTCCTCCCTGCAATTCTCTCAGGGTCAGTTGAGGTGCTATCTCCAGGGCTTGACATCCTAAAATTTTCCACTGTATAAAAACAAAACTCTCTCAGCTTCTAGGTTGTGACTATTTTTTTAAGTCGACACAGGTTTGATTTAACAGAATTCCATTCTGATTCCTGATATTTAGAGAATACTTAATCCAACTCTAATTTTGCAAATGAGAAAGAAATTTTGGCTTGAAGGACCCAGCTAGACAGTGAATGCAATGGTGATTCAACTCAAGTTGACAAAGTCAGTTTACTCTCCTGTTTTAATCAAAATAACTCCTCTCCCACCCTCCCCATTCCCATCCCTCCCAAAGAAAAATGTGATATGTTCCTGGAACCAAGGCAGGTTCAATTGCTGCTTTCAGGTCTCAGTTCAGTAAGGTCCTGGTTTGGCCTACAGCAGCTAGTAGATCTATCACAGATGAAGTGGATATAAAAAGAAAAACCCTCACACCTCATAAAGCTTCAGGACAGCATCTCAGAGAGGCTGATATCCAGTGGTTTTATGAGGCCACCAATGGGGCAGGCCCTCAATCTGTTGCCAGAAGCTCCATGGACCTGTCAGGAGTGGGGCAAGGTCCAGATGCTGCTCACAGTTTTTCCAGGATAAAGAAACTGATTTAGGATTAATCTAGGTGGGTGTTGTCTCAAGTGCAGCTAGAACGTTCTTTACTGCATAAACGCCTTCCTTTTATTATGTTTTCCTCCTACCTTGGGAGGAAGATTCATTTCCAGAGGGTTACATGTCTGGTTTTTGTGACAGAAAAATGGGTGATTGCTCTAATTTCAGCAGGAAAAGGAGACGGGACTTCGGAGCATTCACTACAGCAAGCAGCTGGATTCCTTGCTTAGCACTTTTGTGGTCTAATTAGGGTGAGTTACACAAAATGTAATTTGGCCTGAACTGCCTTCATGCAAAGGTAACAGACTTTCTGCCTGACCTTAGCCTCCAAGATGAAACTGAACAGAGACTGGAAATTAGTGAATTTTTAAAAAGTAGCTTTAACCCTTCTTAAATTAACAAGAGTTGTTGTTGTTCAGTTGTTCAGTTGTGTTGCTGTAACCACACGTTCCGGGAAACAAACTCACTCAGAAGGACAATGCAGATAGTGGAGTGCAGTTTATTACACCGGTTGGCCCAAGGCAGAGTCTCCTCTCAGCCAAGGACCCCGACCAACTTTTGTGAAAACCTTATATACCTTAAGTGTACTGCTCAAACCCACACCCCCAAATTCCTTAAACCTAGCCTCAGTTCATTTCAGTTCGATTCAGTCCCTCCGTCATGTCCAACTCTTTGCGACCACATGGACTGCAGCACGCCAGGCCTCCCTGTCCATCACCATCTCCTGGAGTTTACCCAATCTCATGTCCATTGAGTTGGTGATGCCATCCAACCATCTCATCCTCTGTCATCCCCTTCTCCTCCCACGTTCAATCTTTCCCAGCATTAGGGTCTTTTCATATGAGTCACTTCTTCACATCAGGTGGCCAAAGTATTGGGTTTCAGCTTCAGCATCAGTCCTTCCAGTGAACATTCAGGACTGATTTCCTTTAGGATGGATTGGTTGGATCTCCTTGCAGTCCAAGGGACTCTCAAAAGTCTTCTCCAGCACCGCAATTCAAAAGCATCAATTCTTTGGTGCTCAGCTTTCTTTATAGTCCAGCTCTCACATCCATACATGACTACTGGAAAGGCTAGATGAACCTTTGTTGGCAAAGTAATGTCTCTGCTTTTTAATATGCTGTCTAGGTTGGTCATAACTTTTCTTCCAAGGAGTAAGCGTCTTTTAATTTCATGGCTGCAGTCACCATCTGCAGTGATTTTGGAGCCCCCAAAAATAAAGTCTGCCACTGTTTCCATTGTTTCTCCATCTATTTTCCATGAAGTGATGGGACCGGATGCCTGATCTTTGTTTTCTGAATGTTGAGCTTTAAGCCAACTTTTTCACTCTCCTCTTTCACTTTCACCAAGAGACTCTTTAGTTCTTCTTCACTTTCTGCCATAAAGGTGGTGTCATCTGCCTATCTGAGGTTATTGATATTTCTCCCAGCAATCTTGATTCCAGCTTGTGCTTCATCCAGCCCAGTGTTTCTCATGATATACTCTGCATATAAGTTAAATAAACAGGGTGACAATATACAGCCTTGACGTACTCCTTTTCCTATTTGGAACCAGTCTGCTGTTCCATGTCCAGTTCTAACTGTTGCTTCCTGACCTGCATACAGATTTCTCAAGGGGCAGGTCAGGTGATCTGGTATTCCCATCTCTTTCAGAATTTTCCACAGTTTATTGTGATCCACACAGTCAAAGGCTTTGGCATAGTCAATAAAGCAGAAGTAGATGTTTTTCTGGAACTCTCTTGCTTTTTCGATGATCCAGAGGATGTTGGCAATTTGATCTCTGGTTCCTCTGCCTTTTCTAAAACCAGCTGGAAGTTCATGGTTCACGTATTGTTGAAGTCTGGCTTGGAGAATTTTGAGCAAACCTAGCCTGGAAAGTGTTAAAGGGAGATAACAGTCAGGTTACAGCCATGATTCATAATCAGAAGGGTCAGCTGGTTAATACATTGTAGCCTACACCAATGGGTGCAATAAAGATCCCAAAGCTGATTGATTACATAGGGAATTATTGTATTCTTTTTGGCAACAGGAAATCTTGGTATGGAATCTGGTGTTTATCAGTCCAGGAGGCCAGTTGGCTGTAAGTATGTTATCCCCATGGCTACCAGGCACATAGTCCAAAGCTCACTGAAAGTGCAAGATGGAGTTTCCTTCTTTTTCAAGATGGAATCAGCTCGGCCTGTTCCTTTCCTCCCTCAGTAACACACTTTCTGCCTAATCTTAGCCTCCAAGATGAAACTGAATAGAGAACAGGAAATTAGTGAATTTTTAAAAAAGTAGCTTTAAGCCCTTCTTGAATTAACAAAAGAGTTGCTGTTATTCAGCCTTTCAGTCATGTCTGACTCTTTGCGACCCCATGGACTGCAGCACACCAGGCTTCCCTGTCCTTCACCATCTCCTGAAGCTTGCTCAAACTCACGTCCATTGAGTCGGTGATGCCATCCAACCATCTCGTCCTCTGTTGTCCCCTTCTCCTCCTGCCTTCAATCCTTCCCAGCATCAGGGTCTTTTCAAATGAGTCAGTTCTTCGCATCAGGTGGCTGAAGTATTGGAGTTTCAGCTTCAGCGTTAGTCCTTCCAATGAATATTCAGGGCTGATTTCCTTTAGGATGGACTGGTTTGATTTCCTTGCAGTCCAAGGGACTCTCAAGAGTCTTTTCCAATACCACAGCTCAAAAGCATCAATTCTTCAGCCCTCAGTCTTCTTACAAAAGAGTAAGTGAATGAATAAAACTCAGTCATTAAAACCTTCTGACTGAAAGCATCTCCCCTGAAGCCTTTGATGAGCCCATCCTAGTGTGCTGGTGCCTTTTGTTCAGTTTGGGCAAAAGTGAATAACAGAGTGGTTAAGGGCTTTGTTTGGGGTCTGACATTTAAACAGACCTTGCAGGTGCTGAAGAATCTCTAGAAGAACAATAGCATTCAGACAGGGAGTCTTTCTCATTGTCAAAGAAATGCCATGGCAACCTCCCTGTGAAGCTGTGTGTGGGCGGATGGGACCGAGCCAAATGCAAGTTCACCCTATGTGTGCTCATGTGTTTCACATGGATCACCCTCCCTTGTAAATCCTCATGTAACTATATATAATCAGTCACATATGCTTATATCAGCTACCCCAAAGCAGCTTCTAATTGGTACTTCAAGCTCAGAACAAGGAGTGAAACCGAATAAATTTATCAGTGAGGGGGACAGGATCTGCACACAAGCCTACGCTGTATGAATGAACCTAAGGAAAAAAAGGCACTTGTTAGCTTAGAGAGCTCTCCAGGCATGGAAGTCACATGGAGGAATCGAGAACAATCACTGCTATAACAAGCTGGGACTTTGAGAGTGACTTGATTCTTTCTGCAGGTAGAACAAAACTGAAAAATCTTTTTCAGTTTAGCGATTTAGTTTTGACTACAGGTTCCTTGGTGGCTCAGATGGTTAAGAATCTGCCTGCAATGTGGGAGACCTGGGTTCGATCCCTGGATCAGCAAGAATGGCAACCCACTCCAATATTCTTGCCTGGGAAATCCTATGGACAGGAGCCTGGCAAGCTACAGTCCATGGGATCGCAGAGTCAGGCATGATTGAGTGACTCTCACTTTACTTCACGTTTGATTACAGAAGATTCAGAGTAAAGTCTTCACAATTTAGTTGTTTCAGTTGTTGTTGTTCAGTCACTCAGTTATGTCCATAGTGATTTGGGAGTCCAAGAAAATAAAGTCTGTCACTGTTTCCATTGTTTCCCCATCTATTTGCCCTGACGTGATGGGATTGGATGCCATGATCTTGGAGGCCCAACACTGTTATTGAAATCAGGAGACTTATTTTCTACTTCAGGATCTCTCACCAGTATCCTTGGCCTGTAGAGAATGGGCCCTACCATTACTTTTAAGGATGAGGACAATACTTTCACCAACGTAATTCTCAAGAGCTTGGTAAAGGAAGTGTATCCTGGGTTTTCTTGAGGTACATAGAAGATGGATGAATGGGATGCCTGGGGTAATTCTACCTCAACATTCATATACCCCACACATTGGATACTTTCCTCCTATCCTGACTGCTCAGAGTGTATGAGGAGCAGGAATATTGGCATCACCTGAAGCCTGTTAGAAACCCAGAATCTTGGACTCTCTCCCAGACTTTACTGAGTTAGAATTTTAACAAGACCTCCATGCTATTTATGTGCACATTAAAGCTTGAGAAGCACTAACCTACAGTTATGCCAGCGAATTTCTGGCATCTCAGCATCTTGCAGTTAGGCCACCCCTGAGCCCAGGTATCAGTCACCTAATTGAAAACACAAGGAAAATAATTTCCACCTGCCCAATCTGACATACTGAATTCAGAGTTTGGGGTATACACAAATACCAGTAAAATCAGCCTGATGTAGCATTATGTTTCTCTCTCCTTGGCCTAGACCCCCTATTCTCCATGTTTTTGAAAATAAAAATCAGCAGTATCTTCCCCATCTTTTGGTGTGTGCATCTCCTCCTGGGTTTGTCTTCATAATTATATTCCAGACTATGCAGTTACTGGAAACTGGAATCTACAGGGGTGGCAGAACTGAATCATAAGGAGAATGGGTTCCCTTAGCAAGGTCCCCACTGAGAAATGGAATATTGCCCGCCATGTTAGTAAACAAAGGATGTCACAGTCATAAGGGATTGCAGCCGCCACCAGACTACAGCCACCACCTGCCAGTGAGCTGGTGAGCCCTGAGGAACTCAGGAAGGAGAAGAATACCTGCCTTTTGGCACCCGGCAGACTGCCATCGTTCCTCATGGTGAGCCCAGAGGAGACTCAGGATGTGAAGACACAGGGTACTGGCCCCACATATCTGAGTTGCATATCAAAGGAATGATTTCAGTGAACCCTGACTGTTGCATTTTCTCCTACTTAGAAAAGTGCTAAATTCCTTAACTTGAGATGTCTGATTTTCCTTAATTAACAAAGACTTTTGACATTCAGACCACCTGCCCTTTGTTGCAAAACTCTTATATATACACCTCCCTCCTTGCCTCTTGGAAGTGGTTCTCTCAGGGTTACTTGAGATGCTGCCTCCTGGGCTTGAAGTCTTAAATATTTCTGCCAAAAAGCACATACAACTTTTAGGTTGTGAATATATTTTTAGTTGACACCACTTCAGCTATGATCTGTAGGCGTCCCTGGGCAAGAAAAGGATGACCTCATCAGGAGGGAAAGGAAAGGCTCCTTCCAAGACATTCAAACTCTCCTGTTACATCCGTTTCATTTTACATGCCCAGATTTTTACGTAAGAATGAATGAGGCTGTGAATTAAACCAATGCTGTAATTCAGCAACCCAGAGCTATGGCCATGCGCCCTAATTCCTGCCAATGAAAGATAGGAGGAGACAAGCTATTGGGCATTGGGAATTTCGTCCTTGCCCCCAAGAGGGAATCAAAGGGGAAAAACAGTTTCTGTCTTCCTCTGGAAGTCTGAGTCTAGATGTGTTACTTGGCACTGTTGTAGTTTACCTGCTATCAGCCTGGGCGTGTAGGCATCACTGAGAGTGATGAAGAATGAAAGCTGCCAGGAGCCTGGGGCCTTGGAGACATTGCTGAGTCTTTGATTCCACCAGCCCCGGGGGCTGTTTTCCTTCATTTCCTGTTATGTGAGATGACATCTTTTAACATCTTTTTAGTCTCTTGGAGTTGGGATATTTGTTAGTATGGCTAGAATCTGGGTGCAGAAGGACTAAGATGTCCATTGATTCCAGATCCCACAGCAAATAAGTGAGAGGCCCAGGATTTAAGTTGGTCTGAAGGCAAAGCCCATGCTCTAGGGATGTGGCCCTGCGTATAGGAGGGACATTGGGATTTTTATTAGTCATCTCCTGGTAGTTCTAGGGCAGGTGATGGCGAAGGGCCAGATAGCAAAGATTTTAGGCTTTGTGGGCCATATAGTCTCTGTCTCAGTTACTCGACCCTGCCATTGTAGCAAAAGTAGCTATAGACAACATGCAAATGAGTGAATGTGGCTGTGTGACAATAAAACTTTATTTAAGTTGGTGGACCTATAGGGTTGTATTTTGCCCATCATTGTAATAGAGTAAAAGGTTGAAAAATTCTGGAATTAGATCCTACATTTTAATTACAAGTGTCATTATATGAAATATTGACTGAATCTGATTTAAGTGTTTGCGGCAAAATGTGAAATTTCAACACAGCCAAATCATGTGTTGCATTTTTGAAAAGTTTTACCTATATCTTCCAATAGCAGGATTTGGGTCACCATAATGTGAGTTGAAGGTGTTTCCTGGATGGTATTAATGATAAAGAATTCTCCTCCCAGTGTTCTTTGCAGGAGGTATAAGAGACAAGGGTTCGATCCCCTTGTGTTGGCACTGCTGCAGTTTACCTACTATCAGCCTGAGCGTGTAGACATCACTGAGAGTGAGAAAGAATGAAAGCTGCCAGGAACCTGGAAGATCCCCTGGAGGAAGGTAAGGCAACCCACTCCAGTATTCTTGCCTGGAGAATCTCAGAGACAGGGGAGCCTGACGGGCTGCAGTCCATAGGGTTGCAAAGAGTCAGACACAACTGAAGCGACTTAGCATGCACGCACAATGTGAGTTGATTTCTAAATACAGAGTGAGTAAGAAAGGTTTGCAAGTAAAGGGTTATGACCAAGTGCCCTGATAGTATTTGCAAAAGGCAGCCCTGGGAGGCTGAATGGATGTGATTCCTGCCTGAGAGTGCCAGGAGGTAATACAGTTGACTCTCCCTCTGTTTCCATCAGTTGCTTCCCTCTTCCCCCTAGGCAGAGATCAGGAGAGTAACTGTCTAGCTGGGAGTGGTTATTGCACAGGGCACTGTGGGTGTGATTTAGAAGTGGGGGTGGGGAAGTGGATTAGGGATATGTGGACCAAAAATGTCACCACAGTAAATGTCACCTTAGTAAACTAAGGATTTTGCAGCCATCAAGCTACCAGCACTGCGTCCACCCCCAACTAGGCATCCTGAGGAGGCTCAAGATGGAGAGAAATGGAGGCTACAGATAGTTAAAGTGCACTTCAGATGAATGATTTCAGTGAGCCCAGACTCTTGCATCTTCCCATACATAGAAATGAGCTGAATTCATTAACTTGAGATATCTGATTTTTCTTTAATTAACAGTAGTCTTTTGATGTTCTGACTACCTGAATTTTTTTGTTTGTTTTGTTTTTATTTTGCAAAAACTCCTGTATGTCCTGGCTGTTCCCTTACCTCTTTGGAGTGATCCTTCTGAGAGGTTGCCTCCTGGGCTTAAATCCTCAGCAAGTCTACCGAATAAAACTTAATTCTCAAGTTTTAGGTTTCGAATTTCCACCCCCACCCACCCCCCACCGGCTGACAGTGGGAATCCCTCCCATGTCTTTTCCACAGAGAACATTCAAGTAATCCTAGGTAACCAGAGCTTTTGATGTGTTCTACCCTGATTATTAGTGAATTAAATGGTATTTTGGGGGGAACCTGTAAGATTTTTGGTCTACAGGAAGAGAAACGTTTATAGTCCTCTTTACCTGATTTCTATCCTAGGGTTTACTACAGTAATCGAAGGGGACCTCAATAAGGGTCCGGATCAGGGTGTTGGCCAGAGCTGGGGAAAGAGAGAGGAGCCTGGAAACTCTGAAGAGATACAGAACAGAGCTTAATGATGTCGCCACGGCTGAAGATAACAAAAAGTGAAATGCTGCACAGTGGACATGCTCAGGGGACACACATTTTAAGATTGATTCTCTGCAGAGCTGAGTATTTAATATGTCAGCTTAGCGATAATACCCTCAAGAGCCTCACTTTTGTACCTGCCGTGATGAAGGCCAGCTCTGGCCTGGGCTCAGACAGTGCATTTGTGCCTGGCAGGTCCTCCTCAGCCTAGGGAGCATTCCAGGTCCTGGCTTCCGCCTCAGGCTGGCTTCCTGGCACTCCCTTGGAGTTGGTTCATCTTGTCTGTTATGGCTGGAGGGAAGCCTCATGGGGCTGTCTGTCGGCTTGAGCAGAGGGGTCCCAAGACACAGTGGAGTGCTTTCCTGTTCCCCGCAGGCTGGATGAGGTCCCCATCAGTGCTTTTTAATTTCAGCCATGGGATCCTCTGCTCGTGGTTCAGGAGGGAGAGTCACAAAGCGAATGTGACAAGTATTTCATTTTATGGGACACTTTCTGAAGCCCTTATTAGAAGAAGAGATTTCCAAAGACGAAACAATGAACTGAACATCACAGGTATTGACCAAGCAAAGCCACGGCCCAGGAACTGCCTCAAAGCTCGGGGCCTGGCTGGGAGCACAGAGCAGCCGCTTTCAAAGGAGATTCTTAGACAGAAAGTCATAACTTATTCATGCTTCATAAACACACGCAGGCATTCAGGTCCCTTAAACACAGTATGCCACTTCACTTCAATTAACAGCAAAGTGGTGCCATTTGCTCACAAATTCTGCCAGCTTTGGTGTAGCGAGAGCTCCTGCAAGGAGGCAGCTAGCCATCAAACCCAAAACTCTAGCAACTGATTTGAATCCAAGAAATGCTGGCCTCCTTGGCCACAGGAAAGACATTTGGGGCCATTTCTGTTTTTTTCTTAATATAGAATAATTTGTTGTGATCAACTAGAAAGTCTTAGTGTCTGAGCTTCACTTGATAACTAAGAAGAGGTACGGATTAGAAATAGCATTCCTACTAGAGAAGGTGTGTGTGTGTTCAGCTGCTCATTTGTGTCCGATTCTTTGTGGCCCCATGGACTGAGGCCTGCCAACCTCCTCTGTCCATGGAATTTTCCAGGCAAGAATACTGGAATGGGTTACCATTTCCTACTATAGGGGATGTTCCCGATCCAGAGATCAAACCCATATCTCTTGTGCCTCCTGCATTGGCAGACAGATTCTTCACCACTGGGTCCACCTGGGAATATCCTGAGAAAATGAAGAAACAGATGACTGGATGTGCTGTCTGGTTGGAATCAAGAGCTGGGCTGTCGAGAACAACATTTTCCCAAGGCCTAAATGGCTTCAGTTCAGCACTCCATGTAACTATAGGCATTTGAATGGGTACAGAACAACATTAAGTGGCTCAGTGGAAAAGAATCTGCCTGCCAATGCAGGAGACAAGAGTTTGATCCCTGATATGAGAAGATCCCACGTGTCACGGAGCAGCTAAGCCCATGTGCCACAGCTATTGAGCCTGTGCTCTAGATCCCAGGAGCTGCAACTCCTGCGGCCCACATGCCTAGAGCCTATGCTCAGCAATGTGAGAAACCGCTGCAGTGAGAAGCCTGTGCACCACAGCTAGAGTAGCCTCCACTCACTGCAACTAGTGAAAAGCCTGTGCCGCAATAAAGACACAGCACAGCCAAATAAATAAATACATACATAAAATTATTTTAAAAAACAACAGGATACTCCAGCACACGTGACAACCAAGTAGGTCTTTATTGATAACGCTCTTGCAAGCCCTTGTTGACACAGCACACCTCAAATAAATCAGAGAAATAGCCCCTACCCTTAGTCATCATGAAAACCAAAACCACCTCCAAACATTTCTAGAATCATATGGCTGGAAGGCTCTTTGGGAGATTACTTAGTTGAGTGACTCTTGACTGGAGTATTATTACCCCACTCTCCCCTACCCACCCTGCCATGGGGCCTCTGAAAGTGTTTGGAGGTGGTTTTGATCCTCATGATGACTAAGGGTAGGGGCTTTGTAACTGCAGTTAGAGCCCAGGAATTCAGGGACCTTAAGCATCTCGCCACAATGAGCAATTCTGTCCAAGAAGAATTGTCCCAAGTCAGTAGTGTTCAATTTAGACTGACTGCCACATTTTACAAATGAGAAAGCTGAGGCTCCGGTATAGAAGATCTTTTGTCTAAGATCATCCAGGTTGTGTTGGAGCTCTTTGCCAGGAACTGGGGACATAGACCATAACTATTTCTTCTTATACCCCAGTCATACTTAGCACAATGCCTGGTGTGTCATCAACCCTCAGTAAATGTCATCTGTTACCATCATCAGTATCACCATTACCTTCCCGAGTTAAGCTGATTCTCTTGCAAGTGAGGAAGGTTCCTGGGGTGTAGATTGGAAATACAAATTATAGTTTCTAATTAAAACAGGAGAGCAATCAGAAAAGTACAAGGGTCAGTAGACTTAAGACATGACATTCAGAATCATTCAGTTAATTCCAAACAGACTGTCTCAGCCTGAAAGGCTCTACTCAGGGCAAAAGACCATATGGTGGCTTTGTTGGTGGCATCTGACAGAGTGCTAAAGAACTGCCCTTTGGCCCAGTTGTTTTTAACTTAAATGATCTGGAAAAGAGAATAAATCACACATCATGTCTACACAGAAGTGTGTCAAGCATAATAAAAACAAGTCAGAAATAAGAAGTTGTAAAATATTAGTCTCCAAGATGGAAAATAAAAATATTACTTCATGAAGAATGTTGGCAGTGCCAATCCATGTTAACTCACATAGGCTTCTGAGTCCCTGGCTTGATAGAAATACTTTTTAGGCAGGCTAAGATTTTAATTAAAATAGGAAAAGCCTCACAGCACTCTCTCTAATGATCATTATATACAAGGCTCATAAGGTTGGAAGAAACTGGGGAGGATTTGCAGGAGAAATAACTTTGCATAGAACTTCTGAAGGCTGTAGGAGTCCTGAGAAATTATGTCATTTAAAATCATTACTTTATAAGAAACTAAAGCCTAAGGAGATGATGTAATTTACCCACATCTTACGTAGTAAATTATATAATTCAGCACCGCCAGCCTCCATCCAGGACTGCCCTCACCACTATACCTCTAAAGAAACTGTAGAAATTGGTGATGGTTCCTCTTGGTTTTTTTTCTACTCAGTCTTAAAAGGAGAAATTTTTTTGATACAGAGGTCTTCTGATATGCTCATTTCCTGAGCTTTTTTATGCTTTGAATATTTATATATAATGAGATGATCTTCCATTACAGGAAATAATGTCATGTTTTTCTCCCAGAAACTTCTCTGCAGCATTCTGGATAGGCATTTACCTGTAAAGAGAGAGCTGGTCAAGCCTAAGGCCAAGGTCCATTCCAGTCCCACCGCTGTTCCACCTTTACGTTTTTTAGAAGCCAGCCTCTGCTATTGCAAGCTGCCTAACTGGCTGGTGTCAAATAGATTGTGCAACTGAATGAAATGTGGAATAATTGCACCTTCCCATTAATCAATTATACAAGACTCAGAGCCATCCTTCCCTTAAAAGCCAATTGCTTCAGCAGTGGAGATTTCTCCCTTTTCATTAAATATGTCAGAAGTTAAGTTGGAAAGAAATCACATGGGTTCATACATCAGTGAAAGAGAAGTTCATTCACACAGAATAATGGGAGTGAGAACCACTTGAAACAGATTGAATGCTAATGGACTAGTTGCCTACTCTTTCTCGTCCTACAGAACAGAAAACACAAGTAAAGCTCGGTTATTAAGGGTTAAAGAAAGAGAACAGTCAAGAGATTTCTTTGGAGAAAATGCTCCAAGTTCTTTTGCATCCCCAAGATTAAGCTCTGTCATCATTTATGATAACGATTCAAAGTTTTTCCATTAGGTAGGACCAAATGCTTTTCAAATGTCAAGCTCTATCGTCATCAGCAGCAGCACGTAGTGTCCATTTCTGCATCCCGTGAGATGATGTCTTAGTCTGTTGCGGTCCTATAACAAAATGCCACAGACTGGGTGGCTTATAAACAGCAGAAGTTTATTTCTCATAATTCTGGAGGCTTGAAGTCTGAGATCAGGGTGAGGGTGCTAATTTCTTCACATCCTTGCCGATACTTATAATCTGTCTTTTTAAAATTTTTTATTTTGTATTGGAGTATATTAGATTAACACTGTTGTGATAGTTTCAAGTGAACAGCAAAGGGAATCAGCTGTACATATTACATGTATCTCTTCCCCAAACCCCTTCCCATCCAGGCTGCCACATAACATTGAGCAAAGTCCAGTGTATCTAACTTTTTGATTATAGCCACTCTAGTAGGTCTGAAGTGGTATCTCGTGGTTTTAATTTGCATTCCCCTGATGCTAATAATGTCAAGCATCATTTCAGGTGCTTACTGGAAGCTTGTGTATCTTTGGATAAATTTCTGTTCAAGTCCTCTGTCCATTTTTAGTTAGGTTATTTAGACTTCTTATATATCCTCACATGATGGAAGGGACTAGGGAGCTCTGTGAGTCTCTTTTATAAAGGCACGAATTCCATTCATGAGGGCTCTACCGTCATGGACCTAAGCACCTACTGCCATCCCTGTGGGTATTTCAACATATGAGTTTAGGGAGGAGACAAATGTTCAGATCATAGCAGATGGTGAGAACACTGTGCTTTTTAATCTATTCTTGAATTTGAGACCAGAGTGGTAGGTAGTGAGAGCTGTTTATGGGAATGAGATGGACTCTGGGTGTGAAAATTCAAGTCCACATCTTAGTTCAGAGATTTTCCTTCTCTCCTTAAGGCTTCCCAATCAGCCAAGTGGGCACAGCTGGGACACACTCAGTGAGGTCAGACCCAAGACACGCTGAGGAGTCTACAGTCCTCAGAAGACTGCTGTCTCCATCTGCTATGCTGGAATCTCGCTTCCTGGGAACCTGTGGAGAGGCCTCTAGATCCTCCTGGGATTCTCCACTTTTCTGTTTTCAGTTATTTGGGATTTAAACATACCCCCAAATGCATAGGCAGAGAGTCCCTAGGCTCTGAGATTAGGGGATCAACTCCAGGGGTCCTGCTTTAGTAGGAGGTTTCCAGGCTTGTATTTAGTTTGGGGAACTGTGGAGATCATTTACTAACATGCCCATGATGCCAGCTCTCAGAGTGGTGTGGGTAGCAGTGATATCAGAGTGTACAGGAGCAGTATTATCTGTAATACCATTGAAGCTTTTTATTGAGTGTTTACTGAGTGCTAGGAACTATGTTAAGCACTTCACAGTCTGTCTTTCTTTGTACTTCTAACAGCCCAGCAAGGTGGATGTTATCCCTCTTTTACAGATGAGAAACTTAAAACTCAGAGGTGAAATAATATGTCTAAAGTCATACACGGTGAATGGCAAAGCTCAGATGGAAGTCTGTCTCACTCTGGGACTTTCTTGGCTACTACTTTCTACTGCTCAAGTAAATAAGAAATACTTCTTATTTAGAGAGTCAAGACCCATCCTTGGAAATTAGTGGGAAAGACCTACAGGCACAAGCTATCTTCCCTTAATCTGGCCAGCTAGCTGGCCAGCCTCAGGCAGGCTGGCCCCTGACATTTGTGGGCTTGCCTAAGTTGTAAATGACACCCCATAAGACTAAATGTCTAAATATTTTAAAGTTATAAATCCAGCTAACACATAGTTAAATACAGTATGTTATCAATTTATTATTTATCATTTAAGTATAGTTGAATTACAATATTAGCCTCCAGTATACAACATAGTGATTCAATATTTTATAGATTATATTGCATTTAAAGTTATTATAAAATAATGGTGATATTACCCTGTGCTGTACAATATATCCTTCTTGCTTGTCTATTTAATCCATAGTGTTAATAGTTTATATCTCTTAATTCCCTACCCCTATCATGTCCCTTCCACTATTTCTCTCCCCACTGGTAATCATTAGTTTGTTCTCTATATCTCTGAGTCTGTTTTGTTACATACATTCATTTGTTTTACTTTTTAGATTCCGCATATAAGCTGTAACATAGAGTATTTGTCTTTCTCTGACTTATTTTGCTAAACATAATAGTTCCTAGGTCCTTCTGCAATGTTACAAATAGCAGAATTTTATTCCTTTTATAGCTAAGTAATATTCCAGTATTCTTCTTCAAATTTCAAATTTGCAGAAGCAAAGTTGCACACTGAGGTAAATTCACAGCCTTGAGTGTGTGTGTGCTAAGTTGCTTCAGTCATGTTTGACTCTTTTGCCACCCCATGGACTGTAGCCCACCGGGTTCCTCTGTCCATGGAATTTTCCAGGCAAGAATACTGGAGTGGGTTGCCATTTCCTTCTCCAGAGGATCTTCCCAACCCAGGGATCAACCCATGTTGCTTTATGTCTCCTGCATTGGCAGGCAGGTTCTTTACCACTAATGCTATCTGGGAAGCCCTATATATATACAGGAAGATCCCCTGGAGAAGGAAATGGCTACTCACTCCAGTATTCTTGCCTGGAGAATTCCATGGACAGAGGAGCCTGGCCGGCTACAGTCCATGAGCTTGGTGAACAAATCAAAATGTTGGAATGCTGTTTTTGTCTTGTGATTGGAGATGGCATGTAAACTCTGAGACCACTGCCCGCTCCCTGGCTGGCAATACCTTGCCCTGTGCATCTTCCATTTAGCTATTCCTGAGTTTATCCTTAATAATAATAATTAAAAAAACATAATAATAAACAAAGTGTTTCTCTGAGTTCTGTGAGACACCCTAGAGAATTGTTGACCCTGAAGAGGGGATTGTGGGTGCCCCTTAAATAATAGCCTACAGGCAGGAGTATAAGTGGCCCCAGGGACTTGCCAGTGGTATCTGAAGTGGGGGCTATCTTGTGAGACTGAACCCTTAACTTGTGAGGTCTGCACTAATTCAGGGCAGTTAGTGACAGAATTGAATTGTTGGATGTCTGGTTGTTCTCAGAGAATTGGAGAATTGTTGGTGTTGGAAAAACCACACACATTTGGTCTCAGACGTGGTTTCAGAAAACACCCCACAATGTATAAAATATGCCTTTTTAAAATAATTTTTTAAAGAGAGACTAGTTTTTAATATATTTACATATTTATGTATTTGGCTGCATCGGGTCTCAGTTGCAGCATTCAGGATCCTTGTCGCGTCACGGGATCTTGCGTTACATTGCGCGGATGCTTTAGTTGTGGCACATGGGCTTAGTTGCTCCATGGCATGTGGGATCTTAGTTCCCCAGCCAGGGGTTAAACCTGCATCCCTGGCATTGCAAAGCAGACTCTTAACCACTGTATCACCAGGGAAGACCCAAAGCTACATCTCTTAACTAAATTGAGTGACCAGAGCACACAATTTTGATTGCAGGTGTGATGTGGATCCTGGAAAGAACAGGCCCAAGGCTGGGGTCCCTCTTGTCCAGGTCTAAGAGTGGTACTGGCTTCAGGAACAACAGGGATGGTCTAGCATAAATCTAACTCTGGAAAATGTGGCTCAGACAGCATCCTCATTATAAAAGACAACTTACTGTGAGTTTGGGGTGATGAATTAAATGAAGTCATAGTAAAACTTAAAATTGAGCTCTGCGATTTGATCTCATTTTTACTGTAGTAATTCAGTTTTTAAGTTCCCATTTGGCATGAAAATTACTTATCCCAAAACTCGGGCAGAAGGATTGACTTTTCTTGGGTGTGTATTTAAACTCTATTAGGCAATATAGGTTTGAGCTTCAAGGCTTAACAGAAGTACAGTTTTATCTTTGGAGAAATGTGTTAGTCACTTTTCATCCATGCAGAAACATCCCTTTGCCATTTGAAAGGTACAGTTCTCCAAATGGAAGTAGGATTTCTTGATTTTAAACATTTTAGGTCAAAAACAAAAGGTTAAGATCCCTGGAATACAGAGTTTACTTATGAGTAAGATAAAAATGAAAATGCAGTAGAAAAAAAGGAAAAGGACATGAATCAATACTTCACCAAAGGAATATAAATGGTCAACACATGTTATAAAAGATACTCAACCTCACTAATCATTTTAAAAACACAAAACAATAGGTGTTGTTTTGTGGGTTATCTTTTTTTTAGCCTATTAAATTGGGAAGGGAAAAGATTGCTAATATGAGAAAACAGACTTTCTCAACCTGCAGGATGAAGTGTCAAGTGAGTAGACTATTTTGGGACATGGGAACAGCGTATAGTGTTATCTGCTATTATTGGAAATGTTTAAAAGCATTGATTTGACAACTGATTTCTAGGAATTCATCCTAAAGAAACATAGTCCAAACATAGAAGAATAAGGATGCTCCTTGCCGCAGTGTTTATTAGAGTACAAAGCTGCATATTCAAGAGTCCCCAGGTCCACCATCTGATACCAGCTGCAGATTTGGGGAGCCCCAAGACTACCTTCAGTTTCAGTAATTTGCTAGAAGGACTTGCAGAATTCAGCAAAGCCATTTCAACAAAGCCATTACTCTAACAATTAAATTTATCCCAGCATAAACATGGATTAAAATCAGCCAAGGGGAGAGGCACACAGGTCTGGGTCCAGGAGAGACCAAGCTCGGTTTCCAGATACTCCCTCCTGCCGCCTCAGTGGACTAACTTCTCCCAGAAACTGTATATGACAGTATGTGTGGCATATCGCCCACCAGTGAAGATCACTTGGGATTTGGTGTTCAAAGATTTTACTGGGGCTTAGTCACATAGACCTGACTGACCACCTGCATGGCTGATTTTAATCTCCAGACCCTCCAGAGTTCAAGCTGCTACTGTATGACTCAAGGACCCCCAGCCATAAGTCACATTGTTAGCCAAGACTCTCCAGTACGGCCCGAGGCCCCCAGATAAACAAGGACACTCTGATCAGGCCAGAGAGTTTGAAGGTGTCTAATGGATTTTATTCTGTAGATGGAGAAGATTCATTGAAGAGTCTTAATAAGGGGGTACCAGGAGTAATGTGTGCTGTAGACAGAATGTTATCTAGGTTAAAGATGTAGACAGGATCTCAGTGCTTGTTAATTCCTGCCCCTGGCAGCACTGCTCCCCACTGAGGCCCAGTCTCACATGCACATCTAAACTGGCTGCCATTGCTTCTTGGCCTTTTGGTTAAGATCAAGTGAACCGGTTGCCTTTATATTTAGGTTGGTGCAAAAGGTTGGTGTGGTTTTGCCCCATTGAACTTTGCTGTTTGATGTCAGCTACATTCTTAAAGAAATGTGGTTATGTTATACATCATTTTAATGCACATTTCTCACTTTATGTTTTTGGCTAATGGTTTATTACTTGCTGTGGATTTTATATTTATTTTAGACTAGGGAAATGATGTTAGACAAAAATCAAAATTCGAGCAGTTTTCGTATTTGAGTTCAAAATGGGTCATAAAGCAGCGGAGACAACATCAACAATGCTTTTGGCCCAGGAACTGCTAATGAACAGAGCAGTGTGGTTCAAGAAGTTTTACAAAGGAGATGAGAGCCTTGAAGATGAGGAGAATAGTGGCTAGCCATCGGAAGGTGACAATGACCAATTGAGAGGATCATCAAAGCTGATGATCCTCACAACTACACTCTGAGTTGCCGAACAACTCGGCGTCACCATTCTGCAGTCTTTTGGCATTTGAAGCAAATTGGAGAGGTGAAAAAACTCCTAAGTGTGGACCTCATGAGCTGACTGCAGATCAGAAAAAATCCTTGTTTTGAAGTATTGTCTTCTCTTATCTTGTGCAACAACAGTGAACCATTTCTTGATTGGATTGTGACATGTGACTACAAGTGGGTTTTATACAATAACCAGCAATGACCAAATCAGTGGTTGGAGTAAAAAGAAGCTCCCAAGCACTTCCCAAAGCCAAATTTGCACCAAGAAGAGATCACGGTCACTGTTTAGTGGTCTGCTGCCCATCTGATCTTCTACAGTTTTCTGAATCCTGGCAAAACCATTACATCAGAGAAGTATGCTCAGCAAATTGATGAGATCCACCAAAAACTGCAGTGTCTGCAGCTACCTTTGGTCAACAGAAAGGGCCCAGTTCTTCTCTGTGACAATGCCGACCACACCTCACACAACCAGTGGTTCACAACTTTAATGAATTGGTCTACAAAAGTTTGCCTCATTTGCCATATTCACCTGACCTCTCACCAACTGACTACCACTTCTTCAAGCATCTCGACAACTTTTTGCAGGGAAAATGCTTCCACAACCAGCAGGAGGCAGAAAATGCTTTCCCAGAGTTTGTCAAATCCTGGAGCACAGATTTTTATGCTACAGGAATAATCAAATTTATTTCCCGTTGGCAAAAATATGTTGATTGTAGTGGTTCCTATTTTGATTAACAAAGATGTGTTTGAGCCTAGTTATAATGATTTAAAATTCACAGCCCCAAACCACAATTACTGTTTCACAATCTAATATTAAAACACGCAGTTCTACTAATGAGTGGGCTCTGGAATGGGACTAGTTGCCAAGAGCTTAGTGTCTGTGGTATGTGCCGTGAACCTGGGAAGCCCAAACCTTCCTAGGTACATCTGTTTGGTTTTTTTTTGCCTCATCTACCTGATTGTGTCCAACTCTGTATCTGTTTCCTGACCTGTGCTCCAGGTGTCTGAAGGTGAGCTATCTTGAGCTGTCCACTGTTTGACCAGCTGCCTGGACTAGACCTACTTACTCAGGCATGAAGGTCAGAACATCCTTCTTCATCTTCATGTCTAGACATGATTCTAGAAGAATCTCCTGGAACCGTGATTCTGCCATTCACCCAACTCCCAGCACCATCCAGAGAAGAGTGGCTAACATACAACTCTCTCCCCTCCCCTGGACCCATGCCAGCAGGATCAATGAGCCCAGCAGTCTTTCCCACTGTCATGGATGCAGCTTCAAGATCTTTTTCTACACAGTATTCCAAGCAGCCACTCAAAGACTAGTGTTGGCTATCAAGATGAAGGCCATTTGTCATTCTTGATGGAGGGCCCTGCCCCTCTTGGATGTCAGTATGGTCCAAGGTGACTTCCACTTCAACAGAATGCTCCAGTGTGGGTTGTTGGCATGTCTGGGACCTCACCTGGCCTTGAGTCCACTTACTCCTGGCTTTTCTCTTCAACTTGGGTGTCTTAAGGTCAAGTCTTCCTGAGCCACAGTTCCAAGATATGAATTATGGAGATTGTTTGTGCTTCTGGGAATTTGGAATTCTTTGGAGACCAGTCAAGCCTTTTTTCTGTCAATACACTGAGAATTCCTACTCTCTCCACAGCACTGGGTGCAGCCAGCTTGCTTCTCCAGGAGCTTACTAGCTAGTTGGAGAGATATTATGTGGGGCCATGAGATGAACCTAAAACTCCAGGCATCATAAGCTAAATGCTAAATGAGCAGAGAGGGTGACAAGTACCAGAGGCATTCAAAACACATGGGAGCAGATGCTTTCAGAAACAGCACACAGGGCCTCACTCCTGATTCATCACCCAGTTGCTGGCACTGGCCCCACAAGTGCCAGATGATGGGGCGGCAAAGCCAGATGCTGCGGAATGAGCAGGCAGGAGGAGGTGGTGCCCTGCCAGCCTGGCGGGGCCCCCGGGACTTTGGTGGTGCCTCCTGGTACTGGCAGAGGTTGCAGGAGGCAGGCAGGAGTGGGCAAGCAAAAGGAGCACCAGTCACTGGGAACATTCATGCACTTCCCTGTCATTATCTGAACTAAATTCAGCTACACCCACAGAGTCCCCAAATCCCTAGGGAGGCAGCAAGCAGAGAAGCCATTTCTGGGGGTGGGCGGGAGGCTGGTGCGTGCCCTGTGAGGTTTCTCGGTGGCTTCACAGCAACTGGTTCATGTGGGCCTAGAAAAGTGGAGGAGGACGAGGGGCTGGGGCAGCAGGAGCACCTTGACCACTGTGACTCCATTTTGAATTACTCACCGTGTCTTAACATAGCTTAAATCCCATATATTTCACATGAAATGAGTAGGAATCATAACACCAAAGAAATCACATCAAAACAGAAAGACTTAAGGAGAGTACAGGATATCCTCAGAGGAGGTAACTACAGAAAACCAGGAAAGTAACACCCACCTCCTGGAGCAAGCTCGTTAGAAGACATGTGTGCTTTGCCTCCCACCCCCCGACCCCCAGCCTGCTGCGGTCATCTCCGTGGCCCGTTGCCAGACGTTGAGGGGGTCCTTTCTGGTGTAACTTGTAAGCATCTGCCAAATCAGCCTCCTTCTCCTCCACCTCTGTTGCCTGCCCTGATGGAGGCCATGGCCTTCCCTTGCCCACACTGGCCCCTACTTGGGCTTCCAGATTCTAATCTTGCCTTATAAACAAATAAGCTGGATTTTACATTTCTCTTCTGGGAAGGCAATCTGTTGGAGAAACAAAGCTCTTTGTGTCACTCTCCTATTTAAATCTGAACCCTAGATCACAGCTCTCACACCTCTAAGGGACCTGTGTTGGGGATACATTACTACATGAGAGCTGTGAGTTGAGTTTTACTGGGGGCAAAATGAGGAACAGGGCCCAGGAGGCAGCATTTCAGATGCTCTGAGAAACTGCTCTGAGAAGACGATGGGGGAGCCTGCTGGGCTACAGCCAGTGGAGTCGCCAAGAATTGGGCATGACTGAGCGACTAGCACACACACACTGCGTCTGTGAAGACGCAAGAGTCTGGGCTCACTGAAATCTTGCCTGTCATAGGCACTTGGCTATCCCGGCCCGTGTCCTGCTTTTCTCCACCCCGAATCCCCTCAGGGCGCACAGTCGGGAGTGGGAGTGACTGCCGTGGCTGAGGGCTTGGCAGCTGGCAGCCTGTCTGTCTCCGTTTGTCTCCATCCTGTCTTCCCTCAGGGCTGGTTGTAGTGGCTTGATGGCTGCAGCATCCTTTGTTTACTGATTTGGCAGCAACATTTTTTCACTCACACCATGAACTAGTGAAGAAAGCTTTTCCCTTTGTTTAGGTCCCATGGAGAAAGTGTCTTATTTCCATAAACACAAGAGGGATCCTTGTCCACTTGCTGCCCTTCAGCCATGTTATCACCTTGGTTGATTTCTTTGATTTCAAAGAAATAAAACAGGAGACAGTTGCAGGGAGGCAGAGAAGACTACTGCAGTATGGGCTGGGGCTACCCTGTGCTACTTGCACCCCGACTCCGCAGGAGCATTAGGAATAAATGAGATCGTAGCGATGTTTTCTGAGGTCAGTCTCCCAAGGCAATAGAAATAAAAGCAAAATAAACAGATGGGAACTAATCAAACTTGCAAGTTTTTGCACAGCAAAGGAAACCATAAACAAAAAGATAATCTATGGAATGGGAGAAAATATTTACAAATGATGTGACCCACAGAGGCTTAATTTACTGAATATGCAAGTAACTCATACAACTCAACAACAACAAAAATCCAAACATCCCTATCAAAAAATGGGAAGAAAATCTAAATAGACACTTCTCCAAAGAAGACAGATGGCCAATAGGCTTATGAAAAGATGCACAACATCACTAATTATTAGAGAAATGCAAATCAAAACTGTTAATACAGTGAGATACCACCTCACACCCGTCAAAATGACTGTCACCAAAAAGTCTACAAACAATAAATGCTAGAGAGGGTGGGAAGAGAAGGGAACCTCCTATACTGTTGGTGGGAATGTAAGTTGATACAGCCACTATGGAAAACGGTATGGAGGGTCCTCGGACAGCTAAAATTAGAACTGCCATATGATCCAGCAGTCCTACTCCTGGACATGTATCCAGACAAAACTGTAATGCACAGGAGCACTATTTACAGTGTCCAAGATATGGAAATAACCTAAATATCCATTGATAGATGAATGGATAAAGAAGGTATGGTACATATATACTTGGAATACTCAGCCATAAAGAATGAAATAAAACCATTTGCAGCACCATAGATATAGCTAGAGATTATCATACTAGGGAAGTAAGTCAGAAAGAGAAAGACAAATACCATATGATATCACTTATATATGGAATCTAAACTATATCACAAGTGAACCAGAAGTAGACTCATGGACATAGAGAAGAGGTTTGTGGTTGCCAAGGGGGAGGGTTTTGGGAGAGGGACCGAATGGCAGTTTGGGGTTAGCAGATGTAAGCTATTAAATATATATAATATATATAAAGCTATTAAATATATATATAAAATATATAAAAATGGATAAACAACAGGATGCTACTGTATAGGGCACTCTATTCAATATCCTGTGATCAATCATGATGGAAAAGAATATTAAAAGAGAATATATATATATATATATATACACACACACACACAACTGAATCACTTTGTTGTATAGCAGAAATTAATGACATTGTAAATCAACCATACTTCAGTAAGAATTTTTTAAAGTTATAAAAAGAGTAAGTGAGGACCATTCAGCGTTGCAGGCAGATGCCCACCCTCTGCTCTGCGGGGCTGAGGGAGTGTGGGCTTTCTGTCAAGGAAGCTCCTTGGCTCTCCACGGTGAGATGATCAGGCAATGACCTATTTCAAAAGCACCTACTTAGTTATTGTCTGGGCCATCCCAGGCTTTCTGATAAGGAAATGGATGTGGGGACTGGAATTCCAAGGTTAACAGGCGTCAGGATATGAGCCTCGAACAAGGGGCATGTACTTTGAGTCTAGAACAGGGGGCGTGAACTTTTGTCTATAAGAGGCCAAATAGTAAATATTTATGACTAAATAGAGACCATGAACCGTGTGATCTCTGTAGCAACCTCCCAACTCTGGCCATTGCAACGTGAAATAATAGGCAATTAATGGGCCTGGCTGTGTTCCACCAAAACTTATTTAAACAGCAGATGGTGGGCTGAATTTGGTCTGTGGGCTGTGCTTTGCCAACCTGTGGTCTAGAATTTCACATTCAGAGATCCTGGGGGATTGTGTGTTGACGTGTTGGGCCACTTCTTGGATCACCCAGTTGCAGATGCGCATCATGACTTACTCAAGGTCACATAGCTGGTAAACAAGGCTGGGATCCCGGGCCAGGTCTCCTGACCCCTGTCCAGTGCAAATTTTCACTGCCCAGGGAAATGCCACCTCCTGCTATTCTCCTGATGTACCTACTGTACTGACAACCCCAGATGGTAGGCACACAGAAAGGAAAATGGATTAGTTAAAATAAGCCTTTTTCATCCCCCTTTATCAGAAGGTTTAGTAGAAAAAAAGATCAGTCACTCTGAGTTGCCCTGTTCTAGAAGTCCAGCACAGAGTGATTCTGAGTGTGGTTGAGGGTTATCCTTTCCTTTCCTCCTGGATCCACCGGGCTGCAGCGAATCAGCGTTCTACAGGAAAAGTCGCTGTGGTTCACTTCTCAGCCCAGGTTCCCTGACAAGGACACTCCTGCTCTCATCAGAGCAGAGCAGGCAGAATGAGGCTTGTCTTTGGGGAATTAACTTTAATTTGCCATGTGATTTGTGTCTGTCCACCTGAGGGTAGAAGTGCTGAGGTTTAACTCTGACTCTGCTTCAGGGTTCCTACAGTCTCGTTGTCAGAGTTAATTAAAATGCAACACTTGGAAAACATTTCCAGTGCAATAAGAAGCATCCACATGTATACACATGTATACATGTGCATATGTACGTGGACTGTGTGTTCTTCCAGTGAGCAAACAAAAATGATTAGAGACTGTGTAGTAGCATTAAGCCCCTTTAGGAAAGACAAAACATTTTTTGTGAGTATGCCGTAATCTATCCCGCCCCTTCTTTCTATCATGCCCTTTCTATTGCTATTCAGAGCAGTTTTGGTGTTTTCTTTCCAGCTTACAGACAATGCCCGAGATTCAGTGTGCCCAAGAAAATGAGGGTCACTTCAGTGTCTTGCCAGCCAGAACCATTCATCCCTGTTGGATGCCTTGAATTACCTAAAACTCGTAAAAACTTTTGAAAAGTGTCCTTTTCCTTTCTTTGGTAATAGAAGTTTTAGCTTTTAGGCAAGGACCATTGACTGGGCAGACTATCCTCCTTTCAGAAGAAGGGTCATGCAAGGATTTAGAATCCTCCTGGCCACACTACAGGGAAATGGGTCATTCTTACCAGCACACACTGGATGTTTCATAATGGTCATTTCACAAAAATAAATATCGAGTATTTACTCTGGGGAAGGTGCTCTGTGTTCCTAAACCTAAAACGGTGAGAACAGTGACTCAAGACTTCTTTGATTTTTAACCTGACATTGTGCATTTTTCAGTTAACCACGAAATGGAATTATTAACCTTCCGTTAACAAAGCAGCAGGGCAGAAACGGTGGTGAGGGGCCAGGTTATTTCCCTAGGGAACTGGGTATGTCATGTGTGTCCTGGTTCAGGGAACAGCAGCAGCCAGGGATCTGCCCTGCTGCTCAGCCCTGGCCCGGGGATGCCCCTGGGCCCCGCTCACAGAGGGAGCCTTGACGACCAGCCGGCGGGTGTGAGTGCTGAAAGGGGCTTCAGGACGTCCCTGGTCCCTTCTGTCTGTGCAGCTGCACTGGAACCAGCACCGCCAGGCGTGTGGCCCCTGAGCAGACCAGAACCTGGGGCTGGCACGGTACCCACTGGGGAGCGCTGCTGCTGGTTGGCCAGCCACGCTTTGTACCTGCACCTGTGTCTGGGCTGCTGGAGCCTGTACCCGTTTCTGGTTCTCTTCCTGATCTCTGGCTGCCTTCCCCTGGCTCCGGGTCTGCTGGGTCACCTTCCAGCTTTCCACAAACAACCCTCCTGACAGCTCCCATCTCCAGTTGCTTCTTTTCTAAATCTGGTCATTAGGAAACCTCTCCAGCCCTCTGTACCCCGTCCCCACACCTCCCCCCAACCCCAAGGCCCATGGATGGTTCTGTTTGTGCCTTAGCTTGGAGTTATTAGCAACTACTTTTCTGGGATGGTATGAGCCTTCTGGAAACTTCATATTAACAGTTGCACAGGAACAACCAGTTTAATAACAGCTTTAATCCTCCGAAATCCAGGTCCTCCCAAAAGAGTATGCCCTTGCCTCAATGTGTCATTTTCAAAGCAAATAAATTTACTCATTAGCAATCAAATTGATTACAGTTCAGATGTCTATTTGCTAATTAACCTGGTATCATTTTAAGGGCATCAGTTTTATAGTGAAACTCCTGCATCTGTCTGGAATCATGATGCTTTTGCCATTATATTTCACGGCTCATGTTTTAACTCACTGCATATCTTAACCAGCCGTATTGTAACAGGGTGGTGCTATATTTGAAAAGTGACTTCACTTAGCCCAGAGATATAGAAAGACACTGACTTAAGGGGGGGAACCCTGATTTTTCCTGTCTCTGCTTAATTTGGACTTGTCATTCTGAAGGGACAGGATCTGCTAAGATGATGTCAGAGCAGTGGTCCACATGGACCTGGTTATTCCTGGATTTTTGCCACAGATTCAGGCTTCCCAAATGTCAAGAAGAATTTGATCATGGCCCTGGCTGTTCCCTTGTCTTTAGCATTAAAAACCAGCAAACATGTGTCATCTCCCAGCTTCCTGGTTACCTCCCACACCCCCTTTCCTGATGATGTTCAGTCTCTTTTCCGTGGTTTGCTTCTGGATTTTATCATCCTAGCTTCCTAAGTATGATTTAATCTTCCAATTCACTCTGAGCTCTGATCCCATCTAGTTTTTAAAAATGAATAATGTCATGTTTTTTTTTTAATTACACATTTTCATTGAAATGAATTCATACGAAACAAAAAGGTAACAAGAAAAGTTTAAATACCACCTGACCTTATGCCATCCAATGACAAGCACTAACTTCTTGCTAAATACCCTTTCAGGCATCTATATACAGTTTTAAACGGAATTTACCTTACATTCAGTTTTATGTCTTGTTTTCTTCGCTCGACCAGATGTCCTTGTGGAGAGAGTGTTCCCCATGGGTCTCTTGTGCTCCTACGTGGTCTTTCTGGGCATTCGCAGAATTGCAAGGTCATTTTTCAGGATTGCGTTGAGAGCAAACTACCTGGAGGATATCTTCCTCCTGGACAAAGGGCCGTCTTGCTTACTGCTTGCAATAAAATGGTGGGTTCACTTGAATGTCAATGAAACCTCTATCCGAAAGGACACAATTTACATGTCTACAGACGAGAATTATTTTGGAGTAATGTCTACAATTTTTCAAGAACTAAAATTGCTTCCATAGCATCAGAGTACCCCAGGGGTGTCCTTTACAGTCTGGATAAATCCACAGTTTCCACTGAAGTGTGTTTCCCCCATTAACACTAAGCAAGCAGAGGCAACGAGCTCCAGTTGCCTCTCAGAGGGTGGCAAAATATTGGGAAACATGCAAGGGCAGGGTTGACTTCAAGTTCAGCTAGAGGAGAGCTGCCTTCTGTCCTTCCTGATTCAGGGCAGGGCTGGTCTCAGAGCTGGGGGGTCAACGTGTTGAGGGGGCTGAGGAGCCGGGGTGGGGCAAAGAAGGGGAGAGAGCCAGCAAAGCCGTTAACAAACACACACCTCATACGTGATAGTAATGGATTTCTGTTCAAACCCACTTGAATTTCTTGAAGCAAAACTGGTGTCCTGTCAGGTGTTAAAGCTGGGTTTTAATCAATAAATGAAAATTGAGAGTAGGAAAAAGACTAAAAATGATACAGGATTTTGGGAAAGGGTCTAGAAGTAGGTCTCTTTTCCCTTTTATTGCATCTCAGTTTTGTTTCCAGACACAAATTTTCTCGGTGGAAGTGCCCACAGTTCAAAGTTCTGAGACTGGCTGTGAATCTCTTTTTAGCACCTTTTCATGGTAAAAAAAAATCTGGGTTGTTTTCCTCAGGCTGGCCTGGAAGGGGCCTCCCTCCCTCCCGCATTTGGAGCTGCATTTTAATGAGACCCCAGGGGACGACTCTGGGGATGCAGGAAGCCAGCACTCAGTTTCGTTTAAGAGACTGGCTTTTTAAATTTTATTTTTTCCCTTCTGGGTCTCGGGCAGTGCTGAGCACTCCAGCTGATGAGTTTAGCTCTCCATTCTGAAGCACCAGCCCTGTGGTTCGCTGAGAAGTCCTGAGAGGACGCAGGGACATAAGAATGGTGTGTGTCTAGTGACCACGAGGCTGTCTTCCAACGAAGCACAGTTTTGTAGTTTTGTAGCACGGGGGAGTCTGCTCAACATTCTTTAATAACCTGTGTGGGAGCAGAATTTGAAAAAAAATAGATTCATGTGCATGTGTATCTAAATCACTTTGCTACACGCCTGAGACGAACACAACATTGTTCATCAACTATTCTCCAATATGAATAAAAATTAAAAACATTGAAAGAACGGTTTGTTAGGAAAATTCCACCTCTGCCAGCTGCCCTGTGTCAGCTTCAAGGCCCATTCAAGCATTCATTCAGCAGCACCTACACTCAGTGCATGGTTTAGGGTCAGAACTTCCAAGATGAGCAAACACAGAGCTCCTGTCTCTTGAGGCTTGTTGTCCAGTACATGATAAACCCCCAAACAGACCGTTGTAAAGCAGCCTTTTTTTTTGGTTGTTAGTTTCTCAATTGTGTCCAACCCTCTGCCGCCCCGTAGACTGCAGCCCATCAGGCTCCTCTGTCCATGGGATACTCCAGGCAAGAATACTGGAGCAGGTTGCCATTCCTTTTTCCAGGGGATCTTCCCAACCCAGGGGTTGAAGATGGGTCCCCTGCGTTGCAGTCTCCTGCATTACAGGCAGATTCTTTACCATCTGAGCCACCAGAGAAGACCCCAAGCAGCCTGGAAGTGGCCACAGATTCACGATGAAGAGAAAAAAGCCAGGAGCAGACCACCTGACTAGTACCCACTCCCATCTGAGAAACAAGAGTTATTTATACGTATGGAGAGACGTAAGACATATATGCTTATATATGCAGAGAACATTTCTGGAAGCATAGAGGATGACTGGTTATTTCTGGAGGTTTGGCTTTGGGGAAACAGGCAAGGAGAGTTTTACTTTCCACTTTGTACCCCTCCATATGTTCAGAAAGCATTCTTTTTACAACGAGCAAGCATTACTTATAAAATAAAGCAACAACAACAACACAGCATGGCAGTGCCATCAAAAAGACATAGACGGTGAGTAACGGAAGCAGTGAAACAAGTTACCAGATCTAAACTTAGGAATTTTCTTGACCACCTTAACTGGGGTCAATTTTTCTGTCTTCTGGAATCTCACAGGCTTTTGCTTACACATCTCATGCATGATACCTATCATTCTAAACCAGCATTTCCTTCCCCTTCCCTCTCTCTCCTCCCTCCTCTCCTTCCTGCCTTCCTCCTTCCTTTCTTCTACAGATGTTGATCGAGATTCTATTATGGGCAAGGCAGGTGATTCAGTACTGTGTTATGATCAAGTTTTGGGGCTTCCTCAGTGGCTCAGCATTAAAGAATCTGCCTGCAATGCAGGAGATGCATGAGAGATGGATTCAATCCCTGGGTCAGGGAGATCCACTAGAGGAGGGCATGGAAACCCACTCCAGTATTCTTGCCTAGAAAATCCCACGGACAGAGGAGCCTGGTGGACTGCAGTCCATGGGGTCACAAAGAGTTGGACACAACTAAAGTGACTGAGCACAGCACATGATCAAGTTTGGCTGAATATGACAGAAAGAAAAAGAAATAGTGGCTCAAATAAAAAACAGAAATTTGCTTCTCTCACACATGAAAAGTAGTCCAGAAGTAAGCACTCCAGGATCTGTATGCTAGCTCCAGAGTCATCAGAAACCCAGGTTGCTCTACCTTGCTGTTCTGTCATCCTTGGCATGGCAATTCAGGGTCCAAGATGGTTGCTGCACCTTCAGCGCTAATGTCCAAATCCAAGCAAGCCAAAATGAGGACTAGAGAGGAGGTCGTACTCTCCCTTTTTGTGAGACTTCCCAGACCTACCAAACCACACTCTGCTCAAATCTAATTGGTCAGAGCTTAGTCACATAGTCACATCTAGCTGCAAGGGAAGCTGGAACCTGTAACAAAGTTGGAACATGTAGGGAAGCTGGAACATGTAATATTTTAGTGAGTGCATTGCTGCCTTCAGTAAATTTAGGATTATTTTCCTAATTAAAAAAAGTGGAGTTATTGGGAGATCATGAGCAATCTCTGGTACACATAGAAGCCAAAACAGTCCTTGTCTTTATGATGCTATACTCTAGTAGGGAAATTAGACAGTAATCCAACAATCATGAAAGTAACACTAAAATTGCACATTGCGGTAATTGAAGTAAAGAGAAATTTCACTGGGTTCTAGAAATATATAATTAAAAGTCTTGACCTACTCTTGGGGGAAGACATCCCCAAGAAGTATGTAATGAGGCTGGAGAAATAGGCAGAGGTCAACCATGCAGGGCCTTGTTGTCTTATGTCAAGGATTTTGATCTTTATCTTAAAGTCATCCATGGAAAAGTTTTGAGCAGGTTGTAGGATTAAATTGTTATTCTTCTATGCTGGTGTTGTAAAAGATCTTTTTGACAGCTCAGTGCAGTATATGCTAAAGGTAGGAAGAGTGGATGTGAGGGGGGAGATTGCACATCAGCAAAGGGATGACTGTAGTCCAGTTCAGCGTGTCTTCCTTTTTGGAAATTGGCAGTGGTTGGTGGTGAGGCTGCTCAGGGTTGTGCCATTTGTCTTGCCCTATCCCACTGAAGGAGGAGGGGAGGGCCTACAGCCACGAGAGAGGAAGGTCTGCATTGAGTCATGTGGAGTCATGTGTTATTTATCTTTATTTTTCCAGTGATAGCACAGCCTGGTAAACATGGTTGATTGTTTACCCAACAGCTATTTCACTTACCTTTTTCCTGCTGATTGAACCCTGATATACTTAATTGCATGGTAAACTCAGTAAGATCCATCCTTCCTTTACCCCCTGGGGATAACTCATGATTGTACAGATATGATAATCCCATACTTCTTCCCAGATACTTTCCCAGCTTTCCTGTAGCTAGTGATAAACTTGTGACTCAGTGAGGTGAAATGGAGTTTCTTGCCTAATTACCCTAGCTGGAGAGAGCAATGTTGAAAAAATGTGCTGAAAGTAGGCATTGTGCCTTGTTACTAATCTTAGGGGGAAAGTCTACAGTCTTTAAGCATTAAATATGATATCAACTGTGGATTTTTCACAGATACCCTTTATGAAGTTGAGGAATTTTTTTTTTTTCTATTATTTGTTTGTTGAATGTTTTTATCATGAAAAAAACATTGACTTTTCTCAAATGCATTTTCTGCATCAACTGAAATGATCATGTGATCTCCCCCCCTTCATTCCATTGATGTGTATTGCTTTGATTTTCTAGTGTTGAGCTATCCTTGAATTCCTGGGATAGATCAGACTTAGTCACAGTTTAGAATTCTTTTTATATATTGCCACTTGGTTTGTTAGTATTTTGTTTATGGTTTTTGCATACATATTCAGAAGAGCTATTGATTTATACTTTTCT
This sequence comes from Odocoileus virginianus, assembly GCF_023699985.2. Classification (NCBI taxonomy): domain Eukaryota; kingdom Metazoa; phylum Chordata; class Mammalia; order Artiodactyla; family Cervidae; genus Odocoileus; species Odocoileus virginianus. Next base: position 10,004,204 of record NC_069695.1, on the reverse strand, counting down.
TGTTAGTGTTTGCCTTGCTTTGATAAGACAGGGTTGTACGAGCCTCATAGAATGAGTTGAGAAGTGTTCTGCCTCCTGCTTTTTGGAAGAGTTTGTAAAGAATTGGAATTAGTTATTCTTTAAATGCTTGATAAAATTCATCAGAGATACTAGCTGGTTTTGTTTTCTTTTGTGGGCAGTTTAAAAAATATTACTAATTCAGTCTCTTCCCTTGCCTTTTCAGATTGTCTGTTTCTTCTTAAGTCAGTTTTGTTCGTTTGTGTCTTTTTAGGAATTTGTCCATTTTATCCAGTTTACCTAATTATTTTGCATATAATTCCATTCATTTTGCATATGTTTCCTTAATAATTTGTTATTTTTGTAAGATTGGTAATACTGTTCCCTCTTTTGCTTATAATTTTATTGAGTTTTCTCTCTCTTTTTTCCTGGTCAGTTTAGCTAAAGGTTTATTAATTTTATAGATTTTTTTCAAAGAATCCACTTTTGGTTTCATTGCTTTTTGTCTATTTTTTCTATTTCCTCTTTCACTAATTTCCACTCTAGTTTTTGTTATTTCTGGCTTTCTGTTGACTATAAGTTTTTTTTTCCAGTATTTTAAGGTAGAAGGCTAGGTTACCGATTTGAGATCTTTCCTCTAAATATTGGTATAGCTGCATTCTCTAAGTTTTAGTATGTTGTATCTTTATTTTCATTCATCACCAAAGTATTTTCTAACTCCCCTTTTGATTTTTGCTTTGAAAGTGAAAGTGAAAGTCACTCAGTCCAAATCTTTGCAACCCCATGGACTATAGCCTGCCAGGCTCCTCTGTCCATGGAATTCCCCAGGTCAGAATACTGGAGTGAGTAGCCTTTCCCTTCTGCAGGGGATCTTCCCAACCCAGGGATTGAACCCGGGTCTCCGATATTGCAAATAGTTTCTTCACTGTCTGAGCCACCAGGGTTTATTTAGTAGGAGTATGTTGTTTTTCCACGTATTTTTGAATTTCCTAAAGCCTTACATATTCTAATGAATAGAATATTTCAAAATTGAGAATATATCACTGTTGTGATTAGATTTTTGAAAGACTGGTACTTCTATATTGTCTGTACAAACTTTCACAAATTGGTACAGCCATTGTGGGGAACAGTATGGAGGTTCCTTAAAAAACTAAAAATAGAGCTACCATATGATCCAGAAATCCTACTCCTTGGCCTGTCTGGAGAAAAACATGATTTAAAAGGATACAAGCGCCCAAATTTTCATTGCAGTGCTATTTACAATAACCAAGACATGCAAGCAACCTAAACATCCATTGACAGACAGATGGCAAAGAAAATATGCTACAAATATACAATGGAATATTACTCAGCCATTAAAAAGGATGAAATAATGCCATCTGCAGCAACATGGATGGACCTGGAGATTATCATACTAAGTGAAGTAAGTCAGAGAAAGACAAATGTCATATGATATTGCTTATATGCAGAATCTTGAGAAATAATGCAAATAAACTTACTTACAAAACAAAAACAGATTCACAGACTTAGAGAATGAATTTATGGTTTCCTGAGGGCATGGGTCAGGAGGAGGGATTGGTTGGGAGTTTGGGATTGACATGTACACACTAGTCTATTTAAAATGGATAACCAACAAGGATATAGCACAGGAAACTCTGCTCAATATTCTGTAATAACCTAAATGGGAAAAAGAGTTTGAAAAATAATAGATAACATGCATATGTATAACAAATCAATTTGCTGTATGCCTTAGACTAACACAGTGCTGTTAATCAACTGTGCTCCAATAAAAAATAAAGATTTTTTTTAAAAAACCTAGTACTTTCATCTTATTTGTACAAACTCTTGCTTTTTCTAATGAAGCAAGCTGCCATGTTGTACACAGCTAGAGAGGCCTAACCATCAAGAACTGAGGGCGGCCCCTGGCCAACAAATCACAGTCCAATGGCCCACAAGCAGCTGAGTCAAAGGACCCAGCCAATGCGTACTTGACTCACAGAAACTGTGAAATCATGAATGTTGTTCTTTTTAAGCCACTAAATTTTGTGTTAACTTATACAGAATTTCTCTGTCCACAGAATTCTCCAGGCAAGAATATTGGAGTGGGTAGCCATTCGCTTCTCCAGGGGATCTTCCCCACCCAGGGATCGATCTTGGGTCTTCTGCACTGCAGGTAGATTCTTCACCATCTGTGCCATCAGGGTGGCTCGTATTATATACAGCAGTAGATAACAAATATAATGTAGTTAGTTCAGAAGAAGGGCCTAGGTCCCTTGGGTGGACCAGCCATTTCTTTCTTTTTGTTTCCTGTCTCCATGATGTATGAAACCTTGAAAGAACTCTAGCTCGCACATTCTCTCTTTGCTCCAGCAGCTCTGCTAAGAACTAAATGGTAAATCAAATTGGGTCTGCTCTAGGGAGCTGACCATTTTAGACTCAAGAGAGGAAGAAATCAAGAGACCCTTCTGTAAGTTCAGTGTTCCGGTCTCTCATTCAGCACTAGGGTAAAATGGAGGTTGCTGTTTCTAAAGCGTTGATTTGTTTACCATTTGGTTATTGTACCCAGTGAATAAGTTTGCTTGTTTATAATGGTAAGGGAGGAAGGGGAATAAAAAATCAAACCTTTACCCCTAACCCTCATTATGATGAAAGCAGAGTATTCAGTATTCATAGGTGTTCAATAAGTGTTCATTTTTTCCCTATCATGTTCCTTTCCCTTAGATAGTCTTCCAACCTAGGAAGACTCAGAGAAAAGACTCAAACAGTTGGCATTATACCCCAGAACCATGGTCTAATGGGAGGTTATAAAACTCCTAATTTGTCTGCTATTGACATGCTTATTGATAACCTTTGTTGAAAGGGGAATTCAACTCAACAAACATCTAGGTGATGGGTATTATTACATTGAGACCTCACAAACTGAGATGAATAGAGCATTGTTTCTGTTCTCAGAACTTTTAGTCCAGAACTAGTACCTGTATGGGATAAGTTCATCTTTATGGATCATCTCATAATTTGAAGTTAAATTGCTAAGAATCCACTGTTGTTGTTTTTTTTCTTTCCACTACAGTTTCCATAACCCATCCTCCTAAGTGATCATTTCAGGAAATCTAATAGTTCTTCCATTTTAGCTTCAGTCCTGGTGATGGATTTTTCCTGAAGCTATATCTACCTGGGTGCCTCTTTGGCTCCCACTCCTAAAACAGAAGCCTACCCTGAAGGAACTCTACTAGCCTATACGGAAACTTTGTGTAAATTAGAAAAAAGTGCCTGAACATCAAGTCACTTCATGGCCATTGGTGACAAAATGTCCACAATAACGGTACAACTCTATGACATCTACGGGGTAAATGGTTCCCCCCAGTTGCGTAATGTATGCTTGCACAAACATGAGTGATACACAGCTTGTACACTTAACAGGGAGCAGGAGTGGAAATACGAGGAAGTGACCTGCTTGATGGGGAGCAGGAATCCAGGGATGCCGGAGGGGGGTGGAGCAGGGGTGTCAGAGGAGGAATGAAAGGATGGCCTTGTCCTGGGGGTCTCCTCCAGGTGTGCACATGCACGTTCACACAGGAATTTGCTAGCTCACCGTTGCTATCAGTACCTTTACAACCGCAGGATTTTCAATGTCCTCCAGTTCGTTCTGGTCTCATATCAGTCCCAGACCAAGCTGGCTCCTTGTTGAGCACCCCTGCCCTCCAGCCACTTGAGGGCAGTATCTCACCGCTGGAGCTGCTGCCAAGTCTTCTCTGAGACCAGTGACTACCCCTTATGTAGGCGACGGGTTTCCCAGGTGCCTAGTGGTTAAGAATCCGCCTGCCAAAGCAAGATATGCAAGAGATGTGGGTTCAATTCCTGGGTCAGGAAGATCCCCTGGAGGAGGGCATGGCAACCCACTCCAGTACTCTTGCCTGGAGAATCCCATGGACAGAGGAACTTGGCGGGCTGCAGTCCATGGGGTCACAAAAAGGTGGACACATCTGAGCGTGAGTGCACTGCACTACTTAGGCTACAGTAGCCTTCGAAGAACAGCAGAGCATTTCAGATGCCAACACTCCTGTCTGCGTTCCCTCTCGTCTCTCCATCTTCCTCCCTGGGTCTCTCCATCGAGACCCACCCTGTGTCCCAGACAGAAATCTCCAGCCCGGATCCACCCTGGCTCTGGCTCTCAGGCCCTTCAGCAACCATGCTTGTCCCCCAGACTTCATGGTTTCCCTCATGCAAACAGCACCCCAAGGTCTTTTCTGCTTTAATATTTCCCCCCTTATACTTGCAGCTGTTCCACTAGTTAGATACAACCAGCTTCTGAACGCCTGTCATGGGATGTCAGAGACACTCAGAACACCCTATTACAGTCATTCTGGGAAGTGGACCTTTACTTCAGGGAAGGGAATCTCCAGACTTTTTTGTGATTTAAAATGGTACTGTCTCCCTCCTGCAGCCATATTGTTGTTGGTACAAGAGGTAGATATGGGTGAAGAGGGCTAAAATCTTTGAGCAAATTGTATTTCATATGACTGTGTGAGATATTGACCCACATCAGAATGAGAAGATTAGAATGGAAGCCCCTGCCAGCTTCACTCTCTTCCCTTCTGGAAATCCCAGCACACCTCTGGCTCCAGGTTGGGGAATGATCACAGCAAGATTTCTGAGGACAATAACCAGTTTCCAGAGCCACTGCCTGGAGCTTTGGAATCTGCCCTGAAGGGGCTTCTGTGCTAGACACAGAAGCTGTGTCGTGGGGACTAGCTTCCAACCAGAAGGAAACTCAAAGTTCAGTTTTCAGATGAGTAAATAACTACATACAAATACCTGTCAGTCAAATGTTGACTGAAAATTTCCTGGATTTTTCCTGGTCTTCTGAATACATCCAGACCTTTCTTTGATCTTTTCTAGGAGGTGATTGTTTCTACTCTCACATGGAGTCAACTCAATTAAAAAATTAATGAATGTTAAAAAAAATTAAGAAATGAACCTGCTTGTGGGGGGAGAGAAAGGATGGAAGAAAAGAAAACTGAACAAGCGCTGGGAGACCATGGCTCAGGCGTTGTCATTAACTGTTTGGGTGACACTGTGTCTTAATGATCTCACCATTAAGTGGTTAAGGTAGTAGCCATTCTTGAAGGCAACCTGCAACGCACCTATTCTCTGGGACACCCTCTCCCTCCCCCTTTGCCTGTCCTCCCCCATTTCTCCCGTCTTGCCCTATTTCCCCTGCACTGTCTCCTTTCACTCTTCCTTTTCCTTTTCTCTCATGTCTGTTGTTTTTCTTCCCAGATCTTTACACAGGCTCTTTTATTTTCATCACCAGGCGATCTGTGCCAACAAGTGTGATGCAAATAAAGTTAGACAGGATTTTGGTTCTGACTGAATAAGAATTGCTCCACTTGAATTTTTTAAAAAAAACAACCCAGTCCCTCTCAACTGATTCTATTCAAAGTTTCTTGGCCTCTGAATTTAAGGAACAAGTTGTTCTCGCGGGAGGTTAATTATAAAATGTTTGGTCCACCCCCTGCCCCAGGATTGACCAACACACAGAACAAGTCCCCAGAAGGGTGTGCACGCTCGGAACAGTCTTCCAAAGTGCGGACTTTCCCCTCACCTACCAGGTTGTGAATCCAAGTTCAAAAGTTAAAAATTCTGTGAAGTCAAGTCTGTCTAATGATAGTGAGTTGAGGAGTCTCAGGAACATTGAGCATTTTCTCGTGCATGCACACACACACATCACACCGGGCCATCACTGTCAAAACAGACTGGAATTAGCAACTTCAACTTTCTAAATGGTCTCTTATAGAAACAAGTGGCCATGGTGGGGTAGTACATTTGGGAGGAATAAGAAAAACCACAGAAAGATGAAGCTTCTTGCACTTCCTAGTTATGAGTTGGGGGGAGAATAGGATTCAGTTGCCTGAGGTGAATGACATAATATGAATAAATCATGGGAACAGGACATAATTCTACTCTTTCCACCATTTTTATCAAGGAAATGGGAAAAATCAAATTGAATCAAGTGGAATAAACAATACCTTTGTGCCTAAAGTCCAAAATAGGTAAGAAGAAATTAAGAGAGCTCCTAGCTGCCCGTATGAAGCACCCTCCAGGCAGTTAAGATGGGCATAGCGTCTTAGCAGACATTTTGATGCCTTGTCCCATATCTCTGGAAACCACCCGAGTTTACAGCTAAGGTGAGCAGTTTCTGCATGCTGCTGGCTTCCAAGCTCAAGTGCCTGACCCTCTCTTCTCTGTGTGATGGCTTTTCCCGTCCTTACCAGGCGTCATTGGACCGCTCCCAGGCACAGCCCAGAAAGTCAGAGGTGGGGTTAAAGCCTGCAGAGGCGAGTCTCTGGGAAGTAAGTGGGGATTAGGAGCCAGTGATAGATGCCACAACCTCCCCCATTCTCCAGAGAGACGCTTTTAAGTCGTGATCCACCTGGTACTCGGGGCAAGGCAGCAGTTGCCCGCAGATGGAGGCTGCCCCTTGGCACTTGCTTGCACGGGCATTTGGCTTTCTCCATCTCACTTTCCCTGTTTCCTCCCTGGAGCCTCCTGACTTCACTCCCCATACAACCTAAACCCAAGTCCTTGAAGTCCTTGTCTCAAAATCTGCTTTTCCGGGAACTCAAATGAAGGCTCCACTAGGTAATATATTTTTATTTGTGGTAAATATGCATAATATAACATTTACCATTTCAACCTTTTTTTTTTTTAATTTTTATTAGTTGGAGGCTAATTACTTTACATCATTACAGTAGTTTTTGTTATACATTGATATGAATTAGCCATGGATTTACATGTACTCCCCATCCCAGTCCCCCCTCCCACCTCCCTCTCCACCCGATCCCTCTGGGTCTTCCCAGTGCATCAGGCCCGAGCACTTGTCTCATGCCATTTCAACCATTTTTAAGGCTAAGTGGCTTCAGGTTTCACCTGTGTTGTGTCATTTGTCAGAATTGCAATCCTTTAAAAAAAAAATTCAGATGTATTGAGGTCCAAGTTGCATACAGAAGCATTCAGCCATTTGAGCTATAGAGTTCAGTGGGTTTTGATCAGTGAACACCGTTTTGGACCTGCCACCATAAATCAAGATATAGAACATTTTCCTCACCTTATGTACAGTGGCGTTAAGTCCATTCACATTATTGTACAACTGTCACCACCATCCACCTTCAGACATTTTTCACCTTCTCAAGCTGAAAGCCTGCACCCGTTACATGACAACTCCCAATTCTTCTCCGCCCAGCCATTGTAACCACCATTCTACTTTGTGTCTCTATGAATTTGACTATTCCAGGAACCTCGTATGAATGGAATCATGCATTTATTTTGTCTTTTTGTGGCTGGCTTATTTCACTTAGCCCAGTGCCTTCAAGTTTCAACCATGTTGTAGCATTTGTCAGAATTATTCTTTTTTTTTAAAATTCAGATATACTGAGGTACAAGTTACGGTATAGTAGCAGTCACCCTTTTGAGCTATACAGTTGAATGGGTTTTGACAAATGGACACAGTTGTGGAATGACTGCCATCAATTAAGATCTAGAACGTTTTTGTCACCTCAAAAAGTCCTACTGTGTTCAAATAGCCAACACAGACATAAAAAGATGCTCATCATCACTGTCATCAGGGAAATACAGATCAAAGCCACAATGAAATATCACCTCACACCTCTTAGGATGGCTCTTATGAAAAAAATTTCTTTCCTTTTTAAGGATGGATAATATTCCACTGTACATATATACTATTTGTAACCTTTAAGAATTCATGTTAATCACTGGCTAGAATTGCTGAAAAGACTGTAGATGGACTGGTTTTCAAAAAGGAAAACATTCGTTTTTGCTGCGCAGCAAACAATCCCCAAATCTCTGGTTTACAACAACAAATATTCATTTTTATCACTGTCAGGCCTGGAGGTCTGCTCAGGCAGCTCTGAATCACACTGTGGGTCTGGTTCAAATCAGCAATATATGTCTTTCATTCTTTGTGGACCAGCAATCTCTGGCATAGGTGATTTTCATGGTGAATGGTAGCACCTGAGGAGTGACTGGATGTATAAGGCCTCTTGTATGTTTGATATGCCTGCATCTCTGCATCTCCCCCATCTCTTCTGCTGCCTTCCTCCGATTGGCCAGAGCTGCCACGTGGCCACACCACTGTCAGTGCTGGGAGGAAATAGAATCTGCCAGCTCCCTTGGGAATCCTGCAATGTCACACAGAAAAAGACATGGATATATTATTCCAATGTAGGAGAGTGGAGAATTAGTAGCAATAATCCAAGCTATAACAGAGTTGACTATGGAAAATAAGAATTGATGCTTTTGTCTCAGCACTGTTTATAATAGCCAGGACATGGAAGCAACCTAGATGCCCATCAGCAGACGAATGGATAAGGAAGCTGTGGTACATATACACCATGGAATATTACTCAGCCATTAAAAAGAATTCATTTGAATCAGTTCTAATGAGATGGATGAAACTGGAGCCCATTATACAGAGTGAAGTAAGCCAGAAAGATAAAGGCCAATACAGTATACTAACGCATATATATGGAATTTAAAAAGATGGTAACGATAACCCTATATGCAAAACAGAAAAAGAGACACAGATGTATAGAACAGACTTTTGGACTCTGTGGGAGAAGGCGAGGGTGGGATGTTTCAAGAGAACAGCATTGAAAAATGTATATTATCTAGGGTGAAACAGATCACCAGCCCAGGTTGGATGCATGAGACAAGTGCTCGGACCTGGTGCACTAGGAAGACCCAGAGGGATCGGGTGGAGAGGGAGGTGGGAGGGGGGATCGGGATGGGGAATACATGTATATCCATGGCTGATTCATGTCAATGTATGACAAAAAACCACTACAATATTGTAAAGTAATTAGCCTCCAACTAATAAAAAAAATTAAAAAATAAAAATAAAAAATAAAAAGATGGTAACGATAACCCTATATGCAAAACAGGAAAAGAGACACAGATGTACAGAACAGACTTTTGGACTCTGTGGGAGAAGGCGAGGGTGGGATGTTCTGAGAGAATAGCATCGAAACAAGTATACTATCAAGGATGAAACAGATCACCAGCCCAGGTTGGATGCATGATACAAGTGCTCAGGGCTGGTGCAGTGGGAAGACCCAGAGGGATCAGGTGGGGAGGGAGGTGGGAGGGGGGATTGGGATGGGGAACACATGTAAATCCATGGCTGATTCATGTCAATGTATGGCAAAAACCACTACAACATTGTAAAGTAACTAACCTCCAACTAATAAAAATAAATGGGAAAACAAAACAAAAACAAACAAACAAAAAAAAGAATTAATGCTTTTGAACTGTGGTGCTGGAGAAGACTCTTGAAAACCCCTTGGACTGCAAAGAGATCAAACCAGTCCAATCCTAGAGATCAACCCTAAATATTCATCAGAAGGACTGATGCTGAAGCTGAAACTCTTAACACTTTGGCCACCTGATGGGAAGAGTTGACTCACTGGGAAAGATGCTGATGCTGGGAAAGATTGAGGACAGGAGAAGGGGATGACAGAAAATGAGATGGTTGGATACCATCATTGACTCAACAGACATGAGTTTGAGCAAACTCCAGGAGATGGTGGTGCTGCAGTCCATGGGGTGGCAGAGTCGGACACAACTTAGCAACTGAACAATAACAACAAAAGTTGGTAATGATTCCCAGTAAATTTTGAATGGGATTACTTAATGGGTGGTTCTGGAGTACTTAAAAAAAGAGAATGGCAGCTATAAGGATTCAGTATAACTTCATTAAGAGTAAACCAGGTCAATCTAATTTCAGATCGTTTTTCTCCTTTAGAGTTGCTTTACAATCAAATCCAGGGAATGTGGCAGTTTTACTTAATTTAGATTTTAGAAAGGCATTCTAAATTTTTTTTCTGCTATGTTCACCATACTGTACAATACATCCCTATGGCCTACATTCTATCCCTATGCTATACACACCAATCCTTATGCTGTACAATACATCCTTATACACAATCATTTGTACCTTCCTCTCCCCCGTCCCTATAGTCCCCTCCCCCATAACCGCTAGTCTGTTCTCTGAATCTGTGAATCTGCTTCTCTTTTGTTATACTTATTAGTTTGTTGTATTTTTTAGATTTTTCACATATGTGATATCATACAGTATTTGTCTTTCTCTTTCTGACTCGTTCACTTAGCATAATACCCTCCAAGTCTTTCCACATTACTGCAAATGGCAAATTTTTTTCTTGTTTATGGCTGAGTAGTACTCCATTGTGTATATAAACCACGTTTATTTATATATCTGTTAATGGACACTTAATTTGCTTCCATATCTTGGTAATCGTTAAGTAACATTGCTTTGAACATTGAGGTGTATGTATCTTTTCAAATTAGTGATTTCATTTTTTTCCAGGTAAATACCCAGGGGTAGGATTGTTGGATCATATGATACTTCTATTTTCAGCTTTTTGAGAAACAGCCATAGCGTTTTCCATAGCGGCTGCTCTAATTTACATTGCCACCAACAGTGTAGGAGCGTTCCCTTTTCTCCACATCCCTGCTGACACTTGTTATTTGTGTTCTTTCTGATGACAGCATTCTGACAGGAGTGAGGTGATATCTTGTTGTGGTTTGCATTTCCCTGCTGATTAGTAATATTGAATATCTTTTCAGGTGCTTGTTGGCCATCTGAATTTCCTCTTTAGAAATTCCTCCTCTTCGGCCCACTTTTTAAATGGTAGTAGTTTGGTTTTCTTTGTGTTAAATTGTATTACCTATTTATCTATGTTGGATATTAATCTCTTATCAGTCATATCACTTGCAAGTATCTTCTTTCATTCAGTAGGTTGTATTTTTATTTTATCAATGGTTTACTGTGCAGAAGCTTTTAAGTTTAATTTTGTCTCACTTATTTATTTTTGCTTTTATTTCCTTTACTTTAGGAAATAGATCCAAAAAATATTTCTGCAGTTTGTGTCAGAGTGTTCTTCATGTTTTCTTCTTGAAGTTTTATAGTACCCAGTCTTATATTTAGGTCTTTAATCCATCTTGAGCTTAATTTTGTATGTGATGTTAGAGAACATTCTACTTTCATCCTTTTACATGTTGCTATCTAGTTTTCCCAGCACCACTTATTGAAAGACTTACCGTTTTTATCGTATATTTTTGCTTTTGTTGTTGTAGATTATTGACCATAAGTGCATGGGTTTATCTCCAGGCTCTATATCCTGTTCTGTTGATCTATGTGTCTGTTTTTATGCCAGCACCATACTCTTTTGGTTACTGTAGCTTTGTAGTATGGTCTGAAGTCAGGGAATGTGACTTTTCCAGCTCTGTTCTTTCTCAAGATTGTTTTGGCTGTTTGGGCTCTTTTGAGTTTCCATACAAATTTTGAAATTACTTGTTCTAGTTCTGTGAAAAATGCCATTGGTATTTTTATAGGGATTGCATTGAGTCTGTAGATTGCTTTGGGTAGTGTAATTTTAACAATACTGACTCTTTCAGTTCAAGAACATCTTTCCATTGGTTTGTGTTGTCTTCAGTTGGTAGATATATCTTATTTGAATTTTAGAAAGGCATTCTAAATTTTTCCCATAATATCCTTGAAGTTAAAATGGAGACATACAGATTATATAACAGTATTGCTATATAATGATATAAACAGATGTTTACACAACTGCTCTTAAATACTCTTGGCTAATGGATCATGTATCATTCTGGGAGGGAATCTTTTATAGCATGCACAGAGATGAAGCTCTGTTTGGGCCTCCATTTTCTATCAGTGATATGTGTGAAGATAGACATGGGAGTGAAGCAAGCACAGAATGGAATTACAGATAAAAACCAAAAGCTTAAAATTTAACAGGTATAAATGCCAACTATCCTACTTAAACATTTTTAAAAACACCAAAGAAGCAAAAATCAACTACAGGAAGAAGAACACAAGGGAATGAAGGAAACTTTAAAACTCTGCGGGGAATCATAAAGGAAGACTTGGCTGAAGGGAAATATGACTAATTCTTACACAGGAAGATTCAGTGTTATAATGCTGTCAATACTCCCTCCGTTGATACATATTTTAATAAATGAGTTTAACTCACTCCTATTTGAATTACTGATACGTTTGGAATTCTTTCTTCTGGCTCTTTTAGTTTGGGGGAGAGCGTTTCGGGACTTTCAGGGTACTGGCAAGGTTCTGTTTATGGACCTGGGTGGTGCTGTATAAAGGGGAAACCCCTCTGTGTTTCTCCTTTATGCTCATACTACTGCCTACACTTTGCTGGTTATAAATGAGGTTTTTGTGACTCCCTCTTGCATTCAGTACTTTGCTAGAAGGTTCACAGAACTCAGGGAAATTCTTATGTTTACTGGTTTATTATATAATGAAGGACACAGATAAATAGCCAGATGAAGAGGTACATGAGGTGAGATCTGGAAGGGTCCCAAGTGCAGGAGCTTCTGTCCCTGTGTAGTTGGGATATACCACCCTCTAAACATTTGAACTTACTCACCAACCCAGAAGCTCTCTGATCCTTACACTTAGGGGATCTTTATGGAGACTTTATCACGTCCGCATAAACTCAGTCTCCAGCTCCTCTCCTCTTCCTGGATGATGGTGGAAGAGCTAATAGCTCCAAGCTTCTCATCATGGCTTGGCCTTTCTGGTGACCACCCCCCATTCAGGAGCCCACTAAGAGCTGCTTCATCAAAACAAAACACATCCCTATCACCCAGAAAATTCTAAGGGACTAAGTTCTGTGTCAGGAACTGAGGTCAAAGACCAAATGCTACTCTTAGCACTTAGGAAATTACAAGGGTTTAGTAGCTCTGTGCCAGAAAACAGGGGCAAAGACCAAAATAAATATCTTCTATTTTACATGATACCAGGGCATTTGCTTTACATTTGTTTTATGCCTTCCTAATCACAATCTCCTTCCTCTCCCCAGACGTAGCCAGCATCTAAATTCTTACTGTAATCAATTTCTAGCACTTAGTTTATATATCTGAATAGTATAGTTTAGTTTTACCTATTTTTGAACTTAATATGAATGGAATGAAATAGTACATATTTTTAATGTCTGGCTCTTTTTTTCTCCAAACTGTTTTTAATATTCATACATTTAAATATAATACAATGTATTTTCTGTCTTACTGTTGATTATTTCGATGTGTCTAGCTTTTGAGTATTAAGAACATTGCTACCATGAGCCTTCCTGTATATGTGTTTTGCTGCATATGTGCTCGAGTTTCTCTTGTATACATAACTAGGAGTAAAAATGCTGAGTCACAGAGTATGAGACTCTTCACCTTTAGTAGACAGTACCAAGAAGTTTTTCAGTGATTATAATAATGTAGACTACTCCTAGAAGTGTTCAAGCACTCTTGTCCGTCCACATCATTTCCAACTCTTGGTATTGTCAAGCTTTTAGAATTTAGCCAGTGGATTAGGCGTGATTATAAAGTTGTCACATGCATACTTAATGTACATTATTCTCAAAAAGTCTTAAATTAATAAGTATATATGTGTGTGTATATATGTATTTTTCCCTGGGACAGGAGAAGGATGCTAACATACTTTTATTTCTCACTGCTCCCCTGGTGCCTCTATAGCCTTGCACATACCTACCTATGTTATCTTCTAGAATTTTAGACTTATTTTAAAAAATAATATTTTTATAAGTAAAACTTATTATATAGTTTACTTTTGTCTGTGTATTATTACTTCTTCCATCCCTTTACTTCTTTCTGGATTCACTTTCCTTAATGGAGAGTATTCTCTGTAAGGGTCTGTGGGTGGTGGACTTTCCGAGTATATTAAAATGTCTTTATTTCCTGAAAATAGTACATAACAAGATGTCCTTCGATATCACTGGAGAAAAGATGGATTATTTACTCAACGATGGCTTAAAATTATATCCCTACATCACTCTTTTTTAAAATTTGTGTTTATTTATTTTTTGGTTGTGTTGGGTCTTCATTGCTTTACATGGAGTTTCTCTAGTTGTGGCAAATGGGGTCTCCTCTTTGTTGCGGTGCATAGGGCTTCTCATTGCAGTGTCTTCTCTTGTTGTGGAGCACAGGCTCCAGGGTGTGTGGGCTTCAGTAGTTACGGCACAGGGGCTCAGTCATTGTGGCTCGCAGGTCCTAGAGCGTGGGCTCGGTAGTTGTGGTTTATGGACTCAGTTGCTCTGCAGCATGTGGAATCTTCCTGGAACAAGGATGGAACTGGTTTCCCCTGCATTGGCAGGCAGATTCTTATCCACTGCGCTAGGGAATTCCCTCACATCACTCTTTATAGTGAAAAAATGTTCAGATGGATCTAAGATTTACATGCGCCAAAAGGATGAGATTAAGCTGGCTTTACCAGAACCCACTGATCAGTCATTACATCATTAAAAGTGGGACATGCAGTCATTGAGTATCTCCTAATTTGATCCAATCAGATACAGAGCACTTTCTAAGTATTCCTGCCCTTCACAAATTGAGCCTATATCCAGTCAACTTTTAGATCTACCAGAGAAATACAGGAGATGGTGCTACATATTTAGCAACACCACAAGGACATAGTCAATCAAGACCAAGGGTGGAAATTCTAAAGTCTACCCCAAATTGCCCACATTATTAAAAATTAACTGGCTCACACACACAACACACACACACACACACACACACACACACACACACACACAGGAAACTACTGTGGATTAATAGAGACAAGATATAATAGTAAAATTCAAGGTATGACTTTATATGGATCCTGCATTGAACAAATGAACTGTGAAAGACATTTTTGCCACCATCAGGAAGACTTGAACATGGACTGAGGATTAGATGATACTGAGGAATTATTATAAATTTCATTGGTTGTAACATGGTTTTGTGGTCTTTTAAAAAGTCTCTTAGAGACATACACTGAAGTATTTAGAGATGAAATGATATGATATCTGGGATCTATTTTTAAATAATTCATTAAAAATATATGGAATCTAGAAAGATGGTACTGATGAACCTCTCTACAGGGCAGCAATGAAGACGCAGACATAGAGAACAGGCTTGTGGACACAAAGCGGGAAGTAGTGGGAGAGACAAATTGAGAGAATAGCACTGAAACATATGTATTACCATATGTAAAATTGGATGGCCAGTGGCAATTTTCTGTATGATGCAGGGAGCCCAAAGTCGGTGCTCTGTGACAACCCAGAGGGGCGGGATGGGGTAGGAAGTGGCAGGAAGGTTCAAGAGACAGGCAGCATACATATACCTATGGCTGACTCATGTTGATGTATGGCAGAAACCAACCCAACATTGTAAAGCAATTATCCTCCAATTAAAAATAAATTAATTAAAAATAGAAAAAAATTGGGGGAATGCATGAAAAAAGAATAACAGAAATTGATCATTTGGTGTAAGGAGGTGTTCAACTTTTGTGTGTGTTTGAAATTTTTCATGATGAAAAGCTGAAAATAAAGACAGCCTTTGTAAAGCATCTGCTTCTGCTTCTAGGAAGCACTCAAACCTGTTAGCTATAATCACAATAACCACACACAGAATGCTAGACAATATTCTACCAACTTTTAATAAGTTAATAAAATACAATTGAAGTTGATGATATTGAGGTGATTTGTGTTAATGTATATTTTAACTGAGAGGAACAGACTGGATTAACAAAGGGCTCTGACTACCAACTTAATATACTTACTTAATGTCTCGAATACTGCATGTAAATAAGTTCTTGGACTGTGATTAAGAGACTTAAAAAGATAAAATTCTTAAGTTAGCAGTTTAGGTTTCCTTGGCTTAGTATTTCTAGACAACAGTTTATTCCTGGTATTTCCTGCATAAATAATTTCTGCCTTTTTCTCATTGATATTCTCACACTTTCAAAACTCAGCATAAAGTAAGTTAATAGGAATTTTCTTTTTAAATTACCGTTATGAGATAAGAAGCAAAAGGTCTTGTGTGATAAATGGATCTGAGATCTAATCTTTTCACTCTTTCGGCCCATTTCACACATACTCTTTCAACATACAATTAACCTAATTAACTCCTGATTAGACCCTAATAGGTTGGGAAGGTTCATTATGTTTTGAGGACCATTTACTAAACAAGACAAAAAGAAACCTCCCTGTGTTCTTCCTTTCATGTGTAGATCCTACAAGATAAGGATAAAGAATCCATATTGAGAGAATTCTGTTGTCCAAGTATCCCAGAAGTAGTCTCTGGAAATTCTTTGCAGCCAAAGACAGAGAAGCTGTATATAGTCAGCAAAAACAAGATCGGGAGCTGACTGTGGCTCAAATCATTAGCTCCTCATTGCCAAACTCAAGAAATTGAAGAAAGTAGGGAAAACCACTAGACCATCAGGATGACCTAAATCAAATCCCTTACAATTATACAGTGAAAGTAAGAAATAGATTTAAGGGACAAGATCTGAGAGACAGAGAGCCTGATGAACTATGGACGGAGGTTCATGACATTGTACAGGAGACAGGGATCAAGACCATCCCCAAGAAAAAGAAATGCCAAAAAGCAAAATGGCTGCCTGAGGAGGCCTTACAAATAGCTGTGAGAAGAAGAGAAACGAAAGGCAAAGGAGAAAAGGAAAGATATACCCGTTTGAATGCAGAATTCCAAAGAATAGCCAGGAGAGATAAGAAAGCCTTCCTCAGTGATCAGTGCAAAGAAATAGAGGAAAACAATAGAATGGTAAAGACTAGAGATCTTTTCAAGAAAATTAGAGATACCAAGGGAACATTTCATGCAGAGATGGGCTCAATAAAGGACAGAAATGGTATGGACATAATAGAAGCAGAAGATATTAAGAAGAGGTGGCAAGAATACACAGAAGAACTGTACAAAAAAGATCTTCATGACCCAGATAACCACAATGGTGTGATCACTCACCCAGAGCCAGACATCCTGGAATGTGAAGTCAGGTGGGCCTTAGAAAGCATCACTATGAGAAATGCAAATCAAAACCACAATGAGGTACCATTACACGCCAGTCAGGATGGCTGCTATCCAAAAGTCTACAAGCAATAAATGCTGGAGAGGGTGTGGAGAAAAGGGAACACTCTTACACTGTTGGTGGGAATGCAAATTAGTACAGCCACTATGGAAAACAGTGTGGAGATTCCTTAAAAAGCTGGAAATAGAACTGCCATATGACCCAGCAATACCACTTCTAGGCATACACACTGAGGAAACCAGATCTGAAAGAGACACGTGCACCCCAGTGTTCATCGCAGCACTGTTTATAATAGCCAGGACATGGAAGCAACCTAGACGCCCATCAGCAGACGAATGGATGAGGAAGCTGTGGTACATATACACCATGGAATATTACTCAGCCATTAAAAAGAATTCATTTGAATCAGTTCTAATGAGATGGATGAAACTGGAGCCCATTATACAGAGCAAAGTAAGCCAGAAAGATAAAGACCATTACAGTATACTAACACATATATATGGAATTTAGAAAGATGGTAACGATAACCCTATATGCAAAACAGAAAAAGAGACTCAGATGTATAGAACAGACTTGTGGACTCTGTGGGAGAAGGTGAGGGTGGGATGTTTCAAGAGAACAGCATTGAAACATGTATATCTAGGGTGAAACAGATCACCAGCCCAGGTTGGATGCATGAGACAAGTGCTCGGGCCTGGTGCACTGGGAAGACCCAGAGGGATGGGGTGGAGAGGGAGGTGGGAGGGGGGACCGGAATGGGGAATACATGTAAATCCATGGCTAATTCATTTCAATGTATGACAAAAACCACTGCAATGTTATAAAGTAATTAGCCTCCAACTAATTAAAATAAATGGAAAAAAAAAAAAGAAAGCATCACTACAAACAAAGCTAGTGGAGGTGATGGAATTCCAGTTGAGCTATTTCAAATCCTTAAAGATGATGCTATGAAAGTGCTGTACTCAATATGCCAGCAAATTTGGAAAACTCAGCAGTGGCCACAGGACTGGAAAAGGTCAGTTTTTATTCCAATCCCAAAGAGAGGCAATGCCAAAGAATGCTCAAACTACCACACAATTGCACTCATCTCACATGCTAGTAAAGTAATGCTCAAAATTCTCCAAGCCAGGCTTCAGCAATATGTGAACCGTGAACTTCCAGATGTTCAAGCTGGTTTTAGAAAAGGCAGAGGAACCAGAGATCAAGCTGCCAACATCCACTGGATCATTGAAAAAGCAAGAGAGTTCCAGGAAAACATCTATTTCTGCTCTATTGACTATGCCAAAGCCTTTGACTGTGTGGATCACAATAAACTGTGGAAAATTCTGAAAGAGATGGGAATACCAGACCACCTGGCCTGCCTCCTGAAAAATGTGTATGCAGGTCAGGAAGCAACAGTCAGAACTGGACATGGAACAACAGACTGGTTCCCAATAGGAAAAGGAGTACATCAAGGCTGTATATTGTCACCCTGCTTATTTAACTTATATGCAGAGTACATCATGAGAAACGCTGGGCTGGAAGAAGCACAAGCTGGAATCAAGATTGCCAGGAGAAATATTAATAACCTCAGATGCCGAGGTCCAGCCCTGGCAGGACCAGGAATACCCAAGGGATGAGTGGCGTCGGTGAAGAAGAAGACAGACACACACACAGATGTTGCATAGAAGAGGTAGCTTTTTTTTTAGGATAGCTCAGTTTTTATAGAATGAATGTTACCTCCCCCTTAAGTCACCACATATTATATCAGATACTGGTTTGTGCTTCTGTCAATATTTTTTTCCCCATGTTTTTCCGCTAAGCATTCATCTAGAATGTTTCCGATTACAGGGTTTATACTTAAATGTCCCATACATAATCTTCTTGCCTCAATGGCCTAACATTCTCACTCTAACAAAAACAATATTCCACCAGTCTCAGGTATAATGTAAATTCTTTGAACAATAAAACAATACATGGGAAGGGTCACAATAACATGTTTGACATTTCTGAAAATAGTACCATGAGAAAAACCTGATATTTTTCTTTACCTGAAACCACAAAATCTCAATTTACAACGATTAACTATTAAACAGCAAAAACACCTCTAAAGCAGCAAAACACCTCTATTAATAATAAGATAATGGCAGTAAAGCTGGTTAATATAAATCTTCTATTAAAATCCTATATACCCCATTTTCTAATTTTACAAAAAAACCCATAATATCCCATGTTGTTTAAAGAAAGGAAAACAATAAACAAGTAGCAGCAAGGAAATAGAAATAGTGAAAACCCTTTCAACCAAGGAGCAAGTAAACTAAAGCAATATATCTACTTCTAAATCTAAATACCTCTACTCTTTTCTATTCTAGAACATTATGATCTTTTAAGTAAGCAGCCAAACTATACCTGTGGCCTTTTCTTTTATGACTTGATGTTTATGGTCGTGTCCTGAGCCAGAGCAATCTTGAGCATTTCCAAAAAGGCTTGGACTTTTCCAGCGAGGCCTTATTACTATATATTATCATTTCCAAAAATTAATAGAAAGCCCAACAACAGTAAGAAGGAAGAAAGGGACATACCGGCCCCTGGGACAACCTCGAGAGGAAGAGCTGCCTTGCAGATTTCTTTCTCGTTCCTGCAGCTCCAGAGGGGACATATTGGGCCCCCGGGGCAGCCCCATGTGAGGAAGAGCTGCCTTGCAGGTTCCTCTCTCGTCCCATGACCTTGTCATGGACTGGGTGCATCCCGGCAGCTCCCAACACTCAGATATGCAGATGACACCACCCTTATGGCAGAAAGTGAAGAGGAACTAAAAAGCCTCTTGATGAAAGTGAAAGAGGAGAGTGAAAAAGTTGGCTTAAAGCTTAACATTCAGAAAACTAAGATCATGGCATCTGATCCCATCACTTCATGGCAAATAGATGGGGAAACAGTGGAAACAGTGTCAGACTTTATTTTGGGGGGCTCCAAAATCACTGCAGATGGTGATTGCAGCCATGAAATTAAAAGACACTTACTCCTTGGCAGGAAAGTTACGACCAACCTAGGCAGTATATTAAAAAGCAGAGACATTACTTTGTCAACAAAGGTCCGTCTTGTCAAGGCTATAGTTTTTCCAGTGGTCATGTATGGATATGAGAGTTGGACTATAAAGAAAGCTGAGCACAGAAGAATTGATGCTTTTGAACTGTGGTGTTGGAGAAGATGCTTGAGAGTCCCTTGGACTGCAAGGAGATTCAACCAGTCCATCCTAAAAGAAATCAGTCCTGAATATTCATTGGAAGGACTGATGTTGAAGCTGGAACTCCAATACTTTGGCCACCTGATGCAAAGAGCTGACTCATTTCAAAAGACTCTGATGCTGGGAAAGATTGAAAGCAGGAGGAGCAGGGGATGACAGAGGATGAGATGGCTGGATGGCATCACCAACTCAATGGACATAAGTTTGAGTGGACTCCGGGAATTAGCGATGGACAGGGAAGCCTGGAGTGCTGCAGTCCATGGGGTTGCAAAGAGTCAGACACGACTGAGCGACTGAGCGACTGAACTGAACTGAACTGAATGACCTTTGAGATGCTCAGGGTGATCATTAGCTTTCAACTTTTTGAGTCCAAAGCCTTCTGGTACTCTTTGATAGTTTGAGAAGATAAAATTGCAAAGAAGGGCAAAATGCTTTTCAAAATCACAGTAGCCTTCAAGGTCAGACATAGAAGAGTCTTTGTCAGGCTTCTCATATGCTATGTATGTGTGCTCAGTTGTGTCCAACTCTCTGTGACCCCATGGTCTGTAGCCCGTCAGGCTCCTATCTCCATAGAATTGTCCAAGCAAGAATACTGGAGTGGGTTGCCATTTCCTTCTCCAGGGGATCTTCCCAACCCAGGGATCAAGCCTCCATCTCCAGCACTGACAGGAGGATTCTTTACCACTGTTTGGGAAGTTGTCACATGCTAATAAGCCCTGTTTTTCAATTGATGACTTGATATGGGCCTGTCTGGGGTTAAGGGCTAGGGATTGAAGAGAACTGACATTCAGGTCTAGAGAATTGACATTCAGGTCTTAATAAATAACAAGAAATTTTAGTTCCTGGGGACAGCATTGGGGAAGGAGGGGTAAATAAAAGAGACTGAGGGGTAAGGAAAAGAAGGAGTTAGCTAACTGGCATAAAGCCTTGAATGTAGGGAGTTCATCCAGTGAAATATCCAGTGCCACGGTAGCCAAAATGACCTTTGGGAAAGGGAGGTCTAATACAAAATTCCAAACAGTTTTTGTTCTGCAGTGTAAACACATTTGATTTATCTGTAAACACTGATGCACAAGCAGAAACCTTTATGATCAGACTGTGTTTATTTTTTGTAAAAGAAAGGTGAAGATAAAGAAACAAGTTTAGTTTCCTATGGGGATGGGTTTAGCATATTATAATGTGAAGTTCATTAACTCAAGCATGTCACAGAAGAAAAAATTAGAGCCAGAGGTGACCATGAAAAACCCAAGCTTCTGAGAATTTGTAAAAATTGGTGGTAAGAGCTTAGACTTTTTAAAGTCGTGGAATGGGCGTTTGAGCAAACCTTCTTTAGCTCTTTACAGGCAGGGCTACCTTGACTGATAATGAACCATACGGTCCTACTATTTGTGTTCATCCTAGAACAACATTGCCCAAACTTCAAGGAAGTGAAGTCTAGTTTCTCATGTCGACATGAAAGCGATACTCCTTTCATCAGTCCCCTTCAGCCTGTTCCCATTTGAAGCCACATCCAGCCTCTGAATCCTGAGACTGAGTTAAATCTCAGAGACAGAGTGGTGGGTGATGTAGAAAAG
Source organism: Odocoileus virginianus (assembly GCF_023699985.2). Taxonomy (NCBI): domain Eukaryota; kingdom Metazoa; phylum Chordata; class Mammalia; order Artiodactyla; family Cervidae; genus Odocoileus; species Odocoileus virginianus. The sequence goes on along the minus strand of NC_069695.1, from coordinate 9,982,453 downwards.
AATAGTTTTATTGTTTTGCCAGGCAAAGGGGGCCAACAGCAGGCTCATGTCCTCAAAACTGTGTGTCCCCACCTAGAGAGGATAGTGAGAAGTTTTATCGTATTAGTTCCCAGAGCATGTGATCAGCTCCTGGACATTCTTCTGATTGTTTGGTGGTGAGGTTAAGTTGGAGTCAGGATCTTCAAACCTTCCACTTCTAACTGGTTTGGGATCTATCTGCGTGCTTGTGGGCAGCATACCGCTGTTAACCTTTAACTTCTCCCATCTGGTGGGGGTTTCAGTATCTACAAAATAGCTAAAAGATATTAGTGTGTGTATCCTTTGGTGGGGAACCAGGACCTTGCCCCAGGCTGCGCTGTTGTTTCTCTTGACTGTTCCTCCTCTGTCTCCCATTCTCTCCCTTCCCTGATTAGCAACTGCTTGAACCTGCCTGTTGGAACTCAGGGAAGATCGTGGAAACTGAATGAAGAACCGGAGAACTGGGGGACACAGGAAGGCTTTTGTGCCCAGGAGCCCCACAACACCCTGCTCGGTATCACTTTGAGCAATTCAGTTTGCAACTTTGAGCAAATCAGTTGTATTTGATTACAATTAATAGTTGTAATCATTTCAGTCTGTCTTTGAGCGAGTATGGTTCAGTCTCCATAAGCATTTTAGCTGAACTTCTCTGACTCAATTCTATTACGATGTATTTCTTGTGTAAGACTGTTTTAAACAAATATTATCCAAGTTCAACGTCTCTAACCATTACCATTGACATCAGGAGGGTTGAATGTGCCCTTGATTTGATCATCTCAGAGATGCAGAGGATTCTGCTGCTGCTGCTGCTGCTAAGTCGCTTCAGTCGTGTCCGACTCTGTGCGACCCCATAGACGGCAGCCCACCAGGCTCCCCCGTCCCTGGGATTCTCCAGGCAAGAATACTGGAGTGGGTTGCAATTTTCTTCTCCAATGCATGAAAGTGAAAAGTGAAAGGGAACTCGCTCAGTTGTGTCCGACTCTGTGCGACCCCATAGACGGCAGCCCACCAGGCTCCCCTGTCCCTGGGATTCTCCAGGCAAGAACACTGGAGTGGGTTTCCATGTCCTTCAATGCATGAAAGTGAAAAGTGAAAGTGAAGTCACTCAGTCGTGTCCGACTCTTAGCAACCCCACGGACTGCAGCCTGCCAGGCTCCTCCGTCCATGGGATTTTCCAGGCAAGAGCACTGGAGTGGGGTGCCACTGCCTTCTCCGGTGCAGAGGACTCTAGACCAGGAGTAAAAACTTGCATGTTTGTGTCTCAGATTTGCCACTTAACTCACAGTGTGACCCTGAGCGTGGGTTTCCTTATCTGCAAAGCGGGGTGACAGACCTTCACTGCTCACCTCATAAGACCCCTGGAAAAATGAGAAGAGAGAATTTATACCAATGATATTTTCATACCATAAAAATAGATAAATTATAAGTGATAATTTAGAAGAGATAATTTATATCAATGATACTTTTCAGCATATAGAATTATGTAAATAAAGGTGTATAACTGAGATGATACTTAGATTATAAAGACAAATGTATTTTCTTTGCTAAGGACTATTTGATCTAGCAATGTACCTGAGAAAAGAATTACTAAACTCTGAATGTTCTTTCTTGCTCAGTGGGTGATCTGATGATGATCTAAACAAACACAAAATTGGGAATTCCTTTAAGCCTTTCTGGTTGTTAATTTTCTTTGAAGCATTCAAGCAGGCCAAGGACCCAACTAACTTCTAGTTTCTCTCCTGTGAACAAACTGCAGGGAGAACTTCAGCTGAACTTACTTTAAGGGTTACCACCCTGAGGCTCTTGATGTTTTGCAGGACTTCCTCTGTACGCCAAGAATCAGATCTTTAGAGAGGACCCAGGTAAATAGCCTCAGGGCTGTAGTGCTTCACTGAGGAAGAGAAACACCTTCCCGAATAGCTTTTCTGGCTCTCCTGCTGCTTCACACCCCTTCAGCTGCTCTTCCCAGCTGTCATCACTTTGGTTGAATTCTCTTCCTTGCTCCAGGAAAGGAGACTGAAGAACCTCCAGGTCTCACCCATGCATGTTTTTCAGACTTCGTAACTGGAGCACATGTTTTTATGGCAGGGGTGAGAAAGTTACTATTGTGATACAGGAAAAATAGAAACTAATTAGAACACAGAACATATTTGACATAGATTATCAGGATGGATAATCATTGTTACCCGGTTATACATTTATCCAAACCCAGAGAATGCATTACAGCTTAAGGCAAACTAGGGCCTTTGGTTGATGAGGGCTTGTCGGTGTAGGTTCAGGAGTTGTAACAAGTGCACTACTCAGGCCAGGATGTTGATTGGGGTGGAGTGTGGCAACGTATGCGTAAGGGCCGAGGGCATATGCGAAACCTCTGTACTGTCAATTTTGCTATGAATCTAAAACTGTTCTAAAAATTAGAAGTCTTTATGAAAGAAATGCAACAAACTGTAATAATCTATACAAAGATTAAAAAGCAGAGACATTACTTTGCCAACAAAGGTCCATCTCATCAAGGCTATGGTTTTTCCAGTAGTCCTGTATGGATGTGAGAGTTGGACTATAAAGAAAGCTGAGCACCGAAGAATTGATGCTTTTGAATTGTGGTGTTGGAGAAGACGCTTGAGAGTCCCTTGGACTGCAGGGAGATCCAACCAGTCCATCCTAAAGGAGATCAGTCCTGAATATTCATTGCAAGGACTGATGTTGAAGCTGAAACTCCAATACTTTGGCCACCTGATGTGAAGAACTGACTCATTGGAAAAGACCCTGATACTGGGAAAGATTGAAGGCAGGAGGAGAAGGGGACGACAGAGGATGAGATGGCTAGGTGGCATCACTGGCTTGATGGACTTGAGTTTGAGTAAGCTATGGGAGTGGGTGATGGACAGGGAGGCCTGGCGTGATGTAGTCCATGGGGTTGCAAAGAGTTGGACAGGACTGAGCGACTGAACTGCACTGATGCAAAGATACTTTTAGTGCTAGTATTAATACATCCTTTCACAGTCTAAACCTTAAAGTTCTTGATACATCACACGTACATACACAAACAGAAGCAAAGTAATTACAGGGCAAGCTGCTTACTGGCTTGTCAAGGCAATCACTGGTTCTGCGTGAATGGCTGAGTCTGGGGGCCACATGCTGGCTGTCAGCTCCATGTTGGTCCCCCAACTTCTTACTCTTGGACCACCAGTAGTTGTCGCCAGGCAGTTACAGCCATGCACTCCCTGAGAACTGAGCTCTGCTCTTTGCTTCTCCTGTATTTTATTCTTAGCTGTGTCATTTCCTTGGGTTTACCTCTTTTTCTCCTTTTCTTTCATTCCTAAGAAGAGCAAGTATGACCCATTTATACATTTCTTTATTGTTGTTGTCTAAATATCATCAGTCCAATTAGTAATCACACACTCCATCTGTTACACAAAGCAAGTCGATCAAGGAGCAATGGACTGCGTTCCAGTTACCCAACAGTTGGGAAAATGAACTACTTACAAGGCTTTTTAAAAATAATTTTTTCTTTTTATAAAATAATAAATGTTCATGATAGAACTTGGCAACATATATGAATAGTCCTAAAACCCTTTTGTTGGTAATGTCTGATGGTGCATTTGGTTGTACGAATGTTGTCTTACCGAGAACATCTTCCTCTCTACATGGTGTCCACGGGAGAAAAATGCGTGGAAGAAAGAAGGCCAGGAAGGCCCTCCTTCCTGCTCGGAGGGGCGCCGGCTCTGATGGGGGGGTGGGGGGCGGGCGCTGGGTCTAAGTCTGACGCTGGACTTAGGCTGGAGCGCATGGAATGCTCCTTCTTCTGAAAATAACTGGGCTTAAACAGCTTTGCACCAACGCAGACTATAAACTGCTTCATCTGGGGCCTCCAGTCCTGAGCCCAAGGGGAGTATCAGCTGCCCCTATTGTAGCCAGGGGGAGAGAGGAGTCAGGACAGGGCCCCTGAGGCCCCAGGCTCGGCCTGCTCTGGTAGGCGGTGGCCTTGGGTCCCGCGGTGGTGCTGCATGGCATCCCACCCCAGCCGCCAGTTGTTGTTTAGTTGCTCAGTCATGTCTGATTCTTTTGCAACCCCAGGGATTGTCATCTGCCAGGCTCCTCTGTCCATGGGATTCTCCAGGCAAGAATGCTGAAGTGGGTTGCCATTTCTTTCCCCAGGGGGTCTTCCTGACCCAGGGTTCCTGCACTGGCAGGCAGATTCTTTACTGTTGAGTCCCCAGGGAAGCCCCAGCTACCTGTGCTGGCCCAGAAAACAAGGCCCCTAAGAGAACTTAGATCTGATGGATGCCGAGCCCTCCTGGCCTCTTGGGGGTGGTGACGGGAGAAAAGGGAGGGGTGGGAAGAGAAGAGGAGAGGACGTTCCCCCCCCAAAAGACCTTCACCTTTGACCCCACAGCCCCTCTCCAGGGATTGTGTCTGAGGAAATGATCAGGTACATGTGAAAGCCTTGGCTATAAGAATGGCCATTACAGCATTACTCGTGATATTTAAAGTAATTCAGATGTTAAGTGTTAAATAAATTATGGAAACTAAATTATGAGGCTCTTAAAGGCAGACTCTACTTATCGAAGTTAGGGTCCCTGATCCTGTCAAAGCCATTTTCAAGAAGTTCAGCTCATAGCTCAAGAATACTAATTTTTCTAAATTTCACAGGATTAATCCATTTCCCCCACAAGGAAAACATCAGAAAAAAGACCAGTGAAATGCCTTTCACAGATCCAAAGAGCAGTGAAAAAGCCAAAAATAATACTGACATTTGGAGCTGGACAGGACTTTAGAGATCATTCGGTCCAATACTTCTCACTGTGCAGATGATACAAAATTGAGTCCCTGTTGAGGGGACATGAGCAACTTGATTTGGAGTCAGGATCATATTCTTTTTCTTGGGTGTCCCCCCACCCTTGGACGCCGCCTTCTGCCCCTCTGAGGCATTTACATTCTGGGAGGGATTTGGATCTGACCTTTCCAGTTGGTGTAACCTCTGTTTAAATTTGGCATTCAAATAAAGTTGCTCAATTCAGCAAATAGAAATAAGGACACCCAGTAAAATTCGAATATCAGATAAATAACAAAAGTTTTTTAGTATAGGTACGTCCTATGCGTACTTTTATTGTTTATCTGATATTCGAATTTTACTGGGTGTCCTTATTTCTATTTGCTGAATTGAGCAACTCTATTTGAATGCCAAATTTAATCAGAGGTTATATCAACTGGAAATGTCTGATCCCAATCCCTCCCAGAATGTAAATGCCTCACAGGGGCTCCTTCTTGGGTAGGGGGCACCTGAGAAAAGGAATCTGATCCTGACTCCATCTCAAGTCAGTCATGTCCCCTTAACAGGGACTCAATTTTGTATCATCTGCACAATATATACTGGGCTTCCCTTGTGGCTCAGCTGGTAAAGAATCTGCCTGCAATGTTGGAGACCTGTGTTCAATCCCTGGGTTGGGAAGATCCCCTGGAGAAGGGAAAGCCTACCCACTCCAGTATTCTGGCCTGGAGAATTCCATGGACTGTATAGACCACGGGTCCACAAAGAGTCAGACGCAACTGAGCGAGTTTCGTTTTCACTTTCACATATAAACTAGAAATAGATTTGTTTATATATATATGTATACATATATATATATAAACATATATGTTATATGTAGGCTTCCCAGGTGGCACTAGTGGTAAAGAACCTAGCTGCCAATGCAGGAGATGTAAGAGACATGGGTTCGATCCCTGGGTCAGGAAGAGCCCCTGGAGAAGGCATAGCAACCCTATCTACTATTCTTGCCTGGAGAATCCCATGGATAGGAGAGCCTGGAGGGCTACAGTCCACAGGGTTGCAAAGAATCGGACATGACTACTTAGCACACACGCATATACTTTTAGTATATATGTGTATGCTAAAAATTATCTAACATTCAAATTTTACTGGCTATTTATTTTTAAAAACTTTGTAAGTTTTTATTTGCTAAATCTGGCAACCCCACATGCAAAAAGAGATAGGAGTAAAAGGTTGTTAGCATAAGAAAGGATGAGCCATTTCAATTTTTTGGATTTTACAGATGAAAAAACTGATGAACAAAGAGAAACTGTGACTTTTTCAAGGTTCTGAAGCTGTTGGACCACGTTCAGATCAGAAATCAGAGTGATGACTTCCAACCTGTGACTCTTTTAAGAATGAAATTCCAAGGAGATGGTCTCCTGTTCAGTCAGTCCCTCTCCACACGTCTCCTAGGCTACAACCTCACAGTGAGAACTTTCCAGGTTGCCAACACAACTTGTCCAGCACAGCATGCTGGGAAGATCTTTTAGAACAGTGGTTCTCAGATGCCAGCCTGCATCAGAATCCCCAGGAGGGGTTCACAGATTGCTGGCTCCCACCTCCAGAGTTTCTGATGCTGGAGGTCTGGGGTGGCCCTAGACTTTGCATTTCTAATATTTTTATGGGTGATGCTGATGCTCTGGGAACCACAGTGGAGAATCACTTCTTATTCTACAGGGGTTCCTTGATTAAACAAGAAAAGATAAAATCCTTATGTTGGGTAATTGTGGATGTCAGTTATTTAAAATCGTATCCTGTGTGTTATGAATGACACTGGTTTTAGTGGCAAAACTGATTTAAAGTGATTTGCTGAGCTGAGACCAGTACGACTGGACTAGAGCAATGAATTACATGATTATGAGACAAATTTAGCTGGCAAGGGGAAGAGGGAGTAGGGAACAATAATTAGTTTCAGGAATGAGGAACCACGTGAACAATTTGAAAATGCGCTGTAGTCAAAATGTTCTGTGACTATTTCATACCTTTTGTTTTTTCCCCTCAAACTTAGCTATCCAATTAGGTGACTAATTGCAGCTGAATGAGACATTTTGTTGAGATCATTATGGCCCAAATGCAAAATTTTTAGGCCTTTGTTCAGTAACTTTTGTGGGAACTGAGCGCCCTATTTCCACTCATCCCAGCTGCAGTGTCCAGTATGGTTTCTTGTGGCCCCTTCCTGCTTCTCACCCACCACGGGGCCTTCTGGACTGTCCCCTGAACAACAACCTCATTGTCACGCCTCTCTTGGCTGCTGAAAGAAACCATCGAACGGAAGTTTCCAGATCTCCCCTTCTCATCCTCATCCTCCTCCAGTTGGCCTACCGCAGCCCTGAGCTCCAAGGCTGAGAAGTCAAATCCATGGTCAGCATCTTCTCACCTCGTCTCTTTGCATTTAGTAAGGCACATATGCCATGATTATTTGACCTTGTGCCAAATGACATAGCTCAATTCTAAAATTACTAGAAAATGCTATTTTAAAAAATTGTATTTTGGGGGGGTGCTGGGCTGGATCCTAGTTGCATGGGCCCTTCTCTAGTGGTAGGCTCGGGCTTAGTTGCCCCAGGGCATGTGGGATCTTAAGTTTCCCACCAGGGATTGAACCTGTGTCCTCTGCACTAGAAGGCAGATTCTTAGCCACTTGACTACCAGAGAAATCAGCCCCACCACCCCCCCAAATCATATTGTGTCTTGAAACTGAGGGGTCTGCTAGATACATTGTCATGGGAAAAGCAGTCTTTCTGGGAAACTCAGGTAGCCACGGTGGAATTCCATGGATGAAGTTTCACTGGAAACTGTCCACGGCAACAAATAAAGAGCAAGGGGGGAACAAGCCACACCAGCCGGTGGCTGAGCTGAAGAGTGGTATCCTCAAGGCTTATGGGTCCCAGAAGCACATCCCCAACTCGCCTGAAGGCAGAGGCCCACGGTCCCTTGTAGCTGGGAGCTAAAAACAAAGGGAATTGGTTCCCTAAATTAACTGCAGCCCAACAGCTCTCCCAGGTAACGAGAGTGGCACCTCACCTTCGTGGCAATGGCAATAAAAGCACATTTCAGATTTCAGCTGGATATTAAGAAAACAGAAAATAGAATGAACTCCTCCAGGGATAGATGTATGGTAGGCAATTTAATATACGGTTCTGATTTCCTCTCTACCTCTCAAATATGCCTGTGACTCCCAGCAGGGAACTTGGTGGAGGTTAGGGATAAAGGCTCGTGATATAGCCTGATAAATAAGACCATAGTGAGAAACAGCATTGGTGTGCGGGATTACAGCAGTGAAACGTGAGGCGGGCGTGTCCCTCAGACTTGCTCGCTGCTCTGTTGCCATGTTTCAGAGGCTTCAGGGAGCTGGGTGAATAGTCTTGGGCAGGGGTTGGGCCAAGGCATGCTATTCAGAAGGCCACTATCAATCATTGGTCAAATTGATCTGCAACTCAGCAGTAAGGCTGGGCAACCAGTCACGTGGTAATGGGATTTTATTTTTTTCTGAGTTCAGAAGCTGAGGAAATTAAATAGTTTACTCAAGATCCAGAGGCTCTAAGTGTCAGAGTCAGACTTGAACTGAGGTCTCTCTACCCATCTCATCTGTGGTCCATGCCAGCCCTTTCTTGTGTAGGAAGAGTAGTTTAATACAGATTAAAAAAAAAAGACAAAAGAAGGGAGTTGATCTTTGTGTTCACAATTAAAGAAAAGGATCAGAATACAGCCCTTCTAATGGTAACTGGTCTGAAGATCCTATGGATAGAGGAGGTAAGAGAGGGCACAAGATGGAGGAAGCAGAGTGGCCTGAAGCACAAAGACCCAGAGGGTAGGAAGGCAAAGGGAAGAAATGATGCTGAAAATTGCAGCAAATGTGTGTGTGTGTGTGTGCATGAGCATGCACACGTGTGCACACATACACTATGTGACAGGCACTCTTCTAAGTGCTTTACCTATAAAGGTATTTACAGTTCATAATCCTATGAGGTAGGTAGGTGATCAGATATTCGGTGGTCAATTATTAATATTTTTGTCATTTTACAAATGAGGAACTCAAAGCACAAAGTAATTAGCTTGTCCAAGGTCACACCACTTGACCACACTGCCAGTTAGTAGTGGAGCTTGTATTTGAACCTGTGGAATTTGGGTCCACCCTCTGTGCGCTACCTCTGTGCTACTCCAGCCCTCCCAATGAGTAAGTCAGCTCTGAGAATACCGTGGACATAGAAAGAATACAGACCATCGTGAGATCTAGGTGAAAATGGTCCAGGTGGGACTGGTTGTCAAAGAGGAGCAGTGCAGGCTGAGCTCAGCTGATGGAGCAGAGTGATGCCTCCCTTAACCAAGGCTTGGAGCTAGTGTGTCCGAGTAGGAGGTGGATTTGGACCCTGCTCTGGCCTCACGTGAGCTCGGTCATCTTGGACAAATCACATAGGATCTTTAGACTTGGATTCTTTTAAGTGAGGAATCCAGTAGAACCCTTATAATATTATTAGGCAAGTGGTAATTAAACAACATTGCCTTTTTGTTACCCCTAGGGATGTTTAATGGTGTTTCACAGAAAGTATCTTGGAATTGAGTAACTGGGGATCAAATTTTGGATCCCTCTCTAATCCAGGAAATTCTTCTCCCCAAGAGAGATTTTGAACATTCATTCCATTACCACTATGGGCAGAAAATGCTGGTCCTGCAGAGAGCAAGAGTCAGCAAAGAATACAGAGACCCAAATCATCCATATTAGACAATCATAGAGGCACTACTTTGTTTATTAATGGAGCAGGCAGCCAGCATCTCCTGGAACGTACTGGTGGGAACAGTCTTTGTAGAAACCATTTGATGAAGTTTAAGTGGAAGTCTACTCACATGTCATGGTGGGAAACTTATTCAGTTCAGTTCAGTTTAGTTCAGTCCAGTCACTCAGTCATGTCTGACTCTTTGCGACCCCATGAACTGCAGCATGCCAGGCCTCCCTGTCCATCACCAACTCCCGGACTTTACCCAAACTCATGTCCATTGAGTCGGTGATGCCATCCAACCATCTCATCCTTTGTCTTCCCCTTTTCCTCCCGCCCTCAATCTTTCCCAGCATCAGGGTCTTTTCCAGTGAGTCAGCTCTTCACATCAGGTGGCCAAAGTATTGGAGTTTCAGCTTCAACATCAGTCCTTCCAATGAACACCCAGGACTGATGTCCTTTAGGATGGACTGGTTGGATCTCCTTGCAGTCCAAGGGACTCTCAAGAGTCTTCTCCAACACCACAGTTCAAAAGCATCAATTCTTTCGGTGCTCAGCTTTCTTTATAGTCCAACTCTCACATCCATACATGATCACTGGAAAAACCATAGCCTTGACTAGATGGACCTTTGTTGACAAAGTAATGTCTCTGCTTTTTAATATGCTATCTAGGTCAGTCATAACTTTCCTTCCAAGGAGTAAGCATCTTTTAATTTCATGGCTGCAATCACCATCTGCAGTAATTTTGGAGCCCCCCAAAATAAAGCCAGCCACTGTTTCCCCTGTTTCCCCATCTATTTGCCATGAAGTGATGGGACCGGATGCCATGATATTAGGAGCTTTAAGCCAACTTTTTCACTCTTGAGGGCTTAGCCTAAAGCAGGAAATAGGCATCTCAATACAGCAGTAGAGCAGACATGCATATATAACAACTGTCTCAGATTGGCCCAACAGGACATGGTCTTGGCTGCACTGATTAAGGCCTAGCTCTTGTGAGAAAGAGCTACAGAATGGTGTCAGGACTCATGGTTCCTTTCATAGTCCTTTTGTATGTAGTCATATAAAAATCTGTATATCAGTTCATCTATAAGTATATGCTCTTCAAGTATATGCTTGTCTATAGTGTATGCTAGTCCCTTTGATGTCAAGCCTCAAGTTAAAGAAACCAGCCTGGAATGTTGAATGTAGCTATCTGGACTTGGTGAACCCTATTACATGCACACTTTTGTGCCTGGAGTTGATAAAAGAGGCAAGTGGCACCCTTAAAAAATTCTTTATTGTTAAGATTCATTTATATATACCTATGTGGCACTAGTGGTAAAGAATCCACCTGCCAAGGCAGGAGATGAAAGAGATGTAGTTTTGATCCTTGGGTTGAGAAGATACCCTGGAGTAAGAAATGGCCACCCAGTATTCTTGCCTGGAAAATTCCATGGACAGAGGAGCCTGGTGGGCTACAGTCCATGGGGCCACAAAGAAGCAGACACAACTGAGCAACTGAGCATACACACACACATATGTATATATGTGTGTATATATATACACATATATATGATTTTAAAATATATGAAAAGCTCTTACAGTAGTGTTTTGTCCAAAATAGGTACTTTTTGCCTGTAAGTCTCTCAGACAGCACCATTTCCTAAGAACCTTAGGTCTGTAGAAGACTGTATTTGACTTGATGGAAATTACAGAGGAAAATTGGACAGACAAACCATAGTTGATCACACATCTGCATCACCATTAATGGCTTGCTGGGGTGATCAGAGAGGAAGAGCCCACTGAAAACCTTCAAGGATGTTCTGTCGGTGAAGTGTGGATGGAAGACTATGAACTGATAAGAAAGGAGGGATTCAGGTTTGGAGAATGGGATACGAATCCATTGAGGACACATACCCTGAATTCTAGCAGAGGAGGAGATATTGGGTTGGCTCAAAAGTTTCATTCTGCTTTTTCTGTAAACATCTTATGGAAAAACCTGATTGAACTTTTGAAACAACCTAATAGAATAAAACATGGACAGGGTGGCAGCTGGGTAAGAAGAGGAATCATTGGCTGAGATAATTAGAACGTGCGGTTGGGCCATGTGGTCAGGTAGTATACTGAGAAGATGCCTCCAGCAGGATCAGGAATAATCTGTTCCTCAAACAGAGCAGGAAGATAGGTTTCCTACCAGAGCTATGTGCAGGAGAGTGACACACATTTCCTGGGTGAAAGGAGGAGAAGACACAAAAGGAGCGGAAAAGAACTCGCAGAAGTTTCTGCAGTAGAATGGAGCTGTCGTCTTGGGGCAGATGGTGTGTCCCTGGCTATGGGAAAGCATAGAGCTGAGACCAGAAGATGTCCCAGAAAAAGACAGCCAAGCGCATGTGTGCCGCGTGCTCCTGTTGGATGCTTCAAATGCGGAACACTGGGTTTTTATCCTGGAGCACCAGCACCCAGCCAGCAAGCCAGATCCTGAGAGCCAAGACGGACATACACATAGATGAGGAAGAAAAGGCAAGACAATGCGGGATCAAATCCAGTGAGTGGTGCTCGGAGGATGAGGCCAAAGGAAGCCTGCAGGACAAGAGACAAGAGGAAGCAGTGCATGCATGACTTCCCTTTTAAAGGAAGGGACAGGAAAATGGGCAAGAAAAGAATGTCATTCTGCTTGACCTTTCAGTTCTCTAAAACCAGTGGGTCTCAAACTTGAACATGCATGAGAATCGCCTGGAGGACTTGGATTAACAAGTTGTATTACAACTGTGTTAAAACACAGATTCCTGGGCTCCAAACCCAGAATTTCCAATTTAGTAGACTGGGAATGGGACCTGAGAATTAGCATTTCTCACCTTTTCCCAGATGACAATGATGTTGCTGGTCTGAGGACCATGCTTTGAAGACCATGGAGCTGAAACAGTGGTGAGGAAGAGTTTGGAGTTTCATTTTGCAAACTTGGTGCATCAGTGCCCTTCAGAAAAACCAGAATTAGGCTTGGTTAGGGTCAGGAACAAGAAAAGCTTACACCAGTGTGGTCCTGGGGAGGAAGATGCCAAGGATGCAAAGTCCCAAGCTGACTCAGTTAGCGGAAAGAGGAGGACAAGCCAGGCCTCTGCTCAGTCAGCCAGGGAGACCAGACAGACACAGGGTCTGCTTGTGCACTTGGAGTCAAGGGACATTTGAGAAAGGGTCTCTGAGACCAAAGATTTCTTCCATTGCCTTCTCAATAGATGTCTGAAATATTAGTGTTATGGTTCCATCTAAAGCAACAACAAGACCTCTGGGCATTACCTTCTGAACTTGCAAAGAATTCAACCAGAGTGAAGTCTATAAATCTTTGTCTAACTCCAATTCTGCCTTGCACTGGTGAACTCTGTCCTCCTCCAGCTCACGGTCTCCACTTCAGGACCCGGCACTGTTACCATCTGAGCTCCTGACACCTGAGGGCCTTTGAGGCTGAGATTCCATCTACTCCAATTTATTGCACCTCCCACACCTGAGGATCAGTGATTTACACATAATACATTCTTATAAATCAGTTCAGTCCAGTTGCTCAGTCATCTCCAACTCTTTGTGACCCCATGGACTGCAGCACGCCAGGCCTCCCTGTCCATCACCAACTCCCAGAGTTTACTCAAACTCATGTCCATTGAATTGGTGATGCCATTCAACCATCTCATCCTCTGTTGTCCACTTCTCCCGCTTTCAGTCTTTCCCAGCATCAGGGTCTTTTCCAATGAGTCTGTTCTTCGCATCAGGTGGCCAAAGTATTGGAGTTTCAGCTTCAACATCAGCCCTTCCAATGAATATTCAGGACTGATTTCCTTTGGAATGGACTTGTTGGGTCTCCTTGCTGTCCAAGGGACTCTCAAGAGTCTTCTCCAACACCACAGTTCAAAAGCATCAATTCTTCTGTGCTCAGCTTTCTTTATAATCCAACTCTCACATCCATACATGACTACTGGAAAAACCATAGCCTTGACTAGACAGACCTTTTTGGCAAAGTTCTTATAAATAGTTAACAGTTATTCAATATGAATAGGGCTTTCCTTGTGCCTCAGACAGTAAAGAATCTGCCTGCCATGCAATAGACTTGGGTTTGATACCTGGATTGGGAAGATGCCCTGGAGAAGAGAATGGTTACCCACTCCAGTATTCTTGCCTGGATAATCCCATGGACAGAGGAGCTTGGCAGGCTGCAGTCCATGGGGTCACAGAATTAGACACGACTGAGCAACTAAGCATGAGCAATATGAATAATTAATAGTTTTCAAATTAAATACACAGGGAATGCTTTCATACGATGATCTCATTTTAAACTGTTATTTATTTTTATTTTTACAGTGTTTTCTTGAAGCATAGTTGATTTACAGTGTTGTGTTGTTTTCAGCTATACAGCAAAGTGATTCAGTTATACATATATATATATATTCTTTTTCAGATTCTTTTCCATTACAGGTTATTACAAGATATTGAATATAGTTCCCTGTGCTATATAGTAGGTCCTTATTGTTTATCTATTTTATATATAGTAGTGTGTATCTGTTAACCCCAAATTCCTCATTTATCCCTACCTCCCTCCCTTCGCCTTTGGTAACCATAGGTTGTTTTCTATGTCTGTGAGTGTTTCTGTTTTGTAAATAAGTTCTGAACTCTTTCTTTTAAGCACATATACCTGCAGCACAGTTTCATGTATAGCAAGTTGAATTTGATGTTGCCATTGGCTTCTGGGCCCACTTCTGACAGTGAGAAGCTGGGGAACCTTTGTCTCCCTCAGGTTATTTGATTCCCTGTGAGTCAGCTGGAGAAACTTACCTGGTTTATCTCAGGATTGCACAAGAGGAGGCTCAAGTGAGATGGATGAGAAGTGCTTTGAAGCTTTTAGGAAAGGTACCAATACAAGGGGCCTAATTAGATGTGGCTTCTCTCTCCATTGTTCCCTCTGGTGTACATGCTTGGTTGGTGAACTCTGATCTAGTCACTGGATGACAAATGCAAATGCACAAGACAAAGACACTCCTACCCTGTCCTTGAGAAAGGAGATCAACTCACTTTGAAGCTCTTCAGGGAAAAAGTCTGTATGCGAATTCAGAGCAGGTTGCAGATCCCTTGATACCTGATGATAAATGTAATAGACCCTTATCAAAGGGGGAGCAGAGGTCATGCAACATTGAGTCGTCATCCAACAGTAGCACTTGCTGCGAGGATCCTTTTGGAACGAAGCAAATCATCATTAACTCTCAAGAAGTTTAACATGCCACTCTAGCGAAACTACATCTCTCTTGTGTTACAGCGGTGCAGCTGATTTTTCAGACCAAAGTATAGGACCTTATATTCAGTTCAGTTCAGTTCAGTCACTCAGTCATGGCTGACTCTTTGCAACCCTGTGGACTGCCGTATGCCAGGCTTTCCTGTCCATCCATCCCCAACTCCTTGAGTTTACTCAAACTCATGTCTATTGAATTGGTGATGCCATCCAACCATCTCATCCTCTGTCATCCCCTTCTCCTCCTACCTTCAATCTTTCCCAGCATCAGGGTCTTTTCCAATGAGTCAGTTCTTCCCATCAGGTGGCCAAAGTATTGGAGTTTCAGCTTCAGCATCAGTCCTTCCAATGAATGTTCAGGACTGATTTTCTTTAGGATGGGCTGGTTGGATCTCCTTGCTTAATTTTATTCAGTTTTGCCCTTTGGAAAATATAAACAAATATGGGCTCAGTGCAAGGATAGCTAAATTTCATGGTGACAGTTTGGGGACCAGAGCTGGCTGAAGCAAAAGCCCTGAGGAATGTCTCTGGAATTCTTTCTCCAGGTGGGGATCTTGCAGATGCTTTTGCATGGATGCTCTTAGATGTTCAAAGTGTCCAACACTTTGTAGCAACCCAGATCCATCACCAACAGTATAATCCTATTTCCCAGCCCAGAATCCCTACTAAGGTAGAAAATGAGGTTAGGGTTTCCATTCAGGTCCTATGGTCACTCCTTCCTTTACGCTCAATGCCCACAAACCATGCCTTTCATCATCTGAATTGACATCAAACTCAGCCTGTTTCCAGTCTTTCGGCACTTCGTCCCTCCTTGCACATCCTCAGAAATTAGAGCTGTGGCCGATCCATCTTCTTTATGAGTCCTTTCATTTCCCCGGGAGGCAGCCCACCTTGGCTGGGAGGCTTGAGGTACTTGGCCCAGTTCATCACTTTTCAGATATGCTCTTCACTCATCTCTGATCGCCTGGCCTTACGCTTGTTTGTTCTGCCCTTTGCAGTCTGAGGCTTGTTCTCTTTGATGGAGAAAGCTGAAGCAAATGGGGAAGGATTAAGAGTCTATTTGCTCAATGTCACTCTGGCACATCATTTTTAGTTTCAGACAGCTTAGGGAAACAATTCTGCAGCATCGCTCCCTGATACTTGTTTTCTGCAGGGAAACCAGAATTATGTCAGACTCTCAGAAAACCTGTGACGTTGATGAAGGTTATCTGTAGCCATCCTCCATCTTCTGTATTAGCTCCCACTTCCCCCCAGCTGGGGCCACTCCATCTGGTGCCTAGCCTCTTTGGGTTTTCTGTCCTGCCTTTGGGGATCCTGCCTGGCACACACTCAAACTAAAATAACAGAGGGGTCTTCAGTAACAGAGCTAGAGGTGATGTAGAAAACAGACATTCTCTTTAGCATTATAATGTCCAGGAAATAAGTTGGCACGGGGCTAACCTTGGCAGAATGGAAGATCTGGTTGCTAACCTGTATCTTTCCCTGAAGTTAGATCATGATGCAGGTCTGTCACCTCTCCCCTCCCTTCTTCATCTCTTCCCACTGCTGGACGCCACTTGGTAGTGATAATGGATGAAACTGAATGATTGACAGTTGACACTGGCAACCTAGCCCAAGAGGACATGGGGCTCCAGAGTCGACTGGGGATGGATGAGGACTATGGGAGGAACAAAAGAATTCACAGTGACTCAGAGGCTGAGGGAAACGAGGTACAAGAGAACCAAGGAGGATTCCAGGAACAGATGTTTCTCTGCTCCCAACAAGGGGGTGGCCATTTGGGGAATCTGAGAGTCTAGAGAAAAGACTGAATTGATTGAACAGTCTGACAGTTCAATTGAACAGAAGGGATACTCCACTCCCTAAATTCCACTGTTTGGGGAAGGCTGTGGAAATGAAATGAGTAATGAAGGACTGCTCATACATACATTCTTCTAGGATCCTGAGTATGCTTGGCTGGCTCAGAATAGGGTTCCTTGCTGATGGATGCCTCATCCTCACTCCCATGGCCCCACATTGCTCCTGAGATAAGTGGCATAGAGCTAGCAACACACCTGGGTTGCATTCTTGCCCTGGAAGGCTGTCAACTCATTTTTACTAAGGTGCCAACTGACTAGTAAGCTGCTGTGAGAACTAATTGCATTTTGTAATATTAAGTTCACAAGCATGAACCCTGTGCTGTACACCCTGTACTGTGGTTGGTACTGGGGCTCTAGCATTGAATAAGGCAGTACCTGTCTTCATGGGTCTCATGTTTAGTTGGGAGTCAGATATTGAGCACTTGATCACAGGAATGATGAGAGTTCAGTTCAGTTCAGTTCAGTCCCTCAGTCATGTCTGACTCTTTGCGACCCCATGAACTGCAGCACACCAGGCCTCCCTGTTCATCACCAACACCCAGAATTTACTCAAACTCATGTCCATGGAGTCGGTGATGCCATCCAACCATCTCATCCTCTGTGGTCCCCTTCTCCTCCTGCCCCCAATCCCTCCCAGCATCAGTGTCCTTTCCAATGAGTCAACTCTTCACATGAGGTGGCCAAAGTATTGGAGTTTCAGCTTCAGCATCAGTCCTTCCAATGAACATCTAGGACTGATCTCCTTTAGGATGGACTGGTTGGATCTCCTTGCACTGGAAGTGAGAAATAAATTTAAGGGACCAGATCTGATGATGAGAGTAAGAGGTACTATAGAAGAGAAGCCCTGGGCACTTAGCCTTTTCAGGGGGACTTCCCCTAACCCTGAGGAGCCAGGAAGACTTCCTTCATGAAGTGATCTTTCATTTGAGTTCTGAAAATGGGTAGGACTGGATAAGGCAGAGAGGCAAGGACATAAGATGTTCTAGAAAGAAATGAGTGTGTATATGATTACTCTGAGGTAGGGAGAAGCAGGCTTCCCAGATGGCTCAGTAGTAATATATCTGCCTGCAATGCAGGAGACCTGGGTTCAATCCCTGGGTTGGGGAGATCCCCTGGAAAATGGAAAGGCTACCCACTCCAGTATTCTGGCCTGGAGAATTCCATGGACAGAGGTGCCTGGCAGGCTACAGTTCATGGGGTTGCAAAAGAGTTGGACACAACTTAGCGACTATACAACAAAGGGGGAAACAGAAGTTTCCATGAGTGAAGTGCAGTGACTCCATAGGGAGGCAGGCAGGAACCAGGTCACATAGGACTTTGCAGACCATTTCAACGCTTGAGGATTTTATTCTAAGAGCAATGAGAAGCCAATTAAAGGCTTTAAGTGGAGGAGTGAAATAATTAGATTTGCATTTTAAAATGCAAATAAATAGAGTAGGGGAAATAGACCGAAAAGGGTCAAGAGAACATGTGGTAAGGCCAGCTGGGCATCTATTATTAAACAGTATAGATAAGGAATGGAGGCATATTGAACAAAGGTGGTGGCAGTGGTGACGAAGAGAAGTAAATCTATTTGAAAGCCATTTAGAAGGTTAAATATCCAGACGTGGGGGTTAATTGGATAAGGTATAAGTGAGCTATCTAAAATGGCATGGAAAAATACCCTTTGCTGATGTAGTGATGGAGGGAGACAAGTATGGGAAGAAATCAGGGCCAGGTTTTGGATGTGTTGCATTGGGGAGATGTTGGGATAAAACGATGCATCTCATGTGACAGTCTGAAACTGCCATCAGGATCCAGGGGCAAATGCCACCCAGAAGTAAGCCTCCAACTATAGATCATTTATACAGTGATCCTGGCTGACCTGGGATTACTGAGGTGTGTGTCTGAAGACAAAAAAGGGAACAACTGAGGAAATTTACAAAATGACTTCATTAAACTGCATCAATGCAAAGCTGCAGCATACTGCTTAAAAATCCATTTTGCTGTGTCTTTTTTTTTTTTTTTGAGGTAAAATTCACATAATAGCCACCATTTTAACTATTTAAAAATGTACAGTACTGTGGTTTCCGGTATAATCACAATGTTGTGATTGTGATTCAGCCATCCCCACTATCTAATTCTAGAACATTCATAATGTTCCCCTAAAAAACCCTGTACCCTATTGATACTCACTTCCTATTTCCTCTTACCCATGTTTATTGCAGGCTTCATCATTTCTTGTTGAAAACTAGACATCTTGAATGCCAACTCTAGAAATCAGATTCTCCTCCTTTCTCAGGGTTTCTTGTTGATACTTGTGGTTACTGTTTGTTTTTTGTTTTGTGACTTTTTCTGAACCAATTTAAAAAAATCTATTCTTTGTCATGTGTGGCCACTGAAGTCTGTTTGTTTCACTTAATTGTCAGCTAGCTTTCCAAGTGGCACTAGTGGTAAAGAACCCACCTGCCGATGCAGGAGATGTAAGAGATTTGGGTTTGATCCCTGGTTTGGGAAGATCCCCTGGAGAAGGAAATGGCAGCCCACTCCAGTGTTCTGCCCTAGAGAATCCCATGGACAAGAGGAACCCAGTAGGCTACAGTCTATAGGGTCACGAAGAGTCAGACACAACTGAAGCGACTTAGCACAGTGATTCAACAGATTTCCTAGAATGCCCAGAACTAAACACACAAAACAATCCAGGTCTGTGCAGATGTGTGTGCATGTGTGTACTGGGCTGTGCCTCGCACTCTACGCTGGGCAGGTTACAGCTCTGCCTTAGCCTTCACTTCCTGCTTCTGCAGAACATGATGGTCAACCAGAGGCAAATGCATAAAGCCTTCTCTGACCTTTTCAAAGCATATGCCCTGCCCTGGGCATGTGTGTGGCCTTCTAGATTCCTAGGAATTTGGGTTTTCAAAGCCCTTATTCCTAAAGAATCTCACTCTCCATCCTTTCTTCCCAAGCTCTTGGGTATGTATACTGTGTGCCAACTGTTATCCCTTCCTCTGGAGGCAGTGGCTAATACATTTGCCTTTAAGTATTTCTGACAAATGTCCCTTCAGGCAGCTGCCTCTCTACTCTGTGAGAGTACCAGTCTAAGTAAAATATGAACAAGAGGGAGTCACCATTCAGGTCAGACTAAACAACCATAATTATTTGAGCACCAGATCTGCTCTATATCCACCAGCACCAACCAGCAGTGTAGGCTCCATCTTTGAGACCGCAGGCAATCCAGGGAGGTGGGGATGGAGCCAGAATAAGCTACAACGCCACAAAGATTTCTTACCAATGTTCAGCCACCTTTTTCTTGTTTAAACATTCATCTGGCTGCTATAAACCTTTGACTCATCTCTAGAGTCCCAATAAAATTGATTTGACATTATTCACTGTTTTTATAAAGGGATGGTCTCTTGGAGTTTCCTACGACACCATTTCATGGGCATCTTAACAGTCTTTGCCTAAAAGAATGACAGGCTTCGAGTGCTGGCAGAGTTTGTGATGGTTGATGAGAAACACAAGAGGCAGAGAAGCTAAACATTGTCATTAGCTTGCTTAGGACTGGCAGTGTCCATGGAGCGTGACCAGGGCACAGGGGACGAGCAGATTTATTGAATACATATATAATGGATGGGGTGACAAAGATAAGCACAGGAAGATCCAACTTTGGTCGAATGTTTCCCCTTACTTCTCCCTCGTATCATCTGCCTTCAGTTCAGTTCAGTTCAGTCGCTCAGTCATGTCCAACTCTTTATGACCCCGTGAACTGCAGCATGCCAGGCCTCCCTGTACATCACCAACTCCCAGAGTTTACTCAAACTATGTCCATCAAGTCAGTGATGCCATCCAACCATCTCATCCTCTGTCGTCCCCTTCTCCTCCTGCCCTCAATCTTTCCCAGCATCAGGGTCTTTCCCAATAAGTCAGCTCTTGACATCAGGTGGCCAAAGTATTGGAGTTTCAGCTTCAACATCAGTCCTTCCAATGAACATCCAGGACTGATCTCCTTTAGGATGGACTGGTTGGATCTCCTTGCAGTCCAAGGGACTCTCAAGAGTCTTCTCCAACACCACAGCTCAAAAGCATCAATTCTTCGGTGCTCAGCTTTCTTTATAGTCCAACTCTCACATCCATACATGACCAGTGGAAAAACCATAGCCTTGACTAGATGGACCTTTGTTGACAAAGTAATGTCTCTGCCTTTTAATAAATGGTGATTGTTAAATATTATGTAGCTTAGTCCAGGTAAGCACTGTTCAGGAGACCAAAGAAAGAGGAAACTACATCTGGGCTCAGAGGACATGTTTAATTCTGCTGATGAGATATCATTCATTTGCCTTGAACAGTTCTGGAACTGATCTGGGGGGTTGTGGGGCAGTGGACAAAGGTTGCTATGATGTAATTAGCATCTGTAGGGACTTCTTTGGGATTTGAAAGGACTCAACCTGTGCACTCCAGTTTGGGAGCCACCAGCTCATGTTGCTTTTTAAATTTAAATTTTGATTAGGTAAAATGAGATAAAATTTAAAATTCAGTTTCTTAGTCCCCCTAGCCACGTTTCAGATGTTTAAGTGCTACTTGTGGTTAGTGGTTACTGTATCAATGTATAGCATGGCTATCATTGCAGGAAGTCCTATTGGATAGGGCTGGGCTGGGGTGTGGAAAATGTACTCAGAACGTAATTTCCTCCTTTTGAGAAACTTAAAATTCCTTGAACAAAATCATATACTGCTGCCATGAGCAATATAAGGCTAACATTCAGTTTATGCGCTATCAGGTCAAGATTTATATCTTTATGTCTTTGTCACATGATCTCCTTAAAGGTCTTCTCCTTACAATTTGCCTGAGAGATGGAGGTGTCACCTGGGGACAACTCCTTTTGAGGGTAAAGGTCGGGCACAAAACTGGCTCAATAACAGTGACTCACTATCAAAGAGCAGAGGTGATTCTGGGTTTTCCAAAAGTCTGTCTCTCAGATTTGTCCTCCTAAGTCTCACAAATTCACAACTAAGCTTAGAGAGAAAGGCTCATGTAGGTAAAATGGAGATAATCTTCCCACTCACATCTCTGGGAAACATGGCTGTGATAAGGACTAACATCTTGACATTACCGAGTCTTCCAATCACTCTATCTCTGTCTCTCCATTTTGTTGTTCAGTCACTCAGTCATGTCCCACTCTTTGTAACTCCATAGACTGTAGCCCACCAGGCTTCTCTGTCCATGGGGTTCTCCAGACAAGAATACTGGAGTGGGTTGTCATTTCCTTCTCCAGGATCTGTCCATTTATTTAGCAGTATTTTGTAGTTTTTAGTGTAAAGGTCATGTGCATCCTTTTTTAAGCTTATTCCTAAGTATTTTATGCTTTTTGATGATATAAATAGTAGTTTTTAGTGATTTAATTCTCCATGTTGTTTGTTGCTACTATAGAGAAATGCAATTGAATTTTCATATTGATCTTGTCTTCTGCAACCTTGCTAAATTAACTTTTACTATTTTCCATAGGTTTGATGTCTTTGGATACTCTGTCTACCCAATCATATATGTTGACTGAAACATGACTCCTGGTTGTGTCTTGTCTACTGAAATGGGGAGTTACTGTTTCTATCAGGTCATTCTTGGAAATGGAGACACTCTACCCTGTTTGCACCTAGTTCTTTTTTATTTATCACGTCTTAAAAATATTTTTCATATCAGTTGATATAACTTCCTTTCATTCCTTTTTGTAAAGTTACATGTTTCTCCCTTGGGTTGATGTATCCTAATTTATTTACACAGTTTTTTGAATGGACTTGGATTGTTTTGTCTTTTACTCTCACAGAGTAGGCTGCAATGAGCCTGTTTGATAACCACTCTTTCATATGTGTATAAGATGAACTTTAGATGAATTCCTGAAAGTGGGATTATTAGGACAAAGCATATATGCATTATGTAATTTTGGCAGATTTTGCCTCATTTTCTTCCATAGGTTTATACCACTTTGCCCTCCCTCAGCCATATGGGAGTAACTTTTCCCAAAGCTTTGCCAACAAGGGGTTGTCAAATATTTAGGTGTTTTTCACAGTGATAGGTGAGAAATGGTGTCTTGGCATCAACTACTCCAGAGTCACATGGAAACCGAGTGCGCAGTTGCAGATGAGTGGGTGTCCTTTCGTGGGTTCCCAGTACTGCCTGAGCTGAGGGTGGATATTGTGCCTGACTTTGAGTCACCAAGAGAGGGAAAAAACATCTACCCCAAACTGACCCGTTCCCGCACTCAAATTTATATTTGTGTGTGACTTAAAATAGAACCAGCTGAAAATCTCCTTTGGACCCAAAAGAGTGAGGGAACATTCCTGTTATTGCCTAAAGGAGAAGGGATTGAGAGGTAAACCAAGGGTTAGGACCTACATCAACCATAAGCATAGTGAATCATCTCTGAAAAACTAGGAACTCATGACCCTTCAATCAGCGCCTCCGCTTGCTGGGCGTGGCCGTCTCCTCAGCACCGGAAGCTGTACTGCAGGACTTGAGGGGCGGTGGGAGACATGTTTTCCACACCTTCCTTTCAACTTGCCATTGTTTAGCGGATCTGCTGAGATTGCGAGGCCAGAAACCCTGAGGGAATTTCCTCAAATCTTTGTTTCCAGTGCCCCTCAGCCAGACCTCTCCCAGAAAGCACTGTTGGGTGTTTTGTAAGCAGCTTCCCCTGAAAAATCTCCCTCAGGTTTCTACCTGAGGCACTGGCCGCTCCCGCTGACCAGAGGACCTGGGGCTCCTGGGCTCCCCCAGCGGCTGCTTCTCACACGTGGTCCGTAGAGTTGTCCTGAGAGAGGCACGATGTCTGAGCTTCTCCACGCGAAGGCACAGGGTTAGCCTCGGTGACATTTTGAAACCCTTTTCAGGAGGCCATCAAGGTGTCAGTTATTTCTCTGAACCTGCTGGCCGTTGTTTCCCCACTCAGAGGTTACCCCTGAGGTTACTGCTGCCTCCGCGTCCTGCGTTCATTCCTGCTTCCTTGTCATTGCTGGTGCTGCTCCCTGCCCCTAGATTATTGCTCTTTTTTGATTGCTTAATTTCTATGCCTTTTTCAAGTTCAAGGTCAGTTTGCATCCCCTGAACAAAACTTCCCCTGAAAGTGAAAGTTGCTCAGTCGTGTCTGACTCTTTCCGATTCTGTATAGTCCATGGAGTTCTCCAGGCCAGAATACTGGAGTGGGTAGCTTTTCCCTTCTCCAGGTGATCTTCCCAACCCAGGGATCAAACCCAGGTTTGATCAAACCACACTGCAGGCAGATTCTTTGCCAGCTGAGCCACAATGGAAGCCCAAGAATACTGGAGTGGGTAGCCTATCCCTTCTCCAGCAGATCTTCCAGACCCAAGAACCAAACTAGGGTCTCCTGCATTGCAGGCAGATTCTTTACCAACTGAGCTATCAGGGAAGCCATCTCCTGAACAAAAGCTTCCCCTGAACTCTAGCCTCAAATCACCTCTCCCTCTTTCAAATTCTAGCACTTTTGTTGAGACCTTACTTGTCACTTGTCTCCTACTGCCTTGTGACCTTATCTTTTTGCTGTGTCAAACCGTTTAGCTTTTCTACTGACTTTCAAGTGCCTGCAGCATGAAACCACGAGCAAAGATCTCTTTATTTTCACCCCTGTGTCTAGAATTTACTATGTACATAGCAAGTGTCCAGGAAACACCTGCGGGATGAATGAGCAACTAACTCTAGCTCTTTTCAAGATATGGCAGCCATGTTACTATAGAAGATCACTGTCACGTGTTTTGACTCCAGGCAAGTCTTTTATGCTTCGTTTTCTCATCGTGCTGCTTCAGAACATCCCTGATTCATTCATATTCAAGCAGCATTTGGAGCCCATTTGTTCTTTTTTTTACTCACCATCTCCTTTTTGGCGATGGCAGCTTTAGGACAGCACCATTTTTCCTGCACTCAGCCCCTACCGTCCACAGACCAGAGTGGCCCACTTTCCTTGCTTCTCTCAGATACCCAGGTTCCAGGATCAGTTCTTTGCTTGAGGAGTTTCTGAATGGCGTGGAGTCAAGAAAAGTGAAATGGGACAGGGTATCCACTTTAGACTTTGGCTTCCCCATCTTGTGGTTCACAAAGACTCTGCATATTAGTAACTTCATGCGGCCCCATAACCACACTGTGACGTACACCTAGAAACATTTTGCGTGGGAGGAAGTGGGGAGATCTCTAGGCTGGATAGTGGATTCCTTCCTTTGCTGTGAGGAATGTCACAACAGGCCTCTGTGTGCCAGGAGAAGAATTAAATTTAAATGTAATAGGATGGCTGACAGCCTAATAATCATGTTCCTCATTTATTCTTAAGGAAAACCAGAGAATGTTCTATAATAAAACCTATCCAGGGGAAAATAACTTTTATCACTCATGCCTTCTTGAGGTCCCGAATAACCTAACCTAAGGCATAAGCACCTGGACTTGGAGGGGGCTGTGATGCTGCTAGGAAGGTGGGTGGGAAATAAAGGCTGCATAGAAAATAAATGCTAATTTAGAAACATATAGAGGAAAGTATAAATTTAAGAAGTTTTCCTGTAACATGATAGTTTAATGTTTTTCTTTCCTGCCTTTCTCTTTGCATATAAATAGTATATTAATATTACACATAAATTTATAATTGTATTTTTACAGCCTGCTCTTTTTTTTTCTTGATTCATTATGAATATTATTCCACACTGTTAAAAAATTCTTTCAAAATACCACATATATTGGCTGAAACAGTATTCCAGAATGAAGCATATCATAATTTATTTAACAATTTTCCAGTTGTCTGATATTTATGTTGTTGCTGATGTTTCTCTATTATAGATAAAACTGCAATTATCCTTATGCTTAAATCTTTGCTGTATTTCTAATCATTTTCTTTGAATAGATCTCTAGAAGTGAAAAATCTAGGTCAAAGCTCAACAACATTTGAAGGCTCTTGGTACATACATAGTCAAAACCTCTTGAAAGAACTGTCTACATTTGATGTATCCATCCTTGCGTTCTTTTCCTCGTGGCCCACTGAAATCTGGCTTTTGCCCCATCAGCCTTTCTGAAATGGCTCTCATGTAGTTCACCAGTGACTTCTTACTTGATATGCATGTTTTCCAGTCTCACCTTTCTTTTGATTTTTCTATAGCATTTTTACTGGCAGCCACTCTCTCCTCCTCAAACTGTGCCTTCTGCATCTTTGTCTTTTTGGCTTCTCCATCATATCTTTCTAGGCTCAGGAGTGATTTTTTGCTATAACAGAAAACCCTACTAACAGAATCTGAAATAAATAAGCACACAAAAAAGATGAAGTGCAACTGCTGAAACTGGCTTAGTGGCTCAAAGATGCTAGGACTGACATCCCTGAGATTCTCTTGGCCTTCTTCCCATGCTTGTTGCCTCAAGATCACAGTGCAATTGCTGTAGCACCAGGCATCACATCTATATTCAGGACAGGAAGAATGTGGCAACCTTTGTCTCTTTGCAACCTTTTAATTCAGGAAGGGAATTCTTTTTTAGCAGACTACTTGCTATGTTTCATTAGCCAGAACTGGGTCACATGTTGGTCCTTAAATCAATCATGATGCATCCTCTGGAGGTCTGGGAAAAGATTAAGCTCCTGAGATCAATAGATGTCAACCTTCTATCTGAACAAATCAGTGTTGTTTTAGTAGGAAAAATGGGGACAGAAAGGCAGAGAATGACTTTGCATGGTCAATAGAGAGAGTTGCTGCATTGGTGATTTAAGAGTTTCTCCTCGACCCTCTGTCCATTTGACTTGCTTTCTGGGAACCTGAAACTCAAATACAGATTCTTTCCTACCCACACTGTGATGACAAGTTCAAATCCTTTCTCTCCAATCCAGAGTCCAGCTACTCCCCTGGTTTTTCTCCGAAGATTCCTTAGGCCGTAGTGTTCCCTGCAGGTGCATTCAGAACCTGCCGTTAGAAACTCATGTTGCCCTCTGACTTCTCCCAAACTTGCCCCAACATTAAATAGTCCAAGAGCTTTCAAATATGTTTTAATGTCTGAGCTTTAAATGAACTTCACATGCTTGCCTTGCAGTCCTCCTCTGCCTGCCCAGAGTGCGTGGGAGTAGGGACTAAGCTCCTCTGAGAATCTTCAGGACACTGACGAATCATTTATCTTAGTGTCTTAGCTTGGGATCCCCAAAGCAGATTCTAAGAAAAAAACTTATTTCACTACTTTATTAGGAGGGGCTTCCCAGGTCGCGCTAGTGGTAAAATATCCACCTGCCAGTACAGGAGACTCAAGAGACTGGAGTTTGATCCGTGAGTGGAGAAGATCCCTTGAAGAAGGAAGTGGCAGCCCGCTTCAGTATTCTTGCCTGGAAAATTCCATGGACAGGGGAGCCTGGCGAGCTACTGTCCATGGGGCTACATCGAGTTGGACATGACTAAGCAAGTGAGCACACTTTATTAGGAAATGCAGTCCTGCCTAGGAAGCTGAAGTTGGGAAAAAGAGAGCAGGGCAGAGAGGGAAGGAGAGAAAATAAACAGGCATCTTCAGGACCCAGCTGCCACTCGTGTTCAAGTGCAACTGATGGCCTAATCTTGTCTCTTTTGAGAGGCCACATGACCTGTTGCATCTCGAATGATCTGTCTTGGGGAGAAAGTGAAGGGAATTTATCTGCTGCTTCCCAGAACCCACTGGAGAAAATTTCACCCGAGCACCTTAACTCCCCTGTCTGCTATACGCGAGGGCACCCAGTGGGTCTTGTGGCATCTCACACATCAGAGGAAACAGGTGAGCCTCAGGGCAGGAGGTGAGTGAGGAGCTCTCGGAGTCCCCGAGCACAGACAGCCCCTGTTGTGGCCAGCCCAGATAAGATGAGACCACAAGGACCTGAGGTGGTGGCCAAGGAGAGTGTGATGCAGTGGATGAGCACTCACATTTTAGAGATGAGAAAGCTATAACCCAGCAAAGGGAGAAGCCTTGCCCGATGTATACGGCCAGTGAGCCGCAGAAGCTGCATGCCACACTCTCAAGCCTGTGCTCTTTCACCATGCCCTGGGTCACTGAATGATCTGGGGGGCTCCTCTTCCTCTTGACAACTCAAGAAAGCGTAATCAAATCTCTGATCCTTCCGAATTGAATTTCCCAAGTGACTCTGGCACCAGCTCCATCCATCGCAGACCGTGTGCACATTGTAATTGGAACTTTTCTTTTTTTTTTGGTCAGCCAGTTGTCTTTATAGTTAAGAGAAAAGCTAAGTGGAAGTCTATTATGATCAGCCACATCTGTCAATATCAGGCAGGAGTTTTGCTCATCTTAGCCAAAATTGAATAGCAGCTGTCTTTATTTAATAAAATCCTGAGAAAAATTGTAAACCAAGACTGGTGTACTAAAACTTAGAAGAGTGCTTTATAGCTTCATATGTTTTTTAATATTGCAAAGTGCCTCCTGTCCCTTTCTGTAATCTACAGGTTACAAATCAGGCATAACTATAATACGATCATAAATAGATTTTCTTCCAGAAGACGAAAACAAACTGAGGAGCGGGCATTAATCATTCATAAATCCACACTGTGCTTTTTTCAACACCGTCAAGCAGTTCTCCAACTCTCAGTGGACGCTGACTGAGTGTCCTGCCTGCAACTCAATGTCCACGCTATATACCTGGAGATAGCCTCAAATCCCACATGTTAAGGGCTCGATCCCACAAAACTGCACCCCCTTCAGATGCCAGTCACAAGTCTAGGTTGTTGCCTGTGCTTATGACAGAACAGCTATAGATCAGAAGTCCCCATGACTCCCTCATCAGGTTTGATTTCTTTGCTAGAGCTAGAGTGGCTCACAGAATTTAGAGAAACATTCACTTACATTTACTAGTTTATTAAGGGCTTCCCTT
The DNA here is from genome assembly GCF_023699985.2 of Odocoileus virginianus. Classification (NCBI taxonomy): domain Eukaryota; kingdom Metazoa; phylum Chordata; class Mammalia; order Artiodactyla; family Cervidae; genus Odocoileus; species Odocoileus virginianus. The sequence continues at coordinate 9,953,961 of NC_069695.1, read as the reverse complement.
GGAGAACGAAATGGCAACCCACTCCAGTATTCTTGCCTGGAGAATCCCATGGACAGAGGAGCCTGGTAGGCCACAGTCCATGGAGTCACAAAGAGTCAGACATGACTGAGCAACTGAACAACAGCTAGTTTATTAGAAAGGAATCAGGGGAACAGCCAGATGAAGAGGTATCCAGGGTGCGGCCGGGAGGCTCCTGAGCTCAGGAATTTCTGTCCCATAGAACTGGGGTGTGCCACCCTCCTAGCATGTGGGAGTGGTCTGATCTCATCATTCAGCAGTTTTTTTTTTAGTTGGGAGATAATTGTTTTACAATGTTCTGTTGGGTTCTATGAGTTTTTATAGAGCTTAATTTATAGCCATTCCCCCTGTCCGTACCCAGAGGCTGTGGCTGCGCCTAAAAGTTCTAGTCCTCTAATCACTTGGTCTTTCTGGTGACCGTCCCCATCCTGAGTTTATGCAGTGGCCTCACCCTAAGTCCCCTCATTAGTGTAAACAGGTGTGATGAAAGGGGCTCCTCATGAAGGACAGAAGATACTCCTGGCACTCAGGAAATTCCTAGGAGTTGAGGAGCTTCTTGCCAGGAACGAGGGACAAAGATCAACCATTTCTTATTATCCCACAATAAATGAGTCATATTTTTAGTTTATAGAGAAAGACGGTCGTTTACTACCTCTTTTGAAATGCTGGGCCTTCCTGAGAACTGTTACTCTGTTGTCTAAGTCTTTTCAGGCTGCTGTAACAGTCCCCGAGACTGGGTGGCTTACGGACAGCAGAAATGTTTACCTCACATCCTGGAGGTCAGGAAGTCCAAGATCAAGGCGCTGGCAGAGTCAGTGTCTGGTGGGAGATGCTTACTGATTTAGAGATGGCTGTCTTCTCACCGTGTCTGGATAGGTGAGGACACGGAATAAATGAAGGGGCTCTCTGGGGATTCTTGTATAAGGGCACGAGTCCCACTCCTGAGAGCACCACCCCCATGACCTAAGCACCTCCCAAAGCCCCCCACCTCCCAATACTATCACTTTGGGAGATTAGGCTTCAGTTTACAAATTTGGGGTTGGGGGCAGTACACAAACATTCAGTCTATAGCATCTGTGAAATGATTTCTTGAGGTTGAATGCCTCCTAGGAAATTATGCTTAAATGATTCACTCACTCTTCAAGAATTCAAGCACAATCCTAATAACTGATAGGCAACAAGTAACTGACACATCAGAGCTTCTGTGAAAACAAAGGCACTAGTTTACAATGTGTGCAAGCGCACATTCCTAACACATTCACTAATCTTTGCTTTCCCTCCTGGCGAACGTATATCCTGGCCATGAGATACCCTTTATGTGGACTCAGTTTGGGTACTTCCTGAGAGATTTAGATTGTTATATTCTTGACTTAGTTGAATAGAATGTATATTCTGGTCTTTGATAGTTGACTGATTGCCCTGGAGAAATAACTGGAACTCATTATGTTTTCACTGGAGACTTGTGTGTGTGTGTGTGTGTGTGCTATTTATATTAAAAATATTAAAAACACATTTGTGTGTAATCTACTCAGCTGCAATTTTCTTTCTCCGTGAAAATTATTCACATAAGCTGGGCTGCTCATTGTATCTGTCACTAGAAAAATTCCTGATGCCTAGGACAGAGGCTGGCTTAGACTAGTGCTGGGATCATAGAAACTACAGTCTCTTCTTGCCTATACATTTTATAATGGTATCCATAGAGCCAGAGACAATTTCTGGTGAAGCAAAAATGATTCCAGCACTTAAGAAAAAACTTCCTAAATGTCCCTTGAGATTTTTTCATTCAACTACAAAACCACTGGGGTATATTTGCAATTGTAGTCATGTGTATCTCATTCTGACATTGGGAGACTGGGATTCATGGGCTAGAGATCCAATTCCACATTTACTTACAGAGGTGGTGTGTGACTCCCCCCCCCCCCATATTTGTAAAGTCCACATTCAGGTTCAGAAAAACTGGGGTGATGATAATACCAATCTGGAGGTGGGGAGAGGAAGAAGGGCAGGAAGAGAACAAAGAGATGGAGCTTTAAAAGTTAGACAAACTCAGAGTCTTTGTCCTGTGTGTTATAACTATCAGAGTTTAAATATAGAACCCTAGTCTAAACATGTCATAAGCACTCAATAATTGATTGAGGCAAATGTTACATCAGTTGTCTTATAAATTCCTGGGTGCTAGGACCTTACTAGCTTGGCATAATATCTGTTAGAAATCTAGCACAATAGAGTATGCCTGATGAAGACTTCAGGGATCAAAGGTTGAAGTTCATGGACCATTCTAGGGCTGGCAAGCTCAATCAGGTACCAACGAGGCACAGGTGATGAGTTTTCTGTCCTTATGGGTGTGAGCTACTCATCAAACCATGGGTCACTTTGATAAGCATGAGTCACTGTTGATAACGATAAAACTCTAGTTAAGAAGCAAGATTAGGAGATAAATGCCAGTATATTATAATACTAGTGGATTGTTTGAGAAAAACAGGAAGTTTTCACAGGTTAGGAGATGAATAAAAATGACTTGGAGAAATGAAATGAGGTGAAGCAAAAGAGTCAACTCTCAGTGAGTTCAAATTTCTACACAGAGCAGAGGTGGAGGAAGGAAAGTAGTGAATCTCAAACTTTTTTTGATTATGACCCATAATTAAGAAAACCATTTAATGCTATGAGTGTGTATGCTCACATTCATATCATCATCCTCATACAACATATATATCTGAAATTAAAATAGCATCAAGTGATGGTCTTATCACAGTGAACTCTGAAGTTTTCTATTCTATTTCATGGTTTCAAAAATGCTGGCAAGATCTGCTGAATTGATTTCACAGCTCATAATTATTGGGGTTATGGCCTATAGTTTGAAAAGCACATGACTGGGTGAAGTAAGGACAGAGCAGGGAACGCAGTCAGAATTTCAGTGAGGTCGTATCGCAGGCTGAAAGAAGAGAATGCCGGGACGGTCCAAGCCAGTGAAGAAACTTTTGGGAAGTTAGCAGGCTGAGAGTTCAGCCCTGCCTGTGGGAATCAGGCCAGCATCAAGTTTTGCCCAAATCATCTGATACTTCATACCTGGACTGACTTGCCTTGAAGGCACTGCAGGATTTCTGTGAAACCACTGAGATAGGGCGCATGTAGGGGATATTGGTGGCCAGTATCACTGAGTGATGCTCAGTTCAGTTCAGTCACTCAGTCACTTCTGACTCCTTGTGACCCCGTGGACTGCAGCACGCCAGCCTTCCCTGTCCATCACCAATGCCTGGAGCTTGCTCAAACTCATATCCATTGAGTCCGTGATGCCATCCAAACATCTCGTTCTCTGTCATCCCCTTCTCCTCCTGCCTTCAATCTTTCTCAGCATCAGGGTCTTTTCAGATGAGTCAGCTCTTTGCATCAGGTGGCCACAATATTGGAGTTTCAGCTTCAACATCAGTCCTTCCAATGAACATCCAGGACTGGTCTCCTTTAGGATGGACTGGTTGGATCTCCTTGCAGTCCAAGGGACTCTCAAGAGTCTTTTCCAACACCACAGTTTAAAAGCATCAATTCTTCGGTGCTCAGCTTTCTTTATAGTCCAACTTTCACATCCATATATGACCACTGGAAAAACCATAACCTTAACGAGACGGACCTTTGTTGACAAAGTAATGTCTCTGCTTTTTAATATGCTATCTAGGTTGGTCATAACTTTCCTGCCAAGGAGTAAGCGTCTCTTAATTTCATGGCTGCAGTCACATCTGCAGTGATTTTGGAACCCCCCAAAATAAAGTCTGTCACTGTTTCCATTGTTTCCCCATCTATTTGCCATGAAGTGATGGGACCAGATGCCATGATCATCATTTTTTGAATGTTGAGTTTTAAGCCAACTTTTTCTCTCTCCTCTTTCACTTTCATCAAGAGGCTCTTTAGTTCTTCTTCACTTTCTACCATAAGGGTGGTGTCATCTGCATATCTGAGGTTACTGATACTTCTCCCAGAAATCTTGATTCCAGCCTGTGCTTCATTCAGCCCAGCGTTTCTCATGATGTACTCTGCATATAAGTTAAATAGGCAGGGTGACAATATACAGCCTTGATGTACTCCTTTCCCAATATGGAACCAGTCTGTTGTTCCATGTCCGGTTGAACTGTTGCTTCTTGACCTGCATACAGATTTCACAGGAGGCAGGTAAGGTGGTCTGGTACTCCCATCACTTGAAGAATTTTCCACAGTTTGTTGTCTGTGGAAACAAACTAAAGTCAAAGGCTTTAGTGTAGAAAATGGAGTAGAAGTAGATATTTTTTTGGAATTCTCTTGCTTTTTCTGTGATCCAACGGACTTTGAGTGATGCTCGGGACCAGACATTGGTGGGAAGTGCTGCCCTGCTGTGTTGTCGTAATCTCTGCAGACCTTACAGATAGGTAATTTACATTGTAGAGATGCAACTCTTCCCAATTGAAAATACCAGCTTTCCATGACATTTATGATTAAGGCCACAGTTTTTGCTACGGGCCACACAGCCCTAATGATTTGTGCTCTCACCCTCTCTCTGACTGCTCTTCCATCTGCCCACCCTGCTGGGCAGCCTGTGATCACTTCAAATGCACTTGCTGTTTCCTTGGCCTTCCCTGCACTGTTCCCTCCCCTTAAGCCACTTTTCTTATTCCACACACAACCCAATTTTTGCTGCCCCATGAATCCTTTCTTGATCCCACCCCCCACACATATTGGAATGAAACTAGATCTGCCAGTTAGAACTTCCATACCAGGAAATTCAATTATTTGTGTAAGCATGTATTTAATACATGTCTCCCCACTAGACTACGAGCTCCATGAAAGCAAGAGCAGTAACTGATTTAAAAAAAAAAAACAGTTAAAACAATGGATTTAAATTAAATGTCTTACTAGAGATCGGCACTCAGTTTCTTAAAAATATCTCAGGCTTCCCTAGTGGTTAGGAGTCATGGATTCCATTCCTGGCCCGAGAGGATCCCACATGCTGCAAGGCAACTAAACCCATTCACTACAACTTCTGCGCCTATGCTCTGGAGTCCATGCTCCGCAACAGGAGAAGCCACCACAATGGTAAGCCTGCCCAGGGCAACTAGAGAGAAGCCCCGGCTTGCTGCAACTAGAGAAAGCCTGTGAGCAGCAGCAAAGACCCAGAGCAGCCAAGAATAAATAAATAAATAAAATATCTCTTAAATTTATGCTTACCTTTCCTTTTTCATTATATTTATTTTTTCTTTCTTTTTTTCTTCTGAAATAATTATCAATTTTATTGCTCCTCTCAGATAACCAGGTTTTGGTTTTATTTTCTTTTTTTCTACTATTTCTAACCACTGAACCACATACTCTTATTAGCTCTGGTAGTTTTATATAAAAAAATAGCTAGAGGCCTAAGGTTTTTCATTGAACAGTTACAGCATCTACAGTAAAGACTGTTTTGTATCTTTCTTTTGAAAAGTTGTATTTACTATTTCATTTTCATATCTTATTGCTTTATTTTAGCCACTTAAACAACGTTAACAACATTGATGATAGCACACATCTCTCTCTTGTTCCTGAATTTGGTGGAAATGGCTTTAGTATTTTTCTATTTTTTATGCTGTTTGCTGTGCTATTTTGAGTAGTTTGTGTTTACTTTTTCTTGAGAGACCTTACTGCCCTTACCGGTTGAATGAAAACCAGAAGTGTCCTGGGAGCCATTTCAAGACAGGAGTGATTAACCATGTCGAATGCTGGATGGGTCAAGTAAGACAAAGCCTGAGAATTGGTCATTAGATTTAAAATCATGGAGGTCACTGATGACCTTGACAAGAGCAGTTTCCATACAGTAGTAACTAGAATTGGTTAAAGAAAGAACAGAAGAGAAGAATTAGAGACACCAAGCAGAGATAAATTTTGTTTTGCCAAGATTTGTTATAGAAGAAGGAAGAGATTTGGGAGGGCTGCCAAAGGAACAGAATCAAAAGAGTTTTTGTTTTGTATTGTTATTTTCAAGATTCAAGACATTAAATCCTATGGGGAAGCCACTGCTTATGACCTCTTTATGAGGACAAACTAATGATCAAAGAGTATGCTTAGTCGCTGAGTTGTGTCCACCTCTTTGCGACCCCATGGACTCTCACCCACCAGGCTCCTCTGTCCATGGAATTTTCCAGGCAAGAATACTGGAGTGGGTTACCATTTCCTTCTCCAATGATTGCAGATAGAGGGGAGCATTTATAAAGTCATGTCCTTAAGTGAGAGGATGGGTCTTGCACGTAAGTGGGATGTGACTTCAGATAGAGCAGGGACAGCTTATTTACAATAAAAGGAGAGAAGGCAGAATAGGACAAATGGGAACAGACACTGGTGAGTGGGTCATTGTAGTCTCCTATTACTTCTTTTGCTCAGTGTATTTAAAGATTTTTTGGGTGATTCTAGTGAACATGTAGGTTTGGAGTCACTGGCCTATACTTAAAACCAAGCAAACCAAAGGGCTTATTGCTCTTCTCCTCCAACTCTATGCTTGTGTCTCATTTTTCTGCTGGTGAGAAAAGAGCATATCCAGAGCATCCTGGGGTGATGGTGAAGAGTGAGTTGCCTCAATTTGTCAACCTTAGGTCCCACACTGTGAGAACAACCCTAGGCCTGTCTTACTTTCCTAACTGTACAAACTGCACATATGAGAATAGAGAGGAGTTAGATAGACACATGGATAGATGGATAGATACATAGACAGACAGACAGATAGCTACAATGAATATAGGTGAGATCTCTCCCCAAACAGAGCACCCCAAGAGGGAGCAGGACACCTGGCCCAGCACAGGCTTACTTTTATGTCCCTGCTACTGGGACTCCACCTCCTAGAAGTCATAGTCCAGTCAGTTCCTTAAACATGACCAGTCCATACCACAAGGAGAGAGACCACAAAGTCATCAACCCTGATGCCAAATTCTCCTTGGAATAGAAGGAGTGGGGTGGGGAAAAACTGTTTAATAAATCTAAATTGCCTCCCCTCCTCCACCTAGGCCCAAGTCAAAAATGGGTGTCACAAGAGATTGATTTAGCTAGCACAACTGTTGTGGTCCCTTTGGACTGATATAACAAAAATACCATAGACTGAGTGGCTGATGCAAACATTTATTTCTCACATCTCTGGAGCCTGGGAAGTCCAAGATCAGGGTGCTGGCAGATTAGGCATCTGGTGAGAGCCAGCTTCCTGGTTCTTAGATCATTGTCTTCAACCTGTGCCCTTTTATAAGGGCACTAATCCCATTGTTGAGGGTTCCACCCTCATGACCTAATCACCCCCAAAGTCCCCAGATACCATCACACTGGGGATTGAGTTTCAACATATGAATTTTGAGGAGACACAAGCATTCATTCTATAGCCACAATAATTTTAAAAAATTATATCTATCCACCCTAAGCAAGGTGGACATGGCATTTTCCTGATTAAGGCAGCAAATCCCTGCTTGTGTCCTCCAGGACCACTGCAGACATCAGCACCCTGGCCTAGCCACCAAGGTACAACTTGCATATCCAGTCATAGACAGTGGGAAAATGCTGGTGTATTTTTTCCCCCAGGAAAAAAGAAGTCCAAAATAACCTGGTGGCTTTCCCAACCCGGAAGCTCTCTGTGTGGTTATTTTCTGCTGCTTCACCCCTACTTAGGCCAGCTGTTTCTTTAGGTGTCTTCTCTTGAGGGTAAAAATAAAGAACAACCTGTTTCCTGGTAGCAGCATCCACAGGAGGATGACAGCATGTGATATCAATGTGATGGAGGGAGCCTAGTTCCTATTCATTCCCCTGGCATTGTGCACTAATGGACTCCGATATTAAAATGCATATTTCACACCCTTGTCCCCCGATTTGGAGGATGGCCATTCACTATGCATGAGCCATTCACTCATGCTCATCACACAGAGAAAATTACATTTTCCCGGTTGCCAAATGAAAGAGATAAATTATCTCACGTGGATAAGAACACTGCTTCCATAGCAGTTCCACAGACCCAAGACACTGATCTAAAGCACCCAGGAGGGAGATTGAGATTTCCTGGGGTCTTCCTGGTCAGACAAGTTGGGACATTTGTTTGCCTTTCCAGCTTTTTTGGATAAAATGAGCATTCTTGAACCTCTTATTCTTCCGTCCTAGGAAATATGTTATAAAATGAATAAATCAACACAGAGCATTTCAGATTTATGCCTACCCACTGAATTGATAACACTTATTTGTAATGAAAATTAAAGAAGCAAAATGTTAAAATGTTCTCTTTCGGGAAGATACACTGGAATGTCTCACCACTGATGTACACATATCTGTTTCTTGCACACTCTCTCCTTATCCCAGTGTATTCTTTTAGGTTAATGAGGATCAGATCACTGCTGTCTCTAATTTAGAATCTATTCCTAAACCTATTGGTGGCAGCAGTGGTAAAGAATCTGCCTGTTAATTCAGGAGACGCAGGAGACACAGGTTCGCTCCCTGGGTCAGGAAGATCCTCTGGAGAAGGAAATGACAACCCACTCCAGTATTCTTGCCTGGAAAATTCTATGGACAGAGGAGCCTGGTGGACTACAGTCCATAGGGTCCTAAACAGTTGGACACAACTCAGCACACACACTTAAACCTATCACCAACACACAGATAATTAATAGCAATTGTATCTGCACAGTAATTACAGCTACCATTTATTATCCTTCACATGGACATCACTATTCTAACCACTTAATGCATTTTTCTAATATGATCTCATAATTTAAATTTTTTGTTTTTGCCCATGTTACAATTAGCACAGTTATATGATTCACACCTTAATTCTTTCAACAGTTATCCAGCGCCTATTACACAGCTGGAATTGTGCGAGGCCCTGGAGGCTGAGGGGGGCAGAACCAGAGCACATGGCAGACCCTCCAGAGTGTTGAAGTGAGGTTCTCGCACTGATTGCTTTGGAAGCTGGGAGAAGGGAGGGCTCATGGGCAGCGAAAGCCACTAGTGACCTCATTATACAATATTTAGGTTATCATATTTTTCTCTGCCTAGAAAAGCGGCTTCTCAATCATCCCACTGCGGCGCACGCATTAAGCGACGCCCCTAATCTGTGTGGACCACTTTGGATTTGCCCGAAGGCACCACCTAAACACTAATTATTACTAGTTTATGGGTCTAGTGGCTTCTGCTTTCCTTTTCTCTGGCTTCCGAAGTGTTGCTTCCCTTCTGTTACTTTTATCCCGTCCGTGCAAAGGAGCACAGATCCACAGCCCTGGCGCCAGGCTCTGGACTAGTGCACGTGCGCTCGGCGCCCCCTCAACCTTCGGCGAGGTCCCCTCTCCCGCGCCACCCAGTCCGGGCTGGCTCCTTCTCCTCCCGGGCGCCCCCGCCTCCGGTCGCTGCATCAGAGCGGGGCGGACCCGGCAGAGAGGCCAGGGTTTCGGCCGAGCGCAGAAGCACTCCGCTTCCCGCCGCCCATCCCTCGCGGGCAGAGCTCAAGGGGGTCCCCTCCCCCGGGCAGGAGTGAGGACGAGCTCCAAAGGTGATGGAGGACTCTGGGGAGCGTGCGCCCATGCAGGAAGGGCAGGCTACCCCGGGGACCTGGGTTCGACTCAGAGCACGCGGGTCCCTGGCCCCCCAGGTGAGGTTGCCTTCGAGAAGGCTGGGTCAGAGAAGGCTGGTCTACACTGCGCGCGCTCCGCCCCGGAACAGCGCGGCGGAGCGGACCCGGGGCTTGCGGGAGGAGGGAGCCGGGAGCGCGAGGGAGGCAGCCGCCCCCTGCCGCCCAAGGCCGGGCTCCCCCGCGCGCCCGCCGCCGCAGCAGGTGGGGGCCCGGCGGGCTGGGGGCGGGGCCCGGCTCGGGGCGGAGCCGCGGCGGAGAGCGGGGCGGCGAGGACCCGGGCCGGGGCCAGAGAGGCAGCCGGAGCCGGAGCCGCGCGCCGGGCTGTCCGGGCGCCCGCGGGAGCTCGCCGCGCGCCGGGGCTGGGACCGGCGGGGCAGAGCGCGCCGGCGCCGCGGCCGCAGACAAAGGCGCTGCTCGCTCCCGGGCCGCCGCGCTCTCGGGCTCTGCCTTGGGTAAGTGGCTCCCCCCTGCGCCTTCTTTCTTCTCCCGGCTGCCTGCTCCTCTCAGAGTTCCACGGGCTCCCGAGGAGCCGGAGAGAAAGGAAGAAATGACACTTCCCCGCTCTCTCTGCAGCCCTCAGTACACCTTTAAAAAAAATTCCTGAACAAAAACGCTAGCCGATTTCACACTCGTGAGTTTCCGAGCGATGGGACGTCTCCCGTGGGATAGGCGCTGCCGCCCTCTGTGACCCCTTGCTCCGCCGACTGAGAGCGCGGGTGTAGACCCTGGATCGGCGGTTTGGACGTGGAAGTGGACGCTGGGCTCCCCTGGGGCGGAGGGGCGGGGGGTGTAGGGGAGGAGGTCGTGGGGACCGGTTGCCGCGAGGGGACCCCCATCGCCAAGGACTACTCTGCGTGTTCTGGAGCGCCGAGGGGCGGTTCGCACTGCAAGTTCAGATTTGGATCTCGGTTATGGGGTCTGCCCCAGTCCTCTCGCACCCTCCTTTCCAGCCTTCTCCCTGTCTTCTTCAGGGTTAATATAGCGCCCCCTACGCCCCACCCCACCGAGGCTCCCACTCTGCCCCTTCGCTGCCCCAGGGCGGGGGCTTCGGACGCCTGGGAGAGAGGAAGCCCCGCCGCGTTCCGGGCTGGGGGAACCCCAAACGCTAATCTGCGGCGGGAGGGCGGGCGGCTGCCAGCGGAGAAGGAGGTTTGACATCACAGCGTGGTCCTGGGCCGCTCCCCCAGCCTCTTCCCGGGCTGCCCTCGGTCAGAAAAGGAATCCCGGCTGCCTTTTTTTTTTTTTTTTTTTTTTTTGCTTTTGTTCTGCCGGTAACTCCGGAATCCGGGGAGAAGCCGGGGCGGGCCGATACCCCCGGGAGGGAGACCTTGGCGGAAGCTCCAGGTGCAAGCCCAAAGTGACAATTGGAGGCGGCAGCTGTCTCCCGCCCCCGAGTGGGGAAGAGATCCCGATCACTGATCAGTGCTCGGGAGCAGGCAGTGGGTCGGCCGCCAGCCTAAGAGTGGGATGTCCAACGCGGCCGCGCGCCGTCACGCGCCACTCCCGCACTCTCGGAAACGCTTCTTCGAGACGCGCATCGCCATTCACGGATCTGTGTCTGGGTCTTGATTAATGTCACCTCTGCCCGGGTTCTCTGAGGAGCGAGCTTCAGCTTCTGTTCAATTTAGTAGCCGTTTATAAAGGGGCCTACTGTGTGCAAGGCAGCAGCCCTACGATTATCCTAAGAGATGCTAATGGAGCACCTACTGTGTGCAAAGCAGGTGTGTTATGAACTTTTCAGTTTAGCGGAGTGTATTGAGTACTAGATGTATTCACGGTACCGATGCTCTGACCGTATCTTAATAGATACTTGCTGAGCAACTGCGGCGTACAAGGTCGTTTCTGTTTGTTTGGTTTCTGAAGGGCTGCCCAGTGCATCTTTGGGGGTGGGGGACACGTGGAGGCAAGGAAGTCAAAATATGTCTTCGAACTCTGCAATTCCTTTGGTAACCTGCCTTTAACTTTCTCGAACTGCTTGCTGTGTGGTGTAGGAAGAGCTGGTCTGGTACACTCCAGCTTGAGGGGTTTATCAGACAGGAGCAGGGCAGAATAATGAAAAGGCTACTCTGGGACTTCTTTCCAACTCAGTTTCCTCACTTTAAAAAGAAGGAGGGAGGAGGCAGTTCCCTTTGTGCAAAGCACACGGTGGTAGTTATTGCAAGGAATCAAAGGTTAATGAGGCAAAGCATTGACACTTAGAGGGGGGAAAGTCTATGGTGGGGACAGACAGACAGACAAAAGACAAGCCAGGAAGCTTGTGGGGTGGGGCATGAAGATAGGGCCAGGATGGACCCCCCCCCCCCCCCCAGCCCATCCCCAGCCTCTGGCTCCAAACCACCACCCTGTTGGGAGTGGCTTTAAAATTCTCTTTCTGGTGGCTGGGGCTATAGAGGCAAAATCAAATGGCCTGAGGGTCCTAACTACTAAGAGTTTAGATGAGTCTGTTACTCTGATGGGATCTTTGAGACACGCTGGAATATCCAGATTGGCAAGAAAACCATGGGTCCTCAGTCTCTTGGCATATAGTTGTTGTATATAGGCTGTTAATCAGGAAAATGTAGACTAGTAGGTATGATGTAGTCTAGTAGGAGTTCTTGTGATAAACACATAAACAGGCTGCTTGGGCAGCATAGGTGAAAAGCTAGGAGCAAAGTCTTCCTAGAATTTAATGTCAAAAACATAATTCTGTGCTCATGGAATTGTGACTTTCCTTTTATCAGACAGTGAGAAATTGCTCTGTGTCTAGTATGGTTGTCTTTTTAACTTCAGTTCAGTTCAGTCGCTCAGTTCTGTCTGACTCCGTGACCCCATGGACTGCAGCATGCCAGGTTTCCCTGTCCATCAACTCCCGCAGCTTTCTCAAACTCATGTCCATTGAGTCGGAGATGGCATCCAACTATCTCATCCTCTGTCATCCCCTTCTCCTCCTGCCTTCAATCTTTCCCAGCATCAAGGTCTTTTCCAATGAGTCAGTTCTTCACATTAGGTTGCCTAAGTCTTTTTAACTTGGCCTCCAGCAGTTCCTGGTAACTGCTTTCCCCTAGTTTCTTAGTAGGATGATCTTTTTCTTCTCAAATAATTTCCAATCGCCCTTGAAAAAAATTTTTTTTAAAAAACTACAAGTGTATTAATTTTTTGTTATGAACCTGAAAGCCCCCTTCAGATCTTTTCTGGAAGTAGCCCCATTATGAAAGATACCTAGGAAATATAGTATGATGTATACCTAGGAAGTATAGATGAATGACTTGGAGGCCCTGTACTTATAAGAGGAGGGAGGGAAAAAAAAGTCAAAATCAATCTATTTTCAGGGCAGAAATAGAGACATAGACATAGAGCACAGACTTGTGAACATGGGAGCGGGGGAAGGAGAGGGTGGAGTGAACTGAGAGAGCAGCACTGAAACATATACACTACCATATGTACAACAGATATAGTGGGAAGTCGCTGGAGCTCCCACGGTGCTCTGTGACTACCTGGTGGTGGGGTGGGGCGGGGAGGGAGGTTCACGAGGCAGGGGACATATGTATACTTATGACTGATTCATATTGTTGTATGGCAGAAACCAACACAACATTGTAAAGCAATTATCCTCTAATTAAAAAAAAAAGTCAAAATCAGGAATTACAGGAAAATATAAACTGGCCTTGAAAGACAGAATGTGATTTAGATAGGCAAAGAAGATGAACAAAGACCTCCCTTCTAAATTGTGGGAAAGGATGTTAGCCTAAGTGTGATGGAAAACAAATCATCTTTGGAGCACTCTAGAAATCTGATAGCTCTTCATCTGGAAGAGTTTCGAAGCGCTGCCTGCCTGATCGTTTAGCTCTGTGTCCAGTGGTTTGCGAGGTGTCAGGTGGGGGCTTCACCCAGCATGGCCTGGCATTCACTGTAATTCCCATGGCTGGTGGCTGGTGAGAACCCTTGTCTCCTGTTCCAGCTGCAGGGAGCAGTGCATCCTTACCATTCTTTCAAACATTCCTAGGGTTTTTTTCACCTGAGCTGAACTTGATTGTAATCTTCTTCAAAGCCAAGAATGTGACTTGTCTTTTCTCTGCATCCTTCCCTCCTGGGAGGCTCGGGCGTAGTCTGCAGGGTAGGTGACTTTTATTCCAGAACCTTGGATTGTCCATTCCTTCCCTCTTTTCCTACTTCCTCAGGGCCTGACCCTTCTCCCCCTCTACCACTTTCAGCTCCTCAGAGCCTTTCACTGTATGAAAACTTAGGACAAAACCAACCTGTCCTCAGCCCCTTTCTCTTGACTAGGCGTGTAGGTCACTGTTCTGTCTTCCAGGGGTCCTTGCACTTGAAGCCTCGTTGTGGAACGAAAGGCTTTATCCACCATGAGATTTCAGGCTTAGACAAGTGGGTGTTGGAGGTAATTGGGGAGGCGAAGTGCCTTTCTTGGTGCTTCTGAAATGATGCTGCTACCACCTCCTCATGTAGCCAGTCTTGGCAAAGGTCTCTGTGGTCCCACAGTCCACAAAAGTCTGGAGCCTTCGTTGCTTGATGACCGGCGTGGCGACTGAAGTCAGAGAGCAGCCTGGCGTGTGCTGTCAACCCGGCCTTCACTCCCTCTGTTCTTTAAAGGTTAATCATTTCCCAGAGAGGATTCTTCCTTCCTTCCCTACATGTGCCGTTATCCTAAGGCTGGGATTCTCCACCGGGGCACTCCTGGTGTCGTGAGCTGGAACACCCGTTGTGGGGCCTGCCCTGTGCATTGTAGCACGTTTAGCAGCAGCCCCGGCCTCTACGCGCTGGATGCCAGTCGCACCCCACGTCCCCTCCCCAAGGTGTGACAATGAAAAGTGTCCCCAGTTATTATCAGGTGTCCCCTGAGGAGCAGAATCACCCCCTGCTGTGAACAGCTCTTCTGAGGGGAACTGGTTCTCTGTGCAGTGCTGTGTAACCATTCCCGCTTTTCGGGGAGAGGCCCCCTTTATTGTAACTTGGTTTTCAAGACAGATGACCTGGTAAATATAATGCGTGTGTGTGCTAAGTTACTTCAGTCATGTCTGACTCTTTGTAACGCTATGGACGGTAGCCCACCAGGCTCCTCTGCCCGGGGAATTCTCCAGGCAAGAATACTGGGGTTTGTTGCCATGCCCTCCTCCAGGGGATCTTCCTGATGCAGGAATGGAACCTGTGTCTCTTACATCTCCTGCACCAGCAGGCTGGTTCTTTACCACTAGGACTACTGGGGAGACCCACAAGTGTGTAATGTGCATTGTGGCATTTTCCAGGTGAATAATTTCCTAAATCAGAATAAACATCCTTTGCAGGTCACATATCCTAATCTGGTCATCAGTCAATCTTTTGAGACAAAGCAACAACTACCCCCCCCCCCCAAAAAAAAATCCCACTAAACACCTCTCAGCTTCTTCCCCTAGCATGTGTTTGATTTATATAGCACAAATGCAGGTAGTGGAACCACTGTTGGCAACTACGATTGCCCACAGGGTCATCCCAGCCCACTGCTCAGACAGTGGCTGGTGGGTGGTAGTGGAGGTGGGAAGCGGTGGGCGAGGATCCAGTTCTGGTGGGATAGGATGCTGATATAAACTGAGGAGTCCTGTTTACGAAAGACAGTGACCACGTGAGTGTGTGCTCGGGCCCTTCACTGGCCCTGGGTGGGGCTCTGAGGTTTCAGTTCCATTTGCTTCAGGTGAAGCTGCCCCTGGGCATTGTTGACGGCGTGGCTGCCCAAAGAGGAACCTGGAGGCTTGCTGCTACCCGTGACTGTCAAGAACTGAGAGAAGCTTCTCAAAGACTTGACTTCAGGAGAGTACAGAGGCCAAAACAGGGTGGTTGAACACAGGGCAGCCAGTACTTCTGTTCTTATCTGCCTTCAAAAGTAGAACTTCCAGTGTTAGCAGCAACTGCATCTTTGTAGGATGGAAGAAGGGGCATGGCTAGTTCCCGTTTAGCAGCAGGATTCTTTTTTTTTTTTTTTTTTTTTTTTAATTTTTTTTTTTTAATTTTTATTAGTTGGAGGCTAGTTACTTTACATCATTACAGTAGTTTTTGTTATACATTGATATGAATTAGCCATGGATTTACATGTATTCCCCATCCCAGTCCCCCCTCCCACCTCCCTCTCCACCCGATCCCTCTGGGTCTTCCCAGTGCACCAGGCCCGAGCACTTGTCTCATGTACCCAACCTGAGCTGGTTATCCGTTTCACCCTAGATAATATACATGTTTCAATGCTGTTCTCCTGAAACATCCCACCCTCGCCTTCTCCCAGAGTCCACAAGTCTGTTCTATACATCTGAGTCTCTTTTTCTGTGTTGCATATAGGGTTATCGTTACCATCTTTCTAAAGTCCATATATATGTGTTAGTATACTGTAATGGTCTTTATCTTTCTGGCTTGCTTCGCTCTGTATAATGGGCTCCAGTTTCATCCATCTCATTAGAACTGATTCAAATGAATTCTTTTTAATGGCTGAGTAGTATTCCATGGTGTATATGTACCACAGCTTCCTCATCCATTCGTCTGCTGATGGGCATCTGGGTTGCTTCCATGTCCTGGCTATTATAAACAGTGCTGCGATGAACATTGGAGTGCATGTGGCTCTTTCAGATCTGGTTTCCTTGGTGTGTATGCCCAGAAGTGGGATTGCTGGGTCATATGGCAGTTCTATTTCCAGCTTTTTAAGAAATCTCCACACTGTTTTCCATAGTGGCTGTACTAATTTGCATTCCCACCAACAGTGTAAGAGGGTTCCCTTTTCTCCACACCCTCTCCAGCATTTATTGCTTGTAGATTTTTGGATAGCAGCCATCCTGACTGGCGTGTAATGGTACCTCATTGTGGTTTTGATTTGCATTTCTCTGATAATGAGTGATGTTGAGCATCTTTTCATGTGTTTGTTAGCCATCTGTATGTCTTCCTTGGAGAAATGTCTGTTGAGTTCTTTGGCCCATTTTTTGATTGGGTCATTTATTTTTCTGGAGTTGAGCTGGAGGAGTTGCTTGTATATTTTTGAGATTAATCCTTTGTCTGTTGCTTCATTAGCTATTATTTTCTCCCAATCTGAGGGCTGTCTTTTCACCTTGCTTATAGTTTCCTTTGTTGTGCAAAAGCTTTTAAGTTTCATTAGGTCCCATTTGTTTATTTTTGCTTTTATTTCTGAAATTCTGGGATGTGGGTCATAGAGGATCCTGCAGCAGGATTCTTGAGTTCTGTCCAGTTGATGAAAGTAACTTAATGGACCTTGTAAGTGAGATTGGTCTGCTGCCCAAGTTATTGCTTCTGAAAGTGACTGAAACTCTTTTTGAGGTCACTATAATCGTATTTGAAAAGTTTTCAGTAAGATTTGGATTCAGACTTCTATTTTAGACCACCCCAGCGTGGGGTGAGACTTTTCCTGTCATTGAAACAGGCCAGATAGGAAATACCTTTTGGGGGCAAGGTGGGAAAATAACTCCAGTACTTAAATACTTAATAAAACAAACAAATAAAACACCTCTATATTTCAGGCTTTTCATTCACCTACAGTCTTTTTCCTTAATCTAAACTGACCTATTTTCAAGGAGGAAGAGAAAGTGCTGTGATTTGTATCTAAATGTGCCTGGCTGTGCATGAAAGTGATCTGCCAATATTGCCATTGTCTACATTTAACAAAAATAAAGACTCTTATTAGAAAATCTGATGTAGGAGGGATTCTTTTAAAAATTAGTAGTTTTTCTATTTCTGTTTGATTCAAGTTTTATAAAACTTTTCAAGAATCAAGATCAGTTTGGAGATTTGGGGTCAAATTTACACATTATCTAAGTACGTAGACCTGCAAGGGATCTTGAGGGGTCAGTGACCAGCTCCCCTTGCCCCACTGTGTAAATGGGGAAACTGAGGCTTAGAGACGTTAGGTGGTTTGCCAAGGTCACGCAGAGGTCAGGGCCATGGCTGGGCCAGGAGTCAGGAGTTTGTCCCATTCTCTTGGACACTCAGTACCACTGGGGAAATAACTCGAGTACTTAAAAACGTAATAAAACAAACAAATAAAACCCCTGTATATTTCAGGCTTTCCATCTTTCCAGGTGAATGTTGGTGGAGGAAGACCCGGGAAAGAAAAGAGCTTGATAACTGGTCTCATTTCCATGTTGCCTAATCCTAATAGAACTAATCACTGACTCAGACTGATTACATCTGTGCCAAAGGTGTGTGCATGTACAGGTCACACTGAATAAAAACTGAAACAGTTGGATTAGTGGAACGAGGTTGTTTTATAAAACTTTCTATGTACAACACAGTGACTATAGTTAGCAATGCTGTATTATATGTTTGAAAGTTGCTAATAGAGTAGATTATTAAAAGACGCTTACTCCTTGGAAGGAAAGTTATGACCAACCTAGATAGCATATTAAAAAGCAGAGACATTACTTTGCCAACAAAAGTTCATCTAGTCAAGGCTATGGTTTTTCCAGTGGTCATGTATGGATGTGAGAGTTGGGCTATGAAGAAAGCTGAGCACCGAAAAATTGATGCTTTTGAACTGTGGTGTTGGAGAAGACTCTTGAGAGTCCCTTGGACTGCAAGGAGATCCAACCAGTCCATCCTGAAGATCAGGCCTGGGTGTTCATTAGAAGGACTGATGCTGAAGCTGAAACTCCAATACTTTGGCCACCTCATGCGAAGAGTTGACTCATTGGAAAAGACCCTGATGCTTGGAGGGATTGGGGGCAGGAGGAGAAGGGGACGACAGAGGATAAGATGGCTGGATGGCATTACCGACTCGATGGGCATGAGTTTGAGTAAACTCCGGGAGTTGGTGATGGACAGGGAGGCCTGGCGTGCTGTGATTCATGGGGTCAAAGAGTCGGACACGACTGAGCGACTGAACTGAACTGAACTGAACTGAATAGAGTAGATCTTTAATGTTCTCATCACAAGAAAAAAATTGTAGCTTTGCATGGTGATGACTTATTGTGGTGAACATTCCTGGTATAAATACAAATATTGGATCATTGTTTTACATCTGAAACTAATACAATATTACATGTCAATTACATCTCAATAAAATTTTTGAAAAAAAATTTTAACTTTCTTTAATGTTGTTTTATATTCTCTTTACAGTAAATAGAATGAAACATTTATTTCCCTATTGGGGAAAGGAATACGGATTCATTATGGAAAGTAGCAAGGTGAATCAAAATGATCCTTCTGCCTGTGATAGACTGATCTGATCATATTGTGCTATGTTTAGTTTTAGTGTTTTTTCCTCAGCTCATTTTTAAACACAACTGAGATGATGCTGTGTTGTGTTGTGCTAAGTTGCTTCATTCGTGTCCAACTCTATGAGCTGTAGTCCACCAGGCTCCTCTGTCCATGGGATTCTCTAAGCAGGGATACTGGGATGGGTTGTCATTTCCTCCTCCAGGGAATCTTCCAGACCCAGGGATCCAACCTGCATCTCTTAAGTCTCTTACATTGGCAGGCGAGTTCTTTACCACTAGTGCCACCTGGGAAGCCCATGCATATAATTTTAATTTTTTATCTTGTTTTTTTCTCAGCATATATTGTAATAAGGAATTTCCATGTTATTACAAATGCTTTGTAAACATCTTTTCAATAACTATGTAATTCAGTACTTTGGAACCCTGTTAACTTATTACAATATTTTGTTATTAGTGGGCATTATTTTCTCCCAGTTCTGATCACTGTGGTGTGACAGTGAGTAGCTTTGCACTTATACTTTTCTACAATTAGAGTTGTTTTCTTAGTAAATATTGCCAGATAGTGAAATTAGTCAGCCAGGAAAAGCACTGGGAAAGCACCATGTTAATACCTTGCTTTCCAGAACTGGAAACGATTTTACCACATCATTGACAACATAGGGTCTCTTATTTTTTTCAACTATTTATTTAAGTTGAAAAATTTGCTTTCATTTGCATTTTGGTTACCAACATGGCTAAACATTTCTCTGTAAGAACTGTTACCTGTTTGTATTTTTTGTTAATTATCTACTTTTCTATATGGGTTTAGTGCTTTAAAAAAAATTGATCTGCTTGTAGAAAACCCGTTTTTTAAGATGAAAACAATAAACTTCTGATTGCACAGATATTTTATGAAGGGTTCCATCTAACCGTAATGTTCCACAGTTGCAATACTTTAAGGGCTGTATTTCAGGCTGAACTCTTTTTGTCATAGTGAGGGAGCTGCCTGTTCCATTCGTGAAGCAAGCTTACGCGGACAGGGAGCTCCGTCCTCTTGTCCAGCCAGCAGGCAGTGAGCACTTATTCAGTGCTTCCCAGGCATTAATTCTCAATCCTTACTTTGTGAAGTGGGTACCGTTTTACTATATCCATTTAGATACGAGGACAGTGATGTGCAGAGAGCTAAAATAACCATGGTCCCATATACCTTTTAAAGGGTTCTGACCACCAATTCCATCATACATGGGGTTTTCCCCACACATCTGCTAAATTCTCTGTGACACCAGTTGGGTGTCCTGCGGTTCCACTTGATTCTGACATGCTCTGCCTGAGATAGCATCAGATCTGATGGGTTATGGTCTCCGTCCCACAAGACTGCCCTCCAGTTCCAGTCTCAAGCCAGGTTGTCACCTGTGTCTCTGACAAAAGTGAAAAGTGTTAGTCGCTTAGTCATGTCCGACTCTTTGTGACCCCATGGACTGTAGCCCACCAGGCTCCTCTGTCCGTGGAATTCTCCAGGCAAGAATACTGGAGTGGATTGCCATTTTCTTCTCCAGGGGAATCTTTCCAACCCAGGGATTGAACCTGGGTCTCCCACTTTGCAGGCAGACTCATAAACTGTCTGGGCCACCAGGGAAGTTAAATCAAAGGTTCTCATGACTCCCTCCTTGAGTTCAATTAATTTGCTAGAGTGGTCACAGACTTAGGAAAAGCCATTTACTCTCTAGATTACTGGTTTATTATGAAGGATATTAAAGTATGCAAATCAATAGCCAGATGAAGAGCTAGCCAGGGTGAGGGCCTGAACCTAGGAGGTTCTGTCCTCGTGGAGTTTGGGGCCCAGGATGGTGGCATGTGGAAGCATTCTTGTTCTCCAACCTGGAAGCTCTCCAAACCTTTTGGATTTTTATGGAGGCTTCATTACAAAGGCATTATTGGTCAAATCACCGGCCACTGGCCGTTGATTCAATCTCCAGCTCCTTGCCCCAACCAGGAAATCAGGGGGTGGGACTGAAAGTTCCATCTCTTTTTCCATGGTTGGTTTCCTTGACGACCAGCCCCCATTCCCTAGGTACTTTCCAAAACCGCCTCATGAATATAAACCCAGGTGTGCTGGAATGGGGGTGTATTATGAATACGGAGACACCCATTTCACCTTTCTGGCTCTGAAGCAATTTCAGGATCTGAGGACAAAGGACAATATTGTAACAAAAGATATTCCCATTGCATATATGGCTCAGGAAATTCCAAGGCTTTGGGGAGCTATGAGCCAGGAACCATTGCTATGAAGACCATATATATGGAAAACATATTCTGTTCATCTGAACAGGCAGATACATGTTCCTTGTAAATCACAATATTGAATCTATTTATTTTTGGCTTTGCTGGGTCTTTGTTGCTGTGTGTCGACTTTGTCTAGTTGCAGTGCATGGGCTTCTTGTTGCTTCTCTTGTTGAAGACCACAGGCTCTAGGGCATGCGGGTCAATAGTTGTGGCACATGGGCTTAGTTGCCCCATGGCATATGGAATCTTCCTGAACCAGGGATCGAACCTGTGTCCCTTGCATTGGCAGGCAGATTCTTAACCACTGGACCACCAGGGAAGTCCACAACATTACAACTTTCAACCACTGTTGTCCAACCTCTGAGTCTTCCCCAAGGTGACCTGCCTCCATGAGTCTTTGAGGAAGCTGGGCTTAGGAAAATAAGCAACTTTTTCGAAACTCCACTACCCACTACTGGGAGAACTTTGTGGTGTAAGGTAATTTTGCTTCCTTAATTGTCTTCTTACTTTTATGTCTCTTAGTCTCTCTTCTGCTTCTCCATCCTTTTTATATCTCCTAGCTACATCTGGTAGTGCTTCTGACCTGTCTTCTAAGTCTCACCGTGTCTCTTTAGCTGGGTCTAATCTGCAGTTAAATCCATCTGTTGCATTCTTAATTTCAGTTACTGAATTTCAGTTCTAGAATTTTTAGCTCTTTTTCAGATCTTTAATGTTACTTTATATAGTCCTGGTTCCTTGTTCTGAAATTTTTAAGCCTAACTTCTATCACCATGAGCATAGTTAAGTACTGTATCACTGTCTTACATTCTGTGTCTGGTAATTTTTCCATCTGGGGTATGTCTGTTTCTTCTGTTTGGTGTTTGTCCTAATTCTCGTGTTGGTTCGTATTTATGCCATCTTATCTCCTCGTGTGCCTTGTTGTCTTTGAATCTGTGTTAGATGTGGTTTTGGAAAAAAAAAATTGTATAAATACCATATTTCATCAATTAAGTACATTTTTTTCACATTTTAATCTCTGAAATTTCAGATGTAATTTACAGTTGATCAAGATGTACGTTTACAGTTTGTAGCATTTTCCTTTTTTTCATTGGCTCATACCTAAGGAAAAAAATAGTGCATCATATAATTAGCAGTACTGAAGGTTGATGAAATAATCTGAGGCTTTGAATGATACATGAGTTGTAGAGAGCCTTTTAAATAGCCTCTGTAGGCTTTCCGGGTACTAGCAATCCCAGATCAGTTTGGGCACTTGAGATTTTCTAGGCCATTCAGATGACTGGAAGTTTACTTTTTGTTTCCTCTTACTTGTAGGGCTTAGTTGTTGAGGTCGCAACCATAGGCATGAAGTGGCTAATCAGGCTTTAATCTTGTGGATGCCCTGTGTCCCTGACCCTATCAGGCTGTGAAGGTGATGCTCAGCTTTCCAGCTCTCTCTTTCTGCTTGACAGATTCCCCCCAACTCGGTAAGAGTGGCTTCTAAGACCTAGGGCCACATCTCAGGCTCATGTTCCAGATCTGAAGCCTGAATCCCCCTCTCTCTCGTAAGCTCTTTGATACTTTTGTGTGCTGTGTTCAGACGCTCAGTCGTGTCCGACTCTTTGCGACCCCATGGATGTAGTCCACCAGACTCCTCTGTCCATGGGGTTCTCCAGGCAAAGTACTGGAGTGGGCTGCCATGTCTTCCTCCAGGGGGTCTTCCTGACCCAGGGATCAAATCTCGTCTTACATCCCCTGCATTGGCAGGTGGATTTGTTACCACAGCGCCACCTGGGAAGCTTCTAGGAATAATTGAAGCATTTCATCTGGGTTTCTTTGTTGTGGTCGCTGGGAAGGTTGGTTCTAATTATGCAGTTTATAGCTGTCGGAAGGAGGCAGTAGTGAATCTCACCTATCTTAGAGACTGACAGAAGAGCATGGAATACCAGCTGCTCTTTGCTAGCTCATGGTTAGGGAACTTCCTCCATCCACTCCTAGTATGTCATCCGGGTTGTAACTGGAAAGTGGAGGTTGGGATGAATACATTTCCACAAACTGGATATAGCTAAACATAGATATACTTCCCTATGTAAAAGAGACGAATTCTGCAGGCTTTTCTTAACAAGGTGGGTGACTTGGCAGAGAAAGCGGTTCTAGGAGTTGCTTCTGGATCCCCATCAGTCATCAATTTCCGCCCGGCTTCTTCCTTCTCATTCCTACTGTCCTACTGTCCTGCAGAAAGATGGGGATTTAGGGCCAAGGACCCTGATGAGGGAGCAAGATGCTTTGTGTTCCAGCAAATGTTAGGAAGTAAAACAAAAAACTAGACCATATTTGAGCTAGGTGAGGTTTTGTCCCTTCAGCATGGGTCCCAGCATTTCCATTTGGAGAGTGGAATTTCTCACCCGTAGCTGAGGCTGTTCCTTGCGGAAACTGACCTATCGTGTCCACAAGGCTCAGGGTGGCCTTTCCAGAGGACTCTCCTTAAACTTTATTTTTCAAAAGAAGCTCTGTGTTCCTTTCTGGCTTTTCCAAGGCATATGGTTTCCTATGGTTTCTCAAAGTCAGCTGCCAATTGTATTCTCCCCTGCCTCAATCCAACTCTCAGAGATGTTTTCCCAGCAGCTTTCATGAAGCCAGAGAAATTTACCATGAGAAAAATGTTTGTATTGATTTTGAAAAAGTTGGGTGAAGGGGCACAGAATGGCAGGAAGCCCTCCCGCCCACCAGATCAGAGCCTTCATTGGCTTTTTTTTTTTAATGGGGAGGGCTCTTGTGTTTATTTTGGGCTCTTATTTTTTTTTTTTCTCTCCCTGAAAACCTTAGAACTGTCATCTCAGAAAATTGCTTCTGCCCAGGGGACTGCAGGTCAGGAGTGTAGCCACTGGGTGTAGTGATGAAAGGTATGTTATCAGGGACCTGCCTTTCTAGAAAGGCTTGTTTGAGGGGGTAGAGCATCCCCACCACCTGTTCGGAGGCCACCACTTACCTTTTGTATATTCCATGCTGATTTATTCAGCTTATTTGGATCTTCATTTACTTTTACAATATTTCACACATAGGAAAGATTACACATAACTATTGTAAGATAATGCATATAACTATGCATGTTGCTAGAGATGGAAACCCTCCAATTAGCTTTTAATAACTGTCCTTAGGGGCTTCCCTAGTGGTCCAGTGGCTCAGACTCTGCACTCCCCATGCAGGGGGCTTGGGTTCGATCCCTGGTCAGGGAACTAGATTCCACACGTCGCAACTAAGAGTTTGCATGCTGCAAATAAGACCCAGAGCAGCCAAACAGATAAACTGATAAATATACAAATATTTTTAAAAAGATAAAAGAATAACTGTCCTTGTCCAACAAGTCTGTCATTCCACTCCTAATTCTAAATTGTAGCTGATCCCTTTAGAAGAAATGATAAATGACTTAATTAATCATTAAGACACTTACATAAGACACTTACTGTAATTAATTTAATAGAAGCAAATTTTCTATTCTCCCATGTGCCCCCCCCTCATTATTGAAGGCAGAACTACTAGAAAACCCCACCAACCATAAGAACTTATGAACCAAGATGTCTGAAAACTCTTCAGCCTGAAAGGAAGTGAATTAATTCCTTCAGCATGCTTCGTTTTAGGTACAAGCCAGCTTCCTTTATTTACCAGTAACTTAGACTCTTAAGCTGATTTTTCTAAAGAGGTATAATTATTTTGACATCAAGGCCATAGTCTATATTTCTAACATCAGATTTTCCATTTATTTGAAGCTGAGGTTTTTCCCAGCCATTTTGAGACTGTCTGCTAATAAGAGATAATATGCTGTGATTTCAATAACATGTGTGAGAACTACAGGAAGTTCAGACAGAGTTAGCTGAGCAAATTTCTGTACTTGTCATAGAGAGCAGGACACTGCCTTCAGAATGTGTCTGTGATAGTGTGAGTGAGTGCTAAGTCGCTTCAGTTGTGTCCAACTCTTTGCGACCCTATGGACTGTAGCCCACCAGTCTCCTCTGTCCGTGGGATTCTCCAGGCAAGAACACTGAAGTGGGTTGCCCTGCCCTTCTCCAGGGGATCTTCCTGACCCAGGGATCGAACCCGCATCTCTTATGTCTCCAGCATTGGCAGGTGGGTTCTTTACCACTAGCGCCACCTGGGAAGCCCCAGTAGCGATAGTACCTTTTACCAAACTTTCTACCAAATAGTCAGAACTTTTTAGAAGACTCAGAACAGTAAAGTGTGATAGCTTTTTCAACAGAAATAAAAAGGATAGAGAAATGAAGAAATCTGCAGTGAGTTTATTGGTAAGAAGAGAATAAGGAAGATGATTGCAATAAATCACTTAGAAGAGGAGATGAGAAGTATGTTAACAATAGAGTAACCACAGTGACTGTTTTGAGCTTTCTGGAAAGGAGTGAAAATGAAAAACGTCTTGACCAATTACTCCAACAACCCACCCATCTGCTGTGTAATAAAGCCAGTGAAATACGGGCCATCAAATGGACAGGGAGAACTTTAGGGTGTACAGAGTAAAGAGAGAAAGAGAATTTTCTTTTTCTACACTATGAGAATTTGTCTAGTAAATAGTTCTGGGCATGTCGTGGCCTAAATAACTGTAAAAATTTTCCTATACTTTATCGTTTTCTTGAGCTGAATGGAAATTAAAGACAAATAAAAGGCTTAGAGCCTTAACTAATTTTGTTACGTCTCTAGATGAAGGATGATAAGGAGTAGGAGTCCAGCAGGAAAATGCTCATAGTTTATTATTTTAGTTAAAAGCTTGATGTCTTGTTTCTAAATTTTTGTGCATGCTTCCATTCTTCAGGAGTCATTCACTGAATTTGTTAATCCTGAAAGCCCCCTTTTTATGAGCAGTCTTGGAACCTGAAAGGCATTTAAAGAACAAGAGGAGGTTAAAAAAAAAAAATCCTTTGACTTCCCTCTCTGATTTATTCAGAAACAGATCCCCAGAACCAGAGATCTTTGTATAGGTCCTTTAGCAGCTGAATTTTATTTCACCAACAAACAATACCGTTTTGCTCTGCACTTCTGAGTTGAGGATTTAGCAACTAAACCACACTGCCACCACAATATATTAAATAACCTTCTCGTCTTCTGTTCCACCTTTCCTATTGGTAAGAAATAATAAGAGCATTATTATTTAATTATCACCACTCGAAGCTATGTCAGATTTCAGTAATCTAAAACTATAATGTCTTAAACTGAGATTGTTTGAAATAAGATCTTTCCTGTCCAGTAATGGATACCTAGAAAAGGAGGTGGATAGCTATAGATACAGGGAGTAGAATCAGAAATATTTACATACATAGTTGTGATTGGTAATCATAAGCTTTGTTTCTGGAAGGACACATGAGGCATTGTGAGTAGTGGCAAAGTAAGAAGTAACTGGTCACACAGGTGGTGGTGTTCAGTTGCTCAGTCATGTCCGACTCTTTGCGACCCCGTGGACTGCAGCATGCCAGGCTTCCCTGTCCTTCACCATCTCCCAGAGCTTGCCCAAACTTATGTCCATTGAGTAGGTGATGCCATCCAACCATCTCATCCTCTGTCATGCCCTTCTCCGCCTGCCTTCAATCTTTCCCAGCATCAGGGTCTTTGCCAGTGAGTTGGCTCTTTGCATCACGTGGCCTAAGCTTCAGCATCAGTCCTTCCCATGAATATTCAGGACTGATTTCCTTTGGGATGGACTGGTTGGATCTCCTTGCAGTCCAAGGGACTCTCAAGAGTCTTCTCCAACACCACACTTCAAAAGCATCAATTCTTCGGCACTCAGCATTCTTTATAGTCCAACTCTCACATCCATATGTGACTACTGGAAAAACCATAGCTTCGACTAGACAGACCTTTGTTGGCCAAGCAATGTCTCTGCTTTTTAATATGCTGCCTAGGTTGGTCTTAGCTTTTCTTCCAAGGAGTAAGCGTCTTTTAATTTCATGGCTGCAGTCACCATCTGCAGTGATTTTGGAGCCCAAGAAAATAAAGTCTGTCACTGTTTACATTGTTTCCCCATCTATTTGCCATGAAATGATGGGACTGGATGCCATGATCTTGGTTTTTTACATGTTAAGTTTTAGGCCAGCTTTTTCACTCTCCTCTCTTACCTTCATCAAGAGGCTGTTTAGTTCCTCTTCACTTTCTGCCTTAAAGGTGGTGTCATCTACATATCTGAGGTTATTGATATTTCTCCCTGGCAATCTTGATTCTAGCTTGAGCTTCATCCAGCCTGGCATTTCACATGATATACTCTGCAAATAAGTTAAATAAGCAAGGTGACAATATATAGCCTTAACATACTCCTTTCCCAATTTAGAATCAATCTGTTTTTCCATGTCCGGTTCTAACTGTTGCTTCTTGACTTGCATACAGATTTCACAGGAGGCAGGTAAGGTGGTCAGTATTCCCATCTCTTGAAGAATTTTCCATAGTTTGTTGTGATCTACACAGTCAAAGGCTTGAGCATAGTCAGTGAAGCAGAAGTAGAGGTGAGGGAAGGGATTTTTAAATTTTATACTTTTCCATACTATTTAATCTTTAGCATGAACCTATATTTTTATTTAATAAGTAAATATGGGGAAAAATTGAGAAAACAGAAAAAAGAAAAGAAGCCACTGTATATGAGATCCTGCAGCTCTGAATTTAACCTCTGGATTCCTTTCTCAGTGGAAATTCTAGCTTTTATGAGTCATCAGACCCAAGTCTGTATCGACTCAGTTATGTCATCCTCCATGGTTTTGTGTAACTTATCTTGTGTAGCGTGTTTTCAATCCCTCTCATGCCTGTGTTTCCTTTGAGCCTCAGAGTGGCACTGTCCAGTATGTTGGACTGGTATTCTATGATTCCCATTTTACAGGTGAAAAGACTGAAGCTTAAGAAAGACAGGTGACTTATCAGAGGTGACATGTTCACTACCCATGATGTTCAGAACTAGAAGTCAAGTTCAGTGTTCCTTTAACCCTTGTAGAAAGAACTTGGCCATTTATTTTGAACATTAAAAAAATATTCCAAGCTGTCTCCTCTCTGGTTTCATACCATAGCATCTATTTCATTCTGTCTTATATCATGGTTAGATGTGTAATTGTTTTCCTCATTAATTTTTTATCACCCTAGACTGTCTCTCTTCTTTCTCTAGCCTCTCTGTGTCTGGTCCATTTGATGCATATATTAATTCTTAATCTTTGTTTTATGGAATTGGATACTCAAGGTACTTTCTCCTACATAATAATCCATTTTTAGGAAAACAAAATAGTAAAAGCCATTTCCACAAGACTGATATCACATTGTCCACAAGACAATTCAAGCCACATAATGTTTGAGCTGGAAGAAAACCATCTTTCTGAGTATTTATTTTGTTTCATAAATGAGGAACCTGAAGATCGAATATGTGGCTCAAGATCACACAGGGAGTGAGAGGTGACTTGGTATCAGAGGACGTTCTCTTTCAGCCCAGCCCGGCTCCTGCTGCAGCAATCATTACAGACACTTATTCTTCTGGTCATCAGGCATTTAGATGAAGGTCAATGTCGGCAAAAGATAGGTCACACTTAAAGCAGTAACCATGAAGTGATAACCTCAAAAAGAAAATGAGGTATTGAGCTGATTTTTCCATGTTTTAGTGAATGATTTTGCAGTTTACATCCTTTTAAGGCAAACTTGGTATATATGTGCCAGCATTTCCACAAAAGGATTGGGAGTAGGAATCTTCTAGATGATGAGTGATCCCACCTTGAGTATTTGCAGTAGAGTCAGATCACCGCTGCTTGTGGGCAAATCTAGGTGCAGAGCATCAAAGTTGGGAACGAGGAATTAACAGTGTTTTCTGTCTTACTTGTTGGCTTTTTAAAATGCGAGGCATTCCTGGCTTGGTGAAGAAGCCACCTCTTCTCCTCTTAAATGAGGAGTGACGAGTCCTCCAGTTCCTAAATTCACTCCTGGGTACCTGAGTGCTCAAAAGTGATTCCCAGTTTTCAAATATGCTGAGAAGGGAGCTGGAAAGACCTTTTTTTTTTTTTTTTTTGTCTGAAGCTATGCAGAGGAGAAACAGAAGGATAAATTCCAAATAGGGTGACAGTATCAGAAGTGTGAGGACTGGGGGAGCCCTGGGCGTTGCTTCTCTAATGAGACAGATGCCTTTTTATGAAGTACGTTGTTTTTTGTGCCACCGCCTATTGGATTCATACAGTCCTCAAAGGCACCAGCTCCAGTGGGCATAGTTGTAAAAGACATCAGGGGAACAGACATCTTTAAAAATTCAGTTCAGTTCAACAAATATTTACGTAGGTGCTGTAGGAGAGTTACGGTAAAAATAGCAGAAGACTGGCCCAGCTTTTCTGAAGATTGGAGTCTGTGCTGTGCTCTCCAAACTTGTCTGCATGTTGGAATCATCTAGGGATCCTCGAAAATCACTAAGATCTGTGTCTAGTCCACCACCCCCGATTGAGCTCGTGATCCAGCTGGTTTGGGATGTGTCCTAAGGTTTGCAATAGTTGAAAAGAGAATTCTAAAAGTGCAGTCACTAATTCCACTGGGAATTAGTGGTCTATGGAGTGGTTCTCAGCCTTGACTGACTATATTAGAATCACCTGGACTATATATGTATGTCTGTACATATGTGTGTGTATGTGTATGTGCATGCATATATGTATGCATGTGTATATAACCATAAGCATATGCACATGTGTGTATACAAACTCATGTGTGTATTAAGCATGTATATGCATGTGCATATACCCACATGCATAATATACATGCATGGCTTCCATGGTGGCTCAGATGGTAAAGAATCTGGCTACAAAGCAGGAGACCTGGGTTCGATCCCTGGGCCAGGAAGATCCCCTGGAGACAGGAATGGCTACCCACTCCTGTATTCCTGCCTGGAGAATCCCAGGGACAGAGGAGCCTGGTGGGCTACAGCCAGTGGGGTTGCAAACAATCGAACACAACTGAGCGACTAGCACTTGTTAGCCCTTATACATACATGCCCAGGCTCCAGCTCTTGAGATTCTGATTTACATGGTTTCGGATGGAGTCCAGACATCCATATTATTTAAAACCATGGTTCACCAAATTGCTGACACCTGGATCTGACTCCAGACACTCTGGTTTAATTGGTTTGGGGTCTTGTCTTGGCATCAGAATCTTATCAACCCCCCCTCCCCCTGCCATGCGATTCTAATATGCAGTCAAGGTTGCAATCTACTGGGTTAGCGAGTGAAACTTGGCTACCTTGTGCATAGTAGGTTCTCAAGAAAAATGGTTCACTCTGAAATGAAAACTAGATAGAAGAATTTGTAAGGAAAGTCAGTGCTGAAAAATTGTACATTCCTTGTTCTTCGGGACTTTCTGCCGGCCCGAATATGTGATGCAGTGATTTGGGGGGAGAGTGGGGCGTCAAAAACCTCATCAATTCAGCTCACAACCATAGCCTTTGCTGTGGCCGCCAGTGAAACTTCCAGCTGAAACTGACAGCCACGATCTTCCTAATTGCTCTATTCCATTATATTTGCTTGTGATGGGTGGGGCGATCTGCCTGTCACACTCCTGATGTGTCCCACGTTGTGTTTTAAAGAAAAATAACGAGAAGCTGGCTTCTGTGAGACCTCAGTGCTCCAGCCCTGGATTCAGCCTGAGGTGAACTGTGTCCCGGGCAGCCAGCATCTGCGAGGGCCCTCCCAGCCCACCCTGCCCGGGGTTAGGGAGAGCTCTCTGGAGCCCAGAGCACAGAGTTGCCTGGTTTCCTTTGTTCCCTAGGTGATTCTTGATTAGTCCAAGGGGTACTGGGAAGGGAAGTATTTCCGCATCTGGCTGCTTTCAGCCATGGAGAGGCTCCACCACCCTGGAAAGGGGCAGACTGCCAGGCAAGGAGTTCACCGCAGCTGCTTACAGGGCAAAATCTGAACCCTCCGTCCTGTTGGTCTTTGAAGGCTCTAGAGCACTGATGCCGAAACTTGAGTGGATCAGAATCCCCTGGAGTTGTGTTAAACTACAGATCACTGGGGCAGCTCCCAGATTTTCTGATTCGGTCGGACAGGGGTGGGGCCAAGAACTTGCATGTGTGATATAGGAGGAAGGACCCAGATGGCACCTGTGTGATTTAGCAAAAGGACGTTATTTGATTGCTGCAAATTTACCTAATGGTCACAGGATCAATTGAAATGACCTCCAACTGTAAGATTGATAGGTTAATTGATTTTTTAAAATTATGACTACATGCTAGGCGTTGTGCAAGCCTTGTTGCTACAAGGAAGAGGAAGATGTGGTTCCTCACTGAGCAGCTTGTCTTGGGGGGTGGGTGACGCAGCAGTAAGGGAACAAGCACAGTACTGACCGCTTAGTGGAGGGAGTGCCCGGGCTCCGTTGGGACACACATGGGCAGGGGGAGTGTGGCTCAGGGTTGGCTTCCAGGAGTAGGTGATTCTGGGGTGGGATCCTGGCGGATGACTAGGGGTCTGCCAGGTGAAGAAGGTGGGGCAGAATTCTAGGGGCAGCGTGAGCAAAGATGAGCTGGAAGATGAGCATGCCTGGTGTGGGGAGCCCCACGTGGTTTAGGGTGATTGATGGGGGGAGAGAGCTTAGTATGGACAGGCAGGCAGGGGCCGGATCCCAGGGATGCCTGTCTTCCACGTGGAAGAGTCTGGGCTGATCCAAAAGCCAGGACGGTCATTGAGGAGTTTTAAGTAGGTGAGTAACACCATCAGCTTTGCCTGCAAGTTGGAAAATGGGCTGCAGGGAGCAAGCGCCTTCAGGAGGCGTGGGAGACTGCATGGGAGTCCCCCTGGGAAGTGATGTGGCCACAGGGGACGTGACCTTTACGTCACCTGTCCTTGCATCACCCTCTGCCTCTGCTCGCGTTTCAGACACTCACAGTCATTCCCAGCGGGTGTATTAGCTGATTTCTCGAGTGTCTGCTGTGTGTGCTTTTAGAGTGGAACCAGGCAATCCGTCTTGTGCTTCCCCTATAGAGATGCTGTGTTTCAAGGAAAATTAAGTTAAAGTGAACGTCAAGGGCAACTTTGGAACAGGTGAGCCCTGCACGAAGGGCCTGTGTGGAAGGGATCGGACATTTCCACCTGTTTAGTCTGGATGAGGTCGGGGAGGGGTGGTCTCTGCATGTTGTCTGTCTGGTGTCTGAGTTTTTCCTTTTTGGTTCTAGCTGGGAGTCACTCTTCCCTCTCTTGCTCCCTACCTTGAGAACAGATTCCAAATCTGTGTCTTAGTCCAGCCACCTGCTGGCAGCTGTCTTCCCCCACCTCCCCACCCTTCGGTTTGGGGGCTTACCCAGGGCAGTTTCCTAAATTCCTCTTACCCTGGAGATGGCTTGAGTGCTGGGCATCATGGAGGAACAGGGAAGTTCAAAGCGGATAAGATCCATGCATGCCCACCGCAGTAGTTAAGGAATTGTGCGTGAAGGAAACCTCACAGAGGGCTGCAGTGAGCTAGTGCTTGGGTAGAGAGCAAGTTCTCATCTGTCTCTGACCCATCTTAAAAAAAAAAAATCAACGCTGGTGGATTCTGCTTGTGGTCCTTCATACTTCATCTGGTAATGAAAATTTGATTTGTGGTTTCCTCTCCTAGGGCTCTTCAGCTCAGCGTAATTGATCCATCTCCAACAAGTGGCTCTTGAGGAAATCAATTCCTACAGGTCTCGTCGGGACCCAGAGAGCCTTCCAGGGACGTTGGAGGCTCCTTCTCCCCTGTGCACCCCTTCCTCCTGCAGGTTGTGGGGTTTCTCCGTCGGCTGAGTGGGGGCCTCCCTCAGGAGCTGTGAGTGGGCTGCTGCTGGGGGAGGCAGGGGTCCCCTTAAGTAGACTGATGACCTGCGTCAGTGAGCAGTCTGCTCTGAGGTAGTGGCATCAAGATTTACAGGTCATCAACGCCGAGGTGGCTTTGCTGCTTCACACCAGCGCGGTAGATGTGAGACTTGATTGCAGAATGAATTGCTGGCAGCCCGCCTCAGACTGCAAGAGTAAGAGCAGAAAGGACTGGCGTGACCCTTGGTTGGTGTTTGCTCTGGTCACTGGATGCTGTGCAAAGAGGCACAACCTGAATGCTTCAGTGAGGGCTGCCCCAGGCTTTCTGCTGGTGACATGGCCAGCTGGGCTTCTTGCTGGAGGGCTGCTAAAAAGGTTTGCCGAATGTCCCAGCGGATTTTCCTTGACTTTGGGCTAGTTAAGGCAGAGCTGCTTTTATCCTGACTCCATCTGCTGTTTGTCTCTGAAGGAAACTCACCATATAGTGGGCACCATCTTGGAAGTCTGTACTTAGGCCACTTGACGGGGCTCTGCTTTCTCTCTCTCTCGGTGTTTACTGTCAGCCCTGCTTAATGGACCGGCGTGTGTGCTAAGTTTATTCAGTTGTGTCTCTTCGCCACCCTATGGTCTGTAGCCCGCCAGGCTCCTCTGTCCGTGGGATTCTCCAGGTGAGAATACTGGAGTGGGTTGCCATGCCTTCCTCCAGGGGATCTTCCCAACCCAGGGATTGAACCCACATCTCTTATGTCTCCTGCCTTGGCAGATGGGTCCTTTACCACTGGTGCCACCTGGGAAGCCCCCGTGGACCAGCACTAGAATACAGATTGTTCAATTCTCTAATGACGTTGAATGTGCTGGTCAGATGCTTAATAAATCTTTTAAGTCAGGAACGTAAACATATTACTGAACGTCTTTCCTACCACCCTCTTGCTTTCCATTTTCCATCACACAGCAGCTGTTGTCTAACTGTATGCTTGATCTAGGTGCCTGAGTTCCCTTTGGCTCCAAGTCAACTTGTTATTGGAACGTGTCTGCCTTTATGCTGCTCATGGGGCCTTTTGCCTTACACTGGCCCAGTAGGAATGCTTGATACATTTATTCCTCCTTCACTGTCTGAGTAATAAGGGTCGTAGTCTGCATATTCATTCTGGGTCTTCTCAATGTACCAAGATGCACTAGTGTTTTTACTTAAAAAGTGAGGAAACAGGATCTATTGATTATCTGTTGCTGTGCAACAAATGACTCCACAATTTGAAAGCTTAAAATGGCAAGCATTTATTATCTTATAGTTGTTATGGGTCTGGAATTTGGAAGTGGCTTGGCTGAGTGCATCTAGTTTAGGGTCTCTGGTGAAGTTGTTGTCAAGATGTTGGCTGGAGTCACAGACATCTGATGACTTGCCCTGGGCGGGAGAAGGAGGGGTCAAGTTCACGTGTGGCTGTTGGCTAGAGGCCTCAGTTCCTCCCTTTGAACATACTTTAAACCACATGAAGTATGTGGGTTCCTGGGTCTGACCAAAGGGATGAGCAGAGGTGGCTGAGTCCATTCTCTGCTAAGAACTCACTTTTTCAGGTGGGTGACTTGGAGCCTGCTCTAGAGAACTCCCATGAGCTGTTGAGGGTGAAAAATGGTTGGGATACCCAGTTACAGAATTTAGAGTTACTCTCACAACAGTTACTGACTAGGAGACATGTCAGCAGTCACTGCAGGCAAGTGCTTCTATATATTCCTGGGACTATGAAGCTCATTTTTCATTAAAATCTTTACTTTTGGGATGGGATTGCCACCTGGTGGTGACACCCTTAAATTGCAGGGTTTTTTGAGACAAGCATCCTCATGGCTGATGGTAAAGAATCTGCCTGCCCTGCAGGAGACCCTGGTTCTATCTCTGGGTTGGGAAGATCCCTTGGAGAAGGGAATGGCTACCCACTCCAGTATTCCTGCCTGGAGAATTCAATGGACAGAGGAGCCTGGTGGGCTAGTCCATGGGGTTGCAGAGAGTCAAACCCAACTGAGTGACTGACACTTTCACTTTATATCTTTTATGTTTTCAATTTGAAAAGATAGTTGTGAAATGACAGCTGGGAGAAAATTTGCATCATACCTTTCAAAGCTCATTTAATAAACTCTACCTCACTTGGTTACGACAAAAATTCTGTAGAGTAAATAGAACAGGCGTTATCATCTCTACATTATAGACGGGAAACAGGCAGTAGAGACCGAAACATTGCCCAAAGCTCGGAGTAAGTCAGCAGAGCAAGAGTGAGGGCTGGAACTTAGGCGTTCAGGTCTACACCAACAGAGCTGGTGGCGGATGCTCCTGAAGAGGGTTTATTAGGTAAAGTGGGAAGAAGGGGCACATGAAAGACATTTCACTTCCCAAGCTGCTGCTGAAAACAAGATTTCAGCTGTTTGCTTCACAGAAGGGTTTGCAATTCTCTGTCCACAGGGCTGATGATGTCTTTTGTGTAAGTACTGCTGAGTGTTCTTTTTCTGTGGGAGAATTAAGAGACCTTGCTGTTTCTGTTATGTTGCAGCCTAACACACCGACCTTGTAGGCGTCCCTGGTGGAGCAGTGGTAAAGACTCTGCTTGCCAATGCAGGAGATGCAAGAGATGCAGGTTCAATCCCTGAGTAGGGAAGATCCCCTGGAGAAGGAATGGCAACCCATAATAGTACTCTTGCCTGGAAAATTCCATGGGCACAGGAGCCTGGCGGGCTACAGTCCATGGGGTCGCAAAGAATTGGACGTGACTGAGCACACAGCACAAGAAACCCACCCCAAAACTTGATGTCTTCATAATAGTGACTTCTTACTTCTCATGATTGTGTGATCTGGGCAGCGCTTGGCTGGGTGATGATTCTGCTTCATGCAGCGTCAAATGGGACTACTCCTTTAGCTGCTCTCAGCTGCTGACTGGGTTGGGTTGGGTTGGGCCAGAAGGTCCGAGAAGACTTCGCTCACACGCCTCACACCTTGTGTTCTTCCGATGTGATCCGTCTCCTTGTCTGGCTTGGGCTTCCTCACAGCATGCTTGTCTCAGGGTAGCCAGACTTCTTATGGAGAGGCTGGCTCCTGAGGGAGCAAGCAGCAGTTGACGGTTCTCTTGAGACCCAGGCTCCGGAGCCCCAGAGTGAGCATCGTTCTCATCACCCTCTGCTGGTCCGAGTTAGTCTCACGGCCAAGCCAGACTCACAGGGAGGAGAAACAGACTCCACTTCTTGGTGTGCAGGGTAGCATGCACATGAAATGATGGGAGGAGATGCTGGTGGCCAAATTAGGACTCTGTTTAGTACAATAACATTCATGTGTCCACTTGCTAAACAAAACTCACCATCTGCAGGCACGAGGAAAAACTGTTAAATCCACCAAGTGTGCATAAGGCATTTGTGAAAATTCAGGAATAACAAGTTCAGCCCAATGTGAAGATTAGGGGGAGGAACAACCCTGGGACATGGGTCCTCTATGCCTATTGGCAGACCAGACTCTCACAGGGGCTCTTTTCTGGGACTGCAGGTTGCTCCAGGAATCATGGCCTTGGTCTTAAAGATTACTTTATGTTTCAATGCTATTCTCTCAAGTCATCCCACCCTTGCCTT
Source organism: Odocoileus virginianus (assembly GCF_023699985.2). Lineage (NCBI taxonomy): Eukaryota > Metazoa > Chordata > Mammalia > Artiodactyla > Cervidae > Odocoileus > Odocoileus virginianus. Next base: position 9,917,587 of record NC_069695.1, on the reverse strand, counting down.
CTCCCACAGAGTCCAAAAGTCTGTTCTAGCACTAAAACATGTATATTACCATATGTGAGATAGATCACCGGTTCAGGTTTGAGGCATGAGACAGGGTGTTCCGGGCCAGAGCACTGGGATGACCCTGAGGGGTGGGATGGGGAGGGAGGGGGGTCCAGGATGGGGGACACATGTTCACCCATGGAGGATTCATGTCAATGTATGGCAAAAACCACTACAATGTTGTAAAGTAATTAGCCTCCAATTAAATTAAGTTTAAAAAATAATAGAAAAAAAAAGACTATGCGTCTAATCCAAACTCAGTTCAGATAGATATTTATAAATAGAGGAAAAAACTTGGAAATATGGCCTAAAAGTTAGCTTGTTAGATGTTAGAAAAATATGAACTCTTCATGTCATGATAACGGTATGTCCAAAGCCTTTTATTTGAATTTGAATTATGGTTCAAATTTAAATATGCTCAAATATGTACTTCTCCAATTGTTTATGTCTAGAAAATGGTCCCTCTCTCTCAGTTTCTTTCTGTCCATCCACCCAACCACATTCTTAGTTCCTGAGCAAGCTTTTTTGTCAGCTCTTAACTGCATTGAGAGAATAGGATACAAGAGTTCAAATTGCAATTAACAGAATTCCCAGCTGGAGCTTCTATTGTTCTGTATGGTTGTCCTCTCACCTGCAAATTTGCATTGCCAATGTATTTGTAGAGCTGTTTATTTTTTCAGAGAGCTTTCAGATGCATTATTACATTTTAATTTTCATGGTAATATCCTAAGATAACACTGAGTAAGATTGCTCCCTTGCAGAAAGAAGGAAATAGAAGTCCAATGATGTTAACACATTATTGATTGGGTGGAGGGGGGATTTTTGCCGAAACTAATGCCTGTGGCTGATGATTTGTTATATAAGTGCATATTGAAACTCTTCAGTCAATAACATTCAGGTAACAAAAAATGTACTAATATGTCTCTGGTCAATACATTGTTACAAATTTGGTCAAGAAGTGGCAAAGCCAGACTTATGTCCTCTTTTTCAGTGTTTTCTCCTCTATTCCACATATCCAGTTTATAATCTGTCTACCCTAATGCCCAAGGCATGGTGACCAGTCATGATGAAAGAATAGTTCTTAGACTACAACATTTGTTAGGAGCTTTACAATAGCCTTGGTCTTGAAGTTAAGATGCAAACATATGCATCTTTAAGTAGAATTTCAGTTAGTGGTGTAAAAACTTGCTTTTCACAGCCAGTGGAGGGGACAGCAGGAACGTGTTAGCCAGCCCTGATGGTGGCTTTCTCTTTTGAGGGGGATTTGAGCTCACTCATTCCTTCACGGACCTGAGCATCACATAGGACAGGAATAAGGGCCGGGTGCTCATCAGGGGCTGAAGCTCTTCCACGGTGCCCACTCGGATCTTTACTGCCCAGGAGGTGGACAGGTGAGGGCCCATTGGCAACCCTGTGGAGCCACCAGCTGGCTCAGAGCCCCACATGCAGATTCAAGAGGAAACTTTGTCAATAGCAATGAATGGGCTTTTCTGCTGTGCTAAAATTAGAGCTGAAAGATAAACATAGGTTTATCACTGGAGTGGAATGATAATGCTATGCCATATGTGAAAAGGCTAGTGTGGGTTAGTGATCCTATTGTCCTTGGAGTTCTTCAAGAGCATGTTATGAGCTGTGCAGAGATGGGGGGACCGTGCATTCTGGTTGACCAGTGATAGTCTCAGTACAGTTTCTCATCCTCGTGTAATTGTTATGTAGTATGATTCCTTTTACTCTCAGAGCTGTTCTGTTTGGGTGATAATTATATAGCCCCCTGAAGCACGAAGCTCACGGCACCCCAGGGAAGGTTAGTCCCTTTCCTTGACAAGCCAGTAACGTATGCAGGGAAGTGACCACACAGCATGTATTTTGTGCTTTTTATTTTATTTTTAATTAATTCTTATTGGCGTATGGTTGGTTTACAGTGTTGTGTTAGCTTCTGCCACACAGCAGGGTGAGCCAGCTGGATGTGTACATAACATCCCTTCTTTTTGGATTTCCTTCCAGTTTGGGCCCCCTCGGAGCACTGAATATCCCCCTGTGCTGTGCAGTGGGTTTCCTTGTGTTACCTACTCCATGTCTGTGTGTGCACTCGGTCGTGGCTGACTCTTTGCGACCCCATGGGATATAGCCCGCCAGGCTCCTCTGTCCATGGAATTCTCCAGGCAGGAATACTGGAGTGTATTGCCATTTCCTACTCCAGAGGATCTTCCCGACCCAGGGATCGAACCCATGTCTCTCGCGTCTCCTGCATTGGCAGGCGGATTCTTTACCACTGGCGCCACCTGGGAATAGCATCAATAGAGTATGTCTGTCAATCCCAACCTCCCAGTTCATCCCACACACCCCCCACCTCCCACCCCCAGCTTTATTTTGTGCTTTAATGAACCCGTTCTCCTTGATCCTAGAAGTTGAAGTAAGGGCTTTTCTCTTGATTGACCTCTTATTCTTAAAAGTGAAAATGCTTGTTGGCACGGTAACAGGCTTGACCTGTGCCTGCTTTGGATTCGGTTGAGCATATGGGGAAAGGTGTCTCTGGTTCCTCGTGGAGGCATCAGTTATATCCTCATAATAATATCCTCCACTGTGTCGGTAACTTAGTCAGTCGTTTCGCTCTCTCCCTCAGAGCAGCCCTCTTCAGTGGAACTAGAGTTAGAGAATCCCACAGCTTATTAATAATACTGCAAAAACCAGAATCAAGGCTTTTCCCACCTTTTGATTCCACATCCTTGGCTTAATCCCACCTTTTGTAGAGGCTCCCCTATATTTGGCCATGTTGGCTTAAGATGTTTCTCTTAAGGCCCGGTAAAGCTGAAGACCCAGTGAAAGGGTTGAAGTTGTAGCATGCCGACCTAGGTGACCGCACAGAAGGTGGTTACTCTGGAACACGCATCGTTGCTAGTTTACTCATCTCGTGTGGCCAAGGGGCACCCTCATTACACAAGTCTTCTATTTGTTTAGTGCTTTTATGGTTTGCAAGGCAATTTTCTTGCCCTGTTTGCATCATGTTTGATGCACCAGACGTGCAAAGCACAGGTGAGAGGTCTTACGATCATCATTTTTCCCTAACAGAGGAGGAAGGAGGCTGGGAAAGATCGAGTGGATTGCTCAAGGTGACACAACAAGTAAAAGGCAGTGCTTGGCTCAGAGCGCGAGTATTTCTGACAGTTGACCTCCTCCTGGCCCTGCATTCCTGATTTCATGGAGATTTCCGAGCATGTGGTTCAACTCCGGAGAGAGGGTTTGACTCCAGAGCCACAGGGCTCCGAATGAGCACGTTGTGAGAGGCTGAGCTGGAGTCTCCTCCATGGAGAAGGACAAGCGTGGTCTCTTGACACCACCCTGGTGAGAAGTGAATTAAAGCAGCTCATTTTCAGCTGAAGCCAAGTGGACAAAAGGTAAGCAGAGATGGGCAAAGGACTTAGGAAGGAGAGGGTTTTTAAGGCTTGCAGACCCTGCCTCTCTTGAGGAAGAAACAGGAAAATGCTAGAGGCCCCACAGAGGTTGGAGAAGATAAAAAAGAAAGGCCCAGAAAAGGGTTCAAGGCAGGCTCTTTCCATAGGGAAACTGTTTGGTTTCTCATTTGGATCAGGGAGCACTCAAGGGGCAAGGAATTTTAGACAAATATTGTGCAAATCTATGAAGGCCAGAGCTAGAAGAGAAACTGAGGGCCAGAATACTCACTTACTCTGAGTTAGAATAATGCCTTTCCCCCTCGCCATGGACTTTGAAAGACCTCAGCAAGAGAGTCAAGGCCACACCAGAGAAAGCAACCAGCTCATGTTGGGAGCAAACTCACTGTGATTCTTCCTCTTGCTTTCTTTTCTTTTCATTTTATTTTTCTACTTTTCTATTGTTTTCTTTCTATTTTCTGTCTCCTTTGTGTGATGGAGGGCACAGACTGATACAGATTTCCTCATACCAGTTATAGAGGCTTTTGTCTCCAAGCAAGCTGGGAATTTGTTGATGGAGTGAAGGGAGAAGAGCTGATTGGATTAGAGGAGAGGATTGTCATGCCTTTTGTTCGGTTCCTAACTTTGGAAGGAGCTGACTTAGAATCACTGCATCTTAGAACTCAAAAAAGGAACCTTAGAAACTGGGTAGTTCAATTTTTCATCAAATGCAGGTACATTCAAGTTTTCTGCAACTACATAAATTGATGACAATTCAGAAATTTTGGGAACACTTTTCAGAGAGTCAGAATTTCTAGGCATACCTCATTTTATTACCCATTATTACACTTTGCTGATATTGCAGTTTTTACAGATTGAAGGTTTGTGGCAATCCTGCATTGTGGAATGATGGATAGCATTCTTAGCAATAAAGTATTTTTTAATTAGGGTGTATACATTGTCTTTTTTTAGTTATAATGATACTGCACACTTTGTAGGCTACAGTATAGTGTAAATGTAACTTTTGTATGCACTGAGAAACCAAAAGAAAAATACTTTATTGCAATGTTCACTTTATTGCTGTGGTCTGGAACTGAACCTGCAATATCTCCAGTGTATGCCTACTGTCTCAGGAGACGGCCCCTTCCATCTCATTTTTTTACCTATTGATGTTGACATAGCATCTGCCATGTGCCAGACACTGATTGGTGTGGGTCCTTACTTAGTCATGGGGCTAACACAACTTTTATCCCTATTTTATAAATGAAGAAATTGAGACAGAGAGGTTAAGTAACTTACCTAAGGTCACACAGCAAGTAAGTGACAGAGCTAGATAGGACTGGAACCCAGGCAGTCTGACTCCATAGTCTGTGCACTTAACCACCAACTTTGCTACCTCTCTGATAAGTAATTGCTTATCAGAGTAATTACTGTTTGTTTTGAGTAATTACTGTTTGTTTCTTATTTTGCATCAAATTGATCCCTTGCTTTTTCTGTTCCAGAATCTTTCAGATGATTTGCATGCTCTTGGTACTTCCTCTGGTTGCATGCAGTTTCCTGCATGCAATAGATTGGTGAAAAGCACCTTAGATTTAAGATCAGACTTACTTAAGCTGAAATCTCAGCCTCCTTACTTACTAGCTATATAAACTTGAGCAGATATTTTATCAGGTTTTCTCGGCAAAGGTCCCTTCATTTGTGAAATTAGACTAAATAAGCTTCCTGGGGTCATTGTAAAGATGAGCAAGGGTGGTACTCACAGTGTGAGCTCCATAAAAGATGTATGTTACTTTGTTGTAACTATCTAACTATAATAATGACATCTGTATTCATTCCTCTAAAATTGATCTGTAGAATAAAACAATCTCAAGCAAAACCTTAGCTGACTCATTCGAAGAAACTGATAGGCCAATCTAAATTTATATGAAAATGCTAAGCAATAGTGAAAAAGAAGGACAAAGTTGGAGGACTCCATCTGATTTCAAGATTTACTATAAAGCTATAGTATCAAAGATAGTGTAATTCTGACATAGGAGAAACATAGATCAGTGAAGCAGAATAGAGTCTAGAAATAGACTCACATGTCTACAATTAATTGATTGTTTTTACAAAGAGGCAAAGTCAAGTCAAAAGGGCTGTTTAACAGATGGTGTTGGAAAAAATGGGTGTATGTGCGTATGCTTAGCTGTCAGTTGTGTCTGACTCTTTGTGACCCTTTGGACTGTAGTCTGCCAGGCTCCCCTGTCCATGAGATTTCCCAGGCAAGATTAGTGGAGTGGGTTGCCAATTCCTTCTCCAGGGGATCAACCTGACCAGGGATCAAACCGTGTCCCCTGTGTGTCCTGCCTTGCAGCTGGATCCTTTAGCCACGGAGCCACTGGGGAAACCCAGAAAACAATGGGTCTCTGTCTCTGAAGAAAAGGAACCTTGACCCCGACTCCACTATACACATTGAAACTAATGGTAGATCATAGACTTAACGTGAAAGCTAGACATAAAACTTCAAGAAGGCAATGCAGGAGATTAAGGATTGTGATTAGTCAGAGATTGAGACACAAGAAACATTAACCATAAAAGGAAAAAAAAAGGATATATTGAACTTCATCAAAATTGGATATTTTTGTTCCTGAAGAAATATTATTAATATTATTATAAGAAATACTATTAGAAATAATATATAAGAAATAATGTATTATTATTTATTATAATATAAATAATATACAAGAAATATTATTAATAAAATGAGCAGTCTCTCTTATGACTGGGAAGAACTATTTACAACACATATAAATAAGTGTGTGCTTGCTTATTTGTTGCATCATGTCTGACTCTTTGTGACCTCTGGCCATGGGCTTTTCCAGGTAAGGATACTGTAGAGGGTTTCCATTTCCTTCTCCAGGGGATATTCCTGACCCAGGAGTCAAACCCATGTCTCCTGCATTGGCAGGCAGATTCTTTTCCACTGTGCCACCTAGGAAGCCCATATAAATAAGACTTAGTTAAAGTGTAATAGACAACTCCTACAAATCAATCAATGAAAAACATGCACAACAGATTTGAACAGAATAAGATATGCAAAACCCAGTGAAGAGCTTGCATTTCATAAGGGAAATGCAAATTAAATGAGATGCTATTCATGATTGCTAGAATAACAAAAATCAGAAAAGCTGGGAATATCAAATGTTGGGAAGAAAATGGAGCAACTGAGATGCTTGTACAATACTGCTGGGTGTGTTAAATGATATAATCAACTTGGAGAATTGTTTGTAAGTTGTTATAAAGTCAAAATACATCTATGGCCCAGCTATTTCACTCTTTATCAATAGATCTTTACACAGGAGAAATGAAAACATATGTCCATAAAAAGACTTATATGAGAATGTTTGTAGCAGCTTTACTCATAATAGTCCCAAACTGGAATCAACCCAAGAGCTCATCAACAGGGAATGAATGAGTAAACTGTGTTATGATCATGGAAAATGGAATAATACTCAGCAATAAGAAAGAGTGAAATACTGATATACACAACAGAGTCTCAAAAACAAAATAGTGAGTGGAGGGAAAAACCAGAAAGAAAAAGAGTGCTTCCTAAATTATTGATGTGAAGTTCAGGAACAGATAAGACTAATAATCTCTAATAGAAATTAGAACAGTGTTTGCCTTTATCAGGAGTGGGTGGGAATTGACTGGAAGGGGCTGAGAGGAAATTTTCTAGGGGGAAGAAACATTCTGTTTCTTGCTTGGGGTGATGGTTATATATGTGGACATAGTCATGAGGACTTGTTATATACTTAAGCACTGTATAAATTCTACCTAAACACTTAAGAACAATCAAGCTATCTGAAATTGAATATGCTAATGATTTAAAGAGTAGCAAGTGCTTTTATTTCCATGGTTTATACTTTCTACTTCTATTAATGTGGTCTGAGATTGCATTTACTTTTTTCTTTTTAAGCAGCAACTTCATTATCCTCTTGCCATTTAGGAATTTGTGGCTAATGAAAACTGCCAAGTCTCTCTTTATTTTAAGCTTGAATCACTACCAAGCAGTGCTCCTTTCTGAAATGCCTTTTTTTGTTTATCTAAGTGGGTCTACAGGTAGCTCTTGAAGTAGTAAATAGAACTTAGATAAACAAAGGAGATATTTCAGAAGATGGAGTAATGCTGTAAATCATAACAATAACTTAAAATGAGGTCCTGCTGACTGCTGGGCACTCTCTGTGGCCTTACACACATTTGTCAGTTTAACTCTCAGAACAACTCTGTGGGAGAAAGTGAAAGTGTTAGTCCCTCAGTCATGTCCAACTCTGGGTGCCCCCATGGACTGTAGCCCGCCAGGCTCCTCTGTCCGTGGAATTCTCCAGGCAAGAATACTGGAGTGAGTAACCATTCCCTTCTCCCAACCTGGGGATTGAACCTGAGTCTCCTGCATTGCAGGTGAATTCATTACTGTCTGAGCCTCCAGGGAAGCTCCTCTCTGGGAGAGATGTTACTGTTATGCCCATTTTATGGGATGGGGTGATCTGAGACACAGTGGGAGTAAATGACTTCTGGTTCAAGGTCACGTGGTCAGTAAGGGATGGAGCTGGAATTCACATCCTGGTAGCTCTGATGCCCCAAACTCTGCTCTTAGCTCCTGGGCTAGGAGCACTCTACCTGACCCCAGGTTTGCTTCTGCTTGATACTCTGACACTTTGACCTGTTCTGTCTCTGGTTAATCTTCTTGGAATAGCTCAATCTAGGTTTACTTCCCTAAGAAACATCATGCCCTGAGCACTTCATGAATTCCTTACATGACTCTTGTGGGAGAACCTGTCTGTGAAGGGGCAACTGAACACAGTGAGGGAAAAATGTCCCTTGTGATCTCCAGACCTTGTTCCAAGCCCAGCCTTCACAGTCTTTCTCCACACACCCAAGTTCAAAGAATTCCTTAAATACCATCAATTAGCCCTGAAGGTGCATGCTGCTTTCTACATATCTAACCAAATAGACATCAGTTACATAAAGTCAGATTGGGACACACTGCCAGGTAGCAACTCATGCCTGAAAGGAGGAGAGACTTGGCAGTTATCATTACCCACAAATTCCATAAATGGCAAGAGTGTGATGACGCTGCTTACAAAAAAATAAAAGTGAAATCAAACTCAAGCTACATTAATAGAAATAGAATGGCGAAGAGTCGGACACAACTGAGTGACTGAGCATGCACACACATTCAGAATATGGAATAATAGCTCCAAAGCACTCGTCCCAGTTTAGAATAAATCTTAACGTGTTCAATTTCAGATGTCATTATTATTACATTTTAACATTTAGGAAAATTTTACACAGATATCAAGTGTTTAGTTTAATGAATGTGCTAAGTCACTTCAGTTGTGTCCAACTCTTCGTGACCCTATGAACTGTAGCCTGCTAGGCTTCTCTGTCCATGGGATTTTCCAGGCAAGGATATTGGAATGGGTTGCCATGCCCTTCTCCAGGGGATCTTCCTGACCCAGGGATCATTAAGTCCAGTTTACTGACTATGTCCACCCATATAACCATCACCACAATCAAGATACAGGATATTCCTGTTATCCCCCAGAGTTTCCTCATTTCCCTGTCTAAGTCAGTTCCCACTCATCCTCACCAAAAACATATTTTGATCCAGAGGGCAGAGGTCTTCTGGACCAGATTGGAATTTTTGTTTACTAACATTTACCAAGCACTTTGTATGGTCACAGATCCAGGGGAAGCATCCCTTGGAAAGGAGTGTCATATACTGGAAGTGGTTTGTTGCAGGGGCAGATTTGATCTTACCAGCTGGGAACACTGCTGTCCACAACTCACAGCCAATCTTGGAGGACACTCCCCTGTGCTAAAATCATGACCCTGTCCTGCTCATTTTCCTTCTAGACCAGTGGTCCCAGGGAGTCCTGCTAGATGAAAGCATAGGTTTCTGGTTTTTCATGCCAAAGGATTCATTGAATTGCCTAGAAAGCTCCAGGTGGTGAGATACAAGTCTTATTTAGACCTTTTAATGATCTGCTTTCTTAATAGACTATGTCAAATTGGCCTTAAACTCAGTCAGAAAGAAGACATGAGAATATGTTGGGCCAGGAGGCACCCGCAGGACACAGGGTGATGTGCTTGGGAGAGATGTGTAGGCAGGGCTCCCCAATGCCTGGGCCACAGCCCAGTGCAGGACCGGTTCAGGCGCATGGTCTGTTAGGAATTGGGCTTCAGAGCAAGATGTGAGTGGCTGGTGAGTGAGTGAAGCTTCATCTGTATTTACAGGTGCTCCCCATCACTTGCATTACCACTTGAACTCCATAATTCTGCTGATCAGAATTACCATCTCATCAGCAGTGGCATTAGATTCTCATATGGGTGCAAGCCTACTGTGAACTGTGAGTGCAAGGGATCATGTAGGTGGCATGCTCCTTATGAGAATCATCCCTAAATCACCACCACACCACCACCCCACCACCCCCGCCACCCTGATTTGTGGAAAAATTTCCTTCCACGAAACTGATCCCTGGTGCCAATCAGGTTGGGGACTGCTAGCCTAGTGCGTGTGCTTGATAAAGAAGGCATACCTCAGTTTTCCTGGGGAATTCACCATGGGTCAGCTCTGCGTGTACACTTAGTTTCTCTGGGCTGCAAAGTCCTCAACTGAAAATTGGGATTAATGTGTCTCTATCTCAAGATTATAGGTAAAGGGTAAGTGAGATATGAAGTGGTTAGAGGTCTGAAAATGTATAAAAGCAGTGTGACATTAGGGAACTTGGTCTGTCAAAGCCATCACTATGGCTCCTTGAAGAAGCTGAGCTAGTGGAAAACCAAAACAATACAATAGTTGAGCTTGGGGCTGTAAAACAACTTTTTCAGCCCCTGTGTATTTGAAAATTCATCCTTTGTCATTCCTCCTTTAAGACTCCCTCCCCTCACAGCCAAAACCCTGAGAAATGTTAGACTCTGAAACTCGATCTAAATCGAGTCAACTGAATTTAATATTAAATATCTATTGTGTGCCAAGCACTGTGAAGGTTATAAAAATGAGTAAGAAATAGTTCCTGCCTTCCAGCAATTTACAACTTGGTCAGATCCCTTACACGAGGAGAAGAATCTCAACGAAATCATGCCCCTCTGTTTTACTCACTAACTGACACTACCGATCTTCTTACTAGTTCATCTTGATTTGTCCGAGTCTCTGCTTTTTCACACATTAAATGATTCCAGAGTTTCCTTTCTACAATGAAGAATGGCCTAGCCAAGAAAAAAAATCCTTTCCTGGACTTCTAAGACAGGCCCAAAATAAATTACTCTTATCTTTTGAAAGAGACATAAATAAACTTGCAGTTATTGTGTTCTCAATTTATGGATGGTTTTTGTTTTAAAAGTTTCCACACACTTTATCTTCATCATTCATGCCCTGAGCTCTCTTCTTCTTCTTTTATTTATTTATTTTTAACTAAATGCCACCTTTTATTTGCATTTCACCAGCTTTTCCATTAATGTCCTCTCTCGTTCCAGTCTTGAGCCAGTCTAGAGTAAGGCACCTTAGTTGTTTTGTCTTTCCAGTCTCCCCTGGTCTGTGATAACTTCTCCATCATCCCATGTTTGCTCATGACCTTGGCAGTCTTGAGGAGTACTGGTTCAGTGTCCTGTCCCCCAGTCTGGGTTTATCTGATGTTCTTCTCACGATCAGGCTAGGGTTATAGGTTTTTGGAAAGAACACTACAGAGGTGAAGTGGCCTTCTTGTCACATCATCTCGAGGTGCAGGGCATTCACAGACAGCACTGATGATGTTAACGGTGATTGAGGAGGTGTTTCCCATGGTTTATTCCACCATAGAAAGCTACTTTTCCCCTTTGTATACTCTCTTGTTTGGAAGTGGGCCATTCAGTCTAGCACACTGTAAGAGTTACCTCCTGCAGCAGCGTGTCTACATATATTATTTGGGTGATTTTTTTGTTTGTTTTTTAAAATTTTTTTTTGGCATATAGTTGCTTTGCAATGTTGTGTTAGTCTCTACTGTGCCGCAAAGTGAATCAGCTGTATGTTTACACACATCACTTCATGGCAAGTAGATGGGGAGACAATGGAAACAGTGACAGACTTTAATTTCTTGGGCTCCAAAATCACTGCAGATGGTGATGGCAGCCATGAAATTAAAAGACGTTTGCTCCTCGGAAGAAAAGCTATGACCAACCTAGACAGCATATTAAAAAGCAGAGACATTACTTTGCCAACAAAGGTCTAGTCAAAGCTATGGTTTTTCCAGTAGTCATATGGTTTTTCCAGGATGTGAGAGTTGGACCGTAAAGAAGGCTGAGCATCGAAGAATTGATGCTTTTGAACTGTGGTGTTGGAGAAGACTCTTGAGAGTTCCTTGGACAGAAAGGAGATCAAATCAGTCAATTCTAAAGGAAATCAATCCTGAATATTCATTGGAAGGACTGATGCTGAAGCTACAATACTTTGGCCACCTGATGCAAAGATCTGACTCATTTGAAAAGACCATGATACTGGGAAAGATTGAGGGCAAGAGGAGAAGGGGACAACAGAGGATGAGATAGTTGGATGGTATCACCGACTCAATGGACATGAGTTTGAGTAAACTCCGGGAGTTGGTAATGGACAGGGAGGCCTGGCATGCCGCGGTCCATGGGGTTGCAAAGAGTCAGACATGACTGAGCTATTGAACAACAAAAATACATATATCCCCTCTTTTTTGGATTTCCTTCCCATTTTGGTCACCCCAGAACACAGAGTTCCCTTTGGTATATAGCAGGTTCTCATTAGTTATCTATTTTACATAGTTATCAATAATGTATATGTATCAGTCCCAGTCTCCCTATGGGTTAAGGTTTCTTGAACAGAATTATTATTCAACCTCTACCACCGTACATTTCAACCTTGTATTGCGTTTCATCCTTGCTCTGTGCTTTGAGAACATTAGCTAATTAATCCTAATTAGCCATTATAGCAGAATCTCACTAATACTCATTTCACTGATCTGTACATAGAACAATTTTTCCAAAAATCCATCTGTCTTCACTTCTAAGCCGAGATGTATGTCAAGGAAGTCTACGTCTATGAGTGTGTTTCTAAAGGGCTTATCTGCAGAGTCTCAGCATGAGTAACTCTCCGCAGATATTTTACTCATTATTTTCTGCTTTCCTGTGAAGCATTATCCTAAGTCATTTCAAAGAATATGTTCATGAAAATAGCCTTGGATTTTAATCTGTTTATTATATTATGAACTCAAAACAGAGCACCTTTTTCTAAGGAGTGCAAAGCCGATTATGACATTAATTATGTAATATCTTCACTCTCAAAACAACCCAGTCTCTTTATGACTTGGTTTCTAATAGAACACAGTTTGGTTTAGGATGAATCTGTCTTGGATTCTGTCTAGTAGAAGGTATTGTATTTGGTCCTTAAATGTATCGCCTTGTATATTATAATTATTTTCCATGTATATGCATCTGTGCATTTCCTCAATCATACCCTAAATGTTTTAAAGGTGTATTTTGTGACTTATAGCTTTGTCTCCTGTAGTGACTGGCGTCTGGCCTTTGTGGTTGGTGTTGCTGATTGTCTGCGCAGCACCTGTTTATGCCTTGCCTTCTACCCAATAGAATCCCAGTTTATTCAGGTACCCTCTGCCCCTCCTCAGCCAGGCACCTCAGGAGAAACTGACCAATCCTTAGCTCCAAGAGTGGATCTGATTTGTTTAAGGACATTCATCTTTCTGGCTTATGATCAATCAGCTTAGGATGTACACATGACCCCAAATAGGCCATGAGAGAGCTTGCTGGGAGCTTCTGATAAAAATTTCCTCCAATTAAAAAAAAAAAAAAGAAAAAGCTACAGGGGGATGTGAGTTGGTCCCTTTGCCTATGGACATCTTCGTTTGTAATTGTGAAGATTCGCACTGCGGGAGCCTCCTCCCCGCTCCAGTGGGAGCATGAAGCTGGAAGAAGCTCAGGCAAAGGCTGGGGTGTGCGTCATGCTGTGCCTTTCAGTCTTGTGAAACAACAAATGTGCTTACTGTTTAAGCCACTTTGAGATAAGTTTCTCATTACTTGCAGCCAAAGGCATCCTGAATAATATATAATAATGTATCCTAAATACATTGTGTGTTTATGGATAATGCAGAATTATCCATAAATATTTTTTTCCTGATTGATTTTAGTGACACAGGTCCTCTTTGGAAAAGGAGATTATGACTGAACAAGAAACACTAGTTCACTTTGGGAAAGTCATTTCAAACCAGTTAGAAATTTTTAAAGAGTATGTAGTATTTGGTCCTAATCAGTGTTTTTTTCCCGCAAAAACTTATTCATTACATGATAGTTCAAACTTGACATTGTTCATGTTTGATGCTATGAAATAAAATATTTGAGGTAGGGTGGACCGATCTGTTCTGTGCTAGTGTGCCTGGAGTGTGGAGCTGGTATAAGTAATCTTGATTCGTCACCTCCTCCCAAACCCCGGCAGCTCTCTCCTCCAAAAGTTGTTTGCTCTCAGTCCCTTCTGCCCTTCCATGTGGCATCCCTTCTCTTTCTTTCTCATCCCATCCTCATCCCTTTCTTCAGGCCATCCTCTTGTGGGCAGATGTCCACAGAGCTGTCTTCCTGGAGGCAGGGTTAGTTTCAGCCTCTCTGTCTTGGGAATAGGACACACCCTTCGCTATTGTCCACCCTTGGGCTTCCCCCCTGATTTCCTGGAGATCCTATTTGTTGTTTCATGGCATTAACTTTTATTCATCAAGGCTCTGCAAGCTGACACCTATAGGAATTCAGTTCAGTTCATTCCCTCAGTTGTGTCCGATTCTTTGCCACCCCTTGGACTGCAGCACACCAGACTTCCCTGACCATCACCAACACCAAGTTGGAGTCTGCTCAAACTCATGCTCATCAAGTCAGTGATGCCATCCAACCATCTCATCCTCTGTCTTCCCCTTCTCCTCCTGCCTTCAGTCTTTCCCAGCATCAGGGTCTTTTCCTGGAATTCAAGCCCAGAACTGTTGTTTCTCACCTTTTTCTATAGTTGCTTGGTCACCAGGCACATTCTCCACTCTACTCATCTTCCTTGGTCTTGCCTGCTGCCTCCACAGCAGCTCACTGTGAGGGGTTTACGAGGAAATTTCTCTCCACCTCCACGGACATATCAGTTTGTTTTCCCTCCATCCTCAGGAAAAGAGCCATTAATTTAGTATCTTAAGCCTTAGCCCAATAAATAAATTTATTTTTTCTCTCCAACCAACAGCATGGTATTTCCCAGCTGGTATAATTCACCTCTAGCCCCTGTATTTTTATACCGTGTTTCTTACATTATCTTCCTTGGAATATAGTCCCTTAAGATGCTCTGTAGAAAAATGGTTCCATAGACTAACTAACTTGAAAAATGCCACAGACCTTCTCAGTGAGTCCCCAAACATTTTGAAAGAAAGCATTAGTCACTTAGTCGTGTCCAACTCTGCAACCCCGTGGACTGTAGCCCACCAGGCTCCTCTGCCCATGGGATTCTCCAGGCAAGAATACTGGAGTGGGTAGCCATTCCCTCCTCCAGGGGATCCTTCTGACCCAGGAAACGAACCCAAGTCTTCTGCATTGCAGGCAGATTCTTGACCATCTGAGCCTCGAGGGACCCCTGGTCCCATACAGTATAGTTCCCAATGATCCTGTATAAAGACTAAAAACAACTGCTGAACTTATATGACCGTAACGCCCCTCAATGCCTTTTTCCCTTGGTACCTCCCCTCCCCAGTTTATTGAGTAGCCTGTGGATCCCACTGAGTAGAACTTAGAATTCCCTGAACCTGTTTGAGCTCTGCCACCTCCAAGCCCCGGCTCCGGGGCTTCCTTACCCAGAATAGCTCCCTCGCGATCTCTGCGGTAGGATGGCCAGCCTCCCGCCCTACCCCCAGAGCCTGGTGCATAGGAGTGTCTGTGTGATAGCTTACTCTCAAATATTTCCATAAAAAGTTGCAGCAGGAGTGTGGACACAGTTTAACTCCAGTCCACCTGCCCGTACTAAGTGCCTAATATTTGAGATACCCTAATCAGGAACCAACATTCTAGAGTTAGTTACCCAGCATCCCAGGCATACCTGGTGTCTATCCCTGGGGGCTAATTAGCACAGGATATTTGATAATGATTCTTCATGGGGGTACTGAATGGTGTTCAAGATCGGTGATCAGTTGGAAAGACTGTTGATTCCTCCTGCGTGAGGAAGGGTGAATCCCTAGGCCCAGGAGTTGGGTGCCCTGAGGGTCCTGAGATCCCTGTTTCATGGAGGACCCTGGCTGCCTGTGTTCGAAACAGCCTCCTGGAAAACAAGGTGCTGGCCTCGGTGTCGGGGGGCCAAGCTGGGGCCTTCCTGAGGGGTCGGCACTATTCATGTGACTGTGTTTGCCGGCCAGCTGAGAAATGTTAACCAGTCAGCTGAATTTCACCAAAGACTCGCTTCAGTTGTATCGTACTAGCTGGCAGGGAGGTGGTGGATAGGGCCCCTTCAGTTCAGTTCAGTTCTGTCGCTCAATTGTGTCCAACTCTTTGTGACCCCATGGACTGCAGCTAGCCAGGCTTCCCTGTCCTTCACCATCTCCGGAAGTTTGCTCAAACTCATGCCCATTGAGTCGGTGATGCCATCTGCTGAGTTATCAGAACAGTCTCGCAGACAGTTTGGGCAGTCAGCAGAGGGGTCAGTCCCCGCAGATGACAGCAAGCTCAGACCCACCCCTCACCCCTCTGGTGCTGGAACTGGACTTGATGCCGAGCCAGGCAAGGAGTCATCAGCTGCCCCAAGCTTTGCGGTCAATGGGCTGTCGTTTCCTACATCTCCTTTGTCCCCCTTAGTAAATGCGTCTGCATCAGGGACCTCTCAGCCTGGACACCGACATCTCTCCTCTATGACCACAAAGAGGGGACCTTTGCACTCGACAACCACTCACTAGTTCCTGCAGGCGCCCTGCTCTCCACGTCTTCTGCTCCACCCCCCAACTCTCTGAGGGTTCCACAGGAGCCCGTACCAGCAGACGGCACACTGGCATCCCTCCCAGAACCCAGTCCTCTACCCCAGGCTCTTGTGTTCAGTCTTATCTTCGCTGTGCCTCAAGAGCCCATACCGGGAAAATGGGTATAATAATAGGATCCCCTTCATGGGCCTGTTGCAGGGAAACGAGCTCACACATGCACAGGTCCTGGAGCCCTCGCTGCCCAGCTCACCATACACTGTGCCTGTTCATCCTTCCTTTCCTTTCCCCTCCTTGCTCCCTTCCTTTCCCTCTCTCTCTCTCTCTCTCCCTCTCCCCCTTTCTCCCTCACTCCTCTTGCCTTTCCTTCCTTTATTTTCTTTCTTCCTCCCTCCTTTCCGTCTTTCTTTATTCTTAATTATTAAAACTTTTTCTTAACACTTGGACTTGTTACACTGGGGAGGAATGAATGAGTTGTATTCCTCCTTGGAAGTTTGGATCAGACTTCTGTTAAACATCTATCTATGAAACAAGATAGATGTCACCAAGACCTTGTACTAACGTTCAGTTCTTTACTCAGAAAACAGTCCTTTAGGTCGGCCCTTACTTAATCTTATTTGCTTTTGGTTTGCATGGAGTTCTAATAAGCTTGATTTGCTTTGCAACTTCATAGAAGATTAGAAAAGGCACATTGGAAGGAATTTGTGGCTGGCTTCCTCAAAGCAGCAAGAAGCGACTGCTGAAAGTGAAGGAAGAGGCATATAAATATAAATCAGACAAAAGAACTTTTAAATTCTGGAATCTTTGGGGGTAGAAACAAACCCAGAATAGCCCCCATACCTCAGTAGTTCTTGAATAGTGTCATTGTTTTAAAAGCCCACTGGAATGGTTGATGCTTGTAATGATGGTCCTGAATGATTGAGATGATTCAATGATTTTTAGCTTGCTTTGTTTAAAGAGGCCGGAAAGAATGTGACAAGCTTTGGAACTTCCAGCAAAGGGGTAAATATTCGTTTTAATGCTGAGAGTGAGAAATCATCATTTTATTTGTTAAGGTGATTTGTATAACATATCCAGGGCCCCGATCATGCTGGATAAATGAGGCATCACTTTACATAGTTATGGCTGTTAATGTTTGTTAAAATATACCCTACTTCATGAGATACAAGCTCGGTTACACTACTAGAGAAACAACCCCCAAATCTGACTCCTGCCAGATCTGGAGGAGTTTTACAGACACACGTGAGAACACAGAGCGTGGAGAATAATAGATCTGAGGAAGAGACTGAAGCCTGTAAATAAAGCAGCCCTTTCCTAATTTCTATTTTTAACTTCAGCTTTCTGTCTTTCCCTAGAAGGCCTTATCCACTGTTATGTTTTGCTAAGTTGGGAACAGATGTATTTTAGAGGTACCAGGGAAAGGCCTGTGGAATATTTTGCTTTGGCTGCAAAGACTTTCCTGGTCACCAAGTTTTGCCTTGGCCTTTTGGGAGCAGCTTGTCTCAGGGTAGAGGGCCCAGAGTGGGAGTTTTGCCCCACCAGTGACTCGGACCTGACCCAGTCTGGGTTAAATACCCGGGTTAAATAGGTAAGGGATTTGAAGGTCTGTGACGGATGATATAGAAAGAGACAGAGCTTGAAATTGCTGAACGCGCTCCCCACTAAGGAGGAGGATGGTAATTACTTTCTGACATCACTGCCACGGCCGTTACCTTACACGGAGCTCTTACTACGTGCCAGGCACCGTGCGCAGATCAACGCTTCTGCTCAGCTGCTCTCAACCCCATAAGGTCGGCACTTTGTAGAATGAGGAGACTGAGGCTCAGGGAGGCTTGGTGACTTAGCCAAAGTCACACAGCCCAGAAGAGAAGGAACCGAAGTTGAGATCCAGATCTGTCTGCCTCTGGACAGACAGCAGGGCTGTGCTTTTAATGACAAGGTGAGCACCTGGGGACACCCCTTCCCCAGGACCAGCCCGACCTTGGTCTTGGGGTACAGAGAGGGGCCACGAGAGGGCTCCTGGGAGGATGCAGGTTCTGCTCTGAGAGAGACATGCCAGGGATGCAGGTACGCAGCCGTTTGGATGGGACCTCAGGCCCGCTGCCTGGCCTTAGCCCTCCTTGTGGAGGGGGCCCTGTGTTCTAGGGCCAGAGCGACACAGAGGAGCCACCGGGGGTCCCTCCCGCCGCCCGGGGGACGCTCTCTGTGCCCCGGACGCTCTCTGTGCCCCGGCCCCCACGGCCAGTGTGCCCCGACGCAGGGCCTTGTTCAGGGTCACCTCTGACTGGGCAGCTCCATTGCTGATCTCCCGAGGTTTTCAGTTCAGACCTCGCCTTGTTTTCGTGGGGGGGTGTCTCCCAGGAGGCAGAGAGGAAGAGTCAGCCCCGCAAGCTTCCTTCCGGAGGCCGGGCCGCCAGGGCAAGACGCCTGCTCTCCTGGGGGCCCGGCCCTCTGTCCCGCTCCCCTCCAGCTGTTTCGACTGCCGCCCCGCTTCCCCGGGGACACGGCGGCTTCTGTCCACGGGCTCAGCCTGAGCCCGGTTCCTCAGGATCCTCTCGTCCGTTCGTGAGCGGCAGTCAGAGGGGAAGGTCAGGAGAGGTCCGCGCCGACCAGTGCTTCGTCCTGGAGCTCGGCAAGATGTCCCGAAACACAGGGCTTTCTGGGCTGCAGCGGGAAACGAGGGCCTGGGTTCTCATGGGAAGCAGGGAACAGGTGTCCTGGTAACACAAGAGCACTTGAGGGGACTGGCCTCTGCCCTGGTGTCAGACGGACGTGGGGAGAAGGCCCCCTGTCCCTGGCTGTGTAGCCGTGGACACGTTCTTAATTTCTGAGGGAGATTAGATAGATAGAGGCAAAGGAATCCTTGTTAAGAATAGTGGAAAATATTATAGGGGGGATAATATTTTATACACGCACACACACACACATATACACATGTTGGCTTCCATAATGGCTCAGTGGTAAAGAATCCGCCTGCAATGCAGGAGACGTGAGTAGACACAGGTTCGATCCCTAGGTCGGGAAGATCGCCTGGAGAAGGAAATGGCTACCCACTCTGGCATTCTTGCCTGAAAAATCTACGGTCCATAGTGTCGCAAAGAGCCAGACATGACTGAGTGACTCTGTGTGTGTGTGTGTGTGTGTGTGTGTGTGTGTGTGTGTGTGTATGCACCAGATTTTTGAAAGTCTTTTGAGTGTCAGGCAGAGGGGTTGGAATTTTATATATTAGGAATCCAGTCATGTTTCCTGAGCAAGGATGTCACCCGGTGAAATAGTGCTCCAGTGAGATTAGCTCAGCAGTATTAGTTCCCATTCAGATCCATGCCTGCTCCTGGAGCAAGCTTGCGGCCATTTCAGAAATGCTGCCCTGTCGTGGCCTGGTGTGAGTCACTCTGATAGACATCAGTGCTGTCCTCCAAGTAGTTCTAGTTCTGTTTTCTGGGACAGTAGCAGGTTTACGTTTTCCTGCTTCAAAGTTAGGTGTGACTGAGTGACTTACTGAGACCTGTGCTGGGGTCAGTGAGCTTTCCCTTGAAGGACCAGACAGTGAAGACGTGTTTTCAGCTCCTGGGTCCTGCAGTCATCTGCCGCACCTGCTCAACTCTGCTGTCGTGGTGTGGAAGCAGAGGGTGTACCCGGGAGCAAGCGTCACCGTGTTCAGTAAAACTTGATGTACAAGAACAGGCAGCTGGCCCAAGGGCTGTAGTTTGCAACCCCTGAACCAATGCATTGTGAGTGAGAAAAGCTCTGATCGGGGCATGTGATGACCACGGAAGCACGTGTGAAAGTGAAGCCTCTGCCAGTCCGGGACCCTAGGTGAGCATGTGGCATGAATGAGACATACACTCGGCAGTGTGGAGCCATGGAGACTTTGGTGGTATTGCTTATTGTAGCATAACTTGTGTCTGTGATGAGTGATGAGTGATCCGGCATCATCCCTGCATACACAGTGTCGCCATCATCCATCAACATCCTCCTCCTCCTGGCCCTCACTGTCACAGCTGGTGTCTGCAAGCCCCTCCTGGGGGACGTTACCAGCTGGGTTTCAGTAACTCCTTCCCATGCACCACCTTTCGCAGAAACGAGAAAGGGGAGTTCAGAGAGGTGAAATAACTTGCCCGCCATCTCACAAATGGTTAAGTGTGGGAACTGGGGTTTGAGCCCAGCTCTTCTAAATTCTTAACTTCTGTGTATCCCGCCTCGGGTTCGGGTCTTTGGATTATGATTTTTTTTGCTTTTATCCCTTCACCTCTTTGATCACTGCTCTTGGCAATGTGTCCTGTTTCAACAGGACCCGCAGTGGCTCTGGCAGCAGGCAGAGAGGGAAGAAAGACCCTTGCTTCCAGAAAAGCGCTGGTCTGGGCAGTGGAGGAGGTAGATGGAAGTAACCAGAGGGATGGATCAGGTTGGCAGCTCAGACGCTCCCAGGAGGAGGACCGCTTTGGGGACTGGCAGATCTGAGCAATGGCTCTCAGTCTTGTATTTCCCGTATTTCTGTCAGTCATCTCCCAGGCATGCTATCCTCTTTCCTTGCTCAGCCATGTTCTTGTCTTTCTTTGAAGCAATTAAAAAAAAAAATTATATTCCGAAACAGTCTTGAGAAACTGTGTTACTCGCCTTCCTGGCCTGACAAAGCTCTGAACAAGCTATCGAGCTCTGACTGCCATCTTTGATGGTTTGGCAGATAATTTTCCAATCTGGTGTTACAAAGGCCTAGCTCTATTTGATCAAGTAATAGGAAACCATGTAATGATTTCTTATAACTTCTGAAAAGCTACCACTGAAGATACTATCCATTCTGTTATTCAATATTTCTTATTTAAAGTCTCACTTAATTAAATTTCTCTATTTAGTGTCATGGAAAATTTTCTCTCGTTAAAATTATCCCTTGTCCTAATCACCAGTGAGAATTACATAAGCGATTATGTTTCCCTTTTTACCTTGGCTGTTGGGAAGCAGGATTTATTTGATACTTGGGGATAATACCCGTTTGGACTCAGGATCAGAGTAGATTATCTACCCATTCCCCCCTCCTCCTTCACCTCTGGGTTCAGATCTCTGTTTCCGACTTTAAGTTTTAAATCGTGTAACATGCTGTTGTAGGTTACTGAAATTGCTTCTTGGAAGTAGATGAGATTTAAGTTATAATGAAGACTTCACGTGCCCATATTGGGGCAAGTCAGAGGGTGAAACTGAGAGCCACGGCTGGCCTCATCCTAGGAGGAGGTTCTTGGGTATCATCTAAGACTGTGCTCAATCAGAACTGGAGATCGGGCAGGTTCCTTTCCTTTTCCACAACGATAACTCCTGGGCAAAGGGCCTTTGCTGGGGTCACGCTGCCAGGAACAGCCCTCCTCCCACCTTGCAGTTTAGTTTTAGTTTCTGTCTAGTGCCCACTGTTGGCAGAAACTGACAGGGCTCCTGCTCTCAAAGGAGCCTTGTGAATGGCAGAGAACTGACAGGTGTTTCAGAGCTGAGGTAAGTGTGTCACGACAGGTGCCCCCTCTCTGCCCCCACTTCTTTATTTATGACGTGATGAGATTGAGCACATGGTGTGCAGGGTGGCAAATGGCACTCTTGACCCTCTCCTAGGCTTCAATCACAGCAAAACATAGAGCCAATCAAGCTCCCTCCTCCCCGCTCTGCGCTCAGTGGTAAGTAAGCATTCTGAGGCCTCATATGTCTCCCCCGCTCCCAGTTCTTGCCTAGTGCCAAGGACAGTGCTTACAGGGGACACTCATTGTATGCTTGAGATATTTAATTATTGAATTTTTAATATATGCAAGTCACCAAGTATTCAATAACTACAGACTGTATCCAGCCCAGGGCCAGGGAAGCAGACCATGCATGAGGCATGGCCTGGCTGTGAATGAGCTTATAGTCTTGTTATAAAGTGATAAACCCAGTAAGCAGAGAGCAGGTTTTTTACCTTTATGATGACAAGAATACTGGAGTGGGTTGCCATTTTCATCTCCAGGGGATCTTCCCGACCTAGGAATTGAACCAAGGTCTTCTGCATGGCAGGTGGATTCTTTACTGTCTCTGAGCTACTGGGGAAGCCCCAATGAAAAGTCTCAAGTTTTAGTAGATTCAGGTGGAGTTTGAGTCCAGGGAAGGGATAGAGAGCCTCATTGCTTGGAGTAGGAGGTTTTCAAGAGGATCTGGTTTCTTACCCATCTCTCGTGTACTCGCCTGGAGACACAATTACTCCAAACACACGTGTGTTGGGAGAAGCTATTGATTCTGCTGCCTCTGTCATCTGGTATCGCTTATATTGTGCTTTTTCTCAGCATCATCATCCCACAGTGAGCCCAATAGTGTGCAGCTTGCTACATTAAAAAATGAATGTTTGAGACACCAAGAGAATGTTCAGCATAGTTACTTGTTCGTGCCTGCAGAAAATCTGCCTCAGAGGAACTCCCTCGGGAGCAGTCCTGGATGCATCCTCACAAAGCTCCACCAAATGAGTGAGCAGAGAGGACCGTTTGGCTGGAAGGCATCTCGGAGCTCCTTATCCGGACCTGGCCAGAGTGTTACCTTGCGGATGTCACCCCAGGGAGAGTTGACGGCTGGGGCACTGTTCCCTGGCCTCAGAGGAAGCTTCGGGGACTCATTTAATGAAGCAGCACTTGATCTTCAAGGTCTGCAGAGAAGGATAAAGTGGCCCAGAGGAGAAGGTAGCATTCCTCCAGTGGCCCTGTCCACGTCAGCACGACGTGGGGATGGGCACTGGATGGACCGACTGAGAAGGACTCTCTGATGCTGGATTCCTTTGAGATGATCACACTGTTGACCCCGCTTTGCCCGAGTTCTCGTGCAGGAATGGGGCTGTGTTCTTCACACAGAGCCCTTGGGCACACTCCCCTCTTTTTCATTTAGATTTTTACATATTGGAGTATGCGGCTCAGGGTAAAGTTTATGAATCTTAAACATACAGCTTGATGGATTTTTTTCCTTGTATACACTATGCAAGCAGATAAAGACTATAGACTATTTCTAGTTCCCTAAAATTCTTCATGTCCCCACTCCCAGGCAGTTCTCTCCACTAAATATTAGCTTTGTCTGGCTTTGACTCTCCTATAAATGGAATCATAGAAAATATATTCAGTTATGTCTTTTTCTTTTGCTAAGTATTGTAAAATTCTAATTTTTTTACTGTTGGGAAAAGTAGAAACAATTCAGAGAAGTGGCATGGCTTAAACAAGGTTTGACACCTGCAGCCCTGTACTGTTTACCACCGCACAGCTTTTTACCCTGCAGCCATCCATCTGTCTGTCCTTCTACCCATCCTTGCAAACTCATGTTGAGAGATGGCTCTATGTCAGGGATGGTTCCAGGTGCTGGACATGTAGATGTGAGTAAAATCACCCTGCCTTCAAAGATCTCCCAGTGTAATGGGAGTGAAATATTTTAGGAGGATAATTAAGGTATAGAGGGTGTAGAAGTCTGTACATGGAGCTGTGTCTTTATGTGGAGGCCTGGAGGAGAATGGAGGGAAGTAAAAGAGGAAGAGGCAGTGACTATGACTGGAGGGCTCAGGAGGGAGGAAATGATATTAGAACAAAATTTCATCTTTATTGTTTTCTTATCAACAGGGCTGCAGAATTTAAGAAGACAGGTAGGGTTGGGGTCATCGTCTGTGTATCACTTATAGGATCTTGCATTCGTAGAGCTAACAGGCATTCATGACCCAAAATCTCCAAACATTACAACATGTCTTCTCTAAGAGCATGAGTAGCGCACCTAGAACTTTCTAACTAGGCAGAGAGCAGAAAGCAATGGGTTACTTCCTTGATTTGATTAGACACCTAGAAAGATCAATGGTAAACAACAATGACAGTTTCAGCAGAATTCCTGGAGTGGAACTTTCTAGGTCAGGTAAACACAGGGCCCTGTATGAATTTCTGGAAATTATGTACATCAGCTTGCTTCTCTAGATAGGTGGGAACTTTTTCAAGATCTCTCCCTTCTGTCAGAGCGTAAGAGTACACACCGTGGCATATGTCATCACATGACCCTCAGTGAGTATAACCACTTTACGATACCCGGTATAACCCCCTCCTCCCGAGCATGATGGAACCTATGACTTGGCTTCTAACCAACAGAATATGGCAAAGGTGACTGGGGTGGGGGTGGGGGGTCATTCTCTTAATTAGGCTACATTATATGGGAAAGATGATAAGATGTTAGTCTCATAATTTTTTTTCTTTTTTTCATAATTATGTTACATAAGACTCTGCCTTAGCAGACTAGAGAGGGAGTCTCCTGTTGGCCTTGAAAAAGTGTACAGCCAGATTGTGAGAAGGTCGATGCAGAGGGCCACGTGGCAGGCAACTGGAGGTGGCCTCGGGGACCTGAGTGGCCTCCAGCCAACTGTAAGAAGCTGGGACTCTAAGGCTTAGAGCTGCAAGGAAATGAATTCTACTAACAACATGAATGAGCTTGGATTCTTCCCTGATCAAGCCTCCAGATGAGAATGCAGCCCATTCAATACCTTGAGACCTGAGCAGAGTAGACATCTGACCCATAGAAACTGTGAGATGATGAACATGTGTTACTTTAAGCTGATAACTTTGTGGTAATTTGTTACATGGCAATAGATAACTAATACACATACTTATCTGCAAGCATTTGTTGTGTCAAAATAACCCCTCAGTGACATATGGCTCTGCAGATACTCTGAGTCCTGCATGCTGTAAAGAGGATGTTCAGTTCAGTCCAGTTCAGTTGCTCAGTCGCGTCCAACTCTTCGTGACCCCATGGACTGCGGCATGCCAGGCCTCCCTGTCCATCACCAACTCCTGGAGTTTACTCAAACTCATGTCCATTGAGTCAGTGGATGTAGAAGTGGCCAATGAATTCCTAAGGATTGCTATTTATAATAGCATTTTACTTTCACACTGTTTTGGACTTGACTTCTATAAGAAATTAATAAGGGCATTGTATAGGACATAAGTTTAGCTGTTCTGAGAGAGACCCTGTATCAATAAGCCCCTTTTCTAACATTTGTAGGGTCTGGGGCAAGAATGCAAATGGATGACATACCATATGTCTAAAGAATGAAAAGTTATAAATCACTGTTACATGTAATATATTCTGCTATGTTGACGAATACATATTATAATAACAATATATATGTAAAGGTCTTTATATCACTGAAGAATGGCAAAATATTAAAGATAATGAAATGTAATTATTATTTTGCATTCTTGGCTATTCAGCTGATGGAAAATATTTGAACAGAGTAACAAAATGTTTAATTCATATATTATTGTATTTTCCATAAAATATATTTTCTTGCTTCCATTTTAGGAAAAGGTCACTAATTATTTTGTTTAACATAGTGGATGTGAGATTGACAGTAAGACTCTAAAGGATTAAAAAATAGATTGTGTGCCAAATTTGAATGTTATATTTTCATCAAAATATAAATTTAAAGTGGTCAAAAATTTAAAATTTAAGTGAAAGTTTTCAAATAGTTTTTTCCAAAGTATTCACAAATCTATGAAAACTAAATAGCAAACATACCAGTTATGAATTATAAAAAACTTAGCTTTTTAAATACAACTGAATTTTCAGTTTCTTTAAACATTTAGTTTAAGATCTTATAAAATATTCTTTTAAAAAGAAAACTACTTATAATTGTAGCTTTTGAAGTTCACCTAGGGGCCAACGTAAAGAATCAGGGTCACATTTCATGTATATTATTTCTAGACCCAGATTATTATTGCAAACTATCCCTCCACTTTCCATATGCAACTCTTGTTGCACATTGATCCAGTGGTACTGATGAAATCAAGAACTAGAAGATGAAGAGAAGCAAAAAAAAAAAATAAAACAACCCACAGATATTCTGGCCTTCTGGGAAACAATACCTCTTCATTATGCAGAAATCTGTTGCACTGATGCTCTGTGAAGAAAGATTTGATGAGTTAATCCCCCCTGTGCTGGCACTGATCAAACTCTCCATCCTCTGCGGCTGCATCTGTCCCTGATCCTGGCGGTGGCGAAGTCCCCAATCTTTCACAGCATTTGGACACAGTGGCCTTTTGTTGAGGACTAAGGCAAGAAATGTGGAGACATGTTTCCCTGGGGCTTGAATGATGTTCGTCATGCAAGCGGATGCCTCGGGTGCTGATCATGCTGTGTCAGCGCTGGGTCCCAAGTGATTGGAGCACCCACGTGTTTTTTAATAAGTGTGTATGTGTGTGAGAGAGAGAGAGAGAGAGAGAGAGAGAGAGAGAGACCCATTGCTTTCAGAAGTGTGGGTTCCCATGCATGCATCCTTCTTGTTTGAGTCCAAGGGGGTGTTTGCTGCCCCAAATATTAGTTTTTTAATCAGTATAACCCTTGCCTTCCTTCTCACATTAGTTTGCAAGCGTAACAGTCTTGAACCTCTAAGACTCTGGCCACCTAATATGACGAGCTGACTCACTGGAAATACCTTGATGCTGGGAAAGACTGAAGGCAAAAGGAGGGGGGTGGTTGGCAAAGGATGAGATGGTTAGATAGCATCACCGATTCGATGAACATGAATTTGCGCAAACTCCAGGAGATAGTGAAGAACAGGGAAGCCTGCCATGCTGTAGTCCATGGGGTCTCAATGAGTCGGACACAACTTAGCAAGTGAAGAAGCAGGGCTTGCCCCTCTTGTTGGGAGTCTGACTCTGAAGGTGCGCACACCAATCCTGCACATACCCCACTGTCCACAGACGACTGAGAAATGTGGTCACCTACTGGGCGTCCTCATGTCCAGCTAAAAATTAGTCTTCTGTCAGAGAAGGGGAGGACACAGTTTGGGTGACAGCCTGTAATCTCTGTCACAAGTATGTATTTTTTTATGTAAGTTTGGAAGGGTAATCATTTAGAATCATGGGTACAAGGTTGCCCAAGTTCAGTTGTATTTCACAAAACAACAGACTTCTAGGAAAGAGCTTTGGATGGTTTTAAGCACATTGCAGGCTGGGGCTGCCTGAAATGTTGAGCTGAGTGGGTGGAAAACTGAACTGGGTTCAGATCCACAACCAGCCACAAACAACTAAAGTGACCTTGATCCAGTTACATCTGTTGGCCCCAGTTTGCTTTTTAGTAAAATGAGGGCTTTGTATTAGACTTACTGGGTACCATGGAACCTTAGAGATCCTCAGAGTCACTTCAGATGCTACGGATTGGCTCTGAACCTTTCTTCCCTATGCATTAATTCTAATTAATTTAATTTCCTATGTATTAATTTGTATTGATTGTGTGATAAAGAAAAAAAGGGAAGAGGGCTTCTATTGCCAAGATGAAAGTTTGAAAATGCCTGCACACTGGGGTGCCTAGTGGATATAGTAGGATATAGAGGTCGGACTCAATGGATATGAGTTGGAGCAAACTTGGGGAGATAGTGAAGGACAGGGAAGCCTGGCATGCTACAGTTCATAGGGTCACAGAGAGTCAGACATGATTTGTCGACTGAATAACTGAGGGGTCAGACTGCCTGAATTTCAACCTCAACTTTGCCACTTACTCTGATACCTTACTCTGAGGTCTTCCCCTTTCCTGAGTCTCAAGTATTGCTTCCTCATCTATAAAATATCATTACTGTTATTTACCTCTTGACTGTCTTAAAGCTTAAATGAGGTAATATATCTGAGAGGGCTTACCTTAGAGGATCTGGTATAACAGATGTGTCTAATAAATGGGAACCAATGTTAATCATTGTCACTATCACCAATTTCATCTCTAAGGCTTCAGCTTTGGGCTCTAAAGCTTCGTGTTTCTGTGAATTGACGTGCATAATGAAGGACCTTTCTATGAAATAAATGGCTACCCATGGGTTTTTCTCTTTACACCTGGATTTCTGCAGGTTTTCTCTAAATGAGGCACACTCGAGTTAGCCCATCCTGGGTAAAACAATTTAGACATAAGTAAGATGTAGAGTTCTGTAATTTCAGAGGCAATATTTAAATAATTTTTTTCAACGGAGGAAAACAATTTCAGTCTTAATTCAAGGAGAAAATGAATCAAGTCTGCACATGGCAGGAAATAAAATGCAGAGTTACTAGCACTTTAAATAGTTAACCAGAAGGATAAGCAGGAAAATCCCATGATATGACTTTTTGTCAATCTTGACTTTCTAGGGATTAAAGCTGCTTTTGAGTTTAGACCCCTGCTTATTCCAGTTTGTTAAACCCTTGACAAACTCCAGTGTATTCCACTCAGCAGTTGCACATGAGGGGGTCATATTACAGTCTCCACATTACAGAGCCGATGAAGCAACAGCGCAGAACCGTGTGATCCTGGAACTGAGAGACTTGGAGGTCACTGACTGTAACCATCCTTGTGGGCCAACTGATGTTGTACCCAGAATCAAGTGGAAGAAGTGTAATGGGTCTTTGGATCCACCCACTCATCTTATGGTAAAGAATCCTCCTGCAATGCAGGAGACCAGGGTTCGATCCCTGGGTGGGGTCGACCCCTTGGAGAAGGGAATGTCAACCCACTCTGGTATTGTTGCCTGGAGAATTCCATGGATGGAGAAGATTGGTGGGCTACAATGGGGTCACAAAGTCCATGGGGTCACAAAGAGTCGGACACAACTAAGCGACGAACACTTCAACTTCAAAAGATTTAATAGGAATGTGCAAGAGAGGATTTTAAATCTTAAGATGAGTGCTGTGCAGTGTTTAGTCGCTCAGTCATGTCCACTCTTTGCGACCCCGTGGACTGTAGCCTGCCAGGCTCCTCTGTCCATGGGGATTCTTCAGGCAAGAATACTGGAGTGGGTTGCCATGCCCTCTCCAGGGGAATCTTCCCAACTCAGGGATGGAGCCCAGGTCTCCTCCACTGCAGGCAGATTCTTTACCATCTGACCCACCAGGGAGCCAAGGATGGGGACTGTTAAATCTTTACTCTGACTTATAACCATAAGGCCTTTGACTACACCCCATCCATCTTGTTTTCTAGCTCTGTAATGATTCTTGTTTATAGAACCTGAAAATCTGAGCACTGAAGTGATGCTCAGAGTTTATGCAATGCCAGAGTCTTCTTCATATCATCTTTGACAGATTGTTACTGCTCCTTCCTGACTGTGTCCCCATGACAAGGAGCTCATGGCTTTGTTAGGAGGCAGCCACTCCCTTGGAGGAAAGAGCCAACTTATTTGAAAATTTTTCTTTTGCCCTGAAACTTGCTTTTCTGGTATATGTGTATTGTATATGTTATATATCTGACAACCTTTTTTACCTTCCAGATCAACCCTGTTTAAAATTGATCCCTCTTTGCAGGTGGTCTTTGAAGTATATGAAGCCAGCCCACTTCCATCTTCAGCCTTCATATGCTCCTAGCATCCCTCATATGTCATGATGCCCTTCACCACCTGATCATTCCCTCCAGGCTTCCTTGGTTTTGATGGAAGTGTGTTTGTTAAAGTGAATGAACCAAACCAATTATCATACCCTGGGCCAGCTCTCACTCTTCTTTTTCCATTTCTCCCCATTTAACTTTATTTTTTAAAAAATATTTGTTTATTTGGCTGTGCTGGGTCTTAGTTTCAGCATGCAGGATCTTCAGTTGCGGGATGCAAACTCTTCGTTGGGGCATTTGGAGATCTGGTTCCCCGACCAGGGGTTGAACCCCAGCTCCTTACATTGGGAGCATGGAGTGTTAGCCCCTGGACTACCAGGGAAGTCCCTCCCCACTTCAGTTTAGAAGCTGTGCATGATACCCCCCATAATGGCTTGATTAATGTTGGGGAGAATAAGAGGAGGAATGTATGTGGGCCCTTAAGTTCTATTTCTCTGCATATGTTTCTGTACCAAGATGGGCTCTAAAAATGGTTTTGTCATAATGATTCAGATGTAAATCTGAGGTCTGCCAAGCCTCTCAGACCTTTTCCAGTGGCCATTCCTGTATTTCCGACCTTCACAGTAAACCTGGAGGGTAAGGGCTACATCTTTTATTTATTTACTACATTCCCTTGGCTTTGAGGACACATGTGCTTGTGTTTTTTAATTACCTCTAAACTGTATTAAGGTACTTTAAAAATCTATCTTTAAGAATGTTAGAGATCACTAGCATTTAAGCACCATCTACAACGCTGATGAGAAAGCATTTGCTCTGTGATAACATCATAATGGAGTGAGCCTTCTCGTTTGAAGGGATGGATCAAGGTAAACAAGACCATCCCAAACCTGGAGAGATAATGCACCTTGCTCTGCCGAATACTGTCTGAGTGTCACTGTGTTGGGCATTTGACACTTCCAAGATTCAGGCTCCTGGCATAAGTAACTGCCTTTCTATAGCATGTCTAAAGACATGTGGGTCAAAGTCATTACATACTATATTTTTAAAAAAAGAAGAAGAAGGTGAATGGAAAGTGAGACATGAAAAATGTACCATTTTAATTATGCTGTCTGAAAAAGTGATGAAAATATTCATCAGAAAAAAATCAAAGGATCCGCCATGGTGTGTTTTCCCGTGAGTCATTACATATTTACCCAGTCACATGAACTGCCTTATCAAAATTCAGGAGTTTACATTAAACTAGACCTAGAACCCTTGCCTTACCCAGTGAGAGCGGATCTGAATTATCGTTGACCACTGCCCCCTCCTGCCGTCATCTTTCCTTCCCTAAGCAGGGAGCACACTTACACCATGGAAATCTTCTAGGCTTTATTTTTAACCTCCTGGTCCTTTTACCAGCCCTGAGTACCATGAACCAAGTTGATGTTGCTCTTCCTTCTTCTCTGCAGGCCTTTCTCTCTGCAGCGCTGGGGAGAGAGGAAGCACAGCCTCTGGCCAGTCCACAGGGGGCTTGGCCTGGGCAGGGTGCTGCCTGTGCTGCAGGGTTGCTGGCCATGGAACAGAACCAGGGGCCTGACTCTGAGGACATGCAGGTCGTGCAGCCTCTCTGTTTGGGTTGGCAACACAAGTCATGTGCTTCACTTTTGCTGGGGCCCTATCGCTTGCTGAATATTTATTTGTCCCCAAGATTATTTAGTTATCCTCAGGAATCCAGACTCTGGCCAGCTTTTCTCCTTTGGCGTAGGTTCCCAGAGGGGAATGTGATCGACCCCCTTCTCCCTTCAGAAGGGGCCTTATTGCTCATCGACTTGGCAGCATTAGTGCAGAAAAGCAAAAAGGGACTCGGGAGGACACATGACTGTGTCTACAGTTAGCAGCAGGGCTAAGATTAGAGCTGGGATCTTCTGATTCCACATCCAGTTCTTTCTAGAATCTCTCAAACTTTGGGGCGCGTGTAAGCACCTGAGGGACTTATTTAATAACATAAGCACCTACTGTTGTTGTTGTTCAGTTGTTCAGTTGTGTCCAACTCTTCACAACCCCATGGATGGCAGCACGCCAGGCTTCCCTGTCCTCCACCATCTCCTGGAGTTTGCTCAAACTCATGTCCATTGAGTCGGTGATGCCATCCAACCATCTCGTCCTCTGTCATCCCCTTCTCCTCCTGATCCAATCCATCAGGGTCTTTTCCACTAAGCACCTGAGGGACTTATTTAATAAAATTCAGAGTGTTAGTTTTCCCTCTTTAGAAATTCTGATGTGGAATCTGCCTGTTGAATGTGCATCTCTGTGATCTAAGATGTCTTGTGTGCACTAGGTCACACTGGCTTATCAACCTTTACCTTCTACTTGCATTCACCTGGTGAAGCTACTCAGTTAAATATGAAAATTGTCATATCCCTTACTCATTAAAAAATTACAGCAGAAAGAACATGATAAAATCATTGAAGTAACATAGAAAGTAGAAGAAATCCACCCATAGCCAAGCTCCCTATCAGCCTATCTATCATCTACCTACCCTGTCATCTTTGGAGAGGTTATCTATCAACCTAATAATTCTGTTACCTTATTTTCACTTCTTTTGAGCCAAGTAGGCTTTGTTATTTGACTTCCTAAGAAACGAGGCTCTCCAAAGCTGTTAAAGTATTAATTAAATTAAATAAATTAAAATAGTATTAATTTTATTGAGCATCTGGTACATTACTAGGCACTGTACTCAGTGTTTTACACACATTCACTCATTTAATCACATTGACCTTATGAAGAAAGTTCTATCATGCCCATTTTCCAGATAAGAAAACTGAGGCTTGGAAAGGCTAAGTGGCTTGTATCAAGTTTTCTGGTTAGGAAGCAAAGCTGAGATTCAAACCCTCCTACTTCAAAGCCCATGCTCTTCCTCACCACACTGCTTTCCAAACATGAGGACAAAAGACAGAGATGCCTGAACTTCAGGGCCTCATCTCTGTGAAGAAAGGAGACATTCCTAAACAGAAAACAACCAGAGGGCAACAAGAACAAGTGTATTTAATTTCTAAAACGTGTGCTAAAGATACATGGTGCTGCAGGGAGGAAGTATAGGGAAATATTGACTGGATTGGAAGCTTTTGAATGCAAGGGAGGAAAAAGACATTTCATCCTGGTGATGGAGGCTGCTACTGTAGGTTTGGGGGCAAGGGAGTAAGTCCATCAAATGAAAAGTCACAGAGAGCCCCAGTCTGCTAAAAGCCATCCGTTTTGGCTGACTCCCCAAGCAGATCCTTTGCCAGAGCCACTACAGATTTGGGATTTGACTCTTTTTTCCTCTCTCCAGAGCTGTTAATCAGCACAGTCAGGACCCCAAATGAGAGGGAAGGGGGATGGCAAGCTGGAGGATTACATTAATAATTCAGGGTATAGGTGCTGCCAGGAGCAGCGTTCTTCCCAGAAATGAAATCTCTGTTGTCCCCGGTGAGTCAGTTATTAGAAAAGTTTTCTTGTGATTTCCCTGGAGTTTCTTCAATCTCTCTGTTCCCCAACTCTCCACGATGCTTTCATTTGACTTTAGCATTAGACATGCTGTCGTTTCATGTACTACTCATCACTGCCAGTGACATCAACTGGCACTTACTATCTCTTTAAAACTTGAGGTATAATTCACTTACAATATTATATTAGTTTCAGGTGTACAACATAGTGGTTTGATACGTGTATAAATTACAAAATAACCACCATGATAAATCTGCTTACCATGTCGCCACGGTTACAATATTATTGACTCTATTCCTTACACTGTACCGTTCATCCCTGTGACTCATTTATTCTGTAACTGCAAGTTTGGAGCTCTTGGTTCCCTTGACCTGTTTGATTCCCTCCTACCCTTTCCCTCTGGCAACCTCTGTATCTCTGAGTCTGTTTCTGTCTTGTTATGTTTGTTTGTTTTTGTTTTTTAGATTCCACATGTAACTGAAATCATACAGTATTTGTCTTTCTCTTCTGACATATTTTACTAAACAGAATACCCTCTAGGTCCATCCGTGTTTTCACAAGTGACAAGTTCTCATTCTTTTATCTGGATGAATAATATTCCTCCGTGTGTGTGTGTGTGTGTGTGTGTGTGTGTGTGTGTGTGTGTACATCTTCTTTATCCACTTGTTTCTTGATGGACATTTAACTTGCTTCCATACCTTAGCTGCAGTTATAATAATGCTGCAGTTAACACAGGGGTGCATATATCTATTCAAATTAGTGTTTCTGTTTTCTTCAGAAAAACACCCAGAAGTGGGATTGGTGATTTATATGGGCTTCCCTTGTAGCTCAGTCAGTAAAGAATCTGCCTGCAATGCAGGAGACCCAGGTTGGGAAGATCCCATGAAGAAGGAAATGGTCACCCACTCCTGTATTCTTGCCTGGAGAATCCCAGGGACACAGGAGCCTGGTGGACCACAGTCTCTGGGGTTGCAAGAGTTGGATACTGCTTAGCGACTAAACCACCACCGCGGTATGTTTAATATTTTGAGAGACCTCCATACTGTTTTCTGCAGCGACTGCACTAATTTACATTCCCGCCAACAGCGTGCAAGGGTTCCGTTTTCTTCACACCCTCACCAACATTTGCTATTTGTTGTCTTTTTGATAATAGCCATTGTGACAGGTGTGAGGTGATAACTCACTGTGGTTTTGACTTGCGCTTGCCTGATGGGTCAGTGACGTTGAGCATTTTTCACGTGTGACAGTTGCTGTCTTGGGCCCTGCACCGTGCTAGGCGTGGAAAGCAGGTTAAGGCCCTGCCGTTGGGTGTTTATGGCCTGTCTGGGGAGACAGGACCCGTTCATAATACCAGCTCACAGCCCTTAGAGTTCACTGTGATCTCAGTGGACTTCATTATAAAAGGAGGAAGAAGAAGGCCACAAGTTAAGAGGACAGACCCAAAGTGAGCCAAAGAATAGGAGGCGGGAGAGGCCACGAGGCCTGGTGTTTATAAGGGGCTCGTCTTCTGGAGAAGGCGGGCCTCAAAAGGGGGCTCTGTGGAAGGACTGGAGTTATGCAGGAGGTTTTAGTGAGGGTCCTTCCAGCAGGCCTATCTTGCTGCCCAGACCATAGCAGCTGTGACAGTGTGGGGTTCCACCACGTCTTCCGTGGGGGGAGCTACCCCTTGCATTACACGTCAGAGGCAGTGGCTGTTGGGGCTTTCCTGGGAGGCAGGTTCCATGACACAGATTTGTGTAAAAGGAGCTTGTTAAGAAGAAAGAAGGAAGCAGAGTTGAGCTCTGCTTAAGCTGGGCTGTGAAACCATCCCAGTGACAGCCTCGTCCGACACGCTGGAGACTCGTGCAGCTGAAATGTTCTTCAGAGTTGCCCTGACTCAGGGGCCTTTGTGCCACCTGTCAGTTTGTCCCTGGATGTGGGCTGCCCCAGGAAGCGGGCATGCCTCAGCTGTATTCTGGAGGAAAACAGAGGAGGCGGTTCTGAGTCCCGGCTGTAGCCCCTGGCGTTGGTGCAGTAAGTCCTCCTTTCCTGAAGGGGGCTCTGAGCAGCAGGGCAGGTCCGTGCGCAATGGACGTGTTGACTGAGAGCAGCAGTCTCCATGGCTCTGGGTCCATGACTTGTGGCTGTGATGCAGATTAGGGTTGGAATTGCAGCATTGGTTTAAAAAATAATAATTTTCCAGACCAAGAAAGACCATTTTGTGAAGGGTTGAGTAGCAGCCACCATAAATGGCCTAGTGTATGGGTTTCGGGCTTTAAAATACCAGCCTCATTTGTAATGAGAGGGAAGGCAGTGTTCCCAAGCCGATTAGTGATGGTTGGGGAGGAATTAGTGACTTGTACAGTTAGATAAATGGTATTATTTCAGATTCTGTCCCCCAAAGATATTTTTTCAGAGACAGAGAGCCCTTGGAGTAAGATAAATATCTCTGTGTACACAACTGTTAGTTAATTCAGGAGCCAGCCTAAGAAACAAAATAATTTATGGTAAGCATCCTTTCCAGGAGTTGAAATACTTTGGATATAATTTCTCAGCCTTTAAGAGAGCCGTAGGAGTTAGGAAGGGAGCACTTATTCTATTTGTTTTGTTAAGATGGGGAATCTCCACAAAGTAAGGAAAATTCCCTGAAGAACCTGGACCACCTGCGTCTCAGTGCTTGAAGCACCAAGTTCCTTGGAGGCAGGGGGAATGGATCACAAGATTTATAAATGTCGTACAGCACCATAGTTTTCTACCAACTCATTTAGACTCCTCCCAAATCTGCGTGTCCCTCGACTTTCTAATCCATGTGAATGGTACCATAAACCCCTGGTCAGTGAAACAAAATCATTAGGAATCTCGCTTTAGTCCTCCCTGTCCTCATTCTTTGTAGCTCACCGAGCAGCACATATTAGCTCCACTTCCAGAAGTCGCCCTGTGTCTCTCTAAACCCCTCCTCCTTGGCTTTGACCTCCAAGTCACCATCACTGCCCACGTGGACCTCCTTACCGGTCTCCCTCTTTTCACACTTACTTCCCCTGAGTATATTCTTTGCATTTCAGGAATCAGCCAGAGGGAACTTATAAACGTGCAAATTAGATCACATCACTGCCCTAGCCGAGCACGTCATGGCTTCCTGGTACAGTGGAATGAAGTCAAAACTGCTTGTTGTGACCTACAGGACCCTATGGGACCCTCCTCTTCAACCTCCTCCCACACTACCAGCCTCCTTCCTGCCCCAGGGCGTTTGCACTTGCTGTTTTCCCTGCATTGCTTGCTCTTCCTTCAGCTGTTTACATGGACGACTCCTTCTCTCTCAGGTCTCAACCCAAACAACATCTTTTCAGAAAGGCCTTCTAGCTAAAACAACCCTCTCTCCTGAGATAGTTGTTACATCACC
Organism: Odocoileus virginianus; assembly: GCF_023699985.2. Lineage (NCBI taxonomy): Eukaryota > Metazoa > Chordata > Mammalia > Artiodactyla > Cervidae > Odocoileus > Odocoileus virginianus. The sequence goes on along the minus strand of NC_069695.1, from coordinate 9,881,057 downwards.
TGTCTTTTTTTTTTCATCCATGGCCCTTATCACAATCTGTTTTTGTTAAAAATCACTCTTTAAAAAAAAAAAAAAAAAACTATGCCTTCTCTCACTGCAGTGTAAGTTCCATTAGAGCAGGAACCTTTTGTTTACTGGTTTACTGTTATATCTCATTGCTAACACAATGATGGGAACGTAGGAGGCATGTAATCAGCGTATGGTGAAAGAAAGAATGAACAGGAAAATATATAAGTTTTCCAGGGCTGATGTACAAATGGAAGCAGAATACAAGAGCACCAGCCAAATGATGATTTCCTAATGATATTCCTAGAGGTTTGCACATGAACCATAATTTGCAAATATTTTATTAAAGAAGGATACACTATCTATAGGAAACCAACACAGGAGTAAATTGTAGTACTCTGTATGATGATGTCCAGAGCTCTTAGATGATGCAGTGTCTCCTCTTAGGGTTTTGTTTTGTTTTTTTTCTCTAAAGGTTTTTTTTTTAAAGTATGTTGCTTATAAGACAGCCCATACTATATGATCCTTTTTTCTTTTAAAAAATGTTACTATATCTATTTATAACCTAGAGGGGTAGTATGGGGCAGGAGGTGGGAAGGAGATTCAAGATGGAGGGGACATATGTATACCTATGGCTGATTCATAATGATGTTTGGCAGAAACCAACACAGTACTCTAAAGCAATTATCCTTCAATTAAAAATAAATAAATTTTTAAAAAATGTTACTGTAATTATACAGCAAAGGTTAGAAGAGTATTATCAAAGTGTTAGCCGGGATTATCCAGAGTGTTAAAGTTATTCTTTGTTTTTCTTATTTTTATTAACTGATTTTTGTATGGTGAATTTGTCATCTTTTTTTTTTTTTCATTGTTGATTTAGTTTTGGTTGCGCTGGGTCTTCATTGCTGCGTGTGGGCTTTCTCTAGTTGCAGTGAGCAGGGTCTACTCTGCTTCGGTGGGGAGCTCAGGCTTCTCCTTGTGGTAGCTTCGTTGCGAAGCACAGGCTTCAGGGCGCACAGTCTTCAGCAGTTGTGGCACACAGGTTTAGTTGCTCCGAGACGTGAGGAATCTTCTCGGGTCAGGAATTGAACCTGTGTCCCCTGCATTGGCAGACAGACTCTTATCCCCTGTACCAGCAGGGAAATCCTGTCATCTTTTTAAAAGCAGCAACTATGTTTGTTGTTTTTCTTCTTAAACGTACTAATGGTGAATCCTTTCATGGAATAAAGAATGAGCATCAGCTTTGTTTTGTTTTTTTACTCAAATCCAACTTTTCATACCTTGGTTCACTTGCTTTTCATGAATCAGCTGCGACAGGAGGTTTGCGGAGGTGGTGGTAGTGATGTCATTGGTGATAATCTTGTTTTAAGAAAAATCCCTTCCTGGAGGGCCTTGTCTGGTACACTTTCCTGGTGCAGCCTCCTGGGAAGTTGTGACTGCCTTGAGGTCTCCAGAGAACCTGTTGTGTTCAGAAAACGACTCTTGAGAGCAGCCAGCGGCTTGCCGAAGGAGTACTAAGTCAGCTGTAGGTTTTGTCAGAGCCCACGGCTAAGCCACAGCCTCATCCTTTGTGGCTCTGAATTCCGTTCTGATTCCCTCCCTAGGGAACCAGCATGAACGGCTGAAGCTCAGGCCGCCCTACACACTCAGCCAGCCTTGTGCTTCCCTGAGCAGACTAGGGTGCGGAGGAAGGTGCAGAGTGTGTGCACATCAGAGGGAGCTGAGACTTGGACCCTCGGAAAGGGTCCACACTGGGGAGGCCTGGGGTCTTGACCTGGGGTCCTGAGCCTTTCCAGAGGCTCAGGAAACTGAGCCTCTGATGACCGGAGTCCTGGGATGCTAAGGGAGAACAAGGTTGCTGGGCTTGAAATGGTGAGATTTTTCTCCTTCCTCCCTTCTCCCTGCCCCTGATCTTGGTCTGTTTCCTCTCCTGGGCCCCAGCATTCCTCTCTGAGAGCCCCTGTCTGGCCTCTTCCTTCCATAGACCCACCGAAGTTGAGGACCAGCATTCTGTAAATGAACGTGCGTTGCGTCAGGCCCTTAGCAGGCGCCAGGACCGTGACACACAGCAGAGGCCGAGGGACAGAAGTGTCTCCCCGTCGTGGAGCTTCCACCAGGAGGAGAGAGGGTGGACGTGCTCATGTGGGCAGTACAGAGTGAAGATGTGGACGCCAGGGTGGACGTGAGGAGCAAGTGCCCAGTTCAAAGGCCAGACTGGATCCAGGCCTGGAGAGGCCGAAAGGTTGTGCCACATTGGAGGCCTTCTCAAATAGGAGAGAGATGAGCTACTAGGCCCCCTCCCAGGACTCTGAAAGGGGCCCTGCGAGTGAGGACCCCTTGGCTTAAGGTTTGTTAGTTTCCTGGTGTGGTAGAGTTCTCCAGAGAAACAACCAACAAGATGTGTGTGTACACACACACACACACACATATAAAGAGATTTCATGTATCTTTAGAGACAGAGAAAAATACATGATTTATTTTAAGGAATTGGCTCACTTGATTGTGGAGACTGGCAAATTCAAAATCTGCAGGGTGGGCCGATACCTGCAGATACCCAGGTATCTGGATACCCAGGAAGAGCCGATGTTGGAGCTGAATTCCAAAGGGTGTCTGCTGGCGGAATTCTCTCTCGCTTGGAAGAGGCCAGCATTTTGTTCTGTTGGATGAGACCCACCCATACTATGGAGGGCGATCTGCCTTACTCAGTGTCCTGATTAAAACGTAAATCCTACCCCAAAACACCCCCACTAAGACTTCCTGATTAGTATTTGACCTAATATCTCACACCATGGCCCAGCCAAGTTAGCATATAAAACTACCCATCTCACCTGGTACATCCATCTCTGGATGTGAGGTCAGCAGAGGGAAGGACCGCTGTGGGCAGAGCAGGCAGAGAAGGCTCCTCAGGAGAGGTGAGGGTGGGCCATCCTTGGGCTTCATGGGGCCCACTGTCCTTGAATATTCAGCCACAGGAGGGCTTTGGGGTTGGGGGTGGTCTGTGTCCCATGACCCTCTACCAAACATCTCACCAGAGGCTGCAAGGATGCTGGCGTGGCTAAAGGGGTTGGTAACCTTTGGCTCAAGGAGTCGTCAAGGCCATTTCTTTTGGCCTACTTGCCCCCATACCGTCCCATCATGAGAACCTGTTTTTCCTTTTACTTGACCTCTTTCTCCTCCATTTTGTCTTCTATCTTTTCTTGCTCTCCTCTCTCGGGTTAAACCTCAGACAGGACAAGGCCCATCTGGCTCACCAGCAGTCACAAGAGGCTCGAGCAAGGGAGCTTCATTCCAAATCCTCAGAATGAGCCACAGCCTCGATCCATGGTGTCACTCACGCGCCCAGGCTTCTGTGATGCTCAGAGAAAGCCTTTGTTGTTGGTATTCCCACACCTGGTGCCCAAGTGGCTCTTGGTGGGAGTTAATTGGTGTGTGATGTCATTTATCACGTAGGTGTAATTTAAGGGAGCCTCTATGTGTTCCCTGCACAGACCCTCCTTGCTCTCCCCAGCCTCCCATCAATCTGCAAGACAGATGGGGGTTTTCATTTGGCCCTGTACCTACAGGAGGGTAGAGCATTCCAACTTTCCTTTCCAACGCACTTTTGCGTCCCCTCCTCAAGTCTTGGCCAAGTGGCTTCTATTTCAGCTCCCTTTGTGTCTGCTCAGTTAGATCCTGCCTGGACCTCCCTTGGAAGGTGGGTTCTAGAAGCAAAAAGCTGACAAAAGTCATCTAGGAGGGTACAATGGATAGCAGTGAGGAAGCAGAAGACAGTCCCCTCCAGAACATTCCTTCCAGCTCCTTGCCACCTGCTTCGGCGTTGGCCTGGGGTCCGGGGAAAGGAGAGGCTTCAGCCACACTTCCTCCTCCTTCCAGAAGTCAGCGTCGAGATCCTTCTGACCTGAAAATGATTTGGAAAGTGGAATCAAAACACCCCACCACCAGGGTGCATTCCAAGCAGATTGGTCTGGTGGTAATGGCCCCTTGGTGGCGTTTGGCTCAGGGGCCATTCTGTCCGTCACGGCATCCGAGTGAGGAGGACACGGCATGTAATCGTCCCTGTTCTGCGAGGTCAGGGGAGGCCCTTGAGTGGCAGGACTTGAACCAGATCCTGAGCCCAGTACGGCCTGCCCAGGAATGGCGCAGAGGGCAGGGTCTCCCGTGGCCATGCCTTTGGAGGGTATTTACAGGCTGCACGGTCTGCTCTCTCGTGGTTTCCTGGGGCCTGAAGGAAGCATCTTCGTGAGGTCACTGAGACAAGTCTGGTGATGGCTGCGTCCCCCCGCGGTGTTAGGTTCTAAGTGGAGCCATGGGGCCGGGGAGTGGGCGAGCTGACACAGGTTCTTCCCTCCAAGCGGAGGTTTAGTCACCAGGGAATTAGCTCCCAGCAGGCCGCCCCCACCCATCTGGGCCCCGTGGTGACTTGTGACTCTCACGCTGAGCTGCAGTTCCCAGGGGGTGGGGTCCAGGGGGTTGCGGTGGGGGGGAGGCTGGTTCCCATTGAAGCGCTCCCCAGATGCCAAGTTGCAGCCAGCTCAGCTAATTGGCAAGAGAAGGAGAAACAAAAATAGTGAAAATCTGTGAATTAATAAAAACAGCCTTGAAGCGACCGCCAAAATGTGTACAAATCATGAAGTAATTAGAAGTGTGAAGAATTCTATCGGGTTGACTGTTTCCAAATCCAGCATCTGATCGCTTTAGGAGGCCAAGGGCTGGCAGGCCAGGGGAGTAAAATTCTTTCCATTGCATTCTCATCTGGCCTCCTTGGAGCCTGAGTTTCTTGAAACCCTTTAGGGGTCCAGGCAGTGGCTCTGGGACCTGCTTGAGTCAAATGGGCACCTTCCGAAGGCCCTTTAGGACGTGCAAGATCTTGTACCAATAGCATCTCATATTTTAGATAAAACTTTTAAGGTTTCACAAAGTGTTTTTCGGATTGATGGTCTTATTTAATCTCACTATCACCAAATATTTTTATGTCAGTATTTTTTAGAGTAGGAAATCAAAGTCCAGAGAGTGAAGTACTGTCCACCCAACTCCAAGAGCTAACCAGTAGCAGAAACTGGGGCCAGATCCAGGGTCTCCTGGTAACCCCACCAGCCTTTCCGTCCGTGCACATTCTTCCTCTCCATGCCCCTGTGTCTCTCAGCCCATCTGAGCCACCAGGGTGGTGGGCTTCGACGAGCTGCTCGGCAGTGCTGGGTATTTCTGTCTCATGATTCTCACGGCTGAGAGCTGAATGCAGTTCTGTTTGGCCAAGGTATTACATTTAGATAAGTTGCTCGACCCACTTGTTTGATTAATAAACTAAGGCTCAGGCACAGTCACCTATTTGTTGATTTAAATTTTGTTTTATATCCAGATTAGAGTAGGGAGGAGAAAAGGATCCATTTTTCTTATCTTTTTGGAAACACTTTATGGAGACAGATTTCAGGTCTTAAGTGTCATTTATCCATGAGCTGAGATGGAAACAGTATGTGGTTAGAGTTTCTTTGTTTGGGCTTGTTCTTTCTGATCTGAGGGGACTTAAGGGTAGGTGCTCACATTCAGTAATTGAAGGGCAGGCATCTCTCAGGGCTGAAATGCAGCCTGCTCAGGGTTAGAAATTCTGAGAGCAGACATCGGAGCAGAACCCTGGGAGAGTCATGTAACGAGCTTGACGTGTGTTGTTAATTCCCCAAGCGGCAGCGAAAGCTCCTGGGAGGATGGAGTTTACATGGTTTACAGCCAGACTGAGCAAACAACAGTGTGATTAGGTTACACGCATTAGTTGGCTCCATAACCAGAATAGAAATGTACATGTTAATCTGGGATGGAAAGTTTTCAACAGCGGAGGCCGCTTGCACTGACTTGTGGGAGAGGAGATGGGGGAGTCAGGGGCGGTACCGGCTGTGGAATCTGAGGCGCCCAGTGCGAAAGGAAGATGGGGCCCCTTGCTTGAAAGTTAAGAATTTTCAAAACGGCCACAGCAGACCATTGAACCAAATACAAGGTCCTTCGGAGCGTGGGTGGGACCCTGTGAGGTTGCATAGGCTGGAAGCCCCTGGAGAAGGGAGGTTATAAGCTCTGGGCTAGAGGAGGGGTCTGTGTACCAAGTGGCGCCGCCTGGAAGGTCAGAGATGAAAGGCTTTCAGATTGTATTTCTGGAGTCACTTGGATGCCCCAAGTCACTTCTAAGCTGCGGGGATTTAGCCGTGAGCAAGCAAGAGCTGCTGGGTGTGTGGTTACAGCTGCGGGCTCTGGCATCTGCCTGTCAGCTCGGAGAGTTTTAAAAGCTCCACTAACCTTGCGCATTTCCCATCTGTAAATGGGCTGAATAATAATAACTCCCACCATGGCTATCATGAATTATCGTGTGCAAGTGTCTGGACACCTCAAGGGCTTTAACGGATGTCAGCAAAGACGACAGGCAGGTAAACAGCCGTGATGCGTGATGGGGAGCCCTGGGCGCATGCAAGAGGGAGCTGGAGGACGGGGTCGGGGAAGGCCGCCCTCTGGGCGTTCGGCCTGCCTGGATCCTGGCTTGTTCCTTTTGGACAGATACCGAGACTTGGGAGTCTGACACCACAAAGTTATTTCTTCTTCTCACTCACTCTAGACCAGCCTCTCAGCGCCATTCTAAGGATCCAGGGGTGGCCTGGTGCTGACCTCACCCAGCCTCTGAGTCCTGAGCATCCTCCCCTGACCCATCCTTCAGTGTTCTAAAATTATGCTCTTTTCCAGTCCTACCCTTGCCAGGTTCTCTGTGATCCGCTGGGTAAAGTTTGATCCCTTGTCCCGATCGTCACGGCCCTCCCTGCATCTGACCACCCCTGCCTCTCTGGCCACGCCCCCTCCCATCACCACATTACCCCAAAACCAGCTTCCCACCCTCACGTCGTCAGCCTCCATCATTTCCCCCAGCTGAGAGCCTCCTTCACCTGGGTTTACAGTCAGATTCAACCCACAGGTGGGGACCGAGTGCTTCTCCTCACAGCCCTTCTGTAACAGAGTACAACTGCTCCGTGTTATTCACGGAGTTTGCGTTTGCCAACGCGCCTACCCACCAATGCTGATTTGTAAGCCCCCAGCTCAGGACTTCTGCGACTTTCACTGCTGTTCATGGTCAGAGCAGAAAGGCAAAATTTTGAGTCTCTCACGTTCCCAGCTGAGATACAACAAAGGTAAACTGGCTTCTTGTTTCCACTCTCAGATGCTAGACAGGCATCCTTTCTGTGCCTGTTTAGTGCCATCTTTGTGCGTTTTGTCGGTGATTTCATTGTTTAAAATGCTCCTGAGTGGAGAGCTGCAGGGCTGTCTAGTGTTCCTAAGGGCAAGAAGATGGTGATGTGCCCTCAGGAGAGGATGTGTGTAGCACCCATCTGATACGCATCCTTCAGGTGTGTGTAATGGTGCTGCTGACCCAGAGTTCAATGTCAATGCGTCCACAATATGGCACATCCAGAAAAAGGAAGGGGAAATTCAGCAACATGTATGTCAAGTGGCTCCACTGTTCTAACCAAGGGAGGCTCCAAGGGACCTGACCTTTTATTTTCCCTGGGAGCAGTGGTTCCGAGGTAACTAATTCAGTATCTGTAGAGACCAAGGCTCCTCTGTCCATGGAATTCTCCAGGCAAGAATACTGGAGTGGGTTGTCATGCCTGCCTCCAGGGGATCTTCCTGACCTAGGGATTGAACCTGCGTTTCTTACATCATCTGCATTGGCAGGCAGGTTCTTTACCACTAGCACCACCTGGGGAAGCCATATAGGACATAACTACCGCGAATAATGAGAATCAACCTTGCCCCTGCCCACCACAAAAACCTTGTGTTTCTACTAAGTGTCAGACATCGTTCAAACCCCTCTGGTACTTTGTCGCTTCCTGCTTTATCCAGACCAGTGCTTTCTCTGTATTGTGAGCTGATTTTGCGTCAGGGTCTGTGCATTTTGTTGAGTACTCACCCAAACCCTGCCTTCTGGTGCCTCCTCAACGTTAACTCTCCAGTTATGACCCCCAGATGGACACTAAGTCCCTTGAGGGCAGAAGACCATTGGCCCTCACATTGTCCTTCCCAGGGAGGTGGATACTGAAGATGTTCCGAAGCCAAAGGTGGAAAAATTGCTAGAGTGGAATGTGCTTACGGAGAGATGCTAGACCCAGCGGGAAATGGTTCAACAGAACCTTGAGCTGCAGGAAAAACCAGAGCGCCTGCCCCCCAGGGATGTGGCAGAATCAGAGATCTTTGTAAAAGCACAAAGTGAGCTTTGGCAGTGCCATGCAAGTGTTCTTTGCTGTTGGAATCCGTGGATGAGCATAGGGAGGGACCCCGGGGGGTCGGGGGCTGCCTGAGCTCCAGGCCAACGGGGCACCAGCCAGGATCCCACCGTGTCCAACCTGCTAAGGATGTCATGCTGCTGAGGGGAGAAAGTGGGGTTTCAGATGCCCGGGGTGGGTGTTCCCAGGCTGCTGCCCCCCGGAGGTGCCACCTGCTCCCTGGAGCCCACGGGTGCTGTGGCTGGTGGTACGTACACCCGGGTTTCTTCTGTTCATTTGAGAGAAGACAGTTTTTCTTCTTGTTGTTTGCTGCTGCTGCTGCTAAGTCACTTCAGTCGTGTCTGACTCTGTGCGACCCCATAGACGGCAGCCCACCAGGCTCCCCCGTCCCTGGGATTCTCCAGGCAAGAACACTGGAGTGGGTTGCCATTTCCTTCTCCAGTGCATGAAAGGGAAAAGTGAAAGTGAAGTCACGCAGTCGTGTCCGACTCTTCGCGACCCCGTGGACTGCAGCCCACCAGGCTCCTCTGTCCGTGGAATTTTCCAGGCAAGAGTACTGGAGTGGGGTGCCATTGCCTTGATTTCCACATAATTAGATTTGTGGGGTTTTTCTCTGCGGTTTGTCACAATCCACTGTCCTAATCTTTCGACTTCGAAGCATCCGCTCACGGGTGCCCTCTGTCTGTGGTGTTTCCCTCACCTGGTTCTCTTGGATTCTTTCCCATTCACGTGCTGTCTCTCTTTGTGGACATTTGTGAGTAATATTAAGCATCTTCTGGTCTTTAATCTTCCTTGAGGACAGAGACTGGATCTATGTTTTGTTTTTTTTTTTAATATGTACTACTGTGCTGATGGACATGAGTTTGGGTAGGCTCCGGGAGTTGGTGATGGACAGGGAAGCCTGGCGTGCTGCAGTCCGTGGGGTCGCAGAGTCGGACACGACTGAGCAGCTGGACTGAACTGTGCAGAGTACAACGCCGAGAAGGTCATAAATGATCTATTGAACCGATGGAGTCACTTACTGGAAACCTTAACAGAGGTTACAGTTTTACACCAGCGTCCCTGGGGCAATAAGGAAATGGACTAAGTCAGGCTGTCACCTGTCCCCGGTGTCCGTGCCTGGGGGGAGCGTCAGCCTCGTGGTGAGAGAGGTGGGAGGGCCACGAGGAAGTCCTGGTCCAGTCTAGAAGACCCTGAGGGCACTGAGGAGTCCCTTTCACGGGGGATCTTTAGGGAAAAGTGACATCCTTCTTTCTGAAAGTGATTGCCTGGAAACAAGGACTTGCCTGGAAAGGGACAGCTATTCCCAGGCAGCCGGGGCCGGGTCCAGTGGCCTGAGCCGTGGCGGCCAGAGGGCCCGGGAGTCTTGCTTCCCAATCAGTGAGCAGGGGCCCTAGTTGATTGAAATACTGTCACATGCACTGGCTCAGAGAATGTTCTAGTGCGTCTCTGAGATAGTTGACACGTGAGCTTCTGAGGGTGTGATTCTTGTCGCCTCCACCTTTTGTTTAGTGACTCACCAGGCCAAACCACTTGGGCAGCCAGATCTGTCTCACTTAAACACCGTGATCCTCTCAACCTCACACTGCTGAAGGGATAAAACCTTTAACTCCTTCCGCCTTACTCTAAAATCCCAGAGGTCCGGGCCTCCCTCTGATGCTCCTTACCAGTGTCCTCAGAAGAGTGGAGATGGACAGTGATGCTGAGTGTTGGTTTGATTTTATCTGTGGTCACTTCTGGAGAATGGCAGGACTCTAGAAGGTTCTGTCTGTCAGCCGGCTCTGCATCCTAAGGCATTCAGAGAAAGCACAGTCCAGCACTGTAGGGTCTCACAGTGGGATGTTACTTTGCTTCTAGTCAGGGGCATCAGGAAGAATTCGGGGGGCACTGGGCACTGAGCAGACAGTGAGGTCAGGGCAGAGGGTGGGGAACACTAGTTTTGTTGGAGGTTAAATTTCAGGCTTGTTTTTGTTTTTTTTTGGGTCCTTACCACTCCCGCATTTTCTTATCTCCCAGGTGCCTCATTTTTCTCCTTTTCAAGCAGGCCTGATGAAACCCGGGCCCTCCCTTCCCATCAGCCCAAAGCAAAGGTGAGTGGGAAGGTTCTGAGCGGTGCTGGGCACTGCTCCCGGAGGGGGCAGGATGCGAGCTCTGGGCTCTGCGGCTGACGTGGGGTTTGCCTGGCACATGTTACTTCTTTTCAGCCTGGCCGCCCGGTTTTTTTCTTTCCAGGAAAATTGAGGAATGTCTGCTTTGAGAGTGAGTTCAAGGGCAAGGTGAGTTCAGTTCCAGGAGTGAGGACTCTGAGTGGTCCATTGAAGTGACTTGGAAAGCATGTACAACACGAGCAGGCTGATGTCCCTTGGCGTTTATTTTGCCCTAGATGTTGGCATGGGTCACACCCCGCCTTATGTTACACTTGACTTCCATCTTGTATTATAGTATCAGCTGTTTCAGAGAAGGGATCATCTGTCATTCATCTTTGTTTCTCCCATAACCATGAGAGGTGTTTCTGTGTGTCATGGGAGAAGCTCTATGATCCAAGACAGCCAAGCCCAGGTCTTAATGAGGGAGCCAGGGAACATCTAGGAACCAGAAGTTACTAAGGATGAAAATATATTGGTTCAATATCCAAAGAATATTATCCCTGTTATACCCATGTGTTTTATATTTCTGTTCTAAATGTCTGAGGCCTAAGAGCTTGAGTCATTTTGCTACTTCTCCCTCCTATGTGACTAGACGCAGGCCGAGCTGGGCCTTGCATGCTCTGCAGTGGAGTTTCTCAACCCTGACTTCCACCAGAGTCACCCAGGCCCACTCCTCCACACCCTGATGCCCAAGTAGTTGAGACCCCCTAGGTGGGACCTAAGCATCAGTAGCTGTCAGACTCGCAGGTTGATCCCAGCATGCGGCCAAGTATGAGCACGAGGTGTTTGAAGGAGGGGAATCTAGTCATTGTTTTGTCTCCAGGGCCTCCTAGAATGCCTGGCACAGAGTGAGTATTCAGCACGTGTCAATGCCTCCTGTTTCACCATCTCCTCATGGGTGTCACATAACTTCAAACAGTGCGATTCTAGGACCCGCCCGTCCCTCTTCTGGGTCTTCCTCATCTCAGCATTTGCATCCCCATCTGTCTAGTGGTTCAAGCTGGAGGTTCATCTCTGATGCCCCTCCCAGCCCTGCCCAGCTTCCCAGCCCTTCATTATGGAATGTGCATGCTAAGCCTCTTCAGTCGTGTCCGACTCTTTGCAACCCCTTGGACTGTGGCCTGCCAGGCCCCTTTGTCCATGGGATTCTCCAAGCAAGAATACTGGAGTGGGTTGCCATTTTCTTCTCCAGGGGCTCTTCAGGACCCAGGGATCGAACCCATGTCTCTTATGTTGCCTACATTGGCAGGCAGTTTCTTTACCACTAGCTCCACTATGTGGATTTTACACTAAATCTGCCTCACAGTTACGTGTTTGTTTCCATCCTCACCCACATCCTCAATCCATGGTCCCATCCTCAGTCCCCTGAACTACCTCAGAACTGCCCAGCCAGCTGCCTGCACGCAGCCCAGCCTCACCAGTCCACTGCCCACACCAGTCAGAATCATCTTTACTAACCGCAGATGTGATCGTGTGGCCTGTTGATTGAAGCCCTTTGGTGACGTGCCACTGCAGTTGGGGACCAAACTCTTTGATCCTGTTGACAAGACGCCATGGTCTGGTCCTCCCGTTCCGGCGGCCTGTCCGCTAGAACCCAGGTCTGACCCGCTTTCTCAGTCCCAGTTCAGTCCACGCTCTGCCACATCTTTGCTCTCCAGTCCCTCTTGCTTTCTTTCCCTTCCTTGAGTCTTCCGTTCCTTCCAGTCTTGGGGCCTCTTCCCAGGTGCTCTCCCCACACGCCCCTCCCTCTCTGCCTTGTTAATTGCTGCTGCTCCTTCAGTTCTCAGCTTAAGCGCCCTTATCCCAGTAAAGCCTTCTTAGACCGTTAAAAACTCCTTTGTCGTGTGGTCCCGTGGCCTCGGGCTGTCTTCTCCACGAGTGTTTTTGCCTCTGTGTGTAGCTCACCTTCCATCTGAGTGATTTTCTGCCCCACCTGACTGCAGCCACGGGAAGGCAGGGCTGTGTCTGATTGTGCTCATTCTCTCCCCCGCGCCGAGCACGGGGCCGAGCACCTAGGATGTGCTCAGGAAACCCTTGCGGACTGAATGCCTGGCCTCTTTGGTCCCGGGCCTCCGTGCCTGGGAGTAGCTGTGGCTTCTCTTGCCTCCTCTTGTTAGGCAGTGGCCACCTCTCCTGCCTGAGACCCCGTGCTGGTTCCTAGCTGCACAGTTGTATGAAAGATTCCACGTGACACATCTGCTTTGCCCTATTTTCAACAGCCTCCTAAAGATCTATTAATATCTGCGTCCGTCAATTGCTTTTCTATGGGAATCTTTTGATGTTTCTGAATCTCCTTAGAACTTTCCCAAATCTTAATTTTTCGGGCTTAAGGTGTATCTTCTGTCCTGCCCTTTGGCCCGCAAGGGATTTCAGGAGTTGCTCTTTTTTTATAGAGTCCATGCCAGCGCCTTACGTCATCCATGTGCTTTTACACAAGTGTTTGTGGCCTCATAGTGATGCTCGGAGGGCTGAGTGGGGTGTGTGAGAGGATCTGTGTTTATAGACGAGAAATACAGGGTCCAAGACTGCAGTCTCCCTGTTCCCATCACAGCCTCCTGGTTGCCTTTAATCCACTGCACACCCTCCCCTCACTTTAAAAACCACTAGAAACTAAAGCCTGCATCCAAACAGTTGTTTCTTTGAACATCAATGGATAGAGAATTAGCCTTGATCCTGATTACTGGTTTTTGTGACCTTCTAAGACATTTCCCATTTCTGGAGCTCACTTTACTGATTTCATAAAATGAAAAGTTTAGACCAGATTATTAAGGATCCTTCAATCATAATAATGGTAATAGTAATACTAATGGTGAAAATTGTAGTAATAATAATATTAGCTAGTACTTACTGGGCACCGTGTGTCAAGCACTATGTGTCAGTATTTTACATTGTCTTGGGAAAACGCTGTGTTTTTCGTTTGTTCTTCTTACAACACTTCTGACCGCAGATTGTGTGGGCTTTTCTGTGACACCAGCTGGGTGTCCTGCAGTTCAGTTCCGACACTGTCTGCCTGGAGTTAACATCAGATTCTCCAGGTGAAGGGCTGGTCCTGCAAGACCGTCACCACTTCAGACACCAGTCGCAAGTCCAGATTGTCACCTGTGCTTCTGACCAGTTGGCTGTCCATCAGAAGTGCTCATGACTGTCTACTTAGATTCAGTTAATTTGCTTGGATGGCTCACAGAACCCAGGAAAACAGTTTATGTACTAGGTGTCTGGTGTATTACAAAGGATATTAAAGGATACATAAGGTGAGGTCCAGAAGGGTCCTGAACACAGGAGCTTCTGTCCCTGTTGAGTTTGGGGTGTACCACCTTCTAACACCTGGATGCATTCTTATTCACCAACTTGGAAGCTTTCCAGACCTATGTTTTAAGGATTTATGGAGGCTTCACCACATAGGCGTAATCAATTATTAACTTCTAGCCCCTGTCTCCTCTCTGGAAAATGAGAAGTGGAGCTGAAAGTTCCAAGCTTCTTTTCATGGCTCAGTCTTGCTGGTCATCAGCCTCCATCCAGGAGCCCACCAAGAGTCATCTCAATAGAACAAGAGATGCTCTGATCACTCAAGAAATTCCAAAGAATATAAGAGCTCTGTGTCAGGAAGCAAGATCAAAGACTAAATAGTAGCAAGTAACAGAGCAGAGACATATATATATATCTTTTTATTTCACACCAATTTTAAGTTCTTTAATCCCCTCTATAAGCAACCAAGTAGGGCTCTTTCTGTGGCTCAGTTTTACAGATGTTGAAACTCAGACACAGTAAAGGTAAGTAACGTGCTCAATGCCACAGAGCCAAGAAATGGCAGGGCTAGGATTCAAACCATCCAGGAACACTGGCTCCGAAGCCCTCACTCTTCACCAGCTAAAGCAGACGTCACTCAAGTAAAGCAGACCAGGCTTTGGGTCGAACTGATCTGGTTTGAGGACTGACTCTGCCAGCTGTCAGCCGTCTGATTCCAACGTGGGCACTCTGTCCACCTGTTTTCCCATATGTGAAAAATGGGAAGGGTACCTGAGCAGGTGTATCAGGTCTCTTGGGCTGCTGTAACAAAATACTCTAGGCATTTATTTTCTCACAGTCTGGAAGCTAGCAGTCCGAGATCAAGGTGTCAGCAACTTTGGTTTCTTCTGAGGCCTCTCCCCTTGGCTTGCAGGTGGCACTTCTCACTGTGTCCTCACATGGTCTTACCTCTGTATTTCTGCACATCTGTATCCTAATCTCCTCTTCTAATAAGGACACCAGTCTTATTGGTGTCCATTAGGACCCACCTATATAATCTCATTTTACTTGATACAGTCACATTCTGTGATCCTGGCAGTTAGGGTTTCAACATGTGAATTTAGGAAGTACACAATCCAGCCCTAAACAGCCCCAAAGAGAGTTTTGTGCAGCCTCAAGGACATTGGTCAGATAGAGTACCTGAGTTAAGCACTCAGTTAATGCCGGACTTTCTTCTCTCTCTGCCGGTTCTGACTCCATGTCCATCTTTTTATCCCAGGGTAATGATGAGACTTGACGCTCTGTTGGCAGCATGTGAGTGAGCATTGGGTGGAATCTGTCTCTTTGGCAGCTATTCTAGAGTGGAAAAAAAAAATCTCTCCCTCATTTTAGATCACTTATGGCAGAGTTTACAGCCCTTGAATTAACACTGGAGGCCTTGAAGTCTTAGAAAAATATTATGATAAGTCACAAGCCTTCCAACTTGCATGACATACTTCATCCAAGGGTGGTAGCTGGCCTTTCATTTGTCAGTTTCTCCTTCTGCCTCCACTAAGGCAGTGCCTCCCTCCTCTTGCAGCTGAATAACTGAGGCATTAACACTTCCCATACAAACGACAAGAGGAATCTTGGAGCTCCCCACTGCTGTACCCTGGCCCTCCCTGTGTTTGCTTCTGGCCTCCCTTTCCTCCTGGGAGCCCACCTTTCTGAAGTCGCAGAAGGTAGGAGGTGAGCTGGCCAAGAGGAGGAGCCAGGCGAACAGAAACATGAATTTAGTGCTGCTGAGTTACTGAAGATGTGCTCGCATGGTGACGTGGGCGTGAAAGACATCCCTTCCATGCGGAATCTAAGAGGAAATGATACAAATGGACTTGTCTACAAAACAGAAACAGACTCACAGACTTAGAGAAAGAATTATGGTTGCAGGGGAGGTGGGGTGGGGGGGGAACGGTGGAGGGAAGCGATAGTTGGGGTGTTTGGGATGGACATGTACACACTGCTGTATGTAAAACTAATAGCCAACAAGGACCTACTGTATTGCATGGAGCACCGTGCTCAATGTTTATGTGGCAGCCTGGATGGGAGGGGTGTTTAAGCGAGAATGGATCCATGTATATGTATGGCTGAGTCCCTTCGCTGTCCCTGAAACTATTACAGTGATGTATAAGCTATACTCCAATATAAAATTAAAATTAAAAGAAAAGTCTTTTTTGAAATGCCTAATTGAAAGTGTCTCTAATTAGCATTTCTGTTAAAAGTTTAATATGGATTTTTAAAAAAGAGATGTGGGAGCCTTTAGAGACAGACCAGATTCTTCTGTGGAAGGAAGAACCGAGAAGCAGCATCAGCAGCATCATTAAAAAAATAGCAACTGCTGTTGATGGAGTGAGAGCCTGCTACGTGCCAAGCACCGAGCAGAACTCCCTAGGTGTGTGATCTCAGCCCTCAGAGCAGGTTTGAGGATCCCCTTCCTGCAGGCAAGGCTCTGAGGCTCGGGGAGGCTAAACAACTCACCCAAGGAGTCTTAGCTCCTCAGCCCCAGAGCCAGCGTCCAAAGCCAGAGGAGGGAGCCTGCTCAGAGACTCCCGGGGCACAGCCCGGGAGCATCACGTGGGTGACCAGATGGATGGGGCAGAAGAGCTGCCTCTGAAATCACAAAGGAGCACCTGGTGCCCAGAGCTGAAATGAACTCACCCCTTCAGATATCCAGGGGGTGGAGAAAAACACAGCAAAATTACAGCTCAACCTCTGCCTATGGGGAGAGTAAGCAAGCTGCCTTGAAGAAATGAAAGTAATTCCTTCAGGGCTGATGCCAAGCTTGATGACTGGAAAGGGAGTGAACCTGGAAAGCAGAAATTCTCACAGTCGAGCCAAATTAGCTCAATTCCAAGACATCAGCTTGTCATCTGCCTTTTCTCTGTGTCTGTGGGAGATTGATTCCAGGACCTCAGCGGATACCAAAATCCCCAGGTGCTTAAGTCCTGTAGCCGGTTCTTGGTATCTATGGAGGTAAGACCTGTGGAGATGGAGAGGTGACTATAATTTGCACACCAAAAGGACTTTATTCCCTGTTGCTGATTTGAGTGATCTCTGAAAGTTTTGTGTTCTATCAGGAGAGTTTGGGAAGAATGGGAAAGAACTGTAATCTCAATGTCAAACCACCTTTCCTTTACTGATTTTTTTCTGGTTGTAAAATTATGGTTATTGCAGGAAATTAGTGTGACTAACACAGGAAATTATAAAGAGGAAAAATTTCTATAATCTACTGCTTGCAGATAGCAATCAAAAATTTTAAAGACCACCTTTCCAATCTCTTTTCTATATACTTTTAAAGCCAAAAAAAAGGATCATACTTTGTAACCCTTTATCGCTTAGCGCTATATCCTGCACATTTTCTAATCTCTTTAAATGTTGTTCTTTTTGAATGGAAGTTTTTCTCCCTAATGAGTGATGTACCATAATCTAATTAAGTCCTTTTGTTGGTTGAGAGTTTCTTCCCTTGATTAGCTCACCTGGTAGATGACCATTAGGGACCTTCCAATAGCAGGGCAAGGTGTCTATTTTGGGAAATCAATGCTATTTATATACAATTTTCTCTAGTAATTATCTCTAACATCAACTAACAGAGGTCTGAACTAGTGTCAGTATCTACTATTTTTAGCCACTTTACATTCTTTTGTCCTCCTAATAGAAACAGTTCGAATGTGTCACAAACCTTTAATTCTGAAAGATGATTCATCTTGGGAAGTGTGGGCACAACCCAATATTCTTTATATACATCCACTCACATATGTGATCTTTATACATGCTCAGTCGTTTCAGTCGTGTCCAACTCTTTGCAACCCCATGGACTGTAATCTGCCAGGCTCCTCTGTCCATGGGAGTTTTCAGGCAAGATTACTGGAGTGGGTTGCCATGCCCTCCTCCAGGGGATCTTCCCGACCCAGGGATTGAATCTGCGTCTCCTGCATCTCCTGCATTGCAGGTGAATTCTTTACCCTTGAGCCACTGGGTAAGCCTGATCTTTATATATACACATACATAAAAGCAAAGAGCAAGTGGCAAAGGCCACCATATTGGGAATAGAAAAATTCCTATTACAATGAGGTATGAGATGTTTTGAAGGAGACTGACAATCAAAGACTTATTACAGAATGGACTTTTTGCCCTCTTGGGTTCCCATCAGCAGCATGGCTGTTCAGAAGCCACTTGGGGGGTCACACCAAGGAAACTTGGGTTTATACCCCAATCTCAAATTAGGAATGATCTTGGCCATAGGAACAGGAATTGTGACTGCTTCCAACCCTTCTATTGGCCTAAATACACACACACACACACCTGTGTTTTTGTAGCTGAGCAGCCAGGGGAGGAGAAGAGGGAACATCTTACAGACCTACAGATGGAGCCGGCTTCTATGAGTGTATCTAGAAAAGGAGAAAGTGAATGTCTGATAGCAAACAAAAATTATTTACAAATTCACAAATCGGTGTTGTTTTTTCACTTTGTTATTGCCCAAGATTATTATTTGTCAATTTCAGGAGAATCATCTGAGCTGCCACCTGTAAAAATGGTTGAATAAGTCTAGTTGGTGACACAAAATCAGCCTCCATTCTTTGTCTTTTCGATAGTCACCTAGGACCCTGGAGGAGTCACTTTCTACAAATAATCTGTTTCAAGTGTTCTCTCTCTGAAACATGGAACATCAAAAGTGGCCTGGTCGTGTTGTCAGGAGGAGTTGGTTCAAAGCTTACCCTGTCACTAATCCCTCTGTGGGGTTTGGGCAAGTCTCCCTGTCTGTCTGTCTTTCCCCCTGATTGCCTCATCTGTAAAAAAAAAGAAAATTCATAAAGATTTTATCTTTTGTATTTGAAGGTACTTTGGTGTTGCATAGATATTTGCATTGAACTTCTTTTAAAATGTATTTTAAATTTCTTTTAAGAATTATAACTCCCAGTCACATTCAGATGTGTTGTGTATAGCACACTCAATGTGTTAATTTGATTTTAGCTCACCTGAAAGTTTATTCTGACATCTCTTTTTAACTTAAAAGTAATTTAAGATTGTCAGAATGAACTATATTTTTTTTCAAAAAGCTATTTACACAATTACTATAACTTATCTCTGTGAATCAGGATTTTTTTCAATAATATAAATTTAATAAAATTTAGACATAAACTGGGCAAGTATTACATAAGAATCAGGTTCAATGTTCTCATTGTCTTTATAATGATTAGAATTTATACTGAAAATGGAATCAATTAAATAGCATAGTTCAGAGTCTATCTTATAGATATAGTTAGAAGTTATTTAGAATGTTAGTGTTTTTCCATCATTTGTATTTGGTTTTCTGTGAGATCTTTTTAAAAAAAAATGTTCTGCAACATTACCTCTGAGAACCCCTCAGACTTGACATTCTATATAAATTACATTTTTATATGTAACACAAAATGTATTTGTGCCCTTCCAAACATTATAGTATACATTAATGACCTTTAATGGTTTTAGTGAAAGGCAGGGGATTTAAATAACTAATTAAGTAAATGATAACTGTTATAAAAGAACTGTAAGCAGAATCATAATTAGTGAATTTGCTAATTATTTTCCCCACTGCTTGGCTGCTGTTGGTTGTCAGCTGAAACGCATTATTGTGTTTTTGGGAAGAGGAAATTTACTTGGAGATTGCAAAGACTACGCACCAGTGCTAAAGAATTCCATCCCCCGCCCCCCAAAAAAAGAATTTCATCCCAGGGGACTTTAAGGAATGGGTTTTGGACAACTGTTCAATTGATTATTCTAAATTAAATTACTAAGTACTGACTCCAAATTTGGTTTAGAGAAACCTTGCTTGTATATGCATTTCGTCTTCCTTCCCTTGTTTTATAAGTAGAGTCCAAGAAATTGCCTAAACTCGAGTAGGCAGGACTGCTGCTGCTAAGTCATTTCAGTCGTGTCCAATTCTGTGTGACCCCATAGACGACAGCCTACCAGGTTCCTCCATCCATGGGATTTTCCAGGCAAGAGTACTGGAGTGGGCTGCTATTGCCTTCTCCAGTAGACAGGACTGTTGGGAAGTTATTTTCAGGGGCAGCTTTGTCCTATAATATAAATTCAGGGAAGTATTGAATAGAACTCCTTTTTATGGCTGATATCCCTGGACGGAATGGATGCCCCTCATTTGATTACTATTGATGTTTTAAGGGGTTAAATGGTGCTGGGTATGAGATCTGTCATGGCACATGTGAGCAGAGAATAGCGTAGCCAGGTGCATCACTTGTTCAAAGCTCAAATGCTCCTCTGTGATTAGCACCCTGCAGGGGGTGGTTGGTAACAAATCAGCGTCAGTCTTGAGCCTTCAAAGTGAGACCAGATCAACTACAGTGCCATCATTTTCTTGATGGCTTTGTATTGCCTTGGGAAAGGGGTTTCTGCCCCTACCCTCCATCTTCCAAGTCTCTCCTTTGCCAGTGGTTCTCAAAGGCTGGTCTTGAGACCAATAACATCAGCATCACCTGGGAACTTGCTGGAAAGGCAGATTCTCCAGTCTCACCCCATCCCAGACCTCCTGAATGAGACAGTCTGGGGTGGGGCCAGTCATCTGTGGTTGAAGGATCCTTCCAGGTGTCTCTGATGTTCATTCAGGTTTAAGCACCACTGCTCTGGGTCATGGCTCACCCGGGCAGGGTGGCCATTCCAGAGTCAGTTCTAGGGACTTCTGTTGACGTCATACCAACTGACCTGAGGGGAAGCTTGGGCTTGTGCCCTAAGTATTCATTTGGCTTTGGTTCGGACAGTCCTCCTCTTGCTGACAGAAACTGGTGTGGATGGTTTTGCCGAAGCAGCAGGAACAGTGACTGCTTTCACACACGTGGACACACACGCGTCTGCCCTGCAGCACTCGACAGTTGTCTGTAGCAGTGAAAAACTAGCTCCTGGGCTGTATGCTGATGTGAAACATGTTTTCTTATCCTTATTTGCCATCTGTGTATCTTCTTTGGTGAGATGGCCATTTAAATCTTTGGTCCATTTTTTAATCAGGTTATTTGTTTTCTTATTGTTGAGCTTTATGTTTTCTTTGACTATTTTAGATAACAGTCGTTTATCAGATACGTCTTTTGCAAAATTTTTTTCCCAGCTTTTGGCTTATCTTCTCATTCTCTTGAGGCATCAGGAGCTTAAAAACTTCCCAGGTGGTTCTAATATGCTGCTAAGTTTGAGAATCAGTGGGTTAAATGTCAAGGCACCTGATGAAGGTGAGGAGAAGGATGGGATGGGCAGTGAAGCAAAAGCCCAGTCACTGACAAGAGACCCACGTTCTCAAAAGATGGTTCTCTAGGCAGCTCTCAAAGCCCTCTCATCTTCTCAACATCTTGTCCCACGGAACCAAAGCAACTTTCTATCTTCAGAACATCCTTTCTGCTTTGCCCTGGTGGCCGTGAGGTTGACAGTAAGTGGATGACTTCCAAGTCTTTCTCACTTTAATCTCTGTAAGCCATGGTTTTATTTTTTAGAAAGTTCAAAAAGGGTTCATAATGAAAAGCTACCAGGATCTTTCCCATCTTTGACTGCAAACTTTCAAGCATTTCTTTCTTTAGTTGTTTCGTTGTCTAGTGTCATATCTTTAAATAATGTACTTTACTTGCTCTGTTGCGGTTTTTCTGGTTTTGCTCATTTTTGTTGTTAGAAAAAAAGAACAAGACAGAAAGGGAGTAATTTAGAGAGTAAAAATCTGCTTGTCTGCCTATGAAATAACCTGATATTATTAGGTGTAATTTATTTTTTGGTGAATCCTTAACTCCTCTCTCACTAGAAAATAAGCACTGTGATACCTGACTTTGATAGTAATTATCACTTTTTAAAGAGCTTATATTTTATCCTTTAACTTCCAGTCCTTATAGTCACTATATCTTCCTTTGTCTTTCCATTAGAGTTCAGCAATGACTTTCAAGTTGGTTTGAGAATGTATTTATTTTCCTTTCCTCCTCCTTCCTTTCCCCCTTCCAAATTTTATTTGCTACTGAATCTTTTCTTTTACATGTCAAATTTGATGATATTTACCTTTTATTGGTGACATATGCACCTATAGATTGATTCTAAAAATTGAAAACCAGTAGATGTCAAATTCATTTGCATCATGGATTTGTGAAAGTAATGTGCCCTTCCCCAGTAACTCTCATCCTGCCCCTGACTCTCCACCACAAGTGACAGCCACGTTCCCAGAACTTGGGGTTTAAGAAGAGAGCGGGAAGGGGAGGGAGACCCCTGGGGTGATGGAGAAGAGCATCCAGTGGTTTCACGCGCAAACCTGCACAGAATCCCAGTTTCAGGGGTTACTTCCCAGCTACCTGCTACCCCCAGTCCGGGTGTCAGTGGGACTGGAGAGCACCCTGTCTTTTGCCCCTGCCCCACCCTCAACGTGCCTCCTGGGCAGAAACTTCCAAATTCCCACCCTTTCAGAAATGTTGTGAAAACGCTTGTCTTTTGGTTTTTATGCTCCTGTTGTCTTCACTCTTATGGGTTTATATTGATTCAAAGGGCTTCCCTTGGTGGCTCAGTGGTAAAGAATCCACCTGCCAATACAGGAGATGCGACTTTGATCCTTGGGTTGAAAAGATCCCCTGGAGAAGGGAATGGCAACCGACCCCAGTATCCTTGCCTGGGAAATCCTGTGGACAGAGGAGCCTGGAGAGCTACAGTCCACAAAAGAGTTGGGCATGACTTAGTGGCTAAACAACAGCAGTTGGTTTAAAGACTCCCATCCGAGCATTTTAATGCCATCTCAGTGGAAGGGGAGACATCACATGGCTGCTTGGCCCACATGTAGAACAGCATCTGAGTTGCCGCCTCCTCTCTCTGCAGCTGCCTCCCGGCAGGGCTGAAGTGCAAGAAGATCTGGGATTTCTGCTTTGGAAAGGAGACCTTGCTTAGATTACTGTTCATTTGGGTGGGTGGGATGGGTGGGGTAGAGAAGAGTGAAGGGAAAAACAGAATATGATAGTGTAAAATAATGTCCACATTCGGTTGCCTTGGTAACAGCCTCCCTCTGTAAATAATGCTTGGGAGGCTGAAGGAGAAGGGGAGAGCTGATGTCAGCAGGTTGATGGGGTTGAGAGAAGGGAAGGGAATCAGCAGATTGGTACCACTCAGTGGCTGGAATCGGCTAGATGGCTGAGAACCAAGTAACACCTGTCGTTGGTATCTGGAGGGTTCCAAACTTGTTCAGTCGTGTAAGCAAAAGACTCAGGAGCTGTTTGAACAGAGACACAAGGCAGCAGTGTTTGGTGGTGACAGTACTACATCATTTACACTTCTTCTCAAAGAGGCTCCATGACCCTCTCTTCTCCTTTTTTTGGCACCTGAGGAAATTACCTCTGTGATGTCAGTTTACCATTCCCCTAAATAGCCAAGGTGATGCCTAACCTTTCCTAACCAGGACACAGGTTTTCATTCCATGGTTAGTGTTAAGGCTTAAAATATAGATCCCCTGGGAGAGGGAACCTGGTATCTTAGTTACAGAGAAGTCTAGATGGCTAGACTCAAATCCTTCTGGAGGTGCTAACGGGGAGGGGTCTGGGTGTTTGAAAAAAAATGGTAGAGAGAACATTGCAGAGAAAGAAAAGGAATAGAAAGTGACCTTGGAATCATCCAGATAGATGTTTCCTTACCATTTGCCTGTGACTCGCTGTTCCCCATCCTTCCACTGGCCTCATACCCCACCCCCCGCATCCTCTTTTCTAAACTCCCAAGTGGCCGTTCTGAGGGGATATTGATCAGAGTTGGAGTGCAGAATATGGGATGGGATGAGGACGAGCAGGGGAGAATGCTCTAGATGGAAGACAGGGCAGCAGGAGAGAGCGGTGCTCATCAAGGGGATGGCTGGGAAAGAGTGCAGAGAGCGAAGATGGAAGGCAAAGGAGCCTTCTGCTGCACATTCCAAGCTATGGGGTTAGAGATGAGGGGTGAATGCTGACAGGCCATCCAAAATGGCCCTGGAACTTGGCAGAGCACCGCAGGCTCTCCAGTGCAGCAGAGACTAACTAGCCTACGGTTGGAAGACGGATTGGCTTGTGAGAGTCTGTGTAGGATCTTGCTGCCGGGTGATTATTAGACACTGTATATAGCCACTTGATACTTACAACAGGAGCTAGTCACCTTTCTTGGGGTTTCCTACCATGAGCCCATTAATGTGATTGCTGTCCCTGGTCACAAAAGGAAAGGGAAACAAGAGAAAGACAGTCCCTTGTGAAGGGGCACAGAGCAAGCTAGAGGCAATTCTGTGGTGTCACCTTGCTCAGTAGCTCCACAGGCTGATTACTGGGGCAACTCTTAGCACTCACTGCCCTGGGACATTTAATTCACTCAGACAGCATCAGTTCAGTTCAGTCGCTCAGTCGTGTCAAAGCAGAGACATTACTTTGTCAACAAAGGTCTGTCTAGTCAAAGCATTGAGTTTTCTAGTAGTCATATATGGATGGGAGAGTTGGACTATAAAGAAAGCTGAGCGCCGAAGAATTGATCCTTTTGAACTGTGGTGTTGGAGAAGACTCTTGAGAGTCCCTTGGACTGCAAGGAGATCCAACCAGTCCTTCCTAAAGGAAATCAGTCCTGAATATTCATTGGAAGGACCGATGCTGAAGCTGAAACTCCAATACTTTGGCCACCTGATGAGAAGAGCTGACTCATTTGAAAAGGCCCTGATGCCGGGAATGATTGAAGGTGGGAGGAGAAGGGGATGACAGAGATGGTTGGATGGCATCACCGACTCAATGGACATGAGTTTGAGTGAGCTCTGGGAGTTCGCGATGGACAGGGAAGCCAGGGAAGCTGCAGTCCATGGGTCGAATAGCCTCATGGTAAGGGCGTGGGGTCTGGAGGCAGACTGTTGGGCTTCAAAGTCCTGCCCTGCCACTTCCCAGCTGGGTAAGCTTGGGCAAGTTCCTTCGCCAGTCTGTGCCTCAGGTTCCCATTTGTAAGGTGGAGGCGATACTGATGAGTGCCTGGGAATACCCGTGTGAAGTGTAAATGAGCTGGGGTATGTTGTTATCAGAGGTTGTCATTTGGTGTGGGGACATGAAGAATATTTATGGGGATTATTACTGCAGCCGTCTTTTATGTGGTATTTACTTTTCACACTGCCTTCAGGGCTACTGCTTTTAACTCTCACAAAAGCCCTGTGAGATATAATATGGAAGGTGTTAATATTCTGGTTAGTAGATGTGGAAACTGAGGCTCAAGGTCACATCT
Source organism: Odocoileus virginianus (assembly GCF_023699985.2). Classification (NCBI taxonomy): domain Eukaryota; kingdom Metazoa; phylum Chordata; class Mammalia; order Artiodactyla; family Cervidae; genus Odocoileus; species Odocoileus virginianus. The sequence goes on along the minus strand of NC_069695.1, from coordinate 9,856,189 downwards.
TCTGTGAGTGGCAGAGGTCGGACGTGAACCCAGAGTTCTTTCATAAGTCAGAGGCTTACCACTCCACTGCAACTGATGGGCACCTTCTCCAGTGGAGATGCCGCCTCCTCCAGGCAGTCCCCAGAAATCCACGTGAAGCTTTGCATAAAAAGAAATGGGACATCACAGGAGTATGTCTCCCTTGGCTGTTTCGTGAGAGTCAGGTGATGTGGTTTGGTTCTTCACCTGCATCTTCTGCACCTGGGGGCACACCTAAAGCTGGTCAGTCAGAGTAGGCAGCTTCTGGGAACAGGAGATGGAGCCTGAACACCTCAGCAAATCCCCCCGCCCCTCTCAGAGCACCCAAGCATAGTCAAGGGGGACCCGAGAGCCAGGAGCGTGCACCAGGACTGTCGGAGGGCCTGCGACGGCCACTGTCCCCAGGACATCCAGCCCAGAGCCCTCCCATCTCCACTCCACCAGCTGGAGAGCCTCTACTCACTCCCCAGGTCTCAGCTTAGATGTCACTTCTTCAGAGAATCTGCCATTTTTCATCGAAGTCTCCTTGCCCCCCCTGCCCATCGCCTCCATACTTTCCCATCACGCGCTCATCACAATTGTAGTCACGCATAGGCTCTATTTGTGCCAGTATCTGTGTCATACCTGCCTCTCCAACCCCAGACTGTAAGTTCCTTGGGGCCAGGGATTGTGTCTGCTTGATTTGCCCTGGGTTCCCCCCCACCAACTGCCCGGTACAATATGATGCAATAAATATTCCATGGAAGTATTAAATATTTTAAAATACATGCAAATGCTTTGGACAGTGGACTGTTGCTTTGCAAATGTGTTTTCATCTTCATTTTACTGCTGTCCATGGGGCAACCACACAAGGAGAGAACAGTCTGCGGCAGCTGAGGCTCCCAGATAAATCAGGCAGGACAGTTCGTAGGAAGTCCCTGCTATTTGGCATGTCTGCTTCTGAAGAAGGAAAGTAGACAAGTGAGCCGGAGGAGGGAGTCTTGGTAAACAACCCGAATTTAGCATCCTGAGTTTGTCAGTGTGATGATCTATAAGCTGGGAGAAGGAAAAAAACGAACACCTGAGGGAATGGCTTGCAGTCGCCGTCTGGGTTTATTTTTGCTTGAGCTGGTCTGTTTCTGCCATGCCCATGATGCCCAAAAGCAGTTACTGGGAATCGGCCAGCAAAAGCCCTTCTCTGGTCCCAGCTTCTTTCAGTTCCGCTGGACTATCTGCAACATTCTTACTAAATCAAATATCTGCCTCCACACCTTCGATCAGCTCCCACCGGACCTCACTGTCCCTCACACCTTGGTGGGTGCTGTCCCAGCGCAGTCTGTAAGCCCGGCCTGATCTTTGGCGCTCACCGTTCAGCTGCCCCCTTGTTCCCCGTGAACATCCTGCTGTTGTCCAGAGAGCTGACCACGCTTCCACCAGCACGTCACCCCTCAGGCAAGGCGCCATTATGAATCACTTCCCCAAGTGCCCCTTCCGAACAGTTTCCACTCTCAAGTCCCTAAGCCTGCTGCCACCCATCCCTTCATCTGTTCATCAACTTTTTATTGAGCACCTACTGTGTATCAGAAACTGTACACGATCGGGGATATAAGGATGAACCAGCGACTGTGCTTTTGCCTTTGGGACATCCAGCAGTGGGAAGGATGACCCACAGAGAGGTACGGCCGTGTGAGATGACTGCCTTGGGCATAGATAGGCATTGTGCCCCACCATCCTGGAGAAGGGAGCCGACTCTGAGGTCGGCAGGGTTGACATTTGGTGGCACTGCTCCAAGGACCCTAAGAGGACAGGGTCACTGACATACAGGCTGTGTGTGCTGGGAAAACAGTCAGGGACTACTGCCACAGTCTGTGTGTCGTGGGGTGCGGTTTGTGGAGTGGTTGGATTTGAGACAGGAAGATAATCAGGTCCGATGTGGGAGCTGTGTGAAAGCTTGAGCTTCAACCTCTGGACAGTGGGGAGCTATTGAAAATCTTTTTTTGTAAAACAGAATGAAATGATCAGATGCATTTCGGATATCACTGGAAGAAGAAAGGAGGATGGATTGTAGAGAATGCAGGAAGGTGGTGGAGAGAGCGTACGGGGGCCATTGAGGCTTCATTCATTCATTCATTTACTCTAAACCTGTTCATGGAAGAAGCCACAGGGGCTACAGTGCTCTCAGCTATAGCGAAGCCAAAGTGCGTGGTTCTCGCACCCTGCTGCTACAGTGGGGCGAAAGCTAGAGGGGGTCCGATGCAGGCTCTGGACATGGCAGGATATCCAGGACCTAAGCTGAGGCTATGTGGCTGAAAAAAAAAGGGGACAGATGGCAATATTTCCAGGAAAAAGTCTTATCTCCCCCACATCACCACCTCCCCCTGTTCTCTCCGGTCACAGCCCTCACCAGCTTCCCCTGGGAAGCGATCCCACTGGAGACCCCAGCAGCGAGTGGGCAGAGACAGGCAAGCCCAGGCTCAGGAAACACCCTGAGCATAGGCACAGGGGGTGGGAGGGCTCTCAGATTTCTCCAGGCCTTCTTCCCCATTGCCTTTTCTGACAACCCAAAAGAAATCAGAGCCTCTTTGGAACCTGTGGGCGTGGGGTAGAAGCCGACAGCCCATTTCTGTCTGCAGTTGTGTTGAAGAACGAGGGAACAGATCGATCCACGGGTCAAAGAGAGTATGATCAAAGTCAGTGTTTGGTTTGCTTTTTGCTTTATTTCAAAGAAAAGCTCACCTTTATCACATAAAACTGAACAAAGGGATAAGAGTGGACCGTGGGTCCCGGGCCCTCCGCCTCAGTTCCGGTCGGTCAGGACTCTTGCACAGCCCATTGGCTCCATCCTGACAAAACCCACCCTGCTGTCCTCTCCAGACTTCCTGGGGCCCCGCCTCGTGGGCACAGGCACTACATCCTAAGACTCTCTACCCACCCACACTTGGGATCCTAATTTGCAGTTTCGGCAGTTAAAACAGATTCTAAACCAAAAACAAGTCACATTGTTGTTTGAAAAAAGAAAATGATTTTGTCATTGGTAATATAAAGTCTTACTGTAACAGCAAACTTCTTCCCACCTAGAAGATTCTCACTGATGGTAGGGGTTGCTCCCACCACCCTCGGTGAGTAGGGGTGTCAGTCCTCTATATCTGTGGGTTCTGCATCTGCAGATTGAAACAGCTGCAGGTCAAAACTGCTTGAAAAAATTTCCAGAAAATTTCAAAAAGCAAAACTTGAATTTGCCATGCTCCAGCACCTAGTAACGTAGCAATTTTTACTGTATTAGTGCCAAGTCGCTCAGTCGTGTCTGAGTCTGTGAACCCTATGGACAATAGCCTGCCAGGCTCCTCTATCCATGGGATTCTCCAGGCAAGAATCTCCTCCTCCAGGGGATCTTCCCAACCCAGGGATCAAACCCGTGCCTCTTATATCTCCGAGCATTGGCAGGCAGGTTCTTTACCACTAGCACCACCTGGGAAGCCCTTATTGAATTAGGGATTGTACATAGTCTCGAGATTTGAAGTATATGGGAAGATGTGTGCAGGTTATTTGCAGATACTGTGCCATTTTATGTAAGACACTGAGCATCCTTAGATTTTGGCATCCACAGGACTTACTGGACCACAGACCCTGGGGAATGATGGTCATCTCTGCTTACTCCAAGTGAGAGGTGATCAGTACTGGAGAAGACAGCTCCTTCCAGCCCACCCCTTCTAGAAGCTGTTCTGGAAGGCAGCTCTGTCTATGATGCACACCAGTCAACTGCCTTACCTACCCCTCTGAGCCCCAGTTTGCTCTGGCCTCAGAGCATTGATAGGTATTGAGGGCAATATCTACCCAGTAGCCTTCCTCCCAAGATGTGGCTTGGAGATTGGATCTGCCTTTAAGCCTGGGAGTGGCTGGGCGCTTCCCCAGGCAGCTCCCCGCCCACACCCTTGCCTTTTCTCTTGTACCCGGCACCAGAGAACTCCAGCATGAGGAGGACGCAGCCTGGTTTCTGCTGCTGCTCAGAACTCATTAAATCCTGAGGTTGGTGTATCTGGAGCCTGTATAGAAAGGGCGAGGTGAAGGAACGCTTCCCTGCATCCCTGCTTCACCCAGGCACTCACGCAGCCTTGGCCCAGCTACCAGCCTGATCCAGGCTTCCAGCTAACGACGCCCAGCAGGTAAAAAAAATCCGGTCCCTGCCCAGGACTCCCAGTACCCAGGAGAGGCGTGGAGTCGGTGGCTGCAGCATGATTATGTTTGTCTGTATTGTGTTGGTCACGCTGCTGCCCTTCTCAAAGTTCCAGCACTTTCTGCAGTGAGGACTTTTAATGATGTGTGTGTCTAAGGCTCCTGGGCAGTGAGGATGGTCTGGGTACCAAGTGCTCGCAACCGCCCAGTGACTCAGTAAGGAGGCAGGAGAAGCGTCTGGGGGTGAGGTGGGGTGGGGTCCCTCTTTCTTTCCTTACTCTCCCTTCTCTGTCTCCTCACTTCTGCTCCCTGGTCTCCTTCTCCCCCTTGTTCACTCCTCCAGCTCGGGCCCCACCTTGCCTCTTTTCAGGATTTGGAGTGCCCACTGTCTCGCTGGTACCTTGAGGCTTAAGACCACGCACATCCCTGTGTCTCCTTCACGGTCTCGGTTTCACGTGAACAGACAGCGGGGGCTCTTGCCCCTGGCCTGTGGGGGTTGGGCTCTCCCCAGTCCAAAATGGACTTGGAGCCTTCCCGACACTGCAGACACTGGCTCCGTCCCTCCAGGGTCCGTCTGGCACCGTGCTGGGCATAAGCCCTGCGCATCCTTGGTGGGGACAGGGACCAAGTCACCATCCCCTCCTCCTTCCTCCTCCCCCAGCCCAGCCTGGCTCCCAGCGCCGCTGTCACTGAGGGGAGAGGATCCCAGTCTGGAAGGCTGACAGCTGCTGCCACACGGTCCATATGCCATGCTTTTCCCCGTTGCTGAATAATTACTTAATGATTTGAGGAGGCGGGGCTGCTCCTTCCCAGCCCGCCAGTCCTGGCCGCATGCTGCTGTCTGGCAGCCTGGTCAGGATGCTGTTCCTCTTTGATGGAGGCTGTCTTGGCCTTTTGCGTGGTGGTCCTGGGGCCCAAGAAACCACTGGAGGTGCCTGTGCCCCAAACCGGCAGCCTGGGGCACTCCACGAAGCCTGGTTCCTGCCTCTCTGAGTGACCTGAAGAGTCATTGCCTTTTTCTGGGTCCCAGTCTCCTCATCTGGCAAAGTGAAAGTGTCAGTTGCTGTTTTGTGACCCCATGAACTGTAACCCTGTAACCCACCAGGCTCCTCTGTCCACGGGATTTCCCAGGCAAGAATACCAGAGTGGGTTGTCATTTCCTCCTCCAGGGGAATCTTCCCGGCCCAGGGATCAAACCCAGGTCTCCCGCATTACAGGCAGATTCTTTGCTGGCTGAGCCACCTGGCGAGGGTGAGGGTGATTAGTGTGAGCTGAGCTGGCAGTGTTCTGATACCCAGGATGCTCACTCTTCTCCAAATGAAGTCAAAACCAGCTGAGAACACACGTGCCAGCTGGAAAACCCGGTGTCACCATCTCGGCTCCTGTTCTTTGCCTCATTTATCTTAAGAACCCCAGGGTGGGAGACGGGCAGGTGCAGAGGCTGGGGGTGGTCCCCTGCCCACCTCCCTGCTTCCTCTTGCTCTCTTGCTTCCATCACTTTTTTCTCCAGTCTTCCTCCACTCCCTTCCCAGGCAGTGGAACCATTCTTCTCTAGGAGTTCTCATAATCGAAAGACTGATCACTTCCTTCCTTCCTGCTTTCACGTCCAGTAGGTTTTAATGGTCTTGACCATCAAACATAAGAGGCCTATTTGTATGTAGAATCTCTCACAGGCTTGCGGGGACTCATTGCATCTAAGAGGCCAGTGACACTCGCTGGTATGTCTCCTGCTAGAACGAGGAGGAAAATGAAAAAGCAAGTACCCATCAGCACGTTTCCCTTCCAGTGGGTCACATTCCTACCGTGTGATCTCTGTGGCTTGAGATTCTGAGTCTTGGAGTCTCATAACCTTTCAGTGAAGGAGGTGTTCACAGGGAGAGCGGAGGAGAGGGCGATGGACACGTGGAGGCCACTAAGAGCAAGTGGCCTCACCATGATGGGCTGGGTTAGCCCCCTGGTATTAAGAAGCAGAGACATCGCTTTGCCAACAAAGGTCCGTAAATCAAAGCTATGGTTTTTCCAGTAGTCATGTATGGATGTGAGAGTTGGACCATAAAGAAGGCTGAGTGCTGAAGAATTGATGCTTTTGAACTGTGGTGTTGGAGAAGACTCTTGAGAGTCCCTTGGACAGCAAGGAGATCAAACTAGTTCATCCTAAAGGAAATCAACCCTGAATATTCATTGGAAGGACTGATGCTGAAGCTGAAACTCCAAGTCTTTGGCCACTTGATGTGAAGAGCCAACTCATCTGAAAAGACCCTGATGCTAGAAAAGATTGAAGGCAGGAGGAGAAGGGGATGACAGAGGTTGAGATGGTGGGATGGCATCACTGGTTCAATGGACATGAGTTTGAGCAAGCTCTGGCAGATGCTGAAGGACAGGGAGGTCTGGCGTGCTGCAGTCCATGGGGTCGCAAAGAATTGGACACGACTAAGCGACTGAACTGAACTGGGTGTCTCAGTCTGTTTGGGCTCCTACAACAAAGTACCATAGACTGAGTGGCTTGTAAATACCTGAGGTTTGTTTCTCGTGATCTGGAGGTGGGGAAGTCTGGTCATTCCCATTTCACAGATTAGCAGCTCCTTGCTGGAGAGCACCCAGGCAGCGAGAGGACTCGAACCCTGGCCTGCTGGCCTCCCGCCCGCAGCTTTCCTCCTCGGCTGTGACGGTGCCGTGTGAGGCAGAGATTGTTGCTGTCATCTGAGCTGTCAGAATACCACCTCTTCTGTCACTGTGAACAGGGGGCTGCAATCACCAGGAGAGAGAACATTCTTTCTGCTCTACGAATGATTTCTTTGTACCTTTGAGCGCAACCCCTGGATATGATTAGCCTCCGTGGGAAGAGTAGGGGGTAGCGTGTGGTGCATCCACTGGACAAAGGGCCAGGTGCCTGGGTGGGAAGCGGACCAGTGGAAGGAAGTCAAGAACTCTATGGAATTTATTAAAGGGACTGTACCGCATGCAGGATTCGAATCAGGAAAAAACTTGTGAAATTCTCACATCTGGGTGGCATCTCATGAGGAGAAAAGAAGTATCACAAATTTGAATTTGTCAGTGACACTGGACCACGGGGCTTCTTAGAATCCATTTGTTCTGCCCTGTGCTGTGCTTAGTCGCTCAGTCGTGTTTGACTCTTTGCGACCCCACGGACTGTAGCCCGCCAGGTTCCTCTGTCCATGGGAATTCTCCAGGCAGGAATACTGGAGAAGGTTGCCATGCCCTCCTCCAGGGGATCTTCCCAACGCAGGGATCAAACCCAGGAGGATTCTTGACCATCTGAACCACCAAGGAAGCCCAAGAAGACTGGAGTGGGTAGCCTATCCCTTCTCCGGGGGATCTTCTCGACCCAGGAATCAAACCGGGATCACCTGCGGACTGTTGTGCCCAATATTATTTATCATTAAGTAAGTTAAGAATTAGACATTGGGGCCAGAGTGATGCACATGGGTCGCTGCTTCTCCAAGCTTCCAATCAAACACTGAAGACAAGAGATTAAAGCTCAGACTAAAAGGGAGAAAGTAGTATAAGAGGGGAGAACACAGCCTGACAGATAAGCTAATCTGGGGAAGGGAACAATCAGGGAAGGCTTCTGAGATGAAGGGGCATTTAAGCTTAGACCTAGAGGAGAAGTAAGAATTAGCTAGAGGAAGGGAGGAAACGGCATGCATGGAGGCCCAGAGGCAAGAGAGAAGATGACGTATTCAGTGGATGGTTGGTGAATAGAATCAAGGAAGCTGTGAGGTCAGAGGCTGATACCTTTAAAAGGGATGCCAGTTTCCAAGGCGATTTAAAGGATCAAGGCAAATGCTTCTCCTCCAAGGAACTGGGGAGACTAAAGAAACAAAAGTGAGCCCTCAAATGTGAGAGGGATGGCGGTGGGAACTTCATGGCAGGAGCCCCCATAGGAGGTGACAGAATGCACGAGGGTTGCAACCAAGCCTGGATCAGGAAGTGGGCTCAACCCGCATCTAGTGTGTGATCTTGAGCAAGTCACTTCACTTCTCTCAAAACAGAAGGGAGGGGAGGGGACAGGTGCCTGCCCTGCACAAATCACTGGCACTGTGTTTATTCATGTCGAGAATAATTATGCCTTCCCCCTCATGTGCCATGGAGCTTCAAACATTGTTGAACATGTGTGATGGTGCCCAGCACATAGTAGGCCCTCAATAAACACCAGCAAGTCAGACTGTGTGCCTGGGAAACACGGTGGGGGCTTGATCTCAGTGGGGGCAGGAGCTCAGAGAGAGCCTGCCCGTCCATGCAGATCAGCTCTGCCCTGAGAACCAGCTGTGGGTAGTCAACAGGAGCTCTCAGAACGCTGATAGAGAGGGGTTCTCGTCTTCCTGGCTCATCAGGGCAGAGGGGTGATCACTGGTTATCAGCATCTGCTGTGGGTGCAAAAATGGGTTGATTGTAGTACACGTGACACATATTTGCCATTTCTGATCTAAAGGCAAGATAACTTAATGCTGTATCCTTTAGCTACAAACCAGGGATCTTTCAGCATCCTTGCCATGTGCTGACCCTGCAGGTAGGGGGTAAGTGGCTCCCCGTACGGGCCCCAATGTTTGGCAGGAACAGCCAGTTTTAAACATCAAGCTCCTCCAGGGACCACGATGGCTTATGAAATCTAGGCTCAGAGAGAATAGTCTTGGAATTCAGGAAGGCACAGTGGCCCATGGGCACCGTGCAGTGGGTGCTAGTGTGAGTGTGGGAGAAATGAAGGAGGCAGGCTGTGCTTTGGGGAGGCTGAGACCCTGGCTGGGATCTCTGCCCTTTAGAACGCAGTCCAAACAAAGCAAGCCCCAAAGGGCTCACCTTATTTAGCCACTGAAGTCATAGCTGTCCTGATTTAGATTTTGAAAGAGGCCAACATCTTCTGTGATCCCAGGTTTTCTTCCTTAAGGAAAAAAAAAGTTTTTCCTTTGCGTCGATAAAGGTCAGATGGAGGAGTTGTGTCAAATCAGAAGGATTTCAGTGCTGCCACACACACACAGCCTCACACACTTGTGATCTGAAAGTCACACTCGCAGCCTCCAGCCTGGGCAGGTGCAGCTCCTGCCTCCATGCTGTTCCCGTGGCGACCAGCACCCACTCCCCTCCACGCGAGGACCCAGTCTGCCCGCCCCCAGACTGCACCGATGTGGGCTTTGGAGCTCCAATGAGGTCGCCGGAATTTCTCTCCGAGCTATTTCAGTATTGTTGGGAGGCTTGGGAAGCCTTTGTTCTCCCTGGCTGGTTATGTAATTTTCAAGAGAAAAGACAGAGGAAAGACTGAACTGAATGCTTCCAGAGTCTGCTTTGGGGGGAGGCAGTAACCCCAGAGTCTGATGTTCCCTCTGCAACTTTTGTCCTTCCAGCCCCTCTGGAGCTCTCCTCCCCACCCCCCCTCAAGGAGATGAAGATAAAACAGGTTCCCCTCCTGTTTCTTATACTTGGCATCCCCACTGGCATGTTCTGGAGGAAGCCGTATACGGGAAACCAGCCAGAGCCAGTGGCATTGCTGCCTCGCAGGGACGTGAAGGCATTTGCACATCTCAGGGGAGGATGCTCACTGGGGCTGGCCTGGGGACCAGGGCCTGTCAGTGGCTCCCCACTTGGGACATATATGTATTTTAGGCCAAGCAATGCTTTGGGCCTGGGGTTGGTGGCTGAACTGCTGGCTGGCGTGTGAAGGGGTATCCAAGGACCTCAGCTGGAGTGTCCTGGGGGTGAGAGAGGCTTGGGGCATAGGACTTGCAGCCGGAGTCGGCATCATGAGTGTCAACCCTGGGGAGAGCCAGCTGCCCCTGCACCTAGGTTCCCACAAACAGAAAGGGCTTCCAGGCTCAGACACCTTTCTACCCGTCAACGCCCCCCAGCCTGTTCACCTCCTGGGTGGAGGGAGTGGTACTTCAAAAGTCAAAAGACCAGGAAGAGTTGTTCCCCTTGATTCCTGGGCGCCCCACGGCTGCTGCCTAGTGCAAGACGCACAGAGGCTCAGTGCTAAACACCGGGGAGATCACTGCCGCGGGATCAGCAGCCCTTTCCTCGGCCAGGCCACATGGTCACCTCTCTTCTGAGGTCGTGTGGCATCCTTTACCACTAAGCACCACCTGGGAGGTCCCCAGAGCCTCACGAAACAAATAACTCTACTGTGAAATTGACAATGCTGTCTCTGCTAGAAAGTGCTGCTTTGGACCAGTGGTTCTCTGCTGGGTGTGATTTTGTGCCTCCTCCACTGGTGATAGTTTTCAATGATTAGAGATATTTTGGTTGCAACAACTAGGGGTCACTACTGGTGTCTAGTGGGTAGAGGCCAGGGATGCTGCTCAATACCCTACAGCGCACAGGCCAGGCCTGCAGCCAAGAACAAAAGTGCAAATGTTAGTTGCTCAGTTGTGTCTGACTCTGCGACTGTGGTATGCCAGGCAGGAATACAGGAGTGGGCTGCCATTCCCTTACTCCAGGGGATCTTCCTGACCTAGGGATTGAAGCTGGCTCTCCTGCATTGCAGGCAGATTCTTTACCATCTGAGCCTTCAGGGAAACCCCAAGAGTGACTTAATCTTAACTGTGCTGATGTTGAGAAGCTCTGCTGTAGACCCCCCATCCAGCCACGGGTCATCCCTGAGTTGGGCTCGGCCACTCAGTGGCTGACCCAGACTTGGTCTGTGTTCCACTGGAGGAAGTGGGCGTGGTTCCTGGGGAGGTGGGACCCTCCCCCTAGGATGGCCAGTCCCTGCAGCCAGGGCTCTGGCATCTGAGGCTTACAGTTAGAGAAGAGGTCAGGTACTGGTTGGAAGGCAGGGTTATGGTTGTTTGAACTTAGCAGAGGTTTTGTTTGTTTATTGATTTTGTTTTGTGTTTGGTACATTTTCTTTCACCCAATCTCATTTTACTGTTTCACTTCTCCATTTTTCTTTGTATCAAGTGGGCTAATTAACTGTGATCTCCATATTGGGGCTGAACACATGCTGGAAAGGGGGCTGCTTTGTGCTTTAAGAACCCCAAGGTGTGCCTCCCCCAGACTTGTCCTTCACTAATCCTGGGAAGTCACACTGGGTCTAGATCCTTCTTGGTGTGGGAATCACTTACTTGGGCTCAGCTAATATGCTACAGGGATGAGACGTGTGGACTTTGGCAGCAGGCAGACTCGTGTTTACATCCCCAGATTTGCCACTGGCTGCTTGTGTGACTTTGGGAAAGTTGTTTCCCTCAGAGTCTTCGTGGGAGAATGATGTCAATCCCCAGGGGCGCTCATGAGACCCAACCAACTAATGTCAGTCCCTCAGCCCAGCGTGAGCCCTCCCTGTGTGTAGGTACCCCGTCTTCATCAGGTTGTCTTTGCCACTTCCCCAGAAAGCCTCTGTGAAGATGCATGTGGGGTTTGGGAGTGAGGCCCATCAACAGCACCATAGAATCATCAGAGTTGGAAAGTAGTTCGTTGGAAAGCTGGGTCCTGAGGGCATGAAATGTATAGATGAGCTGAACTAAGCCTGATGGAGTCTGGAGCCCAGGGAACCTCCTAAGGAGGGCAGTCTTGGGGCCTAGGGCAGCTCCGAGGGGAAATGAGGTAGGGTAGGAAGGGCCCAGTTACCGCATACTTCAGTGCCTCCTTGAGAACAAGCTAGAAGATGTTCCTACATGATGCAGAGCAGGGGTCAGCAACTTACCCCCTGGCCAAACCCAGCCCCCCACCTACTTTTGTAAATGAAGTGTTCCTGAAATACAGCCATGCCATTCATTTAGGTATTGTCTGTGACTGCTCTTGTGATGCGAAGACAGGGTTGAGTAGTTGTACCAAAGACTGTGCTATAAAGCCTAAGATATTTATTCTTGACCCTTTATAGGGGAAAAAAAAAAATTGTCAGTCTCTGCTAGGGTACTTCATTCACATAGACTACAGCAATTAGGATCTCCAAACTTTGAGTCAGGCAGACTCGACTGTGGTATGAATGATAGCACCTGGAACTGTGCAGTGGATAGCCTGTTCAATGGTAAACATCGGCCCCGCCGGAGGAGGCTTTCCTGTAAGTTTTTAGATGCTCAGGAGTGGGAAGAAAGCAGTGTCTGGGAAATGTCAGCACCTCGCTGGGGGCCATAGTTCCTGCTGAAAGCTGCCAATGTGAGGTTGGGGAGGATCAGAGGAGGTGAGTCTAAATTTAGACTTTCCAAAGCCACTTTCTGAACCAGAGCCCCAGGAGTCCTCGAAGGGGGCAGTTGGCACACACCAGCTCGTCTCTGGTTTGCCTCTACATGTTAAAAGCTGAATGCGTGAGAAGATAATTAATTGGCCTCAGATAAGAGATTGGTGGAAAGTTGGTGAGAAATCAGTGGAGAGGATAAGTTCCGCTGGACGAAGTCTGGGGGTAGAGCTTTCCATTTGTGTGTTTTATTACAACGTTCCCCATGGAATCACGGGAGCCTTGCTGCCCTTGGAAGAATTATACGCATTCTTCTCCCCAAGTGTCATTTGAGCCCAACTGAACCATGACCTTTCCGCCTCTCAAGGTGAATGCCAGCTCCCTAGTTCCCAATCACACCTGTGATTCAGAGCAGCTCTGAGCCACCACCTCCAGATGGGGAACGGCTCTGCTTTGCTCTGGAAGCTTCATCACATCGAGAGCTGCCATCCACCCTCTGCCCAGGAGGGCACATCCAGGGGTGGGGTCTGGGACTCCCCAGGGCCGATGGGCCCACGCCAGAAAAGAACCACTAATCCGAGACTTCTTAGGTAATTGGTGTTTCATAATCAGTCCCCCTGTGGGGAAAGGCAAAGGGTTTATGGCAGAAATTATAGGAAAATGATATGGGAAAACTTAGAAAGTAGGAGGTTTGAGAAGGGATGAATCACAGTAAACTCAAATGGGAATAGAGAAATGGTCAGACGAGGGCTGCCTGGTTTGTGTTGAAATGCTGAGAGAGGCAGCATCTAAGTTCAGAAATACTGGTTTGTCTGAGCAGCCGAAGCTTGTGTGAAGAGCTCTGTAGCAATGAACACGTTGCATTGGGGCAGCGGCGGAAGGGCGACAGGCTGACTGTCTCCGGAAGGTGGGCATTGCAGTTTTGTAGACATAACAAGTGGACCGAAGGTAACGCCAGTCCACCGTTATGGTCTAAGTGCTGCTTTGTGTCCTGGACTCGAAGCTTAAAGTCAAGTTGAGAGATGGACATGTATAAAAAGTTAAATGACAGCCCAGATTAGTATATGGCAAATGTCAAATACAGTATATGCAGACGGATGTACAGGAGTTCAGAAAAGATTGGAATGTCACTGAGGACACTTCAGAGGGGAAGTAAGACTTCATCTGGATTCAGAATGATGGACAGGGTTTCAAGTGGGCAGGAAGCAGAACATTTCAGGAACTGGGAAGATGCAAGGAAAGAAACAAGGAGTTTAAAGAGTATATTTAGGGGCCATGAGTTCAGTGGAGTACCTGGAATAGAGCCTTCCCAAGGCGAAGAGGCACCTGCCAATAGTTTGTTGAGCAGACCACTCTCTCTCTCTCACACACACACATGGCAGCCCCTCTGCCTGTGAGAGGAAGAAGAAAGAGTTTTAAAAATAAATAAAGCCCCTCTTAATTATCCACAGATTATCTGCACTGCAGCTGATCTGGAACAAATCCTGCCTGCAGCTTGCTGGTGATGTCATCTCCCTGTTTAGGTGCTCATTCCCGTCCGTCTCTGTTTACCACCCAGTGGGAGCTGGAAAGGGAAGAAGCCTTCAGCGTCTCCCCTCATAAAGCAAAATATACAATTGCCTCTGTTTGCTGTGCCCTTGGGAACCAGGCCAAGTGTATGGGTAGAAAGTGAAAGGAGTTCCAGTTTAGTTTCTATTCCCTGACTTGGGCAGCAGGAATTGGAGGAGGGATGGAATGGGGCCCCAGGTGGTTCTTTTTTCCCCCCGAATTAGGTGACCAAGTGGACTTCACTGCACAGGCCAGACTGACTCAGTGGGTGGTCTCAGCACTATCTCTAACTGGCTTGGAATCTTCAAAGTGAATGGTATTTATAAATTCCTCAAGTGTTTATTGACCCTGTCTGTGCTAGAAGCACTAAGCTGGCGTTCTTTGAGCCTCAGTGCTCTTATTTGCAAAATGGAAACTGGGACTAGAATTGCAGTCTCTCAGTGGAGATGCTGGTATTATTCATTGATGGAGATGCTCGTCAGGATGGTTAGCAAAGCCGGCTCTGCCCATTAAAGGCCTGTAGTGACTCCTTGTCAGAGTAGCCAAAGAAGACAGGACCACCCTCAATTAAGGACCACTGGACTTGTTTGCTACAGTTGCTTCCCAGTCTGAAATTCTGATTATTTTGTGTCTGGGCCCAATAAAAACACATATAGTAGAATTACTGAAGGTTGATGAAACATCAGAATAGCAGGTACATCTTATTCAAGTATAATGGAATTTTTAAGAGTAGCTGCAACAGGTAATATCTCTTGAGCAGTTATTATGTTTCAGATTCTTGGCAAATTCCTTTCATTAGAAGTCTTTAGAGAGCATCTGATTGTTTACTATTTCAGATCACTTGTGTCCTCTAATTTGTCCCTTTAATTTTAGAGCATTGAGTTGACAATTGTCTTGCTTCGTTTACCATTTGCAAAGTTCAGATGTGTACGTAGCCCTGTAGGGGACCCTACAGTATGAAGAGAATTAAGAAGCAGCCCTGGCTAGATTCACTCCTTTGCATAGGATACAGTATTTGTTCCCTGTATATATGTGGACCTAACAAACTTATGAAACCTGTCACTCCCTAAGAAGCTATAATATTGCCTTTACTTCAGAAGTCTAAATTGCTATTTTTGCCATTTTTTTTTCCTCCCCACTTAAGTCCTTTGCCTGTAATTTGAGTCAAGAACCACCAGGGGGCAATCAGGATATGATCTGATTCATTGCTTTCAAGAGCTAGGTCCCCATTATCTAAAAGAATACAGTTCATCGTGCCAATCCTACTGTCATGCTAAGAAGTCTGTGTCCTGCTTTGCTGTGCAGAAATTTCCTTTTCTAGGGTGGCAATAAAATTTCCTTATAGTTTGTATGTATGCATTCTTGTGCTATTACATGGAAAGCAAGAGATGCAAATAATTAAATCTGTGTTTAGCAAATTCTTTCAAAATATTCAAAGACATTTGCAAAAGAAGAAAAGGGGTCCAAGTAGAAAAACAAATTTATTGATCCTTTATTTTCCATCTGCAACGAGTTTCTTTTTACTGTTACCCTTCTCAGCTAGTGCTGCTGTGTGTGTTTGGAGGGCATAATGAATGATTTTTGCAAAAGTCAGAGCTGATCACTGCCACCCACAGTTTGTGCATGTTAACCTTCAGGGAGAAGGCATTTACATTAAAGGCACACTAGCTGATGATCTTATCAAATCAATCCATCTTCTCTCTTTCAGGGGAGCGTTGCACACAGCAGGCTGGGTGGCTTGGGCAGTGCAAAGCCTGGAATCCCCTGAGCAAGCAATGTTTCAGCTGGCTGGACAGATCAAATAACACTTGGGCTGGTTAACAAAAGGCACCCAAGTGGGAAGGTGTTGGAAGCTGAAGTGTGGAAATTTACCAACATTGTTTCTTTGACAGGGAAGGAGACTCGATCTGAAAGATGCTGCATTCCTGCCAGCCTCTCTGGGTCCAGCAGAACACAATCTCCTTCACGGTGATGTGGATGAGGGGGTGACAGAGGACGCTGCCAGCATCTGAAGTCTCCAGAGGGTCCAGGCCAGGCAGGTGAGACCCAGGTCTGGGACTTCAGGTGCAGCTTGGTGTAGAGCTCATGAAAGGTGCATGAATTTCTCCAGCCTTCTTCACCAATATTCAACAGACTTGTTTGGGCTTCAGAATCTGAGAGAAGCTGGTAGAAAGTAAAGCTGGCAGAGGTACAGAGAAGTCCCTACAAGCCTCTCAAATCCACTGCTGGGATCCCTTCATACTGCTTGGGACCTGGAGGGCAGCTCCCAGGCTGCCAGAGGCTGCGATACCACTAGACTTTGGACCATCTAAAGGAAAGGAACACAGTTCAGCAACGGCTCCACATTTGAGCCAGAAGGAACCTCTTCTAACAAAGGATTTAAAGGGGAGAGTTTCTGCATCTTTACTTTGTGGTCCATCATGAGAGAAAACTTTCCATTCACATAGATAATGGGACTGGGTTTTCTTTCCAAGATACTGTATTTGAAAGAATCATGAGCCCTTCTAAGCTTCCAGGGAGGCTCAGGGTACATAGGAGTTGGTGGACAGCCTTCCCAGGGCAAGGCTAAGGGGACAGTCTGAGCCTCCAGCTTCCGCAGCTCAGCAGGTATGGACAGATGCCACTCTTGTCCCCAGAGAGCCAGTGACATCACCAGGAGAGAAGGCATCCTTCAGCCTTGGGACTTGACAGAATGAGGAGGGCTGGGGAAGCCAGGAGCTGGGACTTGGTCTTTCCTGACGGCCCCTCTGTCTCACGGGCAGCGCCTGACCACTGAGCCAACCATGGCCGAGAAGGGTGACTGCCTCGCCAGTGTCTACGGGTATGACCTGGGCGGGCGCTTCGTTGACTTCCAGCCCCTGGGTTTCGGCGTCAACGGGCTGGTGCTGTCGGCCGTGGACAGCAGGGCCCGCCGGAAGGTGGCGGTGAAGAAGATCACCCTGAGTGATGCCCGAAGCAGGAAGCACGCGCTCCGGGAGATCAAGATTATCCAGCGCCTGGACCACGACAACATCGTGAAGGTGTACGAGGTGCTGGGGCCCCAGGGCACCGACCTGCAGGGCGAGCTGTTCAAGTTCAGCGTGGCCTACATCGTCCAGGAGTATATGGAGACCGACCTGGCACGCCTGCTGGAGCAGGGCACGCTGACCGAGGAGCACGCCAAGCTGTTCATGTACCAGCTGCTCCGGGGGCTCAAGTACATCCACTCCGCCAACGTGCTGCACCGGGACCTGAAGCCCGCCAACATCTTCATCAGCACCGAGGACCTCGTGCTCAAGATTGGGGATTTCGGGTTGGCGAGGATCGTTGATCAGCACTATTCACACAAGGTATGTCTGGCTGGAACGGCTGAGACGGGCGGTCCACGGAATCCTCCAGAACGCTAGTGTTCGAGAGGGTATTCCTAGCTCCAGTGGAATCAGAGGACTGGGGTCAGTATTTGGGGGGAAGCTGGAGGGTGCGAGAAAGAGGGGAGGTCCGATTCTTAGTCTTGCCTCTGCCACGTGGCCAGGACCAATGATTCATGGCTCTCCCAGAGGGGGTTGGATTAGATGATCCAGCTCTAAACTCTGTGGCTTTATAATTGTGCAGCTGGGGATCTCCCCAGTGGTGTAGTGGTTAGGATTCCGGGTTTTTACTGCCGCAGCCTGGGTTCAGTCTCTGGTGGCGGATCCCGTAAGCTGTGTGGCGTGGCCAAAAAAAAAAACTTGTGCTGCTGGTGAATTTGCCTCTAGCTCCCTTTTATCCCCACCATCTGCCTAACCTCCTTCTCTCCATACCCTCTACTCAGGACTCCCCAGGAGGCCTCCCAGGGTTTGAGTCTGACTCTCTGGCTCATCTCACCTCCTCCTTCCATCAAAGCTGCCTCACTCTGTGTTCCAGTCTCTCTGTGGACAGAGGCACGAACGGTGGCTCTGATAAAATCATTCTCGGCGTACCTTATCCAGCGAAGGGCTCAGCTCTCCCAGGTCCCATGATGCCCTGGGCCTGCACTGTGATGTTGAAGCCACAGGGTCTGGTTGGTGCTGAGTCGCCACACAGTGGTCAGCTAAACGCTCCAGTGGCTGCAGAGATCAGAGCTGACCCGGCCACATTGACACTCGTTCTCAAGACCTCTGACTTCTTCTTACCTAATCCACTGGGCCCTTCAGGAGCTAGGAGTTCTCTAAAGTTCTATTCTCCTTACCCCAGTTCCTCTGACTTTAGGGGAGCTTCTGAGCATCTCAGCCAGGCACCCCTCAACAGAGCTGCGGGGGGGCTGTGACTTCCAGCCTCCTGCCAAAACTGGTGGATCGTGAATTTTTACTTCTGGGTTGGCCAAAAAGTTCGTCCCGGTTTTCCTGTAACATCGGGCAGAAACACCGAATGAACTTTCTGGCCAACCCAAGAGAATACATGCATTCCGCAGGAAGTGGGTGCACCATTACCTGTTACCAGCCACAGGGCTGGGGCAGGCAGTGAGTGGGGAGGGTATCTCTGACCTTGAACGTGTTCTGGCTTTCTCTCTGAGGCCCCCTTCCTCTGCTCTCCCCTGCCACCCTCTCTGCCTCCAGCCAGAAGGTCACAGACACTCAGAAAAGGTGCTGACCGGCCTGGCGCAGCTGCAGTGGGGTGGCAAGGGGGAGGGGGCCGGGGGGGCAGGGCTGCCTGTCCCCCCCTCCCTGGTTAGAACCTGGGCTCCAGCTCAGATTTCAGACCTCGAATCGGCCCAGCTGGCTCTCGTTGCCTGGTGCCGCCTGAACCAAGAGCTTGCCCTCTGTCCCCGCTCCTGCAGCCAGGCCATCTGTCAAAACTGACAGCCGAGTCTGTAGGAAGGAATGTCCACGGTGGGAAAAAAAAAAATGCCATTCCCTTCTGTCTTCCTAATCCCCTATGCTGGTCCTCTTTTTTTTCAAAGGAGCAGTGATTCCAAACAATTGAACCGAAAGTTTTAACCCAATCTGCCCTTATTTGGTAAAAGGACCACAGAATCCGTGACACTGTTATTTCTGGGATGCCCAATACCACCTTCTGGATTGGAATAAACCAGGATGTTTGGAAATAATAAAAGGAGCTTTTCTTCGATGCAAGTGAAGTGTTATTATGGGAACAGGCGCAGAACAGCACGTGGTGGGGGCTTTCAGGAAAATGAGGGCAGGGGGTTGTTGGGGCAAACTGTCTGTGGCAGTGATTCCTAAGGAGGTATGAGGAGGTGATGCTGTGATGGAGGCAGAGACCTGGGCTCCCTTCTGGTGACGCTGCCTGGGACAGTCACCCCCTGGGAGCCTCCATTTCCCCATCTTTGATAAAGGTGATCGTTTGTGCCCTGCTTGCCCCCCTGGCTTGTGGTTATGAATCAAAATGGAACATAAAAGCAAAGCCCCTTAGAAAGTAGTAAGGACCTCCCCTCAGAGTGCTGGCTGAGTACACGGGGCCTGGGAGCTATGCTGGGAGCCACGGAGGAGCCCCAGGTTCATTGACCACCAACCGTGGCCGTGCGCCTGTCCTGCAGGGGTGGGAAGCCACCGTCTCTCTGGTTGGAACTTTCATTTTCCTGATGCAGAGGAATTTAGATGCTCTGACTTAACTCTTCCATGGGCTCTCTTCAATAAAATTAGCTGTGGGCGGTTTAAAAAAAGGATAACTGGAGCCAGTGACAGGCCCAGTAGGTGCTTACATCAGCCCTGGGTTTGGCAGGCGTCCCCCACCCCCACCTGCCTCCTCCCTGGTATGCTGCTTTTAGCTTCCTCCCTACTCTTCCCCAAGTGATGATGAAAGCTTTATATTCGGTGCCTTTATCTGATTGCATTTAAATCAGTTCTCATTTAATTCTCATAATGCCATGAGGCACTTTGGGCAAATGGTCCATTTTAAGATGGAGAGAACTGGCTTTCTCAAGATCACTTGGCTGACTGCGGCAGAAGGGACACAAGAATTTGGCCTTCTAGCATCTTGAAGGATGGTCTTTCCATGCGCCATTTCCTCCATGGAGGCTGTCTGGGTCTTCCCTTTGAGTCCTCCCCTGCCTCCCCCCTGCTCCCCATAACCTGGATCTTTTAGCACCCACCATTGTCTGCTTTATCGTATTTCTGCCGGTGTCTCCTATGCTCTCTTAGGCTAAGAACTCCGTGGTTCTTGACAGCCATATCATGTTCATCTCGGTTTCCTCCAGGGAGTCTAATCCTGTACCCGAGACAGGCCCAGGTGATTGTGTTGACTGTCCTGAGCAAATGGAAGAATTGTCGTGGGCCAGCACATTGCAGATGGCAAGCTAGTTGGGCTCATTGAGGCCATGTGCTTAGAAGGTTTGACTCTCAGAAAGAGACTTGGCATTCTTCCAGCCGACGGAAGTCAGAATGTGCACCTGCTCTCCCCGGTGTGTTTGGAGGACGATTGCCTTCACGTGAGCCGCTCTACACTTGACCCCTCTGAAAGCTTCAAGGATCCTACACTTGCGCATTCGGGCTGCAGCCAGTGCCTGTGTGTGGGTTACAGCCCAGGGTCAGGGACGGGCTTTGCGATCTGACGGCGGGGTTGGGGGCGGGGGGAGGAGCTGGACATGGGGGCAGCAGCTGGTGCTCACTGTCCTCATCGTAACTTTGTCCTGAGTGGGCAGCAAGTCTCCTTCCCGTCCACGTCCCCCCTCGTCTAGCACAGGGCCTGGCCCAGGGTAGGTGTCCATTGTGTTTGTCTCAAGGAGGAAAAGGCCTTCTCTTCTCTAATGAGTGTGTGACAGCTTTGGAGCATCAAGTTACAGTCAGCAAGCATTCTGGGCACGTGACCCCTTCCCACACCACCCCGAGGGTCTTTGATTTTGCAAGGCAGAGGCAGCTAGAGGCCCTGGTTGACCCACACTGACAGTAGAATTTGGCAGTGGGTAGCAATGGGGTACTCTGGCTCTCACTCATCAGACACGACGTGGGGGACCCCTGGTTTCTCTGTGTCTTTCATCATAGGACCTCAGCTCCTTTACCTTGTGTAGCTCATTCCCAGACTAAGAGATTCTATAAGGAGACCTCCCAATCATCTGGTCCATTTCTTCCATTTCACAAATGGTAATACTGAGGCCTAGGAAAGAGATCTGTTTAAGACCACACAAGGATTGGCTGAGCCAAGGGTACCATGCCCACTGTTTTTTTTTCTGAGCTCCTTCCCAACTGTCTGATCTGTCAAGTGGGGCCATCATTCCCCTCCTGCTTAATTCATAGGATCCTTGTTAGCATCAGTGAAAGCAGGGATGTCAAGGGCTTTCCTGATGCACGAAAGGCTAAATCACTAACACAACCACTTGCCCAGTAGATGCCATGGCAACACCAGGCAGACACCCAGATGTCAGTTTCCCCTCCACCGACATATGGACCCAAGGACGGGGGTGGGGCGCGCATGCTGCAGTCCACAGGGTGGCAAAGAGTCAGACATGACCGAGCAACCGAACAACCTGACGTGATGGCCGAAGGGCGAGTCAGGAGGCCCCACCTCCTGAGGGCGGCTGCCCGGCCTGTGTTCTTGTCATGAACCTTTTCTGCCCGCCTCCTCGGCAGGCCTGCTAATTAGTTCCTTGTGTGTGTGTGTCAAGAGGAGGCAGCTGGAAGATCAGAGCATGTTTCCCCTTGAATTTATCCTATTAGGGAGTAGATGAGCTCAAAAGAGGGGGAAAAAAAATGTAGTTTAAGACTTCACTAAGTTCTGTGTAAATTCTGAGAAATGTCAGGAGCCCCCAGGAGAGGGTGCTGAAGGCTGAACAGCATGTTGACAGCCTGATTAGCTGTGTGAACACGTCCCTCCAGGCAGGGGCCTGTGAGAGGAAACCATCTTTTGTCCTTGCCGGGGGTTGCCAGCGGACCTGCCTTTCCTGGGAGCGGTAAGCAGAGAAACCTGCAAAGGAGAGAAAGCAAGAAAAAGAGGCCCATAGCATATGTCTTGGTGGATCATTCGAGCAAGTGTAAGTTTTCTGCCAGGCTGGCCTGCCTTTGGGTCCTGACCCCTTTCTTTTGGGTTGGCCAGAAGGTTCTTAAGATGCAAAAAGTTCCATAGGATGTTATGGAAAAACCTGGGCTTTCTGGCCAACCCAATCCTTCAGAACCTTCCATCTTCTTACCTTATAATTCGTGATTGGAATGCTCTCACACACTGCCTCCGTATCTCATGAAGATTTCCTTAGAAATCAACTAGTACCATCGTCCTCAAAGCGTGGCTCTGGACCAGCAAGCAACATCAGCCTTACCTGGGCGCTTGTTAGACATGCAGGTTCTCAGTTCCCATCTCAGACCTACTGGATCAGAAACTCAGCGTGGGGGCCCAGCAAGCTGCAGTTCAACACACCTCCAGGTGATTCTCATGAGGGTGAACTTTTAAGCATCACTGATCTGAAGGTGTGGAGTAGCTTTTCTGTGAGCAGGCTACTTTTATTTTGTGAGCATTCCTTACAGTTTTTTTTTAAATACTTGTTTATTTATTTGGTTACATCAGGTCTCAATTGGGGTGCGGGATCATCGTTACATCATGTGAGGTCTTGTTGCGCTGCACTGACTCTCTAGCTGAGCTCATGAGCTCAGTAGTTGTGATGTGAGAGCTTAGTTGCTCCGAGACACGTGCGATCTTATTTCCCCAACCAGGGATCGAACCCATGACCCCTGCATTGCAAGGTGGATTTTTAACCACCGTATCACCAAGGAAGTCCCCAGAAAGTGGACACTCCTGGTGTATCTGCTGATGCCTGCACTTGAGGTTCTCAAACTTGAACTCAATGAAGAAGGCTAAGAACTCCTCCCAGGTAACATAGGTGTGTTTGAAGTAGGTACCTTAACCAAAAGGGGTACTTAATGGTGGTGATATCAGGCACTGTGATGGGGAATTGTGAAGATGGTCTTAGGCAGGTTGACTTTTAAGGCTTCAGTCACATCACTTGGAAACCACCTGGTCCACCATCCCTTGAGCTTGGTGGAAAACTGCACAAGCACAGTCCATCAGGAGTGCTGGTTCTGTTTAGGTTTAACTCTTTAACAAGAGTTAGGTGATCCTGGGGCTTCCCAGGCTGCTCAGTGGTAAAGAATCTGCCTGCCAAGCAGGAAGGTGAAAGTGAAGTCACCCAGTCGTGTCCAATTCTTTGCCACCCCATGGACTGTAGCCTACCAGGCTCCTCCGTCCATGGGATTCTCTAGGCAAGAATACTGGAGTGGGTTGCCATTTCCTTCTCCAGGGGATCTTCCTGACCCAGGGATCAAACCCGGGTCTCCTTCATTGCAGGCAAACGCTTTACCCTCTGAGCCACCAGGGAAGCCTGCCAAGCAGGAGACATGGGTTTGATCCCTGGGTCAGGAAGATCCCCTAGAGAAGGAAGTGGCATTGACACTCCAGTATTCTTGCCTGGGAAATCCCATGGACAGAGGAGCCTGTCTGGCTACAGTCCATATGGTCGCAAAGAGACAGACTTGCATAAAAACAACAAGGTGATATGAGCAATGATTTTAGAAAACATGCTTTTTATCCTGGTGTAAACTACCTCACTAGATGTTATTTAAAGACAAGACATTGCTTTCACAGTTCAGTGAGACTGTTTGATTGAGGGCTCAGCAAATTGCTGCAGTTTGTTAAGACTTGTGGTTCAAGGTCCCAAAGGAAGCAAAGAGGTACATGATGGAAAATGTATCAGCCAGCTTCTGAAGGCTGTGCACAGAGCTTTGATTAGCTGTGTTTTTGCTGGTGGAATTGTGTTGATCCACCACACCTCCTCCTCCTCCTGGTCACTCTGCCTGCCTTTGATGGCTTCTTGTCTGTCTAGGCCAAGATAACCCTCCTCTGCCTGCCTAGGCAGACACACAGATTCCTTTGAACCTGAACCTAGGAGGAGGAATGTCCATGTCTGTGGCTGAAATAGAGTCTTTGTTGTTGATCAAGAGACTGTCCATTTGTTGTTCTGTGTGCCTGTATTTTGCATGGCTTCCACCTTGAAAATGCAGATAAGTAGGTGCAGGAAGGGAGGAAGGGCTTGCCTGGGACCCCAGAATAGGACTGGGGTCCACAGTGCAGGCACTGGTGGGGGGGCAAGCCACTCCTGAGGTCCAGGGTTTCATGAGAAAGTGGACCCGTTGAAGGACAACTTGCTGGGGCGGGGTGGCGGGGTGGCGGGGGGGGGGGAGGGCAGATAGAAGTTCTTAAGCTGCTAAGAACGTTATTCTCAATCAAGTGGAGGTGAAAAGATTTCTTTAAAAGGCTATGAAATATCTCATTTCAAAAGGGAAAACTATGACCTAGGGGATTAGAACAGATTGTTCTAGAGTCAAGTGTCTCTGAACCCTCAGACTGACCTGGAAAAGTTCATTTTGTTGGCTTTCAGAGCTTCCCTGGTTCCTACTGCACCCCCACCCCCAACTGCAGAGTCTTCATTCTGTCCCTAGGCCTCCTGGGTCCTTCTCTACCCACTGCCAGAACCCAACACCCAGGGAAGCAACCCCACTTAGCTCCAGTGGTGATATTATAAACCTTGAATAACTGGCATGACCCAGGCACCAACCAATTCGAAAGGAAGCTGGCAGAGTCCTGGAGGTGCCCTGCTTGCCAGAAGTTGATCCTTTATTGCGCGATCATAGGGATGTCTGGGAGTATCTGGGAATGAGGCCAAGGTGATGAGCGAGGGAACGGGGCTTGGAGCAGTGGCTACTTCCCAACCAGTCTGCAGGTACTTCATTGCTCTGACAGCTGGCCTGACTGGACCAGTGCATACCAGCCATCCTCTTCTGCCTTCCTCTGAATGTCAAAGTTCACTCTTCCCATACACCTGTGGGTCCGGTTCTCCACTGGGGGTGAATGGTTGATTAAATAGCGCAAAGAGATCACCACCTCCCTCCTTACTGTCAACACCAGCCCACTCACTCACCTACTCACAATTAGAGCTGCCATCTCCTATGGTTTGCTCCAAAGCTCCAGAAGAATTCAAGAAGCAGGAAGTCAGCCTTCTTGCTAGGAATGCTAGAGAGTGGCTAGTATTTTATGTAGTTCAGGCTTGCTGGGGACATATTCTTTTATATAGAAAGTGTCTTTATTTTATTCTCATTTAAAAAGTTTGTTTTCCCAGGACAGAAAGCTCTGAATCTATATTTTTCTCTTTCAGTACTTAAAAATGTCCATGCTTTATTTCCTATCTCTAACGTTTCTCAAGAGAATGTCTTCATATGAATCATTTTTCCTGGTATGTAATGTCCTTCTCTAACTGCTTTCAAGATTCTTTCTTGATCTTTAACTTCCAGAAGCTTGATTGTGATGTGCCCAGGTATGGTTTTCTTTGTACTTATCCCATTTAGATAATTCATTGAGCTTCTCAGATATATGTATTTTCCTCCACCATTATTTGAGATGTTTTCAGCAATCATTTTTTCCTGTCCTCATTTCCTCTTCTCCTTCCGGGCTCTGATTACATGTATGTATCTCAGCTTGGTATGTCACAAAAGACTGTCTTCCAATCTTTTTCTTTTTCAGAATGGATAATTTCTACGGTTCTGTCTTCAACTTCCTTGACCTTCCTTTCTGCTATCTTTAATTTGCTGTTAAGCTCATTGGATGAAGTTTTCATTTTGGGTACCATACTTAACTAGAATTTCTATTTCGTTCTTTTTCATAGTTTCCACTTATATACTGAGACTTCCCCATCTTTTTACTCACTGAGATCATATTTTTCTATACATCCTTGAACATATGATAACTGCTTTAAAGTCTACTAATTTGAACATCTGGGACATCTCGGCATCTGTTTCCTATTGACTTTGTTTTCCTTGAATTTGGGTCACTTTTCCTGCTCCTCCACATTTCTAGTAATTTTTGGTTGGTTGTGGATATTACAGCTGATACCCTGAAAGAAGCTTGAATTATATTGTCTTCCTTTAATGAGTGTTGAATTTTTTTCTGATGGGGAGTTAATTCACCCATAGTAAATTACAGGATCCTGGATCCTGTTTAAGCTTGCTTTCATGCTTCAACAGGGCAGGCCTAGAGTGGACCTGACTCCGGAGCGTGATCCTTACTCCTATGGTATGACCTTGCTGTTATCTCACTTTAATGTCTGGAATGTGAATAAGGAGTCCCCCCTCTGGCTAGATTCAAACTCCTACATGTCCAGGGTTTCTGCAACCTCTACTATCCGCGTTCTGCTGTAAGTTCCAAAGTAACTACTCTTTGCTAGATCTCACCTTGTGTGTGTGCAGACCAGCCTTCAGCCAGAGATCTGGGGGGGATCTCCCCCCACCTACAAACTCCTGAGCACCTACCGCATGAAGCTCCTTCCTCTCCAGTATCCTGTCCCACGGGGTCCAGTGCTTCTGCAGCTGCAGATCCCAGCCTCTAATTCCTCAACTCAGCGGGACAGCCGTGCTCTGCTCCATCCCACCTTCCTGTGCGGTGGTTGGGAAATCTACGCAGGCCAAGCGCCAGGTGAACACGAAGCTCGCCTGATGTGTTTCTTTCCCTTCTTTCAAGGATCCTGTATGGCCTATTGAGTTCAGTCGCTCAGTCGTGTCCGACTCTCTGCGACCTCATGGACTGCAGCACACCAGGCCTTCCTGTCCATCACTAGCTCCCGGAGTTTACTCAAACTCATGTCCATTGAGTCGGTGGTGCCATCCAACCATCTCATCCTCTGTCGTCCCCTTATTCTCCAGCCTTCAATCTTTCCCAGCATCAGGGTCTTTTCAAACGAGTCAGCTCTTCGCATCAGGCGGTCAAGTATTGGAGTTTCAGCTTCAGCATCAGTCCTTCCAATGAACACTCAGGACTGATCTCCTTTAGGATGGACTGGTTGGATCTCCTTGGAGTCCAAGGGACTCTATTGTTGAATCCCTAAAAACTGCTATGTATATTTATTTTGTTTTATACTTGATTTCAGCAGGAGGGCAAATCCAGCACTGGTTACTCCATCATGATCAGAAATGGCCAGCCCTAATATTTAATGATGTAAGGCTCTGCGTGGCTGAGAATCTTTTCATGCTAGCACATAAGCACCTTGGAGGAAGTGTTGATGACTTATCACTACACCCCTGTAGCATGCTTAATGAATATTATTAAGTGGAATGAAATGGAGAGTCTGGGAGTAAGTGTTGGATAACGTGTTCCTCCTTCGTTTATGCCTAGGAGATGTCCTGGGAAGGGAACTCTCTACAGATAGCACGTCCATCCCTTCAGTCTTGGTGGGAAGGATCCCAGTTGCTCCAGTACTGGCTCCAATCTCTCTACTTAGGGACTCCAAGGTTATAAATGTCTCAGGAACATGACACACTGCCTTATTCTATAGGCAGATATTCCTGTGTTTATACTGAAGGAGGAGGATTAGAAAACTGGATCAAATCCTTTTTCATTTTCTCCTGAAATGTGATTTCTTCCTTCATCCTTTACTGCGGTAGTCTGTTGAGACAGCAGTATTGAAACAGAAGACTCAAGGGGAGCATCAGATTGCTATGTTTATCCTTACTTTCATGGGTAGCTTCTCGATCGGTACCACACTTGGAGTTGGGAGAGAACAACCTTTATCTGTAGCCTCATTTGCTGCCACCCCAATCATCTTTTGCCGTAACATCACTGACTTCTCATCATTTGCTGGAAAATACCTGGTGATAGGTCTAGTCCCCTACACTGTTCTCTCTGCTCCACATACACCCCTACTTATCCCTGCAAACTCCACTCAAAAGCCCCACTCCGTAAAGCTTCACCTGCTCTCCAGGGAGAGTTAATTACACCTTCCTCCAGTTGTCCTTAGCAGTTATCTCCATGCTATTGTGATTATTTATCTAATACAGTTATGATGATGCCTCTACCCCAGTAGATAGTAGGGCCCTTAGTAAAACAGTATGTGTCTCATTCATCATATGTAGACGCTGAGGCACAGACAGTAACTTGTGCCAGGTCCCCCAGCTAGTAAATGGCAGAGTTGGGTTTCAAAGTTTCAAAGCCTAATAGAATAACCACCTCATAGTGCCTCAGAGGTCATGCTTTACCCACTGAGCATACTGCCTTGTTGGCTATTTAGATGACAGTGTTTCTAGAGGTCACTTGTTCTGACTGTCCTTTCACTGACTCACCTACTTGTCACACCCTTTCCTAAAATCTACCAGAACAGATACCTTGTGGAGTCAGTGGGAGCGTGACATCTCTGCTCCATAAATGACTCTCCATTCATGTTGTTGGTATTCTCTTGTTGTTCAGTCGCTCAGTCGTGTCCGACTCTCTGTGACCCCATGGACTGCAGCACGCCACATTTCCCTGTCCTTCACCATCTCCTGGAGTCGGCTCAAATTCATGTCCATTGAGTCAGTAATACCATCCAACCATCTCGTCCTCTGTCATCCCTTTCTCCTCCCACCTTCAATCTTGCCCAGCATCAGGGTCTTTTCCCATGAGTCAGCTCTTCACATCAGGTGGCCAAAGTACTGGAGCTTCAGCGTCAGTCCTTGCAATGAATATTCAGTGTTTATTTCCTTTAGCATTGACTGGTTTGATCTCCTTGCAGTCCAAGGGACTCTCAAGAGCCTTCTCCAACACCACAGCTCGAAAGCATCAATTCTTTAGTACTCAGCCTTCTTTATGATCCAGCTCTAACATCTGTACATGACTACTGGAAAAACCATAGCTCTGACTAGACAGACCTTTGTCGACAAAGTAATGTCTCTGCTTTTTAATAAGCTGTCTAGGTTGGTCATAGCTTTTCTTTCAAGGAGCAAGTGTCTTTTAATTTCACAGCTGCAGTCACCATCTGCAGTGATTTTGGAGCCAAATAAAGTCTGTCACTGTTTCCATTGTTTCCCCATCTATTTGCCATGAAGTGATGGGAGTGGATGCCATGATCTTAGTTTTCTGAATGTTAAGCTTTAAGCCAACTTCTTCACTTTCCTCTTTCACCTTCACCAAGAGGCTCCTTAGCTCCTCTTCTCTTTCTGCCATAAGGGTGGTATCATCTGCATATCTGAGGTTATTGAAATTTCTCCCAGCAATCTTGATTCCAGCTTGTGCTTCCTCCAGCCTGGCATTTTGCATGATGTACTCTGCATATAAGCTAAATAAACAGGGTGACAGTACAGCCTTGACGTACTCCCTTCCCAGTTTTGAACCAGTCCATTGCTCCATGTCCGGTTCTAACTGTTGCTTCTTGACCTGCATACAGGTTTCTCAGGAGGCAGGCAAGATGGTCTGGTATCCCCATCTCCTTAAGAACTGTCCACAGTTTGTTGTGATCCACACAGTTAAGGCTTTAGGTAGTCAATGAAGCAGAAGTAGTTGTGCTGATATTTTGCGGGGCAGCCATGTCACTCTATCGGCTCATATTGAGGTTGTAGCCAACTAACTTCTGTTAAGTTTGGTATTCCCTATTCAGATCCATGGGCTTCCCTGATGGCTTAGAGGATAAAGCGTCTGCCTGCAATGTGGGAAACCCGGGTTTGATCCCTGGGTGGGGAAGATCCCCTGGAGAGGGAAATGGCAACCCCCTCCAGTACTCTTGCCTGGAAAATCCCATGGATGGAGGAGCCTGGTAGTCTACAGTCCATGGGGTCTCAAAGAGTTGGACACGACTGTCTGTCTGTCTGTTTATTCACATTCATATCGTTGATTTTTAGCCCAAGTACAAAACTTTACCCTTCTCCCTGATAAGTCTCACCTTCTTGGCTTCTGGCAAATATTCCAGCCTGACAAGGTCTTTTGGTTCTTTGCTTTATCACATAATCTTATCCCATACAGTTTCATAATTCACAAGCCTATTTTCTATGACTTCACCCATATCACTGATTTTAAAATGTGTGAAGAGATTAGGTGAAAGGCTTAGTCTCATGCCCACCAGCTAATTCCTTCCAGGGTGACACTGACCCTAAGTCAGAATTCTTTGGGTTTAGTTGTGAATTTGTCCAACCAGTTGTGAATTTACAAAATTTTATAATGATCTGACCCGTGTTTCTTCATCGTCCACAAAGATGTCCTAAGAGATTGAGCTAAATGCTTTATTGAGATTCAGGGACATCGTCTATAGTATCCTCTCATTCTACCTCAGTACAATTTTAAATTCATCCCAAAGTAAAAAAATCCCAATTCAACCTGCATAACCAACTATGATTCCTAGATACATGGAACTCAGATCTTAGCAAACACTACCTCTTTACTTAAAGAAAACCTGAGACATGAAAATTTAAATTTAACAAATTCATGTTGGAGGGTAAGGCATGGTTAAGTACACTATGTTCGTCCATTAAATAGAAAGATATACAGCCATTTTCAATGGTGACTTTGAAGAGTTTAGAATAACATAGAAACTGTATATGTAATAAGGATTAAGGTTTAAAAAGGAAGATACAGAATTGGATGGATGGTATGATCATAACAGTTTAAAGCAAGGAGAGAAGAAAAGAATGATATATAAAAAACAGACGAGAAGGAAAAACTCCAAAATGCTAACGACTGGACTATACATGGTGGTTTTTTTTTTTTCAGTCATTCCAAAAGTCCAATGTAAACACGCACGCTTTTTAAAAATATTTATTTGTGTCTGTGCTGGGTCTTCGTTGCTGCGAGGGCCTTTCTCCAGTTGCAGTGAGCAGGGTGGAGAAGGAAACGGCAACCCACTCCAGTATTCTTGCCTGAAGAATCCCAGGGACAGAGGAGCCTGTGGGCTGCCACCTATGGGGTTGCAGAGAGTCGGACACGACTGAAGCGATGACTTAGCAGCAGCAGCGAGCAGGGGCTCACTGCGACAGTGAGAGCTGCGGCATGCGGGCTTCTCACTGCAGCGGCTTCTCTCGTCGTGGAGCGTGGGGTCTAGCGCCTGCGGGCCTCCGTAAGTGTGCAGGGGCTCAGCAGGGGTGGCTCCCAGGCTCTAGAGCACAGGCTTAAGGCTGTGGCGCACGAGCTTCGTTACTCTGCAGCACGTGGGATCTTCCCGGCCCAGGGATCGAACCTGTGTCTCCTGCATTGGCAGACAGATTCTTTACCACCCTGAGTCACCAGGAGAGCCTGAACATGCGTAATTTTGTCCCAGTGATCTCTTCAGGTAGGAAGCTGGGGAAGTTTGTTTGCTGGGTGGGAAGAGTAAGCTTGCAAGGACATGTTTATTGCAGAAGAGGTAAACTCAGATCATTTGGCCTCTAAGAGAGCAGGGTCAAGCGCCGCGGCCTCCGGCCCAGGAGGCTGAACATGCTGGCCCTCGGCTGCATTCTGCCTGGAGGTGCCCGTGCTGTCGAGTGTGTGAACCTTACCTCCCCACCCAGGGTGGCAGCTGTGCCGTGGCCACTGCCTCCGTGGGAACACGGGACAGACAATTCCGAGTGTGCCATCCCCTGGGAAGCAGGACCAGCCCCCGCTCAGAGGCAGGGTGGCCAGATGCTCACTGCTGCCGTGGGACCCTGAGCAAGTTACTTCCCCTTCCCCACAAGCCTCAGACGGCTGGCTCCATCCTCTCATGATAGATTCTACTTCTCAGGGCTGTGTGAGTCGAGATGATGTCTGTAATGTGTGCGTCAGCTGTCTCAGAAGGACTCAGTGAACAGTAGCTCCTTTTTTTTTTTTTTTTTAAACTATGATTATGACTCATTCATCATTGGAGGGAATTCTGATACCTGAAATTTGACCACTAATGATGCCAAAACTCAGCCTCTGTGCACCAGTGCCGAATCGATTCTCAAGAGTTTTGGGTGAAGTAGAAAAGCTTTATTGACATGGCAGGCTCATGCTCTCAAATCTGTGTGTCCCAAGCTGGGGGGATTTGGTGAGGAGTTTTATAGCAGTGGTTGGGGTCGGGGGTGGTTGCTAATAAGCATCAGGGTTTGTGTGGGGTCTGGCTCAGATGGTAAAGAATCCACCTGCAATGAGAGAGACCTGGGTTGGGAAGATCCCCTGTAGAAGGGAACGGCCACCCACTCCAGTATTCTTGCCTGGAGAATTCCATGGACAGAGGAGCCTGGCAGGTTACAGTCCATGGGGTCGCAAAGAGACAGGACTGAGCAATTTTCACTTTCACTGCATTTCTTTAATCTGACCTCAGGTGGTCTCCTGATAAGCGTCTCTGGTTCTTGAGGTTATAAGACTGTGGCCTTCTTTCTGGAATGAAGAATGCTTCATCAAGTTAACATCTTCCATTTGTTGGAACTTTCAGTTCTGTAGATGAGCTCAAAGATATCATGTGTGTTCTTTGAGGCAGAACCAGGACCCTGCCCCAAGCCTGCACTGTTGTTTCTTCACTGCAACTCTCTTGCCTCTACATCCCCTCCCATCCCTATTAGCAACTCTCTGAACCTGCCCTTTAGGACTCAAAGAAGGTCATGGAGGCGGAAGGCTATTTCCTACGAATAAGAAATGGGGGACACAGAATGGCTTCCATGCCCAGGAGCCCCACAGGGTCCCGCTCAGTTTCACTAACAGTAAATTTTATTGAGACAGTTGACCATGTTTTATTTTCTCTTCTAAGATACAAATTGAAGGAGTGAAGAGGAAAAGTTCAGAAAGCCTTTATTTGAATGCACTTGTCAAAATGGATGGATTAGGAAGCAGTACACTGGGGGAAGTGTATTTAACCCAAAGAAGGACCAGAATAGGGAGCTGCCTACCTTAGTTTTGACACTTTGGCCATTTAGCCAACATGATTCTAGTACAGAGGTTATACACTAAGAGTGATATTCAAAATACTTCATTGCTCAGGTTTGGGACCAACCAATCAAAACAGATGTTGGTAATGACCAATCAGCATGGATCCTGGTTGCTATGAGCACCCAAACCCCTACCTCTGCATACCTCACCCTACAAAGCCTGGAGAGCAGGACCTGGCCTCCCCAGAGATGCTCATTTAGATGAGCAGCAACTCTACATCTGGGCACACAGAGCAGTAATCGAGAGCCAAGCCCTGGTCCCAGAGCTGCCCTGCGCTCTTATTCCCGCTTTCTTCTCTTGTCCATGACACCATGTTTGCCCTCTGCTCTGCACCACACCTCTGACAGCAGGCATGGAGGAGCTGTTCCTTAGTCTCCCTGCTGGGCCATGCTGGCCCCTCCTGTGTCCCCAGATGACTTGGACGGCAGGTTTCCAAGACGTCAGGGCCTCTGGAGTATGGCCATGAAGATTTTCTTCTGTGTTGCACCTTCTACGCAGAACTGCTGCCATCTGCAGAAACCATGCGTTCTCCTGGAGGTGATCTCAGTTAAACAGTTGTGATCTGCAGGACTCATCTTCTTGGAGATGAGTATTTCCCATTTTACATCCCTACACTGTTTATTTTGGAATTGGAGTCACAATTCCATGTGTAAGAGAGCAAGCCCAGAGTGACTATCCCGGCCGACTTCACAGGCCAGCACCCTGGAGGAAGGAGGTTGTCTGTAGTTCATGTGATGAAGGCAGAGGAGTCTGAAGCCAGAGACTAAGCTTGTAAGTCTGGTTGTCTTGGCTTTTTATGTGAGCTCTGTTCTGTGGTCACCAGCTGCCCTCAACCCTGACCCCACACAATTTGCATATGGTGGGAGGGTCAGACGCTAATGAGAGTGTAAACAGGTGATGGCTACTATAGCTAGGGGACCAATATCGTCATTTCAAACCTGAAAATTTTCCCGCAGTTCACAATAGTGCATCCTGGAAATTCTTTCCCATCCTTGATAACTCTGGATCCTCCCACCAGCCCTCTGAGGGAGGCAGGTCACATTACTTACTGTTCCTTCTTGACAGCTGAGGACTAGGGAGCCCCAGGGGTTGAGAGGTTCATCTAAGACCCACTGCTAATAAGCAGCAGAGGTGGACCAGGCCTGCCTCTGGGGACCTGGAGCAGCTGATGCAACTGGGCTCAGCTTCAGAACTCGAGAACTCCCCTGCTGCCTTCCGCGATGAGGGAAGAGTCATAAAACAGGGGGCACTTGATTCTGCTTTCCCAAGAGGACACGAGACAAACAGAACGGTTCTGTGACCTTCCCCGCACCCCACGGTGAGCAGAGAGGGAACCAAGACAGGAACTGATGGTCCCTGTGTCCTCGGCCCGCCCTCCTCTCTGCGGGTCTCTTCCCACGTCCCTCCTGCCGTCCCCCAGCACTCCCACAGGCCTTCTCCTTCCATCTCTCCCCACTGGACACTTACTGAGGCCCAGGGTCTGCTTCTGGGGAACACAGGCTCCCACCAAGGGACCAGAGCTCGCTACCCCAGCATTCAGCCAGCTGGAAAAGTGCTACCAGCTAGCATATCCCTTTTTCAGTAGAATACTGGCTTATATTTGCCTTTAAACTCTTTTAAAAACAGTTCAGCTGAAATAAACAATTCACCCATTTAAAGTGTACAATCCAATGGCTTTAGCATATTCAAAGTCAGGCATGTAGTACTAGAATCAATTTTAAAACATCCTCAAACATATTCCAAAAAGATCTCACCCACCTTAGTCACCATCCCCCAAAGTCTCCATACCTCCCCACCATCCTAGGCAAGCAAGAAGTCTATTTTCTTTATAGATTTGCTTATTCTGGGCATTTCACATAAATAGAATTGTGCAATATGTGATTCTTTGTGACTGACTTCTTTTACTTAGTGTTTTCAAGGTCATCCATGTGGTGGAAGATTTTAGTACTTCCTTTCTTTTTACTGCTAAATAACATTCCACTGTATGTACAACCTTTTGCTTATCTATTCCTTAGCTGATGGATATGTCAGCTGTTTCCACTTTGGGGTTTTTTGATTAATGCTGCTATGAACATTCATGTACAAGTTTTGAGTTTCGAATTACAGAGGTTTTCATTTCTCTTGGACTATATACATAGGAGTTGAATTATTGAGTCATATGGTGCCATTGGAGGAATTACTAGGATGTTTTCCAAAATGGCAGCACTATTTTACTTTCTCACCAGCAATGTATGAGGGTTCAATTTCTCTAAATATTCACACACACTTGAGATTTGGTTTTTATTCTAGCCATCCTAGTGGCTGTGAAGTGGCATGTCATTGTGGTTTTGGTCTCCATTTCCCTGATGTCTAATGATGTTGCGTGTCTTTTCATGTGTTTATTGGCCGCTTGTGTATCTTCTTTGGGGGACTGTCTATTCATATCCTCTGCCCATCCATTTTAAAATTTTTTATAGAATTGTACAAGTTCTTTACATATTCTAGATGCAAATATCATATAAACAGTTTGCAAAATAAAAATTTCTTCCATTCTTTGGGTTATTCTTTTTACTGTCTTGGTGTTACCCTTTGAAACCAAAAGTGTTTCTTTTCGATGATATCCAGTTGATGTACTTTTTCTTTTCTTGCTTTTGGTGTCAAAACTAAGAAACCATTAGCTAATCCAAGTTCATGAAGATTTAACCCATCATTGCTCAAAGTTTTATAGTTTTAAATCTTACATTTGGGTCTTTAATGCATTTTGAGTTAACTTTTATATAAGATGTGAGATTTTTGTCATAAGTTTTGAAATCAGGAGTGTGAGTCTGACAACACTGTTCTTTTTCAAGATTGTTTTGTCTATTTAGGTCATAAAAAAGGATACATTCTATAATAAGGATGAATCTTGAAACTGTTAATGCTAAGTGAAAGCAGTCAGTTACAAAAGGCCACATACTGTATGAATCCATTTATATGAAATATACAAAATATAAGCAAATTCATAGAGACAGAAAATATATTTGTAGTGTTAGGGGCTAGAGGTTGGGGAAAAATGGACTGTGACTTCCAATAAGAATGAAGTTTTATGTTGGAGTGACAAAAACATTCTGGAATTAGGTAGTAATGATGCTTATATAACCTTGCCGATGTCCTGAAAACCACTGGATTCTTAAATAGTGAATTTTATGATATGTGAATTATATTTCAAAAAATTAAGAAACAGATCATTTGAATATCACTGTATCTAATTAAGAAATTAAATTTGTAGTTAAAAACTACCCCACAAAGAAAACCCCAGGCCCAAATAGCTTCATAGGTAAACGTTACCAAGTATTTAAGGAAGTAAGTACCAATTCTATAAGCTCTTTCAAAATATTGAAGAGAATGGACTACTTTTCAGTTCATTCTAAGCAATACCGTGAAGCAAAACCTGACGAAACCATTACAGGAAAACAACAGATTAATATCTCCCATTAACACTGATATAAAATTTCTAAACAAAACTAGCAAATTGAATTTAACAACATATAAAAAGGAAAATGCACATCAGTCAAGTATGTTTTATCTCAGGAATGCAAGTTTGGCTTAATATTTGAAAATCAATGTTATAACCATTTTGAAAAATGATTTGGCAGTTTCTTTAAAAGTTAAACTTACATCTACCATGATTCAGACATTGCACTTCTATATATTTACCCAAGAGAAATGAAAGCATATGTGCATACAAAGATTTGTGTATAAATTTTATAGCAGCTTTCTTTTCACAGAGAAAAACAAGAAGCCACCCAGATCCATCAACATCCATGTGAACAAACTAGGTCCTACTCAGCCTTCATAGAGTAACCAGAGGGGGCTGCACTGCTGGGATTCATAGGATACCTTCTACAGAAGGCCATTTCTCCAAGGTCGGGAAAGGTACCACCCTACCAGATACATAAAAATAAACAATAAAAACCAGCAATTTAGGTGAAATTAGGCAGAATAAGAACATGTTCCAGATTAAGAAATAAAATTTTAAAAAGCCCAGAAAAATAACCAAGTGAAGTAGAGATACCCTGAACTCCTTCTTGGGTAGATTGTGTAAGGATTGTAAAGATGATCAAAGAACTCAGGAGAAGTGATGCACAGAGGAAGAAATTAGAAGATTTAAACAAAAAGAGTTAGAAAATATAAAGAACAAACATAGATGAAGAATATAGTAACTGAAATGAAAAATATACTAGAAGGAATCAGTAGCAAAATGATATAGAAGAATGGATCAGCGAGCTGGACCACAGGAGTGGAAATCACCGATGCTGAGCAGAGAAAAGAAAAGAAATGAGGCCAGTTTAAAAGACCTCTGTGACAACATCACACACACTCATATTCATGTTATAGGGGTCCCAGAAGGAGTTGAGAGAAAGGAACTGACAACACACTTGAAGACATAATAGCTGATTAACTTCCCTAACCTGGGAAAGGAAACAGACATCCACATCCAGAAAGAACAGAGTCCCAAACAGAATTAACCCAAAGAGAAACACAAGACTCACTGTAAATGGCAAAAAAAAAATAGTGTATTAAAAGCCACAAGGGAAAAACAACAAATAACATACTAGGGAACTCCCATAAGGCTATCCACTGACTTTTCAGCAGAAATTCTGTAGGCCAGAAGGGAATGGCATGATATATTTCAGCTAATGAAAGAGAAAAACCTACAACCAAGAATATTCTACCTGAGGAGAATTCTACCTGAATGAGAGCAAGGCTCTCATTTAGATTTGCTGGAGAGATCAAAAGAAAAAAAGAGAGAGGACCCAAATCAATAAAACCAGACATTTAAAAGGAGAAGTTACAATTGATAGCAGCAAAATACAAAAGATCATAAGAGACTACCACAGATAACTATAGACCAATAAAATGGACAACCTAGAAGAAAGGAACAAATCCTTAGAAACATGTAATCTCCCAACACTGAATCAGGAAGAAAAAGAAAATATGAACCGACCAGTTACCAGTAATGAAATTGAATCAGTGACTTAAAAAAATAAACTCCCAACGAACAAAAGTCCACAACCAAATGACTTACACAGGTGAATTCTACTAAAGAGTTAACTAGAAGAGTTAAATGGTGTCTCCTCAAACTATCCCAGAAAAATATCCCCCCAAAAATTATCCCCCCCCCAAAAAAAGCACCAAAGAAGTGCTTCCAAACTCATTCTTCAAGGCCTGCATCATTCTGATACCAAAATCAAACAAAGATACTGCAAAAAAAGAAAATTACAAGCCAATATCATTGATGAACAAAGATGCAAAAATTCTCAACAAAACATTGGCAAACCAAATCCAATTATACATAAAAAAGGATCATACACCATGATCAAGTGGGATTTATCTCAGGGGTATAAGGATTTTTCAATATCTGCAAAATTAATGTGACCCACCACATTAACAAGAACATGCATGCTCAGTCACTCAGCTGTGTCCATCTCTTTGCGACCGCATGGACTGTGGCCTGCCAGGCTGCCTGTCCATGGGATTCTACAGGCAAGAAAGCTGGGTTGCCATTTCCTCCTCCAGGGTATCTTCCTGACCCAAAGATCAAACCCATGTCTTCTGTGTCTCCTGCATTGGCAGGCAGATTCTTTATCACTGTGCCATCTAGGAGGCACCACATTAAAAAACTGAAGAATAAAAAGCACAGGATCACCTCCGTAAGTTTAGAAAAAGTTTTTTATAAAATCATTAACCATTTATGAGAAAAACTCTCCAGAAAGTGGGTATAGAGGGAACCTACCTCAACATAATAAAGGCCATATATGACAAACCTACAGCTAACATCTTACTAAATGGTAAAAAGCCTACAATCACAAGTAAGACATGGATGCCCACTGTCACCACTTTTATTCAACATAATACTGGAAGTCCTAGCCCCAAAAATCAAACAATAAATGAATCCAAATTGGAGAGGAAGAAGTAAAGCTGTCTCTGTTTGCAGATGACATGATAATATACATAGTAAATCCTAAAGTCACCACCAGAAAACTACTAGAGCTCATCAATGAATTTGGTAAAGTTTCAGAATACAGAATTAATATGCAGAAATCTGTTGCATTCCTATATACTAACAAGCTATCATAGAAATTAAGCAAACAATCCCATTTACCACTGCATCAATAAGAATAAAATACCTAGGGATATACCTACCTAAGCAAGTAAAAGACCTGAACTCAGCAAACTCTTAAGACACTGATGAAAGAAACTGAAGATAAGATAGATGGAAAGATATGCTGTGTTTTTGGACTAAAAGAATCAATATTGTTAAAATGACCATACTACCCAAAGCAATCTGCAGATTCAATGCAATCCCTATCAAAATACCAATGGCATTTTCCACAGAAACAGGACAAATAATTTTTAAATTTATATGGAAACACAAAAGCCCATAAATAGCCAAATCAATCTTGAGAAAAAACATAGCTGAAGGTATCATGCTCCCTGCCTTTAGACTATACTACAAAGCTACAATAATCAAAATATTAATGGTGTTAGCACAAAAACAGACTATAGATCAATGGAACAGACTAGAGAACCCAGAAATAGACCCACACACTTAAGGTCAATGTATAACAAAGGAGGCAAGAATATACAATAAAGAAGAGACATTCTCTTTATTAAACAGTGCCAGGGAAACTGGATAGCTACATGCAAAAGAATGAAATTAAAGCATTTTCTAACACCATATTCATAAATAAACTCAAAATTATTAAAAATCTGAATGTAAGACAGGAAACTATAAAACTCCTAAAAGAATACATGGCAGAACACACATTATTGACATAAATGTAGCAATATTTTTTTTTTTGGATCTGTTTCCTAAGGCAAAGGAAACAAAAGCAAAAATAAACAAATGGGGCCTAATTAAACTTAAAAACTATTGCACAGCCAAGTAAACCCCCATGAAAAGACAAAATCAAAAGACAACCTACTGAATGGGAGAAAATATTTGCAAATGATATGACCAATAAGGGATTAATATCCAAAATATATAAATGGCTCATACAACTCAATATCAGGAAAAAAAAATGCAATTTAAAAATGGGCAGAAGACTTGAATAGAAAAGTCTTTTCTATTCTTCCAGAGAAGACATATAGATAGCCAAGAGGCACATGAAAAGATACTCAACATCATTAATCATCAGAAAAACACCTATCAGAACAGCTGTCATCAAAAAGACCACAAATAAAAAATGTTGGCAAAGATGTGGAAAAAAGGGAATCCAGTACACTGTTGGTGGGAATGGAAATTGGCGTGGTCACTGTGGAAAACAGTAGGAAAGTTTCTCAAAAAATTAAAAATAGAACTACCATCTGACCCAGCAATCCCAATCCTGGATATATACCCAGAAGAAATGAAAATACTAATTTGAAAAGACACATGCACCCAAGTGTTCATGGCAGCATTATTTATAACAGCCAAGATACGGAAGCAATCTAAGCATCTGTCAACAGATGACTAAAGAATACTATCGGAATACTACTCAGCCATAAAAAATAATGAAATTTTGCCATTTGCAACAACATGAACGGACTTGAAGTGTATTATGCTAAGTGAAACAGGTCACAGAAGGACAATACTATATGACATCACTTACACATGGACTCTAAAATATAAAACTAGGAACGTTAACAACAAAAGAAAACAGACTCACAGATATAGAGAAAAAGCTTGTGGTTACCAGTGGGGAGAGGGAAAGAGGAAGGGGCAAGATAGAGGCAGGTGATTAAAAGGTACAAACTACTGTGTATAAAATAAACTATGAGTATATATTGTACAACATGGGGAACATAACCAATATTTTATGGTAACTACAAATGGAGTATAACCTCTAAAAATTATGAGTCACTATGTCATATACCTGTAACATAATATTATATATAAACTATTAGTGAATATTTGAATACTAACTATGGTCTAGATGCTAGGGAGACAAACACAAGACTGTAGACAAGGGCTCTGACTTCATGGAGTCTATATTTGGGTGGGAAGCTTAGGTAGACTAGATACTTGATAATAGTCCCCAGGTTCACCCACACAATCCTTTCAGCCCCAGGTGGAGTCGTCCCCTCCCTCCCAGAAGTGCAGGAGGGCTGGATACAGGGCTGCATGGAGCTGGGCTTTAGCCCCAGAAGAACCACAGTTGGGTTTTCTTTCTCTCTGGGGGTTCCCCTTTAGGCCTCTGGCTCACCATCCATGTTCCTACCCTGACCAGCAGGAAGGGGTTTAGGCCTGGTGGTTCCTCTCGTCTGTTGGAGACTTTCTCCTCACCCTAACCTCCATCAAACACCCTTGGAGGAGCCTCTCTGTTTGCTTAAACTCCTTTCACTGGCTGTGTCATTGCGACTCAGACAAGCTCTGAGTCCCGACATTCCTTTGGGTGGCCTCTGTCTTCAGGAGAGCAGGAGGCGAGGTGTGGAGGGGGATGACTCTCTGCCCTCACCAGGTAGGGCTGGATCGGGTCCTTAGAGCAGCTCCATGTCCTCAGAATGGCCACGCCGGAGAGAGGAAGGTCTGTCCCAAGGAAGACCCCCACCCCGGGGGCTCTAGAGACCATTGGCAGAGATCCTGGGAGGAAGCTCAATAGGGTGGAGGCTGTTGCAGGGATCAAGAAGCAGGTTCTGGGCAGGCCTGTCAGGACTGGGGACAGAGGGACAGGAGCAGCATGTGGGGTGACCCACGGGGGTCGTCACATTTGCAGACCTGGCTCCCCAGAGGTGGTCCCAGCCCACCTGTGCCCACCAGGCGTTCCCCTCCCCATCACACCTTCCGGATTCTTTTGTGGAGGCTCCTTGCTCAGGATGCTTGCAGTGGGCATCCCACAGCCCACCAGGAATGCACGGGACTAAAGAAGTTGCTCATTTGGGAGCAAAATCCTGGCCTGAGATTCAGACAATCTGATTTCTAGGCTTCCTTCCACTCCCAGTTCACCAAGTGACCAGGAGCAAACAGTACTGCTCTGTGCCTTGGTTTCCCCATCTGGAAACAGGAACAGTGGCCGCTCTTCTGAGGGCGCAGAGGCACGATTAGAATTGAAAGCAATGTGGGCTGCTTTCAAAGACCAGAAGACAGACCAAGGGACTGGCGTCGGGGTCCCCAGTCCCAGCCCAGCCTCCCCACGTTACCAGTGTGACCCTGAGCAAGTCACCCTGCCCCACGGGGCTCACCCTCCTCTCTGTCAAATGACAGAGTGCCCCTGCTCCCCACACGCTGCCGTGGGGAAGATCAGAGTTCAAAGAAGAGGACACACTCGGGGACGCGGACGTGCCACACGTGCGTGAGGAGACACAGCGACCACAGAGCGCCAGCGGGGAGACTGATGACCAAGGTGGTCAAGGACTCCCCCGCCCATCCCGGGGTCTTCCCCTCAGTCCATCGCAGGACAAAGACCCCAGAATTCTAGTGGCGACGCTGTGTGGGATCAAAGCACCCTTCATCCCCGATCATCGGGTCTCTGCCCGGCTCCTCCAAGAAGGCCAGCTGTGTTCACATCAGCCCCAGGCTGCATTCGGGAGAAGCAGCCAGGTTCAAAGACCATCATCGTCCTGAGGGGTGCCAGGTGGTGACCCGCGGTGTGTCCCGTTCCCCGGGGGGCTCTGTGGTCACAGTGATGTCTGTCTGCTGCTCTCACCGCGAGTCCTGCCACTGGAGCCAGCTTGTCCGTGCTTGATGAGTTTCCCAACTGGCTCGGGGCAGGCGGCACTCAGCAAAACAGCAGTTAACACGAATGCTCAAGCAACCAGAGTGGCGTGGTTCTCAGGGACACAGACGTGAGGGCCACGTAAGAGCCTAGATTTCAGCTCCTCTCACTGCCCAGGGAGGCCCGCCCACAAGTGTCTTGCCTGAGATGACGGTAAAGTCTAGACTTGACTCTGAGGAGCAAACAGGCAACCACAAAACAAATACAAGTTGCATCACGAGTCCCCTTGTCCTTTGGACCGTCAACTTCCCATTGGTCCCGAGTCTGAATACTCTGTAGACCAAATGCCAAATGTCTTCCACATTTTCTACGCTTCTCTCTGGTGCCTGACACCATGATGAACTAAAATGCAGAAAGACCCGGAAGCGAAGAATGTCAGTCAGTCATCAAAAACTGAACTCTGTTCCCTAGGTGCTAGGCACTGAGGCCGGAAATCAAATGGGGACATTTCAGAGATATTTCCAGACACAGAGGTTGAAACAAAAAGCCTTTTCTGCTTAACCCTCTTTTAGCCAGAACACCAACCAAATCATCTCCGCAAAAGCACTGAAACTTCTGCATGATATTCTTTAACACTCTGCTTCCTTCCTGAACAATGGCTCCTGATTTATGCAAACCAAACCACCCTACTCTGTGCTGTTGGAGAGCTAACTCAAGGTGTGTTTGTTCACACTCCAAACCCAAAGTCCATTTTGCAAACGTGCTTCCCTTTAAGCTTGTACATGGTAAGCAGATTGAGGTCTTCCTGCAGCCAGCGTGGGCCCAAGTTTTCTGGGACACGTCTGCTCTGTGCAGTGAGACTTCCTTGACATCTTCCTCAGTTGTTTGGCAATGTGGGTGCCCACGACCATCCCAGAAAGGGGTACTGCTTTTGTCAACTACACTCTGGTTGACTGGAGGAGAGAGGAGCAGAATCAGGACTGGGGTCACGGAGTTTGAGCAGCGAGACCAAGGAAGCCAGACAGGATGGATGTGAGATCCCTGGCAACCCACCGTAGACTCAGGATCCCCTAGCCCCCAGTCTTCTCCACAAAGCCTAGACTGGCAAAGCCCAGAAAGGAGGGATGCACGGCCCGAGTCAGAGCCCCTGAAGGCTCCTCTCTCCCAAGCCAACTCTCCTGCTTACCTGCCGTGCTGTTTCAAGTCACTCCAGTGACCTATGCAACCGGGCAGCTGTGACCTTGCTTCTCTCCACGGCCCCGTAATAATAGGCAGTAGAAAAGGAAAGTAATTGCTATACTCCTGTTTTAAAGTGATACTGCTCAGGTTGGACTTTCACATTCTAAGCCTCTCTCACTTCCTGCTTTTTTAGATCCAGGTGTGAGTTGATATATAAATTATCCTCACTTCCTTCCAGAAAAGCATCTTGCTGCTAACAATGCTTGACACAATGAGTTAACCTCGCCGACATATTTCAGAGCACCCAAATGCACAAGAACAAGACATTCAGAACAAAAATTTAAAGAGCTCCGAATAGATTGTAAATGACAAAAGAATTTGGCACTCGCTATGTAACCACTTAAAAAGCTCCTTTTATCCTAAAGAGAAGTCATCTGTAATTGAGGTGAAGAAATCAGGTGAAGGGAAAGTATAATAGAATTATTTCATTTCTGAAAAGAAAGTATATATGTATGTGGATGGAAAGAGGAAAGGAAAAAATGAGAATTATGCTAAACTGTGATTCCCTTTAGGGAATGGGGTTGGGGGGGGTGGTACCTTGAGAATCAAGGAATGACTCACTTTGAAAGATTATTTCTTTACTGGCTGAGATTTTTAAAGTGAACCTATACTAATTTGCGATTAAAGAATAAAACAAAAATCTGTCCTGCAAGACAGCAAAATGAAAGCTCCAGAAATGAATCTTCCAGGAAGGCAAAGCATCTTCAGGAAAGGCAGGGCACCTGAGAGGTAGGAAGGAGCGAGAATTTGACTCTTACTTGTAAAGGGAGGATTCGTGGTCAATTGAAATTTAACATTTTTTCTGTCTTCTGATGGAGGCCTGTGCTATTGAACTTAACAAATCCTGGAGCATATTCTGTGTAAG
Organism: Odocoileus virginianus; assembly: GCF_023699985.2. Classification (NCBI taxonomy): domain Eukaryota; kingdom Metazoa; phylum Chordata; class Mammalia; order Artiodactyla; family Cervidae; genus Odocoileus; species Odocoileus virginianus. Next base: position 9,812,001 of record NC_069695.1, on the reverse strand, counting down.
AACCTCTACTATGTATGTATGGGGTTTCCTGCACACCCACACGTGGTCATTTAAACACCCATGTAGCATTAAGTACAGACAGTTTTCCGAAACCAATCTTCAGGTCAAAGCATTAAAAAAGATAAAGCCTGGCGAACTTTTTTTGCACAATACGTTTTATCACTCTCAGGTTTTACTACTGAAAGCTTTCCAACTGAGGCTCTTACCCCATGTACCCTTGTGCAGGGAACACCTCTGATGTCTCAGAGAGTGAGTGTTTGGAGCCAGCACTAGTTTTAGCCAAAACTGCAGAGCCAATAGAGTCTGTATCTCTCAGTGTCCTCTCTGCATCCCTTGGCTCACATTAGAGCTTCCCTCCTCACTTTGCAATTCCCCATCTCCTTTCCCATCCTTCCTTATACCCACAGGAGCACCGCTGGGTGCTTCTTCCTTCTCTCGAAACCCTCCACGGATCTTAAAGGGAGCTGGTATCAGTCATTTACATTTTAGTATGAATGTTAACATATGACCACCAAAGCAGGAGGTCTTTATATCTTAAAGTTTTACTCTTGACTGTGAAATGGAAGGTTGAATCCCAGGGAAAGGAATTTCCAGGCAACAGCCAGCAGGTGGAGGCAGTATTTTTCAAGCAACCTTCCTACTGCTCCAGAAAGCACCCCACCTGAAGCTGCCTCCGTCCTGGGTCTTCCTGCCAAGACTCAGTACAGGGCCTCCCCGAGTCCTGAGGGTCTCCGGAGGATACTTTTCATTGTTCTCCACATTGTTCATTTTTCTCCTCCCATTGTTCTCTAACTGGTGCGTGTCAGGTTTCTGGCTCAGACCACTCACCTTTTGCAGGAGAGAATCTGGACACCCAGGATCCGGCAGGGTCTGGGGTTCACTGTGGAGAGCCCAGGAGAGGGGACTCCAGAAAGCACTGTGTGACCTTGGGACTTGCCTGGTGGCGCAGCGGTTAAGAACCCGCCTTGCAATGCAGGGGACACGGGTTCCATCCCTGGTCGGGGAACTAAAATCCCACATGCCATGGAGCCACTAAGTCCGCACGCTGGAACTAGAGGGTCCATGTGCTGCAGCGAAAGACCCTGCATGCCACAACTAAGACCCAACACAGCCAAACGAATTCATTTAAAGAGCTGTGTGACCCTGAGCAAGCTAGTTGCCCTCTCTCAGCTCAGCTTTCTTACCTGGAAGAAGGACACAACGGCATCTCTTTTTTTGTGTTGTATTAAGGATGGATTGTGATAAAGAATGCGAAGGGCTCAGCACGAGGCCTGGCAGGCCGGAAGCCCTCAGGAAATCTGAGTTCTTACTTGGTGGAACAGAGCAAGGCACATGAGAGGAAAGAAAACCAAAAATCCCAAAGGCGGCGAGAACCTGGGGAAAGAGAACTTGGTGCCAGGACACCCGTTCCTGTCAACTGCTTTGATCCGGGGGCCTCCTAACGGGTTGTGCAGCATGGGGTTGGCTGGTGGCTCCCAAGCCCAGCACAAGGTTGGAAATGATGGCTCGTAAGTAACAAGAACTCAGGACGGCAGTTTCTCTGTTATGCAGCCTCACTCATCTGAGGCACAGGCGAGACAGAAGCTGAAAGGATCGTTAGCTGCTGAGCAGATGGTACATAGCTGGTGCACGACGTTTATCATACACTTTACCTGAGCCTGAGTACCTTCAGTTTACACGCAGTTCTCACAAAATTCATTATCCGGTTGTCAAGGCCACCATGGATGAGAGGCAACAAACCAGGGGCGAGACAGGAACCACAGAGAGAAGTGACGGCCGGGAGTCTGCCGAGGAAGGAGGCAGAAAACTAGAAAGACAGACATTAGAATTAACAAGGAGTCACAGCCATCAGGCTCTGGAAGAGTCTGCCTCCCTTTGATTTCTGAGAGCTGTGGTGTGTGATGGCTCAGAATTCAGAATTATGATGTCCAATTTCTTGACCCTGCAGGAGGATGCTCAGTTACAGCCAGTGCATTTTAAGCAGCCAGCGGTGTGTATAACGTGAAGGACAATAGAACCTTGGGGTGGGGAAACGTTCAAGTGTGCATGGGCTGTCCACAGATTCATTATCATTTCATTCCCGTGATAATCCTGGGGTAAAGGCAGGACTCATGCTATCATCTCCCATTTGACAGATGATGAAATGAAGCCTTAGAGTGGCTAAGAGACTGGCCTCAGTTCACGAGACTAGTGCGTACTAGAGCTGAGCTTCCTCCAAGGACTTCTGACTTGCAGTCCAGTGCTGTTTCCACCACTTGGATGTTTTCAAACTGTGTTCCTGGGAACCCCAGGGTTCTGCCCAGAGGCTGATGCAGGGGCACTGCCTTCCCCCCAACCCCCCACCCAACCTGGGCTGTGATTTCCCACCTCTAATCCAATGAGGAGTGTTCCTCATTGGATTTGTCCACAGGAGTTTTTAGATGAGGAAAATAAAAAAGATCCTGCTGCCTGGGGGAGAAAAAGAATGGATGAAAGAAAAACTGTGAAGTCACTGAAAATGTTGCCTGAAATATTGGGGGAACATTTCCATCCAATTAAAATCAAAAGAAAGTCACGGGGCCTTGTGCACACAGGGGAGACCTGCTGCTCACCAGAAGTCTCAGCCAGCCCAAAGCGCTTTTTCTGGGGATGTCCAGTCCTGTTGGAGGCAGGTTCCCTGAGGGCTGCCCAGATGGGCTCGGTCGCTGACCTTCAATGGAAAGATCTCAGCCTGCACTCTCCATGCCCCTCCTCCATCCCCTACACCGGCACGCAGGGTCCCCAGGCCACCCAGGGCCATCAAGGGTGTTTACAGTCCCTCTCATGGGCCACACGTGTTCTTCCTCCCCACCTCAAGGCAACACCTGGCAAACTCCTCAGTGATGCTCAACTAACCCAGCACCATCACTTCACGTGGAGTCCTCTCTGCCCAACAGAGCCATTCATCAATTCTTTCACAGGGGCGCACGCGTGTTGTATTTCAACAACTTAGTACTTGTTGAATGAACGACAGTTATCTTTCTGCGTGTTAACAGTGGCCTCACGTCCCCCAGGGTACCACCATGTCATTTATCTGAGGGTAAGACGATCGGGCCCCACGACAGGTCCCCGGGAGCGTTATCTGCAGAGAGACAGCTTCTGTGACACCACACCGGTGGCCATAAGTCACCTGGGAAGGGCTGGCCCGGCCCGCTTTGTCACTCTGCACCCACAGCCGCCTCACCGAGAGGAGGAAAGAGCGTGCGTGACACCCAGATGTTGGTCATTCCCGTGTCACCACCGTTACCACCGGCAGACACTTGCTGGATGCGGACAGCCTGGGCGGGGTATTTTAAGAGGGAAATTATACGACTTCTTCACCTGGCCGCTCTAAGAAATCGGTCTGAATTGTAAGCACTTGATAAACAGCAGTGTTGACTATGACTGGAGCCAATGATCCAAGGGGAAAGACAGAATACAGGCTAAAATCTTAGCAAAACAGACAAGGTGGCATCTAGCCAGTATGGAGGGAGTGACATGATGGCATCCTTTGTCGAAAACTTTCCTTTCCCCGCCTCTCTTTCTGGCCCTGTTTTCCCCTCTCAGTTGGGGACATTTTGGAGCCGAAGGGCTTCCTTGGTGGCTCAGCTGGTAAAGAATCTGCTTGCAGTGCAGGAGACCTTGGTTCGATGCCTGGGTTGGGAAATGTATCAGAAGAAAATATGTATGGATGTGAGAGATGGACTGTAAAGAAAGCTGAACGCCGAAGAATTGACACTTTTGAACTGTGGTGTTGGAGAAGACTCTTGAGAGTCCCTTGGACTGCAAGGAGATCCAACAGGTCCATCCTAAAGGAGATCAGTCCTGAGTGTTCACTACAAGGACTGATACTGAAGCTCCAATACTTTGGCCACCTGATGCGAAGAACTGACTCATTTGAAAAGACCCTGATGCTGGGAAAGATTGAAGGAGGGAGGAGAAGGGGGCAACAGAGGATGAGATGCTTGGATGGCATCACCAACTCAATGGACATGAGTTTGGGTAAACTCTGGGAATTGGCGATGGACAGGGAGGCCTGGTGTAATGTAGTCCATGGGGTCACAAAGAGTCAGACACGACTGAGCAACTGAACTGAACTTAGAACTGAAGGGGTCAAAGAGGATGTCTTGAGGTGGGGGTAGGGTGTGAAGTCAGCCCCGTGGGTTGTTAGGATGTACATAGGAAGGGAGGGAGGAGCCTTTCCAGGGGAGAAGAGAGACTGGGGGAGGGGCAGAGTAGGAAGAACCGGAGAGAGCAGGCTGAGGAGTATGAAGACAATGCAAGTGAAAAAGAACCATTTAAGTCTCTCTCACCACGGAGACTGAGAGGGAAAGCAGAGGAGCTTCTGCAGTGTTCCCGTTGAGCCCTGAGAGAAACCTGGTGCAGTGTGAGTTCTGTGTTTCTGATGAGGAGTCTGAAGCTCAGAGAGGTTAAGAAAGTTACTGCGAATCACCAGCAAGTACATCGCTGGCCCAAGATTTGAACCCAGGCTCACATTCTCAACACAGATACCGAGCGTCGGAGAAATCTTTCTGGAGGGGCAGTGCAGGCTGCACTGGATGAGGCTGCAGCCAGGTCCTCCTGCTAAGAAAGTCCAAAGATACTTCAGTGCAAGAGTCAGGGCCCCAGCAGGGCAGAAACACCTAGGAGGATTTGTAAAGAATTTTACGAGAAATGCAAATCAAAACCACAATGAGGTACCATTATACACCAGTCAGGATGGCTGCTATCCAAAAGTCTACAAGCAATAAATGCTGGAGAGGGTGTGGAGAAAAGGGAACCCTCTTACACTGTTGGTGGGAATGCAAATTAGTACAGCCACTATGGAAAACAGTGTGGAGATTTCTTAAAAAGCTGGAAATAGAACTGCCATATGACCCAGCAATCCCACTTCTGGGCATACACACCAAGGAAACCGGATCTGAAAGAGACACGTGCACCCCAATGTTCATCGCAGCACTGTTTATAATAGCCAGGACATGGAAGCAACCCAGATGCCCATCAGCAGACGAATGGATGAGGAAGCTGTGGTACATATACACCATGGAATATTACTCAGCCATTAAAAAGAATTCATTTGAATCAGTTCTAATGAGATGGATGAAACTGGAGCCCATTATACAGAGCGAAGTAAGCCAGAAAGATAAAGACCATTACAATATACTAACACATATATATGGACTTTAGAAAGATGGTAACGATAACTCTATATGCAAAACAGAAAAAGAGACTCAGATGTAAAGAACAGACTTGTGGACTCTGGGAGAAGGCGAGGGTGGGATGTTTCAAGAGAACAGCATTGAAACATGTATATTATCTAGGGTGAAACAGATCACCAGCCCAGGTTGGGTGCATGAGACAAGTGCTCGGGCCTGGTGCACTGGGAAGACCCAGAGGGATCGGGTGGAGAGGGAGGTGGGAGGGGGGACCAGGATGGGGAATACATGTAAATCCATGGCTAATTCATTTCAATGTATGACAAAAACTACTGTAATGATGTAAAGTAATTAGCCTCCAACTAATAAAAATAAATGGAAGAAAAAAGAATTTTACTTTTGCTATTAAAAACAAACAAAAAATCAAAGTCATCATTGTGGGAAGAAAGTTAGACCCTTGTTGGACACTGTGTTAGTTTGCTAGGCCTGCTGCAATGAAGCACCAGGAACTTGAACAACAGAAATCTAATGTCTCACAGTTCTGCAGGCTGGAAGTTCAAGATCAAGGAGATTCGATTTGGTTTCTCCTAGCACTGTGAGGGAGAATCTGTCCTCTGCCCCTCCCCTGGCTCCTGGCAGTTTGCTGGCGATCTCTGGCATTCCTTGGCTTGTGGGAGCATCACCCCAACATCTGCCTTCATCTTCTCCCAGCATGCATGCATGTCCAGATCTCCACTTTTTAGAAAGACTGGCCATATTGGATTAGTGAAAGTGTTAGTCTCTCAGTCATGTCTGACTCTTTGCAATCCCATGGACTGTAGCCTGCCAGGCTCTGTCCATGGAATTCTCCATGTAAGAATACTGGAGTGGGTAGCCATTCCCTTCTCCAGGGGATCTTCCTGACCCAGGGATCAAACCCAGGTTTCCTGCATTGCAGGCACATTCTTGCCTGTCTAAGCCACCAGGGAAGACCTATATTCCTGTATTGGATTAAGACTTACCTTGATGACCTCGTCTTAACTAGTTACATCTGCAGTGACCCTACTTCCAAATATGGTCACCTTTTGAGGTGCTGAAGGTTGGTACTTCAAGGTGTGAATCTTGGAGGACACAATTCAGCCTACAACAGGCTTCCTTACACTAATCGTTTGTGTGGATTTTATTTGAATTACCTAAAGGAAAGGAGCACCATGCTAGATCAGTCCTAAGGGCCTCTAAAGATCTCTTCCTGGCCTGGGGGACCCCAAGAGCAGAGCAGTGTAGGAGAGTACAGACCACGAAGTCCTGACCTCGAGGCGGGATGAGGCTCGGATACTTGAGCCAAGAGAATAGCACGAGACAGTGCTCCCTGGCGTTGAACCCCACTGTCCAACCCCAAGGCTGCGTGAGGACATTGTGGGCTTGCCTGGGGGAGAAGCAAAAGTCATTCTGCAGAAACTGCAGGTCCGAGACAGCAGTCTGTTGGGTTATTCTGTGGCCGTACTGCACTCACTGTATGTGGGGCTGTACCACGTGGGCCTGCAGGCCTTGTAGTTGCCCGGCCTGGAGACCAAAGAAAGAGCCCAGAGACAGCGACAGAGACTGCGGATCTTACAAGTCGGAGGTAAAGAGTCCCAGAGGAACACAGCACCGTGTGCAGAGCAGGACACGGTAGCCGTCTTGACTACTCCAGGGAGGGGGAGGCTACCATTTATAGGGGGAAGTGATGTCAGGCGGGCTTGTCAATTACCGAGGGCGATGATTAAGCCTTATAATTAAGAAGACTGGATGGTCATGCGAGTGAAGCAGGGACTGGCCGAGCAGGGCATGCAAGAGAACAGGCATCTCAAGTGGCCTAACCACCTTCCCTGGTGGTCTAGTGGTTAGGATTCGGCTCTCTCAAGTGGCCTAACCATACACCCTGGGAAAGACTATGAGGTTCAAATCTGGGGTCTCTTCTGGGTCCAGGGACCCTCCTCCCCATTTGGCCAGAGCAGCCAGCATCAGCTGCCATGAGCTGTGTCGCCCATAACACAGACTGGGAAGTCAGGGGCAGGAACAGCCCCCTTTCCCAGCATAACTTGTTTACATGGAGTGTAACTGAGAACATGTTTAATTGGGGTAATCATCCACATAGACACAGACAGTGACGGCAGCACACCGCAGCACTGGCTGGCCACAGTGGGGCTGAGGTCCTGGGAACGTGTAGGCAGTCAGCCTGGCATGGGGCCCCTGGCATATGCTTGGAGGAGAGGCATGGTGAGGAGGAGAAGAAGTGGGGTGTGAGAGAACCAGCGAGAAACTCAAGAGTTCTGGTTCTGTATACAGAACAGTGGTTCTCAAAGTCTGGCCTCCAGAGTAACAGCGTCAGCATCACCTGGGAACTTTGTAGACAAGCGCGTCCTCTGGCCCTCCTCCAGACCCACTGACTCTGAAACTCTGAGGGTAGAGCCGGGGCTCGGAGTTTAACAAGCCCTCCAGGTGACTCTGATACCTGCCTCGGTTTGAGAATTGCTGACGTAGAGCATCTCGAAGCTGTTCAAGACAAGACGGGGCTCAGCCACAGCTTCCACACTTAACTAGCGGGGTCACCGTGTCTTTATCTAAGCCTTACTTTGTGCGTGCTCAGACCCTTTAGTCCTGTCTGACTCTTTGACCCCATGGACTGTAGCCCCTGCCAGGCCCCTCTGTCCATGGGATTCCCCAGGCAACTATACTGGAGTGGGTTGCCATGCCCTCCTCCAGGGGATCTTCCCGACCCAGGGATCAAACCCAGGCCTCCTGTGTCTTCTGCATCACAGGTGAATTCTTTACCACTGAGCCACCAGGGAAGCCCAAGCCTTACTTTACTTGTCTATAAAATAGGAATAAAAACACCTCCCCATGGGAGCAGCAAGTGGACTGCAGAGGTGGGAACTTCTCTGCTTTGTTCACTGCCCTGCCCCAGGACTCAGAGCTGGAACATAACAGCTCAGTAGATAGTTGCTATGCTGGTGATGCAACAGGACTATGGTGACGTATTCATTGAAGTTCTACATGTAAAGTATTGATACAATGCTTGGCAGGCATCTAGCAAGTGCTTCGTGATCATGCAGGTTATAGACACAGATGATGGTGATGGTTAGGAGTTCCTCTTCTGCAAAATGAGAGCCTTGGCTGAAATGACCTGCACCGTCCCTTTTAGAGAGGAGTCAGATCAGGTCCACAGCCTCTGAGGTTCTAACTGTGCATCAAAATATCTAAATGGGGAGGAGAAAGGAGGTGGTAGGCTATCATTTCGTTCACAGGGGGATCAGATGGAAACAGGACAACGTTGGTCACCTCTGGGCCTTGGGCCCAACAAGTACAGAGCGTAACTCAGCCATCTAGAGAGTTCTCAAGGGCCCCCGCGTAGCTTGGAGGTTTCCAGATGAGTCTGGGTCCTAATTCCTCAATGGGAGGCCCTCTGTTGGCAGACAGCCTGAGGCGCAGGGTTCGTGGGCCCTGCTTGCCCAGTGAGCCGTTTCTCAGAGCTGCTTTGTGGGACGGGCTTGTCCAGGCCAATTAACTTAGTTACAGGAGCTCACCCAGATTCCTCTGTCACTCTGAAAAGTGCTAAACCACAGCAAGACCACAACAATGAGCTCCTTAAAGGACAATAATGCTCTTTCCCTCTGGGAATCAAAATGACAGCTGATCATGGTTCTCATTCTGAAGGCAGAAACCCAGTCAGGGCCTAGGTTACATTACTGGGCCTTACCCACAGACACTCCTGTGGGTGGCACATCTCAGATCAACAGGAAATAAAATCGGGCAACAAGTTGGCAAGTTCAAGTGTCAGCCTTCCACAGAGTGGCCAGTGGCCTCCAGGGTCAGACCATCCCAACAGCCCTAAATAGCAAAGAATAAAACCACAGACTCTGAATTAAGAATATACTATGTACCCTATGCCCATAAATGTTCATTTATTAAATAGTAATATGAAGTGAATAAGTTCTTAGAAAAATATAATTTTATCAAAATTTGACTCAAAAAGAACACCTCAACAATGCAATAACCATTAAAGAAACTAAATCAGTAGTTTAAAAGCTCACAACGAAAACCTCAGGCCTTACAGTTTACAGGTGAACTTTTAAATAACATGTAAGTTTTATCAAACTCTTACAGAGAACATAAAAAGAGGAAATACCCTGCTACATTAAAACCTTGCTACCAAAATCAGAAGCAAATTAGAGGAGGGAAAAAAAGATAACATGATCATTTCAACAGATTCAGAAAAACATTCTAGAAAATTCAGTATCTGTGAATGATAAAAACTCATACTAACTAGGGATAAAAGGATTTCCTTCACTGAAAAATGGTTTCTACCAAAAATTTTCACAATGTTTTACTTAACAATGAAATGTTAAGACACCTTTTTTTAAAAAACTAGAAACATGCTTAAGGTTGTCACTTCTGCTCATCATTGCACTAGTCCTGGCAAGCGAAATAAGGCAAAACTGTTATTATTCACAGATGATTTGACTGTGTAAATAAAGCCTCAATCTACAGCCAAATTAATAAAAAGACTTCATTAGTGTTACTGAATATAAGATCAGTATATAAAATTCAACTTCATTTCTATACAACTGGCTGAAAGCAAAAAACATAATCTTAAATAATATACCATTTATAATAGCAGTCAAACAATACATGGTAACTTGGTGACTCAGTTTGTACCCGGAGTTAGGACAAATCTCACAGGTTAACGCATTCCCCCCCCCCCCCACAGACTGACCTACACTTCAACCACAAACTCAGGGCTTCCCAGGCCACTTGCAAAAATAACCAACTCGCTACCAATTCGAGGACTCCCACACCCCCTCGCTTGAACAATCCACACAACTCGGGAAAGCCCTCTAATTAGGGCTTTTTTAAGCTAATCCAATAAACTACAGATATAGATCACAACCAGCCAAAAGACAAGGCCCATGGGGAAAGATCTAGGAGACGCCCAAATGTGAAGCTTCTTGGTCACCCTCTCGGCAAACTGATGTGTATCACCAACCGGGGACACTGACTCAACTTTCAGTGTCCAGGGTTTTAACTGTGGATGTGTTTCCACGGTTTGCAGCTACTTCCACTAGAGTTAACGAGTTAAGTTAGTGCCAGCATCTTGCTGTAGGAATAACTCTAGGAATACCTCTGTGGCTTACTAAATCAACTCAGGAGTGTCACGACAAAGCAGCAGGACCCACCCTACAGCTCAGAGTATATGATGACAGCTAGGACACACGGACAGCCTGGTTGATGAGCATCATCGACTCAAAGAACAGACGTTTAGTCACCACGAAAGAAAACTGGAGATTCCCCCAAATCTTACAGCTCATAAGGAAAAGAATACCTAATAAGGTTTTCCCAAATCTGACAATAATCTTGAAAATTTATATGACATTGCTGATAACTAGTTTTGAAGGTACAAGAAACTTCTAGACTATCTACCCAACTAAAGAATCGGCTGTATTAGAGGAAAGACTGAGTTATCTTTTCAATTATCTTTCAAATACTGAATTAGCTTTAAATTTTGCCTGTAAAAAAATCATATTACAAAACTGTCATAGACAAGATCAGAGATTATGAAATCCATTCACGTGTTTGCTACCCGCAGTTTGTCAAGCAGCTAATTAGTAGAAATGTTATTTTTATGAATGTTGTGATGTTTGTGCTATTTGCCAGCTTTTCAGAATTTTTAATTTGCTGCACTTTTCTGATTCAAAAATAAACATTCACTTTCATACCCAATTCTGTGTCCCTAATTTCTAAGGACCACCCCCCAGCATGGGTCCACCCTGACCCCTCCTTCTGCTCCATTCTTCACTAGGTGGCTGCCTCCTCCCCCCACCCTCCCTCACCCAGTGTTGACTTGTTGCTGGTTTAATGACCGTCTTTGCAGTTGAGCCAGCAAACTCACTGTCTACAAGTGGGTTGTAAGCTTCGCGAGGACAGTCCCCTAACTCAGAGCATCACGCACAGGGCCAGCGCCCGCTGGAAGCACTGATGAAATGCTGTCGAAATATCTGTCTGAAATGGGACCGGTGTTCCCGGGCGCAGGTGACCCAGGCAGCCTCTCAGCGCTGGGGCCCTTCTGAAGAAGGCCCATGCCGGGGACCTGCAGCTCGGGAGGAAGAGAAGGGTTTCCGTAGAGAAGCGCGGCCTCTGATGGATAGCGCGAGCCGGCTGGTTGCCTGGTCAGCGAGGAGGGAAGGCCCTTCTCGAGGTCAGGGCTGGGCAGGGTTACTGAGCCTGCATTCAGACCCCGCTAGAAGCAACAGCGGAGAAGGGCTGGAGTCTGCGGTCTCCCCGCCCTGCTGCCGCCCTGCGTACCCTGGGCAGTGGGCTGGCCTCAGCGCCTGCACTCCCCACACCTCCAATGGTTTTGTAACAGGCAGCCCCCTGCCTTGGCTCAGCAGGTTTACGGCCCCGGCCCTCGGAGGCTCAGAGATAAACGGGGGAGGCCGTGCGTTTCCATCCACACAGAGCATACTCAGTAGCGGCCACGATGACTGTAGAAGACAGTGGGCAAAGGGTCGGTGTGTTTCCTCTCCCAGGTAAACGCATTAACAAGGACCTTACCTGGCACTTCCCACAGCGCATGCTGCAAACGATTGGTCCCTAAGATGCACCTAAAAAAGAGAAGTGGTTACGTGGACAAAGAATTACCAAAGACTGCATCCTTAGTCCCTGAGATGGTAAAAAAAAAAGACTTACTAGTCGCTACCAACCTGTCCCAGGGTGTTTGTTCACACGCCTTACCTGTCCCTAGTAGCCTCTCTGGGGTGTGGACCCATCTAGGGAAATACTGCCTTCACTACAAGCAGCAACTGTGGATGAGACTCACCAAGACAGGCGGATAGTCAAATTCAACAGTTGTAGAGCGTTTCTGGCTCCTTCTGCCAACTTACCGCTGACACACAGGCTTCCTTCCCCCGGTCAGGGCCCTTCCTGCATCGAAAGCTCTGAATGACCACCACCGCCTCCCCCCAACTCCTCCCCTTCTCAGGACCCGGGAGAGAGGGATTCTAACACCTGCAGCCCAAGGCCTGACCCCTCCCACCGTCATCTGTGAAATAATCTGCCTTCTAAGTTCCACCTGATCCTGGATGGAAACACGCAAGACCACGAGGGTTCTCTCTCCCTTTTCTTAGCCTATTGAGTCCATCTTTGTTACCTTCAATAAAGGTGGTGGTTTACATCCCAGAGCCTTCAGAGAAGGGGAGTAGTCCAACGAAGAACCTTTCATTCTTCTGGGTGTGCTCTCCCCACAAGCTGAACAAGGGCGAATTTTAACCTTCCGTGAGGGGATAAGTGAACAGAAATGAGGTTGGGGCAGGGAGGGAGGCTGGGAGCAGGAGAAGAACTTCGGAGACTGAACTGTCCACTGGGGGACTTGGTGACCTTGGCACTGTGTCACCGACCTTCTGCCCCAGCTTCCCACCTCCTCCCATCAGGAATAGTAACAGCACCCACCTTGAGAGTATACTTGTGTGCTAAGTCGCTTTGTCATCTCCGACTCTGTGCAACCCTATCGACAGTAGCCCTCCAGGCTCCTCTGTCCATGGGGATTGTCCAGGCAAGAATACTGGAGTAGGTTGCCATTTCCTCCTCCAGGGGATCTTCCCGACCCAGGGATGAAACCACGTCTCTCATGTCTCCTGCATTGGCAGGCAGGAGTGCCTGCCAACTAGCACCACCTGGGAAGCCCCCACCTTATGAAACTGACAATCAAATGAAAGGACGCAGGGCTCAGGTGATACCTAGGACGTGGTCAGCTCCTGGCAAACATGATTATCATCCGCATCACTCAGTAGTGCTTTCAGGGGTGAATATTCTCTTTCTTTTTTGAGAGTGAATTAGAAGGGATTGCACTAAAGCCCTGAATCTGACCTCGAGGTTGACCCCAAGGGACCAGCTCCCAGCATCAAGGTCACATCAAACAGAAATCCACAGCCACACCTCACATCTGAGGGAGCCCCTAGATTTCAGAGGGCTGGACTTGAACGTGGCAGCTACCTTTGTCCCACAATTCAAACATGGCCCACAAACTTCAAAATAATTTCCCCTTGACCGGTGATCAGTGTCTGAAATTCCACCACAGGCGTATCAATCATTCCTTTGGCTTAGATTTTTATCCAATTCAGTCACCACGTTGAAAGTGAGCATCTACCCTGGAAAGAAAACAGCCTTCAGGGCCGCCTCTTCCATGGAGTTGTGATCTGGAGATGAAGAGGTCCAGGATCACAAAGGCTTACCAGCTAAGCCAAGCAGAGGGGAGGGACCTGCAAGAATTTCCCCAGAGAGAAAATGAAAAAAATAAATACCTTCCAGGGTTGTCAGGAGGTCAGCTGAGTTAATGCTGCCAAACTCCCTTGTGCCTAACGGGGACTCAGCAAACGTTTGTTCCCTCCTCCTCCTAACCTATTGTCAGTGGTTTACACCTGGGGTTAACGAGGGCCTGAGAGGAGGGCTTGCTGGGTGAGAGGGTGAAGGTGAAAAATAGTATTTCTATTTGGGGACAGGACAGGGAGACAGAAAGGGAGGCCTTGGGCTCAGAGATCAACTTCTCTGATGGTCTTCCCCATAGTGGCCACTCCTTTGATTCACTCTGGTCCCTGCTCACTTGTCCCTCGTCACAGAGGCCTTCCTAGACCACCCACCCAGTCCCTCACTGTATCTCCTCACCCTGCTCGATGTTTTTATTCCTCACACTCCCTCAGCTGTCTTTCCTACCAAATGCATGTCTACAAGGACTTTGGTTTCTCTCTGCCAGGATGGAATCTCAGCACTGCCAGTTCGGACCTAATTTGGCCTTGGTCACGCTAGTCCCTTCCCTGTGCTGTCTTCATAGGGTCATTTTGATGATTAAATGCACTGATAATAAAGCAGCACTTGGCACATCCTAAGTTCTCAATAAATGGCAGATGTTGTTGTTATTGGTCATCTTCCAGTAAAATTTTCCTTCCTGCGGGTCAGCCGTCTGGAGAAGACTGCTGTGGCCACTCAAGGAATTCATCTCATCTTGAGTGGAGCCAGAAATAGAAGCCTGCGCTAATTGGGGAACTGAAAATACTGCTTACCTTTCCAAAGCCAATGAGCCAGGGATCCCTAGGATACTGGTTCTCAAATATGGCTGCACATTGGGGTCACCTGGAGAGTTTTAAAAATGACTGATGCCTGGGTGCTCTGCCAGAGACTCTGATGTCATCCACATGGTTGGTGGCCTAAGCATCGGGATTTGTCTTCAGTTGCCCAAGTGCTTCTAATGTGTATCAGGTTTGAGAGCTGCTGCTCCAGACTGCTGCCAGATTTCCCCCTTGAAAGTCAGCGAGAGACAAGTGTCTAATTATGGCCTGCTGGTTAATGCATCTTCCTAAAAGGGGCCATTCACTCACAGTCCAGTCCATTAAAAATGAATCACTTTGGCCCCGCAGGGTCCCCTCACTTAGAGATTGCTAGTGACTGCGGTGCAGATTTCTAGGACTCTAGCACCCCACAGAGGAAAGCCTAGAGGCCAGCAGCACTAGCAAATGGGGAAACTGAGGCTGAAGCAACTGCACCCAGCCTTGTTTCCACCCAGCCCAGCCCTGGTCCTGGCGAGGACGGCGGTGTTGGAAGCGGCGAGCCAAACAAACGAAACGTTTTGTCATGTCTTGCACTGTAACAGAACTCAGAGCTGATGATCAGGATCCCAGAGGGGTAATATGCAAAGCTTTTATCTGTGAGTGAGAAGACAACCACATTTTGAGAAAGTGCTTTTTAAAAAGAAGCTCAGCTCCGTTGCTCCCACTTTCCTGCTGTTTAAAGTAGGGAGAAGTACATTATGCTGAGTGAAAGAAGCCAGTCACAAACAGACAGATACCGTATGATCCCGCTTATATGAATAGTCACATTCAGTAGCGCCAGAAAGAGAGCTGGTCGATGGGGGCTTTGGGGGCTGGAGTATGGAGAGCTGTTGTTTAATAGGCACTGACTCACTTTTGTACATGGCGGTGATGCTGGGACAACAATGTGAATGTACTTACTACTACTGAATTTTGTGCTTAAAAACAGTTAAGATGGTGAATTTTATGTGTATTTTACCACAATTAAAAATAAGTCATTTTTTAAAGCAATTCTGATTTTTTTTTTTTTTTTTTTAGTGTAAAAGGAAGGGACCACATGGGGGCTGCAGGCCTATAGGAACTTAACTGGGCTTTTGGTTATTTCCATGGAAACCGGGGGAGAGATGAATTTCACTGGAGAGGATCCAGAGAAGGGAGTGGGGAGGGGGCAGCCCTGAGAAAGGAGGGCATCAGATCAGCACTTAAGGGGCATCCACCTTAGAGGTTAATGATGGTTCAGACGGTAAAGAATCTGCCCGCAATGCAGGAGACACAGGTTCAATCCCTGGGCTGGAAAGATCCCCTGCAGAAAGTAATGGCTTACCCACTCCAATATTCTTGCCTGAAGAATTCCATGGACAGAGGAGCCTGGCAGGCTCCATGCGTCCATGGGGTCACAAAGAGTTGGACACGACTGAGCGACTAACACTTTCACTTGAGAACTTAATGAAAATTCAGGGCAGCTGATTTAACCACACTGTTCACCATGTGTATTTTAGCTGCATAAACAGAATGTGCATGCATGCTCAGTTGCTCAGTGGTATCCAACTCTTTGCAGCTCACCAGGCTTCTCTGTCCATGGAATTTTCCAGGCAAGAACACTGGAGTGGGCTGCCACTTCCTTCTCCAGGGGATCTTCCAGATCCAGAGATGGAACCCACATGTCCTGCATTAGCAAGCAGATTCTTTACCACTGGGCCACCAGGGAAGCTGTAAACAGAACGTACCCGGTGACTTACCAATGATTGTGTTGTACACTGGGCTTGTAAGACTGTGCGTTCCTTCCCTCAGCTTGAGAGAGTCCCTGCTGCATATTTTCATGGAAATGAGTTTAACAGAATGAGTTTGGAGTCAGCAAGAAGAAAGGCGATTCCTCTGTGGTGTTCTTTCTGTTTTAAAAGGCTTCTAACATGCCTGATATGGATATTGGCACAAATAAGAATTATACCTTCGGAGGAAGGAGGCTGTGGAGAGGGAAGCCATGTATTTCTGTTTAAACTGGGCCTCTGAGAAGGTGGTGTTTTTCTAAATGATCTTTTGATGAGTGCTTGTAACACAAAGAATTAACCCCTATTACAGGTCAGTCTGCTGCTCAGTTAAAGAAATCTGCCTGGCCTGTGAGCAAGGCATCAATCCCTTGGGCAGGGCAGGATATTAAAGATCATCCAGGGTTTTGCTGGTCCAAATGCAGTCCCCCAACCTGCAGCATCAGCACCACCTTGTTGGCCTGATGAAATGGAATCTGCACGTGTTTAGCCCAGGTCCCCAAGAATTCAAGTGTGAGCCAGAGTCTGAGGATCTGCGGCCTGGAGGGTGCTGCTGGCTCATCTCCCATCAGCTTGTCCATCCCTGTCTGCCTAGGAGCCCAGCCCCACCCTGGGACAGCTGGTGGATTCGAGGGCTCTCTTTCTTCGAAAGGCGGTTCAGCCATCTACTCAGATCACAGGGACTACATCGTCCCACACTGGCGTTGCATCCCAGCTGTGCTGCTTGCAGCCTGGGTGACCATGGATAGGTTGCTTACCCTCTCTGTGCCTCCGATTCCTCCCTCTCAAGTGACTGTCATGAGAGTCCCTAACTCATGGGGTTGTCGCAGGGATTAAAAGAGTTAATCCCTAGGAAGCATGAGAGCAGTTCAAGTATCTCAGTAAGCGTGAGCTATTATTATACTGCCTGGATTTCTGCCTCATGCCATGGCTCACGCCTGTCCCTAGAGCCTCAGAGAACAAGCTTAACTCCCCATCTGTATGACAGCCCTGTGTATGTCCAGAGGCAGCTCTCATGCCCTCTGCAATGTTCCCCAGGCTCTAAGCACCCCGTCTTTCCCATTCCTTGGGTGACGTGCCTTTGATTTCCACAGCACATCCGCCAGGAGCTCTTCTGAGAACTTGCGCCTCCACAAAATCTCAGCATCCGTGCCACGGCCCTGTTGACCCCCTCAAGCTCCAAAGTTCTTACTTCTCCGTAGCCTGACTCCTCTTTCCCTTGACCCAGTTTCTTCGAGATCAGACAGGATCCACGTGTGCATTCCTACCCCCTTCACAGGGGCCTTCCTGAACCTGTTAACCCCTGGCTACCCAGAGAGCACCCGAGTTGCAAGCCTCTCCAGGCTTCCTACAGCCGCCACCAGGGCTCCACGAATGCCCTCCCTCTAGTGGAGTCTGCAGGAGCGCTACTAGAGGCACAGGCCTCCCCGGGACCTTCCACAGAAATCCCCGTCCCACACCCCCCCAGCCCCACCCCCATGTCTGCCCCGACCCAGAAGCGGCCGTACCCCTGGCCCTGTCCCTCCTTCCCCAAGGCTCCTTTTGCTCCAGAGCCTGGCAGAAGTCTCGGAAAGAGAGTGAGTGAGTCGCTCAGTCGTGTCCGACACTTTGCCACCCCGTGGACTGTAGCCCGCCAGGCTCCTCTCTCCACGGGACTTCCTAGGCAGAAATACTGGAGTGGGTAGCCATTCCCTTCTCCAGGGCATCTTCCTGACCCAGGGATCAAACCCACATCTCCTTCATTGCAGGCAGATTCTTCACCTCCGTCCTATGGCTCCTGAAACACATCAGGGGCAGCCTTGCCTCTGCAAACATCTTTTACGTTCAGGGGTTCAGGGCAGGTGCTTCAGAAGGAAGCCCCCTGCATCCACTTCAGTCCCAGATTCTGCAGATAGACAAGTGTTAATTATAGGGAATTCCATATCAGCCTGCTCATCAGAGTAAACTCCCCTCAGTATCCTCCTCAATGAGCACTCTGCTTTAGCCTTCCTCTGACACTCGTACCCTCTGGCTGGAGAATAACATTGGACCATTCTTTATTTATAACCCACCTGCCCAGAAGTGCACACCTACAGTTGGGCTTGTCTCTCATTTTGAGACTCAGACTTAAACTCCTCACAAACTACTCTCCAACCACTGCAACCACAGGGATGAGTCCAGATGCATTAGGCTAAGCAAAGGAATTTCAACTCAAAAGGCCACACACCGTGATTCCATTTATATGCATTTTGTACAAGGCAAAACTAAAGGAATGGAAAAGAGTGGCTTCTAAGGAACTGGGGCTAGGGGGTGACCCGAAGCGGGCAGGAGAGAATTGTGTGAGATAATAGAATTGTTATACATCTTGATTGTGACGGTGGTTACAATCAAACTCATGGAACTATACACTAAAAAGTGAATTTTACTGTTTATAAATTATACATCAATAAACCTGGCTTTAAAAAAAATTACACTTGCCAATCCTTTCTGGAACAAGGCAAAGCATAAGGCAAAAGCCATCAACTTTTGTAAACTTCTCACCCACTGCTGAAAGTGGGAATTGGATCTCCCTGTAAAATCAGGTCTGTTCAAGAAAGGGATCAGTGGTTCCTGCAGAAAGTGCCCCATTTTGAAAGGACTCAGACCATGCGAGACTTTCCTTACTCATTCATCCGTCCATCCACTCGACAGTGTTCATTGGACATTTCCTAGGAGGCAGACCTGGGACAGAATTGAGCAAGGCAGAAACGGCTGGGAAACAAGATACAGCCTCTGCCCAGGAGGGGAAGGTGTCCAGTGGTCCCGGGGGTTGGCTGGGTGAGGCAGGTGAGACGGCAACTACAGAGTAGTAAAGTGCTCAGTCATGTCCCACTCGTTGCCACCCCAGGGGCTGCAGCCCACCAGGCTCCTCTGTCCATGGGATTTTCTAGGCAAGAATACTGGAGTGGATTGCCACTTCCTTCTCCAAGAGGTCTTCCCTACCCAGAAAACAAACCCACATCCCCTGAATTACAGGCAGAGTCTTTTACCGCTGAGCCACCAGGGAAGCCCCAGAGAAGTAAAGAAACAGTGACAAAACAGGGATGGTGGAGCTCCTGGGAGGGGGCGTTCAACTTCATCCCAGGGAGCTGGGAAGCTTCTGGAGAGGAAGCAGGCCTGAGTGAGTTAGCCAGGAAGGACAGTGGGTGTGAAGACACCCATCCCTGGAAGGTAACACACGCAAAGGCCTAAAGGACAGAGAAAGGGGGCACGTATTCTTTATTTTTTTATTTATTTTTTTTAAGGGGGCACGTTTTAAAAATTACAAAGAACTCACTTGGGAGCCTCGAGGCTGGGGAATGGGGGTGCTCTAGCCTTTTCTTCCTTTCTTCCGCCAGTTTGAGGTCCCGCTCTGAAGAACCATGTGTCACAGAGGAGAAAAAACTGCCGTAACTGAGGGCCCTCGGGTTTTAAACACAATAAATCTGCTCAACAAGTGAAGAGATTTCAGATTAATTGATTAAAAGCTCCTGGGTACTTGAGCTTCCTAACTTTTACCTCTGTTTTAACCTGGGTCTGTGATACTTTCTACTTCAGCAAAAAAGGAAAATTAGATGCCAAACTGGAAATTACAACAGCAAATAACAAAGTGTTCCCTAGACTCCCTGACTGGATACCCTTGGTGCTAACTGTCTGACCTTGACCACCAAATAGGTCTGTTTTTTCACTTTAGAGAGACTGTTCCAGGTAATGCAAATAGACATTTTGCAGATTTCACTGTTGCACATGCTTTCTGAATTACACAGAGAACAATTTCCACATGGCCTGGCTATATTTCCCTAAAGCACCTATGATGTCATTATTTCCCACAGGAAGGGCTTCCCCCCCAGGCCACACACTGAGCAGTGGCTGAAATCAGCTAGAACATCCACCCCACACTCTGTAGAACTCCCAGAACCCTCTGGGCCAACCAAAGCTGTGTCCAAGACTGCCTTTTTAGGGCTGCTCCCCCAAGCCCTTCACCCACACCCATGATGAATCTGGCTTCGTCCATTCCCTGCAGGAGATTGGTGTCTGGCATTGTAGCAGAATTAATTATCAGCGCCAAAGCAACTGGCTTGATTTCCATTTTCCAGCTATTTCTGAGATTCAGCCCACTGAATAAATGAAATTCCAGTTTCTCATCATTACTCCGTTGATGGTGATAATGAACTCAAGTACGGCTCCTGCTTATCCGTCTTCTTACTAGATGAGGGTAGAGTGTTACGTGTTGTTACAATCAAGATGGGCAGGGAAAGCGTTGCTCCTTAAATAGTGGCATCCTGTCCCGTTCCACAGAACAGAACTCCAGGGCCTCATAAGATTCCCCTCCAAAGTCTTTGAGCCCCTCAAACCTGCCTGAACCTCTCTAAACAGATGATCAACAGGAAAGGATGGAGAGTGAAAGGGGTCCTTTCTCCCTGAGAAGGGACAGGAAGACAGGTGTGGGAGGGAGTGAAAGTCGCTCAGTCATGTCCGACTCTGCGACCCCATGGGCTATACAGTTCATGGACTTCTCCAGGCCAGAATACTGGAGTGGGTGGCCTCTCCCTTCTCCAGGGGATCTGCCCACCCAGGGATGGAACCCAGGTCTCCCGCACTGCAGGCGGATTCTTTACCAGCTGGGCCACCAGGGAAGCCCTCTGGGAGGAAGGGTGTCTACAAATGACTGACCATTGGAAGCCGGGGTTTTGTCTTCCAGGGTTACCTGTCAGAAGGGCTGGTAACGAAGTGGTACCGCTCACCGCGCCTACTCCTCTCCCCTAACAACTACACCAAAGCCATCGACATGTGGGCCGCCGGCTGCATCCTGGCTGAGATGCTCACGGGCAGGATGCTCTTTGCTGGTAAGCTGCTATCTGGGCCACCCTCCTACCCCTCTGCTGCAGCTCAATAAAGGAGGGCTGGGGGGGAACATGCTAGTCACAAAACCTGCTATCCTCCTCTTTGAGGTTGCCTCTGACTTTGACGGCACTACGTGGAGGCAACTTGTTATCAACTATTTCAGGCAAAATACTAGAGAGGCTAAAAAAAAAACACAACTTCTTGAGCACTAAACTTCCAAAATCAAGAAATCATGTCTCTTCACACACCTTGAGACTGACCCATGAAAATACCCATCCTACTTTTTCAGCTCCTTTCTCCCTTCTCCCTGCCACTGTGAGAGGTCGATCCGGAGTGCTCATTTAGAGAGGGGACCCCGCCAGGCTCCCAGAGTCCCTGAACTGACCCTACCTGAGTCCACTGTAGGGAGAAGCCAAGTGACTCCTTCGGAGCAGACGCTGACGCTTTGGCACTTTCTGGGTCAGCATTCACACGTGCCTAGTGCCACACACGGCATCGTCGGGGTGACATGGGAGAGCCCTGCCCTTGGCCTCCAGCTTCTGGAAGACTGGGACCCCACAGAAATCAGTGGTTGGGGTGGGGGGGGTCGCTCTGTGCAGCTGGATGAGTCAGGAAGAAAGACCAGGCTTGGTTGGATTTAACCCAGTAGAGGTGAATGGCAAGGCTACTCATGTAAAAAGGGAAAAACAAAAGGAATGGAATGGTCCAGAGGCCAGAGAGGGTGGCAAAGATTCAGACCTGACCCATCCCAGCAGCATCAAAGCTCTGAAACAGCGTCAGCGATGGCCTGGGTGTGAAAGAGGACTTGAGTTTCCGAGAAGCAGAAAGCCTGAAGCTTCTTATGGATGAAGATGCTATTCATTCCCAGCATCTAGCATGATCCTTGGCAGGGAGATGACACCCCATAAATATTTGTTGAATGAACAAATGAGTGAGTGAATGAGTGCTTGAATGAGCCATTCTGTCCTGTCCCACAGACCTGGGACACCCGGTCTTCCTCCCCCTGGAGGGAGGAGCGCTCATGACATGTCCCAAACTTAATTTACTATTCCTGGGTTTTTTCCCCTCCTAATGGGAATCCAAAAGGTAAGATTCATTTCTAGGCTTAAAATCGCTTCTTCCCCCAGCCTGGTAAAGGGCATGCACAGAGGTGCATAGGAAGAACGCTTGGAAAGCCCCGGGTCGGGCTGCTCCCATCATTTTAGCGCGGGCTGACTCAGGCTGTATGAGGCTGGACCATTCCGGAGGCACAGAATGCTAAGAGAAGGATGGGGCTCCAGAGACTACCCCTTCTTTCTGCATTTGACCAAGCCCCAGAGATGGCAAGCAACCTGCCCACCGTCACCCAGCAGTTAGCAGCAGAGTGAACCCAGGTCCCCGGGCTCCCACTGTCCTAGGCTCCTAGGCTGGGGTTTCCACACCCACCAGCCGGGTGGGCGGCAGGCGTAACCATCTGGCGTTTGCCTCCCCAGGGGCTCACGAGCTGGAGCAGATGCAGCTCATCCTGGAGACCGTCCCCGTGATCCGGGAGGAGGACAAGGACGAGCTGCTCAAGGTGATGCCTTCCTTCGTCAGCAGCACCTGGGAGGTGAAGCGGCCGCTGCGCAAGCTGCTCCCGGAAGTGAACAGTGAAGGTACCGCCGCCTGACTGCCCGGCCGCGTCCAGAGGGGGCGCCGTGGCTTCACCCTGGGGCCCGAGAGCAGGCAGTCTCCTCCAAGAGGACCAGAGTCCCTAGACACAGAAGCTGGGGACCCCCTGGCAGCGGGCAAAGGTCCTCGCTGCTTCCAGACCGAGTTCGGCCATCAGGCCACCCTCAAGGCAGTCCTGCTGGTCCTCCATACTCAACCCTGATTTTGCTTCCTTTTCCTTCCTTCTCACTTGCCTCCCTCCCTCTCCCCCACCTCCCTTTACTTTTTTCCCTCTGGAAGGCATGGTACGGTTTCCTCAGCTTCAAAGCCTGACCCAGGCTCAGCTCCCAGTTCCACCAGTGACTAGCTCTTTAGCTCTGCATCTCAGTTTCCCTAACTGTAAAATGGGTATAGTAACACATGACACATAGGCTCATTGTGATGAGTAAGTAAAACAGAATTTGTACAGTCCTTGGCATAGGATAGTTTCTCCATTATCTGAGATGTTAGAACATCACCAGTCTCATATCTGCTAGAGGCTTCCTCGTTGTTGTTCAGTCACTAAGTCGTGTCTGACTCTTTGCGACCCCCTGGACTGCAGTATCAGGCTCCTCTGTCCTCCACTGGCCCCCAGAGTTTACTCAGATTCATGTCCAGTGAGTCAGTGATGCTATCTGACCATCTCATCCTCTGCTTGAGGAAATTCCTATATCAGATAAGATACAGGTTTGGCCAATTGTAAGAGAAACCCAGATTCTCAACAACTTAAATGACATTTATTTCTTATTTAAGAAAAAAAAAAGGAGTTTATTTCTCTCACATAAGAATCTAAAGTAGACAGTCCAGGGGCACTGAGGTAGACCTGGTCAATAGTCATCCGGGGATCCAGGGCCCCTTCTGTCTTATATTTCTACCACCTTAGGGGGCTGCCCTTACCCCTTGGAGGAAGGTGGGGGAGGAGGGCAGCCCCTTGCCTCTAATGTCATGAGCCAGGATTTGGACACTTCACCTCCATTCATGTCCTGCTGGCCAGAACTTAAGTCACCTGGCCCCACCTCGCTGCAGTGAGGCTGTGAGATAGAAACTGATCCCAAAGCCACTGTGTGTCCAAGTCCATAACTATAAAAGAGGAGAACAGACATGGGTACAAGCTACCGTCTCTGCCACACTCCTCCACATCAAGAAACCAAGAACTTGGACTAACAGTGTCTTTGGCCATGATCCCCTTTCAATCAATAAACTGTCTTAGCGTTCCCATCATTAAGGGAGAGAGGCAATTTGATTCCCCACAAATTAAGTCTCAGCCCATCCACATTTTCTTTGATTCTTGGGCCTCTGTAGAAATCCTGCCATGTGACAGGAGGTTCAGAATTCTCAGGAATTCTGGATCAGGGACGAGTCATCCATGCCTCTTCCCAAACCACTACACGCCGCAGCCCCTCTGAACATGGTGGGCCCGTCTCAGAGAAACCAGAGACAGGATGGATGGTCTACCTGCGAAGACGGATACCTGTCAGAAATGAGCAGAGGAAGGAACGCGCCCTAAGGGGCCAGCGAGAGCTCTAGGTATCTGGGGAGGGGATGAGGGCCACACTGTATCAGGAACACCAAAAAACCCAAAAACGTGTGGGAGGGTGAACTTCCAGGAGAACGAGCTAGGGAGTGAGGGTGGTGGTTATGAGTTAAGGGGAAGCCGGTGCTGTAGCCGAGAGACGGGAAATCTCCGCGGCCCACCCGCTAGCAATGTAGTCACTGATCGGCTCGAGTCCAGATGAGTCCCCTGCCTGGGACACAGGCCATCTGCCGTCTTCAATCAGAGCTTCCAAGGCCCCCCCAGGCACCAACTTCCAGCTGAAACCGGGGGTGGTGGTGGGGGGAAAGAGAGCAGACCTGCAGGAGGTTTTGAAGAAGACAGCCTTGATCTGTCAAACCTCCAGGGGCAACATGTGGGAGAAGAGCTCTGGACCCAGGAGCCCCGGGCTGGCAGGCTCTGTCCCCCCGCCACCTCCACGGTGCTCTCACTCAGGCTTTCTACTGCTGGGTCCTACAGGACGGTCCTCCACCAGCTCCCCCCACAGCTGCACTCAACCCACGACACCTGATGGTGGGGGTGGAGATGCCCCGCTTCCCCCCTCCAGGTGGGACCACCTCTGAGGCGCGTCCCACGCTGTCACTCGGAGGATCCGGTGGAACGAAGCCCCAGGTGCCTTCAGCTGGAACTGCTCACTGGCACCTCCTCAGCGGGCTTCTCCCCCACCCGCCACCTTCCTGGGGGGTGGGGGGTGCTTCCTGGGGTCACTGCCACATAAAGTGCCTCCACCCCATTCCTTGTCTCTGCAGAAATCCAACCAAAGTTCTAGCCCTGACCTCTGGTAACCAACGGTGACCTTATCTTACAAGTCACTTCTATCCCTGTGTATGTATTGTTATGTATGTGGACGCTCAGTCATGTCCGACTCTTTGCGACCCCATGGACTGTAGCCCACCAGGCTCCTCTTGTCCATGGAATTTTCCAGGCAAGAATACTGGAGTGGGTTGCCATTTTGTGCTCCAGGGGATTTTCCTGACCCAGGGATCGAGCCCACATCTTTTGCATCTCCTGCATTGGCAGGCAGATTCTTTACCACAAGCACCACCTGGGAAGACTGTAACCCCTCTGAAAGTGAAAGTAAAAGTCGCTCAGTCATGCCCAACTCTTTGTGACGCCACAGACTATACGGTCCATGGAATTCTCCAGCTCAGAATACTGGAGTGGGTAGCCTATCCCTTCTCCAGGGGATCTTCCCAACCCAGGGATCAAACCCGGGTCTCCTGCACTGCAGGTGGATTTTTCACCAGCTGAGCTACCAGGGTAACCCCTCCATTAATTCATTTGTGGAGTCAGAAAGCAGCATCTGCTCTGAATTTGTCCCTAGACTGTGGTGAGGGTCATGAGAAAGGGAACCGGTAAGAAGCCCCTTCACAAATGGAAAAGTACAGACACTCGGGGGCGTCCCCTCGCTGGGGGGTCTCATTCTCAGCGTGGCAAGGGCCCCAGTGACCATCCCGCCCTGCTCTGCTCCCCACAGCCGTCGACTTTCTGGAGAAGATCCTGACCTTTAACCCCATGGATCGCCTGACCGCCGAGATGGCGCTGCAGCACCCCTACATGAGCCCCTACTCTTGCCCCGAGGATGAGCCCACCTCGCAGCACCCCTTCCGCATCGAGGATGAGATTGACGACATCCTGCTGATGGCCGCCAGCCAGAGCCAGCTCTCCAACTGGGACAGGTGCGGCTCCAGGGGCCCACGACCCCATCCTCCCATTTCCACCTGCCTCCGACCCTCTGTGACCTCGCCTTCTGTCTCCCGAGTTCTAAAGTCCATGGGGCGCTTTCCCCAGCTTGGCTTCCCGCCCGTCTCCCCTTGCCCCTAGATACTCGCTGTAGATGAACAGCCGGGTCCGCATGTGCGGTCAGGGGCCTGCCTCTGTACCACCCAGTCACCGCCCCCTCCCTCCCCACCCCAGGCTCGCCGCACACCCGGGGTTCAACACAGGGTCGGGCAAGCATTTAATGCGCACCCACGGCCGGAGCTCACGTCTTGCAGGCTGGGAATTTGCCCTAGAAAAGCAAAGTGCAGCAATGCAAGAAAACAAGGTGCAATTCACCATCACACAACACCTTCCTGCTATTCACATCCTTTGCTTCTCCTGAGAAGCCAGTAAAGGAGGCACCATTACCATTATTGCCCACTGACACACGAGGAAGCCACCGCTCAGAGAGGTTAGAGATTGGTGCCGTGTTACACGGCTAACAACTTGGCCACGAAGGGCAGTCCCCTGTCTTATGTCAGACACCGCTAACGCTCACAGAACTCTTCTCTCCTAAACTGGGCCGGGCCTCAGAATCCTTCTCAACCCAGTGTGCCCAGAAGTCACTACCAATGAATCAGAGCTGGGGAGAAGATACGTTTTTTTTGTTGTTGCTGTGGTTTTTTTTGTTTGTTTTTTTTTTTTACAAACTCCACAGAAGCACACAGTGATCTCTCAGGGCCCTTTCCATTCTGATGTTCTAGATCAGGCAGCTGAACGTTTAGGCATCACCACCTGCTAATTCTGGGAGGGGAGCGATGGTAGCTGCTCCGTTTAGAAACAGAACTCGAGGGCTTAGCAGCTAGGACTCCGAGGGGGCCGAGGTGGGAGCCCTGCTGCTGTGAGAAGGTGACAGCTGGTTACAGAAGTGACAGATGAGCAGTGTCTCCTTTTCGGCCAATTGACAGATGGTGGGTTTCAAATTAAGGAGGCTCCGAGGGAGGGTCAGGGCCACGTTGCTATTTTGGGACAGGCTTGTTGTTGTCGATAGTCGTTATCAAGAGTTGCCAGCAAATAGAGATTAATGAAGACCCTCTCTGCTGCTGCTGCCATGCTAGGCCTGCCCCCTCCACTCCACAGCATCTAGGGGCACAGAGCATTGACGTGGCAGGGTTCATCCTATGCTCATCACGGCTATGGCCTGAGGCTGCTGCCAGGAAAACTGTAGCAGGGTTTCTTTGGCCCCTCCCCATCCACTCTGACCACTTCTAAACCCGGGGCTCCTCTGGTCTGACTTTTCCCATCACACCATCATGACGAAGGCGGATGACAAAGGCAGTGACAAGCCCTGCCCACAGGCCCTGCTGCTCTGGGCAAGTTGTTGACTTCTGAACGCCCGTGTCCTCACCTATGGAGCAGGTGACAATACTCCACGGGGTTGCTCTGGAGACTGCAGACAACTTATCGGGTTGGCCGAAAAGTTTGTTAGGGCTTTCCATACCATCTTGTGGAAAAGCCTGAATGAATTTTTTGGTCAACCCAATACATTTGGCCCTTAGCATGTAGCAGCCAAAAGTGGAAGACATCCCACTGGGGTGTTCTTAAATGCTATCACAGAGCTGCAGAAGAATGGAATGAATATGAGCTTTTCCTTTTTGAATTATGCCCAGTCCAGCCAGTGTAGAAACTGGCAAGACAGTTCAGTGAGTTACGCAGCTGGAGCACTCACGGTTCACTGAAGCCCTGAATCCTCAGGCATGCCATCTGCACATACTCATACTCTGTCCAGGGTCCAGGCCTAACCCTTACCAAGATACTGGTCCTGGTTTCGGGGGATTCTGAAACCTCAAACTAATAGAACTTTCTAATAGAACCATTAGAGCGTCCAAAAGTGACGCTCTTCACAAGTTCTTCCTCCTAGAAATCTCTGCCGTTTCAAGGACCCTCCTGGGAGGAGGCAGTGTTCACCTCGAGGAGTGGCTCCTGCCCTCATGTCATCAATGGGCAGAACTGGTACCTTCCTGTGCTTCACAAACCACATGGCATGGGCCGCAGCCGCCTGCCTGCCCAGTTACACAGCCGAACCTGCCTGCCCTTGGTTCGTCCCGTGTGAGCACTCGGCCTCCTGTTCCAAAAGGCTTCCTCTGTGCTCCCTGCCTCCCCGGCCCCTAAATTCCGCATAGAACACCTGACACAGGGAGGGCTCAGCCCAAGCTGAGGGCCTGCCCACCTGCTCTTCACTGGGTGACTGCTCTCCAAGGCCCCAAGACAGTCAACAGGGAGCAGAATTCCAAGGATCCTTGGCCTCTCTTGAGGGTGCCTGTAACGCTTTGGTATGCCCCCACCTGCTCACATCTCACAAAGTGCTGCAGAGCCTCCAACCAGAACCACCAAGACAGGGTTCTTAGCCCTGATTGGAACTTAGAAACACCTGGAAAGGTCTGACGAACACAAAGCTGCAGGGCCTTTCCTTAGACATCCTGAATCAGCATTGGAGGCGAGAGGCGGGCATGGAACTTTATTTTCAATTCCCCCCCACCCACCCACACACCCACACCCCCACCCCTACACCCACACACAATTCTAATCTGGGCCAAGGCGGTGAAGCACCTATCAAAGCCCTGCTACTCAAAGTGTGGGCTGTGGACCAGTAGCATCAGCATCACCTGGGAACCTTTCAGACATGCAGATTTTCAGACCCCGCCTCATCTACTGGATCAAGATCTGCATTCTAACAAGGTCCCCAGGTGATTTGTGTGGACATCACAGTTTGAGGAGCACTACATAGGTGGATCCACTAGAAAATGCGTTCCAAGGTGACAAGGATTTTCTTCCCTGCTGTGTCCGGTAATGCCCAGTACAGCACCTGGCACAGAGGAGGTGCTCAAGAAATATTTGTAGGGTATTGAATGAATGGGCTTCCAAAGAGGCCCTAGTGGTAAAGGGCCTGCCAATGCAGGTTTGATCCCTGGGTCCAGAAAAGCCCCTGGAGGAGGGCATGGCAACCCACTCCAGTATTCTTGCCTGGAGAATCCCATGGACAGAGGAGACTGGCAGGCTACAGTCCTACAGTCCACAGGGTCACAAACAGTGGGACATGAGTGAAGTGACTTAGCACGCACACACACTGAATGAATTCCATCGAATTCTCCAGGCCAGTGTGGATAGCCTTATCCCTTCTCCAGGGGATCTTCCCAACCCAGGAATCGAACCCAGGTCTCCCACATTGCAGGCAGATTCTTTACCAGCTGAGCCAGAAGGGAAGCCCAGGAATACTGAAGTGGGTAGCCTATCCCTTCGCCAGGGGATCTTCCCGACCCAGGGATCAAACCTGGCTCTCCAGAGTTGCAGGCGGATTCTTTACCAATTGAGCTACGAGAGAAGCCCCTTGTATGAATACAAGAGGATACAATCAGTCCCTCCACCTGAGCTCTGGGGGCTCACCATTACTGTTCCTTTGTCCCTGTCCCTCCCATCTTGGAGGTGGGGGACAGCAGGAACTGGGGGGGAGGGGGGACTGGGAAGGAATGGAAAGCCTGCCTGTGGGGGCAGACAGGGATGAGGGGGGTTGGCTCCCTCCGCAAAGCCACCCCGGCTGGTGGGCGGGGGGCGGTGTGTCCAATGGGCGTCCCGTCTTACCTGCAGGTACCCCGTGAGCCTGTCGTCGGACCTGGAGTGGCGGCCCGACCGATGCCAGGACGCGAGCGAGGGGCAGCGCGACCCGCGCGCGGGGTCGGCGCCGCTGGCGGAGGACGTGCAGGTGGACCCGCGCAAGGACTCGCAGAGCAGCTCGGAGCGCTTCCTGGAGCGGTCGCACTCGTCCATGGAGCGCGCCCTCGAGGCCGACTACGGGCGCTCCTGTGACTACACGGTGGGCTCGCCGTCCTACCTGGACAAGCTGCTGTGGCGCGACAGCAAGCCGCACCACTACTCGGAGCCCAAGCTCATCTTGGACCTGTCGCACTGGAAGCGGGCGGCCGGCGCGCCCCCCGCCGCCGGGGTGGCCGCGGGCCCCGGGCCGCGCGACGACGAGCCGGCCAGCCTCTTCCTGGAGATCGCACAGTGGGTCAAGAGCACGCAGGGCGCCCCCGAGCGCGGCGCCAGCCCGCCCCCCGACGGCCCCGAACGCCGCCTGTCCCCACCCGGCCGCCCGGCCCCCATCGACGGGGGCGCCAGCCCGCAGTTCGACCTGGACGTGTTCATCTCCCGCGCCCTGAAGCTCTGCACCAAGCCCGAGGACCTGCCAGACAATAAACTGGGCGACCTCAACGGCGCGTGCATCTCCGAGCACCCCAGCGACCTCGTGCAGACCGAGGCCTTCTCCAAAGAAAGGTGGTGAGGGCGGAGGGGCGCTCCAGGCCGACCCCCTGGAAACCATCCGGGGAAAGCCGGACCCGCCCGGAGGGGACCGCCCCCCTGGCACCTCCACCAGCCCTTCCGCCCCCTCTCTGCTGCCCTGGGGTTAGGGGAACAGGAAGGATCCGAGGAGCGAGAGGAATGTCCATTTCTTAAACTGCCTTAATAACTAGCCTTTAACCTCTGGGAGCGTGTTTGAACAGGTTTCTAGTTTGGGGGTTCGGGGGGGGGTTGATCACTTACCCAGCAAAGAAGAGGCCCTTCTGTTTTTATCAGTGGTGGTGCGCAGGGCAGAAAGGTCTTAGCAGTCAGAGGCCCCACCTGGGTGGCTGCGTGGAGAGGAACCTGGCAGAGAGGGTTGGCACTCTCTGGTCCAACATCCTCAGCTGACAGATGAGAAACACAATGAGGTCCAGAGAAGCCAAGTGACCTGCTAATAAGATCGGGGCCTAGTCTGTGTCAGGGCAAGCCTTGAATCCCAGTCTCCTGGCCCCCAGGCCAGTGTCTGTCCACTAAACAACGTCTTCCTCTACTGGGGTCACGCTGGCCTTTTTCTCAGAAAACTTGGTTCAAGACGTTTCTTCCCTGTCCATTGCCAGCTTACCCATTCCGTGTGCTTTTACTCAAAGCCGTGTCCTGTGAATTCTGAAACTGGACATTGAGCCAGCTTCTTTCCCCTTGTCACCAAGTGTTTTTTTTTTTCCCCTAGCTCCTCAAGTACTGAGTATTCCCATTTGCCTCACCCCGGTGTGATCTGAACTCTCGGTTTCAGATCAGACCAGTTCGGGATCTGTGGGTAAAACCACCCATCCTCCCAGGCCTGTGCACACAGCTTTTCCAGAACTTTCTATGCACTTTGCTGACACACGCGCAGACACAGTGACACAGCTCTTGTTCCCCAGGGAATGCCGTACACTGGTGAGTCTGAAGACAGCAATTCCAAGAATACCTGCAGCCTGCCCCGCACCCCTCGTACACACAGCCCCGCTCCAAACCTACCTTGGGAGCTTCTGCTCTCAGCCCAAATTGCCCCTTTGGAGGAAAGCAGTGAAGTGCCTGCAACCGAGTGGATATGCTGGGAGAGCGGCTCTCACACAGGACCCATTGACCTTCGTTAATTCTGCCCTTGACTTTGACCATCCATTTAGCCCCAGCAAACATCAGGCCATGAAGAAATGCACTTGGGGACAAGGAATCCAGAAAGGCAGGAAGGTCTGCAAAGTGGGGTGCCAACATTCAGGGCCCTCAGGGGTCAGGTACCAGCATGGGGACCCCACGGCAAAAGAAAGGACTGGAGACCACCATGTCCTCCCTAGCTTAGACCAGGATGAATTTGGGGCATGCCATGCCAGGGGTGCACTCGTTCACAGAGCCTCAGGGGACAGCGTGTAGCATGGCAGGCCCTCTGCAGAGGCATGGAGCCCGGTCCTCGGCAAACGCTCTTCCGTTTCCACCACTGGTGTTCAGCTCCCCCCAGAGATGCCCATAGGAGCCGGTCTGTAAACAGAGGATCCCCCAGTGTTGATCGTAGGCTGCGTTCACCCTCACCTCAACAGCACCTTAAATCTAATCAGCTAACTAGGATATGTACCTTGAAACCTGCAACACGTTAGAAACTTATATTTAAAAACAATTAACCATAGTGACCAATTTTTACCTGGGAAATATGTAAATATGAAGTGTTGGGGTTTCTTTGTTGTTGTTTTTTTTTTTTAAGAAAAGGAAACGTACACCGCTCTCATGTGCCATTTGTCCTCAGAGGGCGGCTTTACTTTTTTGGTAAAGGAACAAGCTGCTGATCTTGACAAGGAGTTCATATATAATTGTTATTACAGAGGAATTGCTATTACTCATGTTTTAAAAATATCTATTAAACATTATTAAACTTGATCGGGATGGGCCAAATAAAGTTTTATTGGAACATAGATTCATTTGTTTGTTTACTCACTCATTCATTTACATGTTATCTGCTGTCTTTAACAGCAATTGCATCATTGGAATGTGGCTGGATTCTCCCTGGACCTATGAAGGCAAGGTGTTTTGAGGGGTTACAAGTTGAAGGGGAGGTGAGGAGAGAATCTACAGAGATTGGTAAAAAAGGGAAGACATTCCGCAAGTAAAAAGGGAAGGCATTCCGCAATCACCGGGGTCAGGCCCAGTGTCCATCTTGTATATTTCAAACCATCTCTTGAAGTCAACTCTAAATCTTCTGACCGAGGTTGGTTCTTGGTCCCACAGCTTCTTCCTAGCTTGGAGCTCTATCAGTGAGGACAGTCAGATGAAGCACTAGCTTAGTTTCCTTCAAAAGCAAACTCAGAGACAAAGAGTCAAGTGCAAGTAATTAAGGGGCGGGAGAAATGACCCCAAGAGACAGAGATAGGTGATGGGGAGGTGATGGGGAGGGGAAGGAAGCCGACAAGGGTGATGCCACCACTGTGGGCAAAGCAGCTTGATCCCGGCGGGGCGGTCCGTTAGAGAGGAACGTCCACCTCGCCACCCTGCCCACCCTTGGAGAATGACCACATTCTTGGGCCGTTACCTCCCAGCACCTCTGGCCTGGCCTGCACTGCAGCAGAACGGGTTCCAGTGGCCACAGAAAGGCCACAGGCACAAGGACACAGGTGCTGGCAGGTGAAAGTTGGAGTGGCAAGTTCAGAAAGACGAGGACCAAGTAGATCTCGCCAAAGCACCAACACTCGCAGGTGTCAGCAGTAGGATTTAACGCAAAGAGGGTTCAGAACCCCTGTTAGTGTTGGCAATACACTCCGGGTTTCTCAACCCCTCCTATCCCCTCTTGACTGCCTACAAGAATTAAAACTGGTCACAGGGCAGGAAGCTGCAGGTAAAACTCCAGTACACAGAGGTGAAAGGCTGGAGGTACTAAGGTGACTGCTACCTAAGCTACCCATGGCTTTTCATTTCAATCTCCTAAACAACCCAAGCCCAGCATCTGTGTCCCTGCCACGAGTCCCGCTAATCCAACTCTGGGATCAGCCGTCCCTGTCACTGTTGAGAAGTTTCAGTGTCAAACCGATGGGGGTCTTTGTGTCAGACCCTACTGGCAGGACCTGTGGTGTACCTGCAAGAGCTGTGCGTAGGGCCACTTTGACCCTTGAGACGTGACTTTTGCTTTTTACACCAAGAACTTCACGAAGATCATGAAAAACCCTTCCAGACATTCAGAGTTCAAGTTCCTTAGTTTCCGCTGATGTCTCTTTGTTGCTCTGCACGTTCTTGACTAACAGGTATGTTAACACTCTTTACGCGTTGACACTTTTTGGCACCCAGTGGCTAATTCCCACGGGAATGACAATATGGCAGGGTTCTGAGAACAATCGTGGTCAGGAAACAGCGCCCAGTCCACCAGACAACTGAACCTGCAGGTCCAGTCTCCTCGGTACAGTGCTTTGGCTGGGCACCTCAGCTATATTCTGGGTCATTCATTTCATGAATAGTGATTGGCTTTGTCTCTACTCATAGCATTAGAGTGATTATCAGTCTCAAGGTGCTTACCATGGGATCAGATTGGCCCTTGGAGCACCTACCCCACCCCAGTCCCTTCCGTCAAGCTTAGTTGACAAGCTTGTCGAAAACAAGCTCTGCTGTGGGAGAAAACAAACTTGTGAATGACAAGTTTGTGTCTGAGAGCCAAACTGCGTATTCAACTATTGTTCCATCCTGTCTTCCAGAACTCTGGACCAAAGCAAGACTTAACATCTTCTCCACTTTAATTCATGGGCTCAGTACTAAGATAGAGCTTTATATGACTTGAGAGATTCCTTTGCAGACACAAAGACACCACGAGCTGTGCAGAGATGCGTCAAAAGATGGTTGTGGGGGTCCCAGTGGCCGTCAGAGTTTGGTCACTGCTGTCCTGGTTTCGTTCTCGGGAATCTTAAGATGGGGATTCCTGAGCAGGTGATTGATGGAGGAGATACCTGAAGATGACAGAGGGTATGGGACACAGAGGAGAGCTGGGGACAAGTACTCAGCAAGTACACAGTCCAGGCTCGAAACTAGCTTCAGCCTGACCCCACGGAGAGCTATGCAACACAGATTGCGCTGTGGAATTGGCCCCACCTTGAAGAGGAGAGGACAGCCTTTTGTGACTTCATCTCAGCCAGTCTTTGGTTGCAGGCTGTGGGGGTTGGTGGTGAGGGGCAGGACCTACTCACCAAAAGAAGTTCTAGGAGCAGCTGTGAGCCACTCAGTGGTCAAACCCACAGCCACGGGACAGTAGGCAGACTCCCAGCTAAAGGGGGTCTGGGCAGGGTACCATCCACATCACAGAGCCCTGGCTAGGCGCTGGGGGGATAAAGTGGCAGAAAGGGGACCGGCCCAGCAGAGTTTTATGGTTTGAGTGGAGAAATGAGGCAGACACATAAACCCTCTGAGGTGCAATAAGAGACCTTCCAAGTTCCCCACCTGTTGGGCACGTCAAGGCCCATTTACAGCCCTTTCATTATGAGCTTTCTGCTGTTCACTTGCCTAAAAGCTACCTCTCCACCATCGCCCCCTACCATGGAACTCTCAGCTAAGTGACTGTGTTGGGGGTCCCCAAGCCCACCCACCAGCCCCCCCACACACACACATATCTCAATGGCCTCTTTCTCTGGAGAGCCCTGACTAGTGGGAGCACAGGGCTTGACATGTACCATCCATTTTAATCCTCACCACAATTGAGGAGGCAGATATCATCAAACCCATTTTGCAAGTGTGGAAACCAAGGGCCAGAGAAGTTAAATAACTCACCCAAGGTCAGCATAACAAAAGATTTCAGCCAGGAATAATTGAGCCAGGTGGCCTGGGCTGGAATTCCAGCGCTATCACTTACTCACTGTGTGACCTGGAGCAACTTCATCTTTCTATGCCTCCATTTCCTCATCTGTAAAATGGGGATAATTATAATACCTGTCTCATAGAATCATTGCAAACATTAAAGATGTTAAAATCTGTAAAGCACTTAGTGTTTGTATGATACAATATTTGACATGTCGAAAGTTTTTTATATTTTTTTGGTGAGTAAATTAAAAGAAACAAGATTATTAAATGGCAGATTCAAAATTTGTACCTACTAAATGATACTTTCAATTTTATTTGTTCTCTGGGATTTTTATATTGCTCTACATCAAACAGGTAGAAAACCCACATCTCCGTTAAAAACAAACATCAACAGCGAAACCCCACCCTTTGAAGTATTTGCTCAGCCCACAACCTCCCTTCTCTGAGAAGTGTATTCTGGCTCCCCCATTCACGGGAGAGGCCGCTCCATTCAAGCTGGAGCTACGGTGACCTTCCACCCTCAGCCTTCCCACCCCCATCCTGGTGACTGGACCAGGGTACACACCCGACCCAAGCTGGGCCAACCGTGTTCTCTCTCCTGGGAATGTAGATTTAAGATGCAGAGACATTTGTCAGTTTGCTGTGGCTTGAACTGAGGACAAACCAACCTCAGAACCGTGAGATGACCAAGTTCACTGAGAGTCTCTAGTCCCAGAAGGAGAGGAATGAAGCAGCGGCGTAGAGAAGGCGAGCGAGAGAGAGACACTGAACTGCCCTCGTGCCGATTGGGTTTCTCCAGTTTCAGTCGCTCACGGGGCCCTGACGACACCTCCAGCCCCTGGTCCCCCTGGGTTACCCCAGGACCTGAGAATAACACCCATTTATGTGCATCTCCCTTGAGTGGACTCTCACAGCTGAGAAGAGCCTTGACTCAGCTGCCTTCCTGTCCAAGCCCCGTGCTAAACCCCCACCCCTGACCTGACAGTGGGGTAGCCCTGTCCCCCCCGTATGCATTCACGTTTTGGCACAGGTAGCTCATCACAGCAACCTCCTGTGAGCAGTGCTTTGCCCAAAAGGGAAGAAACTGCATAGAATTCCATGAGGTGAGAGGGTCTGGGAGGGACTTAGATAAAGCCTTCACCTGGGCCAGAATTGGGTGAACCCAACCAGGGTGGCACTGGTGGTAAAGAACCCGCCTGGGCCAGTGCAAGTGGCCATGAAAAATGTGGGTTTGAGACAAAGGATTAATCTCAAAAATATACAAGCAACTCCTCCAGCTCAACTCCAGAAAAATAAATGACCCAATCAAAAACTGGGCCAAAGAACTCAACAGACATCTCTCCAAGGAAGACATACAGATGGCTAACAAACACATGAAAAGATGCTCAACATCACTCATTATCAGAGGAATGCAAATCAAAACCACAATGAGGTACCATTATACGCCAGTCAGGATGGCTGCTATCCAAAAGTCTACAAGCAATAAATGCTGGAGAGGGTGAGGAGAAAAGGGAACCCTCTTACACTGTTGGTGGGAATGCAAATTAGTACAGCCACTATGGAAAACAGTGTGGAGATTTCTTAAAAAGCTGGAAATAGAACTGCCATATGACCCAGCAATCC
Organism: Odocoileus virginianus; assembly: GCF_023699985.2. NCBI lineage: Eukaryota > Metazoa > Chordata > Mammalia > Artiodactyla > Cervidae > Odocoileus > Odocoileus virginianus. The sequence continues at coordinate 9,775,463 of NC_069695.1, read as the reverse complement.
CACTTCTGGGCATACACACCAAGGAAACCAGATCTGAAAGAGACACGTGCACCCCAATGTTCATTGCAGCACTGTTTATAATAGCCAGGACATGGAAGCAACCCAGATGCCCATCAGCAGACGAATGGATGAGGAAGCTGTGGTACATATACACCATGGAATATTACTCAGCCATTAAAAAGAATTCATTTGAATCAGTTCTAATGAGATGGATGAAACTGGAGCCCATTATACAGAGCGAAGTAAGCCAGAAAGATAAAGACCATTACAGTATACTAACATATATATATGGACTTTAGAAATATGGTAACAATAACCCTATATGCAAAACAGAAAAAGAGACTCAGATGTATAGAACAGACTTGTAGACTCTGGGAGAAGGCGAGGGTGGGATGTTTCAAGAGAACAGCATTGAAACATGTATATTATCTAGGGTGAAACAGATCACCAGCCCAGGTTGGGTGCATGAGACAAGTGCTCGGGCCTGGTGCACTGGGAAGACCCAGAGGGATCGGGTGGAGAGGGAGGTGGGAGGAGGGATCGGGGTGGGGAATACATGCAAATCCATGGCTAATTCATTTCAATGTATGACAAAAACTACTGTAATGATGTAAAGTAATTAGCCTCCAACTAATAAAAATAAATGGAAAAAAAAAAAAAAAAGAAAAATGCGGGTTTGATTCCTGGGTCAGGAAGATCCCCTGGAGGAGAGCACAGAAATGCACTCCAGTATTCTTGCCTGGAGAATCCCACGGACAGAGGAGCCTGGCAGCTCGACCCAATAAGGTCTGTACACAGAGTTGAACGTGACTGAAGCAACTTAGCACGCACGCACGAAACCATGTGGGAGCAATGATGCCAGGTGGGAGGGAAGCTGTGGCAGGACCTCAGGGCTAATTTCATCTCCTCCAGACTTCTGCTCAGGTCAGGGCAGCGGTCGGTCAGTGGCAAGAGAAGCTCCCACCTGCAAGCTCCGTTCTCGTGATTTCAGCCACCGTCCAGGTTGTTAGCCACTGGCCGCAGGCGGCCACTGAACCCTTGAAATGTAGTTGGTTTGAACTGAGATGTGCTATAAGTGCCAAATACATTCAGATTTCAAAGACTTAGTACCTCCCCCCTCAAAGAATGTAAAATGTCTCACTCATAAATATTTATATTGATTACATTTTAAAGTCGTAACATTTTTGTGTGTCCATGAATGCAGGCTCAGTCGCTTCAGTCACATCCAACTCTTTGCCACCCTGTGGACTGTAGCCCACCAGACTCCTCTATCCATGGGATTCTCCAGGGAAGAATACTGGAGAGGGTTGCCACGCCCTCCCTCAGGGCATTTTCCCAACCCAGGGATCAAACCTGCATTTTCTATATCTCCTGCATTGGTAAGCAGATTCTTTAACCACTGAGCCACCTGGGAAGCCCCCATAACATTTTTGATGTCGTATTAAATAAAACACACTAAAACTAACTTCATCTGTCTCCTTTGTTAAAAAAAAAAAAAAAAACATGACTAGGCTAATACAAAAGTTTTAAATTGCATAAGTGCCCCACATTTTACTTCTATTAAACAACACACTCTGACATTCTCATTGGGAACAAACTTCAAGGGATCAAGGACACTAGGATGTTGTTACAATTAAAGTTCCATCAAAATCTGTGAGCTCGAGAGTTTATCCAACCAAAACATGTCCTCTGACCATAAGAAGGAAAAGAGCCACAGCTGTTTTTCACCAAATGGATCTCATGAAATTAATTACATTAGCACTGGATAGCTCATTCAAGGCCCTCTAGGAGTTTTAATAAAATCAGTAGCGTTAGGGCAGAAAGAGATCGTCTACTGAATCTTACCCTAGAGATAATGTTGTAGGTTTAGGGAGGTCAGCTGACCAGAGGAAGGTCATATAGCAAGATGTTGGCTCCTGGCTCATAATCTACTGCTCTTCCTTCTACAGGATGGTGCCTTATCTTGGGGCTTGAGGCATTCACTGTGGTTGGCTATCCAACAGTCACTTCCAACACCGTTTCCCTTTGTCTCTGTCTCTAGAGGCAGAAAACTTAACTTTTCCAACCTTCCTGGAAGCAATCCATGGCCATGTGATCTAGTTCTGGTCAATGAGATACAAAAGGGTATTTCTTGAGAAACTTCTCAGTACATATGAGACGAAAACCTTTTACCTCTGCTCCCTGTTTTTTCACTTTTGGATGCAATGCTGGAGCTGCCGCAGCCATCTCAAGATCATGAGGCAATAAACCAAAGGACAAAAGGTCACACAGACTGTGGAGGTGCAAAAGAGGAACAGAAAGAGCCCAAGTTCATAACAGTGTCATAAGTTTACTGAACCAGCCCTAGAATTGCCTACTTTCAGATTTTTTGTTAAGAAAACAATAAATATCCTTATGATTAAGCCAATCAGTCTTCAGTTACAAGACTTAGAATCCTCCCAGTGGGTGCTGAATGCATCCCAGTGAATAAAGACTCATTTGAAGGTCCCTAATTCCTCCACCATTTTATTCTGCTTCATTCCTGTCACTGTTGCAGTCTGGGCTGCTATAGCTTGACAGTCTCTTGGCTGATCCCAGTGGCATATTTCCGCTCAAGGTTATGCCTTTTATTGCAAAGAATCTGACTTTTCCGAGAATATACAAGCAAAAGTTTCAAACCATAGTGTTTGGGCTTTCTTGTAGATACAGCCATATATTACCCTCACCCACTCCTGCCACCCTGGAAACCTTCTTGCATTATTTATTGTGTTCTTAACTTATAGTTCTCTAGTCATCCTGTCCCTCCAACTAATCTCCTGAGATGTTTACTGGACACTTTAGCTGCTCTCAGAAATACCTGCAGTCCCCTCTTTTCTAGACCCCCTCCCTGGGTCTCATATCTGCTCCTATCTCCTTTGCACTACCACCTTTGCACTTCCTGGGAGAAGACAGACATCAATCCAGAGATATTCCTGCATGATTTCCAGCCACTATCCAATTCAGTGGACACTGGCCACATGTGGCTACTGAACCCTTAAAATGTAGCTCATCCTACCTGCCATGTGCTGTGAGTCAGGAGTCCCCAGTCTCCAGGATCTAATACTTGATGATCTGAGGTGGAGCTGATGTAATGATAATAGAAATAGATGTAATGTTCTTGAATCATCCCGAAACCATCTGCCCCAGCCATCCTCAGAAAAACTGCCTTCCACAAAACCGGTCCCTGGTGCCAGAAAGGTTGGGGACTCTGCCGTAAGGGTCAAATACACACCAGATCTCCAAGACTTAGTATCTCCTTCTAAAGAATGTAGACTATCTCATTCATAATTATTTCTATTGATTACATATTAAAAGTATAACATTTTGAAATCATATTAAATAAAATATATTAAACTAACTTCAACTGTCTCTTTTTACTTCTTTTAATGTAGCTGGCTAATGCAAAAGTTTTCGATTATATACTTCTGTCGGACAGTACAGTTCTAGAATGCTATGAGCTGATTATGGCCTTAATTCTTTACAATAATATTTCATTTCAGTGAGGTCTTCAAACTAAAAAAAGTGACCCTCCCAGCAGAACTCCAGACTCCATTCAGTCTGTGTGGGGCAGGTCTCTTTCAAATCAAATCAAATTATAAAAGTGTTGGCCTCTTAAAGATTGCCTGCAAACCCACTTAAACTGCCCTAAACAAACAAACAAAGATAGCATCTATCCCTGGTGTGCTGCAGTTCATGGGGTTGCAGAGTCGGACACGACTTAGTGACTGAACAACTACAAAACCAGGTACAATAGTGTTTCTCAAAATCTGAAGGCCAGAAGCAGAATCGAGCCTCAGAAACTAGATAGAAGCCCTGAAGAAGCTGAAAGTCAAAGTTCTTCTCTCTTCACTTCCCTTTGCAAAAGTGTTATTATCTCATCTCTTGGCCCAGCCACTTTCATTTCACTTGAAGCCCTGAATCTGAATGTCTTTCTGCTTATTCTGAGTTTAGCAAAATCAATCACGGAAGTCACCAGAACAAAGTGGAGGATCAAAATGACCTCTTTACCAGATTACAGGTAATTTATCTCCAGTGGTGCCAGACACTTCATTTTACACTTAGATCCCATCGCTCTGAGCTGTGACTTGTTTATTAGACTTGACAATGAGGTGAGTCTGCCTTGTGCATGTAGAGGAAATTTCAGTCTGAATCAGAAAACAGAAGGTGCTGTGCCAAGGATGGCCACTTGGCACATCCAAGTGCCAAGTAATGAGGGGGGCAGCGAACCTCCTCGCCATCAAGGAGCTTGCAAAATTAGGTCAAAAGGGAAGGGAACTCAATAAGATAGCTCTCTATTACAAAGATCTGCATATGTGGAAGACTATAGAAACAACAAGTCATCCCTTAAAACCCTAATGGGAGCTGGTCAGATTAAAATGGTGCTCAAGGCTAGACCTCTCACCAGCGTGCCAGATGCTCCCCAAATGGACTGAGAAAGCCCCGCAGTGAAGAACCCCCCTCACTGACCCTGCTACTCCAGCCTGTCCCAGAGCCAACATCTCCCAACCCAGTCCTCCATTCTCCCATGCACCACATTACCTGGAAGAAAAAACACGTTGCACCAGCTAAATTCACCACTAGCTGGTGAAACACGTTCGCCAGCTAGATTGAGAGCAGAGCCCAAGAGAAAAGGACAGAGGTCTGAGCAGTCGGGTGGGATGAGCAGGACAAGTCTGAGCCTCTGATGGAACGAAGGGTAGCAGAATATACCACCCCAAAATAAACCACATTGATCCCAAAATTATATCGAACTGAAGGCAATTAAGAAGCAGTAAGTGCAAGAAAGCTCTCCCAATCTGTCCTCTTTTTGTCTAAAGAGAAGATGTAAATTTTCCCTTTATTGGAGACAGATTCTTATCAGCCCAGAGAAGGCACCAGAGGATTCTACAAACAAACCTCACTCTATTTCCTCCCATTCGTTTACCTTCCTGCACTTGCCACCCTTGGAAGCCTGAAACTGCTTCCTTTGACTGTTATTTCTCTATAGACGCATTGTCATCTGTTGAAGATGCCATATAAACCAGAGATCTGAGCCACCATTTTTAAAATTGATTTATTTATTTTAACTGGAGGATAATTACAGTATTGTGATGATTTTTGCCATATATCAGCATGAAAGGTCATCTGTTTTACATATGGTAATATACATATTTCAATGTTATTCTCTCAAATCATCCCACCCTCGCCTTCTCCTGCTGAGTTCAAAATTCTGTTCTTCACATCCGTGTCTCCTTTGCTGCCCAGCATGTAGGATCATCGTTATCATCTTTCTAAATTTCATATATATGTGTTAACATAGAGTATTTGTCTTTCTCTTTCTGACTTACTTCACTCTGTATAATTGGCTCCAGGTTCATCCACCTCATTAGAACTGACTCAAATGCATTACTTTTTATAGCTAAGTAATATTCCATTGTGTATATGTACCACGACTTCCTTATCCAATTCATCTGCCGATGGACATCTAGGTTGCTTCCATGTCCTGGCTATTGTAAATAATGCTGCAATGAACATTGGGGTGCATGTGGCTCTTTCAATTCTGGTTTCCTCGGGGTGTATGCCAGCAGTGGGATTGCTGGGTCATATGGCAGTTCTAGTCCCAGCTTTTTGAGGAATCTCCGCTTGGTTCTCTACAGTTGAATCGTCATTTTGAGTTACTCTTCATTTTGGGTTTGTCAAATGTGATGTGCACTGCATGTTAATAAACAGGTTTTCTCCTGTTAATCTTTTATTAGAGTCCCAAATGAAAACCTAAGATACTTAGAGGTGAAGTCTGGCCTCTCCTATGAGACCTCTGTTGAAGGGAAGAAAGACGGAAACCAGGCGGAAGAATGCGCCCCTGATGATGGAGGTTGAGCTGGGCTGAAAATGAAGGGGAATTTCCACCAGCAGAGGTAAGAGCCTCTGGGGAAATTTTTCTGGACAAAGTCTCTGAAATCCGTCACAGAAGGGGGCAAGCCAGGTCAGACGTGGGAGAATATGACAGGATGGGGATTTCGGAGGAGGAGCTCTCAGATCAGAAAGCCCTGGAAACGCGGGGTCCCAGCACTTGGCCTTCTTTCCTTCCACACTGGGAGCCTTCAGGATTTCAAATGCTGCCTTCTTCCGGGCTGGCCTGGTTACTAACCTGGAGCCCTGCAGTGGATCTCTCCTTGGTAGTGAGGCCCAAGTGGACCACTTCTCCTCTTAGAGACCATACTGCCATGCTTTCCCAGGCCCAGCAGTCAGACAGCTCAGCCGGCCTGCGGACGCAACAGCAGTGGGATGGCGTTTCTCGTCTCTCTCTGGCTGGGTCCTGCAGGACTCCCAGCCTTAGCCAGTCTCTCCTGTGTCCTGAAGAGGCCGCCTCAGCCGCCCCGTGACACCTACCATGTCGCCCCTCTCAGCTCAGGCTCTGAGAGGCCATATTTCCTGGGAGGCCCCTGGGACTCACGTCATCGAGGCAGTAGGTGCAGGGAAGCTATGTTAAGGCCTCCTCAGGGTCCCTTCCTGTGGAAACCAGAGCCTCTCATGATTCCATGATTCCGCTCTGTCTTTTCCTGCCTCTTCCTGCTGCTTCAAGGCTCCCTTCGCTCAGACAGAGGGAGGGGCAAAGCTCAGCCCCCTGAGGTAAACCGACCCCAGCAGGTCCTCCCCACCTACCTCTGACAGGGCCAGGCTGTCTGCGCTCTGGGGCTCAGGCCAGCGTCCCTGCCATGCAGGTGAGAAGTGGGTCACTTCTTTGGCTCTTCTCTTCTAGTAAAATGTCTACTGGCTTCAAAGAGGGAGGGGGACATCCTGCTAGGTTGTGGTGTTGGGCTCTGTGAAGTCGCCATTCAAGTTTAGGACCCCGGGGTTGGCTTGTATGTGGGGGGCGGTCATCATCTCGCGGCCTACCAGCTGTTCCCAGCTGTTCCCACCTTCCCTGGGCTCCCCCACGCCCCTCTGCCTGGAAAGGCAAGGCAGGAGCCGGGCCTCCAAGCCCAGAGCAGTTTGGAGCAGAGAATCTCACTGTTAACACCTCCAGCCGGGTGCGAGGGAAAACCTCTTAGGAGCTCTGTAAAACTTTTGTTTTCCCTTCTCTTGTCACGCCCTCTGTGGAGGCTGCTGGCCCAGACCAATCACCTCGGTGTCTCGCCATCACTTATTCCCTCACCTGTTGCTGTCCAGCCTGAGGGAGATGTTTCTTTGGCACAAACCAGGGGGAGGACAGATTGGTCATCAATATGCATGGCCTGGAATGTCAGGAATTGACCCCTCTAGGGACAGGATTCCTGGGGAGGCCGGGCTGACAGATCAGAGTCAAGCTCAGCATTCTCTGCTCTATCGACAGCTTGATCCTATGGTCTGTCAAACAGGGCTCATCCCCCGCTGCAGACCCCACTAGTGCCCCAGGGACCAGAGTTTCCACCATCTGACCTAGTGACGGCTTCCAAGGAGGGGAAGGACCAAGGAGAGACACCACAGGAGTGACTGAGAATCCAGGCACCCTGAAGGGGTCTCCATCAGAGGGAAGTTATTTATTAGATAACCAGCCCTGGAGTAACCCCAAGGCAGTCCCACCTCCCTGGCCCCTTCTCAGCACAACAAATGGTCCTCCTGGAGCCAGAGGAGAGTGCTGGCAAGAGAGTAAGAGCTGGAAGCCGGCTGTCCCCAGCATCTTCCCCTCCCCAAGGACATAATTACTCCCTGGGGCCAGGCCTTGACCTTCCCTGGAAGTGCGATACTTCATTGTAACCGTCTGTTTACCTGGCTCGAAGCTCTACAAAGCTTTAATGAGAAGCAAGCAATTGATAAGACGGGAACATGGTGACAAACTCTCATTTGTTGGAGGTATGGTAAAGAATCCGCTTGCAATGCCGGATCAATCCCTGGGTTGGGAAGATCCCCTGGAGGAGGGCGTGGCAACCCACTCCAGTATTCTTGCCTGGAGATATCCACGGATAAGAGAAGCCAGGCGGGCTACAGTCCATGGGGTCACAAAGAGTCAGACATGACTGAACCACTAACACTTTCACTTTGATTTTATTATCTGTACTTCCAGTTCAGGGGTGCTGCGAAAAATGATGAGTATGGATTGTTGTGTGTAAAGACTGTGAAGCAAAAAATTGTTTATTATGATGGTTATTATATCAGTCCCCCTCTGTAAACCACCTCAGATGAAGGCTTAACATGTTCACTTTAGGGACTAGGGTAATGGGCAGCAGAAAATTGTGCCTTCTAAGTTAAAATTCTCTGCAGTATTCCAGAGAAGCTGAATGGGGTTCCCACAGGAAGACGGAGGGTCCCTGAAAGGACTCTCACTGCCGACCAAGGATCTGACCCTGGGTCCAGAGTCTAGGCTGCTGGCTGTCACTGTCCACATCATGAGCTTCAACCGTTGGAGAGGAAAGACTTTTCTTATGCTGGGGTCTGTGAATTAAACTGACAAAAGACTGACCACAGAAACAGGTTTATTTGCCTACACATGGAGAGAAAAGAAGTAATTGTATTTAGAAGTAACTAAACACAGTGGATTCTTGAATAGCACAGATCTGAACTGTGAGAGTCCACTTAGTCACAGATATTTTTTCAATAGTGAATACTACAGTACCACTCGGCCCAGAATTGGTTGAATCCACAGATGCAGAGGAACCTCGGATGTGGGGGGATCCAACTATAAATTACACACAGATTAACCCCTGCATTGCTCTAGGGTCAACTGCAGCTGAAGCCAGAGGATACCTCTAGTAGGGGAAAGGGAGGGGGCGGGAAAGGCTTTCATGGGCTCTGGGGAAAAGGAAAAGAGTTTTTAGGAGTGCAATCAAGAGATAAAGTCTGTGATAGTATTTGTCTATACAAGTGTGAACCTGGAGGTCTCCGGTCCATGGGGTCACAAAGAGTCGGACACAGCTGAGCACCACCACCACAACATAAGTGTGAATAAACTTTCCATCTCCTCCAAGGCCTCACACCCACCTAGGGAAGGGATTTGGTGTGGATTTTACTAGAGTTCTCCCTTCTGCGGGGTAAATCTGCCCTGTAGAAGGAATTTATAGCAGCCTTATTTCCCAGAATGTTTTTGCTTCTAATCAGATGAGGAAAGCAGCCCCAGAAGGTTTCTTTCTCTATCTTTTGATTCTCCATTGCCTTCAGCTCAAAAGAATCTTTATGCTAAAGCGGATATATTTGGAGGGCGGTGCGTTCTGATCGCCTCACGACTGAGGGGGGGCAGTCATCAGCAACCACCCCAGGATGAAGCCACAGAGCGGAGCTGTCCTTCTGGGCTTGCACCAGGGGCATCTTGTTCCCTCCTCCCCAGGGCACCCTCCACCTGCCTATCATCCCCTCCCTCGCCCGCGGCTCCCAGCTCCCTTCCCCTGGGTGTTGGGGACGAGTGGGGAAAAAACAAGAAATAATGACCACGATGAAAGGAACCACAGTTTCTACCTTTACTGCTGTTGTGTTCCTAACCAGCCTGGGAGGAGAGGGGTGGCTGTCAGCTATGAAGGAATATTAAGCAATTTTAATATTAAGCATTTTAATCAGGGCTTTAAAATGCAAACCTCACACTGAGCAGAGAGGTTAATAGTTCGAAATAGGGGGAGGAGGCGGATTATTTTTAGATCTCTCAAGAAGCTAAGAACTTGCTGAAAAAATACCCACAGAACCAGTGTCAAATGTGAGGGACGGTGTGGGGGGAGTTAAAGAGAGGTTCCAGTTAAGGCTCAGTGCAGGGTCCAGAGGAAGGCCTCCCTGTGCTGAGGAGGATGTGAGAACACGGGTAGTGGATCTGGCGGAGTCAGAGCTGTTGCGCTCTGGGCAGCGTCTGTGAAATCCAAGCACCGAGGAAGGGAAGCAAGGCTCGGGCTGTGAGATGCGGGACTAGGCTACAGAGCCCAGGCTTAAACCTGGTGGGGTCGGTAGACAGAGGGCAGAGAATGGATTCATTTCCCGTGAAGTGGGTTGCAGGGAAGCAGAAATGTCAAGAAGGCTGGGGGCACATGTATGCATGGTAGTGAGAAGACCTCGGGGCCAGGAGAGAGGAGTCCTGGGTTCCTCGCCTGCCCAGCTTGGGGTGTGAACCCTGTCCCATGTCCATCGCACACGTGATGAGTCCAGAAACGCACCCTCTTATGTAGTCCTGCACACACGTATAGTGGAAAAGATGACTACTTCACAAGACGGAGCTAAGGTGGACACACACCAGGATGGATGGCTCTAGGGCCACAAGAGTTTTGCCCTGTGCAAGTCTCCATGGCAACAAGAGCCCCAGACAGGACAGGACAGGGTTAAATACAGCTGACTGAAGCACCCCTGTGGTGCTCAGAGCTGAGCTGCAGGATGCACAAAACTCCCACCCTAAAGGACCTCCTGGCCAGGTGCAGGAAGCTGGAAAGTGATCCACCGTGGCTGCTCCTAGGCTTCGAGCAGCTCCAATCTCAGGCGCAGTCCCAAGCCAGCTCTTCACTTGCAGACTCTGGTGCCTTCCATCTGCCACTCCTGGGAGGCTGTGCACCCCAAATTGAATCAAACGCCTGGTGATGGAATTACTAGGAAGTGCAAGGAGGACAGGGGGTGCTGGCGGGGGGAGGGATAAGTGTGGGCAGCAGGCAGGGAGGGGGAAAATTGCTTCAAAAAAGCAGCCAGCAGCTGCTGCGAAGGCCTGGAGGAGAGGCAAATGAGATCTGACCGGACCGAGCAAAGACAAAGGAATGGGCAGAACCGGGCTCCTGTCCGGGGTCTGCCGACCATCTGCTCCAGGTGGGAGGGGCAGTGGACAGCCCCACAGACCCACAACACAGACCACGCTTCCTTCTGGAAAGAGTTAGCCAGAAGGAAGTATCCCTTCCTTTCCCACCTCCCCAAATGCTTCTACTCAGCTGAATCATGAATTTGCCAGCCTCGTAGGTAGGGTCTGTAGGACTGGAGGATGGCAAGGACTCCAAAATAAACCCAAGCCCAGAAAGCACCCCTATTCCTAGGGCGGGGAAGGAAGTTCCACTATCAGAGACCCCTTCTCCCTGGGGAGGAGGCTCCGAGATATTTGTCCTCTGTCAAAACGCCAATTTAGCACCCTTGGAAATCGACAGATTTCATGCCATCAGTTGCTGGTACCTCCCTGTTATGGAGTTTATCTGAAAGAAAAGGAAATATTCCATATGGGTCTTGTCAGAAGGGCCCCAAAGGAGACAAGATGCCCCCAAGAGTGGTGAAGAGAGCAAGGACGGGAATTTACCCCGAGATTAAAACAGTGGGAGAAGGAAGGAGGCAACAAGAGGCGATGGAAAGAGACTCAGAGGAGAGGGAGGGCGTAGGAGGCCAAGGAAAGAGAAAGACTCCTCCCGAATAATGATGTCATGTTTTCCACTTATCTAATCTGGCATCAGCCACCCAGGGGCTTGTTTTCATATGAAAGAGAATGCTACTCAGTTTGGTCTTTGTGTATTTTCCCCCAGAAGCTATTTGTTCTAATAAGAGTCTCAAACAGCCCTCTTCCCACAAGCCCCCTTGATTCACAACCTGCCCTTCCGGAGGCTGAGAACAGACATCTATCTGGACACCCGCACCCAGCAGGAAAACTAGGGGACATGAGAAAGACGAGGAACAGAGTCTTTGCTATCCTTGGAAGGTGAGCCCGGCAAGAGGCATCCACAGAGACCTCCTCACACCCGAGGAGGGTCTCTGCTTTTCTCTGCATGATTTGCCCAGGAATGTCCACTCTGCCTCCAAAAGCCTGACTCGCAGACCTGGCATGCATGTGTGGGTTAAATTGCTCCAGTCGTGTCTGACTCTTTCCGACCCCTTTGGACTGTAGTCCGCCAGGCTCCTCTATCCACAGGATTCTCCAGGCAAGAATACTGGAGTGGGTTGCCATGCACTCCTCCAGAGGATCTTCCCAACTGAGGGATCAAACCCAGGTCTCTTACATTTACTGCATTGGCAGGCGGATTCTTTACCACTAGCACCACCTGGGAAGCCCGGCAGACCTGGCACTTGGAGCCAACTTCCATCAGAATCAGGGAAGAAATGAAGTGAGAAGGAACCGGCTGAGTTGGGGAGAAAGAGATGCTGAGTTTAGGAAGCCTCAGTGCTCTTGAGGCCCTGGTTTGAATCTGATCCTCGGGTCTCATTGTTCCAACCCACCCAGACAATAACAGTGAAAGTTGCTCAGTCGTGTCCGACTCCTTGCAACCCCATGGACTATCCAGTCCATGGAATTCTCCAGGCCATAATACTGGAGTGGGTAGCCTATCCCTTCTCCAGGGGATCTTCCCAACCCAGGGCTAGAACCCAGGTCTCCCACACTGCAGGCGGATTCTTTACCAGCTGAGCCACGAGGGAAGCCCAGGAATGCTGAAGTGGGCAGTGTATCCCTTCTGCAGCAGATCTTCCCGACCCAGGAATTGAACCAGGGTCTCCTGCATTGCAGGTGGGTTCTTTACCAACTGAGCTATCAGGGAAGCCAGACAATAAAAGAGGCAGACATCCAAGGTGAAGATAACAGGTGATGAGCAAGTCTCCATCTGAAACGTCGCCTGTCCCTCAGCTCGGGTCAGACCTCTCCTCCCTCAGTGCCTGTTTCCTGGCCTGCAAAACCAGGACAACTTTAAATTCACTTCACTTATTCCCTCGATGAATGAGCAGAGAGTCGGGATCTACTATAGCCCAGAGACTGGGGACAAGAGCTGGGAAAACGAAATACTACGGCCCTTCAACTAAATAGGGAGCCTTTCAGCCTCCCTGCTGAGCCATGTCTGAGCTTGCAGAGCGCCTTCGCGTCTGAGCTCACACAGTCCGGAAGGGAGGAAACCTCCAGATGAAAACGAAGTGTGGGGGGCCCTAGTGCTCTGTCCGCAGCTCCGTAACTGCTCACGGCTGGACTGGGCTGTGAAACTGGGTCTCCAAGGTTGGAGGCCCACCCAGGTGGCCCAAAGGCTTAAGGGTAGCCTGTAATGGGGGGATCTCAGGGAGAAAAGGTGGGTGCTATAGGCTGGAGGTTTGGGCCCTGCCAAAATTCATGTTAAAATTTCAACCCCCAAGGTGACGGTATTAGGAGGTAGGGCCTTTAGGAGGTGACACGTTCGTGAGAGTGGAGCCGCGAATGGTGTCAGTGCTCCTATAAGAGGGTTTGAGAAAGCCCCCTTGCCTCTCCTGCCGTGTAAAGTTACGGTGACAAGACAGCCATCTATGAGGAAGTGGGTTCTCACCAGACACCCAACCTGCGGCACCTTGACCTTGGACTTCCATCCTGCTCATCGGAACCTGTGTCCTTGGGGAACTGAGCTTCCGTGCATGAAATCCCACCCTCCTAAAATGACATCCCAGAGAGACCACATGGAGAGCTCTGGACGGCAGCCCCCGCCGAGCCCATGCTTCAGAGAGACGCCTGATAGGTGAGCCAAGACGCCTTCTGGCCTCCAGAGTCCAGCCACGGACATCTCCCCAGGCACCACGGAGCCGAGGAGGGCCTGTCCCCTGTGCCCATCTATCTGCATTGCCAGCACACCATTTCCATGACATCAGGTGGTCATTGTTTTATACCCTGAGGTGTCAACAGAGTTGTTCCGCAGCAATGAATCAATCCCAACAAAGCCGGACCTGAGCTCAGGACACTGGTGACGCTAGTCTGGCCCCAGGTGCTGAGGACAACTCTCCAGGGCAAGGCAGGAGAAAGTGGCTTGAGCGCCAGTCATCCCAGCACCAGGAGAGACCTGCGGGGAACTTCGAAGCTCTGGGGCCAAGGAAGTGATGCTATGGGTGAAGAAGGACAGCTCAGAGGACCCTCTGAGTCCTGGCAATGATGAAATTAGTGCTCCCTTGGCAGGCAAGGCTTCTGATGGTGTTCTACAGCCCACTCCTCTGGCCTGTCCACGGATCTTGGAAGCACGCTGCCCCCAGTATTAAATCCTTTTTTTTTTGCAGATGAAAGCCAGAGGAGCAACTGATACCTGCAACTGAATCTGCCTGGGGCAGAGTCCATGCACCCTGCTTAGATTACTGATCAAACCTGATGCTAATCCATTTCAGAGACCACATCCCAGCCTTTTCACTGATTCTCTGAGCTCCCCAGAACCCTTCCAGTAAATCCCCTTTGCTTTGCCAAAATTGCCTTCTGTTGTTTGCAACCAGAAAACCCCAACTGAAACAAAAGTTAAGTTGAAAATTAGAAGGATATGTTCTATTTAATCCCATGTTTGAAGAACTCACTTTTCAGATGAACAACAGTGTAGAAAAGAATGATGATTTCCATAGGGTGGAAAAATGTAACTGTGATTTTTTTTTTTTTCCAGTTTTTAGGAGTGGCTCTTTTGTAAAGAAAAAAACATTCAGGAACTACTTTGGTATTTAACGTTAATACTCAAATCATTCAAAGGCTTGGTTTTCTTGAAGTTTTTAAGTTCAAATTAGAAATAAGTTCTATTTATAAATCTTTCAAATTTTCACAAATGATTTTAAGAAGACTTTCATAATTTAATTGAATTCCTTTAAATATTTAATTCCTTTAAATATTTAGTGTACTGATAAAGCCAGCACACTCAATTTCCCTTTTAAAGTAAGTCAGTGGCTGGCAAACCAAACAACTTTTCCAAGTACCTAAGGAATTCTTACAAATCTAATAAAATTTATCAAGATGATGATTAAATTCTTCTAAATATTCCAATGCTGTTTAAAGACTTGGACATTTCAGCTTAAAATCTAGATGAACTGCTCAGTCCTCTAATAAGCCAAATTCTCCAGATCCTTTGCACTGGTCAGTGCTGGGCCCCAGCTTTGCACAGACAAGGTCTGACAGCATCTCCATCCACAGTCCCTTGCTTTTCACCCTTGTCTTGCTTCTCAGTACCAAGGCCAAGGACCCATTGCGAGCCACTATGCCTGAACACATGCACAGACCCAGAAGTGTAAGGGATTTGAGGTCAGGTGGGAGAATCCAGAAGCACTGGGTTCTTCCTATGGTCTCCTCTACTGTCCCTTGAGCAGACAATTCTCCGGCGTATTTCACAAGGTTGCTCAGAGGTGCTTGAAGGATGGGGCTTCAGTGACCCACGGCAATGACCAACTCAATTGAGAGTGAGTGAGTGGAAGTCACTGTCATGTCTGACTCTTTGTGACCCCATGGACTGTAGCCCATCAGGCACCCCTGTCCCTGGGATTCTCCAGGCAAGGAGACTGCCGTGGGTTGCCATGCCCTCCTCCAGGGAATCTGCCCTGACCCAGGGATTGAACCCGAGTCTCCAGCATTGCAGGCAGATTCTTTACCATCTGATGCAGTTTTATTGTTTTACTTCTATTCCCTGGGATTTCTTATCAAAACAAATTACCTGCCCAAATCCCATCACAGTAGCTCTGTTTCCTGGGGTGAGGTGGTGGTTGGGATGGGGGTGTGTGGGCTAAGACAAATACTGGTACATACAAATTATTACCAGATTTCACACAATAATGATACCATGGATTTGGTTTGCCTAATAATCTCTGTTGTCAATTCTAAGTCACTCCCAGGTTAAAGGTTCCACTAATTGGGTGGCTTAAAACCACTGAAACTCTCATAGAGAGTTCTTAAAACCAGAACTCTCATAGTTCTGGAGGCTGGAAGTCTGAGATCAAGGTGATTTCAGGACTGTCCTCCCTGTGAGCCTCTGGGTAGAATCCATCCTTACCTCTCCCAGCTTCCGACGGCAGGGGGCAATCCTTAGAGCCCTTCAGTTTACAGCTTCATCGGTCAGGTCCACTCTGCCTCCATTTTTATATGGCGTTCTCGCTGTGTTTCTTCACATTGTCTTCCCTTTGTGTGTGTCTGAGTCCAATTTTCCCCCTTCTATAAGGATACTACTCACAGAATTAGGGCTTACCCTAATGACCTTATCTTAACTTGGATAAAGCTGCAAAGACCCATTTCCCAAATAAGATCACATTCTTTTTTTTTTTTTGACCATGCTGGGTCTTAGTTGCAGCACTCAGAATCTTTGTTGTGACATCGAGGGCTCTTAGTTGTGGCCTTCCAGATCTTTTTCCCTGACCAAGGATTGAACCCAGGGCCCACCTGCATTGAGCTCGAAGTCTTAACCACAGGACCACCAGGAAAATTTAGGATCACATTCTGAGATACTGGAAATTATAACTTCAATTTATCTTTCAATTCAATTTATAACACCCACGGAGGGAACAGTTAAGTTCCCACTAATCATCTAGTGGGTTTCCAAGCAAACTTTGAGGTTTCCCTTCAGCTGGCCATTTTGCAAACTGACCAGAGATTCTGGCAGGAGGTAAGAACAGAAACTGTAGGTCTCCAGGATGTGGAGAAACTGAGACATCTTCCATAGCCATTATGCCAGTGTGAGTCTAAAAGCCCACGCCTTCTGAATGGGATTATGGAAACAGAGATCATAACCCACAAATTCTTTCATTCAGCTTCGGCTAGAAAATGGGAGAGGAAGCAGATCCCCAAGAATCAGCCGTTGTTAAAGAATCCTGAGAAAATGAGAGATTGTTGATACAGGTGCTCTTTAGACATAAGTCCTGGGGTAGCCACTAAATCTTATTAGGTAGAACAGGAAATAGTAGTGAATATTTAGACACCTGTGAACAAATAACATAAGCTAATTCTGTCCACATTCTGTATCTTGTCATCAGAATTGTCTAGTTTGCTAGGAAGTAAATGCAAAGATATTTGCTGTGATATTAAAAGTTTTAGCCTTATATTTCCAAGGATTTTGACTTATAATCTTAAGACTAATATGTTTGTTTTTTATAACTACATTTGAGAGGATGTTTACTGTAGAAAATGGTGTTTGTTCACTTGGAGTTATAAGCTACACTTGTCATAGGAGGTTGATCTTTCCCAACAATCTTGGTGACAAATTAATTCACTATGACAGCACTTGTCTGGCTCAGATGAACTCAACTCATAGAAAAGGACTGAACTGTTTTTCTTGTCATTATGCACCTAACTAAAGGGACATGTCTATGTGCAACGTGTGTTTATTAGTAGAGTGATTCCAATGGATTACCTTGACCACAATCTGACGGGGTGATCCTACTGGTTAAGTTGCTTGACTTCATCACACCTTTCCTCATTTTTTTTTTCTTTCCTCATTCTTGAGTTTGAATGATCATGTTCCTAAGTCACCGGCAGCCACTTGATGGGATGTGACTATTTACTTTTCTCTCTCATGAATTCTTGTCATAGTCTCCCTACAATCCACAAATCCATTTGAATGCAACAAAATGCCATTTGATTGAATTCTTCAGATCTCTCTGACTTTATCTAGCTTAACAGTCATAACCTCCAAGGTTACACAAATGAGAGGAGGTCAACTTCTCAAAGAACAATCATCTGATGGGCACCCACTTTCACAGTTGCCACAAGGAATTTCCAGAAGAAAGGTAAGTAAAAAACTGAGAAGTCTGATCCTTACCATGAATAGTTAAAACCCCTTATAGAAAATGAGTGGATCTTTGGCAAACACTGTATTCATTCGTTCATTCAGTTGCTAAGTCCTGTCCTACTCTTTTGTGACCCTGTAGACTGTAGCCCACTTCGCTCCTCTGTCCATGGGTTTCCCCAGGCAAGAATACTGGAGTGGGTTGCCATTCTCTTCTCCAGGGGATCTTTCTGACCCAGGGATCAAACCCGTGTCTCCTGCATTGGCAGGTGGATTCTTCATTGCTGAGCCACCAGGGAAGCCTTTAGCATGTGTGTGTACATATACGTATATATACATGTATGCAATGGACGATCACTCAGCTATAAAAATAATGAAATTCTGCCATTTGCAACAACATGCATGGATCTAGTGGATATTATGCTTGGGAGAAAAGTCAGACAGAGAAAGGTAAATACCATATATTATCATGTATATGTAGACTCTGAAAAATGAAACAGATGAGGGAACACAACAAAACAGAAACAGACTCACAGATATGGAGAGCAAACTACCAGTGGGGAAGTGGCTACCAGTGGGGAAGGGCAAGATAATGGTAGAGTATTAACAAGTACAAACTACATTTATAAAATAAATCAGCTCCAAGAATATATTGTACAATACAGAGAATTCAACCAATATTTTACAATAACTTTAAATGTAGAATCTCTAAAAACATTGAATCACTATGTTCTACCCTTGACACCAACATAATATTGGAAATTAACTACACTTCAATTAAAATACAATTGAAAAAAAATAATTCAGGAAAGATGACACGCCATAATAAAACCCTTCCATGGCAAAACAAAACAAAAAATGTTCCACCCACGGAGCCTAACAAAGCCACGGGCCCCAGGTCTTGCCTCTCTCTTTGTCTGTGCCTTGACCTGCCCACATGGCCCCTTGAGGCATGCCATGCACTTCCTCCAGGACCTGTGAGTATACTCGCTTCTATTTCAGTTTCTCGTGTGGTCTGTTGAACTGGGGGACTCACCCTGAGCTCCACTTAACAACTGTTCGTTTCACAGTGTCATAACAACACTAAACTTGGATGAACCTAAAAAACACTAAACAAAAGACAGATACAAAAGACCATATATTGTACAACTGCATTTATAGGAAATGCCCAGAAAGTAGATTAGTGGTTGCAAGGATTTGGGGTGGGGGCAGGGGGAGGGGGTGAGAAATAGGAGTGTTTAAAGGGTACAGGGTTTCCTTTGGGGTGATGAGAAAGTTCGGAACTGTACAGTGGTGATGAATGCAAGACACAATATACTAAAAGCCATCGAATAGTATGCTTAAAGTTATTTAAATAGTGAGCTTTCTGTTGTATAAGTATTATCACCAAAAAAAAATTTTTAAGTGAAATAAAACAAAAAAACATATGAACAAGGAGCTTGCATGGAGTGAGGGGAATCAGCCAGTCCCAGGAAACAGGGGGAGGTGCTTCTGTCGGGGCAGCCCCAAGCCAAGGCGATCCGCAGGGCAGGGCCATCTCAAAAGCCCAGACATGCACCTGCAGTCTTCAGGTAACAAGGTAGGCTGAGCCTTAGGCATTGCCAGCCAAGCACCAAGAAAGGCTTCAGCAAATTCTTATCAAAGAGCTGGAGACAGAAATGAAAGAAACTTTCTGCCTTTGTGGTGAAGAATGGTATCTTCCCCTCCCACCTCCACCTGCAGCCGCAGAACAAAAGCCTTTCCAGCCTGAGAGCTCCCCGTGCGTCCTGGAAATCCTGCACCACCCTTTTCCCTGGAGAAGGACTCTGAGCGGAGGAAAGGCAGGGCGTTGGCGCCCTCCTCCGGTCACTGAGCGGCTTTGCTTTTCTCCCTCTGATTAAGGTGAGTCTCACCCGCTGGCTGAAGGGGACCGCAGTTTGCACTCGCTCCGTGTTTGAGAAGCTGGGAAACCAGGGTCGTGAAAGCAGCGCAGCCTTTATCTGCATAATGAAATTTACCATTTTAACCATTTTACATGAAAGGTTCAGTGGTGTGCTGTGCTTAGTCGCTCAGACGTGTCTCTTTGTGACCCTATGAACTGTAGCCCACCAGACTCCTCTGTCCATGGGATTCTCCCCAGGCAAGAATACTGGAGTGGGTTGCCATGCCCTCCTCCAGAGGATCTTTCCCACCCAGGAATCGAACCCGGATCTCCTGCATTGCTGGTGGATTCTTAAGTTTATTCATATTGTTGAGAAATATCACCACCATCCATCATCAGGATATTTTCATTTTCCCAAACAGAAACCCCATATGCATTAAACACTAACTCTCCTTTCCCTCTCCCCCAGAGTCTGACAACCCCTAGGCATGTGACTTCTCTATGTATATCAATTTCAGATGAAATGGTTTATTAGGTTTATATCTGGTAATATATATATAATATATAATATATTGGTGTAAAAGTAATTGCAGTTTTGCATTGCTAAACATTGCTGTTTAGTATCAGAATTCATTCTTAAATAAATGTAGTTATGTTACACATCATTTTAACGAGTATTTCTGTTTTTTTGCTAATGACTTATTACTGTTTATTTTATATTTATTTTAGACTACAGAAATTATATTGACAAAAAGCAAATTAGAGCGATTTTTTTTATTCCAATTCAAAATGAGTCATACAGCAGCGGGGGCAACTCACAACATCAACAAGCTGGCCCAGGAACTGCTAACGAATGTACAGCGTAGTAGTGGTTGAATAAGTTTTCAAAGGACATGAGAGCTTGGAAGACAAGGAGCGCAGGCCAGCCATCAGAAGCGGACAACAGCCAATCCAGAGCAATCATCGAAGCTGATCCTCTTACAACTACAAGAGAAGTTGCCGTAGAACTCAACATCAACCATTCTACAGTCATGCAGCATTTAACGCAAATTGGAAAGGTGAAAATAAGTGGGTGACTCATGAACTGACTGGAAATCAGAAAAATCGTCGTTTGGAAGTGTCATCTTCTCTTATTCTATGCAACAACAAACTGACTGGAAATCAAAAAAATCGTTGTTTGGAAGTGTCATCTTCTCTTATTCTATGCAACAACAATGAACCATTTCTCAATTAGATTGTGATGTGTGATAAAAAGTGGATTTTCTACGACAACTGGTGATGACCAGCTCAGTTGGTAGACCAAGAAGAAGCTCCAAAGCACTTCCCAAAGCCACACTTACACCATAAAAAGGTCATGGTCACTGTCTGATGGTCATGGTCGTGGTCTGCTGCCTGTCTGATCCACGACAGCTTTCTGAATACCGGTGAAACCATTACATCTGAGAAGTGTGCTCAGCAAATTGATGAGCTCCACTGAAAACTGCAATGCCTGCAGCCGGCATTAGTCAACAGAAAAGGCCCAATTCTTCTCCATGACAAAGCCCGACAGCATGTTGCACAACCAATACTTCAAAAGTTGAACGAATTGGGCTATGAGGTTTTGCCTCATCCGTCAGATTCATGTGACCTCTCACCAACTGCCTATCACTTCATCAAGCACCTATCTAGACAAACTTTTGCAGGGAAAATGCTTCCACAAACAGCAGGAGGCAGAAAATGTTTTCCAAGAGTTCTCAAAGCATGGATTTTTACATTACAGGAATAAACACACTTATTTCTCATTGGCAAAAATATGTTGATTGTAATGGCTCCTATTTTGATTAATAAATAAGTGTTTGAGTCTAGTTAAAATGATTTAAAATTCATGGTCTGAAACCACAATTACTTTTGTACCAACCTAATAGTATTTGTCCTTCGGCTTCTTACACTTTACATAATGTCTTTATCAATACTTTTTTCTTTCTTCCTTTCTTTTTGCCTTCCCTCTTTCCTTTCCTCTTACTTTCTTTCTTTTCTGCCACAAAGCATGTGGGAGTCTTCTTTCCCTAACCAGGGATTGAACCTACAACCCCTGCATTGAAAGCGTTGAGTCTTAACCACTGAACCACCAGGGAAGTGCCTTCATCAATATTCTACCTTTGAAAGCACCAGAGGACTTTTTTAATAACTACTGATGCCTTGTTCTTAGCCCTAGAAAGTCTGATGTCATAGGTCTGTGGTACAACTAGGCACCTGAGTTTTTAAGACCCTTCAGATGATTCCAGTGTTCAGCCAGGCTGAGCGCTGTTCCCAAACCAGGCTGCACATCAGATTCACCCGAGGTGCCCTCAGCCTCTCATGTCCCACCTCTGACCAACTCGTTCGGAATGTTCAGGAACAGGCTATCTTAAGCAACACCCCGAGTGACAGCTCAACACCAGGGAAACCCTTTGACAGAGCCCGCCCTGGCGGTGACGCTGGGAACGCATCTTGCAGACTGCCCCCAGCTGCGGCGATTGACCTGCAGAGGGCGCTGTCCCCACTGGATGCTGGAAACAAGCTAGGAAATATTGCTATTAATATTTAAGAAGAGAAAGCTGAGCTTCAGAAAAAAAATAGTGATAATGACCACACTTACCTATGATAGTCTAGATTCTAGAATAATTCCATTTAGGGAGGGAGGTTACAGGGCAGACATAGTTTCCTGTACTGTCCTCGTACGGAATGAGTGGCAAGGCTGTGGGAACCTCTGGCAGATTCATGCAGCCCTGGTGAGGGCTTCACCCCTGCCTGGGCTCCAAACAGCCCTGACAGCTAAAAGAGGCACGTGGATAAATGCACAGGAACAGGGCCCTTATGAAATAGAAAATAGCAGGAAAAAAAAATCAGGGCTGGGTCAAGAAGGGCAGGTTCACCTGGGGCTCCTGCCACCTGCCTCTGAGCAGGGGTCCCGCACTAGAAGTTCTCTGCCTGGACCCATGGTCTAAGATAGCAGGCTTTGGGGCTGCAAAGGGTATTACACCCAGAGCTGAGGGCCCCTGGTAATGACTCTCAGAAGAGGAGGTGAGAAGGTGTCTTGCGGGGCTACAGAGAGAAATGAGGAGGGCCTCACACCTGCCTCCACTCCATCCATTAGCGCCTCCATCACTGTTAGCTGTTACCCACTCAGAGTGCCTCTCTTCCCAGGAATATTCCATGCAGCCAAGGTGAAGACCTTAGCTCATACCAAGCCAGCCACGTGGGTAGAATCCTGCAGGCAGCACTTCCCAATGGGGTCCCAGGGAAAGATCAGCAGTTCTTAATATAGAAGACCTTCTCCAAGAAGTGCCAAGCTCCTGCGTGGTCTCCAAGAGCCCTGAACTCTTAAGAATGTAATGATGGATGGGAGAAGGGATTTACTGCTAGAGCCCAAAAGTTGACTATCAAATCCTAAGGGCTTCAGGAGGAGAAAAAGAGAAAATTGTGAGCCCGGTTAGATTGGGCTATTTGCTGCAGCAGATACAGGTGGTTTTAAAGCAACTCCACTGAGTTTTCTAGCACTCTTTGAAATACAGGTTCTTCAATAAGCAGTGTATATTTTGGGAAAGTTTTTCTCTCTGCAGTTACCCAAACATATATCTTGTAGCCACACACACACACACACACACACACAATGCCCCACTGAGTTCTGGAAGTTATACCATTAAAGGAATAGGCTTAAATTTGGTGAGAAATAGCAGCCTAATGACAGGATGGGGGTGGACAGCAGTCCTAACTGACCACGCTTGCCTTCCTTGTGGATTCTGTGTGGTTAGTTCAGCTTGTGCTGTTAAATAGTCCTAGAAAGGACAGGGCAGAGTTGGGTACTCGGAGATCTTCAGGCAACCGTCAAACCTGCGGTTAACAGTGAATAAACCAGCAGAAGTGTAGGAAGCTTAAACTGAGTATCACGGGGTCACTCAGAGAGCTGACCTGGAAGTGAAAGCGCTGTGCTCAAAGGAACAAGGAAAAGGAACTGCTGGGCCCTTGGGGGGCAGATATGTTTGCAATGGGGCGGGCGGAGCTGAGGGGTTTTTTTGTTTCTTTTTTTCTTTGTTCATGCAACAAGCTGATCTCAGTTCCCCAGCCAGGAATCACAGGGATCAAACCCAAACCCCACCCCCACCCCACCCCACCCCCATGGCAGGGGAAGTCCCAGGAATTGAGTTCTGAGGCCAGAAATGATTTCCACCCCCTCACCCTGCACACCCAGCAGGCAAATCCCAACCCAGCCAAATCCCATCCCAGCCGGAACCTTTCAATGAGCCCCTTGTTGAGTTTTGTCCACCACCTCTTCATGCAAAACATCACATAGCGCAGAAAATGCATTTATTCAGCCCAGGGAATCCAGGGCAGGGTCAGAAAGAGGAGAAGTGAGGAGTGAGTGAGAAAAGAGACAAGGCGGTTGCCAGTTGGTTTTTCATTTTGAGTGGCTGTTTCATGCCCACCCGTGGGGAAAAAAATCATTGTCTGATGCCTTCACTGCTTGAGAGATCATCACTCACCGCTCTTACTAAGTGAAAGTGAAAGTGGTAGTTGTAAGTCACGTCCAACTCTTCGAAACCCAATGGACTGTATCCCTCCAGGCTCCTCTATCCATGAGATTCTCCAGGCAAGAACACTGGAGTGGTTGCCATTCCTGTCTCCAGGGGATCTTCCCAGCCCAGGGATCAAACCCGAGTCTCCTGCATTGCAAGCAGATTCTTTTCCACCTGAGCTACCAGGAAAGCACTTACTAAAAAACACTGTAAGAGAAAAAAGCCTGAGGTTCAGTCCTCTTCCGTGGACTTAGGCCATTTGCCACACTGCAGGCTTCAACTCTAGGAACACTTAGAGGCATGTAGGGTAAGATTTAGACGCTTCCTTAGAAAAGGTATAACCCCACATTCCCCCTCTGTTACCTCCCCATGCTACAGTCTGAGAAGTACCTTCCTGGGAGGCAACTGGGAACAGCCTTGCATCGATACAAGGAAAACCAGAAGTTACAGGCTTTGATCCCTCAGGCAGACTTCATTTATTGACATATAAGTTTAAATCATATTTAATAAAAGCCTTGTGATGTCCAAAATGCTAGGCCAGCATTACTCTTCTTGGGAAAAGTAGCCCAAGGAGGTTCATCCATAGTTAGGTCCTGAAATCAACACAGATCCAAGTAAGCAAACGTTATTGCAGGTCTAAACCACTGCAATAAAGCAAATACTGTAATAAAGTAAGTCACATGACTCTTTGTTCGTTTCCCAGTACGTATGGAAGTTATGTTTCCACTATACTGTAGTCTATTACGTGTGCAGCAGCACTTGTCAAAAAGCAACATACATCGCTTAGTTTTAAAATACTTTATTCCTAAAAAATGCTAACCGTCATCTGAGCCTTCAGTGGGTCATAATCTTTTTGCTGGTGGAATTCTTGGCTTAATATTGATGACCGCTGACTGATCAAGATGGTGGTTCCTTGGGGCCACTGTGGCAATTTCTTAAATAAGATGATAGTTTGCCACACTAATTGCCTCGTCCTTCCATGAATTATTTCTCTGTAGCATGCAATGCCGCTTGAAAGCATTTTACCCACAGTAGAACTTCTTTAAAAGCGGAGTCAATTCTCTCAAACTTTGCCACTTCCTAAGTTTAGGGAATAGTCTAAATCCTTGGCTTCCCTGATAGCTCAGTTGGTAAAGAATACACCTGCAATGCAGGAGATCCCAGTTCGATTCCTGGGTCAGGAAGATCCCCTGGAGAAGGGATAGGTTACCCACTCCAGTATTCTTGGGCTTTCCTTGTGGATCAGCTGGTAAAGAATCTGCCTGCAATGCAGGAGACCTGGGTTCAATCCCTGGGTTGGGAAGATCCCCTGGAGAAGGGAACAGCTACCCACTCCGGTATTCTGGCCTAGAGAACTCCATGGAGTCAGACACGACGGAGCGACTTTCACTTTACTTTACTTTTACTAAATCCTTTGCTGCCATTTCAGCAGTCTTCACAGCATCTTCACCAGGAGTCGCTTCCATCTCAAGAAGCCTCCTTATTTATCCACCTTTAAGAAGAAACCCCTCCTCCATTAAAGTTTTATCATGAGGTTGCAGCAATTCAGTCACATCTTCAGGCTCCACTTCTAATCCTAGCGCTCTTGCTATTTCCACCACCTCTGCATTTACTTCCTCCACATTAAAGACCGTACCTGGATGTTCTGGATAACTTGCTGTGGCTTCCACAAGCACTTGTTACTTCACCTTGCACTTTGACAGAATGGAAACGGCTTCTCTTCTTAAATCTCATGGACCAAGCTCTCCTAGCATTAAGCTTTTCTTCTGTGGCTTTCTCTCCTCTCTCAGACTACTTAGAATTGAGAGATAAGGGCCTTGCTCTGGATTTGGCCTTGGATTAAAGGAATGTTGGGACTGGTTTGATCTTCTATCCAGACCACTAAAACTTTCTCTGTGTCAGCAGTAGGCTGTTTCACTTTCCTATGATTCGTTTGTTCACTAACTGCTTGGCACAAGAGGTCTAGCTTTTGACATTCATGTGTGCATGTGCGTGCATGCGTGCTAAGTCACCTGACTCTTTGCAATCCATGGACTGTAACCTGCCAGGCTCCTCTGCCCATGGGATTCTCCAGGCAAGAATACTGGAGTGGGTTGCCATGCCCTCCTCCAGGGGATCTTCCCAACCCAGGGATCGAACCTTCATCTCTCATGTCTTCTGCATTGGCAAATGGGTTCCTTACCACTAGTGCCATTTGGGAAGCCCCACTTTTGACATGCCTTCCTCATTAAAACAGAAGTTAGAAATGACTAGGCGTAAAATGAGAGGTGGGCTCCTCTTCCTTTCACGTGAGCTCTGAGCGGCTACTGTAGGGTTGTTAACTGACCTAATTTCAATGTTGCTGTGTCTCAGGACACAGGGAGGCCCGACTAGAGGGAAAGATGAGCGGACAGCTGGATGGTGGAGTGGTCAGAACACACTCAACATTTACGGATTGGGTCTGCCTTCTTACATGGGCATGTTTGTGGCCCCCAAAACAATGACAAAAGTAACATCAAAGATCACAGATCACCTTAACAAATATAATCATGCCAAAGTCTGAAATATTGCAAGAATTACCAAAATGTGACACAGAGATTTTGTGTCTGCTCGGCATGCATAGTCTCACACTGGACAGAGGGTTGCCACAAAACTTTGATTTGTAAAGCGTGCAGTATGTGGGAAAGGCAATACAATGAAGCTCAATAAACTGAGGACTACTGTAAACAGACTTACTGTGTATATTCCCTTGTCAAGATAACATCCTTTCTTTGTTTACCAAGAGTTAATAAGAAACAACACTTATAAATAAAACCAGTTAACCATCTAAACCAGTACACTGTGTTTAATACAGGAAATTGGATTTGTTCCCTTAAGTCATAAAATTCTGTTCAGGGAATTGAATTTGTTCGCTATGGTTGTAAAATGAGCTCACTAGTGAATTAATTTAATCCAGCATTCTGCACATGGTGTTGATTCTCCTGCTGGTCAGAAAATCTGATTCCTTGGATTGTTCTTCTCAGGCTTATGAGGGTCTAAAAAACTAACCTACCACTCTAGCAGCTCTGAATCCAAACAGATTGCAACTTTTATTTTTCCCTAACAGAGTCATAACTGTTTGAGTTAAACTTGATCCCAATATTCGAGGGATCTAAAAGAAAAGTGCCATGGTTTCTGAACACAGCTCTTCCTATCATAAAGAAAAGGTTTGGGTGCAACTAAATTTCACAAAATAGATCCACGTTGAACTTGTAAATGGAATCCTATTTCACAGAGTGACAGGGGGACCTGTTATCTGGCAAAGCACCTTAATGTAAAACCAGGTACCAAAGCTAATTTTACTGTTTTTAAGATTTTTGTATATTGACTGTTACTTTTAAATAGAAGCCTGTGTTAATATTGTAGTTCATTCTTTCCACCACTTTTGCATGGATAAATAGGCTACAATAATGACTGACTAATATGTAAATAACACCTCATCTTGGAATAACAACTTACAATTTACACAGACTGCTTCATTTGATCATCAGAATATCTTATGTGGTGAGTTTCTCTCCCATTTCACAGATGAAGGAACTGAGGCTCTGAGAGGTTCTATGACTTCCCGAAGGTAACCAGCCAGTAGATGACAAAGTCAGGGTGCAAGTCTTCAGATGCTGAGTCCTGTGTCCTTCCAGCGCACACGATGTCACATTAGGGAATCAAGCTTCTCTCTTTCTCCAGGGAAGTTGTATCTGCTGATGTAGTCAGTGTGAGCAAGCACGTGGAAAGCTTTAGACTTCTGTTCACATATTTTGCTATGGCAGAGCCCTGTGTCTACTAGCAAGGCTTAGGAAACAATTTTAACTCTCTGATCTACATTTCTGAAAAACATTTCTTCTTGAAGGGAGACATTCGGGCCATTTCCTGATTAACATTTGCAAAGCGCTGCAGGAAACTCATTAGCTTGAAAGGAACATGATCATGGCAGTCACATTTGGAAACAGAAGGTGAGGTGTTAATTATTAACATGATATCACCCCAAAGATTCACGCAGAATGATTAACAGTGCTGTTGGGAATGTTAGGAGGGAATGAACAGTGCCCTTGAAGCCGTTCCCGGAGCAAGAAAAGGCCTGGCTCCTGCTCTGAGTGTTCACAGCAAGGACCCAGCGGGAAAGAACAACTTGTTATTCTTATTCAGTTATGATTCTTCCTTATTAAAATGCATTAAGCCATTCCAGCGCCTACAAGGTGACAGATTCAGGCTTTGTTGAGGCACCAGCATTTGCAATTCTATAAACTCAGCCATCTTTGTTGGGCCAAGGCTCAAAGTTAGTGATGGCTGGTGAGGGGCAGGGTGCACAGCTGCCCCTGGGATTCTAATCATTCACTGGGGAGCATCAGGATCAGACTCACATCCCCATGCTGCAGGCCAGAATGGACCTCACTAAATACCTGGGTGCCTCCAGGAAGAGAAGGAACAATATCTGGAAAGTGGGTTGCAGGTAAGGAACAAAATTAACCAGTGTTTGCAGGGCACCATCTATGAGCCAAGCACTGTGTGACGTGCTCCCTGTAATCTAATTGAATCTTTGTAGAACAGCAGCTCCGAGTTGGGTTATTGTGTCCATTTTAGAGATCAGCAAACTGAGGCGGGGTTCACTGTCTTACAGGGTCACGTGGGTGAGTGACAGAGCCAGATTCACACTCGTGGGGCCTAATTCCAGGCCCCATCCTCCCAACTGCTCTACCCTCCCTCGGAAGAAGGGCAGTTGGAATTGACCCAGGGAATGGTAGGTGGAAGCAAGGACATGGAGGGTGAAGCATTCAGAAAGTAGGAATTTAAGAAGTGCCGAGGGAAATTAGAGGTTGGTGTCTATGAAGAATCTTATGTGTCAGGCTTAGAGGTCTGTGCTTAACTTGGTAAATAATAGGAGCCTTTGGATATCAAACCTTCTCTCTCATCCCAATAAATTGGGATGTATTGGATTTACCTAGGACCCAAGTTTTTTCTAAGAATGTTTAACACATACATAAATACGGAAAATACTTCCTGTGCTATGGTCAGACTGGACGAATGTAAATTCTGTCATATAAATACAGATAGTCAACCATAAGCAGTTTCACTTATGAACAGGTTATGTCATCAAGTTAAAACAAAAATGCCACAAGAGAACAAAGGCAAACACATATTTACTGAGAGTGAACAATGGCCATCCCGGGCTTTTCAAAGCATATCGCTTCATAGACTGATAGGCATTTAATTTTTACCTTAAAGGACCATTTTGGTGTGTGTTTTATGATTATAAAAGTAATAGAGGCTTACTGCAGAAAACTTGGAAAATGTCAAAAAGTACAAATATGTGTCTGCCTGGTTTGTAGCACTACCTGCTGGCTCTCCTGCTTGGCTGCCATTTCTTTTAACAAAACCCACTCTAGTGTTTTTCTAATGTGTGAAGCATTCTCTCAATTACTCCCCAGGATTCAGTTCACACCGATGACCAGTACTGATCACACCCGTTAGGTCCTCAGCTTCCTTCTGTGCCTTTTTCTCTCCCGTCTCCTTTCCCTTTGAGAAAACCCCATCTCATGAGTGACCTAAAGCAGGGGCCAAGCTTTATGCAATCCCCACCCTGACCACTTAGCCTGGCAGCGCTTGACTTTCCTTTCTCTCTCATTCATTCAACAGTCCTATGTGTACGGTTTAAAAGTAAGAAATGTCAAATTACGGCCTTAGGCTGGCATTCAGATTAACAAGCACAGCTTGGGGAAAGAAAAACTTGAAATACATGTATTTTATGTTATAAAAGTAACCTGTAGATGGGTTATAAGGAGAGAAAGGATCACTTTCATTTGTCAAAACGGGCTCCTCCCGAGGAGCGATAACTTCAGATGACTTTCAGACTCTTCCTCCCCACAGTCAACATGCATTTTCTAATCACTTACTGAGTACCTCTGAGGTCATATAGGAGATAAAAGGGTTTCCCCGAAGGCTCAGTGGTAAAAGAGTCCGCCTGCAATGCGGGAGACACAGGAGATGCGGGTCCAATCCCTGGGTCAGGGAAGATCCCCTGGAGGAGGGCACGGCAACCCACTCCAGTATTCTTGCCTGGAGAATCCCATGGACAGAGGAGCCTGGTGGGCTACAGTCCACGTGGTCACAAAGGGTCAGACATGATTGAAGCACCTGAACACAGCTCTGTGCAGGAGATACAAAAATATGCAAGGCAGGGTGTGGCCTTGAGCAGTTTCAGACCTATAGGTTAAAAGTTTCCAGTGAGGCAGAACATGTTAAGTGGCATAAGGTGGCTGGAATGCTCTGGGCATTCAGAGAGGGGAGTTCTTCCCTGACCGAGGGGATCAGGTATCTGACCCAGGTCTTGGAGGACGGACAAGAGACACACGTGAGATGTGCACGCGTGTACGGGTAAGTGTGCCCGGGTGAGTGGGGGAGGGGATCTGAAGCAGGAAGAACAGACCGAGCAGAGGCAGGGAGCCCAGGAGCCCAGGCAGTGTGTAGGAAAGATGGGAGCCAAGCTGAACGGAAGCAGAGAGGGGAACAGAAGAGGCTGGAAAGGAAGTGTGCAAGCGCATGGCTGAGAGCCCGGGATGGCAGAGCTTGGACTCCATTCCCACTAGTTTGGAACTACTCAGTCATTCACCAAATGTTTCCTCATCATGAAGTGAAGTGAAGTGCAAGCTCAGTCGTGTCTGACTCTTTGTGATCCCATAGACTCATCCATGGGATTCTCCAGGCCAGAATACTGGAGTGGGTAGCCTTTCCCTTCTGCAGGGGATCTTCCCAGCCCAGGGATTGAATCCAGGTCTCCTGCATTGCAGGCGGATTCTTTACCAGCTGAACCACAAGGGAAGCCCATTTCCTTATCATAGACAACATCAGATAGAGACAGAAAAACAACTCATGGGCCCTTGCTCTCACCATCACGGAATTCCATGACGACTTAACTTTCTAGAAGGATAGGTTAAACTCAAAGACACCTCATCAAGAGCAGAACAAAACCAGCTAAAAGGCAACACTAGTGACAAGAATTTATTTATTTTTATTTTTTGCTGAGTAACAAGCTGTCCCAAAAGTCAGTGACTAAAAAACAACACTCACCTGATTGTGTGCTAAACTGATTCAGTCGTGTCCGACTCTTTGCAACTCCATGGACTCTAGCCCGCCAGGCTCCTCTGTCCGTGGGATTCTCCAGGCAAGAATGCTGGCGAGGGTTGCCACGCCTTCCTCCAGGAGGTCTTCCCGACCCAGGGATCAAACTCAACTCTCATACACCTCTGCATTGTTAGATGGGTTCTTTAGCACTGGTGCCACCTGGGAAACCCCACTCACTTGATTCCTTACTCGCAATTCTGCAACTTGGGATGGTCTTGATGGAGACAAGTGGTGCTTTTCCATGTGGTGCTAGCTGGGGTAGCTTGATTGACTGGGGTCTGGCTAGAACGGCCAACTTGTGTCATACGTCTGGGTCTCAGATCTCAGCAAGGGCCGGGGTGGCCTGCACCTTGAAGGCCTGTGAGCTTTGTAGTTGCCCAGCCTTGAGGCCAAAGACAGCAAAGAAAAAGCCCAGAGATGGCAATGGGACGTCTACGGTTTTTTAGACAGGGGATATTACACAAAGGCTCCTGGAGCAACAACCAACCATGTGTGGCAGAGGGCAGGCGGGACATGCCAGCACCCTCCTTCTCCACTCCGGGAAGGAGGAGGCTACCATTTATAGGGGGAATTGACATCAGGTGGCCTCATCAGTTACCAGGGGATAATTAAGCCTTATAATTAAGAGGATTGTATAGTCATGTGAGTGAAGCAGGGACTGGCCAAGCAGGACCTACCCAGAGAGCAAGAGGACAACCTTCTTGAGAGGGGAACCCCATAATAGGGGTCCTCAGTTCTCCTCCACATGCCATCTCCGTGTGGTTACCTTGGTCTTCCTTCCAAAACGGAGACTTCAGCCGCTCTTCTTCCTTCCTGGTAGTCTGGCTGTTGATGTGGCAGCTGGCTTCACCCAGACTGCAAACCAGGAAAGTGCTGGGGCTCTTAAAGCATAGCTAGAACCAGCACATGGCCCTGCCAGCACATGCTACTGGTTAAAGTAGGTCCCGAAACCAGCCCCGATTTGAGGGCAGTCACCCAAGGACAGGAGGCCCGATTCCCTGGAGGACACCAAAGTAATGATATACCACAAATCTTAAAGTGATTCTACAGCATCTTCCACAACTTTAACCAACCGAGGGGCCTTAAGGGCACAGATGTTTGTGCTGCCGGGTGTGGAACCTGCCTGCCCACCTCCACCCCCACCTGTTTGAATGCGGTCATTTCTCACGCAGTCACTGATCACTGACTAGAACCGCAGTAGTTCTGAACCAACCTTGCAGCTTAGTTTTGAGAAGGAAGAGGGCTCGGCTCAGAATCATCCCCCAGCTCAGCCCCGCGTCTGGGTGACTCCCTAGAGCCCCTGCTGTCTAGTACCCAAGCGTCAAGACAGGAAGCAAGCAAGCCCACTCACGCCTGGCTCCAGCCGTCCCTTCTGCCCCCCCCCCCCCCAAAGCCTGTCTCTCCCAGGACACGTCTCACCCCCTCGTCTGCGTTATGCGGTCCTGTCTTTGGAGAGAGAGGACAGAAAACTGAGCTCCTGGTGCTCAGGCTGACCTCACGATCCCTCTGTAGCATCTGTGACCTTCTTGTGTTTTCCATTTTCAAGGCTGGACATAGTTGGTCCAGGTATGACCCAAATGCCAAGATCAGCAGTAAATACCAGGATTTCCAGGAGAAGACTGAGAAGACATCTGACTGGAGGGAAGGTGGGACGGACTGTGAGATTTTCCTTTTTATAAGATTTATAAGACTTTTTCCTTTTTATAAATTTATAAGATTTATAAGATTTTTTACAAAAGGGACTGTGAAATTTAACTCATTATAAGACTAATGTGACCCCACTTATAACTAGGATTGATCACCAAAAAACTGACACAGTAGCCAAGAGATGATTAATAAAAATGTATCATCAGTACACATAAAAGCAAAAGTTAACTGAGTCAAACAAAAGAGCAGCAGTGGTGGTTTTTTTGAATTAATTTTATTTTTCTACATTTCTAACCATCCATCAGTTATTCCATAACAGGGCAGTGTGCAGACTGAATGTAGGCCCCTGTAGTCAGGATTTGAATTCCAGTTCGATTAATTACTGGGAAATCTTGGGCAAGTTAATTTCCCTGTGCCTTAGTTTTCTTGGGCTTCCTTGGTGGCTCAGATGGTGAAGAATCCTCCTGCAATGCGGGAGACCTGGGTTTGGTCCCCAGGTGGGGAAGATCGCCTAGAGAAGGGAATGGCTACCCACCCCAGTATTCTGGCCTGGAGAATTCCATGGACAGAGGAGCCTGGCAGGCTGTAGTCCACGGAGTTGCAAAGAGTCAAACATGACTGAGTGACTTTCACTTTAGTTTTCTCACCTATAAAATGAGGGTACTAATAGTACCTTTCTCACGGCTTGTTGTGAGTATTAAATAATACTTGCAAAGTGCTTAGAGAGTGCCCAGTGAACTATAAACATGCTCAATACACATTATTCATTATTAGTATTCCACATATTACCATTAGCTCAAGGTTTTTCAACACACGCTTCATTGATTTTTTTTTCCTCTTTATTAACTCTTGTTTGGAATGATCTTGGAGATACTGACTGTTGATGACGATGAACTAGAAATTGCCCTCCACACTAACTTCTTGGTACCTTGGCCAACTTTAAGTAGGTCTCGCCAGAAAAAGGTATTAATAGCAAATGGCAAAGGATCAATAGCAAATTAAAAAAAAAAAAAAAACTTCAGGTAATATTCTCCTAAGCCTTAAAAATCAAAAAGAAAGGTTGGCGACAGAGATATCCTTAAGAAGAAAAATGCTGAGAAAAAAGCACTGAATCCACATATACTTTAAATGTTTTAAAGAAAGGACGCACCTTGTCATCAAACATGTGTGGAAGAAAATGAGACATAAGATATTTAGAATTTAGTTTCGATGCAACTATACAATTCCACGGCCTTAAGTTTGCCATCAATTGCTCTCCCAACATTCCATCTTCTATCACAATCACCAGAGGCAACAGAGCACCCAAAGGGTTAAAAGAGGGGAAATATCAGCCCCCAGCCATGCGCTCACTGGACCCACCTCCCTGCCGCTCTGTGTTTACAGGATTTTATTTGCATAGAAGAACTGCAGGAGCTCGGGATGGTAGTGGCTCTGAAAGAAATTGGCAAAGGGACACGTGAGGGAAGGATCTGGTAAACCTCCTCGACTCTAGAATGAGTTGATGGTCATCAAAGGCTGAGCTTGAGGATAAACAACTTTCAGGTTCTCAGAGGAGGAGGAATCATCACTTGCATTCACCCAGAGATCTAAGACAGGTGGTGCTAGTGGTAAAGAACCCGCCTGCTACTGCAGGAGACATAACGCAGGTTCCATTCCTGGGTCAGGAAGATCCCCTGGAGGAGGGCATGGCAATCCACTCCAGTATTCTTGCCTGGAGGATCCCATGGACAGAGCAGCCTGGCGGGCTACAGTCCATAGGGTCACAAGGGGTCGGACACAACTTAAGCGACCTAATACACACACAGAGATCTAAACAGGAACTGCCAATGTAATTTGTGCACAGTCCTCTGGGCGTTTTGCCATTTACATTGCATGTGGGTCAACTACAGTTGAAACATTCTCGGCCTGAGTTGTTTATGGGGGTGACTCTCTGGCGTGCCGACCACCTTCCGCCTTAACGCGGCACCGAGTGCGCAGGGATTGGAAGAACGTCTCCTGCCCTCGCTCACTCACCAGCTGCCGGCAGAGTTTCGGGTTCCTTTGATCCTCCTCATTCTGGAAGCTGTAGTCCTTGCTTTGTCTCAGATATGGAGAACAGGCTTGAAAAGTTGTTTTGCAGGCCTGAGAGAAATAATATTACCACGTTATGGTCAAAAACATGAGAGTTTTATAATCCCAAGCAAGGAGGAGGAATGCACCTATCTGTGTGGTCTGGGGACCACTGAGTGTGTGAAAGTCACTCCCAGGAAGTTTGAAGATTTGAATCTTAAAGGATTTATGCTTATGTTTTTTTATTTTTTCAAACTTTAAGCTTTTTACTTTGTATTGGGGTATAACTGATGAACAATGTTGTGATAGTTTCAGGTGAATGGAGAAGGGACTCAGCCATTCATATACATGTACGCATTCTCCCCCAAATTCTTCCCATCCAGGTTGGCACATAACTTTGAGCGGATTTATGCTTTATGCAATGACCATGTCTATAACTTCGGACTGGTGGGGAGGGCAAA
Source organism: Odocoileus virginianus (assembly GCF_023699985.2). Classification (NCBI taxonomy): domain Eukaryota; kingdom Metazoa; phylum Chordata; class Mammalia; order Artiodactyla; family Cervidae; genus Odocoileus; species Odocoileus virginianus. The sequence goes on along the minus strand of NC_069695.1, from coordinate 9,740,413 downwards.
GCTTGAGTTTACCACAACCCTTCCTTTCTCATCAAAAGCAGTGGACTGCTCTATTTAAATGGATAACCAACAAGGACCTACTGTACAGCTCATAGAACTCTGCTCAATGTTACGGGGCAGCCTGGATGGGAGGGAAGTTTGGGGGAGAATAGGTACATGTATATGTATGGCTGAGTCCCTTCACTATTCACCTGAAACTGTCACAACATTGTTAATCGGTGATACCCTAACACAAAATAAAAAGTAAAAAAAAAAAAACTATTTAAAAAAGTCATGCTAGATTCCTAAATTCAATTTCGATCTCAATCTCTCTCTCTCCCTCTCCTTCCTTCATGCACCGCCTTAAAGAAGATCAGTGATTTAGTGGAACCCTTTGCTGGGCTTCCCTGATAGCTCAGGTGGTAAAGAATCCACCTGCAATGCGGGAGACCTGGGCTCGATTCCCTGGGTCAGGAAGATCCCCTGGAGAAGGGAATGGCTACCCACTCCAGTATTCTGGCCTGGAGAATTCCATGGACTCTGTAGTCCATGGGGTCTGACAAGGAGTCAGACACGACTGAGCGACTTTCACTTTCACTTGCTCCTAAGGGTTTTGAAACTCTCACCTGCTCTAAAGCAGCCCTGAGGTCCAGCCAATCTCATTAGGACACATTTTCTCCAAGAATGAAACAAAAGTTTTGTGACTCAGACAGTAAAGAATCAGCCTGCAATGCAGGAGACTCGGGTTCAATCCCTGGGTCGGGGAGATCCCCTGGAGAAGGGAATGGCAACCCACTCCAGTATTCTTGCCTGGAGAATCTCATGGACAGAGGAGCCTGGTGGGCTACAGTCCATGGGGTTACAAAGAGTCACACACAACTGAGCAATTAACACACTTCTCACTTTTAACAGGAAGCTAAGAAGCCACATCTGAACCAGGTGTGATGATAAAAGCTAGCTGGGAGTGAACGAATCTCCTCTAAGAGGAGCTGCTGCCCGAGAGTCAGCCAGCACCTCCCTGCCCCCTCTCCATCAACCTGACTGTATCAGGCATTGACAGGGGCCAGGACCAGGCAGGCAGGGCAGGAGCAGATGGAAAAGAACACCCCTGCTCAGAGAGGAATCAACCAGCCATCAGAGAGGCACTTTCTCCAGGACTCACACGGATGCTCCTCTGAGCGTCCACGACGGAACTGGCATCCCGACTCAGCAGGGCTGCCTCCCCGCTACCTCCGCAAATGGTGCCGCGGTTCCAGGCGGTTGCCCGGAGAGGCTCAGACTTACCGTGGCCACCTGGGGATTCCTGTCCTGTAAGTGGGTCAGGAGGGAGTCTTGAGTCTGCTTCACCTGACGGGTAAAGAACCTCTTCCACTTCCGTCCAGCAAGCGCAGCCAGTTGCCCAAACAAGACAAAGGCCGAGTATCTCAGGCTGTCATTCTCCTGCGGGTCCCCCGTGAACAGAACAACAAGCCCCGGTCAGTACCACAAAGAGCTGCATCACGGGACAGTGAGGCCCTATTCCCTGCACGTTCCAGGTGGGCCCTGATCTCCCACCTCAGCACTCGGCTGGCTGGGCTGGGGGATGGAAAGGAGACCCCCTGAGTCTGCACTGAGGCTCTCCAGCAGACTCGGGCTTAGACGCGGGCATCACTGGGGCTACTCCCAGCTCCCCAGAGTTTTTCTTCATTATTTAATGTTTTGGAGATTGACAATGTTTACAGGGTTTGAAATTCAAAATAACCAAGTATTATGGGGTTCCCTGGTGGCTCAGATGGTAAAGAATCTGCCTGCAATGCAGGAGACCCAGGTTCGATCAATTCAAAATAAACCAAAAAGGTTTATAAAAAAGAAAAAGTACGTCTCCTTCCTACACTTCACCTGCCACCAAAGTTCCCTCCCCACAAAGTCATATATTTTGTATGCAGCCCTCTGGAAAATTAAGAAGGAAAAAATAAAATATATATTATTATATAGCCCTTTCCCACATTTTTACACAAATGGACATGGACCATTCCACTGTTAGGCACTTTTATTTTTCATCAATCTCTCTGGGAGCTCTTTTCCATGTCAATCCAAAATGAGGTTTTTTTTGGGGGGGTGGGGGGGTGCTGTGTCATATGACCCAGTGCCTGTTAATACTCCCAGCATTTTTGCCAGGCCATCTCTCTTTACTTTGGTCTGAATTCTCCCACATGCAGCAGAAGCCATTGTTTCTTTCCTGACATTCTGCCAGCTCTCCAGCTCTGGATCCGATTGCCTGGTGTGTCCCTGACTGCAGGTCAGCAGCTTCAGTCCTTTCTCCATCTCCCCAGGGAGCTGTCTGGTCCAAGCATTTTCCTGCCCAGGTGAGGAGACAGCAGGGATTTGCCCAGAGTCACAGGATGAGGGAACAGAGAACCAGAGTGGTAACCCAGTCTCCTGACTCATGGTGAAGGAATAAATCAATGTTTCCTGATCCTCACCAGCTCCAGGTGAACCAGAGGGAACTGGACTGGGACAGGCCTCCTCACCTAGAACTGGGGGGACACAGACATTCAGCAAGAATCGACACCACTGATCTCTTGTGAAACAATGTTTAGCACATGTGACACATACAGAAATTGCTTTAGTGTTGCACTTTCTCCACTGTTCTACCAGTGTGTGTGCGCTTAATTCAATTCAGCTAGTGCTCATTGAGTCCTGACTCTACCTGAAGCACTACCCTACTGCTATGAGATGTACAGAGGTGTGTAAGGGGATGTCTGTCCCCCCAGGAGTCTGACAGTCATCTGACGGGGACACAGCACAGGCAGGCAGGGAAGGATGCTCTGACAGAGTTACAAACTGTCAGAGCTCCCCATGAGTATCCCCAGGTTTCACCACGACAAGGGCTCTCTGATCAAAAATCACAGTCTACCAGGCTTTAAAAAATGATTGCATGGGAAAATGGGTTACCTCTTTACTCCTTAAAGCCAGACCTAGGGTAAGTTCCTTGACCCCCGCAGCCTCAGTTTCCTCAGTCACAAGATGGAGCTGATAAAAAGAGCTCATACTCCCTTAACCAAGAAACGTGGGGCCAGAAACTACTTGGAATTCCATTTTTCACCTCTCAGATTCAGTGTCCTTAAGTGTTTGTTTATGTATTACACAACACTCCCACGGGAGGGTCTGCAGCAGAACTCCCGAAGCAAATGCGCTGGGAAAGGGGACTGAGGGGTTTCCCCCGAGGCCCTCGAGGTCCTCGTCCTCCCCGGCTCCTCCTCCTCGAAGTCCTCCTCCTCGAGGCCCTCGTCCTCCCCGGCTCCTCCTCTTCGAAGTCCTCGTAACCCCCCCCCACCACCACCACCTTAACCCCTAACTGCTCCTCTCCGGAGGAAATCCAGTTTGCCGGAACCGTGGTTGCTGATGTGCACAAAGAATCCTCCCTCTTTCAAGACCCATCTTTGCCCACCAGGTACACACACACAGGATTCCATCACCCCCGCCCCCCCCCCAGGAGGGTTCACCGTAATGGAGCCCTGATGACGCTGACGCCCACGTGTGCTCAATGACATTCCCGAGACTCGACAAATTAGGATTGATGCCCCGATCCCCGGTCCTATTTAAAATATCCCTCCCTTCTTCCTTAAGGCTGAACACTCCTTTCAGGGACTCTCATGCCTGGAATTCTAGAACAAAGGCTTATGCTGTGCCCCACCCCCCCCCCCCACCCCTCAAGATCGCGTGGCAAACAAGCCCTGGTGATTAAGATGGCACCTCCAGAGAGACTTAGAGACACCTCCCTGGAGATACCTGCTTAATACTCCAGGGAGGTGGAGCGGAGACCTCCCTCCCCACCCCAGAGAGCCCTGGTTCACATCCCAGAGCACAGGCCTCTCTGTCTCCCTGAGCAGGAAGGGAGACAAATGTCCCAGCAGCTACTCATAAGCTTCAAGCCCCATACTTTACGGGTTTCTCTTCCTCCCGTGGGGTGCAGTCACCCAGCTCTCACAGAGTTACTGCTGGGGAATCAGCTGTGCGTAACTCATGCAAGATGCTCTGTGAGTAAATGCAAGGTCTGTTCCCTGTCCACAGGTCTTGCCTTCCTCTGTGTGTGTGTAACTACGGTAAGCTAACTGATCAGCTCCTGAGTCCTCGCATTCTGTGTCCAGGCACTTTTTGTTCAGCCTGCCTTGTCACCCAGCAGTTAAGAGGGCAGGCCCTGATTGTAAAGCAAGTGTCCTCCAGTTAAAAATCAATTTTAAAAATTAAAATAATAAATAGATAAGCAACAAGGATATACTGTACTAAGAATTACAACCATTATCTTGTAACAACTTTTAATGGAGTGTAAACTGTAAAAATGCTGAATCACTATGCTGCGTGCCTGAAACTAGTATTGTAAATCAACTATACCTCAATAAAAACAGAATTCAATTTAAAAAAGTTTTTTTAAAAAACAGAAAAAAAAAAGTGCAGGCCCTAAGCAGAGGGCCTAGTTTCATACCCACTGACTCGCTCCATGATCCCTGGGCAAGCTATCTAACCTTTCGGGGCCTTGGTTTCTTCCTCTGTAAAGTGAAGGTAACAGCGCCTGCCGCACCGGGTTATCGTGAGGATGAGACAATCCATGCTCACTGCCTGGCGACATGCCTGCAGTAGGAGCTCACTAAACAGGAGCTACTCTGATATCACATTTGTAAGAAACCATTGAACACACGTGGGTGTCATCATTGTTAAGGGTGTATACACTCACGGTTCTATCACGACGAACACTCCTTGAGGGGTGGTGATGGAATCCTACATATCTTTATATGTCTTCCATAACCCCCAGCACAGTACCAGTCTCTCAACAAGAAAGTTGAAAGTGAAAGCCGCTCAGTCATGTCTGACTCTTTGCAATCCCATGGACTATACAGTCCATGGAATTCTCCAGGCCAGAATACTGGAGTGAGTAGCCTTTCCCTTCTCCAGGGGATCTTCCCAACCCAGGGATCGAACCCAGGTCTCCCGCATGGCAGGCAGATTCTTTACCAGCTGAGCCACAATTTCTTCATAACTAGTGAATAGCAGAGGCCTTGTTTCCTGAGCAACGCACCACCGGGGGCTCACATGTGACTTTAAGAACCTGGAATCTTCCCGCGTCGTCTCACTTACATCATCGAGCAGAGTCCGGGTCTGGAGGGTGATGTCTATGAAGAAGGAGCCCAGGGCTTTCCCCTGCATCTTGCCCAGGATGATGGTCAGGGTCTTCATGCTTTCATGGATGACTTCAGAGCTCACTGGGTCATACAGACCGTGCACCAGCAGGTCTAGGATAATCTTCTTATACTTTCTCACCTGTTAGCAAGGTTTGGAAAGTGTTAGCAGCACAGCAATCGCTCCGCATGGCTTGGAAAGCAACTCCACTTCCAATCATCCAATAACCTGGGGCTTGGACTAAGAGGTCGTGGCTTTCTTCAGCACGGGATGCAATAACTCTCAGCAAAATAACAAATGCTTTCAATAATCTGACCCAAGAGCCCAGTTCGGCCTTGGAAGAATGGAAAGAGCAATTTGGAGCCTGGCCCTGTGGGTGGGTGAGGCTGGGGAGGGCACGTAACGGAGGGTGGTGGGCTGGGTGACCTAGGGACCGATGGCCTATCAGGGACTTTGACAGCGGATGAGACGAAATGGCACTGAAGTTGACAGATGCTGAAGGAAGAAGTGGGGAAAACATCTTTTCCTAAACAAACATAAATTCTTAGAAAAATTAAATTCTTTTACTAAACATAAATTCTTAGAAAAATTAAATTCACTGAAGGGTGATGTCCAGCCGTGTGTTAACCTTGCCTGAGGTTCTGTATCCCAAGACTGATGATCCTGAGGAATGATGACCCTGAACTGACCCCAACGGAGTCACATGAGCCTCTGGACAGTCTCTTGCCCTTGAGGGTGGGAGGAGCCAGGGACTCTGAGAGCTTCTGACCTCTCAAACGTCACGGTGGTGATGGATGTCATTCCATGGTTCCCTTAGATCCCAAGGCAGACAGGACGGGGAGACACTCTCCTGCTGACCATGAAGAACTAAGCTGCCATGCTGTGTGAGGGCGGCCTCTGGGAGCCGAGGACGACCAGTCAGCAAGGAAAGAGGGACCTTAGTTCTACAACCGGAAAAGAACTAAATTCTTCCAACAGCTCCCAAAGCTTGGAAGATGACCCTGAACTTCAGAAAGGAATGCAATCTGGCCCACACCTTGATGGCAGCCTTGCAGGCCCCTGGGCAGAGGACCCAGCTGAACGGTACCTGGACTCTTGACCCAAGAAAACGGCAAGATATGAATGCCAGGCCATGGAGATCCATTACACAGCAGTGGACCCCCAGTCCTGGGAACTCCAGGCCACGAGGGCTGGCCGAGCGCCCCCTGCCCTTCCTACCTTGTCCGGGGTCTCACAGGCCATGGTTCCCAGGCCTCTCATCACCATATGACGCTTTTTAACACTGGGGTCCCGGGCTGTCTCTGCCAAGATGAAAAACACATTCTTCAGAGGTTCCTGCTTCTGAAGCCTCAGGTTCCAAGAGACCTAGGTGGTGGGTCAAAAATATATTGATTTGGAAGTGTTCAGAGTGACACCCTACCCATCGCCAACCCTAATCCCTCCCTGTAAAAAAGACCTGTTTTGCTGCTTGATTTTACTCCTTCTTTCTCTGTCTAAAGACACCTGGCTTTTGCTGGGAATATATTGTTTAATCTATGTATTGGAGGAAAGACGGGAGGAAGAGAAAAGGGGGTGGAGAAAAACGATGCAGAGCTTATGTTGAGGTAGGTTTGGGGGGATTACAGAGAGGAGTGTCTGGGCAGCTGTGCATGTGACAGAGCTGAGACAACGGGGCTTTAGGAGCATTCATGTGATCTGAGAAGCCCAATCTCTTTAATGGGACAGGGGAAGCTGTGTTCCCCAAGTCCCAAAGAAGGGTTTCCTTGACCTTCTTTCTCTCATGGCTCTTGTTTTTCTGCTCCACCTTGTAGCTAAACCTTGAAAAACGTGTCTATATTCACTTTCTCCAGCTCCTCCTCTCCATTCTTTCTTGAACCTTCACCCATCAGGCTAATGGCACCCATACCCCTTCCCCCACTCTCTGTCCCCGGTAGGACTAAATCCCAGGGTCAATTCTCAGTGCTCATTTCACTCTACCTCTCAAGAGCCTTTGACACAATTAGCAAAGCACATCTACAAGCATTTCAGGGCACCTGAAAGATGTCCTACCCCAGAATGCGAGCATCTGAGCAATGAAGATTAGGAAAAGAAATGCATAAATAATGCACATTGGGAAGCACTATGTGGCTGATGCAGAAATCTGGACTTCAAGGTCTAAACTCTGTCAGGCAAGAGATGGGACATTAGAGATTTGAGCCCTGATACCAAGAAGGGCATGTTGTCCTGGGCATCACAGAACATGGCAATGTGTTGGAGTCAGAACCAAGACAATGCAAGACTCAGGCAAGATCCTAATTATCCTTAATAGAGGGTGTGGGATGGGGCTGGAGACGAGACCCACAGTCCTATTTGGTGTTTGTGTGATTACCAAGGCTCATCAGTATTTCTGAATATTCATTGCAGTTCATTCTATATTATTATCATTAAGTTCACAGCAAGCTAAATTCTTCCCAACTCATCTTCTTGTTATCCTACAAACAATTCATTCGTGTTAAGAGCTGCCATCAAACTTTTTTCAGAAGAGGCACCTCAGTAGAAGGAATGGAAAGAACCCGCAAGCACACGTATCGCAAAGTGGCTGCTGAGACAGGCCATTTGTTCATAATAATTTGTCTCAGACCTTGGAAAAGAAAGACATCACTGATGTGCTTTTCTTCTTGGACTGGGTGGTGGGGCTGGAAAGGGGCTCGCCCAGCATTCTTCCCGGTGTTTGGTCCATGGAACTGAAAAAAGAACAAATCATCATATGAGCCACAGACACTCAAAGCCCAGTGCCAGGTGCTCCTTTATAGAAGCAGCATCCTTGAGGTTTGTCCTGGGGAAGCTGTCACCAAGGAGATGGGCCAGTCACTTCGGAAGATAAAGAGCAACTCCGGCATCACAAATCATCAGGGAAACATAGATCAAAACCACAGTGAGATACCACCTCTGGGAGTGCACCCTCGGTCAAAGCCTGCAGTGGGTTAGGGCTTATTCCTTGAAGAACCAGGTGCTAAGCCAAGCTCTTTGTTCTTCTTTGTTTCTATACAGCTTGCAATTTTACCACGTGTGTATATTATTTAAAATATATCGGGTTGGCCAAAAACCCAAACAAACTTTTTGGCCAACCCAATACATTATAAATAAAGACAGCTTGCAAAGTGATTCTGATCTGCAGCCTGCTTTGAGACCCACTGGTGTAAACCAGTGCTTCTCAGACGTGAGTTATCAGACATGAGTTATCAGAGGAACTTGTTAAAATGTGGATTCAGACTCAGGGGGTCTGGGGTGGGGTTTTCTGCCTTTCTTGTAAGCTCCCAGGTAACATCAAGGCTGCCAATCCCTAGTACCACGCTTTGAGAGCAAGGATGCAAAGTTGGAAGCTACAGGGATAAGAAAAGGCTATGCACTAGAAGTGCTGGTAGAGATGTCCCACTGCATGCAAGAGAGCTTTAAAGGAAAGGCTGAAGCATACTGCACACATCGAGATTCCAGTAGGATTCCATGTAGTATGTTTCCTAGGAGAGGTAATAATAACAATTAAAACAGGAAAGTGGTAAAAGATAAGGCATCAGGAAGTAGTTTAAGGCCAGCCGTGAAGGACTGACTAGAGAGTTTATAGTTTTAATTGTAATATTAAGTTAAATTTGATTAGTTTAATTATGTAATTAAATTTAATTTAGTTTTAATTTGTATATGAGTGAGCCATTGATTTCTTTTTAGATGAAATCCATGTAACATACAATTAACTATTTTAATAACGCTGTGCAACCACCAACTTTATCAGGTCCTAAAACGTTTTCATCAAAGAAAATCCCATACCCATTAAGAAATCACCATTCTACCCTCCCCGCCCAGTCCTGGCAACCATTAATTGGATTTCTGTCTCTACGAATTTACCTAATTCTGAATATTTAATATAAATGGAATCAAACAATACTATGGCCTCTTGGGTCTGGCTTCTTTCTCTTGGCAGGATGTTTTTGAGGTTTACCCACGTTGTCGCACATACTGGTACTTTATTCCTGTTCATGTCTAGGTAATATTTCATGGTATGGAAAGGCCACATTTCATCTTTTGATGGACACTGGGTTGTTTTCACCTTCTGGGTACTTCGAATAGCACTTCTATGAACAATGGTGTAGAAGTGTTTGAGCGATTGCTTTCAATTCTTGGTATATACCCAGGACTGGAATTGCTGAGTCATACAGTGATTCTAAATGGGCTTCCCTCATAGCTCAGTCGGTAAAGAATCTACCAGCAATGTAGGAGACTTGGGTATGACTCCTGGGTCGGGGAGATCTCCCAGAGAAGGAAATGGCAACGCACTCCAGTATTCTTGCCTGGAGAATCCCATGGACAGAAGAGGCTGGCGGGCTACAGTCCATGGGGTTCACAAGAGTTAGACATGACTTAGCGACTAAACCATCACCATGGTGAGTCTATGTTTAACTTTTGGAGGAACTGCCAAACTGTTTTCCACAGTGGCTATAATGTGCAAGAGTTCCAATCTTCCCACATCACCAAAAGTTTAGTTTCCAGTTTTTAAAAATTATTATTACATTCATCCTAGTGGGTGTGAAGTGGTTTGCCCTTCTGGGTTTGATTAGCACTTTTTAAATGACTACTGGCATCTTTTAGTATGTTTGTCTGTAGTTTGCATACCTTTATCAGAGAAACGTCTATTAAAATCCTTTGCCTATTTTTTAATTGAGTTGGTCTATCTTTTTGTTCTTTAGTTGTAGAGCTCTTTACATATTCTGGATGTGTGCATGCGTGTGCCTAGTGGCTCAATGGTGTCCGACTCTTTGTGACCCCAGGGACTGTAACCTGCCAGGCCCTCTGTCCATAGGGATTCTCCAGACAACAAAACTGGAGTGAGTTGCCATGTCCTCCTTGGATCTTCACAACCCAGGGATTGAACCTGGGTCTCCCACATTGCAGGCAGATTCTTTACCATCTGAGGCACCAGGGAAGCCCCACACTCTGGATACTAGACCCTTATCAAGGGCTCCCCAGGTGGTGTAGTGGTAAAGAACCCGCCTGCCAAAGTAGGAGACGTGAGAAGCATGGGTTCAATCCCTGGGTTGGGAAGATCCTCTGGTGGAGGGCATGGCAACCCCCTCCAGTATTCTTGCTTGGAGAATCCCATGGACAGAGAAGCCTGGTAGGTACAGTCCATGGGGTCACAGAATCACACACGACTGATGTGACTTAGCACAGCACAGACCCTTATTGGACATTTGATTCACAAATATTTTTCCCATTCAGTACATTGTCTTTTTGTTTTCTTGATAATGGTTTTATGCACAATAGTTTTTAGTTTTAACAAAGTCTAACCATTTTTGTTGTTGTCATTGTTGTTCAGGCTTTCAAGTGTTATATCTAAGAATTCACTACAAAATCCAGTCACAAATATTTACCCCTATGTTTTCTAAGATTTTTATGGTTTTAACTCTTAGACTGTTCATCCATTTTGAGTCAATTTTTGTGTATAGTGTGCAGTTGGGGTTCAGCTTCGTCAAAACCATTAACCTTTGTTTTGGTTTTTAAAAAAATTTTTAGTAGAATTGACAGGCATGTAGCTAGAGTGGTTCTCAACCCTGCTCATGTTGGAATCACCTAAGGAACTTTGAAACATTTAATGCCCTGTCTACACCCAGTGGAGAAGGCAATGGCACCCCTCTCCAGTGCTCTTGCCTGGAGAATCCCATGGACGGAGGAGCCTGGTGGGCTGCAGTCCATGGGGTCGCTAAGTCAGACACGACTGAGCGACTTCACTCTCACTTTTCACTTTCATGCATTGGAGAAGGAAATGGCAACCCACTCCAGTGTTCTTGCCTGGAGAATCCCAGGGATGGGGGAGCCTGGTGGGCTGCCGTCTGTGGGGTCGCACAGAGTCGGACACGACTGAAGTGACTCAGCAGCAGCAGCAGCAGTTACACCCCAGACCAAGTCTACCATCATCTCTGGAGGTGGGCCTGGGAATGAGTATTTTTTTAAAAACTCACCAAGTAATTCCAATGTGCAGTTACTGAATAGACTAGTGACCAATCATCTTGTTTTGCCCTGGTGATATTGTGATTTATAAGAAAAAACATATATTTGGTCTTGGCCCCATTCCTGGCACAGAGGTCCTAAAACCCTTGGAATTCCCTAAGTGATTAGAACCATAAAAGCATCTTCTCTTATGCTAATGAGGTGGCCCTAAATCATCTAAAGGTGGGGGCTGGTTGTCAGGGGAACCAATCCAGTGATCAGAGGGCTGGAACTTTCAGTCTCACCGCCTCTTCTCCTAGGAGGAGAGGGCTAGAGTTTGAGTTCAGTAACCAGTGGTGAATGATTTGATCAACCGTGCCTAGGTAAAGAGGCCTCCACAAAACCCCAAAAGGATGGAGAGCTTCCAGATTGGTGACCACATGGAGCTTTAGGGAGGGTTGTGTACTTGGAGAGGCAGGGAAGCTCCTTGCCCTTTCTCCACGTCTTGCCCTGTGCATCTCTTCCATCTGGCTGTTTCTAAGTTATATCCTTTTATAATAAACCCGTGATTCAGGAAGTAAAATGTTCCTCTGAGTTTTACGAGCTGCTCTAGCAAATTAATCGAACCAAGAGGTGGGCTATGGGAACCCTCAGTCTACAGCTGGCTGGTCACAAGCTCTGGTGAAAACCTGGACTTGGGATTGGCCTCTAAAGTATGGGGACTGAGCCCTTAACCTGTGGGATCTGATGCTCTCTCCAAGTAGATAGTGTTTGAGTTGAACTGAACTGATCTAAATGGAAATGAATTGTGGGGCACCCAGTCAGTACGCACCGAAGAACTGGAGAATAGATCAGTGGTATGCAAAAAAAATCACACTGGGGCTTGGCCCTGATGGGTTTCCTGGGACATGGGACTTTCAGAGCTAACAGCCGAAAAGTCCTGGGCAAGCCAGGACAAGTTGGCCCTGCTAATTTTGCTAGAGTTCTGAATTTATTTAACGCAGGTGACTGCTTAGAACCCAGTCCTGTTAAACAGCTGTGCTTCGGAACATTTGACTATGACCTGAAGGTACATGGGGATTTGGTTTCTCCATCATCTTTGCCCCCCTACCCCAACCCAAGCTGGTTTTAGTAATGCTCTCTTAGGCAGAAGATACTCAGGAGACCCATGAAGACACCTCTTCACCCTGTAACCGCTGTCTCTATTGCTCCTTCATCCCTGGACAGCACACCTCCCCTCACCACTGCAATGAGGGACTCCAAACCCCCACCCCCTCCCACCCCCAAACACTGCACTCCCACTAACTAGCAAGATTTTTTTCTTTTTTACGGCAACGTGGCATGTGGGATCTTAGTTCCCCGACCAGGGATCAAACCCACACCGGCTGCATTGGAAGAGTGGAGTCTTAACCACTGGACCAGGGAAGTCCCCTAGCAAGATGGTTTTTGTTTCTTGAATAAAGGTGTTCCCATACACTTCGCACTGAGCCAGTGGTTCTCACACCTAAGTGCACATCGGAATCACCTGGAGGACCTGTTAAAACACAGGTTCCCAGAGCCCGTCCCCAGGGTTTCTGATTCCGTACACCTGAGGCAGGACCCATCGATCTGCATTTGTAATCAGCTCTCAAGTGATGCTGGGATGGTCCCAGTCCAGGCACCGCCACATGTTGAGATCCAGGGCCTTTAAAAAAAAAAAACCACAGTACTACTTCGTCATCCCCTTCCAGAATGAAGGGATTTAAAAATTTGCACTGAGGCAAAAAAAAAAAAAAAAAACACAACAACATGCTTGGTTGTTCTTTTCTGGGTAATTTCTGGACACAACCTTTTTTATCAAAGGAACCTGCCACTCCTCAGGCTGAATGCTTTGGATCAGAGCCTACGGGCGCTGAGCCGTGGGTATGTCCTTAGAAGAAGAAAGTTCCCTCGAGCTGATGGTCACTCCCCAAGGAGGGCACAGGCCTCAGTAACAAACAGCTGGTGTCCCTGTTCCGAGGCATAAGAAAATCATGCCTGAAGCTTCTCCCCATCATGCCCGAAGGAAGGAAAGCCAACCTGCTTCCCTGGTCTTCACTCTGGCCTCTCTTGCAGGATTGGCACAGCACAGCTGACGGCTTTCACCACCCAGGCCGCTTCCCCAGGCCTCAGAAGGGAAAGGCCTCACCTCTTTCTTAAAAACTTATCTATTGATTTATTTTTGGCTACACTGGGTCTTTGTTGTTGCAGGCAGGTTTTCTCCAGTTGCTATGAGCAGAGCCTACTCGCTAGTTGCGGCTAGAGGGCCCTAGGCTGCATGGGCTTCAGAGCACAGTACACAGGCACAAAAGTTGTGGCACACAGGCTTAGTTGCCCCATGGTATGTGGGATCCTCCTGGACCAGGGATCGAACCCGTTTCCCCTGCACTGGCAGGCAGACTCTTAGCCACCGGACTACCAGGGAAGTCCCAGCCTTGTCGTTTCTTAAGAGGCACACCTAATAGAATTTAAGGCCGTGGAAGGCTCTCAAGCTGAGCAGAGCATGTGAGGTTGAGCACCCTGCTTGGGGGATTCAGTTGTGTTTAGAAAAACACAGGGCCCCACAGTAGCTCACCAACTCCCACCTTCCCATTAGAAGAGAAAAACTGTGATCTTGTTTAATCTCAAGGTGTCAGGGCTCATCTCCATCTTTGGGGTGGAGAAAGCAAAGCATTTCTCACCGTATTGGCTGGGCCTCTTATGTCGGGATGCCCCGGAGTACTTGTTAGAAGTGCCAGCCCTGCTCTATAATTACGGGATCAGAGTCCCAGGGAGCGGAGGGCCTGATTGCATTTACAAAATGCCTGGTGACGGTCCACACAGCTGGCGTAGAAGAACCTCTGGAATATTCAGGAGGAAATTAACCAACTCCAGAAGTGGCAAACTCCACTCACTTAAGGCTGCACATTGAATTTCTCTTTCAAAATAAAATTAAAATCAGGCCAAGCTGTACAGGCTGTGACTTGGACATACCTCTTGGATACTATTCTTAAAGGTTTGTTTTAAAAAATACAACAAACGTAAAAGTTACTTTGGGGCTGCTGAGCCCTTCACCTGAGTTTTGTCTCCCGAGCTTGTGGCCTCTCAAACGCCTCCCTTCACCCACCTGCCTTGCTGCCTGCCTCCCTCCTCCTCTCAGCAAATTAAGCCCTTTCAACCCAAACCAATCAAACAAAAGGATCGTCTCCACCTGCTGCAAGACAGAATCTCCAAGAGGAATGCTATAAACAAACTATGAAGAAACAGAGTGTGTGGATTTGAAGACTTAGGTGTTCACGCATGCATGCATGCTAAATCGCTTCAGTTGTGTCCAACTCTGTGTGGCTCCAGGGACAGCAGCCCACCAGGCTCCTCTGTCCACGGGATTCTCCAGGCAAGAATATTGGAGTGTGGGTTGCCATTTCCTTCTCCGATTTAATTGCTGTCACGTCTAACTCCATAGCCCACCAGGCCCCTTTGTCCATGGGATTTCCCAGGCAAGAATACCAGAGTGGGTTGCCATTTCCTTCTCCATAGGTGTTCATAATTCCACTCATAAGCCCACTGGCCCCAAACAGCCGTTCTTCGCTATGAGAGTTGGGTTCTTCTGCTGGGTGACTCAGATGCCTTGTCTAGCATGACTGAGTCCTCTCAGTCCGGAGGACACCTGAACGCCTTGAGCCTAAGGCCAGGCTCTGCTTGGAGTTTTGTTCGCCCCTGTGCATGTTCTTCAATGAATTCTTCCCCGTCTGGAAAGTCCTTCCTTCTGTGCTGATGACCTGCCCCCGATGGGGACAGTTTCACCGTCACAGCAACCCTGAAGCTTGTCTTCATGGCCCTGTTGTGGTCTTACCTGGTCTTCCTGAACAGACATGACTTAGATGAATTTTGCCCTTTAGGCTGACTCCCAAATGCCTCTGCAAATTTAATTCCTTCTGACTCAAAATGTTAGGTTTGTAATCAATAATCTTTTAACTCATTAAAACTAAAAGCTATACTATGAAGACCACAATTCTTATCTGTTAAATGAGGGAGAGGGAAAGAAATTGGTAGGTTTGCAACAATCCTTCCAACACTGAAGTTATTAATGATAATAATAATATTAGTACTACCACTACTGGACACTTGTGTATGCTAGGCACTATATTTAGCACTTTGTATGCATTGCAGGAGAGGCTGTTTAGCTGACCTCTACTGAACCGACTTGCTAGGTTAACCATATTCTGCAGGCCCTCTGCGAATGGTACATACACACCAGTGCTTGCGGCTCATAGTACTCGCTTAACTTCTGCTGCGTTAGTCCTCTTGTGCTTACCAAGAATCAGTTTATAACAGCTGTACTTGTTACTGTAACTGTGAATTTTCACTATTATAGAAACTGATGAAATATGAGAAAGGGAGTTGTTTCTGTGTTGGGAGGTTTCAACAATGGGGAAGCAGCTAAAAAAAATGCTGTCCAATTAAGATTTGTGTGGGTGGACAGAAGTTTGAAAACAGTGTTAAATTGGAATGTTCGGACAGAAAGTTATTTTACCTGAGTCTTCCCAGATGTCTTTAATTTCTCACTACATTGAAATAAACCCAACCTAGACCTCACAGATGCAGTGTTATTGCATGTGGCTTATGCAAAAAAGCTCAAAAAACACCCCCTGGAGGATTCTACATTCAAAGAAAAAGCCATGGCCCCACATTAAAAACTGGGAAATTCTACCTTTTAAGGTAAAATATTTGATGTCATGTTTTATATCAGTAATTCACTCCTTCAACCATAAGCTCCCTAAAATCCATTCCCAATCTTTCAAATAAGAAGTCTTTGTTTTATTTCATTTAACCTTTACAATAATTTTGACAGATAGGTTTACTTATGCCCACTTTAGAGGAGAAACTGAAGTTTAGAGTAATATAAACAACCTATGTCTATGTGTGCAGGCTTAGTCACTTCAGTCGTGTCGTGCGACCCTATGAACTGTAGCCCACCAGGCTACTGTTAATGGGATTCTCCAGGAAAGGATACTGGAGTGGGTTGCTATTTCCTCCTCCAGCGGATCTTCCCCACCCAGGGATCGGACCCGGTCTCCTGCATCTCCTCTGCATGGCAGACAGATTCTTTACCACTGAGCCACCTGGTTAGACCATAAACAACTCAAAGTAAAATAGCTACTAGCAGAGAGGAGTTTCAGATGCCAAAACTACACTTCCCGTGACTGTGTTCTAAGCCTGTATCCAGCTCCTAGACGATGTCCTGAGTGCTGGCCAGGTAAGGACACACCACTGAGACACTTGAGTTTGAAGCATCGGTATCTTTTCAGCCCCACCCTCATCTAAAGCTCTTAATACAATGATCTGAATAGAATAATCTATAATCTATTGGTCATAGATAGATAGCATAGTTTGTGAAAAGAAAAGAAAAAAGTCTTCATCAAATCGCCTACTACAGTTTTACAAAGGGAATATCAACTCTCTGATGTGGTGACCCAAGTGACATTCCAGAAAGGTCTGGGGATGCAAGTGGGCCGTGGCCTCTTCCAGCCGCAGCCCGGTGGCCCCAGCCGGGAGCCGGCCCTTACCTGCGGTCACGTGGCGATGCGGCAGGTGCGGCCGGAGGCCGGGTCACCGCGCAGAGCTGCTGTTCCCGGGGTGGCCGCCAGATGGGATGACTCGGCTCAATTTTCCCAGCCCTGAATTCCTAACATAGAAGAAAGGGAACGAGAAGCAGGGTCTGTTCAGGATAACGGGTCAGCGCAGAGTGCTGGAAAGTGAGACTCAGATGAGGGAAAACTACACAAATCAAAGTTTAGATGGGCTTGAAGTGGGGGAGGGGGCCGACCTCTGATAACCACAGCCCTGTCCTAGGTAGACACAAGCCCCCTTGGATCCTTTCCTTCCCCAGGCCGGGATGAGGTGTTTTCCCACCTCTCTGTGCTGTGTTTGCCACTTATCCGCCCCTCACTCCGAGTCCCACCCACAGTTTCTAAAGAAAGGACTGCAATTCTGAGGCTCCTTCGCCTGCGCGGAATGAGAGGGCCCTGCCCAGCCGCGATCCCGGGGGCGGACGCTAGATGGCGGCATCGCTCAGTGGACCGGTTCCAGGGAGCCCCTGCGAACGGCAGGCGCTGCGGCGCTTCCCTCCCTAATCCAGTTGGAATAGTTTTGAATCTCAGGACGGGACACTGTGTTCCCGGCCAGGCAGCTTCATTGTGACTGATGGCTGCACCAGCAGCCAGAGCGTTGACCGTTGATGTCGCTTCCTGCCCAGCAAACAGGTCCTGAAAGGACTGATTTGAACTCTCAATAATGTAAATGATTTATTGGGAAAACCAAGCCAAACAAAAAAGCCTGTGTATAAAAAGTCCTTGTGCAATTAAAGAGCCTCCCTTCCATCATTCTTTCTTCCCTGGACTCTCCACCCAAGTGCATAAATCTATTTGTTGATAATTATTTACTGTCTGAGTATGTGTTGGGTAACTTGGGCAACGTGTGGAAAAAAGGAAAAAGTTCTATTTTTTTAAAGTTCCAGGAGCTTCTGGTTATGCTAATAGGTAATGTTTATTGAATATTTCTGAGTGCCAAACACTGGGGTAGATAGTGCGCAGACCATCTTGTTTGATTCTTAGGTTAGTACTCTTAATTATGATCCTCATTTTCGTAATGGGGAAATTGAGGCACAGGGATGACCTTGCTCAAGGTCACATGGTTAATTAGTAGCAGAGTGAGAATTCAACCACAAGTGGGCTCATGTCAGAGCTTAGACCCTTAGCCATGATACTGGGCAGTGGGCAAGTTTGGGAAATCTAACTGGGTGACAGGTGGACAAATATAAACTGAAATATATCAGAGTGGAAGTTTGGAAGACAAAGCAGAGGGAGAGAAAACAGATGCCTTGAGAAAATAAGAATGAGGCTAAAACAAAAGCCTCTTTGGGCATACACGGGCACCCAGATGACCTCTGAAAATGCAGTTTCAACAGGGAAAAGAAGCCAGACTACAGAGCTGGGGAAGAGAGAGAGGAATGAAGGCATCTTACTACAAAAGGAAGGCAATAAAGAGACTAGAGGAGACAGCAAGGTCAAGAAAGGCACTCCGGTGTTGCTGGGTGATTTTAAAATAGAATACAGCTTGGATATGTTTCAAAACTGTTGCAAAGGAGACCTAAGAGGTAGGTAGTGCAAGCAGTAAATAGTAAGATAAGAACAGCTGAACGGAGGGATCAAGGGGACAGAGGAGAGAGTTAGCTCTGGGGGGTGGGGGAGAGGACCCTCCCGAGCCCCACTCCTCAATTTTTATCTGAAACTGGGAGACAACCACAGAGATGGAGATGCATCAACGTGAAAATGAGAAGAATGAGCAAGTTTGATTCACCCAAATCAGCCTCTATCTTCTCAGGAAGACCAGAGTTGGATTATCTGCCAAGAGTGGGAATGAGATTGAAGAGGTTATATCCTTGCAGTGAACTAATCTATGCAGTGCTTAGGGTGACCAAAAACAGATAAAATTAAGCCAGGCCACAGAAGCAGATGGAGAAATAAAATCTATGATGCAAGTGTCAGGATTCTCGGCCAAGTCTCACAGGTGACTCGGGACTGAAATATACCTGCCCCCCTGCCCCCTGGACGGAAATACAACAGACAGACTATTAATAACCCCTCAGGTCTAAAGTTTCTTTGTATGCAGGTGTTGAAACATTTGGTAGAGAAGTAATGTGTTCCTCATTTGCCAAACGGGAAAACAAAAGGCAGACAAGTTTGCCTGTTTGGCTTCAAGTTATAGAGAAAATCTGGGCCCAACCAGAGTTGGTACTCAGGAGGCTTGCTGATCCAAATTCTGCTCTGTTAAACACTTCCCACAAAGAGCATGGACACAGCCAACGACCTCAGAGAGTCCCAGACACAGCAAAACCTGGGAAGCATCCAGACCAAGACATAATGCCGAAGCAACAAAGGTTCACCTAACATGGCCTTGGGACACAGCACAGCTCTTCTGGGAATTAGAAGCCTCTTTGATAATTCGATTGCAACAGATTGATGTACTTATGACACAATATCCTTCACATACTGTAATTATTTCATTTTATTGTTTAACAACTCTATTTTCACTCTCAATTAATATTTCCTTATTGTCGGGAGTTCAGGGGCTGATGCCTCTGGAAAAATCAAAGAGGGTAATTATTGAGTCTGCTGTTACTGATGAAAAAGACAACAGGCAGAACTAAATTGGTCAGCAATTCACTGTCGACTTAGACTTGGCACATGAGGACAAATGGCTGGCAGCGATCAATACGGTTTCCTCTTTGGGGTCAGGATGCTCAGAAGACCCTCCCTCTGCCTTGTGCGTGCTCACATCAGGAAACTTGCCTAAAAGGGATGGTTTTGAGTTTCTTCCCTCTCATCTTCTTTCAGGAAATACCTCCAAGGTCAGGCCAAACTCTCCCTTGATTTTCACTTCTAAAAAGAAATCTAATCAGCTGCCTGCTCAGTCACAAATTAGGAATGCCAGTTTCTCATCCAATCTTCCCTTGTTCTTCAGTTGCTCGTGGAGCTCCTGGTTTCAGCAAGGCAGAGCGCTCCCAGGTGCCCTCTGGAGACCGCAGAGGGCAGAGAGAAGACTTGGTCTTCCGTGTCTGTAGGAGTTAAGGGCCCAGGAGAGGAGGGGACAAAGAGCAGTCCCTCAGGCTAGCCTCGGGTTCGATCCCTGGGTTGGGAAGATCCCCTGGAGAAGGGAAAGGCTGCCCACTCCGGAAGACTGACCTGGAGAATTCCATGGACTGTAGAGTCTATGGGGGCCACAAAGTGTTGGACACAACTGAGCGATTTTCACTTTTCACTTTCTACTACAGAGCTGGTTTATTTTAATACAAAAGCAACTTTTTGTTTCAAATCTTTGAATACAATAGATAGCAGGAGGAGAAGCACAGGGTTTCTCCCCCTTTAAATCCCTTCAGGCACAGGGAGGCAGGAGCCTCCCTACGAAGTCTCTCCAGTTCTACCAACCAAGAGCAAGAAGCTGCTCTCAGCCGTTTCCTTGTCCAGCCCAGCATCTGGCTGCCCTGCGGTCTGTTTTCCTGACTATATCACTTGACAGTCAGTGTCAGTACTGAAAGCAAGAATATGTTCCAACTTTTCTGTTAAGTAGCCTGAGATGATCTCGGAAAACAGTTTGCTACTCAACCCAGAAAACCCACAGAGTCATGCAAATCCAGAGGTTCAAATCTTCATGTTCACTGCCCAGATCATCGAAGTGTGCGTATCTGAAAAGCCGGCAAGTCTGTGAAAGATGTCACTTTGCAGAAGCAACGTGTGCCCCTCCGTCGTCCCAGTGGCCGAACGCCCAGGCCAAGAGGGCTGGCACAGGGTTGGTGGACCCTAGAGTGCTGCGTGTTTGCCGAAAATGCTTTAATGCGCAGAGAGTGACCCTGAACTAATCTGATGTCACTTCTCACTGGGCGCTGAACTCATCCAGGTGAGCAAAGCCCCAGGGTATGCCTCTGGGTTTACAAAGCTCACAGTCAGATTAACCCGCATGAATCCTGCCACTGGCCAGTGAGCCTTACTGAAAAAGGGCAGATGGTTGCACAGAAGAAAACCATGCCCCAGAAGAAACGGAAGAAGCAAAACCTTATGGTGCAGGAATAAATTCAGCATAAAGTAAGTGCAAATAAAAGTAAAAAAAGAAGAAGTTCAAGTTTTTTGTTTGTTTGTTTGTTTATGACCCCATGGACAGGCTCCTCTGTCTATGTATGGGATTTCCCAGGCAAGAATACTGGAGCAGGTTGCCATTTCCTTCTTTAGGGGATTTTCCAGACCCAGCGATTGAACCTGAGTTAGCAGGCCGATTCTTCTTCTTTTTTAAGAGTTCAAGTTTAAACATCTTTCCTAGCTGAGACATTAATTACCCACACCGTCACCAGTACCCCCACACCGTCACCAAAACCCCTACTACTTGCAAAAATAATCCTAGAAATATGTGAACATTTCCCAGCCCAACTGGTTCAATCTATAGCAATCAATGAACTGTGTTGAGCGACAGTGTTGCATAGAATTGGTTGAATCCAGAAAATATTCCGTGCTGTCTTACCTGAGCTGGGTGATGAGGCCTCCTCCTCGGAACTCATCCTGGTGAAAGACAAGTGATTACTCCCAGGAACATCGCAGTCCTTTAAACAAGCTCGGGGCTGGCCGTCAATTGCGTTTTTGTCCTTGAAGATGAAACATAGAGCAGATTGACATTTTATCACTAGTGGGAAATGCATCATAAGGCCTTTTTAGGCTATCTATCCCTGATAGTTGCTAGAGATTCATTGTAGGCCATGCTGTTTTGCAAACTTTGAAAAGTTTTTGTGTTCGTTTCCTGTTTCTGCAAGGGCCCAGGGAGAGAGCCCCAGGAGCCTCACTGCGGCAGAGAATTGAAACAATAGATAGCCTGAGAGTCAGATCAAGCCCACCAACATGATCACAGGTCACATTCTCCCTGCTTTTCACATCCCCAGGCGTTCTCATGCTCTCCGTAGTGTTGTCTCCCACAGTCCTAGGAAAGGGATCGCTCTCAGGCCTCTTCGACAGCAGGGAGGGTGAGGGGCTGGTAGAGTGAATAGGGGTCTTGCCCAAAGACTCCAAGCTGGTTGATGGACCGGGCTTCCTCTCCTGCTCTGAGCAGCCACAGTCGTTGGAGGGTTCGGCCACTCACCTCTACAGGCCATTCCGCCTTCTGCGGTCTTCCCTTCTCTCACCCTTGACCTTTGCCATTTGATGACAATGAGAAAGACCTCGGTCACAGTTTGGCCAGCAGAACAACACATCCACATTCAGAAGCACTCTGTAACGTGGGCTGGGTTAGGCACCCAGGCTGGGGGACTTTCCCGGCAGCCCAGGGGTTAAGGCTGTCTGCCACTGCAAGTTCGATACTGGTGATACTGGTCAGGGGAACGAAGACCACACATGTCATGGGATGGGGTCAAACATTTAAAGAAAAAGAAAGAAAGAGATCCAGGCTGCGACTGGGAACGGTTGACTCTTCTTTGAGAGACTGGCGAAAATTATAGTACTAGAGCACTCTTTCAAATAGCCCGCAACAGATGTATTTCAACAATTCCGTCTTTGATCCCACAATACCAACATCCCACCATAGCTCCATCACAGTATTCCTACACCTTTCCTGATACTGTTCACTTAATCCCTCCAGAGAAGAACAAAAGAAGTCAGTTTGATCAACACACATCTGTCTAGGAATCAAGTCTGGAGGCTTTTAGGTTCTAGAGCAGCTGCTTCTCTTTCCTGCTGGTCTGTGTTCCTTCGAGAAATGATACATTAGATGGTCCCCTGGAAGGAAGGGGAAGGAGGTAGCAAGCAAATCACCCAGTTTTGCCCTGGCTTTGCTGGGTCTTCGCTGCGGCACTCAGACTTTCTCTAGTTGTGGGGAGCAGGGGCTACTCCCTAGTTACTGGTGCATGAGCTGCTCATTGCCATGGCTTCTCTTGTTGTGGAACACGGGCCCTAGGGCATGTGGGCTTTGGTAGTTGCAGCTCCCAGGCTCTAGAGTGCAGGCTCAACTGTTGCGGCCCACAGTCTTAGTTGCTCCGAGGCATGGGAGATTGTTCCC
Organism: Odocoileus virginianus; assembly: GCF_023699985.2. Classification (NCBI taxonomy): domain Eukaryota; kingdom Metazoa; phylum Chordata; class Mammalia; order Artiodactyla; family Cervidae; genus Odocoileus; species Odocoileus virginianus. The sequence continues at coordinate 9,717,730 of NC_069695.1, read as the reverse complement.
GGACCAGGGATCAAACCTTTGTCCCCTGCACGAGCAGGCAGATTCTTTCCCACTGAGCCACCAGGAAGCCCCCATGTGCCCTTTGACTCAGCAATTCTGTTGCTCGTTGTTCACTCAGGGCAGAGATGATTTTTTGTAAATTAGAGAAAAAGGATTTCTTCCTCAAGACGTTTTATGTTTATCTGCCAGAAAATTATCATAATAAGTATTTGCAGTTGTGACATCCACCTGAAACTAACACAACATTGTAAATCAACTATAGGCCAATAAAAAATCTTTAAATAAAATGAAAAATTAAAAAACTAAAGTTATGACGTCTACAAAGTGATTTGTGTCCGTACAAAGGAGTCACTTTGTGTAGTGTACAGCTTGTACAGCTGTCTACGTTAGCCCTGCCTGCCTGCATGTTCAGTGGCTTCAGTTGTGTCCGACTCTTTGTGATTCCATGGACTGTAGCCTGTCAGGTTCCTCTGTCCATGGGGATTCTCCAGGCAAGAATACTGGAGTGGATTGCCATGCCCTCCTCCAGGGGATCTTCCTGATCCAGGGATCAAACCAACGTTTCTTATGTCTCCTGCATTGCCAGGAAGGTTCTTTACCACTAGCGCCACCTGGGACGCCCACATTAACCCTGGTTACCTTATAAATATATATGAAGAACAACATCAGGATATATGTTAAAAATTGCTGATAGAAACTTTTTTTGTAATAGCAAAAGGATTGTTGTGATGTCCATCGGTAGGGGACAGTTTAAATAAAAATTTAGGGCACGTTTGTATAATGGAATTCTAGGGAAACTTACAGCAATAAAAAAGTAGATTTATCAGGTCGGTTCTGTTCAGTCAATCAATCAGTCATGTCTGACCCTTTGCAACCCCATGGACTGTAGCACGCCAGGTCTCCCTGTCCATCACCAGCTCTCGGAGTTTACTCAAACTCATGTCCATTGAATCGGTGATGCCATCCAACCATCTCATCCTCTGTCGTCCCCTTTTCCTCCCACCTTCAATCTTTCCCAGCATCAGGGTCTTTTCAAATGAGTCAGCTCTTTGCATCAAGTGGCCAAAGTATTGGAGTTTCAGCTTCAGCATCAGTCCTTCCAATGGATATTCAGGACTGATTTCCCTTAGGATGGACTGGTTGGATCTCCTTGCAGTCCAAGGGACTCTCAAGACTCTTCTCCAACACCATAATTCAAAAGCATCAATTCTTTGGTGCTCAGCTTTCTTTATAGTTCAACTCTCACATCCATACACGACTACTGGAAAAACCATAGCCTTGACTAGATGGACCTTTGTTGGCAAAGTAATGTCTCTGCTTTTTAATATGCTGTCTAGGTTGGTCATAACTTTGTTTCCAAGAAGTAAGCGTCTTTTAATTTCATGGCTGCAGTCACCATCTGCAGTGATTTTGGAGCCCCCAAAAATAAAGTCTGTCATTGTTTCCATTGTTTCCCCATCTATTTGCCATGAAGTGATGGGACCGGATGCCATGATCTTAGTTTACTGAATGTTGAGCTTTAAGCCAACTTTTTCACTCTCCTCTTTCACTTTCACCAAGAGGCTCTTTGGTTCTTCACTTTCTGCCGTAAGGGTGGTGTCATCTGCATATCTGAGGTGACTGATACTTCTCCCAGAAATCTTGATTCCAGCCTGTGCTTCATTCAGCCCAGCGTTTCTCATGATGTACTCTGCATATAAGTTAAATAAGCAGAGTGATAATATACAGCCTTGACGTACTCCTTTCCCGATTTGGAACCAGTCTGTTGTTCCATGTCCAGTTCTAACTGTTGCCTCCTGACCTGCATACAGGTTTCTCAAGAGGCAGGCCAGGTGGTCTGGTATGCCCATCTCTTTCAGAATTTTCCACACTGTGGTGATCCACACAGTCAAAGGCTTTGGCATAATCAATAAAGCAGATATAGATGTTTTTTTTGGAACTCTCTTATTTTTACGATGACCCAGCAGATGTTGGCAATTTGATCTCTGGTTCCTCTGCCTTTTCTAAAACCAACTTGAACATCTGGAAGTTCACGGTTCACATACTGTTGAAGTCTGGCTTGGAGAATTTTGAGCATTACTTTGCTAGCATGTGAGATAAGTGCAATTGTGCGGTAGTTTGAGCATTCTTTAGCATTGCCTTTCTTTGGAACTGGAATGAAAACTGACTTTTTCAAGTCCTGGCCACTGTAGATCTACATGTGCTGATGTAAAGAAATGTTCAAGATATATTACTAAGTAAAAAAGACAAGGTTCAGAGTAGAATATATTCTACCCCTTGTAAAATTTTTAAAAGAAATCTGATATAGCCCTTTTTTTCTTCCAAGACACTCAAGAAATCAACAGGAGTCTCTTTGGAGAAGAATAACTGGGGGAAGAAAGAAGCTTTTAGTTCAAATGTATACCTTTTTGTGTAGTTTGAATTTTTCTTATGAAATGTATTTATTGCTTTCAATTAAAAAAAATCAACAGGGGTAATCAGAATAGAAAGTTACAGGTCTTTTAAAATTTTTATTTATTTAAAAATGTTTATTTATTTATTTGGCTACACTGGGTCTTAGTTGCATACATGGGATCCTCGGCTGCAGCCTGTGGGTTCTAACTCCCTGACCAGGGATGCAACTGGAGCCCCAGCATTGGGAGCAGAGTCTTAGCCACTGGAGTACCAGGGAAGTCCTTACAGATCTTTTTTAATTCTTGCACTTTTGAGCATAAAAATATCTAAGACATATTTTTTAATTGCTGTGCACATCCTCCCATAGAATACATTTAAAAAATAAACTATGGTGATTTTTTGGTTTGTAAACATTGTTGTTAAAATTTTTTTTTTTAGTAAAAGAAGTTAAATTTATAAATATTTAAGGTAACTTGAGAAATACAAAGTAAAAAAGAGAACAAAGCCCAATACAAAGATTTAGCTAATATGCAAACTCCTGGTCCATCTAAATTTGACATATTCAATCTACTTAACTGATTTGCTTCATGTGGCAAATTTTTTTTTATAAAATTCAGCATACCACCCTGGTTACCTTTGTCAAGGGCATAAATGTATCACTCAGCCTCCAGTGTTCTGTGTTTTCTCTTGTAGCAGTGGGGCTGAGGAGTGGGAGTGGGTAGGAAGCTGGTGGAGGAACGGAAAGACAGAATCCTCTGCACCTCTTAGGGCATTTTCACCTCTCACTTCATGCCTCTGAAAACAAAGACTAAACTCATGTGTCTGTTAGACCACAAATACTTTCAATCATAGAACATGAGCATCATTAACCTCACTTTATTAATTCAGTTCTTGTTGGGTGTAAATTCAGCTCGTCTTGAGTTGCCTGTCATTTAAAACTGAGGGACCTGGTAGAAAGCTGATAATTGTATGTCATTTCACTTTATAGTACAAAGTGGGCGTAGAAGAATCAGATGAGCTGTCTTTCTCCCTTTGATCTCTGGAGAAAAGAGAATTCTAATCGTTCCTCTCTATTTGTTCTTGAATTTAAAACTTCGTTAGAATGAAAAAAAAAACTGAATTCATTATTACAAATTTCGTGCTAAGAATTCACTCTCCCCAAATGAATATTTATTTAGGCTTCAGATACATAATTCCAAAAAGAAAAAGAGAGAGAAGGAAAAGAATGATTGTTCTTGGATGAGCAGAAGTGACATCGAATATCATTAAGTAACGTAGCAACCCCAACTCTAACAATAAAGTGACATTTCTATTTTTTTTTTTTTAAGGAAGAACTATTTGTATTTCTTTTAAAAGTCTCTCCGGGATGTAGGAGGAGAACACATTGAATGCGATAACTTTTGCAGAACATTTTTCTACTTCGGAGCTCGGTGAATCATGCATTTGTTCCAGTGTTAAGAGTATCAGACCTTGATTTTGATTACAAGTTATACACATTCTACACATTGGAAAGTAAGTTTTAATACCGAACTCCAGGGCAAGGTCTTCCCTCGACCCATTAATGTAACAAATACTCTTTCTGCTTTGCTGAATTTCTGTTTGGAGACATGATTTAGAGCCCAGTGTTTATTTGCTGACCACATTTGCCCCGTGTGCCCCCCACCTGTGTCATTAAACAAATATTTACTCATTCAATGAACATTTATTGAGAGTCTCCTCTGTGCCAGGCTCTCTGCTCAACACGAGGACATAGGGAAGATGAAGATAAATATTTAAATACAAAGACATGATCCCCGCCTCCTAAGAGGTCACAGGCTGGCAGGCTACGGGCTCTTCCATCCAACGTCCATGAGGATGATTTTTCCTGCGCATTTCGGGCCAGGACTGAAGTAAGGCCAACTTACCCAGTAGGACAAAATTCTAGGAGCCGCTCATCCCCAGGGTGAGCGAAGGCAGGCGGCACCCCCTGGCCCCCTGGCCCCCTGAGCTGCCCACACGGCCGGTCCCTCCCATCTGCTGCCCTTCTCCCCGTTCACTGACACACGCTTATCTCAGTCACTGCCCCCAAGTGTTCACACTCGGTGTCTAGTTCTCATGCCCAGGTTACCCTCCCAGTAACCATCCTGCGTTTAACCACTTCTTCCAGGTCTTGTTCAATCCCCACCTTGAACGTCCTTCCCAGGCCTAAGAGCCTGGTCAGTTTCTCCTCACGCACTTGCATTCCTGCGACGGCCTTTATCACCAGCCAACTTTTTAAAAACTAATTTTAATTTTTGTGGAGACACTGCTTTGGGAGAGACCCCTGGTCTTCTCCTTACTTGCTCAGTTGCTGAGTTGTGTCTGACTCCCTCTGCCTCTGCGGACTGCAGCACGCCAGGCTTCCCTGTCCTTCACCAGCTCCTGGAGTTTGCTCACATTCACGTCCATTGAGTTGGCGATGCTCTAACCATCTCATCTTCTGCCAACCCCTTCTCCTTTTGCCTTCAATCTTTCCCAGCTTCAGAGTCTTGTAAGTAATAAGTCTTTCCTTTTCCCCGAAAAAAATTGTTTTTTAATTTTTAATTGAAGTGTAGGGTTTTGTTTGGGGTTCTTTTTTCTTTTGGCCATGCCACAGCTTGTGAGATCTGAGTTCTATACTATATGTATGGGGTTCCCAGGTGGTGCTAGTGGTAAAGAACCCACCTGCCAATGCAGAAGAGAGAAGAGACCCAGGGATCGAGCCCAGGAATCAGGAAGAGCCCCTGGCGGAGGCCGTGGCAACCCACTCCAGTATTCTGCTTGGAGAGTCCCGTGGACTGTAGCCCGCAGGCTCCTCTGTCACAGAGTCGGACACAACTGCAGTGACTTAGCACACATGCATACTATATATATATACTATATACCATAATATATGGTATATTCTTTTTCAGATTCTTTTCCATTATAGGTTATTACAAGATTAACACCAGCCTATTTATATTCAGTTTATTACATAAGAACCTGTCTCCCCAACCTGGGGTCGGGTGCCCATGGAAAGCAAGGCTTGTGTTCCAGTCTGCAGACCTCACTCTAAACCTTCGGGGCCCAGTACAGCACTTCAATGGGTGTGTGTCTTAGTCCACTCAGGCTGCTGTAGCAGACACCACCGACCGCGTGGCTGAACAACAGGCAGTGTACTTCTCACGGTTCTCACGGCTCACAGGAGGCAGTGAAGCCCACAGTGCCAGCCTCGGCAGTGGCTGCTGAGGGTGGGCCTCCCAGTTGGCAGACGGCTGGCTGTCTTCTTGCTGCGTTTTCACCCAGAAGCAAGTTCTCTCTCAGCTCTCCTTTGTAAGGGTGCCAACCCTTTTCCTGAGGGCTCTGCTCTCACGACCCCGTCACCTTGCAAAGGCCACACCTCCAAATACCATCACACTGGGAACTAAGTTTCAACATAAGGATTTAGGGAGGAGCCCAGATAGTCCCATAGACCAGCGTTTTAGCAAATGATTCCTTTATTTATCTGATTCTTTACAATCTTCAGCACATTTTTAGGGATTCTTTTTGCTTTAACAAAAGCAAACATTGATCTAAGGCATTCCCAGCACTTGAATTTAATTCTACAGAAGCAAAATAGGAATTGTAAGAAGTTAGTTTGCTAAAAAAGAAAAAAAATGTGTGTGTGTGTGTGTGTGTGTGTGTGTGTGTTTTCTTAGGAGCTCATTAAATGCAACAACAGATTAAGTAAATGAACATTTTGTTCAGCACTAATTTCCTCTGTGTGGCAGGGAGGGAGTAAATTGGTTAGGACAAAATAGGCTTTCTATTTATGGTGTAAGAGATGGCCACTGGGTGAAGGTCTACAGGCTACTATTGAATGGCTTCTAATAAAGAATCACCCTGGTGACCCTCTTCAAATTGGACAACAGTCGCAAGATCTTCTCTTTCCTGGTGATGATAATGTGTTGTGGAATAGAATTGGATACAGCCAATTTTATAAGCAGCGTTTTCTATGTATTGCTAAGGCACACCACTCCCTCATTGTCGGAAACACCACACATCCAGCACAGATGGTCATCTAAGCACATGAGTTAGAGTGCTTCTCAAGATGGTGCCCTTCATGTGCTGTGTTTAAAGTGGGTAACGAACATAGACCCACTAGATAGCAGCGGGAACTCTGCTCAATGTTATGTGGCAGCCTGAATGGGAGGGGAGTTTGGGGAATAATGGATACATGTATATGTACGGCTGGGTCCCTTTGCTGTCTGCCTGAAACTGTCACATTATTAATCAGCTGTACTCCAATATAAAATAAAAAGTTTTAAAAAACCAGATGGTGTCCTGGAGGAGTTAGTGGGCTGGGGCCCTTAGCAAAGTTTTTACTAATGGCATTCGCTCTGTACAGTGGCGTTTGATCTATCACAATTATTTCAGTATTGATCCCACCTGAGCTTTTGTGAAATCCATCCTAGAATTAACTGAATGGGCCAAAGCTTGAATCTGCCCAATCACTGGGCTCGAGACTAGTCATTCCCTCTTCTGGCTGTTGCCATACGCTAAGGGCCTGCCAGAGGAGACGTTTGTCTTCATGCGGTGACTATATAATGCAGTTTAATTTTGGTAATATAGTTTAGGCCAGCAAATTCAGAATACTGAATAGAAACACCTATCTTTCTTGCAAGATGTTAGCTAAAATTCTCTGTGATCTGTTTTTCCTCCTTTCTCCCTCCACATCCAGGCATCAATCCTCTTCCGCCTTAAAGACGTAAAACTCAAAAGAAGCACCACTTGCGGAATGTAGAACAGAATAGGGTGTCTCTAACCCATGATGACTTTACAATTGCCATCAATATAGGTTTTGTCAACCTGGAACGGTTCCAAATGTGGAAGCCCCAGGTCACCTTCAGGAGATGAGCTCTGGAACGTGGGAACATTATAGCCAGAAGGTAAATAAAGGGAAGCTCACACTGCTCAGTATATGTGTTTCTGAAATCAAGGAGATTTTTTAATTAGTTAATTGGAAGTTGATTGTTTTAAAGGAAATAGGAATGAAGAATTATCGATTATTATCTGCTTGAAAATTTTGACTTTAGGGCTTCCAAAAAGTATGGAGCGTCCTCAAAAAATTAAAACTATAACTACTGAACTTATCTATGAAACAGAAACAGACTCACAGATAAAGAGAACAGACTGTGGTTGCCAAGGGGGAAGTGCAATGGGGAAAGGAAGGATTGGGAGTTTGGAACTAGTAGATGCAAACTATTATATACAGGATGGATAAACAACGAGGTCCTACTATATAGCACAGGGAACTATATTCAATACTATGTGATAAAACATAATGGAAAAGAATAGAAAAAAAATATATATATATATATAATTGAGTCACTTTGCTGTATAGCAAAAATTAACACCACATTGTAAATCAGCTATACTTGATAAGTTTTTTTTTAGTAAAATCATTTTCATAAAGTCCACTTTTTCTTTTTTGTGGCTTATTTTTCCTGAATAAGTAGACTGTCTGTATTTTTCCTATTAATACCATTCAAACCAGTATCATTTAATCTTTCTACAAACGTTGACAAAGCTCTTATTTTGTGTCTCATTCTGGGAATATAAAAATGGAGAAGAAACCATGTTTTTGGTCTACAAGCAGTTTATAATGTAGAAGAGCCAGATTTATAAGCCAATAACATAAGAAATTGGGTGTCATATGTCTACCAGAGAAGTATAAGGGTGGAGGACAGAAAGGCCAGAGTCATCAGTTCCTGATGAAATAGAGTCAGAATTTAAGAATCTGAGTCTAACATCAGAGACCTTTTCCAGGGCTAGCATTTTCTGAATTGATTGTATCTTCAAGGACTCCTCAGATGTGTCTTCCCTTAGTTAACAATGGCATATGTCAAAACTCTTAGTTTTTTGGTTGTATCGTGTCTTAGGTGAAGCATACAGGATTTTTTAGTCAAAGCATGAGAGATCTTGTTCCCTAACCAGGGATCAAACCTGGGCCCCCCGCATTGATCCAGCACTCTTAGCCACTGGATCACCAGGGTAGGCCCTGTTATAAGCTCTTTAATAAAGTCCTGTTAGTTGGGGAAACCCTTTGTGTTGGCAGTGATGACAGATCCATTTGTCAATGTCTGTCTTGACGATCACTGGTTTATAGGAAGATAGCCAAAAGGCAAATGTGAATTCCCAGTTTCCTTCAAGGTCAATGGGAAATCACTGGCTTTAACCCCTTTGGTCACTTGGCTCTCCTGACGAACAGGAGCACACAGCACTAGCAAGTGAGCAGGCGTCTACTTGTGATCTCCAACTTCTGAATCCGTTCCCTCAAATTTTAGCTAAATATGGATGAAATTTAAAATTCAGTGACTTCTTATATCAACGAGTGTTTTTGACCTGCAGACTGTAACTCATTAACAGGTCATGAAATCAGTTCAGTGGGTCTTAATCAGCTTTTATAAAAAGAAGTAGAATAGAAGAAAGTAAAATGGAAAATATCAGGATGCATTTCATCAAGTAAGATAAAAATTGGTGAAACTTTTTATTCCCACTTGTGTGTGTGTGTGGTCACAACATAAACTGTATTTCTTACTGTGTCACAGGGAGAAAATTAAGCCACTGATCTAGACTCTAATCCTCATAAAGGCATTTATAACCATCTAGCAAATATTTGTTGAATCGACCTGATTTGTACGTGTGTTTGTAGATTTACTCAACAAACACTAAGCCTGTATGTGTATATGACATTGACCATTGCAACCCCTCATTTAAATTTTGTGAAAATGCAGGATGAAAGCAGGCTTTCAAAGGTTAACCAGCTTCAGTAAATGCTCTTTTTTTTTTAAGAATAAATCATTCTGTTTACCAGGACTGCTTGATAACCTTTAATTTGGCTCAGCCCCCACCTGCTGTATAAAATAGACCCTAAGGTTTCTAAACAGTGTCCCGAACAGATCCTACAAAGCAGGAAGCCCCTGAGAAAGAAAGAAAGTAAAGAAGCTCAGTCGTGTCCAACTCTTTGTGACCCCATAGATGGTAGCCTGCCAGGGTCCTCTGTCCGTGGAATTTTCCAGGCAAGAATACTGGAGTGGGTTGCCATTTCCTTCTCCAGGGGGTCTTCCCGACCCAGGGATTGAACCCGGGTCTCCTGCACTGTAGGCAGCCGCTTTACTACCTGAGCCACCAGGGAAGCCCCCCCTGGGTCATAAGCAAACAGAGGTTTCAGATCCTAATCTGTCCTGTGCTGGCCCAAACTGCTGCCTAACAGCCGATCCGGCCTGGCCCAAACTGCTGCCTAACAGCCAATCCGGCCACTCGGCACAAGTTCCTGGCCCCTGATCAGAGATGCTGTCACAGGTACCTGTCCCTGGCGTTCTCTTTCACGCCGTGGATGCTGAGCGCTGGTTTTTTTCTGGCTGTGATGACCGCCCGCCCCCACCGGCACTGCAGTCATAGGCGCCGCTCTTCCCAGAGCCGCAACCTCCCTGTCCCTCGGTGGGCGGGGCCACCACTATCCAGAACTCCCAGTGCCCACGACGGTCACAGGCTGTACCCAGCTTGCAGATCTGGGCCAAGCCTGCGGGGGCCTGCACCATCCATCTGCCCTTCTGTGCTTCCGTCTCCCTGCTGGGCGGGCTGGATCATCCCACGAATTCTTCGGTTCTCTGCCTGAGGGTCCAGGGGAGGAGAGTCAGGTGTTGGGAGGAGACTGGGGGGGAGGGGAGTTGTGGCGGGGGTGTCTGGTGATGAATTCAGTCAATAAGGCTCAGCCTCTGACCTGCTTGCAGCCCGGTGGAAGGGAGCAGACCGTGATGGTCCACAGATAATCTGAGCAACCCGGGGAGGCGGTGGGGGAGGACCCCAGAGGCCCCCTTGGCATCCCTACAGCAAAACAGAGTGCCCTTCAGCAGGCCCTGTGCCCTTCATCAGGACCTGTGCCTTTCAGCAGGCCCTGTGCCCTTCAGCAGGCCCTGTGCCCTTCATCAGGACCTGTGCCTTTCAGCAGGCCCTGCGCCCTTCAGCAGGACCTGTGCCTTTCAGCAGGCCCTGCGCCCTTCAGCAGGACCAGAGCTCTGAGGTTTCACAGCTGCTGCCATAGCCATGTTCCAGCGCTTCCTGGAGCAGGGGCTTATCACATCCCCTGTTCCCACCCCTGAAGGTCAGGCATGTTTCTCTCATCTAAGCGCCAAAGCTTCTTTTGTGGGGAGCATAGAGGCTCCACTGGGTAGAACACCAAAGCCCACTACCCAGACAGAATCTGCAAAAGGGTCCATTTTTTTGCCTTCTGTTTTCGCTAGTGGCTCAGAGGTAAAGAATCTGCCTGCAATGTAGGAGACCCGGGTTCGATCCCTAGGTAGGGAAGATCCCCTGGAGAAGGGAATGGCTACCCATTCTAGTATTCTTGACTGGAGAATTCCATAGACAGAGGAGCCTGGCAGGCTACAGTCTATGGGGTCTCAAAGAGCTGGACACGACTGAGCGACTAACACTTTCACTTTCCCAAATTCAAACATCACAGCAGCCTTGTCTGTGTCTTAGAGCAGCACAGAGTCCCAGCTTTCCAGTGTAGACAGCTAATGAATGGGGCAACATACAAATGAACGCTGAAACTTCCTTAAGGGAAGTTTCCTCCTCAGAAACCGAAGAGAAATTCTTGATCACTCCTGTGTGATCTGGAAGATCAGTTGCATTCCAGAATCTTCTAGTTTAAAAAAAGCAAGCAACCAGCAAGTTTTTAATCTGTCATTTGTCTGGTTTTTGGCACTGCAGCAAAATGGCTAAATCTAGATCTGGGATCAAATCCCAGCTTTGCCACTTAACATCACTTAACCTTCTAAGCCTCAGTTTCTCTATCTATAAAATAGGGATAATTCCACAACCTACCACATTAGGTTGTTATGAGGATAAGATTAAAAGAACCGATCTTAAGTACTGAGTATAATATCTGGCTCATAGGCGAACAGAGCAGGACCCCATGGTCCTTGGCCCCCATGTCCTCTGCCTGCCCTTCACAGGCTATGAAAAACTTTAGCCAACAAATAAGTTTAATCAAGGAAGTGAGAATGTGCAGAAACAAAGGAAAACAGTCAAAGGAGACCAAATAAGAACGTTTAGTCATTAAGCATAGTCAAGGACCTTTAGTTCCTTCTCAAGGGCTATAGATAATATTCTGAGCCATGTCCTGTGAGCTGTCTTAGAGATACCGGAACCAGCACCAGGTGGAGAAGTTAACTACGCAATGGCCTATTGTAGACAACATAAGCTGCCACAGTTCTGAGAACTGGCCTCAAGAAATGGAAGCAAACAGATCCTGAACTGAAGATTAACTGTATGTAAAACAATAGGTGACGGTGGTCAGAGAGCTGATGACCAGTTTCAAGATGACTGTCAGAGCTGACTGTGCTATTTCTGCTTGGAGACCTCTCCATCTGTCTACAAACACTCTAGCCCCCTGATCGTTAGTTGTAGGGAGTCAAACTTTGGACAGGACGGCCTTCCCTGTTTGCCAGCATCCAAAATGAAGCAAACTTTCCTTTCCGCTAACTATTGGCTTTTGAGCAGAGAGCAGCCAGACCACACTTTCAGTTACAACAGGAAACAATAAATGTTCATTATCATTGTTACAATTATTAGCAACTATGAGAACTGTTGAAAGAGTAGGATAAGGTAATTCAGATTAAGACAAATAATAGAGAGTTTATAGACATGTGTCCTTACTTCAAAGTAGAAATTAAGTTTTCTGTATTTCAGTGTATCCTACTTGTACACACGACAGAGCATAAGGGACACAGCACATCATACAGTGGAAAGAACATGGACTTCAGAGTCAGACTGTGCTCACATCCCTGTCTTTTACTTCCTGGGACATTTGGGCAAATCACCTAACCTCTCTGAGCCTCAGAGTACGTGCGTGCATAGTCGCTCAGTCTTGTCCAACTCTTTGCAACCCCATGGACTTATAGCCTTCCAGGCTCCTCTTTCCATGGGATTTTTTCAGGCAAGAACGCTGGACTGGTTTGCCATTTCCTCCTCCAGGGAATCTTCCTGACCCAGGGGTCGAACCCGAGTCTCCTGCCTCTTCTGCATTGCAGACAGATTGTTTTACTGCTGAGTCTCCAGAGAAGCCCCGAGCATCAGAGCATTCATCTACAAAATGGAGTCATAATAATCTTGTAGGATTGTGCTGAGGATTTAAAAAACCTCCTCTCATCTCCTTCTTTCCCAGGCTGACAGCCTGTCCTATGTGCACAAACAATTCTTACCCTATAGGAGCCCTTATCACATTGTACTGTATTCTCTCCCCGACCATAGTGTAAACATCTTGATTGGAGTGAGCCTGTTTTGTTTGCCTTTCAATCTCTGGTATTTAGTGAGGTCCTTGGATATAGCAGGTGCCCATCAAAAGCTTGCTAGCTGGCTGAATGAATCACTGAAAATGGCAGAAAAATAGTTGATAGGAAAAAGAAATTCATTTACTCCCCATATTCCAGAACAAGCTTAATAGCTCTTTCATAAGCGAATTGTGTTGTATGCTGAGATTTTCTCACTGTAGTAGAGGTAATCCAATTCATGCTTCATCTAATCTTCAAATAAGTATTATTACCATACATCCCACTATCTTCCCACATCCTCTGGTTCTGTGTTTTCTGACCTTGCTTCTAAACTTTCTGCTGAATGGAAATCTTTTCTTATATTATCATTACACAAATAACACATGGTCACAAAAAATCACAAGTCTGGAAAAGTTAAACTAAAAATAAAACTAAAACACTCCAAATTCTACCAACAAATTATTGTTAATATTTTAGGTATAAGCTTCTAAGATTTTTTTTACACAACCTTATCGAAATATAATTCATTACATTGTTGTACTAGCGTTAGTTTGTATTATTAATTGTATTATTGTATTAGTTTGCTAGGATAAGATATCAGTTAGGGTTCTCCAGTGAAACAGTAAAGGGTGTCTGTGTGTGCGTGTGTGAGAGAGAGAGAGAGAGAAAGAGACAGAGAGACAGAAAGAGAGAGATTTGTTGATTAATTTTAAGGAATCATCTCACACAATTGTGGAGGTGCAAGTCCAAAATCGACAGGGTAGGCCAGCAGGCTGGAGACCCGGGGAAGAACTGCAGCCCAAACGCAGTCTTCTGGCAGAACTCCTCTCTCAGGAAGGTCAGTCTTTGTTCTATTAAGGCTTTGATTGATTGGATGAGACTCACCCACATTAGGGAAGGTAAACAGCTTTACTCAAAGTCCACCATTCAAATATTCATCTCATTCAAAAACACCTTTACAGAAAAGTCCAAAATAATGTTTAACCAAATATATGGGCACTGGTTATTCTGCCAAGTTGATGCTTAAAAGTAATCTTTGCAGGCAGCCAAGACAAAATACCACAAACCGGGTGGCTTAAAGCCTAGGAATTACTTTGCCACAAATCTGGAGGGTACAAGTCTAAGATTAAGGTGTTAGCAGGGTTGTTTTTTTCTGAGGCCACTCTCCTTGGCTTGCAGATGACCATCTTCTCCCTGGAACTCCACATGGTCTTTCCTCTGTATGTCTGTGTCTTAATTTCCTCTTCTTAAGTAGACACCAGTCATATTGGACTAGGCTTCATCCTAGTGACCTCTTTCTAAATGAACTGCTTCTTTAAAGACCCTCCAAATATAATCACATTATGAAGGCCTGAGGGTTAAGACCTCAACAAATGGCTTTTGAGGGGGACACAATTCAGCCTGTAATGGTACCATTCTGAAACTGCGCAGCACCCTGTGGGGCCCTCCTGGTACAAAAAGACTTTCTGTGTCCCCTGTTTCTCATTTGCAAAGAAAAGGCTTCAGCCTTCTAGACCTTCCCTTAGTACCAAAAGACAGATTCAAACAGGTGTTAACCAGGGAAGTGAGGGAATGCATAAACAAAGGAAGAGTAGTCAAGAAACAATAGTGCAGCAATAAAGCAGAGTCCTTTTGAACTGTGGTGTTGGAGAAGACTCTTGAGAGTCCCTTGGACTGCAAGGAGTCCAACGAGTCAATCCTAAAGGAGATCAACCCTGAATATTCATTGGAAGGGCTGATGCTGAAGCTGAAGCTCCAATGCTTTGGCCACCTGATGCAAATAGCCGACTCATTGGAAAAGACCCTGCTGCTGGGAAAGATCAAAGGCAGGAGGAGAAGGGGGTGAGAGGATGAGATGGTTGGATGGCATCACCAACTCAGTGGACGTGAGTTTGAACAAACTCCGTGAGATGGTGAAGGACAGGGAGGCCTGGTGTGCTGCAGTCCATGGGGTTACAAAGAGTCAGACACGACTGAGCGACCGAACAGCAACAAAGCAGAGTCCTAGTTCCTCCTCTAGGAAGGATTCTTAACTGAGCGCAGAAGAACTGATGCTTCTGAACTGTGGTATTGGAGAAGACTCTTGAGAGTCCCTGGGACTGCAAGGAGATCCAACCAGTCCATTCTAAAGGAGATCAGTCCTGGGTGTTCATTGGAAGGACTGATGTTGAAGCTGAAACTCCAATACTTTGGCCACCTGATGCGAAGAGCTGACTTATTGGAAAAGACTCTGATGCTGGGAGGGATTGGGGGCAGGAGGAGAAGGGGACGACAGAGGATGAGATGGTTCGATGGCATCACCGACTCAATGGACATGGGTTTGGGTGGACTCTGGGAGTTGGTGATGGACAGGAAGGCCTGGCCTGCTGTGATTCATGGGGTCACAAAGAGTCGGACACAACTGAGCGACTGAACTGAACTGAACTGAACTGAGTTCCTCCTCAAGCAATATAATACATCTCCAAGTTCTTCCACAGAAACTAAGGCCCCCATCCTTAGTTGGTGGAGGATGGTAACCACATGCTGAGACCCCAGACCGGATGGAAACAGAGGGCTGATGGTGGAGACTCCTAGAATACCACTCAGTTACTTCAGGACCAACCAATCAGAAAAATTCACATGCCCTGCAGCCCTCCCTGAGTATTTTGCCTATAAAACTCTTCCTGGAAAACTATCAGGATGTCAGCTTTTTGAGCATGAGCTACCCATTCTCCATGCTTGGCCCTGCGATAAACCTTTCTCTTCTCCAAACTCCAACAATTTTGGTTTGCCTGGCCTCATGGTGCATCCGACACATGAATTTCCATTCAGCAACAATTCAGTTCACTCACTGGAAGTGTATAATTCAATGTTGTTGGTTTTTTTTAACATATTCACAGAGTTTACAGCTGAACTCTGGTCCAGTCACCTGCTACTTAGCAAAGTCAATGAGCTGACACTGGATTGTAGTGAAGGAGAGTACAGCATTTATTTGTAGGGCACCAAAAACCTGAATGCTTTTTTGCAGGGCACCCTGAGATAAATTTCAGGGAGGGTTTTTTAAAAAATTAATTAATTAATTTATTTGGCTGCACCAGGTCTTGGTTGCAGCATGTGGAATCTAGTTCCCTGACCAGGGATTGAACCTAGGCCCCCTGCACTGGGAACTCAGAGTTTTAATCACTGGGCCACCAGGAAGTCCCCAGGGAGAGGTTTTTAAAGGCAGCATTTGGAGTGAAGGTTGCAGCTCCTGGACTTCCTTCTGATGGGTTGGTAGTGAGGTAATGGGGTGATATTTGGGGAATGATAACCATCTCTCTTTTTCTTCCAGTTGGTCTGGGGTCTACGTGCTTCTGGTCAGTAGGTAGTCACCATTCTCCACTTGGGTGGGTGGGGGGA
Organism: Odocoileus virginianus; assembly: GCF_023699985.2. Classification (NCBI taxonomy): domain Eukaryota; kingdom Metazoa; phylum Chordata; class Mammalia; order Artiodactyla; family Cervidae; genus Odocoileus; species Odocoileus virginianus. The sequence continues at coordinate 9,701,663 of NC_069695.1, read as the reverse complement.
TCTTAGTTTCTGCATAACAGCTCAATATGCATACCATATTGTTATGCATACCCCTCAAGGTGGAACTAGGACACTACTTCATTGCTGAATGATTGTCATTTCTTTTTTTTTTTTCCCTCAACTGCTTTTCTTTGGTCTCCGTGTTGCTTCACTTTCCTAATTAGTAACAGAAGTGTCTGTTCTTTGGAACTCAGGGAAGTACTGGGAAACAAAAACCTTTTTCCTACAAATGAGAAACAGAGGGACTTTTGTATCTGGGAAGGCTCCACAGGGTCCTGTTTGGTTTCACAACCATCACTGTAATCAAATATAGGATAGTTTTATCACCCCCGAAAGAATGTCCATACCCATTAATAATTACTACCCATTCACCACCCCCAGCAGAGGAAGGATCTAAAGCTGTATTCATAATTAAGGAAATGGAGGCCTGGAGATTAGTCCAGGGCTAGAATCTAGCTGAGAAAAACCACAGGGCTTCCTCCCCAGGGAGGAATTTGAGATACTGATAGACAGCCACCTGTTCAGTTATACTCATTTTTCTAAGTGCCAAAATAAGAACTAATATTCCCAAGAATTTTTCCATCTGTCAGTAAATCCCATGGCGATCCCAGCTGTGGAGCTAGATATCTGCTTCTTGTACTCATGTTCATCGGGGTGTTACAGTCTTCTGCTTAAGCATCTTGTTTATCCCCCCTTAGAAGCAGGTACAAAGTGCCCTTCTCAGAGAGCAAAGAGTCATCCAAGTCTGAAGCACAAGCTACCCACACACCTAGGGTTTGGTTCGTAACGTGGATGTCAGCAAAAGAACATGATATTCATTGTTCAGAAGTGCTGTCACAATATCCCCACTTGGAAAAGGCAAACCAATTAGTTCTCTTTACATTCTTTAGAAAGGATGATGGGAAATGCCACAATAAATTATGTCATGGGTCACAGAGTTTTTTGGTTGAAAAACAATTTAAAAATACAAGGAAGGGGGATTTCCCTTCTAATTATGTGCATCCCTAAGACGCTAGTTTCTTTAGACTTTTTGTCACTTTTCCTTACTAAAGTGACTTCAAGCATAGCACTTAGCAGCCCCCTCAAACTTCTAGCCCCATAGGCTTCAAGCATTATCTTCAAAGATGTGCAGTTTGAAGATTCCCACCTAGTACACTACTGTTTTATAAAACAAGTAAGTAAAATTATTCTGGGGTGAGGGGGTTTCTACAAAAGAAAGCATGGTAGGAGACAAGTTTATATACTCTGTCCACAGCACAGTGGGGTGGGGTAGGTACTGGATTGCAAAATAGCATAATAAACCCAGAATCAGCTCTGGTTTGATGGCCAAACTAGGCTAGGGCCAAATTCTTATCAGTGAGTTAGGCTTATAGACACTTGCTTGGACTTTGCTTTGCAGTGTAAAGATATTTCAGTTCTAAAATCTGATCTCTGGCCCAGTAGCACTTTTTTTATGGCCATGTGGCAAGCAAGACCTTAGTTCCCCTACCAGGGATCGAACCCCTCCACATTGGAAGCTCAGAGTCCTAAACACTGGACCACCAGGCAAGTCCCATCAATTTCGAATCAAAAGTCAGAGCATGGTCAAAGTTGCTCTGATACTCCTGCTTCAATTCAGGCCCCTTCTAGCTCGACAAGCCAGTCCACACCCAAATTTCCAGCTCTTCAGGTCCAAGAATAGAACTGGAAATGTGCACCACCCTCAATGTAGAAAAAGACCGGGATTCTACAGAGACACAAACTCTGCCCAGTCTTATACCTCTCCCTCAGCCAAAACAAAGACAGAGCTTGTCTATTTTTGAGATGTAATCAAAAAGGATAATCCAGAACTTTCATGCAGATTATGTGTTTGCTTCTCTATAATGTAATTATCTAGTAGTACTAAAATAAGCTACCATTAGCAGCATTAATTGACTTTCATATGAACTCATTGAAATATAGAACCCTGAATGTACAGACAGATCCAGGTCAACAGGAGAAGTACTAGGACCCAGAGTTTCTTCCCCTCAACTTAGGGAAAAGGTTTCTTTCCCAACACCCCTAGCTTTGTTGTAATGCCATTACCCATTTCTTAATCACTTAAAATTCCAAAAGAAGTACCCTTGACTCACTTTTCTTTCTTTTGTGGCCCTAATCCCTTTAGTCATCAATTTCCAAGCATTATTCCCTTGAAAAGTCTCACATCCTCCCTTCTTCGGTCCTCAGCCAGGGCAGGTCCTCAGTAACTACATGCTGATCACATCTTGCCCTAAGCTCTTCCCCATCTCATCTGCTTGATACATCCATACCAGAACCCCTGTGATGCCATCTTCACTGAGTCATTCCTCAGCACAAACACATACAATGGTGGCCCCCTGGCACCTCCAACTTCAGCCTGTAATCCCCTACCAGGTTTTTGAAGTCCTTCACAAACAAGATTTCTCCGCTAGACTTTCTACTTCTGGATGGCAAGGCTGGTCTTAACGATCCCACATTGTAACATGGAGTAGGCAGGGAGTAAATACCAGCCAAACGAACCACCAACGAACCTTGAAGTCCACAGCGTAGGTCATATCACCCATTTGACTATAATTAGTGGGACAGAGAGTTAATGAGTAGTGTGGATGTTTTGCGTTCATACAGGCAATAAAGCCCAGGAAGGGCATTTTGACAGGTCAGTACTTTGCCTGGTCTTGTAAGCTCTTGCAATCCTTCTCTTGAGCGCAGAACAATAAAACACAATTATTTCATGAGTACTTGTAAATGGTAGTATAGACTCAGAAGAATTGATGTCAAATATTTCTTAAAGTTGACTGCAATGTGGTGATTTATAGGAATAATATATGTTTGGTCTTCATCCACAGTTCCTGGCTCACAGCTCCCCAAACCCTTGGAATTGCCTGAGCAATAAGAGCAATGGGATATTTGGTCTCTTGTCTTCTGCTCCCGGAAACGCTTTAGGGAAGTTGACATTCAGAGTCCCCTCAAGCGTGGGACTGGCTGCCAGATGAACTGACCATGCGTTTAGAGGGTTGGAACTTCAGTACCACCCCCATCTCCACCCCACATTTCTCATTTCTGGGGAACATGGAGGGGTCCAAGGTTGAATTAGTTGCCTTTAGTAAATGATTTAGTCAATCATGATAATGTAATGAAGTCTCCATAAAAACCCAAAAAGGACAGCTTCTTGACTGTTTTGGGGGGAGCTTTCATGTTGGGGAACCAGAAAACTTCCATGTTCCCTGAGCCAGACCCTAAACACATCAACCACAGAAGCTCCTTTGTTCAGGACTTCTCCTTCTGTATTTCTTCGTCTGGCTGTTGATTCATGCCCTTTAATATCCTTTTATAATAAACTGGCACTCTAGCAAGTAAAATGCTTCTCTGAGTTTTGTAAACCATTCTGGCAAATTAATGGAACCCAAGGAGGGGGTTGTGGGAACCTCTGAAACAGTCAGAAACACAGGTAACAATCTGGACTTGCTCCTGGCCCCTGAAGTAGGGGGCAAGTTTGTGGGACTGAGCCCTTAACCTGTGGAATCTTATTCTATCTCCAGGTGAGACGGTGTCAGAACTGAGTTGAATTGCGGGACACCCCGCTGCCATTCACGATTCACTTGTTGGTGTGGGGAAGACTCCAAGGACACGGGATGGAACTGGGTCCAGAAACCCTCTTCATTTTGTACAGAATTTGAGGCTCTCTGACCACAGAACATTGTTTTGTTTGATCGCATACCCTTTCACACAAATCAGATAAACTATAAATAGCGCCACTTGAAAATATAAAAATAAAAGAACACATCATTGGGGAAGTCACAACATTTCTAGGCCTCAGATTCCTTATTTGTAAAATGAGTTTGTGCAAACCAGATGATCTCTGTATTCCCTTCAATTTTGGTGTTATTTTATTTCATATGCTAGACAACCATCTTCTGCTCCTTAAATTAGCAAGCTAATTAGTTTGAGCATTTAGTTTTAAAAGCACACAGGCCAGTAAACTTCTGTATCTCCAGTGTATTTCAATGGAATATTCAGAGGGTTGGAAGCTATTTACTTTGATAAGGAAGGAGGTTTTTTTATTTCGAGCAACACCATGCTGCCAATCATTACCATCATATGATTTTAAGAAGACATTTTAAAGCCAAAAACTTAGTCTCTGGATAAAAGATAAACCATATGTTTAAAACATTTACTTTATTTTTAAAAACACATTGCAACCTCTTTGTCTCATTTCACCACAGACTAATGAAAACTTAGTCACAGACCGATATCTGTTATCATCCTGACGTCATTTCTTTTCCTCTGTGTGACCTAGGATGTATTAAATCCAGCTTCCCCATCTGCACATAAGGGCACAAGTAAGTCCACCATTTCATCATCTATAAATAGAAAATATAAAATTTTGGCATTGGAATATGTATTAAATAGAAGAACCAAACGACATATTCCACCCCAATGTTTATGAGTGACAGTCAGCTCAGTTGTGTCCAACTCTTTGCAACCCCATGGACTATAGCCTGCCAAGCTCCTCTGTCCATGGAATTCTCCAGGCAAGAATACTGGAGTGGGTTGCCATTTCCTTCTCCACCCCAATGTTTATAGCTGCACTATTTACAACAGCCAAGGTATGGAAGCAACCCAAATGCCCATCAACAGATGAATGGATAAAGATATGGTATAACACTGGTGCAAAAGTAATTATGGTTTTGAACCTGAATTTAAAATCATTATAACTAGGCTCAAACACACTTTATTAATCAAAATAGGAACCATTACAATCAACAAATTTTTGCCAACAAGAAATAAGTTTGTTTATTCCTGCAGCAAAAAAATCCATGTTTCAGGATTCAATGAACTCTTGGAAAGTATTTTCTGTGTGGAAAATGTGGAAGCATTTTCTCTGAATAAAGTTGTCGAAATGCTTAAGAAGTGGTGGTCAGTGGGCAAGAGGTCAGGTAAATATGGCAGATGAGGCAAACCTTGTAGCCAAATTTATTCAATTTTTGAAACACTGATTTGCAATGTGCAGTTGGGAACTGTCATGGAGAAGAATTGGGCCCTTTCTGTTGACCAATGCCGGCTGCAGACCTTGCAGTCGTTGGTGAAGCTCATCCATTTGCTGAATATACTTCTCAAATGTAATGATCTCGCTGGGATTCAGAAAGCTATAGTGGATCAGACCAACAGCAGACCATCAAACAGTGCCCGTGACTGTTTTTGGCGTAAGCTTGGCTTTGGGAGGTGCTTTGGCACTTCTTCTTGGTCGAACCACTGAGCTGGTGGCCACTGGTTGTCATATAAGGTCTGCTTTTTGTTGCATATAACAATCCAGTCCAGAAATGGTCTGTTGCTGTTGCATAGAATAAGAGAAGACACTTCAAAATGACAATTTTTTTGATTTGTGGCCAGCTCATGCAGCACCTACTGATGGAGCTTTTTGACCTTTCCAATTTGCTTCAAATGCTAAACGACCACAGGATGGTCGATGTTGAGTTCTTCGGCAACTTCTTGTGTAGTCGTGAGAGGACCACCTTCATTGACTGTTTCCACTTGGTCATTGTCAACTTCCAATGGCTGGCCTCCTCATCTTCAAGGCTCTCGTCTCCTTTGCCAAACTTCTTGAACCACCACCACACTGTATATTTCTTAACAGTTCTTGAGTCAAATGCATAGTTGATGTTGTGAGTTGTCTCCGCTGCTTTATGACCCATTTTGAACGTGAATAAAAAAATCGCTCGAAGTTTCTTTTTATCTAGCACCACTTCCAAGTCTAATATATAATATTATATATATATATATATATATATAAAAGAAACAGCAAGTAATAATTCATTGGCAAAAAAATAAAGCAAAAAATGTGCATTAAAATGATGTATAACACAACCACATTTATTTAAGAATGTATTCCAATATCAAATGGCAAAGTTCAACAATGCAAAACTGAAATTATTTTTGCACCAACCTAACATATATACAATGGAATATCACTCAGCCATAAAAAATGAAACAATGCCTTTGCAGCAACATGGATAAATCTGAGACAATTAAGCTTAGTGAAATAAAATACTGCATGATATCACTTACATGTGGAATCTAAAAAAATAATACAAACAATTGTATACGCAAAATAGGCTCACAGACATAGGAAAAAATTGGTGGTTATAAAGGGAAGAGAGAATGAGAGACAGGCAAATTAGGAGCATGGGATTAAGTGATATAAACTACTATATATAAATAGATAAGCAACAAGAATACAGAATAAGGAATTACAGCCACTACCTTGTGATATGCCTTTTTTTTTTTTTTAAGCTATAATGAGTAGATTATTGCCTCGCAAAGTCCATAATTGAGGTCCTGTTACAGTAGCCTCTCGAAACTAATTTCTTTCTAAACTGCAGCTGATATAGAATAAAAGGAGGATGTATTCTGTCCGCCAGCATAAGCGGAGACAGTGGAGGTTGCGTTCCAGCCCCAGTGGCCGCTGGCCGCCTGGACACTTGCATGTGATGAAGGGATGGGGTTCCAGGAGGAGCTGAGAGATGCATTACGTGTTCAGATTTGAAAGGCATCAAACCACCCCTCCAGCTACAAAAGCACCTTTGAAAAACATGACATTATCTTTTAGAGTAAAAAAAAAATTTGTTGTTCAGTCGCTCAGTCATGTCCAGCTCTTCATGACCCCATAGACTGTAGACAGCCAGGCTTCTCTGTCCAAGGGATTTCTCAGGCAAGAATACTGGAGTGGGTTGCCATTTCCTTCTCCATTGTGATAGGTTTAAAGAGAGTAAATGTCTTTTACAGAGTAAACTCTTTAAAAATAGGAAATCACTGTGCTCACACTTGAAACTAATATGATGTTACAAGTCAACAATGTTTCAATTAAAAAAAAAAAAGAAGGTTCAGTTCAGTTCAGTTCAGTCGCTCAGTTGTGTCTGACTCTGCGACCCCATGAATCTCAGCACACCAGGCCTCCCTGTCCACCACCAACTCCCAGAGTTTACTCAACACATGTCCATCGAGCCGGTGATGCCATCCAGCCATCTCATCCTCTGTCATCTCCTTCTGCTTTCAATCTTTCCCAGCATCAGGGTCTTTTCCAATGAGTCAGCTCTTTGCATCAGGTGGCCAAAGTATCGAAGTTTCAGCTTCAGCATCAGTCCTTCCAATGAATATTCAGGATTGATTTCCTTTAGGAAGGACTGGTTGGATCTCCTTGCAGTCCAAGGGACTCTCAAGGGTCTTCTCCAGCACCACAGTTCAAAACCATCAATTCTTTTTTTATAGTCCAACTCTCACAACCATACACAACTATTGGGAAAACCATAGCTTTGATTAGATGGAACTTTGTCGGCAAAGTAATGTCTCTGCTTTTTAATATGCTGTCTAGGTTGGTCACGGCTTTTCTTCCAAAGAGCAAGTGTCTTTTAATTTCATGGCTGCAGTCACCATCTGCAGGGATTTTGGGGCCCAAAAAAATAAAGTCTCTCACTGTTTGCATTGTTTCCCTATCTATTTGCCATGAAGTGACAGAACCAGATGCCATGATCTTCGTTTTTTGAATACTGAGTTTTAAGCCAGCTTTTTCACTCTCCTTTTTCACTTTCATCAAGAGGCTCTTTAGTTCCCCTTCACTTTCTGCCATTAAGGGTGGTGTCATCTGCATATCTGAGGTTATTGATATTTCTCCCAGCAATCTTGATTCAAGGTTGTGCTTCATCCAGCCCAGCATTTCGCATGATGTACTCTGCATATAAGTTAAATAAGCAGAGTGACAATATACAGCCTTGACGTACTCCTTTCTCTATTTAGAACCAATCTGTTTCATGACCAGTTCTAACTGTTGCTTCTTGACCAGCATACAGAATTCTCAGGAGGCAGGTAAGGTGGACTGGGATTCCCATCTCTTGAAGAATTTTCCATAGCTTTTTGTAATCTACACAGTACGTATTTCACTTGTCTCTAATTTTCAAGGCTTAATGCAAATGTCCTCCCCCTTTAAGAAGTCTTCCCCACCCCTTCCAGCCAGAAGCAATCTGCCCTTTTTTGAACTTCCTGTCTTGTTTCATACTATTTTATCTCACTTTTCAGTTTCTTCCAACTTTGCATTTAGTGTTATAGTGCTGTGCTATGCAAGTTGCTCAGTCATGTCCGATTCTGTGTGACCCCATGGACTGTAGCCCACCAGGCTCCTCTGTCCATGGGATTGTCCAGGCAAGAATACTGGAATGGGTTGCCATGCCCTCCTCCAGGGGACCTTCCCGACCCAGCAATCGAAACTGCATCTCTTAAGTTTCCTGCATTAGCAGTCAGGTTCTTTACCACTAGCACTACCTGAATATTATAGTAAAAGATGTAAAAAAATCTTGCTTGCTCTCTTCAGTTGTAAAGTCCTCGGTGTTGAGAATAAAGTCTTTGGACTTCATGTGTAGCTAGGCACATTTAGCAGAAGATCCTACAAGAAATGGATTCTTAGTAAACTCAAGGAAGAATGAAGCAAGGGAAGAAGGAAAAAAAAAAAACTAACAAACCTTTAAGTCTGTAAGTTAAAGGAGAGGACTTTCTACCTGGAGAAGTCCTCTAAGGGAGTATTCAAGGGAAAGTGTAGAAGCAGAAAGGAAAGAGAGCTGGAGACGAATGGATGAGGAAGCTGTGGTACATATACACCACGGAATATTACTCAGCCATTAAAAAGAATTCATTTGAATCAGTTCTAATGAGATGGATGAAACTGGAGCCCATTATACAGAGCGAAGTAAGCCAGAAAGATAAAGACCATTACAGTATACTAACACATATATATGGACTTTAGAAAGATGGTAACGATAACCCTATATGCAAAACAGAAAAAGAGACTCAGATGTATAGAACAGACTTGTGGACTCTGGGAGAAGGCGAGGGTGGGATGTTTCAAGAGAACAGCATTGAAACATGTATATTATATAGGGTGAAACAGATAACCAGCCCAGGTTGGGTACATGAGACAAGTGCTCAGGCCTGGTGCACTGGGAAGACCCAGAGGGATCGGGTGGAGAGGGAGGTGGGAGGGGGGACTGGGATGGGGAATACATGTAAATCCATGGCTAATTCATTTCAATGTATAACAAAAACTACTGTAATGATGTAAAGTAATTAGCCTCCAACTAATAAAAATAAATGGAAAAAAAAAAGAAAGAAATAAAGCCAAATGCCTCTGAAAAAAAAAAAAAAAAAAGAGAGCTGGGTTAAAAAGCCAACAAATAAGAGAAAGGGCATATGTCTAAACAAACAAGGGGCAGAGAAAGTGGGGAGAGGGATACAGCTGGGAACATTTTCTTTATGGGAGATACTTTGTTTCATGACCTTCCCTTGTCTCTCCTTCTGCTTGTTGGGTCCACTTGCTCAATGTGTTGACTTGCCAGCAGAAAGAAGTGAGAGCTAGGCTTGTATACGTGGTCACTGCAGACAGGCTTGCACTCTGAGAAGCCAAGTTAATTCCTTCCCTAGAATGTAAGCAATCAACTGACTGACTCAGGAATTTTTCTCAACTGCCTATGAGGAGATTCGTTCCTACAAGGAACATCACTGGAACATCTTGTTCAGCCAAATCATTTCTTCTTCAACAAAGCCCAAGCCAGTTCTTACAATGCCAGGCTGTCTCTTGCTCACCGGGGACACTGTCTGGATAAATCATCTTAGCCTGGGTCAGTGAGGGGTGGGGCAGAACCTTCTGTCTTAGATAGAGGCATATCACCCACACACTGCTGTGTGATCATCCTTGCCAACTCAGAGCTATGTTCATTTGATACTAGCTTCGTTCCAACCATTGAGTACATCAGTTCAGGTCTGGTCTTCTTAGAGCCAGCACCTCAGAAGAACCCTTCGCCTTTTCACCTATCGTTTGCTTTTCTTCCTGATTCCTCAAGCCTTGATTTAGCCTCACTCTCGCAGGTCAGGAAGCCTTCAGATCTATCTACTAACCAGCCCTAAAGGCTCTTTCTTCTCTTGGGCCTAATCAGATGCCAGGATCTCCACCCATCTCTGCTGTAAACTCCAGGGATGAAGCCAGAGTTCCCCTCCTTATGCAAAAGTTGCCACTGAAGCCAGAATTAAGTAAAAAAAAAAAAAAGAAAAAAGAAAAAAATCACACCTACCATATAGCACAGAGAGCTATACTCAGTATCACATACTAACCTACAATGGAAAAGGATCTGAGAAGGAATATATATACGTACCTACATACTTACCTGTCTATATATCTGAGCCACTTTACTGCATACCTGAAGCTAACACATTATAAATCAACTCAGTTCTGTCGCTCAGTCATGTCCGACTCTTTGTGACCCCGTGGACTGCAGCATGCCAAGCTTCCCTGTCCATCACTAACTCCTTAGACTCATGTCCATCAAGTTGGTGATGCCATCCAACGGTCTCATCCTCTGTTATCCCTTTCTCCTCCCACCTTCAATCTTTCCCAGCATCAGGGTCTTTTCTAAGGAGTCAGTTCTTCACATCAGGTCGCCAAAGTATTGGAGCTTCTAGCTTCAGCATCAATTCTACCTCAATAAAAGTTAAAACACACACACACACACACACACAAAAGATAATGACTATTCACACCACACAAAACAAAACAAAGCTTCATCATTTTTCCTAGGAAGAGTTTGGTAGCCACACCCTGCCCAGGAACACTAGCTATCTATAAATAAACACTGCATAGTTTTCAGTGTTCAAAAGTCACAGCCATAGGGGGTTCCCAGGCTCTGTTTCTAGAGGCAAAGCTCACCACCCACCCCCTTCCTCTGGCTGGATCTTCACCCCAGGAGTGGACAGGGCTCACAGAACTGTTGCGTTGTCCTCTATCAAGAGGTGGTTTGCATTTCTAAGACTCTCCTGTTCCATGTCTCTGGCCAAAGAGTGACCACTTTCCATTTTCTTAGGTCTATTTTTTTAGCTAACTGGTCTTAAAATTTAGAATAATTCCTCCATCTCCCGCAAAACTGCAAGCTCTATCCTCTATCCCTTCCTTTCCATTCCATCCCCATTGTCCAGGTTTAGGTTCTCTTAATGTTAATAGGTCAACTAGTCTAGCTTATCCCTCTGCCCTCCTAACTGATCACTTGATCTCTGATATCATCCCAGAATGATACTTCTAAAGCACATTTTCTTTTCTTTTTTGGGGGGGAGGGGATTTTTTAAAAAATTTTAATTGGAGGCTAATTACTTTACAATATTGTGGTGGTTTTTGCCATACGTTCACATGAATCAGCCATGGGTGTACATGTGTTCCCCATCCTGGCCCTCCCTCCCACCCCCCTCCCCATCCCTCCCTCCTTCCCACCCCCCTCCCCATCCCTCCCTCCCCTCAGGGTCATCCCAGTACACCAGCCCGGAGCACCTTTCACGTACTGAACCTGGACTGGCGATGTATTTCACATATGATAATACACATGTTTCAATGTAAAGCACATTTTCATTATGTGACTACTGTCACTCCCCTAAAATTTTGGGCAACTCCATTGCTTACAAAACAAGGACAAACTTACTGAGCATTGTATTCAAGGCTTCCACATCTGAGCCCCAACCTGCCACTCTTACATTCTCATAGTCTACATTCTGGCTATTGGAACAAGATCTAAGATTTCAAATCTACCTCTCTGTCTGGAGTAGCAATCATTTATACAAAACCCCGCACACGGGCGTTCTATAGCAACTTTATTCACAACCAGGGAATCTTGGTTTGGGCCCTGGCTAGGGGGTCCTTTCTCTCCTACCAGTGGGGTTGTGAAATATTACTGGCTTTTAATCTGTTTTCCAGATATAAGGAAACCTCTTCCCTCAAACTCATTATGACTCACAGCAACTTGGTAAATTGTAACTTTGTAGGTAAAATTGAGACATTTATCTTTTCTGTGTACCCATCCCTCCAGAAATTGGAAACTTAGGTTCCCAGAAGCCTTAAGGTGAATAAGAAAGGTCACTGCCTGACAGCTGAAGGAATCTCAAGAGATTTGGGAGAACCTGAAAAGAGATGAATTCACCCAAATCTATAAAACCTGGAGGCAAAGCCCTTGGCATGGCTTTTGAGAGGCCTTTTAAAAGTTCAGTCTGAGCAAACAAATTAATCTTAATTTGGCTATATTTGGCAAAAAATGAAGGCAATTTTAGAGAGGAAAAGATTATGTTTCAAAGGATATTAAATTCTAGTTTTCTTAGTTGAGGTCCCGTATCTAAGACTCACTTCTGAGCTAATTCTTTGTTATGTTACACAATTGTAAAGTTTAATTGAATTATTAAAAGATAATTTGTTTCTGAAGCTTATCACAATGATCTATCTTTGGATAAAAATCAGATGCCCCACAACCTGCAACCAGGAGATTATGCATACTGGAAAGGGCATAATTTGAAGAACTGTCTCCATCCTAGCTAAAAGGACCCTTACTGGGAGAAGGAAATGACAACCACTCTACTGTTTTTGCCTGGAGAAACCTGCAGGCTACAGTCCAGGGTGTCACAAAAGAGTCAGTCACGACTTAGCTACTCAACAACAACTGGGTACTCTTAACTAGCTTATTATGAATTCCCAGTTAGAAAGGGCCTTTGCCCTGGACTGGTCTATAGCAAGGACTGCTGACCTGAAATGACACCCATATCAGTGCAAGAAGAAGATAGCAGTGATAGGGAGTTGAAACCAAAACCCAGACCGGGCCTGTAAGACCCATCCTCCTAACTCAATTGAACTGTTTAACAAATGTTTGTCTCCCTGTAACATTGAGTGGTATTGCTTTACTTCTAATCTTACTGTTGCCCCCAGTGTTTAGGATGAAAAGAAAATTCTCCAGTCACAGAGTATGTACTACTCATGACATGTATCATCGCTTGCTTTAAGTCCACTGCTAAAAGCCCATGTGAGATTGCCCGGTGGCTCAGACGGTAAAGCGTCTGCCTATGTAAAATATTGGTGTTATAATCAGGTACGATTGATAACATGCATAGCCTATAAATTAGCATACCTCTGAGCTTCTTCACAATGTCTGATTAGTTTTCCCCTAAAGGGATAACTACACAAATGTGTGTGTGTGTGTAAACACACACACAAAGAAGGCCTACTTAGCACCAAGGGATAGGATGGACACGGGACAGGAAGTAATCACCCTGGGGTCAAGGGATAAATATTGAAAGATTTGCAAACAAAAAGGGAAATGATAGGAGAAAAACTCACATTCTGAAGTATAGGGAAGTCCTAATTTAACTTGAACTTAATAATGACCAGAGTAGCCTGTTTGGTGCCCACTGATCATGCTTTGTACATCTGCTTTGGCTCTTGAGGAAGGGAATGAATTTGAAACTCAAAATGGAGTGGCTGTGGTTCAGGCGTCCAAAGTAGGGCTGTGTGGCCACTGTGGATAAGATTTTGGACACATTGTATTGCTGAGGACTTGAATTTTCTGAACTCTGTTGGACTTGGGCACACTACCAGTTGCTTTCAAGCAATCTCCCCTGGCAGCTGGCAGCTGAAGTGAAACCTTATGGTCTCAAGGTCTCCACATGTAATTATTAAATTTTTTCCTTTAGATTAGATTTCAGCATAAAAATAAGACATCTGTGTAATGGCCAGAGCTTCTGTTATGTGTATAATACCACTTCAGAAGTTAAAAGCTAGTTTAGATAAAATTAGGCAACTGACTACCTGGCTACAACAAAATTTCCCCAGAAACACCAGGTCCAGATTGAATCTCAGACTTATTTTCCTGAATTCCTCAGGGAATGAGATCTGTTTTCCCAAGATTTATTAAAGTTTGGGTTGTCACTCTTCCTCCTACTTTTAACTGGGGTCTACTGCACCAAAATGGTTGAGTAAGGTACTCGGATCTTAATTACACGTTCTCCCTGCTTGGTGTGTGCAATAAACACTGTACTTTCCTTCACCACAACGTGGTGTCAGTCAACTGGCTTTGGTGCACCATGGGCAAGTGGACCCAAGTTCAATTCAGCAACAAAACTAACTCTGCATAACATCATAACCGTGGATATATGTTATCCATTTGCACAAACCCATAGAATGTACACCAAGAGTGAACCTTAATGTAAACTATGGACTTTAGGTGATAATGATGTACTGACTTTGGTTCATCAGTTGCAACAAATGGACTGCTCTGGGGTGGGGTTGATTCTGTGTGTGCTGTGCAAAGTGTGGGATCACAGTGTATGGAAACATTGCACCCTCCTCTCTGCTTTGCTGTGAACCTGAAACTGCTCTAAAATAAACAGTCTATTTAAAAAACAAACCTGGGCAATCCTTCAAGGCTCAGAAACAATGACGCTCCTTCCCAAGCCTGCCTTGATTTTCACCACCCTGAGATGCTTTCTCTGTACTCTGTACTCACAGCACCTCCACATACCTTCTCCAGAGCCCTCACCTGCTATTTATATCACAGTGACACGTTCACCAGAGAAGGCAATGGCACCCCACTCCAGTACTCTTGCCTGGAAAATCCCGTGGATGGAGGAGCCTGGTAGGCTGCAGTCCATGGGGTCGCTAGGATGGGGACACGACTGCGCGACTTCACTTCCACTTTTCCTTTCATGCATTGGAGAAGGAAATAGCAACCCACTCCAGTGTTCTTGCCTGGAGAATCCCAGGGACGGGGGAGCCTGGTGGGCTGCCGTCTATGGGGTCTCACAGAGTCGGACACGACTGAAGCGACTTAGCAACAGCAACACATTCACATCCTATTTCCTCTTCCAAACCACAAACTCCAAAGGCCCAAGAAAGTACTATTGATTTTTTAAGAATTTATTTGACTGCGCCAGGTCCCAGTTTCGGCAGGTGGGATCCTCGCTGCCTTATGCGGGATCCTTAGTTGAAGATCAGGATCCAGGGTTTCTGACCAGGGATGTAACCGGGACCCCTGCATAGGGAGCACAGAGTCCCAACCACTGGACCACCAGGGGAAGTCCATGATTTTTATGTCTTTCAACGTCTAACACATCTCCTTACATAAATTTCCTTAAACACTATTTGTTAAGTCCTTTAATACACCAGTGTTGAGTTTCGTCCACAACTTTTTGTGTCAATAAATAGCTTTGTCAGGAATTATGTTAATCATTTCTCATATAACTGTACTGTCAGTCCAAAGGTTCATCTATACAAAGATAAACTTAAATAATAATAAATCCAAGTATGTTCTATTCCTGATAACTGTATGCTTATCTGGCATTTTACACAGTTCTTTTGTATTCCCTGAGTCAGAGGAAGAAAGGAAACCAGACAGATAAAGAACAAATTCAAGGTCCCAGCAAATGAGGGATGAGATTAGATTTAGAACTTTGCAAGGTTGAAGGAAAGGTTCTTGCTAAGCTCCCTGGTGTGCCAGCTGATGAAGCAGCTGATGAAGGTGCTAATTGATAAACAAGGTGATTTGACCAGCATCTTGCACATGACACTAAAGAAAGGTATCTAGCGGGCAGACGACTGTCCCAGCAGTGCGATACCTTCTGGGTGAGCTCTGGCCCAGCATTCAGAGGATCTGGGTGTTAGCTGGTCCTCAGCCACTGAGGGAACCACGGTTCCCCTTCTAACTCTAATGCTGCAATCTGGAGCAGTCCCTTCACTTGATCAGATATTCCGAGTGCATGACTTTGTTGCATCTGTGGGAAGTATAAAGGGAAACTAAAACTAACAGTTGAAAAAAATTAACACAGTGGGGATGAAACAAAATGAGCTCCACTCATGGAAATTCTGGAGAGTTGGGCTATAAAATCCGACCTTGATACGGGAAAGGGGAAGAGGGCAGAAAATACTGGACTTTAGACTTTTACAAAACGTCCCTTATCTCATCTGATCTTCACAGTAAGTACCCTAAGAGTTGTGTGAGATAAAGGGATGCTGAGCAGGTTCATCTACAGGTGAATAAAATATTTCAGGACCCCACCCCATCAATAAAGTCCTTGAACAAATCTTGACAAGCCCCCTTCTGCACCTTTAGGCTCCTGTAATTTGTGCTGGCTTGCTGCTGGTGCCAGCTTTACTCTGTGACTGCCTGGATTCCAGAAAGATGAAGAATCTAAAAATAACAAAATATTTTCTAGACTTATGACTTGAAGTTCATTGCTTCTTCCCACTACCCTGACATGGTGGCATACTGTGACAAAAGTGTTCTTTTTGAAAGATAAATTAGACAACCATTAGTGAGATGGAGGAGCTCTGGAAGAGAAGGGAAACAGAATTGTGACGAGGTAGGAGTTGTGGCAATTCCTGAAGGCCAGAGAAGGCAATATAAAGAGAAAGAATTGAGTCTCGATGATAACTGGATTATAGGAGATGAAGGAAATATCATATTCAGACTCCACTGTTATCTATTGAGCATTGATTATATTTCTGGTTTTATACTTGGGTAGGTGCTTTCATATGCCCATTTAATTTGCTCTTCAGAACAACCCTGCAGAAAGAAGTTTTATAAGAAATATTGAGGAAATCACCATGGTCCATGGCTAGGAAATGACAGACTTTGAATCTAGATGTCTTAACTCGAGTTCCATGTTTTTTTCAAGACATTATGGATCTATGGGACTTCCCTGGTGGTCCAGTGATCAAGCATCTGCCTGCCAGTGCAGAGGACACGGGTTCTATCCTCGAGCCCAGAAGATCCCATGTGCCTCATGGCAACTAGGTCCATGTGCCACAACTACGGAGCAATCTGGAGTCCACATGCCACAACTACTGAGGCTGTGTGCTGTGACTACTGAAACCCACACACCCTAGAGCCCATTCTCAGTAATATAAGAAGCCCACGTATTGCAACTAGAGAAAGCCCTCACATGCACAGAAGCAAAGACCCAGTACAGCCAAAAGTAAAAAAAAAAAACAAATACATTTTTATAAAAAGACATTATGGATCTAGAGAAGCGGGATTTACAGAAATGGCACAGCTGGAGGAGCGGCCCACAGAAGGGACACAGGCTGGGTTTGATTCTGGATCCATGAATGTGAGCCGTGATGGGACATCCTGGAGATAGATGTTCAGTGCTGACCTGACTCACAGTCTTGCTTTCCATCCCCACTCACTTAAACGCAGTCCTTTCCCAGAGTCCGGGCCTCCACTGCACCTCTTCCCCAGGTCACACTGGATTCAGCCATTTCAAGCAACTGCTCCACCCAGTTACCCTACCTGCTGCCATGACTGCTGAGTCTCCCAGGTTTGCAGTTTTCTCATTCCCATTCAGTTCAGTTCAGTTGCTCAGTCGTGTTCAACTCTTTGTGACCCCATGGACTGCAGCATGCCAGGCTTCCCTGTCGATCACCAGCTCCTGGCGCTTGCTCAAACTCATGTCCATTAAGTCAAGGATGCCATCCAACCATCTCATCCTCTGTTGTCCCCTTTTCCTCTTGCCTTCAATCTTTCCCAGGATCAGGGTCTTTTCTAATGAGTCAGTTCTTCACATCAGGTGGCCAATGTATTGGAGTTTCAGCTTCAGCATCAGTCCTTCCAATGAATATTCAGGATTGATTTCCTTTAGAATGGACTGGTTGGATCTCCTTGCAGTCCAAGGGACTCTCAAGAGTCTTCTCCAACACCACAGTTCAAAAGCATCACTTCTTTGGTGCTCAGCTTTCTTTATGGTCCAACTCTCACATCCATACATGACTACTGGAAAAACCATAGCTTTGACTAGACGGACCTTTGTTGGCAAAGTAATGTCCCATTACATATGCTTTGACTTTCTGGAAACATTGGTCCCTTGATATTCCTGATTTACTTTTCTTTTATTCTTCTTGGCTCCTCCATATCCTCAAATGACCCCAGACTTCTTGGCTGATCATTTAGATCCTGCTCTTACCAGCACCTTTTATTCCCTTGCACCCTCTTCCTCTGTGGCATCTGAAACAACACTTCAAGCCTGGCTCAGTGTTACAATCTGCCTTCCTGCTTACTTAATTACTAGAGAAAAATGTCTCAATCTTGCAGAGAACACTTACAAATCCTCCAGCTTCAGCTGGGCCCTCAGCAACTACCTGAATTCTTTCTCTGCCTGGTTTCCCTGTCAATTGTTGTTGTTATTTAGTCATTAACTTGTTTCAAACTCTTTTGTGACCCACTGGACTGTAGCCCACGAGGCTCCTCTGTCCATGGGATTTCCCAGGCAAGAGTAACTGGAGCGGGTTGCGATTTCCTTCTCCAGGAGCTCTTCCTCACCCAGAGATCGAACCCAAGTCTCCTACATTGGCAGGCGGATTCTTTACCACTGAGTCACCAAGAAAGCCCTCCTTCTCTCTTGCCTCCTGTTACAGAGAAAACCTTAGGAGCGCCATGCGTGCTCTCCCTGTCACCCTCCCATCTAGAAATATATCAACACACACTCCCTTCCTTACTGTGTTTCCTCCCACAACAGAGAATGGACTGTCCCTGCTGCCCACGGCCAGGCCCCAGCCTCCTCTGCTCCCACACAGGCTGCACGCCATCTCTCTTCCTCAGCCGACTGCTTTCTTTCAGCTTCTAAACGCGCTCCAGCTTCTCCTCCTAGACCTCCCCTGCCTCACTTGCCCCCTTAGCTGTTGCCCAACGTCTCCGCTGCTCACTCAGACTGCTCGAGAGTCAGTCTCCACTTCCTCACTTCACACTTGCCCCTCAACCCGCTGCAGCCTGACTTTCACCTCCAACCAGCTCAAAAAACAACGGTCTGAACTGACAGAGTTTTTATCTTCCTGGACCTCTCTGCTCTATTCTGTGTGGGGGTGTGGCAAAACACTCATAACATAAAATGTACTGTCTTACCATCTTTAGTGTTCAGTAGTGTTAAGTATATGCATTGGGCAACCATCTTGTAAAACTGAAACTCTGTAACAGTGAAACAACTCCCCATTCCCCTCAGCCTCTGGCAACCACCATTCCACTTTCTTTCTTTAAATCTGGCAACTCTAGATAACGTATATAAGTGTCTGTGTCTGTGTGTGTGTGTGACTTATTTCACTTAGTACAATGTTCTCAGAGTTCATCCATACTATAGCATGAGTCAAAATTTCCTTTCTATTTAAGGCTGACTACCATTTCATTGTGGGCTTCCCTGGTGGCTCAGATGGTGAAGAATCTGCCTGCAATGCAGGAGACCTGGGTTAAATCCCTGGGTTGGGAAGATCCCCTGGAGGAGGGCATGGCAACGCACTCCAGCATTCTTGCCTGGAGAATCCCCATAGACAGAGGAGCCTGGCGGGCTATGGTCCATGGGGTCGCAAAGAGTCGGACACAACTGAGCGACTAAGCACAGCCCAGCACACCATTTCATTGTATGGAGACACCACATTTTCTTGATCCATTGATCTGTTGATGGACATTTCAGTTGCTTCCACCTTAGATTACTGTTTGTTGCAAATACAGGTACAAAAATATCTCTCTGAGACCCTGCTTTCCATTCTTTCGGATACCCAGAGAAGTGGGATTGCTAGATCAGATCATCTACTCCATTTTTAAAGCCTGTCATTTCCTCCTTCCTGAGGCTCTCTGCTGCACTGCTTCTGTGAGACACCATCCTTGTTCTCACATCCAGTTCTCTTTGTATCCTTCTTTCTCCATTTCCTTTCTGGCTCTCCCTCTGCCTGCCCTACGGGGTCTGCACCCATCAGGGTCCATTCAGAAAAATAGAAACTGCCTTTCAAAAAGAGGGTCTTTGATGCAGAAAGATGGTCGGTTACACAGTCAATGGAAAGTTGAGAAGATGTGAAGGGGGATGTCAAGGTAGCCCAACTCAATAGCCACAGGAAGCCACTCTCACCCCCAGAACTGGGGAACAAAGGACGAGATGAGGTGAACCCTCATCATCACTGGGGCTCAGGGTGGGCCTCCCCAAAATTTGCCATCATGGCATATTATTTTGAATTAAAATTACTTAAGAAACAGCCTATGGGGATGTCCCTGGCGCTCCAGTGGTTAAGATGCATGCTTCCACCGCTTGCGGGTTCGATCCCTGGTCAGGGTACTAAATCCTGCCTGCTTCAAGGTGCGGCCAAAACAGGAAAGGAACAGCCTATGAGAGAGAGACACTTGGACGCTCCTCCCTAAAAGCAGGAAATGAATCTCCCCTGTGAAAGGTGCCCTCCTTGGACCTGGAAGGAGAAGGACACCCTTGTTGCCAGAGTTGGGAATTCAGGCAGACAGTTCTGTACACACAAACCTTGTTACTTCTTTAACGTACTACCCCAAGCCCAAACTCTGTTTAGATTCTTCATTAATTACGTACCCAAAGTCTAGGTTTCTTTGTCAATTCTTCACACATTTATCATTTCTCTAAAAAGTATAAAAGTGCTTTGACCGTGTCTATAAGACCTCCATGTATAAATTGAACCTGTTTTTTTTTTTTCTTTTTTCTCCTGTTAAACTGTGTTATATCCATTTTAATTATTGGGCCAGCCAAAAGTGCACAAGAAGAGTAAGGGGAAATGTCCCCTCCCCCACATCCCCAAGGGGCAACGAGAAGTTCTCAGAGGGCCCCTTCCATGGGGTTCAGCTGGTACCTGGATCCTCACCCGAGCTGCTCAGTGCTGAGACTTGAGAGACAATGGTAACAATTACAAGCAGGAAGAAAGTCCATTCTGCCCCCTTCAGGCCTCCCAGTCTCCCTTTAGTGGTCTCACTGGCAGAAGCCAGCAGGAATCCAGCTGGTAAGCGAGGAGGGGGACGAGGGGGACGAGGGGGACGAGGGGGCGGGGCGGGGGCGGAGCGGGGGGGAGAGGGGGAGGGGGGACCCGAAGTCCCGGCAGTAGCCTCAGCGAAGAGTCTAGAGGGCGGATGTGGAGCTGGAGACATTCCATGAACGCTGAGCCTGGGGTTCTAGCCTGGGCCCCCCATTCTACTAAACCCACTTGAGAGGAGGCTTTTCAGTTTTCTGGTAGTAAACTCTTACCTGCTGCCATACCAAGCTAAGTTGCATCCAGTCGTATCTGACTCTTTGCAACCCTATGAACCTGTAGCCCGCCAGGCTCCTCTGTCCAGGGGATTCTCCAGGCAAGAATACTGGAGTGGGTTACCATGCCCTCCTCCAGGGGATCTTCCTGACCCAGGGATCAAACATGCATCTCTTCAGTCTCCTGCATTGACAGGAGGGTTCTTTACCACTAGCGCCACCTGGGAAGCCCCAGTAAACTCTTACGGTGACACCCAAACTTGTATCTTTCTACTGAACTTCAGACATGTTTTTCTCTTCAGTTGCCTGCTTGAAATCTCCAGGGCGGTGGCTCACAAATTGAACAGGCTACAAACTGGACTTATCATCTTTCCTCCTCAGTCTGCTTCTAACCCTGCATTCTTTGGCTCTGCCGGGCCCCACCTAAGCCCATTAGCTCATCCAGAAGCCTGCAGGCTCCTCCTCTCAATAGCTTCTTTGCCTCTCAGATATCTCTTCAGATCCTCCCTCCCTTCTGCTCCATCTCTGCTCCATGGGCCCAGTTTAGGCCTCCATTCGGTTGCCACTGGAGGATTCCACAATCTCCTCAATGTTCTGTTTCTTCTTGCCCCCCTTAAACTCGCACAGCTGCCTAAGTGGTCCACTCAAAACCCATGTCTCTCCCTTCCTTAATAAAGTCTTTGGTGGCTGCCTACTGTCCTTCCTTCCTCTGGCCTTGCCTCCTCCCCGGCATCATCTCTTGCCCCTCCCCATCCTGTCCCCTGCTCCAGCAATTCTGAATTGCTCGAGCTATGCTGTTTCTTGGGCTTCCCAGGTGGTGCTAGTGGTAAAGAACCGCATGCATGCTATTTCTCATCTTTTATTTCCTCTGCCTGGAAAACCTTTCCTCCTTCATAGCCCCTTGGAGCTAAGGCTACTCATTTAAAACTCACGGCAAGCAAACAAACTCAGGGCAGATGCCTCCCCCCGAAACCCTTCCCCAGCACTCAGAAGACGCTCGAGTGGTGAGGCATGACAAGTGGCGAGGCAGGCAGAGAGGCGTCTCCACCCTCCAGTCACTGGTCCCTAGGCTGCTCCACCCCCACTGTCAGAGCCAGACTGGACTCCCTGGTGGCCCAGTCCTGCTGAGGTAGACGGACAGGCCTGAGGCTGAGCAGCTGCTGAGGCTTCAAGATGGGACACCAGCAGCAGCACTGGCCCTGACTGGGTGCATTCTTGTGGGTTTCCCTGCCTGAAGCCCTGTCTAGGGGAAGTTCCTAAAGGAGGGGGACGATGCCAACTGGAAGCCATCTTGGCTGACAGATGCATGCTCACACCAGGGCCAAACCTGGAGATGACTGGCTAGGAAAAAACCCAGAAAACTGCCCCCTATATAAGCAACCTAAGCCATCCTTATTGCAGGCAGCTCACTCCAAGCTCACTTGTGTGCTCTTCCACATGTATTTTGTTTTTTTCCACACGTATGTCGCTTCTTCCACACATACTTTGCTTCTCATAAGTGCTTTTATCATTTTCATAATTTTAGTTTCTTTGCTGAATTCTATCTTCAAAGAGGACCGGAGCTCGGGCTCCTCTTTCAGTTGTTCACCTCCAGAATCACGGCACCCTGTCCACATCCCACTCTGACCCCGCAATATTCTAGCTCTTCCAGGTCTTATTCCCCTAACTTCTTGTCAAAGCAGATTCTCCTGTGAAGTTTTCTATGTACACCTCTCCTTTACCAGCACATCCAACCTCCAGACTCTAGAGTTTCTCCCTCCAACACACATCTCAAATCTGAACAGTTCTCCAGGAACAATCTAGACTGTTAATAGTCTCTCTCCTCGCTGGTTCCTGCCTCCCTCAATTTCTTATTCTGTAGTTAATGGCAACCCACTCCAGTGCTCTTGCCTGGAGAATCCCATAGACGGCGGAGCCTGGTGGGCTGCAGTTCATGGGGTTGCTAAGAGTCAGAAACGACTGAGCGACTTCCCTTTCAATTTTCACTTTTCACTTTCATGCATTGGAGAAGGAAATGGCAACCCACTCCAGTGTTCTTGCCTGGAGAATCCCAGGGATGGGGGAGCCTTGTGGGCTGCCGTCTATGGGGTCGCACAGAGTCGGACACGACTAAAGTGACTTAGCAGCAGCAGCAGTCAAACTGACCTTTTTGGAATGGAAATCTGATCTGTCAATCAGCTGTTTAAAAACTGTTGGTTGGTTGATCTTTGTTTTTAAATAGTGATTTGTCTTAAAAAATTTAAAGGCTAAGTTATTTAACTTCAAAGTCCTGCAAATCATCTTGGGCCTGTCCTTCTCAGCTCATCATCTTGGTATCAACCAAACAGTCCTTCCTTAAAGTCTCCTTCTGCTGGGTCATCATACACCCTGAATACTCTTTCTTCACTTTGCCCATTTTCTACTCTGCTTCAGGCCTCAGCATAAATGTTTATTTCCCCAGGAAAGCCTTCACTGATTCTTTTTCATTTTGGGGGGCCACACTGTGTGGCACAAGGGAGCTGAGTTTCCCAACCAGGACTGGAACCTGTGCCCCCTGCATTGGGAGCATGGAGTCAATTGCTGGGCCATTAGGGAAGTCCCTTCATGGATTTCTAAGCCAGTTCACCTCCCCGTCTTAAACTCTCTCTGTCACTTTATGCTTCTCTCTTTGGAGAAAATGTCTCAATTATAAAATTGTATGACTTGTTTAAGGCCTGTTTCTCCCACTTGGTAGATTGCAAGCTCCACAGAGGCAAGGACGAGGGTTGTCTTGAAGTCTTAGTGCCTGACTTGATAACCAGAACATAGTAGGTCCTTGCTATGGTTTGTTTCTTGCTACACTTTGTTGGATGAATGTCAATTAATGTTTGAATTAAAATTAATGCTTTCCTTTAATTTAATCTCTATATGAGATGATGGATGATCATTAAACTTATTGCGGTAATCGTTTCATAATGTACATAAGTCTAGTCCTTATGCTGAACACCTTGAACTTATGCAATGCTGTGTGTCAATTATATCTCAGTAACACTGGAATAAAAAATAATATGACACAGTTAAATGAAACTAATGTTTCCTCACCCTTATCCCAGATGGGTTAGGTGTGTCCTCTCTGTGTCCCCATTATACATGGTTGTTCAGTTGCTCAGTCATCTCCGACTCGTTGTGACCCCATGGTGCAGCACACCAGGCTTCCTTGTCCTTCACTGTCTCCCTGAGCTTGCTCAAACTCGTGTCCATTGAATCGGTGATGCCATCCAACCACCTCATCCTCTGCTGTCCCCTTTTCCTCCTGCCCTCAATCTTTCCCAGCATCAGGGTTTTTTTCCAGTCCATGGGATCACAGAGAGTCAGATGTGACTTAGCAACTGAGCACGCACACAGGCACTCAAGAAAAAATGTTTACTGAATGAATGGAGCCTCTTGAGGGGACAAGAACAGGATCAGAAGTGGGAATTCATCGTAGGACCCAGATCTGTGCGTCATCACAATGATGATGATTTAAGATTGAACTTTGGGGGTCAACCTTCATTGAGGGGCAGGAGGGAGAGGAGATAGCAAAGGCAAGGCCAGAGATCCAGAGGACTACTGTGCCGGGGACGTTAAAAAAAAAGAGTTTCAAGAAGGAAGGGCAAGTCCACTGGGTCATATTTTGCTGAAAGAATGAGGAAGTTGAGGACTTAAAAAAAGGGGGGGGGGGTTGAATTCCTCTAAAACGAGGAAGTTCTACACAGTTTTAAAAAACATCGTGGAAATGGAAGCCAGATTTATGAAATGAAGAAGGGAATGGTTTCCCAGAAGAAAGCAGAGACGTGGGCTGTTTCTTGAAAGGGCTTAGCAGCATGGAGGTGAGTCTAGCTCCCCTATTTGGATAAAGTAAAAGGAACTCCAGTATACTGCTTCTCATGTTTTCTTCTCCCTTCTCTTTCTGCCCTTAGAAGTACAGAATGGGTTGAATTCATGACAGAGAGTTCAGTTTCCCATTTCTTGCTGTTAGCAGAATGTTTATTGAATGCTGTTTTCACAGCTGGCCTAAAATAACATTCTCTTCCTTCCCCAAACTTACATAAGGATTCTGGTGGCTTTTCATGTCTATTCAGAAATTGTGAAAGAAATCTAGAAACATAAAGTCTTTTTTTTTTCCCACAAAAGGTGCTAACATACATTCTTCTACCAAGAGAAAAAAATTTTAAATGCTTTTAAAAAATATCTTCATGGACTCTTTAAAAAACATATTCTAGAGCAGTTTTACTCCATGAGTAAGAACGTAGAGAATAAATTACTTTCTTAACATGTCTAACAGTATGTGCCTCTGGCAACAGGGAGAGACGTGAACAAATGCCTCTTAAGAAGGATCAGAAGATGACTAACAGGAGTTTTCTAAATTACACACCTTGGAGGCTGGGAAATCTAGCCAAGTTTCAACCTGAAAGCAACCCCTACAATGCTAGACTGGTAAATCTGCTTTTGTGTCATAAGGCTGAATCACCAGAGTGAGGGAAATCCCAGGCAACAGTGTCCCAAGCAATGCTCAACAGGTGAAAACGGAGGGAAATTTACTGAAAGTCACAGAAGACCTTTTGACAGAGAATGTCTCAACATAACCTTGAAATTGGAGCTGTGATGAAAGAAATTGCTACAGAAGACTATTTTCCAGTAGTGAGAGTTGAACTCATAAATTGCCAACAGGTGGAACGAGGTTCTTAGCTGAACTCGGACAAAAACAGCCTAGTACAGAGAGTATGTGAACTCGGACTGAGAAAAGTTTATTCATTTCAGTAAACTCTACCTGGAATTTAGCATTCTCTTCAATTATGGATGTAGGTAACAAACTGCTAGGATTATAGAAACCATGAATTTCTGTACCACCTTCCAACTATTGCAGGTACTATGTAACATGATTTACACTCATCATTATTAGTTATTCAGCCTATCACTAGATTTTTATTTAATGCATTATAAAGTAGCATATGTATCATTATGCCAGAAATTTGAGGTTTAAAAATATTTTGTAGCTTTATTTCATTATAATTAGATCTTCAGTGATTCCATGTATTTTATTTTATGCATTAAGAAAAAAATTCAGAAGAGTCTGTAAACTTCACCAGACTCTCAGTGCTGATCATTACACACAGAAGATTCAGTACCCTGGTCTGGTACTTTATGAATAAAGCTTATGGTTCATCATTTCTAGTTGCAGGCACAAAGATATGAACCAGATTTATACCATTTGGTGCCTTAATAAGTTAGAATCCGGATATAATGTTTGCAAGGTTGTGTTGGTTAGGACTAATCATTTACTCCATGTTGTTCTGTGCAACTTAATTTTGGTTCAAGTGTAATAAAGGAAAGATGTTCTACCTCCCTTTGGATGCCTGTTGAAGCAGAATGCTCCCAATTAATTGCTGGAGCTGGTGTAGACCCTGACATGAACCATCAGAATGGAATCAAACCTCCATAGATGTCTTGGGGTCCCCCAGATATTCCTAAGGCAATGAATGGCTACGGAAAGAATATCTAGAATTCCCAGCCCAGGAGTGCAGCTTGCTGCTGGAGGTGATTCATTCTGGGAAGCATTTCAGAATGCTAGTAAGTCTAAGGTCAAAGAGCACTGGAGGAGAGGCAACTAGGTTTCTTTTGTGGATAGACCACATCTTCGTGATGTAAAAAAAGGTGAAATATCCAATTTAACAATGTCAGAGCTGTTTTAGGTTTCTGATATTGCATGTACCGAGCACTCCCCATTTATTGCTCAGCAGGAAAACATATTGGATAATCAAATTCTCTTTCTGAATTAAGGTTCTGTAGTTACCCTCTTGGCCAGAGAAATCTTAAGCACTTTATAGAAATATGTCCTGTACTGCCCCCAAGAGAGAGAACCGCAGAGCTAGCTTTTCATCCCATGTAGTCAAAGAAACACGAAGCCTGCCTGCTCTATTAAGGACCTGTATACGGAGTTATACTCAAGATACCAGGAACACTATTTGGATAACCAATGCAAACCTTCCTAAGATTTTGTTCCTAGACATCACTCAGAGACTTTGCATGCATCCTATTCCATGTAAACATTCCACCTGGTGCCTAGCTCATAATTACACATCTGGAGAATTAACAAAAAAAATTGCACTGCTCATGATTTAAGCATTACAAATCCTCACTATGAGAAGGAAAAAAAAATTGTGTTTTCCCTGACTCAAGAAATATTTGAAGGTATACAAAGTAACACGAGTTTATTATTCTATACTTAGAAATAACAGAAAAGCTATGATAAACCTGGGCTTCCCAGGTGGCGCTAAAGTAAAGAACTCACCTGCCAATGAAGAAGATGTAAGAGATGCTGGTTTGATCCTGGGTGTGGTAGATCCCCTGGAGGAGGGCATGCCAAACCACTCCAGTATACTTTGCCTGGAGAATCCCATGTTCAGAGGAGCCTGGTAGGCTACAGTCTATAAAGTCGCAAAGAGTCGATGTGTCTGAAGCAACTTAGCTCGCGTACATTCATGACAAATCTAGACAGTGTATTAAAAAGCAGAGACATCTCTTTGCCAACAAAGATCCATATAGTCAAAGATATGGTTTTTCCAGTAGTCGTGTATGGGTGTGAGAGGGGGACCATAAAGAAAACTGAGCACCAAAGAAATGATGTTTTCGAATTGTGGTGCTGGAGAAGACTCTTGAGAGTTTCTTGTATTGCAAGGAGATCAAATCAGTCAATCCTAAAGGAAATCAACCCTGAATATTCATTTGGAAGGTCTGATGCTGGAGCTAAAGCTCCAATGCTTTGGTCACCTGATGCCAAGAGCCAACTTATCGGAAATGACCCTGATGATGGGAAAAATTGAAGGCAAAAGAAGAACGGGTTGGCAGAGGATGAGATGGTTAGAGAGCATCACTGACTCAATGGACGTGAATTTGAGCAAACTCCAGGAGAGAATGAAAGACAGAGAAGCCTAGCATGCTACAGTCCATGAGGTTACTAAGACCCCCCCCCCCCCCCCATTCACAGCAACATGAGATCACAGAATCTAGGACTTCAGGAGTCTTCTGTGCTTCTCAAGTGCCAATGTGCGTGGAACCACCTGAACCTGTCCTAACAAGCTCCCAGGTGATACCAAAGTTGCTATTCCTGAAGTCCTCCCTTAAGGGTTTATAGACAATAATGGTGCCAGGACTAGGATATAGAATAAGTAACACCAAGCAGCCAGTTCAGGAAGATCTTAGTGGCAGCCTTAGCAAGACCGAATCACTTTGAATCACTTAGAGGGTATTTTCACAATGACAATTACAGTAGTAAATTGTTGCCTTACTCTCTCCAGGTTACTTGAAAGTCCTAGAGAAAAATCAATTGTGATGCAATATCATCCATAGGCATCAAAATGCTACTTTTCCTTGGGAGTAAAGATTCTTTAATTATTAATAAGCCTATGATATTAATCTCTCTGTTCTTCACAAAAATCTCCAGAACTTTCCTTAAAATATTTTGGTAATGAAGACACTGCTTATTATGGTATTAGTTGACTTTTTCAGACAATCTGCAAAGTTATATTTAATTATGTAAGGAGTTGTTAGCACTTTTTTGGAGGTAATTATCATCATTAGCCTGTCACTGTAATTTAGGAATAACAAAAACATTATTGTTTCTTAACGATAGTATTTACCTTCACCAAATGTTTTTATGTCTCACTCCCAGACTAGGCTAACAGGTTTGTTGCTACAGTGTCTAACACAAATATCTTTTGTGTTATACTGTTTACTTTCTCTTATATTTTTAAAGAGTTTGCGATTTATTGAAGGATAACTCCCAGCGCCACAGTCAGCATTCATTAATACTTGCTATTCTAAGGCAGATAGAGTTGTGTAAATCTAAATACAGTGATTAGGACAGTCTGCTTTTGCTATAGACAATGTGCTAACCTAAAACCAACGATCCTGCTCACGTACATTCTCATTACAAAGAGACTGACCCTCCATGATTCTCTGGAACCTCAATAATATGGATTTCCGTTATGGAAACATGGGCTTTCCTGGTGGCCCAGACCGTAAAGAAGCTGCCTGCTGTGAGGGAGACCCAGGCTCCATCCCTGGGTCAGGAAGATCCTCTGGAGGAGGAAATGGCAACCCACTCCAGTATTCTTGCCTGGAAAATTCCATGGACAGAGGAGCCTGACGGGCTACAGTCCATGGGGTCTCAAAGAGTCAGACACAGCTAAGCAACTAATACTAATACTATGGAAACACACTGTGGTGTTGGGATGAAATCAAGCTGCTCTAGAGAATTCCCTGGCAGTCCAGGGTTAGGACTCGGCGCTTTCACTGCTGGAGCCTGGGTTCATCCCCCATTGAGGAAAAAGCAGCTTGGCATGGCCTAAAAATAAGTAAGTAAATCAAGCTGCTCTATTTTCATGGCATGTTTTTCCAAGCATTTTTCATGGATTTGGAGAAGGTGGGCAAATGTGTATCCACCTCGAGACAACTGGCTCCACACCTCCTTAAAGTCTGCCTAATGGAGAGTTTTACAGGGAAGTCATGTAGCTAGGTGTACGCTAGCAGCCTGCCCCTTTGTAGCCCCTCCCGCTTCACAGGTGAACCAGCCAAACCAAAGGCAAACCCAGAGATCCCAGCCTCACACAAACCAATCCCCACCCACGTCCTTCTCTATTTGTTCAGTAACCTAGCCCAATAACCTATTTCCTCCTCCTTGTTGCCTGTTGATTTGGGCCTTGGCACCTTGTTTTACCTGATCATCTGCTTTGTAATTTACCCTTCCATGAAAAGCTTGGGCCTTCTTTCCAGGCTCAGCATTTTTTCTATTCTCTGCATGACTACTTTTTTTGGGTTGCTCTGCAAATTTTGTGAGATGTCATTTTCCCTACCAGGGACTGAACCCAGGCCAAGGAAGTGAAAGCATGGAATCTTAACTGCTAGGCCACCAGGGAACTTCCCTGCATGGCTATTTTGACAACCCCACAAGGCCTGGTGAGCCACATTCTGGGCAGCCAAGAATGGTCCCTTCCTTTTTCTTAGCGCATTCAGTGGAGGATAAGGAAGAAGCCTAGAAGAAAGGTATTAGATCCACAACAGAGTTTCCGTGGGGAATGTCTGCTCCAAAAGAAACAGCAGTGCATAATGCAAATAGTTTACGATCCCCCGGAGAAGGGAATGGCTACCCACTCCAGTATTCTTGCCTGGAAAATTCCACAGACAGATGAGCCTGGTGGGATACAGTCCATGGTGTCACAAAGAGTCAGGCAGAACTGAACGACTAACACTTTCACTTTCATTTTTTCAAACATGTATTTGTTGGAGTGGATATAAAATTCGTGCAATAAGGTGTGTAAGTTATGTCATTCAAATCTGACAAATGTTTATACATGTATACACTTGTGTAGCTCCTGTCCAGACTGTGATAAAGAATGTTCCCTTGTGTCTTTTTTCAGCCAATCCCCCTTAAAGCCTAACTGTTTTACTGACTTCTATCATCAAAAAATTCTCCTTAAGGAATTCCCTGGAAGTCCAGTGGTTAGGACTCCACACTGTTCCTGCTGTAGGCCCAGGTCTGATCCCCAGATGGGGAACTAAGATCCCATAAGCTGCATGGTGTGGCCAAAAATATTTTTTAAACAATTCTCCTAAAAAGCTAATTTCTTATAACTTATTCAGTCAGTCATTTCTGTGCTCATAGCACCAAGTAAAGTGTCATGATTGTCTCTCACTCACACTAAGTCTAGCTTTTTAAGTATTATAATAAGCAATATTAAAGTAAAAAATTATTTGCTTAATCCCAGCAAAATCAAAATTAAGAACTACACACAGCCTTTCCCTAATTTCTTGTTCCATAAGAAGGATTGCACTTTGGGATGATACAAATGGATGAAGTGCTTGGAGCCAACTGTGTTTCAGGATCTAGACAGTTTGGGATTTGGGAAAACATTCCAAGGAGCATACACTGTATGTTTTATAATGTCCTCAGTGGGATCTGAGGTAGTGCCATAAAAATATTCATATTACTGAAGAGAAATATATGAATACTTACATCATGTTGGGGAAACAAAGACTATAGACAGATGTGACAATTTCTTATTTGTCACCAAATAAATTCTGATACCACCAAAGTGACAGAATCCCTCCAGATGGGGAAAAAACATTTTGGGTTCTAGAATTATTGATAAGAGTTAGTGAACTTGTATGTAATATATTAAAAACTTCTCTGCTTAAATCAAGATTCGCTCTCATGTTGCACCCTCCACCAAGCCTTCTAGGTAACATAAGTTGAAGAAATAATTACTTCTGGGAATATCTCTCTGTTTGCCAGATGAGATGCTACCAGATTCATGATTAAAGCCAATTAGATCTTCTAATTAACTCAGTTAAATTTTGTTTCTTTTTTAGCAGATTGGAGACAGTGATGGGCTCCAAAGTGAACTTCCAATGGCCTTTGGAGACAAGTGAGGAGAAACATATGAACGGCACCCAAGAGCTCTGAGTTCACTGTCTTTTTCACTATTTGTGAGAGTTGTTGAATGAAAACGCATTTCCTAGTATAGAGGAAGCCGGTCAGCAGTAGGGGCGAGAGGCTCTGCGCAGGGTGCAATGCTTACCCTCAGAAGCTTCTCACGCTAGCAGCCTATCTCTCCCATCAAACTAAGTCAGCCCTGCACGCGTGACCTCTGCCTGATCATACAGACACATGCAAGAGATCTCATGCTTGAAGATGCCTGCTCCAGAGCTATATTGGGCTTCCCTAGTAGCTCAGACAATAAAGCATCTGCCCGCAATGCAGGAGACCCAGGTTCAATCCTTGGTTCGGGAAGATCCCCTGGAGAAGGAAATGGCAACCCACTCCAGTCTTCTTGCCTGGAGAATTCCACGGACAGAGGAGCCTGGCAGGCTACAGTCCATGGGGTCGCAAAGAGTTGGACACAACTGAGTGACTAACACACACGCATGTGCATGCATGCACACACACACACACAAAAAAACTATATTATACAATTCCACCTAATCTGATTTAGGTGATATGATGGTAATGTTGATGAAAATAATCAATAAACAATCTATGAGAAGAACAAAAAAGAACTTCATCTCAGCCAAGCTGAAGACTATAGCCCAGAGATAGATTTGAGAGGCCCTTGTGTTCTGCCAGACTACAAAATGGGGGAGGCTTATAACAGGCAAAGCCCACAAAACTGATAAGCTATTTGTCAATAATTAGGATTGGAGCTGGCAAAAATGTAGTTTGCTTATTCATCGAGGATTGGTTGGGGTTCAAAATGGTGACATAGTTATGGGGGAGGCGTTGAGACCATAAAGTTGCAGCTGCTAGCAGCTATTGTTTTGAGAAAGGTTGCTGGTGTCCTTGAGTCTGATTACAGTTCTGAAAACTCAAGTTCTCAGTAATGCAGGTATGTGTCTGAAACCACATCCACAATGGCCATCAGACTTTGTTTTGAATGACTGAACCACAGTTATCCCATTTTGATTTTTCAAATGCATTGTTTTCTTTCATGGTTAAAGCATACGTGCAATGCACGTTTAATAGGCCACAAAATAGGCTGTTCTAGGTAGCATAAGGTTTAAATTAAATCAAGTTTAAGACAAAATGACTTTCTCATACTTCACTGTGAACATTTCTTCCATCAGTAACAAAAAGGAAAATTTTTAAAAGCTTTTCATTTAAAAAAAAAAAGCTTTTCATTGTGTTTAGATGGATGTGGAAGTACTTTTGTTTAAATTTATTACAAAAGTCTTCAGAAGGGAAGTCAAATTATAATTGCCATTGCAGAAACAAAGACTGCTGGGATTTTATATTTTGGAAAGCCTAGAGAAACAGGAAAAGAATTTTAAAATGTTCATTTTGAGTTCACATCTCAACATTTCAATTTATGAGGTCATAAATGCAATTAATGAAATAAATCACTTCTTTTGAACTACTACAATGCTTTGAGCCTTGTAGCAGTTGGTAAAGAATCTGCCTGCAGTGCAGAAGACCCGGGTTCCATCCCTGGGTTGGGAAAATGCCCTAGAGAAAGAAATGGCGACCCACTCCAGTATCATTGCCTGGAAAATCTCATGGACAGAGGAGCCTGGTGGGCTGCAGTCTATGGGGTCCCAAAAAATTGGGCACCACTGAGTGACTAATACTTACTTACTTAAATTTTTTTATAAGGAAATGTTCAATTACACACAAAAGTAGACAATATAGTATAATGCTGCTGCTGCTGCTGCTAAGTCACTTCAGTTGTGTCCAACTCTGTGCGACCCCATAGACGGCAGCCCACCAGGCTCCCCCGTCCCTGGGATTCTCCAGGCAAGAACACTGGAGTGGGTTGCCATTTCCTTCTCCAATGCATGAAAGTGAAAAGTGAAAGGGAAGTCGCTCAGTCGTGTCCAACTCTTAGCGACCCCATGGACTGCAGCTTACTAGGCTCCTCTGTCTACGGGATTTTCCAGGCAAGAGCACTGTAGTAATAAGTCCCCTTAAAGACAGGACTCAGTCTTAACAAATGGTGACATTTTGCTTATCTTGTTTCATCTATTACCATTTTTCTCCCTAGAACAATGTAAAGGAAATTCATGACATTGTGATTATGTCATTTCATCCGTAAATACATACCTAAGAACAAACTTCTCTTTGAATTCACCCAGGTGAAAAAATTCTTTATCTCCATATTATAAGGTAGACTCCTTGAGGGCAAGCAGTGTATCTTTTTCATTCCCGTTTCCCAATTAGCTCATCTCAGAAGAAACTTTAAATGTAAGTAATCAATTAATTTTATTTTTTGGCTGCACCGGGTCTTCATTGCTACCCAGGCTTTCTGTAGTTGTGGAGAGCAGGGCCTACTCTCTAGGTGCAATGTGCAGGCTTCTCATTGTGGAGGCTTCTCTTGTTGCAGAGCCCGGGCTCTAGAGCCTGTGGGCTTCAGTAGTTGTGATGAGCAAGTCTAGTTGCCTTGCGGCATGTGGGATCTTCCTGGACCAGGGATCGAACATGTGTCCCCTGAATTGGCAGGCTGATTCCCAACCACTGGACCAACAAGGAAGTCCTCACCAGAAACTTTTATAGACACACAAAATAAACTACACTCTGAGGATTGCTTAATGAACGCATGGCCTCAGACAGTGGTTCTTAAACTTGAGTATGTATCCAAATCAACAGGAGGACCTGGCAAAACACAGGTTGCTGGTCTCCCACCACGGAGTTTCAGCCTCAGTGGGTCTAGGGTGGGGCCTGACTATCTGCATGTCTAACAAGTTCCCAGGTGATGATGAGATGACGATCCAGAACCACGCTTTGAGAACTCTTTCATTAGAACAAAGAAAATGTCAATAGTCTAAACCTGCACACGAATTATTCAAACATTAATCATGTGTGAAGACTTAGGAGGAATACAGGGAGAAATGATTTTTATAAATCCCCACTTCATGAAGCTTATATTGGATGAAAAGTACTTTAAAAAGAAATGCAGGCGTGAGAACTATTAAGAAACACAGGAGCTGAAGTCTCACATCAGAAGATTCTTATGTAATTGGTAAAGTGAAGGCAATGCATGTTTTGTTTTCAAGCTCGAAGTTAATTCCAATGTGTATTTATGTACTATTACACCAGGGCTTGGGCTTTCCTGGTGACTCAGCCGTAAAAAACCCCCACCTGCAATGCAGGAGATGCAGGTTGGATCCTTGGTCGGGAAGATCTCCAGGAAGAGGGCATGGCAACCAGTATTTTTGTCTGGAGAATCCCATGAACAGAGGAGCCTGGCGAACTATAGTCCATTGGGTCACAAAGAGTCGGACACAACTGAAGAGTCTGAACATGCATGCACGCACACCAGGACTCATTGAAAAGATTAGAGTTTGGGTTATGAAAGAGATTTTAATAGTTTAAGTGGGGAGAGCCTTCCCATTTTCCAGGCTGGGGTGGGGGTGCCATTAGTTCCAGATGATCTTTCCGGTCTTTCCACGATAGTGAACGGCACATAAAAATACTCAAAAGTATTCAGAGTGTACACAGCATAATCTATTTCTCTCTTCCACTTATTAGTGGTACCCTTGCGCAAGTCAACCTATAACTCCTTTTGTAAAATGGGGACAATAATTACACCTACATCATAGTGTTAAGACAATTGAGTCGTTTTAATATATACACAGGGAGACTCAGAGCCATGCTTAGCAGATAAAAAGCATTCAGTGAGTAATTATTTATTGAGCATCATCTACATGACTGGTAGAGAGCCTGAGCAAGAACGCTTCACTTGTATCTGTATCCTTTTAAATTTACAAAGCCCTTGCTTGTTTTTCATCACATTTCCTCCTTTCAAGGGCCTTTGATACAGGAAGGGGGAGTTTAATTTTGCCCACCTGACAGGAGAAAGATGTTGAGTGATTTTTCAAGAGTTTGATAGATAGAATCGTGTATTCAAACCTCCCAAAGAGTACTCTTTTGCTATAAGTAAGCAAACCAGAAACAAAAAAAATTGAAGAACTGAGGAATTTGTTCAACTCTTTTGCAGATATACCTTCCTATACACACATACATGTTCACAGGGATCTCGACCATCTTCTATCATTCCCAGATGATCCATAAATGGGATGTCTAATCTACCGATAATCTATATTCCACTTGGAGTTGTATTTCTCATTCAGCTGTATTTCCAGTCAAGGACTGTCAGCTCCTAACTCCATTTTCTGAAGAGAATTCTACTTTCAGAGAGGTCCTTTCATTCTCTCAAGGAAATTCAGAAAGTGGAAAACATAAAACAAGTTTGAGTAAGAAAGTCCTCTTTTGCAACACACACACACGCATACTGAAAGGTAATACAGCAACTAACATGTTCCTTTCATGTCATAGGTACTTGGAGATACGCTACATATATTCTGCTTCTAGATAATGAAAGCATAGGAAAAAGACAGATGTAATTGTAAAACATGAGTAATCATTAACAGAGACATAAAATCTAAACTTCCAAACTTTCTCTGATGGTTTCTATTAGCAAGGAACACCAAAAGATACAACTCCTGTAATACCATAGTTGTTATTCTGTAACATGTTGTTATTCTGTAATACACTATAATACAGTAGTTGTTATTCTGCAACCAGTGGGGAATTTTCTGTATGATTGCAAACAAATATGTGGAAACTCATTCCAACACTTTAAACACAACAATCCTCTTAAGCTTTGAAAAACACTGTGCTCTTTTGAATTTACCTTTTTAGCCTCTATCCAACATTCTTGCTTGAATTGAACTATTAAATCTGTAAGTAATGCTATTTTGATACAGTAATAGTTAAAGTGAGACACTAAGATGTCTCAGTTCAAATTTAAAAGGCTAAGTGCAATCACATACCACATCCCTTGGTCACCAGAATTAATTTAAGCATACAAACAAATTTCAAGTATAGAATTATTTTTAAATGAATTTAAAGGTCCAGTATCTAATATAGTAGGTTAGTGGCACACAAAATCAAAGCAGTGATATTATCATTATTAATACAGTAATAAAATTTTAATATTAATACAGTAGTAAATATTAATACAGTAGTAAAATAGCAACTTTAGATCTGGCATCCTCAATTTGACCTAATGGGAATTATCAGCTATCCTAAAGAAACAAGTATAAAATTAAAATAATATGACAAGATTTCTGTGTATTTTAACAGTAACTGGTAGATGTTATTGCTTGTCCAAACAACAGAAAACCTTATTTGAGGTTATTTATACAAGCAGAGGTTTATTTCACAGAATAAGAAATATGGAATAAGAATCAAGGCAGAACGTGGCTCAGTAATACTACTGGGGATCCAGGTGCTTTGATCCTGCCAATACACTTATAGGCCTTCATCTTCTTCCTTTTCATCCTATGGGCTGATAATGGGTGCCAGGACTTCAAACATTTCTGGTAAGAAGTGGGATGTGAAACAAAAGGTATAATTGAGTCTTTCTTAAAAACCCTTTCCTTCTTTTAAAAAAGCCTTTTTCAAAGTTCCGTCCAACAGCATCCATATATGTGACTCCAACAGGGTCCTCTTAGACCAGCACTGTTCAACTGAAATACAATGTAAAAAACTGGAGTTGTACATGTAATTTTAAATTTTATGATAGCCATGTTACAGAAGTGAAAAGCAGGAGATGAAATTAATTTATTTCACTTAACCCAAAATATCCAAGATATTATTTTGACATGTGATCAATATTTTTTAAATTGAGATATTTCACCGTTTTTCGGTACTGTTCTGGAACTCATTGTGTATCTTAACTTAGAGTTGCCATATTTCAAACGCTCAATAGCCATGTATCACTATACTGAGAGGAAGCCTCAAACCATTCCCCAAAGTGACTAAGGAGAAGAAGTGAATTGGGGTGGACCAGAAAAACAGCACTGTTTGCCTCTTTGACATTAACAGGTATTTCATTTACTAAGGAATGAGTTGATCTCAGTTTAACCAAAAGAAATCCCATCTATGATAAGCTCTCTGCAACCCTTCAATCTGGGATGATTCTACTGTAGGACGGACTATCTTTCAAAGACAAAATAATTTTACCTCTACTAATGAAGCATTTATAATGACACATAATTTTTAAATTTTCTGTATTCAGCTTGAGGCATCTTGACAGTTTCTTGCAAACAGGGTTATTTGAGGTCATGCTTATTTTAAAAATACTTCTATTTATTTATTTTTGGCTGTGCTGGGTCTTCCTTACGTGGGCAGGCTTTCTCTACTTGCAGAGCGGGAGCTACTCGGTTGCAGTGCACAGGCTTCTCACTGTGGTAGCTCCTCTTGTGGAACACAGGCCCTGAACACATGGGCTTTAGTAGTTGCAGCAGGCAGGCCCTGTAGTTGCGGTTCACAGGCTCTAGAGAACCAGCTCAGTAAATGTGGCACACGGGCTTAGTTGCTCCAAGGCATGTGAAATCTTCCCAGAGCGGGGACAGAACCCGTGTCCCCTGCATTGGCAGGTGGGTTCTTACCCACTGCACCACCAGGGAAGTCCCATGTTTATTTCTAGTCTCTCTGTTCCAGCAGGGGTTATTATAGCAGCCATAGTTACCATTTATCCTCTAACTACTAGGAACTGGCAACCCACTCCAATATTCTTGTCTAGAGAATCGTCAGTTTAGGAGGCAAGAATCCACTTTTCTCTACTGCTGCTCAATCTTCTCTATCCTACATTTCCATCACTTCATGTTCTCATTCCATCTGCCTTGCCTCTTCTTCACTCTTTACATCTTTAAAATTTTTATTACTACACTTTAAAAGCACGCAAACTGGATTACAGTAAAGCATTTTTGGTGACCACATTTTCTGAAGTAAGGATGAACTATCCTCCAGTATCATAACCATGGGTGAATTATACATATATTAAGGTAGGGTCGCGCTGCTTTCACCATAACCATTTACGGTGCCAGTGCTTTTTTCTGAGAGAGAATATTCGAATATCTACTTATGGGGACTGTGATGACAGTAAATTCCCTGCGGGTCAAAAGTTGTGTCAGCCCATGGCTGATTCACGTGAATGTATGGCAAAAACCACTACAATATTGTAAAGTAATTAGCCTCCAATTAAAATAAACATATTAATTTACAAAACAAAAAGTTGTGTCAGTAAACATGGAGAGCGGCAAAGAATTTGGCAGAAGGGCAACTCGAAGGCAGACAAAAATTGCTCAAAAACATAAAGTTGTTCCTCAAGGGCAGAGGCTTCACATTCCCCAGGCCCGCTCTCTCCCTCGTCTCCATTCTCCTGGCTGGCATCCTGCTCTTCGAATCTCTGCTTTCCTCTCCCTGCCTCCACAGGCAGTCTAGGAGCGGCCCACACGCCCAGCCTTCGTCGCTCCCCGGGTTCGGGTCCCGGTACCCGGCGACAGGTCCCACCCCGCCCCATCCCCGGCCTCGCCCGCGCCTGCGTAGAGCCTCTTCTCGCGCAAACGCGCGGCCATCTCCCCAACCGACCCCAGCGCCCGCCGCCGAGATGGGAAGCCTGCAGTTAGCCAGCCCCAGCTGTTTCCGTGGGGTGGCAGCTGTCCTCTGCGTGTCCGGACTCCTCCCACCCTACACGCCTGCGGGCTCACTCCTGGGGATCAGGCCCATAAAGGCACCGGCCAGGCCCCCAAACAGTTACCTCAGGCTACGGGGCAGAGGAAGGTCCTTGGAGGCTGGGACGCGGGCGCGCCGGCGGCGAAGCCCCGCCCCTTAAGGCTGGCTTACTGCCTCCGCATTGGCCCGCGCTCCCGTCAGTCTCACCCCCTTCATGGGGCCGCGGCGGCGGTCCTCCCCGGTCCGTCGCCTCACTGCGCGGGTGTACTGGCTGCCTCGGCTCGAGTCCTGCAGAGCTGGCCGGTCGGAGCCTGAGCTGGCGCCGGCTCCCTCCGGGAAGCCTCGGGAAGGGGAGGGCCGTCCTCGGCCGGAGCTGAGCATCGTCCGGGTGGCCTGCGGGGCCGCGGCCTCTCCGCCGGCAGCACCACCTGTCGCGGGGCCAGAAGCCGGGTAAGGGCGGCGCGCGGCCGGGGCCCCCGGGGCCGGGAGTTCCGGGATGCGAGCGGGCGCCGGCCTCCTCACCCCGGCGGGCGGAGCCGCGCGTTCGGCCCGCGAGGACCCGCTGGGCGGATGGGAGGGCGGGGTGGAGGGAAAGGAGCTCGCCGAGCCCGGGCTGAGAGTTCGGGGAGCGGTCGGGGAGCGGCGACACCCTCTCTGACCGTGGACATCTCTTCCCTTGTGCACGGTTTAGGAACGCGACTTAACCGAGCGAGATTCGCTGGTCCCAGGGCGCCCCCCTTCCCGACCCGGAGAAAGGCCCGGTGGCCTCCGTAGCGAGAGCATCTCTTCTACCCTTTATTCCCGCTCCCTTTAAAGACCGATTTTGTGGCTGTGTATCCCTTTGTCAAATAGTTCTCATTTTCTGCAGGGATGGATTAATGGCAGGAGTTAGACACTGTGTGTGTGTGTGTGTGTTTGGATCGTTTCCTCGCTTTAAAGGAAGTTTGTCGCAGGCTAGAAAGTTCTAAGATCGGAACGATTCTGACCATGTGAAATGACATCTGTGGACTAGGACTGGCAGGTGTCTCTTTGACGCGGGTGATATCCATTTCTGCTTGTGTGATTTTACACAAGGTCCTGGATTTGACTTTCTTGGTTCCGAAGATAATTCTAGAAAATTTCCTTTGCCATTTGGTGAGAAGAAACTTAATCCAAATAACGAATCTCAACAGAAGTGTTTCCTTACAGAGCACGTTCTCTCATATCTGTTTATCTTCTTAATGTTTATGGCAATCACTTCAAAACAAAACAGTTGATAGCACTGTAATTTGTTTCAGTGTTGCAATCGATAACAATGGAAGCAAGTATTAATTGTTACTTAGAGGCCGGAGCGCTGTTTCCTGCAAGAATTATCTCAAAATAATGCCCTGAGGTCGTTATTCTTTATTATCTCCGGTTTAGAAAGGAAGGGAAGCTGGTGGCTCAGTGGTAAAGAAGCTACCTGCCGATGCACGACCGCAGGAGACACAGGTGCCATTTCTGGCTCCGGAAGATTCCCTGGAGGAGGAGATGGCAACCCACTCCAGTATTCCTTCTTGGAGAATCCCATGGACAGAGGAGCCTGGTGGACTCCTGTCTGTGGGGTCACAAAGAGTCCGACGCGATTGAGCATGCATGCTTTACAAAGGAAGATTAGGAAGGTTAAGTAACTTGCCCAAGATCTCAGGTTTTAAGTGGCAAAGCCTGGATTCAAACTCAGGCAGTCTAACTTAATAGCTTCAGCCTCCTCTTCACCTTGTATGCTCCTTAAACATTGTTCATGTTGTAAAGCTAATTGCAGTGTTGTGCTCCTAAGTTTTGATCTTTAGTTGCCAAGCTTTCTGGATGTTAAAGAAGAAACAGTCGTTTCTTTACCCCTCCCCATATATACACACACAAATGCTAGGTAAATATATATTGTGTAACTACTATAACTAGTTAAGTTACATGTTATAGTACATGGTTGCAGAAAGGAAAAAAAGTAGCAATTTTCTTCTAGTAGTGGACCTTTAAATAGTCAACTTTGAGCACTGCTTTGTAACCTGTATCTGATTCTTTTATGGTAGCAATAAAGACTTGAAAGTTAAGCATAGAGGGAAGAAATGCTGATATATCTTTACCATATGTTGGAGAAAATGCTGGGCTATGCTTTTGTAGAAGTTTTACATTCTCTTGAGAATTAAAACTTCTTCCTCAATGGTAGTGGTTTAGTTGATAAGTCATGTCTGACTTGCGACCCTGTGGACTGTAGCCTGCCAGGCTCCTTGGTCCTTGGGATTTCCCAAGCAAGAATACTGGAGTGGGTTGCCATTTCCTTCTCCAGGGGATCTTCCCAACCCAGGGATTGAACACAGGTCTCCTACACTGCTGGTGTATTCTCTACCACCTGAGCCACCCAGTAGTTATTCTTGTTCAATAGTTACTCCTAAAAAAGAACTGCTTATAGGTTTCACTCTTACGCGATGTTTATGTATAATGCTTGTGTCTTTCAATATATTTGTTATGAAAACACTTTAAAATTCATAAAGGAAATACCCATTTACCACTTGAGAATATCTTTTGTAAATTAACTCTTACTGTGAAGCTGTTTGTGCATAAATTGTATTTAATTTCATATAAAAATAAGCTATTTTAAACTGTATTACATTTTATATCAAGCTAAAATTATAATCTGTTTTGGTGAATTTCAGGCCAACTCAACATCCATATTTTAAAAAATAACACTAAAATGTGTAGGCGTTTACTAAGGATCAATATTGGAGATAATTTATACTAAATATCAAAGTTACTCCACATTTGATTTAATGAAATGGTAATCATTTTATTAAAAGCTAACTATTTGAAAGTAACCATTTTGATTATTATACCTGCCTGTTACACCTGTTCTGATCAATATATACAAATTTTTAAAGTTATGAAAAATACATTGATTATGTATATGTTGTTTAGGGTAACATTTGATATTTGCCTGGATCTGTATGCCATCCAAATGCTCATTCTTGACCTAATGATTTCATTTGAAATTGTTTAAATAAATGTTAGCCATGATTATCCTCATAGCCTCATGTTTTTAAAGTTATACAGGGGTTCTTTTTTTAGACAAATTTTTATTAAACTATCATTAATATACAAACTTTGTAGCCTCTTAAAATGGATTTCACTTTGGAAGATGATTCAGAAACAGCCTTTTAGAAGGCACCTTTTGACCTCCTTAGTTTATTACTACTAGTAACAATAATATGTAAATAAATAACATAGAGCACTTAGAGGGCACTGTAATAAGCATCTTACATGGATTATATAATTTTAATCTTAAAATGGCTCTATTTAGTAGGTGCTGTTGTTTATCATCCCTGTTTGACTGATGAGATAACTGCAGTTCGGAGACTGAGACTTAACTGTGACCTAGTCAGGATCCTGGAGCCAGTAGTGTCTCAGGGCAAAGCTAGAATTTCAGTCCTGTGGTTTGATTGTAGAGCTTACTTTCGACCACTCTGCCAGATTGCCTGGATGTGGATCTTATTGAACGAACCAAGTGAAGTGGTCAAACTCTTTATGATGATGATAAAGCTCTAAGGGGTTGGTACTACTGCCGCTGTTTAGTCGCTCAGTCGTGGCTGACTCTTTGCGACCCCACGGAGTGTAGCCCACCAGGCTCCTCTGTCCATGGAATTCTCCAGGCAAGAATACTGGAATGGGTTGCCATTCCCTTCTCCAGGGGATCTTCCTGACCCAGGGATCGAACCTGGGTCTCCTGCACTGCAGGCGGATCCTTTACAGCCTGAGCCACCTGGGAAGCCTCGAGGACTTGATACTGTATTTAAATATCATCATAACTGCACACAGCTGTTTAACAGGTTCCCTTCCCTTCCCTGTTTTGTTGATGAGAAAAGTGAGACCTTCAAGTTAGGGGTTCCCAGATTTTTGGACTTCATCAGCAAGTTTAAAAAAAAAAAAAAGTGTGTGTGTAGGTGGGCAATTCGTATCAGATGTAAGATCCCGAACTTTTAATTCCGTCGACGTTATGGACCTTTTTTAGAACTACTGCAATGTACCATCCCCATCCTTTAAAAAGAAAGTTGTTTTTTTTTTTTTTTAAACCACCGAAAAAGGAGGAAGATGATAATTACAACATGAAAACAGACAATAAATTTAGTGTTGTGAAAAACTATATCGTCCCAGTTTTTCTCATTTGGTTATAGGTCAGTGAAAATGTGTTCCAGACTGACACCAATTCAGAGACCATTTGGGAATGCTTGGGTGACACAATGATTCCAGACTGGTAATTAGCTGAGTCCAGATTCCGACTGACTGCAGAGCTTATGCTCACTGCACCTGGTCATGAGGAGGTGAGAGGGCATGCTCAGTTGTGTCCGCCTCTTTGCGACCGCCTGGGCTGTACCCGCCCAGGCTCCTCTGTCCATGAAATTTTCCCGGCAAGAATACTGGAGCAGGTTGCCAATTCCTGCTTAAGGGGATCTTCCTGATCCGGGGTCTCCAGCCTTGTCAAGCGAATTCTTGACCACTGCACCATGACTTCTCTCCAATTGAGGTCTCCATTTCATTGAACTTCTGCTTTCTACCCCTAGCTAG
This sequence comes from Odocoileus virginianus, assembly GCF_023699985.2. Taxonomy (NCBI): domain Eukaryota; kingdom Metazoa; phylum Chordata; class Mammalia; order Artiodactyla; family Cervidae; genus Odocoileus; species Odocoileus virginianus. The sequence continues at coordinate 9,658,228 of NC_069695.1, read as the reverse complement.
GTAGCTGGGGAGAGGAATCTTCAGCAGTCAGTGGCCTAGCAGTTTCAGTCCCAGTCAGGTTTAGAAACACCACCCAGAGTGTGGACTCCCTGCCCCCCTCCCCCGCCCCTCCGCAAGGCAAGGTGAATGACACACCAGAGGAAGAAACCACAGGCATATCTCAACATCCAGGAAACTCTCGAGTAGTAAACAGCCTGATTTTTCATATTTATTCAAAATGGGAAGCCCCACCTTCTTTTGTTTCCTGTTTTTACTTCACTTATTTCTACAGTTCTTTCATCCTATCTTATAATATGAGGAGTTCGGGTATGCGTTTTCCTCCTTTTATCTTGTTGCCTCCAGCTGGTATTAAGCCTGTCTGTCTCTCTCTCTCTCCTTAGTCCTTGGTTCTATTTTTGGCAGAAATGGGATTTTCTCCTTAAATTGCTTTTTGACTGATGCCTACTTGTTTTAAAGACATTATTAAAGTTACTTTTATTTTACTCTCTGTCACTTAGTAATAAAGTAATAATTTGAGTGTTATGACACCACTCTATAAGTCTTATACTTTGCTGCATCTGTTTTCTCATTTGATCATTACAGTTATCTATGGGGTAGATTTGACAGGTTAGTCTTTATTTTACAGAATAAATTCAGTATTTGATGTAAGCAAATTTTTAGCCAGGAACTGAAGATAGAAGATTTTATGTCAGAATGTTGATCTTAAGTACTGAAAGGAAAAACTGTTGTTTCTTCCTACTCGGCAGGCTCAGTTCTTGTGGCCACCAAGTGTGTTTTTTCCCCGCACCTGGAAGTTCTCACCTTCTAGGCAGAAGGTGTGCTTCAGCTGAATTCTAACACTCTCTACATGGAGATAGCTTCCAAGACAACAAGTTAAGGACTCACTTCAGAAAGACTGCCCTCACTTCAGATGCCAATCAAAAGTCCCAGGTTTTAACCCATACTTCTGACCAACTGGCTGTAGATCAGGGCTTCCCACACCCCCCTCCTCAGGTTAGGTAGTTTGCTCTCCTGGCTCACAGAACTCACACACTTTATTTTCAGTTACTGGTGTATTATAAAGGGATACATTACAGGAACAGATGGATGGAAAAGATACATAGGTCTGGGTATTGGGGCTGGATTCAGGAGGGCATGGTGCTTCTTTGTCCTCTGGGCTTATCAACCCCAAACACCTAGATGTGTTCACCAACCTGAGAGCTCAGCACCTCTCCTTGTTCGGAAGTCTTTATGTATCTTCATCTCTATTGGTCCCACTCCTTTTCCCTAGGGACCTGGAGTAGTACTGCAAAGTTTCCACTCTAATAATTACTTGATCTTTCTGGTGATCTGCTCTGTTCTGAGGTTATATAGTGGGCTCATCCTAAGTGAGTTCAGTAGCATAAAGTCAGGTATAGTCAAAAGGGTCTCCCTATGAATAGCAAAAGATACTCCTGTCACTCAAAATTCCAGTGGCTTTTAGGAGCTCTGTGCCAAGAACTGGGGACCAAGACCAAATATATTTTATTATACTTGTGGTATGACAAAATGTTTCTTTCTTTTTTCCAGATAGTCTTTGATTTTAAATTAAAAAGTTTTTCAAACTCTATTTTAGATTTGCCTATGTCACCACTAGACTACAATACTAATCCAGTCTTTTGGTACCAAAGTTTTAATTGTGATAAATAATGCTTTCTCTCCTGGAAGACCCACTGAAACATGATCAGTGCTACAGTTTCAATTTCTGTCTTTTCAAAATTTATTTTGAAATAATTTGAAAGACTTGGTTGTATACATTATATTTCATTATACTTCATTAATTCTTCACTGTGTATTTTTGGAACAGGGATACCTCTAAATATGGTTATCGAACTCGGAAAGTTTTAAATTATACAATACTTATAAAATTATAGTATATTTTCCAATTATATGCCAGTTATCCCCAATCATGTCTTTGATAGCATTTTTTGGGATCAGATTTTGCATTTAGGTGTCTTGTCTTTTCAGTCTTCTTTGAATTGTAGTTGTTACTTGGTGTTTTTCATGACATGAACGTTTTTGAAGAAAACTTGTCAATTATTTTATGGTATGTCTCTCATGATTTTTAAAATTACCGTTATTGAAATATATTTGACATAAAACACTGTGAAAGTTTAAGAGGTACAACATTAATCTGATACATTTATATATTGTAATATTGCCATTGTGCTGATAATTAGCACCTCTGCATGTTACATAATTATAACTTATTTTCAATGATTGGAATAATTAAGCTCTAGTCTCCTTGCAAGTTTGATTGTAATACAGTATTGTTGCCTGTGTTCACCAGGCATTAGATCTCTAGGACTTCTCTCTTACAACTCTTGTTGGAAGAGTCCAACGTTTGTACCTTTAAACACCGTCTGTCCTGTCCCTTAACCTCATTCCCATCTCTCATGATTCTTGATCATTTAGATTGCTTGTTTATGCAGCCATATTTAGATACCACATTTATATAAAATATCCAGAATAGGTAAACTCAATGCAGAAGGCAGATTGGTGGTTGCAGGCACTGGGATAGTGGGGAACACACCCGCTTAATGGGTGTGGTATTTCCTTCTGGGGTGATAAAAATGTTTAGGAACTAGATAGAGGTGGTTGTGCAGTATTATGGATTTTCTAAATCCCTCTGAATTGTACATTGTATGTGATGTGAATTTCTGCTCCCTAAAAATTAACTTAAAATCCTAATGTAGATGATTTTGCTGCACCCCCATATATAGCCTGGATTTCTTCACAAATAGAAATTCCATTAAAAGCTGTTGCATAGAGGTTTCCCTGGTGGCTCAGTGATAAAGAATCCGCCTACCAATGCAAGAGACACAGGTTTGATCCCTGGTGCGAGAAGATCCCACATGCCGCGAGGAAGCTCAGCCTGTGCGCCACAACCACTGAGCCCGTGCTGTAGAGACCGGGAGCCACAAGTGCTGAAGCCCGAGCCCTCTAGAGCCTGTGCTTCACAACAGGAGAAGCCGCCGCAGAGACAAAGAAGCGGACAAAGCAACTGGAGGGTAGCCCCTGCCCACCGTAACCAGAGAACAGCCTGCGCAGCAGCGAGGACCCAGCACAGCCAAATAAATAAAACATGTTAAAAAGCTGTTGTGTGATAATTACGATGGTTTGTGATGATGAGAGAAATGAGCATTGTAAATTGATTTTTAGTGGAAGAATTGACACACAGAAGAATCTTTTATATACTCTCATCAGTAAATATTTAACATTTAATGTATTATATAGTTTTCCATTTTGAAAAATTCCCATAGTGTTTGTGATGAATGTGGAAGGACAAAAACATGTTCTCTAGCCAATTTGCGTGATTTTAAAATAGTCAGTGATAGGTTTTCTGGGATCGGGATCGGGAATACATGTAACTCCATGGCTGATTCATGTTAATGTATGACAAAACCCACTACAATATTGTAAAATAATTAGCGTCCAACTAATAAAATAGTGATAGGTTTTCTAAAAACAGAAATCACTTTAGTACATTGAATTTAAATATTGACTATATTAGTACCTTAAAACTTGACGTCTAGATTAAGAATCAGTTTCTCTGCCTCTGAATGTATGTATTCCAGGCTTTTTTCTGTTATTTACTTTCTACCTTCAACCTAAACTCTCCCACACCTGTTTACATTGAACTTACTTCCATGTAAACACTCACTGTTTAGATGTTTCATACCCTGCCACCCTTGTGTGAATTAGAGAAAGGGTAAATATTTGGCTCACTGTAGTAGGTAAGATGTAAAGAGTAGCAATGATTATTGTCATTGAAGGACTTCAACTATTGTCAAAAAAAATAAATCTTTGCCTTCACCCTGTTGCTTACTCTTTTATAATCCCTTCTATCTATAGAAGCATAAATGTATTTTGAAAAACGTCTTCATTTGTGGACAGTGAAGCTTTCTAAATCTGCTTTTGAAACTCATCCCTGATATACCTACAGTTCTATAATAGGTTTCTCATTATCTTTTTTTTTTCTCATTATCTTTATTTGCTTTGTTTTTCCCAGGTGAGAGAAAAGATGTTGTCCAGGTTTAAAATAGTTGCCACTCCTTGTACTCTGGCATGCCGCCATTTGCACACAAAAGAGAAAGGCAAGCCACTTATGCTGAACCCAAGAACAAACAAGGTTAGTAACATTAACACTATCATGTGTTTTCTCTCTTTCTGGTAAAGGTTTGATCTATTTTAGGCAGATATAGTATGAAAGATTTGTATTGTGTGGCTTTATACTAAAACTATTCAGAAGTGGGTTTTGTTTTTTTTTTTTCCCTACAGGAACTTTTCTCTTTTCAGGGTTGCTTTATACCTTCCAAATTTCACCCTCTCAATTTCTACCACCTAGAAAGAGTTGACTTTATTTCCTAGTTCTAGCTTAAAGAAAACACCAAGAATAGCAGATTGGTCAAGACTATTGGCCAGATGCAGTATATTTAGATTGACTTCATTTAGTCATTTTATTGCTTTTATAAATAAATGAATAAATGTTCTATAATTTCCTAATCCCTGATAGATCATTCATTCTCACTGTACTTAGAGGGAAAGAAATAGAAGAGGCCTTTTCTTTTCTTCCTACTATGCTTACCTGCACAATGAAGAGTCTAGTTAAGGGATTTTTATCAATATTGTGTTTGAAGGAAGATAACTCAGGATCAGCTGAAGGGGGTGCACTTCTGCTATGTAAATCAGAAGGGCATTGTCATTGTGTCGATGAGCAGAAGACAGGATTGGTGAAACAAGCGGCGATGGAAAACAGAAAAGAATAGAAGGGCAGGTGAGAGGAAGGTTGCTTCTGCTTTCAGGGCAAACGTTTTAGACTATGTCACATTCACGTACTAACACCAAGCAAGCAAATTTAAGAATTTTATCAACTTTTAACATAAATGCTCAATACGTAAAATTATTTATTTAATAATCATTTTGATTTCTCCTGCACATTATAAATAAAATGGTTTTGAGTGTCCCTTAAATCTAGGGACAGAGATAGGCAATAAAACCTTGTGTGGCCAACTCATTTATCTTTAGCAATAGGATAAACATAAAACTACATAAAAACTCAGGGGTTTTAACCCCTTTACATTTCCCAGTCTTAGATAAAATCTTATAAGGAGGAACATGACACACAAAGAATTTAGTGATTTGACTTTTTTTTCCCTCATTCTAAAGGTTCAACAATTTTATAAGGTCTTTTTCAAAGAACCAACTTTTGGTTTAATTTAATTTTTCAATTATTTTTTTCTATTTTCTATTTATTTTCATTCTAATCTTTATTATTTCCTTCCTTTTTGCTTCAGGTTTGGTTTGTTCTCCTCCCCCGCCACCCAGTTTCTTAAAGTGAAAGATTAAATAATTGATTTGAGATCGTTCTGCTTCTTTCAGCTACATCTACAGCTACAAATTTCCATCTTAACGTTATTTTCACTGTATTCTATAAGTTTTGGTGTGTGTGTTTTAATTCATCTTAAGGTATATTCTAATTTGCCTGTGCTTTCTTCTCTGCCCAGTTGGTTTTTTTTAGGAGTGTGTTAAGATTCTCCAAATATCCGTTTATTTTTAATTTCTAATCTTGTTACATTGTGGTTGGAGATCATACTTCGGAAGACTTAAAACCTTTTAAATTTATTGAGACTTGTTGTATGGCCTGACAAAGGGTCTGTCCTGGAGAACATTCCTTGTACAGATGAAAAGAATGTGTATCCTTCTGATGATGGAGCGTCTGCTGGGTCTAGTTGGTTTATGATGCTCTTCAAGTCTTCTTTTCCTTGTTGATTTTCTGTCTAGTTGTCTTCTCTATTATTTAATCTGAGATATTGAAATTTTCAGCTTGTTGAATTATCTTTCTCCTTAATTCTGTCAGTTTTTGCTTCACATATTTTGGCCCTCTTTTGTTACCTAACAAAGTATGTTTATATACTTAATGGAGTGTATCTTCCTAACTGGAGTGACCCTTTCAGCAAAAGGCCCTCCTCTAGTAATGTTTGTTTCAAAGTCTGTCTTCTCTGTTACTAACGTACCTCTTCCAGCTCTGTTTTGGTTACTGTTGGCATCATGAATCTTTTTCCATTCTTTTACTTTACACCTATTTGTATCTTTGAATCAACATGTGTCTCTTGTAGTCAGCATGTAATTGGATCATGTTATTTTATCAGTTCTGCCAGTCCTTTTAATTTTAGAATTTCATCCATCTACATTAATATAATGTCTAGTAGGGTATAATTTATGTCTGCTATTTTGCTGTTTGTTTTAAAAGTCTAATGTGGTTTCTGTTCCTCTCTGTCTTCCATTGTTCCCTTCACTTGTGTTAAATATTTTCCATATTTAAATTCCCTTGTCTTTTACTGCCTATTTCTGAGTTATTTTCTCACTGGTTTGCCCTGGGAACTACAGTTACCATCTTTATCACAGTCTGATACTAGTTTGATACTAGTTTAATTAAATAGTACCCTAGAATTTTGCTCCTGTAGAGATCTATCTCCTTTTGTGCTGCTTTTTTGTACAAATTATACTTTATACATTGCATGACCATCAACACAGAATTATAGTTATTATATTATGTAATTGTCTTTTAAATTGAGTAAGAGGAAGAAACCTACAAAATATATATTTACACTTTTTTTTATTATGTCGTCATCCATGTTCTTTATTTCTTTGCATAGATTTGAGTTACTGTCTAGTGTATTCCATTTAGGCCTGAAGGATTCCCTTCAGTATTTCTTGTGAGACAGGTCTGTTAACAATGGATTCTCTGTTTTTATTTATCTGGGAATGTCTTAGTTTCTTCATTTTTGAAGGATAGTTTTGTAGAATTGGGAAGTTCTTGGTTGACAGTTGATTTTTCCTTCAGCATTGCCTATGGCTTCCATGGTTTCTGATAAGAAATTAGCTGTTAATCTTTTTGAGAATCCCTGCATGTGATGAGTCACTTCTCTTTGCTTTCAGATTCCTCCTTTTGTCTTTGGCTTTTGACAGTTTGAATAGGATGTGTCTGGGGTAGAGCTCTTTGTGTTTTTCTTGATTGGAGCTATTGGGCTTCTTGAATGTGTGGATTAATGCTTTTCATCAAATTTGGGAAGTTTTTGGTCATTGTGTTTTTTTCAATTATTCTTTATCCTTTTCTCTCCTCACCTCTGGTACTCCTGTTACGTTTATGTTGGCACTCTTGATGGTGCCTCTGAGGTCTGTTCATATTTATTCCTTATTTTTCCTTTCTCAGACTGGATTATCTCAGTTGACCAATGTTTAATGATTTTTTTTCTTCCACCACTCACATCTGCTTGTTGAACCTCTTTAATGAAATATTTATTTCAGTTGTATATCAATTAGAGAATTTGTTTGGTTCCTTTCTGTAGCTTCTCTGCTTATCAATATTCTCTGGTTAGTGGGATATTATTCTCATACTTCCCATAGTTTGTTAGACAATGGTGTTTTTTAGTCTTTTTGATATATTTAGAGTAACTTTTTTCTTTTTTTTAGTTGCAGTATAATTGATTTACAGTGTTTCAAGTGTATAGCAAAGTAATTCATGTTATACATACATACATATACTTTTTCAAATTTTTTTCCTTATAGATCCCTGTGCTATACAGTATGTCCTTGTTGTTTATCTACTTTGTATATAGCAGTGTGTTAATTCCAACTTATCCCTCCCTTAGAACAACTAATTAAAAGTCTTTGTTTAGTAAGTACAATATTTGGACTTCCTCAGGGGCAATTTCAATTAACTGCCCTTTTTTCTTATATACGAGTCAGACTTCGTGTGTTTTTTGTTTGTTTGCCTTTTTGATTTTTTGTTGAAATAGTCATTCCTCCCAGGGTTTGTAGTGTTGCTGTTGTCTATTTAGTATCACTTCTGAATTCTTTCTTCTTGTTATATTTGCCTACTGAAATCTCTGCTTTGTTAACATCGTAATCAGCAAATGATTAAGCAGAAACTTAAATACCTGGAACCCTTCTTGGCCAAGGAGCTCTGTGTATCTGTTGGGGTGTGCCTTTAATTTTCTTTCTTGCATTCTCAGTTGTGTCCAACGCTTTGCGACCACATGGACTATAGCCTTCCAGACTTCTCTGTCTGTGGGACTTCATTAAGGCAAGGAGAGCGTACCCCAAGGAGACTCCTCCAGGGGATTTTCCCAGCCCAGGGGTGAGACCAGTGTCTCTTGCATCTCCTGCATTGGTTAACAGATTCTTTACCACTTGAGCTACCTGGAAAACCTGGGGCGTGCCTTTAGTACTCAGATAAGCAGTGTACAGGGCTTCCCAGGTGGCACTGGTGGTGAAGAACTCACCTGCCAATGCAGGAGAAAAGCAGGTTCGATCCTTGGATTGGGAGGATCCCCTGGAGGAGGGCATGGCAACCCACTCCAATATTCTTGCCTGGAAAATCCCATGGACAGAGGAGTCTGGCGGGCTACAGTACGTGGGGTCCCAGAGTTGGATGCCACTGAGGTGACTTAGCACAGCACAGAAGCAGTTTACAACTTTGTGTCAGCCTTCACTTCCTGTTTACACAGAGCCTCAAGGCTAGCCAGAGGTCTCTCAAGTCTTTCCTGGACATGCTTACAGCTTGCATATGATCATCTAGGTTCTTAAGAATATGTCTCAGCTTTTGAAAGATCCCCTGAACTTTTCAGTTTCCCTTTTCAGTTTTTTGGTTAACCTGTTGTTTGCCCCAGATGTTATCTACTGCCTTGGGGAGATGGTATGTTAAATAATTACCTCTGATTGTTTACATCAGACTGTTCTGGGGGCTGGGAGAGAAGGCTGTTCACACTGCCTGAGCTGCAAGTCAGGTCAAATAAAGACAGCCTTGCAGATAGGGTCTTCAGGTCAGACAATGACAGTTACCTGGATACTGGGCTTTAGAAGAATCTCCAACCCTTCCTGCCTTTCTCTAGTGACAGCCAAGCCCTAATTTTCAAAGTGACTGCTTCGTAGTGTTTGCTTTTTCAAGGTTACTGTGGAGCTGGGGAGGGGAGAATAGGAAGAAGGAAAGTTAAAATGCCATGAAGCTTTCTGTTCTTACTGAAACTCAGGAGTTTTTCTTGAATAAATGCTCTCCAATTGCTGAAACCTTTGATTAATTTCCAGAATTGTGAACTTTTGGCCAGGGTTCTTGTTGCTTTTATGGAGGAAAATACTTTTTTAGAATCCTTACTCTGGCATTTTTACTGACATCTTTTTGATGACAAAAAATTTAACCCATAGCTGAATACCAGAAATTGGAAAAGAGTTTATTACATTGGTTAATTTTTCTTAAGTATAATTTCTTCTTCCCTCCTCCCTCTGTTCAGCCTCATTCCTGTCTAGTCATGGTAGCCTCTTAGTTTGGTTTGTATTCTTTCAAACTGTCTGTTGCTTTCATTTTTAATGTGTACATGCATCTGTATGTAACATGTAGTTTATGGGGGTTTTCTAAACATAATAATAGGGAGTTTTGATTTTTCAACTTAACTTTTTTTTATAACTGTATCTGGCAGGTCTTTCCACTCTACACTTAAAGGTATATGTTTAACTGTATGGAAGTGTCATAGGTTCATAATTCTTCCTTAATTGATGGACTTTTAGTTTGTAATAGACAAGAGAATTAGAAACAGTGCTACAACTAATCTCTTCATATGTACTTCTTTGTTTATGAATATTTCTCTAGAATAACTAGGTAGAAGTAGAATTGCTATATGTGCATTCAAAATAGGGAAGCAATCTAAGTGTCCATCAACAGATGAATGGATAAAGAAGATATTTATACACACACACACACACACACACACACACACACACACACACACACAAATGATGGAATAGCACTCAGCCATAAGAAAAGAATGAAATTCTGCCATTTGCAACAGTATAGATTGACCTAGAGTATTATGCTCAGTGAAGTAAGTCAGACAAAGACAAATACTGTATGATATCACTTATGTGTGGAATCTAAAAAATAAAACAAGTAAATGGATATAACAAAAGAGAAAGACTCACAGATATTGAGGACAGATTAGTGGTTACCAGTAAAGAGAGGCAAGGAGAGAGGGACAAGGTAGGGATAGAGAATTAAGAGATACAACTACTTTGTATAAAATAAATAAGCTGCAAGGATATATTGTACAGCACAGGGAAATATAGTCATTGTTTTATAATAATTTTAAATGGAGTTTAAAGAAATTGAATCACTGTTGTATACTGGAAACTAACATATTGTAAGTCAATTATTCTTCAGTTAAAAAAATAAAATATGTGCAATAAAAAAAAATCTAAGAATACTTTAAAATTGGCTTTCTAAAAGCCTAGAGCAGTTTATATTTCCAGCAATGGTATGAGAGTAACTCTTTTACTATATTCTCACCAGTACTAGATATGATCAATCTTACAGATTTTTGAAAGTCGGGGCCAAAGTGTTATCTGGCTGATCTTTTTAAGTTTATGTTTAAATTACATTAGGTAGGTTGCATTACATTTGCTACCCCTGTAATTAATAATTTTTAATTCTTTAATTTTTTTCCTTTTTAGGGGATGGCGTTCACATTACAGGAAAGACAAATGCTTGGTCTTCAAGGACTTCTACCTCCCAAAATAGAGACACAAGATATTCAAGCCTTACGGTTCCATAGAAACCTGAAAAAGTTGAATGGCCCTTTGGAAAAGTGAGAGTTGATTAGATGTTTAGATTTTTTTTTTTTTTAATTTTTTTTTTTTTTTATTAGTTGGAGGCTAATTACTTTACATCGTTGCAGTAGTTTTTGTCATACATTGAAATGAATTAGCCATGGATTTACATGTATTCCCCATCCCAGTCCCCCCTCCCACCTCCCTCTCCACCCGATCCCTCTGGGTCTTCCCAGTGCACCAGGCCCGAGCACTTGTCTCATGCACCCAACCTGGGCTGGTGATCTGTTTCACCCTAGATAATATACATGTTTCAATGCTGTTCTTTTGAAACATCCCACCCTCGCCTTCTCCCAGAGTCCACAAGTCTGTTCTATACATCTGAGTCTCTTTTTCTGTTTTGCATATAGGGTTATCGTTATCATCTTTCTAAAGTCCATATATATGTGTTAGTATACTGTAATGGTCTTTATCTTTCTGGCTTACTTCGCTCTGTATAATGGGCTCCAGTTTCATCCATCTCATTAGAACTGATTCAAATGAATTCTTTTTAATGGCTGAGTAATATTCCATGGTGTATATGTACCACAGCTTCCTCATCCATTCGTCTGCTGATGGGCATCTGGGTTGCTTCCATGTCCTGGCTATTATAAACAGTGCTGCGATGAACATTGGGGTGCACGTGTCTCTTTCAGATATGGTTTCCTTGGTGTGTATGCCCAGAAGTGGGATTGCTGGGTCATATGGCAGTTCTATTTCCAGCTTTTTAAGAAATCTCCACACTGTTTTCCATAGCGGCTGTACTAGTTTGCATTCCCACCAACAGTGTAAGAGGGTTCCCTTTTCTCCACACCCTCTCCAGCATTTATTGCTTGTAGACTTTTGGATAGCAGCCATCCTGACTGGCGTATAATGGTACCTCATTGTGGTTTTGATTTGCATTTCTCTGATAATGGGTGATGTTGAGCATCTTTTCATGTGTTTGTTAGCCATCTGTATGTCTTCCTTGGAGAAATGTCTGTTGAGTTCTTTGGCCCATTTTTTGATTGGGTCATTTATTTTTCTGGAGTTGAGCTGGAAAATTGGGAGTACTATTATGATGGCATGAGAAATAAGTCTTATAATGAAACTTGTATTTTAGTTGATTTATTTTATAATGATTATATTTCCTTCACTTCAGTGAATAATTCCCTTATTTTCACTGTAGTAAAACTCAGCAGGAATCATTTTTTTATAGTTAAAATCACAGAGCTTTAAGGTTTGTATTGAATGGTAGAAGCATACACCTATTCTGTTCAGCTTTTATTGATCACCTACTTTGTGTGCTGTTGCTAGCCACTGAGGATATAAAGTGAGTAACAGATAGGGTGGCCATATAATATATCATCCAATCCAGGACACTTTGGGGAGTGAAAAAGAGGTAAATGAAACTGTCCCAGGCAAACTGGAATGTATGGCCGCCCTGGTAACTCACAGCCTGCCTTCTAGGAGCTCATCATAGAGAGTTAGGCTACGACTATCATTGTAGCCGTACTGCAGTCTGTAGGACAGCGAGGAAGAGGGATGCCTTCTGCAGCCTGGGAAAGCATTTCCTGGAGGAAGTGATGCCTTAGTTGAATTTGAAACACTATGTTACAGGGAGCAGGCGAAATGAGAAAGAAGGTCAGGGTATTGTGGGTAAAGGGATCGGTTTGACTATAGGACTAAAATATTCATTTGTTTTGTAAAGTATAGGAGATTATTGGATATTGGTGACAAGTGAGATTGGTTTCTTTGAATGTCAGATGAGTAGGTGAGGGAGAGTGATGAATGAGGGACTATACACACACACATATACATACATACACACGTGTGTGTGCTGTGCCTAGTCACTCAATCATGTCCAGTTCTTTGTGTGACCCCATGGACTGTAGCCCACTAGGCTCCTCTGTTCGTAGGATTATCTAGGCAAGAATACTGGAGTGGGTAGCCATTCCTTCTCCAGAGGAATCTTCCCAACCCTAGTCTTCTACATTGCTGGAATCTTTACTGTCTGAGCCACCAGGAAAGCGCATATATGTACATACACACGTACATATGTACATGTGTGTGTTTCGTCTCTCACTCATCACGGAGGGGAGAGAAAGTCAGAAAGTGGCATGAGGGTCACACAGGGAGCAGGGTGTTATGGGACCTGGAAATCGGAAAATCTAAAATGTATGTCTGTGTGGTGGGGGACAGGGATGACCGAAAAAGACCCTCAGCTGCACTTGGAGAGCATGAGCAGAGAGGCCTCTGCCTGGATAGCGGGGGTTCCCGGCAGCGGCCGCCTTGTCATGTGCTGCAGTGCCAAGGCGAGTGCTCTGGAGCAAGTTCAGCACAAAGACGAGGCTGCAAAGTAGTCAGGGGAGTCTCCTCAACTATTTTAAGAGCTTAAGCCTATTAAACTGGTGTTTGAAAGCCATTCAAGCAAAATAGAACTGATCAGAGATATGTTTTTAAGAGAATAGATTGGAACAGGAGAACAAAGTTGTGTGTATAGAGACTTGTTAGAAAGGGAGGAAACAACTGTGTGAAAGGTGTTTAGCAAATAGTCTCTGTAGGACCTGTGAGTTTATTAGGTTGGGATGGGGGAGGGTGGGAGAGGAAGAATTCAGGAATGACTCCAGATGGATTCCCATTTGATCAGATGGTAGCAGGAGGAGAAATAAATGAGGGGAAAAAAACAAGTCTATTTTATATTTAATTCAAGGTGATAACTGATTTTTCAGCCCAACGCCTCCCTTTTTCTAAACTTTATTCTTTAAAAGCTGTTATTTATAGGTTTATATGAATTAACCATTGCCTCCTTTATGCTACTTCTGTGTGCTATAATAGACTTAAAATGCTTCTAAGTTTCCTGGATTATAAACCCCATGAGAACAGGGGCACTTCTTAGATCTCTGGAGTTTACAATCATGCCTGGCACATATTTAGTATTTAGTGAATATTTGAATGAATGCCACTTTATTTTGTTTTCTTGTTTACATGTCAGTCACCTTGAAGATTAGCTACTTAAGGGTGAGGTGGTGGTTTAGTCGCTCAGTCGTGGCTGACTCTTCGAGATCCCATGGACAGTAGCCCATCAGGCTCCTCTGTCCCTGGGATTCTCCAGGCAGGAATACTGGAGTGGGTTGCCATATCCTTCTCAAGGGGGATCTTCCCAACCCAGGGATTGAACCCAGGTCTCCTGCATTGCAGTCAGATTCTTTACCAATTGAATTACAAGGGAAGCCCCTAAGGGTGGGGGCCTCATGGTAATTTTTGCATTCCCAGCGCCTGGTTCAGAGCCTGATTCACAGTAAGGGCCCACTAAATGTTAGCTGTTGCTTCTGATTCTTTTCTTCATCATCATCATCTACAATTTAAGTGCATTTTAATTTTTTAGTCCTGGGTATTACATAAGGATATATAGGGTTTTGTTTTCCAGGGGGAGGGGATCCTTAATTGTACATGTTTAGATTTCATTTCAAAGGCTAAAATCTTTAATGCTGTGTGATGTAGACATTATTTACTGTGCTCAATTTCAGATACATCTATATAATGGGAATACAAGAAAGAAATGAGAAATTGTTTTACAGAATACTGCAAGATGATATTGAAACTCTAATGCCAATTGTATATACACCAACAGTTGGTCTTGCCTGCTCCCAGTATGGACACATCTTTAGAAGACCTAAGTAAGACTTATTTTAAAAATATTTTTGCAAATTACTATTGTATAGGAAAAAAATCACAGCACTGATTACATTTCTGTTTTTTGTGTTGCAGTTTTATCCAACCACAGTTCCCTTCCTCACAAAAACTTAATTTGGACAGAAAGGGATTCATAAAAATCTAATGTGTCATATTCTTTATTTTGTGGAAATAGCATCATTCATTCCTAATCTTCTTTAAGTTTTGATTGTTAGAGGAATTGTTCACTTTTATACCGAAAAAAAGTATTCTCCATTTTGGTAGCACATTCTGCAGAATAATCATAAAACTTTTTGACAGTCTGGCTGATTAAGAGAGTAAATCTCATTTTTTATCAGCATTATTTCTATTGCTTGTTCATTTTTATGATCTTACACAAATTTTAATTTCAAATAGTTCAAGCACCTTCAAATATTTTAAGTGAAAAGGATGCTGGGGTGAGTGTTGGCTCAAGCCTTTGAGTAAGTTACTTTATCCCTCTGAATCCATTTATCATAAAATAGGGATTCCAGTACCTTTCCAAGAGCTGCTTAGAAGGTTAGATGAGGAAACTGATGTGACAGTTCTTTGTAAACTTATAAGCGTTGTGTCAGTGCTATTTTTACTTAATTTGAGTTTTCTTGTCTTGTTCCTCTAACCTGTAGTCATTTCCCACCATCCTTATATCTTTCCAATGTCCTGCTTACATACTGTTACAAATGTAGAAATCCAAACGCCGTGTGACAGCATTTGTCATCAGTCTCCTCTCTAGTCTAGTGGCTCTCAAACTTTAACATGCATATGGAAACATCTGTGGGACTTACTTAAAGTGTTGATCCTTGCCAACTTTTCCTCTCCTTCCTATTCCCAAGATTCTGATGAAACAGAGAAGGGTCTGGCGGTCCAGATTATAATGAACACCGTCGGTGATGGTGTTGCAGGTACTCCCCGGAAGACACTTTTGAGAACACTGTCTGTTCTGTGCTATCAGTTAATGTGTCTAAACATTTCTGTGATATGGCTCAGCTGTTCAGCTCTTTTATAGTTTCATTTTCACTTAGAGTAGTAGCATTTCTCAGTTCAGACTAAAAGACAAAGGGAAAACAAAAGGATCCTGATGCCCTGCTCCCCTCCACCATACACACAGAGGTTCTGATTCCTTTAGTCTAGAGTTGGGCCCAGGTACTGCTGTTTCATTAAAGCTCCTGGTGTGATTTTGTTGTGCACCAGAATTAAGAACTCACATGAAACATAAAGAGCTTTTGGATGAGGGCAGATACCACGTATCATTTATGCAATGACAGTGGATTTTTTTTTTTTTTTACATAGGAGATGGTCGGTAAGTCTTGGTTGGTTAACTCCAGGCCAGTTAAATCAGAATCTCTGGGGTAGAATCCTGGAATTTTTAAAAAGCTCATCAGATGATTCTACTGTACTAGGCAGCTATGGTTCAGAAACTGTTTAAACTGCTTTGAGCTAGGATAGTAATGCCAGAGTTAAGATGTCAATGAGAAGAATGGATAAACAAAGTCCTACTGTATCGCCAAGGGAACTATTATTTAGTGTTCTGTGATAAACCATAATGGAAAAGAATATCAAAAAGAATGTGTATATATATATATTTATATAACTGAATCACTGATGTACAGCAGAAATTAACACAACATTGTGAATCAGCTATACTTCAATAAGACAAAATTTTTTAAAAAAGATATCAATGAGAAAGTCAAATAAAAGAACCTATTGGCCCTCATCTCTACTTGCCCTGTTGTCCAGAACCTATGTTTCTTTCTCTCTCTTCTTTCCCTTCTCTCTTCCTTTTTTGAAACCTGGATTAATTATCTCAATTGGATAACAATATACTGTATTTAGAATAACTTTTTCCTTTTTCCTAATGCTTCAAGGATGTATTTTTATTTGAAATTACCGTAGTTTTCTTCTCTCCCTTCCTGCTTCTTCAGATTTCAAACTTCCAGTGACTTTTAACAGTAGTTTACTTAGTGGTTTCATGTTCTGTTGCATTGATGGGATGTCTTTATGTTGATTTTTGGAGGTATTTTATGGAGGTATATTGAGTTTATTTGAGCAGGAGATATGGATACATTTCTTCTTGGGTAAAATGATTGCATCATTTAAAACGAATCTTTGTTGCAGCTACTGCGTGAGCAATGCAATTACAGCTTTAAGTAGCTGAAAATATTTGAAAATAAACCAGTGTCACTTAGCTAAATCTGCTTGGAAACTACACTGTGTCTTGATGTTTTTATTAAGATATCTAAATATTCCAATTATGAACAAAAACTTAGAAAAAAACAAAAACTGTCGTGAAATGCAAAGGTGTTTTTGTTCTGTTGCAGGGGATTATTTATTTCAATCTCAGACAGAGGTCATGTTAGATCAATTGTGGATAACTGGCCAGAAAATCATGTTAAGGTACTAATAGCACAACCTTCCTTTCACGATGCCTTTTCTTTCTATGTAAGTTACCTCTCAATTTCCAAGAACAGTTTTTTTTTTATTGTTGCTCTGTTTAACTTTATACTTACATACATGCAGATTTAGTGCTCTGAGAAAATCATGATGGTCTTTACAAAAGGGGTTGGTATCGAGTTTGCCGTGGGAAAGCAATTGGAGTGAGTAAGGTGAGCCTGCTCACTTTAGTACCACTGGTACCTCCTGCCTTCAATTAATATTGTTCTAGGTAAAGAAAATACATTAAAATGCCCGAAAAACTTCTATTCTGGTGGGTGATGAGGATTCATTATGTCTTTTTTCTTGTAAATCCAAGGTAGATTTAGATCCTTAATCAATCTGACTGTCTTTCATAAAACAAAAGCTAAGGACTTATTTAAGATCTTTTGGTAGGCATCAGTGTTTATTATAGGCAGTAGTCTTGCTTGCCTTTGTTGCATGGCTTCCTCACCAAAATTATCTTTGAATTATCATTTGTTCAAAGAGCCTAGAAAAAGTTCAGTCAGATCATTAAGTTCACAGTATCATCTTAAAACTTTGTAGGTATATTTTTTATTTTAGATTTTTTTCACCATTGCTGAGGTTTTTCTTGTTTGGCTTCAGTTGTTGTTTGGAGTAGCATGTGATTTCTAAACTCCAAATGGCAACCCACTCCAGTATTCTTGCCTGGAGAATCCCATGAACAGAGAAGCCTGGTGGGCTATACAGTCCATGGGGTCGCAAAGAGTCAGACATGACTGAGCGATTTCACTTACTTACTTACTTATTTTCCTCTTAGGATTAATCCTTACTGGAAGTTTGTTCCTCCCTCACCTGTTTAGTCATTATGAACATATTTAAGTTGATCCTCTAGTCAGGGGGCTTCCCTGCTGACTCAGACAATAAAGAATCTGCCTGCAAAGCAGGAGGTCCAGGTTCTATCCCTGGAGAAGGGAATGGCAAACCACTCCAGTATTCTTGCCTGGAGAATTCCAAGGACAGAGGAGCCTGGTGGGCTATAGTCCATGGGGTCGCAAAGAGTCGGACACGACTGAGCGACTGACACTTAACAGTTTCTAGTCAGAAGCATTCTACTTCTAAACCAAAGATGGGGAAATCAAATCTAGTTAACTCTCCTTTTTACATCTAGGGTCTAGAAATCCTGGAATTTTAAGTATTCTTGGTTGGTTTATTTTGAAAGTTAAGAAACAATTTTATTTTTTAAAGTGAGAGTGAAAATATGTGAAGAAAATCTTTTTTTTTTTTTTTCAATTTCTTTTTTGCTTTAATAGCTTTTCTGAGATATGATGCACAGACAATGCAATTCACCAGCTTAAAATGTAAATTCAGTAATTTGTAGTATATTCAGAGTTGTGCAGCCATCATAACTTAGAAGACTTTCATCACAGCTCCGTCATCCCCACCCGCCAGAAAAGCCCTGTACCCATTAGTGGTCATTCCTTTCCCCCCAGCCCTAGACAACCACTAATGTACTTTCTTTCTCTGTAGATTTACGTATTCATGTGAATGGAATAATAGAATACGTGCTATTTTGTGATGAAGAGAATCTTTTTTAAAAATGCTTTTGTTTAGTGCTCCATTTTGGACAACTTTTAATTGGTATTTTTTTTGTGATTAAGGCTGTCGTGGTAACTGATGGAGAGAGAATTCTAGGTCTTGGAGATCTGGGTGTCTACGGAATGGGAATTCCAGTAGGAAAACTTTGTTTATATACAGCTTGTGCAGGAATAAGGCCTGATAGATGTCTGCCTGTGTGTATTGATGTGGGAACCGATAATCTGGTGAGTAAAATTACTTTCCCTCTCTGATCCTTCTCCCACAGCTTTATTGCGTCCCTCTTTTAAAGATAAGAGAAAAATCTGTGATTAGATGTTAGCTTTTGTCTTAAATTTCTTTTAATGTCTATATGAATAACAGTAGATTAATACTATTAAAAGTTTTTTGAAGAAGAGCAATACAGTTTTTACAGTTATTAATTTTTTTTACTTTACAGTTTCTGTTTTACAGAATATGTTTACATTGGTTATGTAACAAAAAGCTTTCACATTTATGTTCTGTTTTATAGGCCCTCTTAAAGGATCCATTTTATATGGGGTTATATCAGAAAAGAGATCGATCACAGCGTTACGATGACCTAATTGATGAGTTTATGAAGGCCATTACTGACAGGTATTTTTTCTAAAGTTTGAGTATATGAAAGCATGTTAAAAAAAAAAGAACCACTGTTTTGTTTTCCTTTAATCTCTTGTGAAGATAGGTAGAGGAGATTAAGCGTTTGAGAACTCCGCTTCTTCCCTGCCCAATTCGCTGTGCTGATGTGCTGTAATGCCTCGGCTTTGCTTTCCTCAGTTATCTGACATCCTGAGCACAGTGAAATCTCGACGTCTGCACTCACGGTTCCTAAGTGACACCCTCACCGTGCAGTTCTTCAGCTCTCGGCATCCAGGCTCACTCCACCATTCCAGTGAAATTCTTGTGCTGCTTTCATGTTTTAAATTTTGGTCTTCTCTCTCCTCCTGTCTGTAGCATCTGACCAGGTTTTCCACTGCTACATCCTTGAAATTCTCTCTTCTCTTGAACAAAAAGACTTTCCTGACTTAGTCTTTCTCCAACCTTTTTTGTTTCCTTTGTCATCTCCACTGATTTTTTTTTCTTGTTCTCTTCTGTTAAATTCAGGTGAGTATATAGTTCTTTCCTCTTTTGAGTCATGTAACCTATGACCTTTATGCTTATGACTCCTCAGCCCATGAAAACCTGTCTCTGTAGTCCCGCCTTCCTCTGAGGCTTGCGTTTCCAATGGCTGGAGTCCTCCCTCTAGAGGTTTTGTTGCTATCTCTTTCCCTTTTTAAATTGCCTGAAAGTGAAAGTGAAGTTGCTCAGTCCGTGTCGACTCTTTGCAACCCCATGGACTGTAGCCTACCAGGCTCCTCTGTCCATGGGATTTTCCAAGCAAGAGTACCAGAGTGGGTTGCCATTTCCTTCTCCAGGGGATCTTCCCGACCCAGGAATCGAACCCAGGTCTCCCACGCTGCAGGTAGACACCATTGCCTATCTTCAATAAATCTAGCCTCTGTTAATGGCAGTAGCATGCACCCTCATCACTAAACTTTTGATCTTGGTCTAATCATGGACTCTTCCTCCTCTTCTGTCAACCCCATATAGTGTCATTCAGTCCTTGCATCCAGTTGGTACTACCCCTTACAAGCCTCAGAAATACATCTTTTCTTTTCCATTGCCACAGCCTCTCTGCAGATCCTCATGTCTCTTTTGGATTCTTCAGAACCTTCCTCCAGCTTCGCTCCTTTCCATTTCCTCTCCACCTTACCACCAGATTAGTCTTTTAAAAACATGCTCTTTGTTATGTCATTCTTTTGCTTAATTTCCTATTGCCAAAGGGTAAAGTCCAAACTTTTTATGATCTAGCCCTGCACTACCTTTTTTTTTAATCCCCGGCTGCCCCTGGTGGCATACAGGATCTTAGTTCCCCAACCAGGGCTCAGACCTGTGCCCCTTGCAGTGGAAGCATGAAATTTTAAACACTGTACTGCCCAGGAAGCTTCCCTGCCCTATCTTTTAGATTACTGGTACATGGAAGATCCTAAAAATCAATTCCTTTGCAGAGTCAAAGTTGTTGACATGTCTAAAACTAAACTTTTTATCATCCCAGTCATTACTACCTCCTTCCCTTCCCCTTTTTAGTCATCCAGGCTGCCTTGGCATTTCAACAGCTCTTCCCTCTTCCTGGGTGTGGTCCTCATCACCAAGTTCTGTTTGTTCATTCTGATGTCTCATAACTGTCCCTTTCACTTCCTGTGGCTTCTCCTTCACCTCTTCTTGTCCTCATGCCTCAGTACCTTCCTGGCTATTTTCCCTTCTTTCTCATCTCTCCGTGCATTTGATATGTGCTATGCCTTACTGGCAGCTTTATCCTTCCTCCAGGGAGTCTTAGATGAATTTTTCCCTTCTCAAGCCTTCAGAGATTCTACATCAGACACAGAAAAAAGTCGCCTTCCCCAGTTTTGCTTTCAGAATTCTCCCTTATCTGGCTCCAACCTCTCTTAACCAACTTCTCCCTTATACTTTCATATAAACCCTGAAATATGTAGCCAGATTTGAAAATTCAGGGACAGTAAAATAGACCTTGTATTTCTTCCTACCACTTTACTTACTGTTGTTCTTTTGGGACCCAAATAAAGTTCCACCTCCTTTTCATGCCTCCCCGTACTTCAGCTCGCCAAGATGATTGATATCTTCCTTTGAACGCCAGTGAACTCATACAGTGGTTTTTTTAAACCTCTTATGTAATATATACTGTGCTGCTGTTTAACTGTGAATGTAGTGAAAATTCACATATCAAATACATACTTTTTGAGACTCAGAGACAGAAATTTCTTCCTTTTTAGGAAGTTATTTGTGCATATATGCACTGGGCACCCTCCTGAAAGTGAAAAGTGAAAGTAACTCAGTTGTGTCCAACTCTTTGCAACCCCATGGACTGTACAGTTCTAGGCACTTGGAAATAGTTTGTACAGATTAGTATCCCTTTGGTCTGTCATGGCGCTACATTCGTTTTAAGCATCCCATAAATTTTTCTGAATGAATAATAGATTTTTCTATATTTTGAGTCTAGTCTTTCACAGATTCTAAAAATTGTTAGTGTGGCCTTAAGTGAACTAACTTAGTATATTATTTTAAAAATGTTTAGAAGTGGTATTTCATCACAACCATATCGGGCTTTGCTGTTTTTTAGATATGGACAGAACACACTTATTCAGTTTGAAGACTTTGGAAATCATAATGCATTCAGGTTCTTGAGAAAATACCGAGAAAAATACTGTACCTTCAATGATGATATTCAAGGTAAAGCCAAAAAAAAAAAAAAACTTAGGTTTTTGATTTCTACTTAAAAAAATATTTTTTTTAAGTGTGCCCATTTTTTACCATGTTTTACTTTTCTCACAGGGACGGCTGCAGTTGCTCTGGCTGGCCTGCTTGCAGCACAAAAAGTCATTGGGAAACCGATCTCAGATCATAGAATCTTATTTCTTGGAGCAGGAGAGGCAAGTTTCTGTGAGCTTTTAAGATTGAAAACCAACACTCTCCTTTAGACTGGAAAATGGGGCATAATGAACTTCGAATTTTGTTGAGATAGAGGGCATAAATTCAAGATCTCTGTTGTGAAATAGGTAATTTTAAATCTTTGGAAAGAATATCACAAAGAATCGAGTTTTGTGTGCTTCATAAGGAAAGAATAGACCCAGTATTGCTCATACCATATGATTCTCATATGTAAAGTAACTTATAATATCACATCACACTCTAATCTTTGTTTTTGAAATTTATATTTTGTTGGACAGGCTGCTCTTGGAATTGCAAATCTGATAGTTATGGCTATGGTAGAAAATGGCCTCTCAGAAGAAGAGGCACGAAAGAAAATTTGGATGGTTGACAAGTTTGGTTTATTATTTAAGGTAAGGTATTCTAAAACTTGGAGAAGCAAAATTATGTTGTTATAGCGATATTTTTAGAGTTTTCTTTTCATATTCAAATCATAATGTCTATGTTGGCACCAGATGTATTCTCTCTTGCTTTATTTTCTGACTCCTGACTCTTCTAAACCAGTTGGCTTTTAATGGGAAGTCAGAAGTTCCTAACTAAATTGTTAGCAGGACATTTGATATTTGAACAGAAATCCTTTAACCCTTTGGCGATCATAATCTCTTATAGATCATAATCTCTAATAGAAATCTGTGGATCTTTTCCCCAGAGAAAGGCATATATTCCTTAGATTATAATCTCTTATAGAAATCTATGGACCTTTTCCCCAGAAAAAAGCATGTATTCCTAAGGTGAAATGATGGATGATAGGTTTATCCCAGGTCAACTTCGTATCCTTTGTTCCTGCCCACCTTCCTATCATTGATCGCCATTTCTAGTAGCTTAAGAAATGCCTTGTATCTTATACTGTTTAACACATCAAAGCATAGGTAAACTGTTTCATGATTGAGCTTATGCAGTACACAATGTTGTTATATTTTTGTGGTGTTTATTCGTATATATAAACTACTTATCATTTACATCTTTGGAATAAGTTTATGTCATTTACTTTGCTCTAGTTCCTGAAATCTTTTCTTAATTAGTGCCAGTATTCTATTAGGACAAAAAATGAAATAAAAAATTGAAGTATATGAATGAAAAATCTTGAATGTTTAAATTTTAAATAATTTTTTAAGTATTTTAAAAAGCACCACACATTGTGATTAACTTATTTAACTTTTTTTTTCCCAATCTCATTTGATCTTATCAAAAATTTTATGAAATTTTACAAATGAGGGAAGAGGTTTAAAAAGGTCAGGTCATTTTTCCAAGCTTAGAAGTCATTTTCCAAGCTTAGAAGTCATGGAGGTGGGATTCCACCCAAGTAGCCTGACTATGAACTCTATGCTGTTAGTCATTCAACTGTGCGTCCTCCCAAAGCTGTAACTGCCATATTTGCTTGTATGTCAGACGCAAGGGTTATTAAGACCTTGTACCTAGAAGACCATTGGTATATATTTTTGCTAGTATGCAATGAATTTGGTGCTTCTGGTTTGTGATGTTTGTTTTCATAAATGTTTTGATTCTTTATCATATTTGCAGTGATCAAGTCTAGGATGAATGTATGTGCATCTGCAAGTTCAGGATATGTTTTTCATTTAGCATGAGTTTTAGGCTTTGTATCTCTTCTTGGGACCCAAAACACTGTCCTCTTTTTTGAGACTTTGAGAGTTTCCGATTGAAGCCCTCATGGAAGAGCTGTGGTCTTCTTGGGAGCAAGCATGTGAAGCCACTGTTCTGAGAACTAGGATCTATTGAGGCTGTATTTCAGTTTTTTAGTTAATTCCCCAGCCAAGTGATGATGGAGTTTTGCTTTTCTGAGCCCCTGCTGGTCCTCACCTGGGGCTTGTCTGGAACTCTGATGTGAAAAGTCACCTTTGCTGGGGGAGTTCTTCTCATTTGCCAAAATAAGGACATGGATTTGTCATCCTGGTTTGTTTTTGCATTCAGCATGTTTTTGTTTGCTTTAAACTTTTGAGAAATTCATCACTGTTCTAATGTGTCAGTGGTACATCTCCCACCTTTGTGACACTACCAAGGAGTTTATTTTTAATGGGTTTTGACCTGGGATTTGGTAAGGAAAGCATATTATATTACTTCATTCAGCTATCTTAAACCAGAATTCCCCTTTCCTCTTGTTTCTGAACTCTTGGTAGTATAAGTCCATAATGTCTATCTGAGATTCTGAAATCCCTGAGTTTTACCTGAAGTTCATTTGATAATAAATCTGACAGACCTGAAATCACCTACTAACTTTAGTAGCAAGACCAAAGATGGTATTTACCTTTTGTACTTGATGTGACTATTCATAACTTCCGTTCAGTTGTGGAATAACCACTGAGAGGGTGTTTGTGATATATTACACACTGTAGTATTCTTGACTGGAGAATTCCATGGACAGAGGAGCTTGGCGGGCTACAGTCTGTGGGATTGCAGAGAGTCAGACGCGACTGAGCGACTAGCACTTGTGATATACTATCATAAGACATTTCTGAAATATGAAATTCTAAGCTCTAAAATGCAGCTAGCCCACATAAGGAATTGTATGCCTTTGTGTCCTGTTGGATTTAGGAAGATTTCACAGAGTAAATGAATTTTTGAAAGGGATTAGAAATTTTCAGTTATAGTGGAATTTGATGCATGTTTTATATTTTGGTTTATGGTCAATATGAAGAAAGAATTGGAAGATAATGAGTTGAAGAGAAATGTAAATGAAAATGAAACATTCTTACTGTAGTAACAATATGTGACTTATAATGATGTCTTTTCAACGAATCCTCAATAAACATTTACTAAAAAATTATATTTTATCTAAAAATTCAGGGGCGGAAAGCTAAAATAGAAAGTCATCAGGAACCATTTGCTCACTCAGCTCCAGAGAGCCTACCTGATACTTTTGAAGAGGCAGTAAATATACTTAAGCCTTCAGCTATAATTGGTGAGTAAAGTTGTTGCCATCATTCTGTTACTTACCTGTATAATGCCAGGCATAACTTCCATGCAGAATTACTAAAAATGAAATGACATATTTTACCTAGCTTTCAGCATATATGTTTCTGTGATAGCTTTGTTTTTTGAGTTGATCTTTGTTGGAGTGTAGTCGCTTCACAGTGTTTCGTTGGCTTCTGCTGCACAGCAAAGTGAATCAGCTATATGTATGCCTATATTCCCCCTTTTTTGGATATCCTTCCCATTTAGGTCACTGTAGATGTGATAGCTTTTTTTTAACTGAAGTGTACTTGATGTGTAATGTCATATAATTGACAGCTGTACAATGTAGTGATTCAGAAATTTTGAAGGTTATACTCCGTTCATAGTTATTAACAGTGTTGGCTGTATTCCCTGTGTTGTATGTGACAGCTTTTAGGTACAGTGTGTACAGATGCTGCCTGTACTTTTAACTTCTAGAAGCTGTGTGATTGCTCATGCTTTGCTTTAGAGTTGGTATGACTGGTGGGCTCAAAACCTGAAAAAGACCAAGGTTATTTGACAGACTGTACCAAGAAAATCCTATGCAGAGTCAAAGATTTTCATTGACAACAAAGCTGAAAGCTTTTGGTATGTTTTAAGAGTCAGGCATTTAATAGCTGACATCAGACTGTGTAACATGGCATTAACAGAAAATGTAAAGAGTCTTTAAAAGAGGGACTGTTTCATTTCCTATACAGCTATAAGATTTGAATGTATCCTTTTTCTTGTATTTTACCAATTTCTTGGAGGAGCCCTATGGAATTTTAAGTAGTAAGCTGTTTTAAATCACGAACAGTTTTTATGGTTAGGAAAAGGATATCTGTGTTAGGTGCTTTACTGATTGAAACTCACAGTTTTTTAGAGTGAGAAGTAATCTTTAAGACTGTAAGTGCATTTCTCTCAGAACTCAATTTTTTGTTGTTTGTTGTTGTTTAGTCACGAAGTCATGTCCGATTCTTTTGTGACCCCCACAAGACTATAGCCCGCCAGGCTCCTCTGTCTATAGGATTTCCCAGGCAAGAACACTGGGGTGGGTTGACTCAATATGAAAACCTAAGAATCTGTCCATTGACTGACCCTGGAGGATGAAGGAAATGAGAAAAAAAGTTTCATTCTGTTAGAACTCATGGATCCCTAAGAATATGTCCACAGACCTCATGTGACCACGTGGGAGAGCACTGAGTATACGCTGCTTTTTTCCATGAGAAACGCAAGCACAGGGCTGTTCAACAACTTGCCCAAGGTTTTGTGAGCACTTCATATAGCCAGGACTGACAGAGGAAGCACTAAAATTCTGGGCTCCAGACCAGTATTCCCCTTTATTACATGTCCGTTTATAAAATGGAATTTAAAATTTCTTTGTTGATTGTAAGTCTTTTCATTGGATGAACTACAGAAACGTTCAGCTGAGGCGTTACTTGTCACCGCCAATTCCCACTCTGGGCTGGGTATTCTTCCTTCAGCCATTCCTCTGTACACTGCACGCTGAGCACCTATGACCGGTTTTCTGATTTACTGTTTACTGTCTTGCTTTCCCTCTCAACTTGTAAGCTGCCTGCATTATACTCACTTTTATATCCCAGTGACCTACATACAGTGTCTGAGACATTGTAGGTGCTTACTAAAAGTTCATTAAACTGATCTCTATCAGGGACGTGGATGACTATAGTCAAGATCTTTTTTCACTTCTAAACTCTTATTATTTTATAATGAGTACCACAGAGTTTAACAAGTTAACATTTAGAGATGCAAGTTTTTCATTTAAAAAAGAATTTTAATTGTGGCAAAATATATATAACTTAAAATTTGCCATTATACCCATTTAAAAGTATGCAGTGAGGTAGTGTTAAATGCATTCACATCGTATAGCCAGTTTGTGGAACTCGTCCCCTTTTAAAACTGAACCTCTGTGCTTATTAGCACAATAATGTGATGGAGAGAGTCTTTTTTTTTTTTTTTTTTTTCCCCTGCTGCACCATGCAGCATGCAGAATCTTAGTTCCCTGACCAGGGATCAAGGATACTTGTATCCCTGACTAGGGATACTTGTGCCCCCTGCATTGGGAGCATAGAATCCTAACCACTGGACTGTCAGTGGACCCTGGAGGTTGTCTTATACTCTGTTTTTTTTCTCACAATTTACTATGTCTGGGGTAGATAATAAATATTTAAGTAGAAATTTTAGTGTTTTTATCGTTTCTCTTTGCAGATGTAAGATTGAAATTACCTTAGCAATGCAAACTCTTATCTTTGTAATGGGGGTTTATGTGTGCTTTTGTTCTGTTAAACCTATTGTAGATATGCTGTTGATGGGATTGCTATATTTACTTGTAATGAAGTTGCTTTTTTTCCCCCCTTCATTTGTTATAGGAGTTGCAGGAGCTGGCCGACTTTTCACTCCTGGTGTAATCAAAGCGATGGCTGAAATCAATGAAAGGCCTATAATATTTGCATTAAGTAATCCTACGGCACAGGCTGAGTGCACAGCTGAAGAAGCATACACGCTTACAGAGGTATTAATAGCAATATGAAATGGTTATGTCTGTTATTTTCCCTCCATTAGGGAAGAGTTTAAATTTTAGTTCTTTTGAATTCTTTGCCACTGCCACTGGTTTATATCCCGGTTACAGGTATCTGCTTATATACCATTGGAATAGTTGGATTTTTCCCCTACTGTTCCATAGGGATATAGTTGTAATCTCCACAGTGTAATCACTTTCTGTATTGTTCTTGCAGGTGACCTTTAAGAGGCTCTAAGAAGTAGGTTTTTTTCTTTTTATTTGGTTATAGTATTGTGTTAGTTTCAAGTATACAGCAAAGTGATTTGGGGTTTTGGTTTTTTTTTCAGTTTTTTGTATTCTTTTCCATTACAGGTTTTTACAATATATCGAATATAGTTCCCTTTGCTATGCAGTAAATCCTTGTTGTTCAGGAAGTGATTTTTAAAACCTTGTTTAACAGTGATATATAGCAGTAATTATTGAGTCATGCCCTTAAGAATAATTCATATGTCTTAGTTTTTAGTGTTTTGTCTCTGTTAAAAGTTTCATTATGGAAAATTTGAGGTATATACAAAAGTAGAAAGAATGATATAATTTAACCTCATGTACCAATATTGTTGTTATTTAGTTGCTAAGTCATGTCTAAATCCTTTGTGATCCCATGGACTGTAGCCCACCAGGCTCCTCTGTCCATGGGATTTTCCAGGCAAGAATACTAGAGTGGGTTCCCTTCTCCAGGGGATCTTCCCGACCCAGGGATTGAACCCAGGTCTCCTGCATTGTAGGTGGATCCTTTACTGGTGAACCACTGGGGAATCCCGTCATGTACCAATATTCTGCTTGGTACAAGCAAATATTCTGCTTTAAAATATTCTGCTTCAGAAGTGGTCAGTTTATTGCCAGTCTTGTTTCTTTGACATCCTACTAGGAAGCCAGCCTCAGGTGTATCATTTTATTATTAATATTACAGTATATCTCTCAAAAGTTAAGAAATCTTTTAAAAAATATAATCACAGTATCATCACACCTCACAGTTTTTGGTGTTTGTGTTTTTTTTTAATTTTAATTATTTCTTTATTTTTGGTTGTGCAGGGTCTTCATTGCGGCTCATGGGCTTTCTCTGGTTGAGGCAAATGGGGGCTACTCTGCAGTGTGTGGGCTTCTCATTGCTGTGTCCTCTCTTGTGGAGCATAGGCTCTAGGTGCATGGCCTGTCACATTTCACAGTTTTGACAATTTTTGAATGTTTATTTGATGCTTTTGTATAGCTCTTGGTTCTCTACTAAAATTTTGTCTTGTCATTTAATTTCTTGAATATATGAATTATAATTAGTTAGTATCTGATAGTAACAAATATCTCGCTCTCTATCAATCCACTTCTAGTATGTGTTTTGTTTTCTTCTTGGTTATCCAGTTCTTGTCTTTGTAAGTCACTTTTGCTTCTCACTTCCTTGTTGAGTGCTCGGCAGTGCAGATAAAGAACTGGAGCAGTAATTTGAGGCTTGAGATGAAGTCAGCTTCCTCCACAGGGACTTGACCTATCCTTCTAGAGACTGTTTGTCACTAAGTCATGTCCAGCTCTTTGTGACCCTCTGGGCTGTTGCCTACCAGGCTCCTCTGTCCATGGGATTCTCCAGGCAAGAGTACTGGTGTGGGTAGCCATTCCCTTCTCCAGGAGACCTTCCCGACCCAGGGATCGAATGTGTTTCTCCTGTGTCTCCTGCTTGGCAGGCAGATTCTTTACCACCAAGTCACCGGGGAAGCCCTCTTTTCTGGGGTAGCTCCTCATAGTTCATCAGGATGTAGTCCATGGGAGGCCTCATCTGTTTTCACAGTTAACCTTTTCTCTGGAGTATGAGTCAGAAACCCTGGGGTATTTATTGGCACCCTATCTCCACCCCTAGTGGTCTCTAAACTTCACTTTTTCTCTCTCTGTCATCATGAGACTCCTGATACCTTTGCTGTTCAGGCTCTCAGCCACAAATTTTCCTTTTGAAATCACTTACCTGAAGGAGGAGAGCTTCAAATGCTGAGTTCGAACGTCTTGCTCTCCTTTTTTTTGAATCTTGACCATCTCTATCTCCAAACCTTCCCTATCTAGGTAGCATTCCTACTTCCTTGAAACATATATTTAATACATTTAATAGAGTTTTTCTCACTGTTACCAAAGGGAAAATTAGTGTGAAGCAACCTAGAAGACTATTCCCAAAGTAGAACTCTGTCTCAGATCTTTCTGAACTTCATATTCATGCTCTTTATATATTTAGCATTATTTTTCCCATTGTTATAAATTTTATTTTGACACATATATTCTCTCAAAATTCCTTCTGAGTCTATATTGCCATTTTGGGTCAGTTCAGTTCAGTTGCTCAGTTGTGTCCAACTGTTTGTGACCCCATTGACTGCAGTACACCAGGCTTCCCGTCCACACCAGCTCCTGGAGTTTACCCAAACTCATGTCCATCAAGTTGATGATGTCATCCAACCACCTTATCCTCTGTTGTCCCCATCTCCTCCTGCCTTCAATCTTTCCCAGCATCAGGGTCTTTTCCAATGAGTCAGCTCTTCACGTCAGGTGGCCAAATTATCGGAGTTTCAGCTTCAGCATCAATCCTTCCAATGGATATTCAGGACTGATTTCCTTTAGGATGGACTGGTTGGATCTCCTTGCAGTCCGAGGGACTCTGAAGAGTCTTCTCCAACACCACAGTTCAAAAGTATCAATTTTTTGGTGCTCAGCTTTCTTTATACTCCCACATCCATACATGACTACTGGAAAAACCATAGCTTTGACTAGACGGACCTTTGTTGACAAAGGAATGTCTCTGCTTTTTAACATGCTGTCTCGGTTGGTAACTAGGTTGGTAACTTTTCTTCCAAGGAGCAAGTGTCTTTTAATTTCATGGCTGCAGTGACCATCTGCAGTGATTTTGGAGCCCCCCAAAATGAAGCCTATCACTGTTTTCATTGTTTCCCCATCTGTTTGCCATGAAGTGATGGGACTAGATGCCATGATCTTCATTTTTTGAATGTTGAGTTTTAAGCCAGCTTTTTTACTCTCTTCTTTAATCAAAACTTTAATCAAAACTAAAGGTTGCTGCTGCTGCTGCTAAGTCGCTTCAGTCGTGACCGACTCTGTGCGACCCCATAGATGGCAGCCCACCAGGCTCTGCCGTCCCTGGGATTCTCCAGGCAAGAACACTGGAGTGGGGTGCCATTTCCTTCTCCAGTGCATGAAAGTGAAAAGTGAAAGTGAAGTCGCTCAGTCGTGTCCGACTCTTAGCGACCCCATGGACTGCAGCCCACCAGGCTCCTCTGTCCATGGGATTTTCCAGGCAAGAGTACTGGAGTGGGTTGCTCTTGGCTTCTCTGAAACTAAAGGTTATCATTCCCCAAATTATCAATTAGTCTTATACAGTGCCTATTTGATACATATACTACATGTATTATGGGCCTTGGCATTTCCAAAATATAAAAAACTTAAATGTTTTGGGCAATAGTAGTATATCAGTAGAAGACTGTTAAAACATTTAAGAATTTTATTTATTTTTTTTTTCCCCATCCCGATCCCCCCTCCCAAGGAATTTTATTTTTTAAGATGTACACTGTTTGAATGAGTGAAAACTCCCCAAAGAGACTGATTTGATACAGTCTATTCTGTTAGTTCTCAGTTGGAAATTTTTACATAATTTTTCCTTAGTGTTACATGAAATAATGATATAAATATATATATTTGTAGTTACCGCTTAAATTTTTAGTGTCCTTTTGTTTTTGGTGGAGGGATATTTTGGTGTTACCCTAACTCCCTCTGCTGCTTAGTGAGAAAAGCCCTTAAAGAAAAGTTTTTCATATTTTATTGGTCAGTTGCTCCTAGAACAAAGAATAGGATAACATGGACTTCAGAATGCGAATTCTGCTAATAAGTTCTTGCTACTATAGATTGATTATGAAAGAAGAATTTTAAAAAGATAGCCTGGAGAAGATGAACTGCAGTTGAATCTTGCCATTCTAGAGAAGATGCCCAAGATCTTTCTAAGTCTCCAATTTACTCTAAATCTCCAATAATGCCATGAGAACATACATTTTTCCCATGAAGAGCTATATTGTATAGCCCACTTTATAAGTCTATTAAAATTAATGGTGGCACAAAAATAACCTATATTATACACATTATGGTAACACTTATGGCATTAGCCATGAACTAACGTTAATCTGGCTTCCCTTGTGGCTCAGCTGGTAAAAAATCCACCTGCAGTGAGGGAGACCTAGGTTCAATCGCTGGGTTCAGAAGATGCCCTGGAGAAGGGAAAAGCTACCCACTCCAGTATTTTGGCCTGGAGAATTCCATGAACTGTTTAGTCCATGGGGTCACAAGGAGTTGGACACCACTGAGCTACTTTCACTTTCACAACCTAAATCTTCAAAGAAAAAATTTTTTGTCACAAAGAAAGCTATGCTTAGAACAGGTAGAGAATGGGGATAGCTATAGCTGTCTGGATTTGTAGGTCCAAGACAGTCACCTGGGCCCACCACTAGCACAGTTGACTTGTTTCTATACCTAAACCTGAGATCATTTTGAAACTGCAAGTATGTCTTGTAAAAGTAATAATTACTGTACATGGTAGATCTTCAGATTGTCCAGAGGATCAAATGCTTGAGTACTGAATCCAGTAGGGTCTACCGTGTTTTGAAGAATACTCACTCTTGGTATAATACATATCTTTGTGTGTGCACGTGCCCAGTCATATCTGACTCTTTGCAACCCCATGGACTGTAGCCCACTAGGCCCCTCTGTCCATGGAATTCCCCAGGCAAGAATTTTGGAATGGTTTGCCATTCCCTCCTCCAGGGAAATCTTCCCGACCCAGGGATTCAACCCACGTCTCTTGCACCTCTTGCATTGGCAGGTGGATTCTTTACCACTGCGCCACCTAGGAAGCCCAGTACACGTCTTTAGATGTAGGGAGCAGCAGACAAAGCATTATCTAAAAAAATACGTATTAGTGAAATCAGATGATGGTAATCTTATAAGCCTTTTGTGTGGGTTAAATTAACTGAGTTAACACATATAAAGCACCTGGCACAGAGCCAAAAACAGCAGATGTACAGTAAATGGTAGTGATGTAATTTTTGATGTTTCCCCTTCATCACAGATGTTTATAGTAGTCTTTATTTATTATTAGGGGGGATATTTTCTTGCCATCCACATTTTTAAAGTTTTCAAGGAAAGAGGAGTGTCAGGTTTTAAGTTTATTAATGGACATTTTTCAACTTTATTTGAATGGATGCTGTGCATAAAACGAATCTCTTTCTAATAAGAATTTTAATAAAGGGATTGAGTTCTAAAATAAATTGTGCCTTATGTAGGTAATGTTGGTCTGCTACAGAGTTTAATTTTGTTTTCATTCACCTCAATTTTCTAGTCTACATAAAGTGACAAAATTGAGGTTATTTCATTACTCAACAGGGAAGGTGTTTGTTTGCCAGTGGCAGTCCATTTGATCCAGTGAAACTCAGTGATGGGCAAGTCTTTACACCAGGTCAAGGAAACAATGTATATATATTTCCAGGTAAGTGCCATCATTATGTTAGAGTAATCATTAGCTACAGTAAAATTCTTCTTGAAATTCTTTAGAAATTAATATTTGAAAAACAACAGTATTTACAGGATTTTGCTATAAATGTACAGGAAAAGTCGAGGAATTCAGCAAATCCATTGTGCTCTATTTCCCCTGAAAATTTAATCATACTGTTCATTAAGTTTGTTTTTATTATAGAAATAAAATAGTACTTGGTTCACAAAAATGCAAAAGGAACAGAATGTTAAAAAATCATTTAACCCTCTTTATCTCCCCTTGATACCTCCTTATCATACTTACAAGCTATAACCACTGTGGTTTCCTTTGAGTCTTTCTGATGGTTACCATCATGACTGGCACACGTATCTCCCCTTATCTTGATTCTTCCAACTCTAGACTGATACGTGTGAACTTCCAACTATGGTATCTAAGTAATAGTCCACACATGCCTCCTGCTACCTTGCTTCCTCTCTACTCTCAATTTCTGTTACTACTTTTAGTTTTCCTAGTAGTCAGCTTTATCCCTGCATAATGAACTTAAAGAGCTTTTGTGAGCAATTTAAGATAGTTTTTATTAGCTTGTCACAGTGAAAAATGAAAAAAAAATCTGATATTTAGCTTCCTTATCTCTTATTTCATCTCTCAACTATAGTTGGTTAATATTTCTATTGTAGAGAAATTCTTGAAATTTGCACTGTATTTTGTTGTTTTCCATGTTTTGTCTTGGATTGATTCTGAAATTAACTGACTATACATTATTCATGTCTAAAGAAGAATGTGGTTTGATAAATACAGTAGAACATGCAATTCTATATCACAAAATTTTTGACATTCAAAATCTTTTAAGTGTGAGGTGTAATGAATCCTCCTTTAGTTTCTTGCTTGCTTTCTTCATTGCATCTAATCCTACCCCACAGTAAATCATTTCTGTAGTGATTCTCTTGCCCATGTACACTATTCCTTTCTGTTCGTTTGCTGATGTTAGCCTGAGCTGTTTAAACTCCACTTGGTTTTCTTTTAAATTCCTCTGTTGTTGTTGTTCAGTTGCTAAGTTGTGTGCTATTCTCTGTGGCCCCGTGGACTGTGGCCCACCAAGCTCCTTGTCCATGGGATTTCCTAGACAAGAGTACTGGAGTGGGGTGCCATTCCCCTCTCTATGGAATACATCTTTGAATAAATTTCATTTTTGTTTTTAATAAAGTGTGGATGAAAACTGAGTTTTTATGTATATGAAATGTCTTTATTTTTTTCTCTCGGTTGGTTGGGTAAAGATTTGCAGATTCAAAGTCTTTTTCTTTTTAGTTGTGCCATGTGGCTAGCTGGGTCTTAGTTTACTTCCCCGACCAGGGATCGAACCCAGGGCCCCATCAGTGAGAGCACTCAGTACTAACCACTGGACTGCCAGGAAATTCCCTCAAAGTCATTTTGTCAGACCTTTGAAAACATTTCTCCATTCACTTTTAGTGGCCAGTGTTGCTGACGGAAAATCTGGTGTTGATGAGATTCTCATTCCGTTATACGTACTAGCTTTGTGTCCCTGAAAATGTTTCTTTACCTTTAAGATTTCTGAAAGATAAGTAAAATGCATTCAGGTTTGGGCTTTATTTCCATTTATCATGAATGTCTGCAAGTGGGCCAATTCACTGTATCTTCTTTTCCAAAGGATTTTTTTTTCCTGTTTTTATTTTTCCCTCATTAATTTACTTCCATTATTTCTGTTTTTTCCCTATGGAACTTGGGTTGGATGACCATGGTCAAATCCCTCTGTTGTCCTTGACTTGTAAATTTTATTCATATTTTCGCCTCTTGTCTTTTTTGTTCTGTAATATGGGGGATTTCTGTGGTGTTCATTCATTCATCTGTATCTGTTTTGGTTTTTAGCACTTCTAGTGTATGTTTTGTTTCAAGTCTTCTTTTTATTATGGAAAATTTCAAGCATATACAAAAGTAGAGGGAAGAATGAAGTCCCATGTTTCCTTCTCCCACCTTTTATCAACTGGTAGCTGGTATATTTAATCTATATTCCCACCCATTCCACCTTCACTGGGTTATTTTAAAGCAAATCAGAGACATCATATAATTCATTAATAAGTACTTCTGTATGTGTCACTAAAAAAATGAAAACATTTTTTTACTTAAACATAACCATAGTACTGGTATCACATCAAAGAAAATAAACAATAATTGCTTAATATCATTATCAACTCAGTAGGGTCAAATATTATTTTTTTATTCCCAATAACCTTTTATTCATAGAATAACTCTTTAATGGCCACTTTTCTTTTTAAAGCTAGCAGTGTCCTTTCAGATCTCTTCCTAGAGTTATTAAGGTTCTTTTAAATATTTCTTCCTTTGTGTTGTTTTATTTTCCAGCAATTTCTGGTGATCCTTCATTTATTCGTTTTAATGAAAGAATCATGTAGAGTAAAATAGTGACTTGGCGTGAGTTTCCTTTGAACATGTGTCTTTCTCCTTGTGGGCCTCTCCCTGAGGAACTGCAGCCAGCTGTAAGATTTTATGACAGGTAGAGCTATAGCATGCAAAGACTGGCATCAAGGCAGCATGTTACTGTAACTCTTGTTAAAATAAAGATTTGGGGCCTGTGAATATCCTGATGCTCTTTCCTCCTTTTCCCCCATATAGTTGTGGTTGCCTTAGAGTTTCACTCTGCTTGTCTCTTGAGAGATAGCATCTGTAACAGAAATTCTCCCACCATTGACTATCTCTAGAACTTGATAATGTTCAAAATCAGTCTGTTCCATCCAACAGTATTTCTCTAGCATAAAGCCTTAAAAACATGAATACTTTTCTGTTGACTTACCAAAGCCATTTTTAATATTGCATTTGACCAATAGAGCACTTGACAGTTGATTACTTTTATATAACACTTCCCTGTCCTAACTTAACAATAACAGTTATTAGGACTATAAATATAGACATAAAAATGACTTGGTAGCAGAGGTTAAAATGGATTTAAAAACAAGATTGGCCAAAAGAATGTTCATGAAGCAAGTAAAAACTTAAGGCTCTGTTTGAATTGTGTACTCTAGTAGCTGTAATTGGATGAACAACAGAAATAAAACCTGAAAAGGGGCTGAGGTTTCCTAATGAGGAAAAAGTGGCCGAGAGGTAAAGCTGTGCTTCTCAGCAAGTGAGGACAAGAACTGGAGTCTGGTGCCTGTGGAGGGTGGGCTGCTCGTGAACCATCTCCTCCTCTGGGCTGAAACCCTGAAGGAGTCTACTTTGAAGTGTGGGGATAGTTTACCCTTGAAGTTACCTGTAAAACCTCAAGCCTTTGTTTTGGCCTGCCAGTGCTCAGAAGTGCTCAGCAGAAACAGACAGAAATCTTCTCTGGTACAAGACAACAGTATCCTGCTCCTCAAGTTACTCTTACAAATAAATCTTCAAATGCAACCCCAGTTAAGAAATAAAAAAGAAATGAGGTACATGAAGAGATAAGACAAACATAAGCCAAAAGTAACAGATACAGCAACAACAACAACAAAAAAACCCTCTGAAGCTCTAGGTATCAGACAAGTGACATGAAACAACACTTACTATGTTTGAGATGAAAGCATTCAGCCAAAATAACACTAAATTCTAGAACTGAAACATACAATAAGTTAACTCAGTTAATGAGGCTTGTCGAGATTAGACCAAAGAAAATTAATAAACTGAAAGATAGACCAGAAGAAACAATCAAGAGACAAAGAAGACACAGAAGAACAAGTGAATATATATTAATGTTAATATATTAATTATATTAATTAATATTAATATATTAATTGAGGTCCAGAGGAAGCTGAGAGTAAGAATGAAAAAGAGGCAATATTTACAGGCTTCATGGCTGAGAATTTCTTGGACCTGACAAAGGACATCAATACATAATATTCAGGAAGCTCAGTGAAATCCACATCTAGGGACATTATCATGAGGCTTCAAGAAATGGCAACAAAGAGAAGACTATACATGCAGCCAGAAAAAAAGGTTTCCTTCAAAGGAATAATTGTTAGACCAACAACTGACTCCTCAACAGCAGCAAGATGCCAGAAGGCAGTGGAGTGATCTGTGTAAGTGGCTTTTACAAAATACTTCGTTAAGCTCAACTCGTTACACAGTGTAAAGATCTTTCAAGAATGAAAACAATGAAGATTTTTTAGAAGAAAAAAAAAAGGGATTCACCATCTATCTGCAGACATGTAAAAATGTAGAATAAATTCTAAAGAGTATTCCTTAGACTAAGGAAATATAATTCCAGCTAGAAGTGCAGAGATTTAGGAAAGAGTGAAGAGTAAAAAAGCTGTGATTATTTGAGTTAAACAGAAAGAATGTCATATATATATAGCGGAAAGCAATAATGATATACGGGATTTTGAAAAATACACAGACAAAATACACAATAATAAGAACTTATGGGTTACATAGAGTTAAACTGTTAAGGAGATACTTCCATTGCCTGGCAGGAGAGTAAATTAGAAATTTGCATGAAACTTTTGATCAGGATGTGTGTTACAAATTTGAGGATAACCACTAGAAAGCTAGGAGAAACTTCCAAGCTATGATAAGAGAATATGAGGGGAGAAAGTGAAATGATTTTTTTTTTTTTTTAATTCTAAGGCAAGAAAGAGGAAGGGGAGCATGAACCAGACAAAGCTATATAAGAAGACAACAGATCTTGGCCCAAGAAATTTCAAAGAGAGTAAAGAAAAAAAGGAGGGAAGGAAATTATCAAAGACTGTTAACATTTCCCCAGATCCAGATTTCCAGATGGGAAGGGCCTACCTACCATGTGCCAGATATGGTGGGTGAGAGTAACACGCCTCAAGGCACATCATTGGGAAATCACAGAACATTAGATACAAAAGAAAAAAAAAGATCCTACATGATTCCGGAGATGCAAAAAAAAAAGATAACCACAGGAAAAGGATCTGGAATCACAGTGTCACCAGACTTATCAACAACAATGCTGGAAGCTGGAAGGTGTTGAAATAATGTGTCACAATTCTGAAGGAAAATTACTTCCAAACTAGAATTCTAAACCCAGACAAACTATCAAATAAGTGGAAGGTAGTAAAAGTGTGCGTGTGCTTGTGTGTTGAGGGACTGGTGGGGGCTCTTCAAAAATGCAAGATTTAAAAAAATGTATCTCCCTTATACTGTTATTTAGAAAACACTGGAGAGTACAGCCTACCAAAAAAAGGGAGGAACAAAAATACTAGGAAGAAGTGAGATTTAGGAAATGGACTCAACTTAGAAGCAAAGGGAATCTGCATGAAGATGAAGAGTTTCCAGGAATAGCTCCGTATCTAGGATGGAGAGCAATGAGGCCAGGTTGGAGCTTCAGCAGATTTATTCTGGGGATGAAATGAGAGATGTGAGGTAGTTGAAATTACTAGATGACTGAGACAACTAAATTAATGAGTGTCTCAGCATGAAATAATTTTAAGTACTCAAAAATCAAAGGAAAAACAAAAAGACAGTAACTTCAGGGAAAATAAAGTTATTCAGAAGAGGAAAAGTTAAGATACAGTGTTAATACATGGCCCAACTGTTAATAGCACTTATAAAGGAAGTCATAATAATATAAACACTGAATATTGATTCAACCAAAATTATGCTCTAACTCTATTGGGAAGAAGGCTGGAAATATGCCAGAAAGATAAATATTTCTTTGTCACAGGAAGGAGTCTGTGATTTCCAAAACTAATAGTCAGTCAGAAGAAATAGAGGCAAGCTGTGTGAGAGAGAAATGTTATTGGGTTAGTGAGAAAGCAATTGCGATTTCCGACCATGGATTTTAAAGCATTGTAACTAGGTTCATCATGACTTCCCTGATGGGTCAAGCAGTAAATCATCCTCCTTCAATGTAGCAGACACGAGTTCAAGCCTGGGTCAGGAAGATCCTCTGGAGAAGGAAATGGCAACCCACTTCAGTATTCTTGCCTAGAGAATCCCATGGACACAGGAGCCTGGCAGGCCACAGTCCGTGGGGTCACAAAGAGCTGGACACGACTGAGTGCACATGCACATAACTAGACTCAAATACATATTTATTAATCAAAACAAAAACTGCTACAGTGAACACATTTTTGTCAATGAGAAGTTTGTTTGTTCTTATAGCATAAAAACCCGTGCTTTGGGATTTGATGAACTCTTAGAAAACATTTTTTGCTTCCTGCTGGTTATGGAAGCCAGTTTTCTCTGCAAAAAGTTGTTGAGATGCTTGAAGAAGTGGTAATCAGTTGGGAAGAGGTCAGGAGAATATGGTGGATGAGGCAAAACTTTACAGCCCAATTCATTCAACTTTCAAAGCATTGTCTGTGCAACGTGCAGTTGGGCATTGTGAGAAAAATTGGACCCTTTCTGTTGACCAAGGCTGGCTGCAGGCGTTAAGAGTTTTTGGTGCATCTCATTGGTTTGCTGAGCATACTTTTCAGATGTAATGGTTTCACCAGAATTTAGGACCCTATAGTGGATCATACATGCTGCGATTCATGGGGTCACAAAGAGTCAGACACGACTGAGCAACTGAACTGAACTGAAGTGGATCATACAGGCAGCAGACCACCAAACAGTGACCATAACCTTTTTTTGGTGCAAGTTTGGCTTTGGGAAATGCTTTGGAGCTTCTTTTATCCAAGCACTGAGCTGGTCATTGCCTGTTGTATAAAATCCACTTTTTGTGACATGTCACAATCCAATCAAGAAATGGTTTGTTGTTGTTGCATAGAATAAGAGAAGGTGACACTTCAGAATGACTTTTTTTTTTTTTTCATTTTTGTTCAGCTCAGGAGGAACCCACTTACTGAACTTTTTCATCTTTCCAATTTGCGTCAAATGCTAAATGACCGTATAGAATAGTCGATGTTGAGTTCTTCGGCAGCTTCTTGTGTAGTTGTGAGAGGATCACCTTTGATGATTGCTCTTAGTTGGTCATTGTCAACCTCTGGTGGCTGGCCACTGTGCTTCTCATCTTCAAGTTTGTCTCCCTTGTAAAACTTCTTGAACTAGCACTGCACTGTACATTCATTAGCAGTTCCTGGGCCATATGTGTTGTTGTTTGTTGTCTCCACTGCTTTACGACCCATTTTGAACTCGAATAAAAATATCACTTGAAAAAAAAAAAAAAATCACTTGAATTTGCTTTTTGTATAACATCATTTCTATAGTTTGAAATAAATATAAAATAAACAGCAAGTAATAAGTCATTAGCAAAAAAAAAAAGGCAAAAACTGTACATTAAAATGATGTATAACATTTATTTAAGAATGTATTCCAGTATCAAATGGCAAAATTCAACAATGCAAAACTGCAGTTACTTTTGCACCAAACTAATAATCAGCTAAGAGGATTAAAAATAGTCATCTTTAAAAAAAAAAATAGTCACCTCTGTAGAGCAAGAAATAGAAGATTAGAGAGGGACTGGGAATTAATGTTTTTGTAATAACTGTTGATGAATTGTATGCATTTGTAAATTTGATAAATGTGAAAACTAAATCACAAAAAGCCATTTGATATTTCTAAAATTATTTCTTCTAGTAAATGAGAATTGTAATAGTTAAAGATCATTTGATTTTAGTGCTCAGATTTCTCTTTTCTCTTGACTGCTTTGTTTTTTCAGAGAGGCTGTTTGGGGGAGGGATGGCTTACCATTAATTTTCTTTAAATCTAGGAATTTATTTCACTCCTTTCATAATTTGAAGTGACCTTACTAATGTATTTCAGGTGTGGCTTTAGCTGTTATTCTCTGTAACACCCGGCATATTAGTGACCATGTGTTCCTAGAAGCTGCAAAGGTAAGTGTTTTAAATATTGTTTGGTTATTTTATAAAGGGTGAATTATAAAAATGAATGGATCTTAAAAACAGAGGATGAGTTAAATCTGCCTTATGAATGGAAAGGAAATGACTCATCCATTGGTTTTTTTTTCTTATTACCTTCTCCTTTTACATAAAATTAATTTACCGTGATATTTCCAGTGTTTAATTGCAAGCTGTGAATCCTTTCATATATTCTCTGCCTATATTATACTTATCTAAAGGTTACATAATTGTGACAGCACAGATAAAACGTCTTTAAATCTGATAAAAAGTCTTTAAATAAATCTGATTATTTATTTACTGTTTAGTGGAAAACAGTTTTAATTTCTGCAGTGGATTAAGTGTGTTCCTGCTAGAAATGAGAATTACATTACCTGGATTATTCTGTTTCCCCAACCCTTTTCCCATTTCATTAGTCCTTATTACTCTGTTATTTAAACAAACAAAAATGAAATTCTTTTCTCTCTCTTCAGGCTCTGACAAGTCAGTTGACAGATAAAGAGCTGGCTCAGGGGAGACTTTACCCACCACTTGCTAATATTCAGGAAGTTTCTATTAACATTGCTATTAAAGTAAGTAATAATTTATACCTCTTCAATAGAAATTTTAATGGTGTTTTTACACAACTAACATGTTTGAAAAAAATTGGGAACTTTGAGAGAGTGCAAACAAGAAATTTTAGGTTGCTCATATTCTTACTACCAGAATCTTGTAACCCTCCTTTGATACCTTCTAGTCTTTTTTTTTCTTCCCACACACATATAAAATGCACACATGTGCAGTCACATGTGCCTATTTTTAAAACTGGTTTCTCACTGCATTTTTTCCACTTAATATATTGTAAGTGTAGTATGTAAATCAATAATAATTCTTATGAACATTAATATTTGTGGAATTCTCTTTGTTGTTAGATCATAATTTGTTTAACCATTTCTCTGTTTTGGGGGACATTTAAGCATCTTCTATTTCATAAGAAATAATAATATTAAAAAAAAAAGAAATAATAATATAGTGAACATCCTTAGATAATACTATAGTGAACATCCTCAGATAATATTACAGTGAACATCCTCAGATAATATTATAGTAAACACCCTTAGATAATATTACAGTGAACATCCTCAAATAAGTCTTTATATGCATTTGTGATCATTTTTTCTTAAGGTAAATTTCTCATCATAAGAACAAAAGGATTGACATGTTAAGGCCTCTGATAAATGTTGTCAAATGATTTTTCAGAAAAAAGTATTGATTTATACTGCCCTGTTAGATAGGAATGTATTCTGACAATACTTAGAATTATTTTTTTAATTGCACATTATTTTCATTTAAAGCATTTACTTTATTAAATTGAAGAATATTTGTGTTTTTATTGAACAATAGTATTCCTTCTGTACTTGTCTTCTACTTTCTAACAGTAGGCTCTTTAAACATTAAGGGTAATGATGCTTCTGTTTTCTGTAGTGTAGGTATTTTCCCCTTTGTCGTTTATTTTAGTGACATTTTTCACACTTTTTTAATGGAATGATCTGTTTATTTAATGGATTGTTTTCTTACCTCCTGTGGATGTTAATGCTTTCTCCCTCTCCAAAGTCATAAACATCTACGTGCATGTTCTAATAACATAAAAGTTTTTAATTCTTCTGAGATTTTAGTGTATGATATGAGACAGAAACATGCTTTCCTGAATAGTTAACCAGTTGTCTCAGCACCAGCTTATTGGGAATGCTGCTCTTGTTAACATAAAAACAAACATTGCTTCCTTTGCTAGGAGTCTGTTCCTGACCATATTTGCCTTTTATTAGGCACTGTTTTAATTTAATGTATGCTATTTGATACTACACATTATACATACGAAACCATCATTATGGTTTTTTCAGGATTTTCTTTCTATTCTGCTATTTTTATTCTTTTGGATGAATTTTTGAGTCAGTTGTTTGAATTCAAAACCTGCAAACTGTGAGACTATGTCATGTTTATAAATTGGTGAAA
The DNA here is from genome assembly GCF_023699985.2 of Odocoileus virginianus. Lineage (NCBI taxonomy): Eukaryota > Metazoa > Chordata > Mammalia > Artiodactyla > Cervidae > Odocoileus > Odocoileus virginianus. Next base: position 9,615,486 of record NC_069695.1, on the reverse strand, counting down.
TTGAGTCTTTCTGTATTGACTCTTCCCTATTTGGTATCTCTCTCTCCATTTACTAAGGTTTTTCTCTAAGTTTTTCAATATAATTTTGTTGCTTTCTTCATCGAAATGTGGCATGTCTCCTATTACTTATTTTCATAGATATTCAAAATTTTCATTATCCTTTAAAATGACATTTTCCCTTTCCATATATATTTCTTCACTGGTCATTTCTAATATATAGGGAAGGTATTTTGATAAATTTATTTGATAATAAGTTTCTTTGTTGAACAAAGTTAATTCTTTTGGAATTGTTGAGTTGTGAATCATCTGAAAATGACTTCTTAAAAAATATATATAACTCACTTTTTCCCTATTTTACTAAATTACTAGCTATGTAAGAGCAGTTTTAAACAATTGAGTTGATAAGGGCACACATCCTTGTATTTTAATAAGGATTAAAGTAAGTACTTTTTAAATCTTTTTGAAGAAGTAGGCTTCTGTTCCTACTGTTTACTAAGATTTTCTTTTTTATTTTTGGCTGCTCTGCATGGCTTGTGGGATCTCAGTACCCCAATCAGGGAGTGAACCTGGGCCTCAGTTCCACTAGGCCACCAGGAAACTCCCAAGATTTTCGTAAATATCATGATTAGATGTAGAATTTATCAACTATACTTTCAACTTCAATACTGATGATCATAAGATTTTACCCCTTTGACTATTAATGTTATTGTTGCATTATATTAATACTCATAAAATAAGCAAAGATTGGGAAGAGATAAAGAATGATATGCCTAGGAAATAATTCTGTTGATCTGGAGTCTGGATTATAGATAGGAAAAAGGCATTAGGTAAGATTTAAAGTTAAGACAGGCTGTACAGATACACAAATGCCAGACTTAGGACTCTGAATACCTTACTATTGTAAAACAACTGAAGAACTTAGAGCTCAGCATTTGGATGAATTGAGTTCAACTTTAGAATGTTATAGGTGGGACAGATTTTGGAAGATACCAGTCAATTAGATTATTAGGATGTCCACACGAAAGGTAATATGTGCGGAAAAAGAAAATCTGTGCTTGGGGATGGTATGGGAGCAGAGCCCCCAGGACTGGGTCTCTTCCCCCTTCTCCTCCTGTGTCCTGAGGTTTTCCTTCTTAGGAGTCGAGGGATCAGGAGAGTAGACAGTGCTTCGTGTCTGTCCCCCAGCACTACCCACAGCCACCAGGCAGCTTCATGTAGCCACTGGTCACCTGCTGGACATCTGTGCACCCAAGGAGGACTCGATCTCAGGCCCTGCCCCCAGTCTTTCCAGTGGATACAGACGTGTTTCCTACATTAGACTTGACAATACAGGTGACCCTTGAACGATGCGAAAGTTAGCTGCTGTGACTCTCTGTGCAGTTGAAAATCTACATATTACCTTACTGTTGGTCTTCAGTGTCTGAGGTTCTGCATCCACAAATTCAACCAACTGGGGATCACGTGGTATATATTTAGTAAAATAAATTCACATATAAGTGGACCTGTGCAGTTCAACCCCTTGTTCGAGGGTCAGCTGAATTTGACACATTTTCCATCACAAAATATCATGAGATTGAGTTCCTAAGACCAAGGATTACCTTTAATAGCCATCATTTTTCCTTAAATATTTCTTTTAGAAAATGGAAAGAACTAATAGTAATCATCATTTAGAATGGAAATTAGAGGAGGAGACGACATTGTTTGAAAAAAAAAATTTTTTTTCTACCACATATCATCACTACGTTCTTTTTAAAGTTAGATCATAACTTGAGAACTTAACTATATGACAGACACTGTGCTACCCTGTGAGGAAGCTTTTTCATTCTGCCTCATTTTACAACATAACCAAGACTCAGAGGGTTTATCTTCACCCCCAGTCATGGTATGTGTCTTGCTACAAAGATCAGAAATTCATTCAAGTCAGTTTAGGTGGGAAGTACCTAACTTAACTTTTTAGGGTGGTCTGCGGTCTAGTCTCAGAATGCTTTGGGTTTGAAACGTATTTCTCACTTTAAATACCTTGGGCAAGTTACTTAAACTCCTCAGACTTTATTGTTTTCATGTATAAAACGAGAAGAAGAGTAATAGTACTTATAGAGTTCTTGGGAGGATTAAATGAGATACCCATGTAGAGCACATAAAAACATGCCTGACACTCAGTGGTGGTGGTGCTGAGTTATTACCACGTACAGGTTCCAGCACTTACTTTACTTTACCTTATAGTTCTAGTGTCCAACACCTGGTTTTTAATAATTTCTGTGTCCTTTCATCGAAATTGTAGAGCAAAAACACCTGGCTCACTTGGATTAGATTTTCACCCTAGCCCATCAGCTGTGACCAGGAAGCCAAGTCTCCCACACACGTCCCAGCGGGGCTGTGGGAAAGGACGCAGGCAGGGCAGGCTACCCAAGCGGGGCTGCTGGACCCACACACGGTAAAGCGGAAAGTCACTGCGGCGTCAAGGACCTGCTGACATTTCAGGGCGAGGGGGACTTTAAAGTCACTTTAAAACATCAAACTTATGGTGAGATTGCAGATATTTTTAATCGTCTAATAGTTTCTGAATGTTTTGAAATGAGTCAGATTTATTTTGGAAAAAACACCATCCTTCCAAATTCATTACTTTGTGTTTTAATAATACCTTTTCTCTTAAATAGGTTAATACTCAGAGCCATACAGTAATCTTATTATTTTTCAGGTTACAGAATACCTGTATGCTAATAAAATGGCTTTCCGATACCCAGAACCTGAGGACAAGGCCAAATACATTAGAGAAAGAATATGGCGAAGCGAGTACGATTCCCTGCTGCCCGATGTGTATGAGTGGCCAGAGGCTGCGGCGCGCCCTCCCCCGATAACAGAGTAGAAGGGCACCGCTGATACTTTCCATGTGTCAGGGAGCTCCTTTTTTTCAGACAGAAAGAGATAATGTTCTGAAATTTATGTTTTTTTCTGTGTTTAAACCCCCCTCCACTTTATTTTTGCCCATGAACCTACACTTCTGTACCAGGGTGGATGTGTTGACTACTCTGTTAATGCCCACCTGCACCCTGCAATCAAATGACCATAATGCTTTCATTCTCATTTGTAGCTCACATCACATCAGAGATATTAAAAATGTTCTTGTGAATGTCTTCACTTGCGCTCTTGTTCACTCTTAGCAAAATATTTGCTAGTTACTACTATAGCTAAACATCTCTTGTCCAGTTCTTCTAGGGCTACTAACATAGAAATTTACTTCTGTGGATATGAGTACAGAATTTGAGAAGCCAAATTTTACCAAAGTCTGAGGACAAGTTGTCAATATCTAAACATATCCTTTTATATCTGCTTTATTTGACCTTCATCCTCTGAGATGCCTTTCTAGTAGACAGATACAGAAAAATCTACCCTATTATTTATTTTCTGGGACTAAACTGAAGCTTAATTATAAAGTGAAACAGGAACTATTGCTGCCTTTAGACAAATTAAATAGTCATTGTTTTCAACAGTGTGTGAAAATCACAGTGTAATTTTGTAAAATAAAGGTAATATCTTAAATTTAATTGCTTTAATTATGCTATTTTTATTGTATAACTAGAAATTTAGGTTTGCTTATTATGAAAAACACATTTTCATTTTCTCCTGGATGATTCTAAAGAATGGGGTTTAGGTAGACTTCATAAATTATGATTTTTGACATGATTTTTAACAAATTGACCATGTGTTTCCCATCTAAATGAGTCACATTTAGACTCATCTATGTGTATCTATACCCTTATTCCAGTAGTGATGGTCTTTATTGAGATAATTTTGGAATGGTCCTATGATACATTTCTTTAAATATCATTAGTAGTAATAACTAATTCCTTCTCCATTGGAGATGGATTTAATTTTTTGAAATCACCAAAATTAATTTAGAGCTAAGTGGGAGTGAATGGGTGTTCAGACCAGTAAATGTCATTTTTAGTCCCAGCAACATGGGTAACAACTAGCTAGTGAAATTGATTTTTTTATGTGGCTTACACATTGGGGAGTTCTAAAGGAAAATCCCAAACATTTTGAGAAGTAGTCTTGCTATATATAACCCTAACATAGTTGCTTTGGGGCAACAAACAAAACTTTAAAATGCTCATTCTAGAAGATAAACTATAAAAAATTATTCAAAGCTGCATATCAATTTGCACATTATTTGATGTTTCCCTCTACAGTCCTTGATACGTTAGATGTGATATTCAGGAGGGTGATAAAAGGGCTTCATTTTTATGTTCCTGTTTCCTTTTACCTAATAGGTAGAGATTAATTGATTCATAGTAATTTTGAATATAATTCAGTGTTTTAAGAAGGCTCAAAATGGCATTGCCATTTGGAGTATGGAAAAATGTAGTTGGTTAAATATACTTAACAGATGAGTAAAATCAGAGGTATGTTTTATCTGTTTGGTAAAATAAACAATCAGATCGCTGTTTTCCTCAATGAAAGATGAAAGGCTTACGGTTTTCATGTTACATTTGTCAAAATCATCCAGAAAAATACTCTCAGTGAAATCTTGATTTTAGTTTAACATTACAAATAAAATAATTACAAACCTCTTTTTCCACTCAGTTCTTGAAGACAGGAAAATGCAAAATTAATTTTACTCAGATGTTTGCTAATTCAAATGTGTCTAATACAGTATACATGAGAATATTTTAAGGAAGAAACAAGGCTAAATGGCATATAGCCTGCTTATTTAAATAAGACAGAATAAAAGCTGCCTACTCTCATTATATTTACCAACCAGAATTTCAACATGTAACAATTTTTGGATGTAAATTAAAATGTTTTATTATTTAAGCTAAGAATTCAGGCAGAACTCTCATCATGGTGGTAGGGGAAGGAGTGGCATCATGGCAGCAAATTTGAAAAGAAAGAACATTTGAACCTAATAGCAATGGACAGTTATTTTCGCTCTTTTGAAGAAAGAAGAAATTTTGTAGATCAGGCTGTCAAATTATTTAGTAGGGAAAGGTGAGCACTCATGTTTTTCTAATTTGGAACGACCTACCAACCTGTACTGTGAAACAAATTGGATAGCAAGTGAGGGTAAAGGTTTATTGACTGTAATGGGAAAAGTGTCAGAGATTTTAGTTAAATTTTAAGGAGTGGATTCTTAACCAGGAGTGGCCACCAAATTACTGTGAAGTTTTAAAATGCAGATGCCTCTGACCCCTCTAAGGGCCCTACATCACCACCACCACCAGGAGCTGTGCTGTCGTGGGGAGCTAACCAACCCTCCTGCTGATGCAGCGGGCCTGAGATGGGGCCTGAGATTCTGCACTTCTGATAATCTCCGAGGCGTGCCCATGCTGCTGTGCAGAGGACACATGTGTGACCCTGCTCCGGAGCCCTGAGTGTGGTGTGTGTCTAAGTGCTCAGATAGTATATGCTCTCCCTAGAAAACTGAAATTCTGTTCTTAGACCAAATTTGTTTCATCTGCTTTTGTTATGTATAACCGGATGCTCATAAGACCAAAAATACAAAACTTTTAAACAGCTTCTTCTGAAAATACATAATTAGAACATTGTTCAGTTCTTAATTAGATTAATATACTTGTTGAGTAAAACCTAGCAACTAGTTTTCACTTATAAAAGATTATCAAGTAGATATTTGTTCTCTTACTATTATTTGTCTTATGATATAACTTACCCTATCCTTTGTCTTTTCTTTCTCTAAATTATCAGCCTCTGAAGAAATAAGATTCCACATTTTCCTTTGCAAAAGAGTTGCTAATGAATTAAGACCTAAGTATAATAGTTATTGAGGGGCATGGAGCATTATTTACTCTCAGATTACTGAGAAAGCCCGAGGGGGATGGCAGGGTAGTGGGAAAACTCTTGCCTTAGGAAAAACATTTCATCTAGATGCTGCTGTTGCTTTTCCCAAGCCCATTCAGTATCCCACAAAAATAAACTCTTCAAGCCTGGAACAGCTCCAGGGTTCTGTTAAATTCACCAAATCAGAATCAGCTCTGCTGAGCATACAGAATACTGGAGAACATTAATATAAAGCTCAGAGCTCTCTACAGGGATTCCACTTGAAGGGACCGTCCTAACGAAGTAGCACCAATATCATGTTTCCAGCCAAGATAGGTACACACGTATTGCTGACTTTATAGAAAACGGCAGAGATACTCCTTGTCTACTTTGGCTCTCAACCGATTTATGACTGGCATGTTCATCCAGATGTTAAAAAGAGATCAGTCCTCCACAGACAAGCTAAATAAACTAACTTACATAATATTTAAAATGATCAAGACAGTTTTACTACAGAAACCCTACCCCTCATCTGAAATCAAGATGTTTTAATAGAAGTGGAAAAAAAGCTCAATGCTTTGTTCAGAATTTTACAAATTCAACTGGGCCTAATTAGGACACAATTCTTATTGCATAATTCCCTTAATCCTTGCCAGGAGTTACTCAGATAAACCAATGATTAGATTTTAAAACAATAATTATTTTCCTCACATGGATATGGAAGACAGTGCCTCTCAAGGAGAAAAAGGTCTGGAAATGTGTGCATAGTTTAGTGACATAAAATACACAAATTTAAGTCACGTGACTTGGATGCTTTGCATCTTTCTGTAACAGCTTTTTGCCAGTAAACTAACTCTGTGACATGGCTATTTAATCAACTCTGTTTTTCCCAAATAAAGATGTATTTGCTACTTTGCTTTATGGGAAATTACCCCTACATTCAGCACACTCTTAAAAGTTTTAAGATGAAGGGGAAATTAATGGGTATTTATTCCCCAGTTTTCAGTATGTCCTTTTATGTTCTGGGAAAACTGTTCTTCTTGACTTTCCTAATTTTAAGTGCCATTCTAGCAAATTGTTGATTCCTACATGGTCACTGAATTATCACCAACACATCAGCTATGTTCAGTTAGCAAATAATGATAAACTAAATTTTATGGATAGCACCTAGTCTGCTGGGCATTATTCTAAGCGTCTTACATGAGGCAGCATACTTAATCTTCACAACCACCTTCTGTCACTAGCCTCTTTCTCAGAGAAGGACACAGATGCACAGAGAGATTAAAAGATTTGCCTAAGTTCTGTGCTGGTGAGAGGCAGAGCCATGCCTCACCTCAGCCCTTTGTGGGGAAGAGGGGCCTCTGTGACAGGCGATTTTATCTGGATCTTAAATACCTTACCTTTAAGAATTGTTATTTCAAGTGAAAAATTTTCACCTAATCTCATGAGATTAGTTTTAGGGCCTTTGTAATGTGTTTTACTGGTTCATGTGATTTTTTTTTTTTTTAACTTTGTTCCCATTTATAATTCAAATACAGTATAAACCTATTTAATCCATCAGTCTTAAGCATTTTAAGTACTGAATGTAAACAATAGATCTGATTTTGAATTTGATAAATTACACCAAAACTTCCAGCTCACTAACATATTTTGATTTGGTAATCTTCAAAAATTACTACAAGGGCTGTCCTTGTGGCTCAGCTGGTAAAGAATCTGCCTGCAATGCAGGAGACCTGGGTTTGATCTCTGGGTTGGGAAGATCCCCTGGAGAAGGGAAAGGCTACCCACTCCAGTATTCTGGCCTAGAGAATTCCATAGCTCATGGGGTTGCAAAGAGTCAGACACGACTGAATGACTCACTTTCAGTCACATTTTTAGCTGTGTATCTTCAAAAAACCACCAACTGCTATCACTGTTTCAGTAGCACTTAAACACTTTGTATCTTGTTTTAACTTTATTTTTTAAATTGAAGTGTAGTTGCTTAACAATGTTGTGTTGGTTTCTGTACTAGACTTTGTATCTTGACATGTGCCAGTGTCAACATGAACTGGGAATTGTAAGATGTATTTTTAATGATATCTATTATATGCATGTCTATAACTTCTTCCATTAAAATGTCATAATGGAAAATATTGATAGTAGCATCAAATGTATGCGAAATTTAGGAATTTCTGAAGCCTATTTTAGTTAAATATTTGACACAATGACATTTCTGCCTAATGATTTATTAAACTTTGCCTAATCACCTTCAAAATTAACTGAAAATCAAGCTGTGTTTTTGCAATTGATACTGTATTTCCTTTGGTAACATGCGAAGCATTCATCATTGACTTGAAGGGAGCCGCACGTAGCAAAAGTCATTGCTTACCCTTTCTCACCTTCATATTTGGAATAAGCAGTGTTGTGGTAATAGCCTATGGAAATACCAGTTTAAGGGGAAAGCCTTGTGGAGACTGTATTATACCAGATTGACATATTCCAGATGCTTCCAAGAGTCAGTCTAAAAACTTCCTAATGGTATGAACTATTTTTTCTCATTTGTGATACGTAAGTCTACTGAGATGAGTGTATTTTCTCTTTTTAATTGCAGTATAGTTCATCACAATGTTGTGTTAGTTTCAGGTGTATAGCACAATGATTCAGTTACATATATATATATTCTTTCTCAAATTCTTTTCCCTTAGAGGTTATGACAAGATATTGAATATAGTTCCCTGTGCTATACAGTAGGTCCTCGTTGGTTATCTATTTTACATATAGTCGTGTGTATATGTTAATCTAAAACTCTGAGATGTGTGTATTTTCTTAATAAAATTTTGCTATGTATCAAAATATGTTATGATCTTGTTTTTAAAGGCAGCTATAAGATATTATCTTGGTATTATCTTAAACCTTAAAACACACACACTGGTATTAAACCTTAAACGCACTCCAAGATACTTGATCCCCTGGGAATATGCTGTTAGACTGAAGTTCATTGTAGACCTAGTGATTCTCCTCATCTTTTCATTTCCTTCTGTTTATTTCCTTACCCTCTTTCTCTCCTTATTTTGTTTAATCAGAGGAGTAAAGGAATGATTTCTCACCTCTTCCTCCACCACGTACACCTTCCCAGACCTTGGTGTTAGAATACTAAAGCAGAAAGACTGTTGATTCTGTGATTAAGGGAGAAGACAGCAGAGCTCATACTTACTGAGTGCTTCTTCAAGCCAGGCGCTGTCCTAAGTACCTGATACTTTTTTACTCATTCAAACGTCACAACAACCTTCTAAAGTGTTGATGTTTCCCCCATTTTACAGACACAGGATCTGAGGGGGTCACATAGCTACTAAAATGCAAAGCTATGATTCAGAGCTCTTGGGACACGTTTGTGACAGAAACTCCAATCCTTCTTAGACTCTCTTCCTCTAAGCATAGCCCGCCCAGCACAACAGGGTGGCAGAACATCACGGTCGTGCTGTCTCACTGAGTCAGAGTCACTATCGTCAAGACACCCTCAATGCTCCTGGCATATCCTGGTCCGGTAACTCTGGGACCTTCCCTGCTGTCAGATCCCTGATGTTCTCCTGCATCCTAGCTCTCAAGACAGCATTGCTTCAATCTCACAGAGAAACGGGATGATCAGAAGAAGGTGTCCTCAAGTTTCCCTTCCCCTCATCTCTCCAGGAACCTTGAGAAAGTGAAAATCAGCAGCTCCCGACTTCCAGGAGCTGACCTGATACTGGAAACTCACCGCTAGGCCACAGCTGAGCTCTCCTGTTGAATGGGATACACTCACACTGACACCCAGAGCTCCCCCTGTGAGCTCTCCCCACGGCAGTGAGTGATGGTTATCTCACAGGACACTGACAAGGCGACTGACCACAATGGATTAAGACAAAAACAAGGTCACTCCAACATAACGTCTTGTTCAGTCACTCAGTTGTGTACAACTCTGCGGCCTCATGAACTGCAGCACGACAGGCCTCCCTGTCCATCACTAACTCCAGGAGTTACCCAGACTCATGTCCATTGAGTCAGTGATGCCATCCAACCATCTCATCCTCTCCTCTTGCCCTCCTCTTGCCCTTCTCCTCCTGCCTTCAGTCTCTCCCAGCATCAGGGCCTTTTCCCATGAGTCAGTTCTTCGCATCAGGTGGCCAAAGTATTGGAGGTCCAGCTTCAGCACCAGTCCTTCCAATGAATATTCAGGACTGATCTCCTTTAGGATTTACTGGCTGGATCTCCTTGCAGTCCAAGGGACTCTCCAGAGTCTTCTCCAACTCCACAGTTCAAAAGCATCAATTCTTCAGCACTCAGCCTTCTTTATGGTCCAACTCTCACAACCACACATGACTATTGGGACAATCATAGCATTGACAAAACAGACCTTTGTTGGTAAAATGATGTCTCTGCTTTTTAATACACTGTCTAGGTTTGTCATAGCTTGTTTTCCAAGGAGCAAGCATCTTTTAACTTTGTGGCTGCAGTCACCATCCACGTTGATTTTGGAGCCCAAGAAAATGAAATCTGACACCGTGTAGACCATCATGTCTATACATGGGCAAAACCTGAGTATCATCCAAACCACAGAAATGACCTCCCTCTGCACCCAGAGTGATCCTTTTGTTAAAAACTAATAAACAGGGGCTTCTCTGGTGGTCCAGTGGTTAAGACTTCAAGCTGCCAATTCAGGAGGCCCGGGTCTGAGCCCTGGTCCGGGAACTAGCATGCCACAACTAAGACCTGGCACAGCCAAATAAATAAGTAAGAATAAATACATATTAAAAAAAAAAACACATTGAGGTATCACTTAACACCTTTTAGAATTTGTTGTTCAGTCACTAAGTCATATCCAACTCTTTGTAACCCCACGGACTGCAGCATGCCAGGCTCTTCTGTCCTCTGTCTCCCAGAGTTTGCTCAGATTCCAGTCCACTGAGCTGGTGATGCTATCTAACCATCTCATCCTCTGCTGCCCTCTTCCCCTTTTGTCTTCAATCATTCCCAGCATCAGGGCCTTTTCCAATGAGTCAGCTCTTTGCATCAGGTGGCCGAAGTATTGGAGCTTCAGCTTCAGTATGAATATTCAGGGTTGATTTCCTTTAGGATGGACTGGTTTGATGTCCTTGCAGTCCAAGGAACTCTTAAGAGTCTTCTCCAGCACCACAATTCAAAAGCATCAATTCTTCAGCGCTCAGCCTTCTTTATGGTCCAACACTTTTTCAACGGCCATTTTTCACCTTTCAGAACAGTTATCAAAAAAGTCTCAAACAACAAATGTTAGCAACAGTGTAGAGAAAAAGGAACCCTTCTACACTGTTGGTGGGAATGTAAATTAGTGCAGCCACTGTGGAAAACACTGAGAAATGTGGTGAGAAAACAGTTTTCTCAAAAAACAAAGAAAGAACTACCATATGATGCAGAAATTCCACTCCTGGTATTTATCCACAGAAAAGTAAAATATTAATTCAAAAGATACATGTATTCCTTCAATTAAAAAATAAATTTTAAAAAAGACACATGTACTTGTGTTCACAGTAGTATTGAGAAATCTCCATATTGCTTTCCACAGTGGCTGCATCAGTTTACAATTGCCAAGATATGTAAGCAACCTACATGTCCATCAACAGATGAACATACAGAGATGATGCAGTATATATATGATGGAATATTTGTTGTTTAGTGTCTGACTCTTGTGATCGATCCCATGGACTGCAGCCTGCCAGGCTCTTATGTCCATAGGACTTCCCAGGTAAGTATACTGGAATGGGTTGTGATTTCCTTCTCCAAGAGATCTTCCTGATGCCGGGGTCAAACCTGCATCTCCTGTATTGGCGAGCGGATTCTTTACCACTGAGCTACTAGGGAAGTCCCACTCAACCATAAAAAGAGATGAAATTTTGTGTTTGCAACATGGATGGACTTGGAGGGCATCATGCTAAGTGAAAATATCAGAAAAGACACAATGTATGATATCACATGTTGAATGTAAAAAATAAAATAGTGAATATGACAAAGAAGAAACAGAACTCACATATATAGAAAACTATTAGTTACCATCAGAGAGAGGGGATGGGGAAGGAGCAAGACAGGGTTAACAGATTAAGATAACTATGTATAAAATAAGTTACAAGGATATATTGTATAACACAGGGAACAAAGCCAGTATTTTATAATAACTGTAAATGGTTAATTAAGGGCTAGGTTACATTTGGAGGGACAGGGTTCTAGGTGAAAAAAACTGAACATAATAACTATTGAAGATGAATGATGATTCTATATAGACGTTCATTAAACATTTTCTCAATTTTTGTGTATGTAAAAAATTTCCCATAAAGTTTTTAAAATGAACATAAAGCACTATCCAGAATTCTCTAAAGCTATAATAACCTCTGAGAAAAGGGGTTGTAAGAAATCTCGATTGGGGTGGGCATAGGGGATGGTAGGTTTAAGCCAGGAACCTCTGGAATGGGCAGATCTATTGGGGGTACCTCAGGAGGGAACCCCTAGTCGAGTTGTGGTCAAGGCCTAGCTGTAGGATGTGTCTTCCTGAGCACTTCTCTGCTAGGAAAGTGTCAGAATAAATAACATTCAAGGTCCGGTTTTAAAAATTTTGTTAAACCAGTCCCTGTACAAACAAATGCATCTTATTTCCTTGTTTTTCCATTTCCAGGAGATTAATCTAAGTCTCAACCTCTCCACAAGACCCAGCTCAAGTTTAACCACGCCCACAACTTGTCCCCCCCCCCCCCCCTTTTTTTTGCAAGGCAGTGGGATCTTAGTTCCCTGACCAGGGACTGAACCCACCCCTGGCAGTGAAAGTGCAGGGTTTTAATCACTGGACTCCAGAGAATTCCCTAACCCTTCCTTAACTTAATGATCTCCCTATTTTTGTCACTCCCTTTGGTTTCTCCTCTGCTCCCTCATTTTGTTAGTGACTTTCTGCTAGTTCTTTTTCCAACCTTGGTTTATGCTCCTAAAATCAGGAACCATGACATATATTAAAAATTCATTATCAAAGTCGGATTGTCTCTCCACTAAGGCGGATCTTAATTAACACTTGCATAAATAAAAGCTTTGAAGAGGCCCAAAAGTAAATGATCCCTCTCTCCAGGTAGTGTTAAAAACCCTCCATCCACAGCACTTCTAACCCTGTTAGGAAGCTGCTGGATACTTTGACCACCTCGAGCATGTGAGCAAAAATCAGTGCATCTGACACTACACAAGAACGTGAAGTTTTGAAAGCTGGAGTTTGACCGGGATGAGTTTTTCCACTTGGGCCACGTGCAGTTTCCTCCGGGGCGCCTCACCCAGCGCGTCCCTGAGGCGATGCTGTGCGCTCCCCTCAGCAAGTGGACACATCAGCGACGCTCCTGCAGGCACAGCACCCGCAGCTGCTGCGGATTTTTCAGCAGACATTCCGCTGTATCCCTGGAAGAGCAAAGTGCAATCGAAAGAAGACTTGGGATCTAGAGTATGGCTGCTATGAACTCTGATTCCAAGGCACTGGCACGCTTCAGTTTTCAGTGCTTAAGACAGATTCATCCCCGTGAGATCACAGGCTTTACGCAGATATGCCGGAGCAAAGCATCTCGGAGAACACTCTTGTTTGAAAACGTTCAGTTCAGTTCAGTTCAGTCGCTCAGTCGTATCCGACTCTGCGACCCCACAGACTGCAGCACACCAGGCCTCCTTGTCCATCACCAACTCCCAGAGTTTACTCAAACTCATATCCATTGAGTCAGTGATGCCATCCAACCATCTCATCCTCTGTCGTCCCCTTCTCCTCCCGCCCTCAATCTTTCCCAGTATCAGGGTCTTTTCAAATGAGTCAGTTCTTCACATCAGACGGCGAAAGTGTTGGGAGTTTCAGCTTCAACATCAGTCCTTCCAATGAACACTCAGGACTGATCTTTAGGAGGGACTGGTTGGATCTCCTTGCTGTCCAAGGGACTTTCAAAAGTCTTCTCCAACACCACAGTTCAAAAGCATCAACGTTACACGGCTAAAAAAAAAAAAAGAAAGAAAGAAAGAAAAAGAAAAAAAGAAAGAAAAAAAAAAGCCATAGAGTAGGGACTTCTCTGGCGGTCCAAGTGGTTAAGACATTGGGCTTCAAGAGCAAGGGGTGAGGGTCTGATCGCTGGTTGCAGAACTAAGATACCACATGCCTCAAGCAGTGGCAAAAAAAAAAAGGCAACCCACACAGCGGACATTATTCACTTGGGCGCTCTGGTCCTCACGGGATACCGCAGCCCTCACAGGGGCCTCCCACTCGCCGCGGGACAGAGCGGACCGCTGGACCAGCCGCCCAGCCTCACGCCGGGGTCGCGCTCCGCGGAGAACCACCGAGCGCGGACCTCCGGCGCTTCCTAGAGCGGCGGGGCGCGGGCTCGGCCGGCGGCGCACTTCCGCCCCCGCGCGTCGCCGCCCCGCGGACGGCCGGGCCTCGCCGCGGGCGTCGGGGAGTGGGTGAGTGGGGCAGGGCGCGCCCGAGGTGGGGGGCGGGCCGGGGTCTGCGCCGCCGAGGCCTCCCCCGCGCCCGCCAAGCAGGTCGAGCGCTCGGGCGTCCCGCGGAGTCGCGGGCTGTGCCGGGAGCCGAGGACCCGAGCCGGGGATCTAGGACGCGCCTTGTCCACCCACCGCCCCTCATCGCGCCTGCTTACCCCTACCCTACGGGCCGAGGACCTCCTGCACCGCGCTTCTGCCGCCTCCCACCCTCCTTTTGCTCGACAGGCGTGAAGGAGCGGCTGGGCCGGCTGGCGGTCGGAGACCCGGCCTCTGGCCACGGTGGGCTAGGCCTTGGCCTCGCAAAGACCACTGTCTGTGCAGCGGGCCTCGGCCCTTTCATCTCTGAAATGGAGGATGGCACGACCTGCCCTGCCTGCACCGCTTGGGTGGATTGCAGGCTTGGCACCGCCTCTGCCTGAAAACTCCTTCCGAGCTCGACCGCCTTTAGAATCTTCCGGGGAGCTTCCCCAGTACTGAGAACCCCAGAACCACCGGGCGATTGTAGTCTGCAGCCAGGACTGAGAACCACTGGCCCAGAGTGTCAAGTGACCCTACTGAGATCGATCGTGTGTTGTGTTCTTGCTAGAAATGTGTATTGTGAGAAAGCAAGCGGCTGGGTTTTTGTTTTCTGAGTTTGGGTTTTTTTTTTTTTTTTTTTGGTCCAAGAAGACAAGAGCTAAAATCTGGTTTGCTCACATTTCCTAGTGGTGCATAATGCGCACCAATGATTAAATTTCTGGTTACTTCCTGACCTAGTGGAAGAGTTTTGGTTATTTGGCTTGCTTTTAAACTTTTTATATGGAAACTTTTAAATATATACAAAAACAGAATCGTGTACAGAATGTACCAACTCATGTACTAATTGCTAATGGATCTAGTTTCATCTGGCACCCTCACCCGCACTGGATTATCTTAAAGCAAATCAAAACGTACCATTTCATCCATTTAATACTGGCTTATGTTTATAGAACATAGTAACTACTTGAACATAACACCATTATCAGTCTCATAAGAACCTCACATTACTATCTCTCCAGTGAAGTTTGCATTTCCCCTATTCTCTCTCCCCCCACCCCCCGCCATCATCTGGTTGTCCAAGACAGGATTCAGACAAGCTACACAGGTTACATTTGGTTGATGGCTCTTATCTCTGTCTCCTCTCTCTTCATTATTATTTCTCCTGGTATTTAGGTTGTTGAAGAAGTCAAGTCATTTGTCATGTAATGTTTCTTACATACTGAATTTTGCTTTTTCCTTCCCTGTGGTGTGCTCTAATAAACTGGTGTCTAGAAGACAGCCTTTTCCAGATACAGGTTATATTATTTGGCAAGAAAACCTCCTTGGATACTATGTGCTTCATATTGCATCACATCAGGAGTTGGATTAGGTCTCATCTCTGTGGTGGTAACATTGATCACTGGCTCTTTTCCATACAAATTGTATTGCAGGGTGACTGATTGATCAGGGAATTACAGAAGGATACTAATAACTGCAGAAGGAATGAGAGAATATCACCTTATGGCAACCCCTAATGAAATAATGGTTCCTGGAAAGATCATTAATGGTTGCTAACATCAGAAAAAGAGACAGCCAGACAGCGTGTGCTCCCTGGTGGAACTTCCCAATACCACCTGTTACATATTCTTAGATGATGGATGGGGGATAAAGAGGAAACAGGATTGACCTTGAGTTGATAATTGTTGAAGCTCAGTGATGGGTATAAAGAGGAAACAGGATTGACCTTGAGTTGATAATTGTTGAAGCTCAGTGATGGGTATGTGACAGTACATTATGCTAATCTCTCTCCTTTTGTGTGTGTTTGAAATTTTTCATAACAAAAATTTTGGTGTTTTGTTTTTTTTTTAATTGACTTGTTGACTAGTGAGTTCAGGTCAGCCTGATCCATCCATTATAGTTCTCCACTAGCCTTTCACTAACTGGTTCTCAAAACTGACTGCATGTTAGGATCACAGGGGGAGAATTTTTCTTTTTCAATTCTAAAACACATGTCTCTTGCGGAATTTCCTGTTGATAGTTATGGGATGGAGCCCAAAAATGGTTGATATGTTTTAAAAGATCTCCAGGTGATTAGTACTCCAGGATTCTGTACCACTGGAAGTCATGAAGTAAATTAAATGCAAAATTAAGCCAAATAGGTAAATAAAATGCTGCTTATTGCAGCAAAAAACAATTCAAAGATTTTTTTAAAAAGTTAATCTCCACCACCATTATTTTAATCATCACCGAAATAACCAGTGTAGCAGTACAATGTATATTGTTCCTCACCAGACTATCTCTGTCTTGCATAACATAGATGTTTGGGCATTGTTATAAAAATGAGATTATGCCATAGCCATCTGTAACTTTTCTCATTGTCATCCCTTCAGTACAGGAGTCACAGACCTGGCTGAACTGTAGAACAGATAGTTCATGATATGAATGTACAATAAAACAGTTGTTTCCAAATTGATATTTATCTGTCTATCTGTATATTCAGATAGTTTCCAAATTTTAGCCACCTTAAAAGTTTCACAGTAAATATCATTGTACATAGATCCTTTATTTCTGTAAGGCAGATTCCCAAAAATGGGATTGCTGGATTACAGTACGTTGCATTAATAGCCTCATTATTATTGGTAATATGTATTGCCAGATTACTGTCCCAAAACATAATAGCAGTTCATGCTTCCACCACTGGTAAAATGTAGGTACTCATTTTTCCTTGTCTGGGTTAGCACTGGATAGCATTAATATTTGCCAGCCGATGTATGGAAAATGATGGCTCTTTTTTCTTTAATTTGCATTTCCTCTCTACTGGAGGACTAAGGGTTTTCATGCTTATTGGCCCTTTGGATTTCTTTTGTGAATTTCCTGTGTATATTCATTGTTTAGTTTTCTATTCTGTACTTTTCTGTTTTAATGCGTTTGCTTGAACCATTTCTTAGGGGCATTAACCTGTTATCAAACAGTACAGTTTTTTCCAAATGGTTTTTTTCTTTTTGGCGGGGGGAGGTCCTTTGACATTGAGAGTCTTTTGATATATGAAAATTTTTATGTAGTAAAAATGTCTTTTTAAAAGCTTTGTATTTCATGTCTTGCCAGTAAGGGATTTTCATCCCCAAATTTGTATACATATTCTAATTTTTTTGAACACTTTTTTTTGGACGAAAGGTCCAAATTTAAATGTTTCACATTTAAATCATGTGGAATGTATTTTTATATATGATGCAAGATAAGAATCTTGCTTCACTTTTTCTGCGAAAATAACCAATTATGTCAGTGTTATTCATTTTAAAAAGCCACCCTTTTTTACATTTCTGTTATATATTGATTTCTGTGTGTACCTGAGTTTATTTCTGGACTATCCCTTCTCTTACTTACAGCTTTATGTTTGTACCAATAATATATCTTTCTTTTGTGCCTGATTAGTGTCATGGTACTACCTAGAAAAGTAAATCACTACTCACTACTTTGTAGGCTTTTCTTGCCCATTCTCAGACATGTGCTTTTTTTTTTTTAATGTGATTTTTGGGTTATGTTTGTTCGAAGATGAATCGCACTGGAAATCTGATAGAATTTGCGTTAAATATACATGCATTAATTATGAAAAGATACGCATTTCTGTGATAGTAAATCTCCTATCAAAGAAGCTAATGTGTTTCTCTCTTTGAGTCTTTTAGGACCTGTTCCTTTCTTGTTAACTTTATTTCTAGCTATTTTACAAGACTTCTTTTTTCTCTTGTGACTGAGGGTTTTTTTCATTTTTGCAAGGACCGAGAAAAGTTTTTGATAGGTTTTCCCCCCTTGTAGATAGTACATTTATCCAGCTCTCTGTCAAGTTTTCCTGTTTTAGTAGTTTTTCTTAAACTTACGTGTTTGTTTCCTTCCTTGCCATCAACGTGGATAATCTGTAGTTGGTTATATATAACTTTGGCAAAAAGATGAGGAAACAGTGGATTTTGGGCTCCAAATCACTACAGATGGTGACTGCAGCCATGAAATTAAAATATGCTTACTCCTTGGAAGAAAAGTTATGACCAACCTAGACAGCATATTAAAAAGCAAAGACATTACTTTGCCGACAAAGGTCTGTCTAGTCAAGGCAATGTTTTTTTCAGTAGTCATGTATGGATGTGAGAGTTTGACTACAAAAAAAGCTGAGCGCTGAAGAATTGATGTTTTTGAACTGTGGTGTTGGAGAACACTCTTGAGAGTCCCTTGGACTGCAAGGAGATCCAACCAGTCCATCCTAAAGGAGATCAGTCCTGAGTGTTCATTGGAAGGACTTATGTTGAAGCTGAAACTGCAATACTTTGTCCACCTGATATGAAGAACCGACTCGTTGGGAAAGACCCTGATGCTGGGAAAGATTGAAGGCGGGAGAAGGGGATGACAGAGGATGAGATGGTTGGATGGCATCACCGACTCGATGGACATGAATTTGAGTAAACTGCGGGAGTTGGTGATTTACAGAGAGGCCTGGCGTGCTGTGGTCCATAGGGTTGTGAACAGTTGGACATGACTGAGCGATTGAACTGAAGTTTGAGTCTATTTTATTTGATGCATATCTCCCGTCACAGCACTGTATCCGAGGGGTTTCCCTGGTGGTCCAGTAGTTAGGAGTCTGTGTTGCAGTGCAGGCGGCACCACAGTGAGAAGCCAGCACACTAAGCAAGAGCGGCCCCCTCTTGCTGCAACTAGAGAAAGCCTGAGTGCAGCAGTGAAGACCTGCTGCAGCCAAGCAGTAGATCAATCAATAAATCTTTAAAAAGAGGAACTGTATCAGAGAGAGATATGCCCAAAAATAGTGAAAGGAAAAAGCGATATCAGGAGTTGGCAGAAATCTACACACTCAACAGGTTGTTGCTGATCACTTGTGAGAGCAGAGGCCCAAGCGCTAACCCCTCATGGACCCTCTAATCAGGGGAGTGAGACATTCCCTCAGCATTACTGTGTGTTATTCGCATTACTGAGTGTTGTAGTGCTTCATTGTGGTTTCCCAATGGTTCAGAGAAAGGGCTGCTCACCATGAGCTGCTCAGCATAGAGAGATCACTTGGTGAGCATAATTAAGTTCCCTTGCTTGCCCAGAACCTCACTAGAGTTGTTTACTGTTTATCAGAAGGACTTTTTAAAAAATTAATCAGCAGATAGTACAGAGTCCTTATATACCCACTCCCCACCCCACCCCACCCCCATCAGTTTCCCCTAATGTTGACATCTTACATTAGTGTGGTACAACGGTGATGGGCCAGTATTGATACACAGTTTACATTAGGGCTCCTTCACTGTTTTGTATTTACTATGGGTTTTGACCAACGTTTGGTGATATGTGTGTCTTTATTGTATCATACAGCATAGTTTTACTGCCCTGAAATCCCTCACTCCCTTCCCCCGCAAACCACTGTCTTTTTACTATCCCCATAGTTTTGCCTTTTCCAGAATGTCATGTGGTTGGAATTCAAGTACAGTTTGGTGTATATATATATATATATATATATATAATTTTTTTTATTAATTTTATTTTTGGTTGCACTGGGTCTCCGTTGCTGCGCAGGCTTTTCTCTAGTTGAGGCGAGCGGGTTGTTGCTGTGCGCAAGCTTCTCGTTGCGATGTCTTCTCTTTTTTCCGTTCCCGGGCCCTGGAACGCAGCCTCAGTAGTTGTGGCACACAAGCTTAGTTGCTCCACAGCACGTGGGATCTCCCCAGACCGGGGACTGAACCTGCGTCTCCTGCATTGGCAAGCGGGTTCTTTACTCCTGAGCCGCCAGGGAGGGCTTCCCAGCGGCTCGGACGTAAAGGGTCCGCCTCGATGCAGGGGACCCGGGTTCCATCCCTGGGTCGGGAAGACCCCCTGGAGGAGGAAGTGGCAGCCCACTCCAGTGTTCTTGCCTGGAGAGCCCCGTGGACAGAGGAGTCTGGAGGGCTACAGTCCATGGGGTCACAAGGAGTTGGACCTAACACTTTCAGTTTCACCAGGGAAGTCCTCAACTCTAGTTTTTAATTAACTGAGTTTGGCTTTTTTTTTTTTAATTTATTTTTATTTGTGTGAGCAGTTGTACAAGGTTTGGTAATTTGTAGTTTTAACTGATTAAGAGTTACTAGAATCTTCCTTTAGATTTCTGTGGAAAACTATTAGAGAACAGGAATCCACACTGTTCTAAATACATAAAATTAGATAACAGTGAAACTCCCAAGAACCTGTTTTTGGTGATTTTAAGCAGTGATGTGTGATAAGCCCTAAGTGATCTTCTCGTTGCAGGGTGGAAGATGTCTATGGACGTGACATTTCTGGGGACAGGTGCAGCATACCCGTCCCCAACCCGGGGTGCCTCTGCGCTGGTTCTTCGGTGTGAAGGCGAGTGCTGGCTCTTTGACTGTGGGGAGGGAACCCAGACACAGCTTATGAAGAGCCAACTTAAAGCGGGTGAGTGTGTGTTCTGCTTTCTCATTAGGGCTGTCTCTTGCTCATCTTCATTTTCCTGGCTCTCCTTGGGCCTTCTGCTCAGAAGCAACCCCGGCAGTTGTACCCCATTTCAGTGCTGGAGCCCTGGCAAGACTTGGAAGGCACTCAGGCATCTGGCCACACCAAGATGCCTAGATGAACTAGCTGACTGACTGCCCAACTTACTTCCTCCTTCTCCTTCCCTCCCTTCAGTCCTTCACTTTTCATTCTTCCTGTAAATTGAAGAGCAAGGATGTACATAGGCTTAGGGCATGGAGGATGGAGTGAGATACATCAGACACATTAAAAAGACACTGCTGAACCACGGGAACATACTTACTTCCCCCAGGAGATGGGTCTAAGTTTCATGAGAGGACAGTAGGTGTTCTGGGGAGTGAGTTCTTTTCTGCTTGGGGTCATCAGCAAAGACAGCTGAGGGGGTGATATGTGAGCTGTTGAGGGCGGAGGAAGGGCTCCCTGGGCTGGGGGGAAGAAGGGCATTCTGGCCAGAGGGAACAGAGAGAGCCTCGCCCCAGGCCCACTGAGGAGTCCAGTGTTCGCAGAGCCTTGACCCAGAGTGGGCTAGACCAGGATTCCAGTCCCAGCTGTGTCTCTGCTTAGCACCTTAGCAGATCAGCAAGCTTAAGCCTTTCTTTTCTCATCTTTAAAATGGGGTTAAAACCTCCATATCAGGGCTCCCCTGGTGGCTCAGCTGGTAAAGAATCCGCCTGCAATGCAGGAGACCTGAGTTCAATCCCTGAGTTGGGAAGATCCCCTGGAGAAGGGAAAGGCTGCCCACTCCAGTATTCTGGCCTAGAGAATTCCATAGACCATATAGTCCGTGGGGTCGCAAAGAGTCGGCATGACTGAGTGACTCACTTCACTTAAAACCTGCACTTGAAAGGGGTGATGTGAGAATTGTATATAATAATCCCTTCTCTGTGTGGTTGTCTCCTTCTCATCAGTTAAATCTCAACTCACATGTTGTCTCCTCAAAGGCTTTCCCCAAACCTCTTGTGTTAAGTAATTTCTCCCTTACGCCAGGCATCCTACTGATTTATGCTGGTTTTATTGACTTTTTAGCGTCATCAGTATCTAAAATTATGTTATTTAGGTAGTCGTTTCTGTGTTCACTGTGTAGTTCCTGGATGACTAGACTCTGAGCATATGCACACCTAGTAGATGCCTAGTAATATCTGTTGATGCTTGAGTCAGATGTTCAGCACTTAGTACAGGGCCTCTCACTTGTTAGATCTTGATAAATGGCACTTATTGAAATTATTCCTACAACTCCTCACAGTACTTGGCATTTAATGACTAAAAGAAAGATAGCTCTAGCATCCAAGCATCCCTTGGTCTAGTGGTGGAAACTGACGTGCAGTCATGGTGTAATGTGATAAGTAAGAATAAAGAGGTGTTTTCTAGCTACTTTTGAAGCACAAAGGAGGAGGACACTAACTGTATCTGTGTGTTCAGAGAAAGCAACTCAGAGATAGTAATGGTCGAGCAAGGATATAAGAGATGGATAGAAGTTTCTCTGGGAGGAGAAGCAGGGATGGATATTCAGGGAACAGATGATAGAGTGAGCAGGAAGTGAGGGAGTTTCCAGGAGAGACATGACGTGTTTGGGGAATCCTAAGCCGTCCAGCACTCTGAGTACTTGACTGTAGAGATGAGAGACAGGAATGCTGAAAGCGAGGGCCGACTGTGAAGACTTCTGTGGTATTCTAAGGCATCTGGGCCTTATTATTTATCCTATTGTCAGCAAGGAATCATTGAATACATCTTAAACCAAGAAATGACATGGTCTGATTTGTGTTTTAGGATGGTTTTCCAATAGCAAATGTACTGGGAGAGAGAGTGGCATCAGGAGGCCTGGCCCAAGGCAGTTGCATTCACCTGGTGAGAGAGAGAAGATGAAGATTCTGGAGCAGGAAGCAGGAATGAGGATGAAGACGAGAGACTCAGAGAGATCTGTAGAGCCAGGAGACGGGACTGAGTGAATGCCTAGGATATGCAGAAGTGCAGAATTACTCCAAGTTATAGGTGGTGATGTCCCAGACCTAGATGGAGAGTTAGGAAGAGAACTGTTGGAGGAAGGAACCAGGCATATCACTTGGGACAGGTGAACACAGTTCAGCCCTAATTTATACTGTCTTACATTGAAACCCTGTGGTCACAGCAGTGCTATGCTTTACTTCCCTGGGATCACACAAGGGTTCCTTTCACGAGGCCTGGCAGGGTAGGCACATGCCAGAGTGGTGGCTATAATATTTAGAGAGTAGGGGTTGAGGTGGCAGGGTGATTAAAATAGAAACAAGTGACTCTTGTATTAAGAAGTTTGGATGTAGGGATGTCTCCAGTTTTTACTTAGTACCTGTGTCAGTTATCTAATGCTGCTTAACAGATTAAAAATTTAGTGGGGTACTTGCATTTATTATCTCATAGTTTCTGTGGGTTAGGGACTTCAGGCCAGGCTTAGCTGGATTCTCTATTTCAGGGTCTCAGTAGGCTGCAGCCCAGGTCTTGGCCAGTGCTGAGGTCTCATCAGAGACCCCACTAGAGGAAGAATCGATTTCAGAGCTCACTCAGGTTGTTGGCAGAATCCTTCTGGTTGTTGAACGAAGGCTGCCTGCAGCAACTTGAGGCCTGCTGTAGGTCCTGGTCGTGGGGCTTTCTGCTGCAGGGTAGCTTGCTTCCTTTTACTGCCAGGAAGGGAGAAAGAGACTTAAGAGCAAGTCTGCCAGCAAGATGGACTCTGAGAACATAATCACATTGCATCCTTGTGCCATGTTTCACTGGTTAGAAGCCAAGTGCCCAGTCCCACCCACACTCAAGGGGAAGGAATTATAGAGGGATGTGGACAGCTGGAGGCAGGGACCATGGGTACCACCTTAACTCTATTTGCCATAATACCTTTCTCTCATGTTTTATATTTTACAGTTATTTTTCAACAGATCACAAAGCTCAAGCTTTTTAAAATAAAAGTTTGGCCAAAAAATAATAATACTAAAATAAAATCTAAAGGGAACCTTTAGCTTACTAAATTTTTATTGATTTAAAAAAAGAATTCGGAATACATGTAAATCCATGGATAATTCATGTCAATGTATGACAAAAACCACTACAATATTGTAAAGTAATTAGCCTCCAACTAATAAAAATAAATGAAGAAAAAAAAAAAGAATTCCTGGCCTCAGAGAGGAGGGTGATATGGTAATCCCTGAACATCAGCTAAGACACTCTGACACTTCTAAAGCCCCAGTCTCAACCTGGAATCCTCAATACATCTTGGTTTCTCTGAGTAACCAAATGTGGACCCATCACTGTTGGAGTCTTTGAAACCCTTTTAGCTTATACTACCTCCTGGGGTAATAATATTTTATGGGTTTCATAAGGAAGTACTTTCTGTCTAAATATACTTCTTTCAACTTTCCATGGTCCTGATATCCAGGCATCTGATTAAAAAGTGTGGGTTTGTCATATCTATTTTTTTTCATAATTTTAAAGAGTGAGCTTAAGTTTTTTTCCCCCCCTCAAAAATAATTACAAAAAAGTATTATAAAAGTATAATTTTAAAAAGATTATAATAAGTATACATGCTCATTGTAAAAGTTTAAACAAAGCAGAAAAATATAAATAAGAAAATCCCAAATCTCTCTGGTCAGTGAATTTTCTATACATATAGTTATGGTAATGGTACAGGTATATTTGTGTGTGTGTTTGTATATAATTTTGCATAAATGCAATCAAACTATATTTGGTATGACTTTTTTTTCCCAACTGAATAGTATGTATCAGTAACGTATTGCAGATATTTTCCTACGGCAGTAAATATCAGTGCATCATTCCTTTGGGTGTAGAGGATGCTCAGTCTTCCACTCCTATATGGATGACATTTTCCCTGGTAATTTTCGTGTTCTTAAGTGAAAGGGAACTCATGCATTTTTCTTTTTTCATTTGATAGCTTCCTCTTACCTTTGATAATTGTGGTTGCCGTTCCTTCTCCTGCTGAAATCAAGTTTCTTAAAAAATGATATGTTTGTCTTCCATGAAACTGTAATAACTGTGGAAAGTTACTTTTTCTTACCTAATGTGTCTCACTTGCTTTGAGTTCACTGATTGTTTGGTATTCAGATTTGGCTGTGCTTTGCAGTAAATAGGGAGAGGCCCGGAAAGTCTGACTTGGCAGTTTTGAGGTCAGTGTGAGACCAGGACTCAGCAACTGATGTAGTTCTCTTGTCTGCTGAGTTCTTAGGTCCCACTTGGGAGGGTGGGGGGCTGTTGGCAGCCCAGACAGCAGAAAGGGGGAAATGAAAGTGTTCCAGAGGTCAAAAAACAGCAAAAACAAAGACTAAACCAAGACAACAAAAAGGAGCATGTTGGGGAGACTTCTAGCGTGCCTCCTGGGGATTCTCATGGTTCAAGATCATTGTTGAGATGATCCATTGTTCTACCTGGTCCACTGTTCTCTGGACAGTGCCTGGCTTGATGTAGTAACACTGAGAAGCCTCGCTTGGAGCACACTGTTACCTGGATGTCACAGGACAGATCCCATCACAATAAACTATTCCTGTTCTTTTATGGTACCAAGCGTTTGAAATAGGTGGGCCGTGAGCTCGAACTGGAAGCAACTGTTATATTAAAAATATGTTAATTGTGATTGTTACTTTGAAAAGCCTTTATGGTGCATCTCTGAAAAACGTTGATATGGCATCCTGCCACGTACCAGGAGTAAATTCTGTTTGTTGTTCAGTCGCTCAGGTGTATCTGACTTTTTTCGACCCCATGGACTGCAGCCCGCTGGGTTTCAGTCCACGGGATTCTCCAGGCAAGAATACCAGAGTGGGTCGCCATGCCCTTCCTCAGGGGATATTCCCAACCTAGGAATCGAACCTGCATCTCCTATTTTGGCAGGCAGATTTTTTTACCACTGAGCCACCAGGAAAACCCATGCAGTTTACCATTGGCTAAATCAAGTTACAGCCTAAGTCAATATGCACTGGGAGAGCTGCTGTATTAGTTCAGGCCGAAAGGAAGGGATGGACCCACGTGCCTTCACATAACACCGTGGGGGGTTACCCTCAGATAGGCGCTCCAGCATCTGTTGCCTGCCTCCCCCTCCTCGGTCCTCACCTCACTCGTTTCTCCCTCCCTCCTTCTCCCTCCTCCCCGTCCTCCCCTCCCTCACCCCCCTTGCCTTTTCCTCCTTTTCCTCCCGTCTCATCCAGGCACGCAGGCTCTGGCTTGGTTAGTTAGTCTTTGGCCAGTGTGGAGTCCTTAAAAGGCGATTTTGGTTTCAGGCACTGGTCCAGTCCTTTGGAGCCAAAGGGACGTTTGTTAGCATGCTGGGAGTACATACTTGCTGTTCTCAGAGGGAGCAGCAGGGGGCAGTGTAACTGCCAGACACTTTCACACTTGAGGCCTAGCCGATTACTAAGTGAATCATTTTGGTACACGTTTTCCTTTTCTCTTTTTTCCAGTAAGAGGATGTATAGGAAAATACTGTTAAAACTGTAACACTGTATAATTTGAAGATATGTTATGAAAAAAGTTATATCTTATTAAAACCTTCCAGTGAAATAATACTTGTCTCTCTTGCTTCTGGAATCATGTAGAAAAATACATGCATGTTTCAAGTAGCTTTGTATGGGTTTTATTTCTGAAAATTCACAAATTTATTTCTCTGCTTCAATCAAAAGGGAGAATTACCAAGATCTTTATCACACATCTTCATGGAGACCATTTCTTTGGCCTTCCTGGCCTCCTCTGCACAATCAGCCTGCAGAGTGGGTCCACGGTCACCAAACAGCCCATCGAAATCTACGGCCCTGTGGGGCTTCGGGACTTTATCTGGCGAACCATGGAACTCTCTCACACGGAGTTGGTCTTCCCTTACGTGGTCCATGAGCTGGTGCCTACAGTGGATCAGTGTCCTACAGAAGAACTAAAAGAATCTGTGCAGGTGAATGAAACAGATAGCCCTCCCAAAGAGGGACAAGGACGAACTATCCTGTTAGACTCAGAAGAAAACTCGTACCTCCTGGTTGATGATGAACAGTTTGTTGTGAAAGCGTTTCGCCTCTTTCATCGAATACCCTCCTTTGGATTTTCAGTCGTGGAGAAGAAACGCCCAGGTAAACTCAACGCACAGAAACTTAAAGACCTGGGTGAGTGAGTGTTTGTTTTTTCCTTTCTCCTCAGTTGAGTTGTTGTGAACTGCAGCAGTTAGAAGTGTCATAGAAACCTTCCTTTCTTGCTTCCCAGGCCTAAGACCTACATTTTCTCCACTTACTTCCTTTTCCCGAAGTTTGTTTATTAAGAGAAATCTTTAGGGCTAGAAGAAGCGATTCAGAGCCAAAGTGAAGTATATATTTCAAGTCTCTCTTCAGCTCTGTAGAGGCACATTCTTGATCTGTCTTATCTTCAGCTTTTACTATCTTCGTTGGTGGAATGAGGGTGGTTGTCTCAGGTCTAGGCTTTTATTTTCTCATGTCATCTTTTTGAAGTATGTTTGAGTGGCATCTTTGGTCAGATACTTTTCACCATAGTTCTTAACCATGCCACTGCAACCAGCTGCTTTCTGAGTGTTCCTTCTTTATTGACTAAGTTATTAATAATTTGGTGTTTGGAACACTGCCTCAACAAGTTGTTGTTGTTGTTTTTGACTGTGCTGGGTCTTAGCTGTGGCACATGGGGTCTAGTTTCCTGGGGAACGAATGCAGGCTTCCTGCATTGGGAGCATGGAGCCTCAGCCACTGAACCACCAGGGAAGTCCCTCGACCAGCTTTATATACCGGGTTCATCCCACTGGAAGCAAGCATTCAAAGGTTGGCTTGGGGCCCGTCTGAGGCCTCGCACCTTCCCCGTGCTCAGTCATCACATGCTCAGGTCCTGCAGCACCTCTGCCAAAGCAGTGCCAGGTGCATCATCCCTCTAGCATCACCGCCTTCCTTGCTGTGCTGACGACAGAGCCTGTGAAAAGCATGGCAGTGGCTTTTCATGTCTTCTTTTTCTTTATTTGTACAATCTCTTCTTTCTTCCCCAACAAAACAATGTACTCAGTAATGAGGAAAACTGCCTTAGACCAAAGATATCTTTATTATCTACAAACCTGTGAAAATACCAGTGTGTTGGGACACTGTAAATGTGATCCATGTTGGAATTCGTGAACATACTCTGTTTATATGTATTGGCCAGAGTGACGATCAGGTATTATTCTCGATTAATATGAGATTTAAGCCCAGTTTGGTAAGCATGGAACTGCCTCTGTTTACAATGAAGATTGATTATGTGTAACTACCTGAAATTCTCCTTGATGTTGTGATCCAAACAGTCCCCCTCTAACAATTTTTTTATTACGTTAATCAGTTTGTTGGTACCTTGTCATTTAAATGGGCTCTTTAATTTTACCTAAAGATGAGCTTATTAACAGCACTCAAAAACTGTTATTTCCATGCACAGCAGAGGATCACAGCTGTTACCTTGACTATAATAAGGTTTTAGGGGGACTTAAGAGCTTAAACTTACCTGAAACGTGTGCTTGGAAATGTTTTAAGTGCTTGGACATTTGCTAATATCAATAGCCAACAGTGAACTTTTAAAAAATGTATAAATATCCCAGTTTCCCACAAGTAATAAAATATTTATAACAATTATGAAAAGAATTGGATGCCTTTTCCATTTGCTATTTGCAGTGCTGTTGAAACAGACGCTTTTTAACAAGTCATAAATTCCATTCCCATGATGTGATGTTATCTGCCTCCATCTTGTAGGTGTTCCACCAGGTCCTGCCTATGGGAAGCTGAAAAACGGAATTTCTGTTGTTCTGGAAAATGGAGTTACAATTTCTCCCCAAGATGTCTTAAAGAAGCCTATTGTTGGGAGAAAAATCTGTATTTTGGGTGACTGTTCTGGGGTTGTGGACGACGGAGGAGTGAAGCTGTGCTTCGAGGCAGACCTGCTGGTCCACGAAGCGACCCTGGATGACACCCAGATGGACAAAGCCAAGGAGCACGGCCACAGCACGCCGCAGATGGCAGCGGCGTTTGCAAAGCTGTGCCAGGCGAAGAGGCTGGTTCTGACTCACTTCAGTCAGAGGTACAAACCAGCTGCCTTGGCCAGAGAAGGAGAAGCAGATGCAATTGTAGAACTTAAAAAGCAAGCTGAATCAGTGTTAGACCTCCAAGAAGTGACTCTTGCAGAAGATTTCATGGTGATCAGCATTCCGATCAAGAAGTGAAACCAGTATTCCCGAATGCATTCTGATGTGTCTGTAAATATGTTATTGAACCAACAGTCACATTTGGTTTCTTTTTGTTGCTGTGGTGGTGGTGGTCATCATTGTTTTGATCTCCAATTATTTGAGTTCTCATAATCCTGAAAAGGATGGAGCTGCATTGCTGAACTAATTCAGCACTGAGAGGGAGCAAGCTATTTGATAATAAATCACTTTAAAAAGAATGAAGCCAGCATCCTTCTTAAAGTCCACGTTTGACAAAATGATAGGCTCTTCAGGTATGCATGCTCTGAGGCTGCTGCCTCAGAGATTAGCCAGTGCACCGTGGGCTTAGCTTGCATCCAGCTTTATTGCTGTTGTTGGCAAAGTACGCAGGACTTGGCCCTCCTGGCTGAAAAGGGTATTTTGGCAGTTTGTGTTGAATCTGTTCATGTTATTAACAAAAGAGAATAGTAATGAGATATTTGATATGCAGAATTGAAGCTGGCATGTTAAATCTTGAATTCTTTGCTAGAAGACTGAATGCAGGGTCAGGGTAGGTGTTTAGCCTTCAATCAGTATTTTATTAAACTTTCCAGTTTGCTCTAAACCCAGGGTTCTCAGAGGTGATACTGCTCCCTTGGATGGAATTCTGAAGTTGTGGGATGTTTCTTGTCAAAACTAGGAGGGGCTACTATCAGCAGTCAGTCAGTACAAGCCAGGACGTTAGATTGTAGAGAATTTTGGTCAATCCTAAACCATGAAGAATTATTTCATCCCACAATGCATATTGCAGGTCTGTTGAAATACACATCAAGTTAAAACTTCTACTGTGAACATACTTTATAAAAATTCAGTGACATAAGAGTTTGGGTGTTTTGGGGGCATGAACCACCAGTCTCCTTGCATGGCCCTGCAACAAACCTTTCTCTGCTCAAAAAGAAAAACAAGAAATAGTAACATAATGAGTTGAACTATGAGGTAAGTCAAATTCTGCAACAGATCCTAAAAAAAATATATATATATTTCAATATATTCAGCTAAGTGAATATATTGGAATGTCACCTCAAACATTATTTGTCAGAAATGAGCTGTGGGCTGGAGCTTGTGAATCTGGAGGTTAAAAAATAACTATCTGTCCGACTTGGGTTTAATTTACGTGTTCTGATAAATAATTCTTTGAGCACCATTTTAGTAAAATGTTCTTTCTAGAATAGCTTTTCCTGCTGAGTTGCCTTCCACCTCCCTCCTGTCTGTCACAGGGTATCTCTGACTCATTTGCCCACAGTAAATACATGGAAAGGTAGTCTCAAGTACTGATTCAGTCAAAAAGGTTCCCTAATCAGACTGGTTTGGGAAACCCTGTATACTGTGTGTCCCTCTGGCAGAGCTGTAATGCCCATCAATGTATTAACAACAGCACGGCTTCAGTGATCACCAGCTAGTCTGTGATGCCAAAAAGACATGATTTCAGAGTCCCATTCTGTGCCTCATGACGGTCCCTATATGCTCTGAAGCAGGTTCCTTAGATCTGCTGATCTTTAGCTTGCTCATCTCTAAAAATGAGAAAAATAATAAGACCTACCTCTAGGAGTGCTGTAAAGATTAAATAAAGACAGTGTATAAAAGGAGCATAGCACGTTGCTTCAAGGCATGAAGTCCTAAAGTACAGAGGTTTGTTAACTGAACCCCTTTCTAAAGTCATATTTCACCGTACACTATCTGTTAACATCTGAAGAAGCTAGAGAGTTTTATAGTATACTTATTCAGAAATACTGTCATGGTGTATAGTAGACTATTGGATTCCTCTGGTCCTGGGGGTTTTTCTAGTAAAAATTGACTCCTGGAGGGGTCTGGTATCCCTGAAGTAGTGATGGTCTAGTTACTCAAGATCTCAGTCAGTCTGAAGCAGCCTCCAGAATGGGCTGATTCGGCCCTACTGTAGGCTCCTGGCCTGCCAGAGTACCAAAGTGGACCAGAACTAAAGCGTATCTTGATTCCTGAACTCAAGTCAAACCATCATTTATTAACCTACTGTGTGCCGAATGGGCTTCCCCAGTGATTCAGCAGTGAAGAATCCGCCACAGGAGCTACGAATTCAATCCCTGGGGTTGGGAAGATCCCCTGGAGGAGGGCACGACAACCCACTCCAGTATTCTAGCCTGGAGAATCCCATGGACAGAGGAGCCTGGCGGGCCACAGTCCACAGGGCCGCAAAGAGTCGGGCACGACTGAAGCGACTTAGCACACGTGCACTCGACGTGTGCCCAAACCTGTACGAGAGGGAATGGCTGGCACTAGTACCTCTAACGCCTGGAGCTCTGGTGTGTAAAGGTTGTAGTTTGGTCACTTCTGCATTCTCGGAAATACCCACCCATGCTATGCGCTCAGAAATGTATCGAATGAAATTGAATGAAACGAGATCACAAAATTTAAGGCCTAAAGTTTAGAACCTGTGCCTAGCCCATTTTACTGCTGGGTTTGTCCAAAAAAAGTAACTGCCTGATTGGTAGTATTCCATTTACTGTCTTGGGAGTAAATGAATATAAGACAAAATCTCAGGCTCACTGTCTCAGTGCTAGAGACTAATAGGAAAACCCAAAGTGAATGTGCAGTTCTTTCAGATCTTTCAGATCTTACAGCCCATCACTCAGTTTTGCTGTTCCTGAGCATTATTTGATAGATGGCTTGACTGTGCCCTTAGAATCAGGCTCTTTTCATATATGTGGGCTAAACCCTCAGAGACATGGGAATGTGGAACAAATTGATGTGTTGGATTAAGTGTGGGGTATCAGTTCATGGCAAGAATTCTTTCTTGGACTCTCTTCTGGCCTAGAATTTGTTCTTAATGGTAGGACACATTCTAAGAATTTGTGGAGCTAGAATTCAGTGAATTTTTTTTTTTTTTTTCTTGTTAGGCCGGGCCATGCAGCTTGAGGGATCTTAGTTCCCCACTCAGGGATTGAGCCAGAGCCGTGGCAGTGAAAATGCCAAGTCCTAACCACTGGCCTGCTAGGGAGTTCCCAAGAGTGAACCTTAAGTTGAACTTCTCAGAGCCTGTAATTTGTTCATGGTTATATGACTCTAGAGGGGATTAGAATATGTGTGGTGCCCCAAACTTATTTGATCACTGAATTCTCTTTTGCCAAGGAGCATCTTATAACACTGAGAAATGGTGTTCCTCAATACTATTGAAAGTACTAATAGTCACCAACTATGTCCATCACCGACTCGATGGACATGAGTTCAAGCAGGCTCTGGGAGTTAGTGATGGACAGGGAAGCCTGGCGTGCTGCAGTCCATGGGGTTGCAAAGAGTCGGACGCGACTGAACTGAATACTATTGAAAAGCATTTTATTTATATTTTTTACCTGCAACTTTATTGAGGTAGTAAATTCCATGTCTACACCAAATATAGTATTTTTTGTCTTAACCAACTTTCCAATTGTTAGAAATTCATGCTCCTGCTTATTTAGATAAAAAACAGGCACTTTTCTGTTTCTCAAAAGGTATTTAGACTTGCCCAAATAGACCCCAAATCATCTCTGTTTTCAAATACTCATGCTTCTTTAGTATACTTTTAATAAACTTTTAAACATAAAAGCAGCATATGCCCAGTGATTTTTTTTTTTTTTAGAGATTCAAGAAAAGAAGATGACTACTCATAATTCTGCTGGGGGCTTCCCAGGTGGTGCAGTTGGCAGGAGATGCAAGAGATGTAGGTTCGATCCCTGGATCAGGAAGATCCCCTGGAGAAGGAAGTGGCAACACACTCCAGTCTTCTTGCCTGGAGAATTCCATGGACAGAAGAGCCTGGCGGGCTACAGTCCATGGGGTCGCAGAGGGTCAGACACAACTGAGCGACTGAGCGTGCACACACTATAGTTCCGCCAATCCAGAGAGCTGCTGCTTTGTTCCAGTGATCCTGAAACTGAGATGTGAGTCAGCATAACTCAAGGTGTTACACAGGTGGACAGGTGTGCATAGGTAGACACGGGTCCTTGGGTTCTAATTCCAAAGACTAATTCAGTATGTCTGGGGTGGAACCCAAGAATCTGTATTTTTAATAAACCCCCCTAGGTGACTCTGAAGTATGTGAGTGGAGAAAAAACTACATGTGGAGAAAAAACTGTATTTATGCACTTGGAAAAACTGAAGTGTACATAAATATATTTTATGTAATTTAAACATGCTTATAGATGTATGTATATTATACACACGCATATTTTTACGTGTAGGTTGACCTCGACTGTTTTTCTCATTTAACATGAGCATTTTCCCACAGCATTAACTGTTCTTTGAGAGCATGAATTTAATGATTTTATGTTATCCCATTCTATAGATATATGTTTTCATACTTTTGAGGCATTTGAGGTTGTTTTGCATTGTTATAAATAATACTGTCATGAATATCCTGAGGCATAAATCTTTGTATCTCTGAGTATTTCCTTAGCATTGATTTCTCTGGAGGTCAAAACATCTCACTTACTTTTCTGGACTCCGGTCAAGAATCTCTCACTGGTTTTCTCGCTCACACTGTGCAGCTGCAGGAGAGAGGCCTGTTGTGCTGCTCCATTGATAGATGATATTGAATATCTTCAATTAATGACCCTTCTAACACTTCTCTTCCCAGACATTTGTCTTATAAAGATTATTTTTGCCAGCTAGTGAAAACAATTTTGTTATGTCTTGCAACTAGCACGTATAATTCAACTGTGATTTCCTTGAATATTCTTATGCCACCTTAAAAATGCAATTCTTACTTAAAAGGTAAAAATCCTTACTGCTTCAAATATGCTCATGATAGATGTACAGTGAAGGTATTTTTGTCTTCACTAAGTTATATATTATGGTGAAATATATTGATCCTGTCCTCACTGATTGATGGATTTTTTTAGGTACTGAATGAGTCAGAGTATTGTTTTGTTTTTTTTTTTTTTTCCATGGGAAAAATAAAAAGGAAATGCTGGTGATGCTCACTCTTTGGCAGGACAAGGATAGAATTTGAGGGGGCTGTGGTGGGATGTGAGATAAGATTGAGAAATTCTTTTAAACAGTGTTTAAAAACTAAAAAATAAATAGTACATTAACCACACTACATTTTTAAAGGGGGTGGGGTGTGGGATGATAGTGAATACCAGATGAATGGTTAAGAGTGGAAGAAGGGATCCTTAGCAAGGGGTATGGGAGGAATAGTGACGAGGACTGTCTTATACAAACCAATGGCACTAGTGGCTTCCCCGGTGGCTCAGACGGTAAAGAATCTGCCTGCAGTGCCGGAGACCTGGGTTCAATCCCTGAGTCCTCAAGATCCCCTGGAGGAGGGAGTGGCTACCCATTCCAGTATTCTTGCCTGGAAAATCCCGTGGACAGAGAAGCTTGGTGGGCTACAGTCCATGAGATTGCAAAGAATCGGACACGACTGAGCAACTAACATATGAGGTATTTTGAACTATTTGTCTGTGTGTGTGTGTGTGCACATTCATTTAGTTAAAAAATTACATTAAAATACTTACACAAGAGATGAAATGCTGCTCCAAATAAGTATGTCAATCGGGGTTTCCTTATGGGTGCTCCAGGCAGTGAACAATTCCTTTCAAGACTTTTTAACATTCCAATCCATTCCCCATACTGCAAAGAGGTTTTTTCAAAATGCAAATCTGAACCTAGTACCCAGATCTGAATGACCTTGCCTTACCCCCCTTGCCAAGCTAATCTTATTCCACTCATTTTTGCAGCCCCAGCCATGTGGGCCTTTCAGTCCTTTGTCAGAGGTTTCTGTTGTTGCCCAGTCTTGGCACAGACTGCTCCCTGGGCCTGGAATGCTTCCTCCTCTCCCCAGGTTAACCCTTCCTGAGCCTTCTGCTCACAGATCTGCAGCCACATCCTCCTGGAAGCCTTCCCAGACTTCCCCACTAGGTAGCGTGTGACTGCACCCCACATTCCTGTTGCTTGTCACTTCGTATTCTCATTTTGTTCCTGTGAATATCCAATTGATGTTTCTCTTTTCCTCCAGCACTGTAAACTTCACAAGAGCAAAACTGTGCCTGCCTGTGCTTCCCTTTGAGCCCCAGCTCCTAGGTCAGTGCCTGGAATATATTAGGCACTCAATAAATAGTGGTGATTGGTTCCAGTTTCCTTGCCTTCCCGTTATTCTATACCGTGCTCTCCTAGGGATTTTTCCTGATTAATATTAAAAACAAAAAAGCAAAAATCCTCTAAACTTAATCTCTAAACTAAAAACCAGGAGGAAGAGAATGGTTGCCTATAACCTTCTTGATGGTGGTTTAGTCACTAAGTCATATCCAACTCTTGCAACCCCATGGACTGTAGCCTGCCAGGCCCTTCTGTCTCTAGGGATTCTCTAGGCAAGAATACTGGAGTGGGTTGCCATTTCCTTCTCCAGGGGATCCTCCCAACTCTGGGATCAAGCCTATGTCTCCAAATGAGGCAAATTTTTGTAAATACTAATTTTAAAGCTTTAGCTTGGTGTCCTAAGGAATGCAGGTAGATACCTAGAATCGGAAAGGGCTGGAAAAAGGAGTTTCTCTAAGAAAGTGGGATGTTGGCTTTCACTATGCGTAAGTGTTATAGCCACGTATTCCAGGAAACAAACTCACTCAGAAGGACAATGCACTCAGAAGGACAATGCAGATAGTGGAGTACATTTTATTACACCGGTGGGCCCAAGGCAGAGTCTCCTCTTAGCCAAGGACCCCAACCAGTTTTTGTGAAAACCTTATATACCCTAAGTGTGCGTGCCCAAACCCACCTCCCCAAATTCCCCGAAACTAGTCTGAACAAAGGAAAAGAAAGATACAATCAAAGTTAACTTGTCATTCATATGCCTTAAGCCTAGGTAGCTAACAGTGGACAATTATCAATAGGCCTGTGGTCATACCCCAATAAGCATAATAGAATGCATGATTCTATTCGGTTACACAGATAATTTGGGTTTTCTTTTAGGCAGAGTAGGTACAAGCCCTGGCGCTCTTCCTTTCTGGGGCCTGGTTTTCCTACTGGTATGTTGTTTCCATAGAAGCCTTAAGAACACAGATGTCTGATGTTCACTCTTATGGTGGCTGTGTGGATTGACACTAAGTCCCTCTATTTCCCTCAAATTTTCTTTGAAGTCTGCTGGACACAAAGGATTTCGGGATCTCTCCTCAACCCTTGACACCACCAAACCAGAAGAGGTTCTGAACTCCATCACTGGGTTGACCTGGGTGGAAATTGGACAGCAGGAGTGAAAGAATAAGACAGTCCCAAACTAATATGGTTCAGAGCTATGGGGTCAGGTGATCACAAGGACCTAAGTCTTCCAGGAATTTTCAGGAGTCTGTAAGGAGGGCACTGACCCTATGTCACCCACCAAATGGGGGGTAATAAGGACAGAGTAACTCTAGGTGGCATCTGGACACAGATACTTATGTGCCCTTGACATATTTTTAAGGATTAAAAAGCTGTCATATTCAGGATAAGGAGGTTGAAGGGGGTGCCTAAGTTTATCCAAAGTAGCAAATATTTCCACTCCAAAATAAAGCTAGCTGAGAAACACTGTCGCTCTGATGTCAGCCTGCTAATTATACTCAGCAGACATGGCAGGTACAAAGATTAAATTCGCCCATGAAAAAAATAAAAGGGGAAAGGCGAAGGATCAAGTTTCCCTGCTGTATAAACCCCCTGTCACTGACAAAACCCGGCAGGCAGCCTCCGGTAGTGCTAAGTCACAGTGAGCTCAGTGTC
Organism: Odocoileus virginianus; assembly: GCF_023699985.2. NCBI lineage: Eukaryota > Metazoa > Chordata > Mammalia > Artiodactyla > Cervidae > Odocoileus > Odocoileus virginianus. The sequence goes on along the minus strand of NC_069695.1, from coordinate 9,578,813 downwards.
ATGAAATGAAGCCGCAGCTGTTTTGTCTACCGCATTGTTGTGGCTTCCAGATCTTAGGCTTGTCTGAATGACACCATATCTCCATCAAATATCCCGGACTGGAGCTGACCTTGTATACGCACCCATGTCTGGGGCAGCAAGACATGCTGCCCAAATGCTGTTCCTGACTGGCTTACAAAGGGGCTTGTGTGGAACACATCTTCACACCGCTAGGAGACACTAGAGCGTGATTGATTTCCTCCCTCACATGGCTGCACAGAGAGGCAGTATGCTGCTGCTGCTAAGTCGCTTCAGTCGTGCCCGACTCTGTGCGGCCCCATAGACGGCAGCCCACCAGGCTTCTCCGTCCATGGGATTTCCCAGGCAAGAGCGCTGGAGTGGGGTGGCACCGCCTCCTCCGGAGAGGCAGTCTAGCCTGCTGCAGTAATCTCCCAATGAGTGTACTTGTGTCCCTGAACAGCCGCGAAGACTTCTCTAAGGATACAGAGGCATGCATTCATGTGAAGTGTCCCCTAAAATCAACCTCCCTGAGAACTAGCATAGGCAAAGTGTCTTATTGGTTCCATCGTGCAATGCTCCAGGACACCAAAGAAGGGGATAATTGAAATACTGGTATTGGGGTGAAAACTTGGATGATTAGGTAATAAATTCTTTTCAAGTTGGGTAGTTTCCAATATGTTACTTTGGCAAAATTGAAGGATGATCTAACCAAATTCAGATCAAGGAGTAGTTACTCTGTCCAATAATAGATTTTAATTGCTTTCTTGAGATATAATTCACATTCAATGGGTTTTCATACAATTCAATTTCACATAGAGTTCAATGGGTTTTCACACATTCATGGAGTCAGGCAACTATCACCACTATCAATTTTAGAACACTTACATTATCCCCAAAAGAAACTATGGTGACTTCCCTGGTGGTCCAGTGGTTAAGACTCCGAGCTCCAAATGCAGGGGGCACGGGTTCCATCCCTGGTTGGAGAACTAAGGTCCTGAATGCCATGTGTGCTGTGCCAGCCAAAAAGGGAAAAAAGAAACTCTGTACCCTTTGGCAGTCACTCTCACTTTCATCCCAAACCCCAGGGTCTTAAGCTGCTTTCTACCTACTAATGTACTTTCTGTCTCTTTGAAAGAAAGAGAAAGTGAGATTGTTAGTTGCTCAGTCATGTCCAAATCTCTGTGATCCCATGGACGATAGCCTGCCAAGCTCCTCTGCCCATGGAATTCTCCAGGCAAGAACACTGGAGTGGATAGTCATCCCCTTCTCCAGGGAATCTTCCTAACCCAGGGATTGAACCAGGGTCTCCCACATTGCAGGTAGATTCTTCACTGTCTGAGCCACGAGAGAATTTGTCTTTTCTGTATTTTTCATACAAATTGAATCATATAGTATATGGTCCTTTGTGACTGGCTTTTTTCACTTAATGTTCTCAAGATGTTTCCATGTTGTAACTTAGATCACTAGTTTGTCCTTTTTATGGCCAAATAATATGTTATTGTATGGACATACCAAATTTTATTTATCCATCAGTCAGTCCAATAATAGATTATAAAAGCATTTGTTTACAATATGCCTATGAAAGAATGCAAAAGGAGACATTGCTACAGATCTTTTAATAAGTCAAGATAATATAAATAACTTTAATTTTAAATAAAATTACTAAAACAACTTACTTAAAAAATACAATTTTCTATGACTGATTGACTGACACAAGAAAAAAACTATAGGACTATTCATGTTTTCTATTTATTAAGGAAATTGAATTTCTAATTAAACCCTCCTTACAAAAACAAACAAAACTCCAGGCGCAGATGGTTTCACTAGTGAATCAGTCTAAACAATTAAAGAAGAAATATACCTTTCTTCCACAGACACTTCCAGAAAATAGAAACAGAAGGAACACTTCACAGCTCATTTTATAGGATCAGCATAACCTTGATGCCAAAACTTAAGGACAGGAAAATCACAGGCTAATTCTCTCACAAAAACCCCAAAGAAAATACTTAGCTCATTGAATACAGTGACATGGAAAAAGAATAAAACATTTTGACAAAGGGAGTTTTGTTTAACATCTGAAAATCAATGTTATTCACCACGTTAACAAAATCAATGGGAAAAAGTGGTAAAATAATCAACATAGGTACAATATTTCCTTTGGTAAAATTTTATTACTCATGTGTTAATATAGTAAGGACACTTAGTATATTATGAACAGGAGGAGACTTCTCTGGTGGTCCAGAGCTTAAAAATCCATGTGCCAAAGCCAGAAAGATAAAGACCATTACAGTATACTAACACATATATATGGAATTTAGAAAGATGGTAACGATAACCCTATATGCAAAACAGAAAAAGAGACTCCGATGTATAGAATAGACTTGTGGACTCTGTGGGAGAAGGCGAGGGTGGGATGTTTCAAGAGAACAGCATTGAAACATGTATATTATCTAGAGTGAAACAGACCACCAGCCCAGGTTGGATGCATGAGACAAGTGCTCGGGCCTGGTGCACTGGGAAGACCCAGAGGGATCGGGTGGAGAGGGAGGTGGGAGGGGGGACCGGGATGGGGAATACATGTAAATCCATGGCTAATTCATTTCAATGTATGACAAAAACCACTGCAATGTTGTAAAGTAATTTGCCTCCAACTAATAAAAATAAATAAATAAATAAAAGTCAGTCACACTGCTCCATCCTGAAAAAAAAATAAAAATCCATGTGCCAATGCAAGGGCCGCGGGTTTGATTCCCGCTCTGGGAAGATTCCATCTGCCTCAGGGCAACTAAGCCAGAGTGCCACATTTAGCGAGTCCATGAGCTGAAACTCCCGAGCCTGCGTGCCTGTGGCCTGTGCTCTGCAACGAGAGAAGCCTCCAGAATCTGGAGAGTAGCCCCCTCTCCCCTCAACTAGAGAAAGCCTGAGTGCAGCCGCAAAGACCCTGTGCAGCCAAAAACAAACACATACTTTTAAAAAAAGTCAATTTTATTTCTATGTTTCAGCAATAAATAGATAAAATTTTTTTATGTAATACCATTTACAGGAACATTGAAACCATCAAAAAGCTAGGAATAAATCTAATGAGAGGTATGTGAAACTCCTCCATTGAAAACTACAAAACATTGATATTTATTAAAGAAGACTCAAATACACAAAATGGCATACCATCTTAATGAATTTGCAAGATTCAATATTGGAAATATATCATTTATTCCTAAATTTAACTGTCATAATCCCAGTCAAAAGCTCACAGCATTTTATGTGGATATATATATATGATGGAATTGATAAGTGATTTCTGAAGTCTATATGGACATGCAGAGGACTGAAAATAGCCAGAAAAATCTTGAAATAAGAAAATTTAAGACTTAACACTAGCAGATATCAAGACTTCCTGTAAAATCGCGATCATTAAGACAATGTGATATCACTTTAAGGAGGACAAATCAACCATAGGAGTATTAATAGTATGAAGCCCAGCAAAAACTCCTCACATATACGGTCATTTTACTCATGACAAATATGGAAGTCCTATACAATGGGGAAAGGATTGTCTTCTCAATAAATGGAGAGTCAATCAGATATCCATAATGAAAAATAGTTACCTTTGATGCCTACCTTAAACCACTCTACACAAAAATCAATTACAGATGGATTTTATATATAAATGTGAAGATAGCATAGAATAGCTCCTTGACCTGGAAAAAGCAAAGATTTCTTAAACAGAATACAAGCACTAAAAATAAAGGAAAAGATTGTTAAACTGGACCTTAAAATTAGGAACTTCTAATTATAAACAATACTATCAAAAAAGTGAAAAGGCAAGCCACAGAGTGGTAGAATATATTTACTGATACCTATAGCTGATAAAGGATTTGGATCTAGGATTTAATAGAGTTTACATGTTGCTACATAACAAATTACCCCCAAACATTGTTATTTAGTATCTCACAGTTTGGTAGGTCAGGAATCTGAGCATAGCTTAAACTACATGCTCCTGATTCTAGCTCTCTCATAGGGTTGTAGTCAAGCTGCTAGTTAGAGTTGCGGGTTCATCTCAAGACAGCTGATGGGGTCCATAGTTCCTACACAAGGAAGCTTGTCAGCAGACCTTTGTCCACTGCCTCGTGGGCCTCTCCACGGGCTGCCTCATGACGGAGCAGCTGGTTCCCTCCAGGGCAAGCAACCTAAGAGAAAGTAAGCACTCAAGACAGAAGCCGTGGTCTTTTTTACAATTCAACCTTGAAGATGATATCCTATTACTTCTTCCATATTCTATTCATTAGAAGTAAATCAGTTAAGTCCGCACTCAAGGGAAAGGCCTTACACAGGGCATAAATACCAGGAGGCAGGTGTCATCGTGGGGGCCCATCTTAGAGGCTGCCTATGACAATACATTATGAAACTCTTTAAAGTCTTATCTTAGAGGTTATATGGATATGTTTATGGTGTGAAAATAATTGAGCTATTCAGTTGTGACTTGGGCATTTTTCTGTATGTAAGTTATACATTAATGAAAAGTTGACCTAAGAACATTTTTGAGTTATATGTCAACTATCTCCAAAGGTGGTAAAAAAAAAGAACTTTTTTTTTTTTTTTTAAATTCAGGCAGAATTCTAAAGACTCTTACTCTCTGGCTATTCAGTCCAGCACTGATCTTAGGCTTAAATGGATCTTGCAAAGAGAATTAAAGTCCAAAGTCAGTGGATTGTAAAATATATATAAAAACTTTTTGTTACAGAAAAATATGATAGAGTGATCAATAAAAGTATGAAAAAAGGAAAGAATACTATCAATAAAGGGAAATAGAATGGAAAACAAATGAGGGAGAAAAAGAAGAGTGAAATATTTCACAGGTAGGACCACTGGTATAGTAGATTGGAACACAAACTCTGAAATTAGACCGTAGTGTGGTCTTAGAAAAATTATTTCATCTCTCTTTGGCCCTAGTTTCTTCATCTGCAAATCTGAAATAGTAATAGGATTACTATGAATAAATTGTTATTAAGATGAAATGATTTCACATAGATAAAAAATTAGAATTCGAAGTGTTAATATATAAGTTATCATTGTGAAACCTCCAATCTGAGCCCGGGGTGTTCCTTTATCATTCACTTCAGCTTTAATTCCCAAGGAGCTTTAAAATTGCACTCTGAGTGCCTCACCAGCCCAGAGGGTGGAAAGGGAGTACCAACAACCCCCTAGTTTGGGAAGGCTGGGGCCAGGTCTCGTTGCTTTGGACCTGTTTAGGCCATGAGCCATATGTGCTAATGAGTACCTGAAAAGTGACTAGTCCAAAATGACTAGTCCATTTTGTCTGAAAATATTCCCTGGATTTCAGATAAAGTGTGAAAAAGAATGTTAAATATTTCAATCATTTTGATTATGTGTTGAAATGATATTTTGAACATATTAGGTTAAATATAAATGACATTATTAATTTCACCTGTCTCTTTTGACTGTTCTGTATGTGTAGGGGCTTCCCGCATAGCTCAATCAGTAAAGAATCTGCCTGCAAAGCAGGAGACCACCTGCAGCACAGGAGATCTGGGTCTGGAAGTTCCCCTGGAGAAGGAAATGGCAACCCACTCCAGTATGCTTGCCTGTGAAATCCCATGGACAGAGGAGCCTGGTGGGCCAAACTCCATGGGGTTGCAAAGCATCAGACATGACTTAGCAACTAAGCCACAGCCACAATAAGCAATTTAAAATGACATATGTGGCGCTCATTGCATTTCAACTGGCTAGCGTTTGTTCACACAGTCTGCCTCAAGGTCAGCAGTCAGAGTAATCCTTTAGAAAGATAATTCAGGTCACATTACTACTCTGCTTAAAAATTCCCGATAATATCATATCTCACTTAAGAGTAAATGTCAAAATCTCAACCAAGGTCGGCTAGGTCCTTAGTGACCGGCTTTACCCATTGCCAGCTCCAATCCCTCTGGTCTCGGGTGGGACCCAGGTTTTGCCGAAGCTGAAGCTTCCACCACAGGTGAACAGGAGGGAAGGTCAAGAGGGACGTGGGTCCTCAATAAGGAAAAGAATACAAACTACAAATATAAAACTAAGTACAGAGGAGCTAAGATGGCAGAGGAATAGGACGGGGAGACCACTTTCTCCCCTACAAATTCATCGAAAGAACATTTAAACGCTGCGCAAACTCCGCAAAACAACTTCTGATCGCTAGCAGAGGACTTCAGGCACCCAGAAAAGCAGCCTATTGTCTTCGAAAGGAGGTAGGACAAAATATAAAAGATAAAAAGAGAGACAAAAGAGCTAGGGACGGAGACCCGTCCTGGGAAGGGAGTCGTAATAGAGGAAGTTTCCAAAACTAAGTATAGAATTGAGAGCTAATTTAGAGTGAGAGAATAAATCTCAACAGTGAGTCCCTCTCCTTTGATATTCCTTTAGGCAATTTATCAGACACACATACACGGAAATGCTTCCAGATGGCAGCCTGTCTCACCATCCCACCTAAAATTCTACGCAACTCCAAAATCCCCCGCAGGAGCAGAGGTCCAGGCAAGTGTTACTGGCCTCATGGTAAATCCCACTTGTCATATCCTCCACTCTCTCTGCCTCCTCCCATCAAGCATGTGTCCACCTTACGGCTCCTTCACTCACTGTTTTCCTGAGCCTGAAACATTCCATCACCAACTGCCCTCGGAGCTTGCCCTCTCATTTCCGTCAGATCTCTGCTCAGACGTCATCTCATCCGAGCAGCCTGGCCCCACGCTGTTCTCCTCACTTCCTCTTCTCTTCACCCTGCTTTGTCTCCAAAATACTATCACCAGCTGACATAGTATATGTTTGCATGTTTATTTGTTACCAGTCTCCCTCCTTTAGAAAGGAAAATTCAGGAGAACAGGAACTTTGTTTCTGATGGGTATACGGAGCACTTGAGAAGAGCGCCTGGCCCTTGATAGACACTCAAAAAATTTTGTTGAAGGAATGAACATATATAAATTGAATGACAGGGAAGCCCTATTGTTTCTCAATATGAAATCATTTCTTCAAGGAAATAATCGACTCTGCACTCCTAACCCATATCCTTAATCATCACTGGTGGTGGTGGTTTAGTCACTAAGTCCTGTCTGCCTCTTGTGAACCCATGGGTTGTACCCTGCCAAGCTCCTCTGTCCATGGGATTTCCCAAGCAGGAATACTGGAGGGGGTTGCCATTTCCTTCTCCAGGGGATCTTCCCGACCCAGGAATGGAACCCGGATCTCCTGCATTGCAGGCACATTCTTTACTGTCTGAGCCTCCAGGAAGGCCCCTCAATCATCATTCCTTAGGACCTACTAGGTAGCTTTTGTGTTTTTGGCTACCTGGCATGCTTCCTACTCACATCACCCTACTGCCAGCGATACACTCAGCTTCTGCTCGGTAGCCTACTCCCCAGCATCCAAGGATAAGCACACATTCTAGGTCTGGCCAATGGGAGTGCTCCAGAATGATTGATCAGGGATGAGTCTGTGACCTGAGCTCAGCCAATCGGAGTCTTCCTCAATATTGCTCTTACTGGAGCTGAGGGAGAGGAAGTAAAGAAGCCCCAGACTGTTGTGTCTCTTAGTTCTGCTAGAAGGCTGTGAAGTAAGGGCCCTGGACGCTCTATTCTCTCCCCAGGCAGAGAAGAGATGAATTGAAAGGAAGTGAGCTCCAGCAGCATGGAGTCCTGGGTGATCCTCTACTTCCTGCAGCTCTCACTTTCCTCTGTCTTCAACCCACAAGCTCCCCCAGCATCCTTCCAACACATTTCTTTCTGCTTTAACAAATGCCAGTTGGGCTCTGTCACTCACAATTAAACCTCCTCAATGACAGTGCATCAGGCACTGGGCTGCTAGCTGAGGATGCAACCACGGCTTGGACACTATACTTGTCCTCAAGAGGCTTTACAGCCTCCAGGGAGAGACAAGGAGGGAAAATAACTTGCAAAGAAGTACAAATATCATGGGATTGGGACTCGCCAAAATTCAAGGCTTGGATACATCTTTCATGACATTGGTTAGATCCTTAAGTTCTTATGATGATTTTATGTTCAAAGCAATCTGGGTATCTAAGATAATAAAGCCCATGATCAAATCAATAAATACCACCTGAACTCCTACTATATGCAAGCTCAGTGTTAAGTGCTGTAATACAGGCTTATAAAGCACTCTAAGAGGGTCAGGAAGGTGCACTTGCAAAAACAATAAAGAATAGTAGAGGAGGATTAGGAAGAAGGGGATATATGTATACCTGTGACTGATTCGTGCTGATGTATGGCAGAAACCAGCACAATATTGTAAAGCAATTATCCTTCAATTAAAAAGAAATTAGTTTAAAAAAGAATGTATAGTAAATATGAAGTGAAGTCATGGGATGTTTTATTCCTTCCTATCTGTGTCTTTGTAAAAGATCAGTTTAGCATGGTGGCTAAGAGTATAATCTTTAGCATCCTCACTCTGTCTCTAACATGCAAGCCTGGGCAGACACTTTGTTTCTGTGAGATTCAGTGTCCTCCTCTGTAAATTGGATAATATAACAGTATCTATCTCATAGGTTCTTGGGAAGATTAAATGGGTTAATATGAGTCAAACACTAAGAATAGTACCTGGCATATACTAAGTCCTCAAAAATGTTAGCAAACAATAACATATGTAAACTATATAGATTATAAACTCCTGAAAAGCAGAAGCCCTAGCATTCTTTGTGCTCAGCCAACATGTAGAGCCCACTCAAGACTGTTCCACTGCTTTGGCTCAGTGATATTAATTTATTAGCAGATGCAGGCATTGTCTTGCTTGTTGGTTTCTCCATCTGCTCGAAATTTATTAATAAATAAAGACAGTTGTGGGGTGGAGGAGATTTTAGATATCTCTGGTCCAAATCCACCGGGCTTTTCTTTTGTTCGAAAACTGTAATCTGGACAGAATTTAGAAGCATTTGCTAAAGACTGTTTTTAGGCATATTTTGCAGAAATTTGTAGCATCTTCTTACATTGTTATGTGCATCCACACTTGGAATCTCCAACCATTTACATATGGCAATATCCTAACTGATGTTCCAAATTTGATGCTACTCTATGTATGAGCCTGCATATAGTTCCTAACTCTTCATAAGCTATGGATGTTAAATCAAGTTGATTTATGAGAAGCTATACAGTTTTTCACTCTTAGAATAGTCACAATTCTACACTCCCAGGTTTGAATATAGATGTCCAGAAGTAGGGTCCCAAGATTAAACTTTGCTTTTGTTTGGTGCATAATAATATCTAATATCCATATTATACCTTGTTTAATGGTTACAGTCACTCCGTGAGGTAGGCAATAGAGGAGTATCATTTTATAGATGAAGAAATTCAAACCAAGAGGTGTTAACTGACCTGCCTGTTTGTTACTTAGCAACTCACTTTTTCACTCTTAGAAGTAGAATAGTCACAATTCTACAATCCCAGGTTTACTAAGTGGTAACAGTGGCAAAGCCAAGACTGCTGTTTTCTAACCACCAGCCAATGCCCTTTTCCATGCTGCTGGCAGAGGGAAAAATTAGGAATTCTTCCACCAAGTTTTACAGCCAACTGTACAAAGGAGCTGACAGTACTTGCCAAGAGTGGTCTGGGTGTGAGCCTTCAGTAAATCCTGGGCCTCCTCTGGTTAGCCCCAATAGGTCCCAGCCCCTTGACAACCAGGATTTATCCCAGGCAAATGTTGCAGATAACAGTTTTTGTTGGTTTGTTTGTTTTGAAAGATTTATTTTTTAATGTGGACCATTTTTAAAGTCTTTACTGAATTTGTTACAATAATGCTTATATTTCACGTTTTGTTTTTTTTAAGCCATGAAGCACATGGGATCCTAGCTCCCTGAAAGTGAAAGTGAAAGTTGCTCAGTCGTGTCTGACTCTCTGCTACCCCATGGACTATAATGGAATTCTCCAGGCCAGAATCCTGGAGAGGGTAGCTGTTCCCTTCTTTAGGGGATCTTCCCAACCCAGGGATTGAGTCCAGGTCTCCCGTATTACAGGTGGATTGTTTACCAGCTGAGGCATCAGGGAAGTCCCCTGGCTCCCTGACCAGGGATCAAACTCACACCTCCTGCACTGAAAGCAAAGTCTTAACCAGTGGACCACCAGGGAAGTCCCAACAGTATTTAACTGCATCTGCTAGAACTGAGGAACTTTGGAATTGAAAGATCAAAAACAATCATCGAAGAAAGAACTTGAATCATGGTGGAGAATCTTCTAGGCAAGTACTCAGCCTCTCTGCTCCTCACTTGAAGCTAAAGCAGCCCATAAAACACCACGTAATGTAGTGGCAGAAGATATTTTTGGAGACAGAACTTTTGAACAAAAGCAATCATAGTTTTGCAGAGTCTGTTTTCATTAAAAGAGAGAGCCACCACAGTAGAATTTTTTGTCACTAGATAGATGGGAGGCAACAGGGTTAGAATTAGAAAGAGGGACTTCCCCGGTGGTCCAGCAGTTAAGAATCTGCCTTGCAATGCAGTGGATGGGATGCAGGTTTTATCCCTGGTTGGGGAACTAAGATTCCACATGCCTAGAAGTAACTAAGCCCATGAGTCACAACCAGGCAGTCTGTGCACTTCAACGAAAAGTCTCGCTTGACGCGATGAAGATTCTTCATGCTGCACCTAACACTCGACGCCACTAAACTAGTTAATTAATTAATTAAAAAAAAAAAAAGAAAAAGAAGTAGCCTGAACCTACAGTTGATGGGGTCTGACTCTATGTGATTTATGATGTAAAGGGGTTAGTGAGAGTGGTAGAGACAGAAAGACTGAAATCTCCATGCAATTACTATGTGAATTCTGACCAGATGAGTGTAAATTGGCATAGACCAGTGCAGAGCATTTGATGTTAGATGTAGAAACGGGTGAAGAGAAAGTCAGACAACGTAAAGGATCTATTACATACAATAACCCCCTTTTCGGAGAAAATGTTCCCACTCCCAAATTCCCAATAATATTCTTCTACATTTCCAAATAGGAAAAGGAGTACATCAAGGCTATATATTGTCACCCTGCTTATTTAACTTATATGCAGAGTACATCATGAGAAGCGCTGGGCTGGAAGAAGCACAAGCTGGAATCAAGATTGCAGAGAGAAATATCAATAACCTCCGATATGCAGATGACACCGCCCTTATGCAGAGAGTGAAGAGGAACTAAAAAGTCTCTTGATGAAAGTGAAAGAGGAGAGTGAAAAAGTTGGCTTAAAGCTCAACATTCAGAAAACTAAGATCATGGCATCTGGTCCCATCACTTCATAGGAAATAGATGGGGAGACAGTGGAAACAATGTCAGAGTTTATTTTGGGGGGCTCCAAAATCACTGCAGATGGTGATTGCAGCCATGAAATTAAAATACACTTACTCCTTGGGAGGAAAGTTATGACCAATCTAGACAGCATATTGAAAAGCAGAGACATTACTTTGTCAACAAAAGTCTGTCTAGTCAAAACTATGGTTTTTCCAGTAGTCATGTATGGATGTGAGAGTTGGACTCTGAAGAAAGCTGAGTGCTGAAGAATTGATGCTTTTGAACTGTGGTGTTGGAGAAGACTCTTGAGAGTCCCTTGGACTGCAAGGAGATCCAACCAGTCCATCCTAAAGGAGATCAGTCCTGGGTGTTCATTGGAAGGACTGATGCTGAAGCTGAAACTCCAATACTTTGGCCACCTCATGCGAAGAGTTGACTCATTGGAAAAGACCCTGATGCTGAGAGGGATTGAGGGCAGGAGGAGAAGGGGATGACAGCGGATGAGATGGTCATGACTCGATGGACATGAGTTTGAGTAAACTCCGGAGTTGGTGATGGACAGAGAGGCCTGGAGAGCTTCGATTCATGGGGTCACAAAGAGTCGGACACGACTGAGTGACTGAACTGACATTTCCTTCTCCTGGTGTTATAATATTGCTTTTCAAAGTTAGGATTTTAATCTCCTCGAGGTTTTTTTGTATCTATGCTGTGAGATTGAACTTGATATTTCTCCTTAAAGTGAGGCAACTCTCCCAATTGTGCACTGAATAATCCATTGATTTCCCACTGAGGAGTGATGTCTCAGTTCCCTTTGTTACCAAGGTTTTGCTTTTGACCTCCCTCCTTTGGTTCACTGCTCTACTTGCTGTTCTTGCATCAGTACCACACTGTCCTGATGATTCTAGCTTTGCAGTATATCCTGTTATTTGGAAGGGCATGCACCCCTTCTGCCCTTCTTTTGAGAAGTGTCTTAACTATTGATAGATGTGCTTTTAGATAGCACATAGATTCTCACATAGTGATAGATTCTCTTCAACTAGGATTTTGATGTAATTACATTTAATTTGCAGATTAATTATTGTGAGAGTTACTATTTTTACAATGTTAAGCCCTTCTACCAACGAACATAAAATATGCTCTCGATTATTCAGGTTTTCTTTTATGCATTTTAATAGGCTTTTACATTTTTAATTCAGATATAGTCATCCTGCAGTATCCATGGGAGACTGATTTCAGAAGCTCCTCATGTACCAAAACTGCAGCTGCTCAAGTGTCTTATGTCAAATGGTGTAGTATTTGCATATAACCTATGTGCATCCTCCTGTATACTTTTAATTCTTTCTAAATTACTTATAATACCTAATACCACGTCAAAGTTATGTAAATAGTTGCCAGCATGTGGCAAATTCAAGTTTTGTGTTTTGGATCATTCTGGACTTTTTTTCCCAAGTATTTTTGATCCAGAGTTGGTTGAATCAGATGATGTGAAACCCAGCCATATTTCATGTGCATTCAACATTTCTTTTTTTTAGTTCTACTAGTTTATTGCTACCAACCCATCTCCCTCCACCCTCTTGCATGCATGCTCAGCCATGTAACCCCATGGACTGCAGCCCACCAGGCTCCTCTGTCCATGGACTTTTCCAGGCAAGAATACTGGAGTGGGTTGCCATTTCCTTCTCCAGGTCAACATATATTTAATTTCAACATATGCTGTAGTTTCATGGCTATTAAAAGTACTATCTTATTTACTGGGTTTTGAAGGTGTACTGGAATACTATTGATTTTTATATATTACCTTGCTATCTAGCAACCTTCCTGAACTTTGGTGGTGGTTTAGTTACTAAATCGTGTCCGGGGATTTCCCTGGTGGTCTAGTGGATAAGACTGTAGGCTCCCAATGCAGAGGACCAAGGTTCAATCCTTAGTCAGGGAACTAGATCCCATATGCTGCAACTAAGACCCAATGCAGCCAATAAATAAATAAATAAATAAATCGTGTCCGACTCTTGTTACCCCATGGACTGTAGCCCGCCAGGTTCCACTGTCCATGGGATTTTCCAGGCAAGAATACTGAAGTGAGTTCCCATTTCCTTCTCCAGGGGATCTTCCTGACCCAGAGATTAAACCAGGGTCTCCTGCACTGCAGGCAGATTCTTTACTGACTTGAGCTATCAGTGAAAGTGAACTTTATTTAGAGCTAATAATTTGTTAATTCTCTTGGGTTTTCCAGATAAATGGAAATGACATTTAAATGACAAAAACAATGTCTCCCTTTTCCTCCAGTTCTTAGTCTCTTTCACATGGCAATATATTGGTAGTCCTCTATGATAAACTGGAGAAGGCAGTGGCAACCCACTCCAGTACTCTTGCCCGGAAAATCCCATGGATGGAGGAGCCTGGTGGGCTGCAGTCCATGGGGTCGCTAGGAGTTGGACGACTGAGCGACTTCACTTTCACTTTTCACTTTCATGCATTGGAGAAGGAAATAGCAACCCACTCCAATATTCTTGCCTGGAGAATCCCAGGGACGGGGGAGCCTGGTGGACTGCCGTCTATGGGGTCGCACAGAGTTGAACATGACTGAAGCGATTTAGTAGCCGCAGCTATGGTAAACGGCAGTGGAAATAGCAGATTTCTCTGTTTTCTTTCTGAATTAAAAGAGATCAGTCTAAGGGCTCACTGTGTATAGTCTCTGACTTCTAGATCCTCTTTTAAAGAGCTGCTTGATTAGGTCAGACACACACAGGATAATCGCTCTTGATTTATTTAAAGTCAACTGATTAGGAACTTTAATTATATCTGCCAAATCCTTTCCTATCCTATCCTTTAGCTATAATAAAACCTAATCACAAGAACTGCATCTCGTCAAAGTCACAGGTCCTGCCCACGCTTAAGAGAAAGCAATTATACAAAGGCTTGTCCCAATGGGAATCATCTTAGAATTCTGCCTACCACATACTTTCAGTTCAAATTCAAGACTGCCTAACTTCTTCCATCTTCCACCATTATCTGTTTTCTGTATGTCAAAATCTCAGTTCCCAGTAACACCAATACACTTATTTCCTTTATCTTGCAATGCACACTAACAGTCTCAGAATGATAATAAAACCTAATCTCCACCACCAATGTGGTTCCAAAAAAATTTTAAGGTCTTACTTGGTGGTCCAGTGGTAAAAACTGTGCTTCCAATGAAGGGGGAGTGTGTTCCATCCCTGGTTGGGGAACTAAGATCCCACATGCCCTGTGGTATGGCCAATAAGTTAATAAGATCAAATAAATAAAATTACTTAGAAATGTTTAAGACTTTATATGTGTGTGTGTGTGTGTGTGTGTCTCTGTGCGCGCGCGCGCGTGCGTGTTACCATTCTTTCATCCTTTGGGTATATCCCACCAGGCATGTACAGTCCAATTATTTGTTTTAAAGTCACTTGGAATAGCAGCTCCCTGTGAGTTATCAACTTGATGCACAGTTAGGTTTTATTTGTTTCAATTTGTTTTCACTTTTTAGGGATTGCCTTTTAATATAAATTGAATTTTATTATGTTAAATGTTTACATAGTTCTACAATAAAACCTGCAGAACAGATATATTTAGAGAATTATAGCTTCCCTAGTATTGGCTCTTCCTCATAGGCAGCTTTTAAGTATTTTTTTTTATGATTTAGTCTCCCATTATTTTTTAATATAAGCAAATATGTATATATGTTTGTATCTGATGGAGTGAGGGAATCACATTATGATTTCACAGTTTTTTTTTTTTTTAAATTTTTATTAGTTGGAGGCTAATTACATCATTACAGTAGTTTTTGTTATACATTGATATGAATTAGCCATGGATTTACATGTATTCCCCATCCCAGATTTCACAGTTTTTAATGGTTATTTTTCTATTCAAACTTGTTTCTCCTTGTGTCATTAAGTATTTTATGTTTTTCCAGCTTTGAATTCCTTTCATTTAGATTTTCCAATTTATTAGCATGCAGTAGTTCATATCTTTCTAAAACTATTTTGACTGTAAATTATTTCCTTATTGTTTTTTGCATTCTGTTTACTTGTATATCTTTCTACTTTTTCTTGGTCTTACTACAGAATCATCTAGTCTGTTCAACAAATTGCTTTTTATTTTGTTATTCATGTTTATTGCTTTTCTTCCCTCTTGCCCACCATCATCAAATATCATTGATTTTTGCTCTTATCTTTTGCACTGAACACTTAGCTCTTTGGTCTCAATATATCTTGTTTGTCAAATAAATGTGTGTGGTGCTATAAATCCCTTTTAAGTACTCTCTTATACACACTTTGACACTTGGTGCTTTCATCGTATTTTGCAGTTTCCTTTATTACAATTTCTCTATTCTAGTATGTGATAGTATTTTTTACATTTTCAGATTTTTAGGAATTTAAGCTACCCTTTTGTTATTGATTTCTACATTTACTGCATTATGGTCAGAGAGCATGGGCTACATGGTGGTAATTCTTTGGAATTTATTGAGGGGCATGACCAGTACATGACTGATCTTTGCGATTATTCCTTATATTCCTTGGAAAGAATATGTATCCTTTATTTGTTGAGTATAAAGCTCTCTATTAGAGTGAGCTGACTAATTGAGTCATTAAAATATATTTTATCTTCACTTTTTAAATATAAACTATTCAGTCTATCAGCTTCTAAGTTCATACACACAGTTCCCGACTTACGATGGTTCAACTTGGGATTATTCAGCTATACGGTGATGGGAAAGTGATACACTTTCAGTAGAAACTGTACTTTGAATTTTGATCTTTGATCTTTTCCTGGGCTATCAATATTCAGTACAGTATTCTCTCCTGATGCTGGGCCGTGGCAGTGAGTCACAGTTCCTAGTCAGTCACAAGATCACCAGGGTGCACAACTGATGTATTTACAACCATTTTGTACCCAAACAACTGCTTTGCTTTTCACTTTCACTACAGTATTCAATGGGTTTCCAAGGTGGCGCTAGTGGTAAAGAACCCGCCTGCCAATGCAGGAGATATAAGAGACGTGGTTTCAATCCCTGGGTTGGGAAGATGCCCTGGAGGGGGGCATGGAAACCCACTCCAGTATTCTTGCCTGGAGAACCCCATGGACAGAGGAGCCTGGTGGGTTACAGTCCACGGGGTTGCAAAGAGTTGGACACAACTGAAGTGACTTAGCATACAGCACACAGTATTCAATAAATTACGTGAAATAGTCAACACTTCCTTATAAAATAGGCTTTGTGTTAGATAATTTTACCCAACTGTTGGCTAATATAAGTATCCTGAGCATGTTTAAGGTAGGCTAGGCTAAGCCATGATTAGAAGATTAAGTGTATTAAGTGTTTTCAATGTTTTAATGTTTTCAAGATAAAACTCCTTAGCAAGTCAAAGAAGATCTCTATGTTAAGTGTCCAGTTATGCTTGTCGATTCCTCTATCAGGTGTTGCTTTATAGTTTTTGGGGTGATATTTTTGGGTGCATGCAGTTTATAATCTTTATGGCTTCTCAGTCTGTACTGCTTATGAAGTCCTCTTTGCTCCTTATGAAGTTTCCTACTGTAATGCCTATTTTGAGTGATACTAAATCGTTTCTTTTGATTCATATTTATCCTGTATCTCTTTTCCCTTCTGTTAATATTCGAATAATGATTCACTGGTCCCTCGCTTTGGTGGTGTCATACAATAGCATGACAAACATCAGGATGCCCCCAAGTCCAAGTTCAGCTCCTCAAGTTGCAATAGGTAGCCTCAGCTGTCTCTGATCCTGCACTGTACCCTGCTCATTTTCTCATCATTTTTCTCTCCCACAACGGTCTTGTTCATTATTATATTTCTATGTTGTAGCACTGTACCTGACATTTAGTAGGCACTCAGTAAATAGTTGTTCAATATGAATGCCCTCAGAGAACACACAGCCTTGTTAGGGAGATGAGAGCCCTTTAAGAATAGCTGATGGAACACTTACTATCTGTGAAATCTTTCCCACACATATCACCTCTCTGATCTCGTCTCCAACCTTGCCCCTCTCCCTGACTCTGTTCTGTCTGCTGTGATCCTACTATTGCTGCATTTATCAAGCTCATTTCTGCTTCAGGATCTTTATACCTGCTCTCCCCCGACTTTTTATAGCTCACTCTTTTACACTTCAGGTTTCCTTGGATGTCATATCTTCAGACAACTTTCCCTAATCATCCTATTTAAAATACCATCTTCTCTCCCAATCTAGTCATTCTCTGTGGGTTTTTTTTTTTTTTTTCTGTTTAAGTAACAGTTATCACTGTATAATATTACATTATTTGTTTGGCTACAGGCTTATTGTTTCTAGAATGTAAGCTCTTTAAAGACATCTAGAGCAGTGCCTGGCAAAAAGTAGACACTCACTAAATTTTTGTTGAGAAAATTTTCAGTTAATTCTCAAGGAAAAAGCTTTAAAAAGTGTGAGGGTACCTATTTTTATGGATGAAGTAAATAAAGCTGAAAAGTTTCCATAACTTGCCTAGGAACACAGCGATGGAGCTGGATTTGAACGTAGGTCCCTTTGACGCCACAGTCCATCCACAATCCCCACCACCACGTTACTGTCTCTTAATGAAGCAGATGCAAACACACACGACCGTAGGGAATGAATTCGAGCTGGGGGCTTGTGGTTTTTCCGATGAGATCAGCTGGGATGGAGTCATCGCTCGGCAGAGGGCGGGGTGCTTTGGGTGACTGAGAGTTGGAAAGGTGGGGAAGGGAGTGAGGGCAAACCCCGGGCTCGGTCCATGATTGCCCACCGTAGCCGTTTCCTTGGCTGAAGAATTGGTTCTGATTTGCTCCCTGGGGGAGCAGGGAGGGTGGAGGGCAGGCTGCAGGGGAGAAAGGGCACGAGCCTGCCTTCTGGGGCCTTTGGGTCAAACACTTCCGCAAGAGCCCTTACCAAGGAGCCTGTGGACGGCGGTTAGGAGGGAGGCACAGATGCGAATTCTAACAAGTGCAGCCTCAGGTTAAGTTCAGACCAAGTCTAAGCTCCCCTTTGAAGCCGGTTATCTGTGTGTTGGGGACAGCGGTTGCCGGGGAGGCATCCAGGCTGGAGGGGGCTTCTGAGCCAGGGCTTTTATTTATTCATCTATTGTCCTTGTTGCTCCACGTGAGCTTTCTCTGGTTGCAGCGATCGAGGCTACTCCCTGGTTGTGGTGCATGGACATCTCACTGCAGTAGTTTCTCTTGTTGTGGAGCACAGGCCTAGCTGTAAGGGCCTCCGCAGCTAAGGCGCACCAGCTCAGTAGTTGTGGCCCATAAGCTTAGCTGTCCTGCAGCATATGGAATATTTCCAGCTCAGGGATCCAACCTGTGTTCCCTGCGTTGGCATGCAGATTCTTAACCATGGGGCCGCCACAGAAGTCCCAGGGTGTCTTATTTAGAGGGGATAGGGGTTACTGTTGAGCCGAGTAGGAGCTGACCTGATCATCAGCCTCCCCTAAAAAGGATGAGGGCGAGGAAACAGCTTCGACCACAAGGGACATCCAGGGCCTTCTCATTTCCAGCGATGGAGGAGGCTCGCTTGTCCTGGGAGAGGGCTGTGGCCCCCATATGTCTTAGGAGCAGACCCTAGCTCCTGCCACGCTTCCTCACCGGGGTCACCTTGCAGGCCAGGCTCCAGCCAGCTCTGGGTAACCAAGGCAAGAAGAGAGCAGCGGGCAGGAAGTGGGTAGGGACAGTTCAAAGGCAGCAGCTGGGGGCAGCTTATCAGCTCTGCCCGGAACTGAAAGTCAGCCAGGCGAAGGAAAAGGGAAGAAGCAAAAGCAGAGAGGCATCGGCCACCACCGGAGAAAGGGAAAGAAAACTCGCAGCGGGCTCAACGTGTTCTGGGAGCCTCAGAGAGTGAGGCTTCTGCTGGCCACTTCTTCTTTTTTTTAATTTTAATTACCTGTTGGCTACCCTGGGTCTTCGCTGCTGTGTGCGGGCTTTTCCCTAGTTGCAGAGCGCGTGAGCCATGCTTCAGTTGCAGTCCGCAGGCTCCTCGTTGCGGGGGCTTCTCTTGCTGCAGAGCACATGTTCTAGGGTGCAGCGGGCTCTAGAGCAGTTATGTGCATGGGCTCAGTTGCCCCACAGCAAGCAGAATCCTCCTGGACCAGGGATCGAACCCATGTCCCCTGCATTGTTGGGCGGATTCCCAACCACTGAACTGCCAGGGAGGTCCCTGGCCACGTTTTCTTGGAAGAAGGGGACTGAAAGGCTGAGTCTTGGAACCAGGTATCCTTGTCCTTCTCAGGGCTCCTTCCTGAGAGGTAGATGTGAGGTGTATACTGCTCAAATGCTCATAGCATCCTTCTTCTTCAAATTGTCCTTTAGTCACTCAGTTGAGTTTGACTCTTTTCGACCCCACGGACTGTAGCCTGCCAGGTTCCTCTGTCCATGGGATTTCCCAGGCAAGAATATTGGAGTGGGTTGCCATTCCCTCCTCCAGAGGATCTTCGTGACCCAGGGATCGAACCCGCATTATGGCTCCTAAATTGGCAGGCGGATTCTTTACCACTGAGACAATAGGGAAGATCCTTCTCCTTCAGATACCTTGTCCCTAAAAGGTGGCACCTGATTATCCTCAAAGCTCCAAAAAAGTAGTAACTGTAATTTTGGTCCTGGGTAAAATCAATTGTTTTCCTCAGGGTGGTCTCCCCCCCAGAATGCTTTAAAAATAATAAAAGATGTAGGCGATGTTAAGGTAAGATACTTTCCCACTTAGGGCTGAAAGCTGAAAGTCCTTTGTCCAAACACTCATTATAAAATTCTTATGTCACTAAAATGATGCCACAGCACAAATGCCAAGTGTTTTTTAAATGTTCTGTTTTGCTTTTGATGAAATCATCATTTACAGGGCTCCCTGCCTGCAAAGTTCTCTCTTGTGCCTGTGATGCTAAGTTAGACTGTTGGATGACAAGGTCACTTGTCGGGCTAAAAAGTATCTAGATTTAAGGCTGCTTTGGAGTCTCCGAGGACAAGGAAAGACCAGATAAATCATAACTCTTCCAGTTAACGTTAATCACCATTCATTTCCTTACTTTAAAGTATGGTGCCCCAGTAGGCTCACTCTGAGTCTTTATCGAATGCCAGGATGTTTGAAAAATGAAAGCTTTTGACTGAAAAGCATTTAAAGTACATAGAATCACAACTGTGGACCGTCTCCTAAATGTTCCTTTCTATTCCTCCCCTCCCCCCCAACATTTTGCATTTTAGGCCCTAGAGTTCTGGGTCCTAGAGTCTAGGGCCTCGCCTTTGGAACTCTGATCCAGGGACCAGCAGGATCCGCCTCATCTGGAAACTTGTTAGAAGCACAGACGCTCCAGCTCCACCTTGGATCCACTGAAGGAGATTCTGCATTGTAACAAGACCTCTGAGGGATTTGTGCGCGTGTTCAAAGTTGGAGAAACACTGCACTAAGGCACCTGGGCCCCCTCCTTCCTGAGGCATCAGGTCAGGAGGCTCTGTTGGGGCCTGGCTTCAGCAAACAGCTATTAGGGTCACTGGGCAGCTCCACAAGCACAGTGTGTGGAGGGCTGGAGGCTACAGAGGGTTCAAATTCCAATGGTACTGCTGAAGGAACTTTATCATGTGGGCAAGTGACTGAAAAAATTTTAATCTTACAGAAAACTTGCAAGAACAGTACAAAGAATGTCCATGTAGCCTTTATCCCTATTCACCGATTATTAACATTTTGAAGAATCCGCCTGCCAATTCAGGAGATGTGAGCTCAATCCCTGGGTTGGGAAGATCTGCTGGAGAAGGCAATGGCAACCCACTCCAGTATTCTTGCCTGGAGAATCTCATGGACAGAGGAGCCTGGCGGGGTATACAGTCCACAGGGTTGCAAAAGGGCAGGACACAACTTAGCAACTAGGCAACGACAGCACAGTATACTACTACTCAACAATCAAAAGGAACTAGCTACTGATACATACAATGATATTCTGGACCTCAAAAACAACATGCTGAGTGAAAGAACCTAGTTACAAAAAGCTGCATAGTATACGATTTTATTTATATGAAATTCTAGAAAAACCAAAACCTTAGCAACAGGAGGCATGTCAGTGGTTACCTGTGGTCTGGAGTATGCAGGTGAGGACTGACTGAAGAGGGGAAGAAGGGAACATTCTGGAGTGATGGAAGTGTTCTAACTGGGTGATTGCACGATGTATACATTTACCTAAATTCACTCTCTACTTAAAAAAGTTAATGTAGATTATGGTCCAATGCAGATTATACCTCAATAAAACTACACAAAACCCACACGTATCCGTCTTCCACTGGAGTTCAACTCATGACGTGTCTTCCTTCACAGCCTGGCTCCAAACCCATCTTCCCAGTCTTAGCTCCCACCGCTCCCCTCCGATCATTCACTCAACAAACATTCGAACATTCCATGAATGGTCCAGCGTTAGACATTCTGCTGAGGGCCAGAAAAGAGAACCTCTGTCCTCAGGGAACTCACAGGCCAGTCCAGGAGCAGAAAGAAAGGGTGCCCAACCTGGACAAACACCAGTGATCCTAGAGGATCACTGAGTCTTAAAGGAGAGAAAGAAGAAGATACATACTAGTCACTCTGAATTTCAAGTTTCAATTTAATCTTTTGAACAGAGACTGTGGACTCACACTCCAGTCACATTCCCCTCCCCACCCACCCTCACGCTCCACTCTGGATTCTGTCCGCTTCTGTCCACAGCTGCTCTTGTGGGCCTTGCTGGCTCTGGCTATCACAGCCATTTAGTAAGGAAAGAAAAAAGAGAGAGGGAGGGACGGAGGAAGGAAGGGGATGGAGCCTCGGCTCCATCTGTCTACTCTCTTTCTCACTGAGTCTGGCTTTGGCCACCTAGAAAGCTAAGAGAGGGCTTACCACAGGTGGCTCAGTGGTAAAGAATTTGCCTGCAATGCAGGAGACACAGGTTCGATCCCTGGGCTGGGAAGAGCCCCCGAAGAAGGAAATGGCAACCTACTCTAGTATTCTTACCTGGAAAACCCCCATGGACAGAGGAGCCTAGTGGGCTGCAGCCCAGGAATCACAAAAGAGTCAGACTTAGTGACTAAACAAAACAAAGCTAAAAGAACAAATCGCTTGATAAGTCAAATGCACGTCAGTCATACTTTAAGTCAAAGGAGATGACCGGATTTACTGTAGTGTTTTTAGGAATGTGGGAATCACTGATAGTGTTCAGGTTAATCAATGTCAAGTGATTTTTCAAAGGCAACTTGGATAACTGTAAAAACAAAACAAAACGTTGGGTTAACTCTAAAATGTCTATGTACTAACTCTTGCCTGGAGCTGTGAGCTGTTAACTACTAGGCCATTTCCAGAGGAATACCATATTATCCTATTCCTTCCTAGGTGGGCAGTGCAAGAGGTGAGAGCTCTCTGTCTCCACCTCTGGGATGAAAAGGTTAAAGCTCTGGATTCTCCTCTCCCTGTCGTTCAGATGTTAAGTTGTGTCTGACTCTTTGCTAACCTGTGGACTGCAGTTGGCCAGGGTTCCCTGTTCTTCACCATCTCCCGGAGTTTGCTCAAACTCCTGTCTGTTGAGTCGGTGATGCCACCCAACCATCTTGTTCTCTGTTGCCACCTTCTCCTCCTGCCTTCCGTCTTTCCCACCATCAGGGTCTTTGGGGGAAGTTCCATTTCACAGGAGGTGGAGCCATCAAAAAGGACAAAAGAGGAAGACAGCTTTCGCGCCTGTGCCTGCCCAAGACAGGACGGACCTGGGAAATGAGACGCTTCATTCAGGGAGGATTCAGGAGAGGGGGCAGCTTGGCTCCTCTGGGACTGTGGTCTTCAAAATTTCTTACTTTCCTCCTAAAAGAAATTTGACAAATTATGTTTCTTCTTGTATTTTTAAAGGTCATATGTAAAATGTTTCATCTTAAGTTTAAATAATGGCAAAGTTTGTTATTTCTGGCATCTTATAGGTATTGCCATTTGAAAATAAGATGCTTACATCATTCTTTAAATGTATCCAAGGGAATCTAAATACCATGATGCATCTAGCATCCATTTAAAAAAAAAATGAACAAGCAATTCTTTAAGAGAAATTTAACGTAATTCTTTTTCTCCTTATCTTGTATTTCTATTCCATTTGCCTCTGAGCGTTTTAATGTGATATTTTAGGCTGCAAAGTCTTTTATTGATCAGCCTATTGTATTTCCTTATAAAAAATTTAAAAAAGCTTTGAGTCCCTAAGTTTAAAACATTTTCTTGATAGTATTACCAATACAATTTTGTTATTTTTGGTTCAATTTTGAATATCTAATTTATCTAAATTACATATTATGAATTTTGATCAACTATTAAAATTACAGCAGAAATAAACCCAACTTTGCAAAACAATTATCCTCCAATTAAAAAAAACAACTGTTAAAGTGTAAAATATTTTTGCTGGAATAAAATAGGGTTCAGAATCAACTCTATTTCTAGTTTACACTTGTAAGGATAGAAGCATGAAACATTTTGTTCATTCATTCAACAAATATTTCAGCACCTCCTACATGGCAATAGGAACTCTAGACACTTGGGATAAACTAGTAAACACTACAGACAAATCTCTGCTCTTGTGGAGCCTACATTCTAGGGGAAATGACAGACAATAAGCAGTACACATAACACATAAGTAGACAGTACCGTCTGTTAGAAGATAAGACCTATGAGAAGACAGCAGGGGAAGGGGGACCTGGGGTTTAGAGAGAGGGTTCAGAATAGGTTGTGCTTTTAAAAAGGTCTGGGTGGGCCTCAGGGAGAAGATGGTATTTGACTAAAGTAGGTGAGGGCGTTAGCAGTGCAGATATCTGGGGAAGTGGGTGGTAAGAAGAGGGAACAGTTAATGCAAAGGTCCTACCTTTCAAGCTTGGCTGGTGTCTTCTGAGGTCAGGCAGGAGGTCAGTAAGGCCAGACCAGAGTCATCCAGGAGAGGAGGAACAGAAGATGAGATCAGAGAGGTAAGGATCAGAAGTGTGGTGGCGGTGTAGATCTCACAGAACCCTGTAGACTCTTTTAAGGATACAGACTTTTACTCCAAATGAAATGAGGAGCCATAGAAGGGATTTAAGCAGACACATATTTTAGGAGGGTCACTCTGGCTGTTCTGCTGAGAATAGACTCTAAGGGGCAAGTGTGAAAGAAGGGAGAGCTTTGAGAAGACTAACTCTAGCGTTAGGTGATGGTGGAATGGACCAGGGGACCAGTGGAGGTGGTAAGGGAGAGTCTGACTCTGGACTAGACATGGGATGGATAAGAAAGAGGGAAGTCTAGCATGACTCCAGGGCTTTTGGTCTGAGCAACTTCAAGGATGGACGTGTCACCAACAGAGACAGGGAAGTTGCTGGGCTGAAGAGATCTGAAAGAGAAGATGCGTAACAGGCTGCTGGTATCATCTGGAATTCAGATGAGGAGTTGGAGATAAAGATATAAATTTGGGAGTTGTCATCCTCTATGATGATATCATATATCTTACAGAGTACTGCAAGTCAGGAGACCTGATTAGATCACCAGTGAAATGTGAGTTGGTAAAGAAAACAAGAAATCCAAGGAATGAGCCCTGGGCCATTACGAGGTCTTGGAGAAGAGATAGAATCAACAAAAAAGAAAGAAGTCAGGGAATGAAGGATCTGATGAAGTGATGAGGAGGAAAAGCAAGAGGGCACAGCTTAGGCAATGTGAAGTTCACGGTTGACCTCAACAAGAATGCTTTTGATAAAGTGATAAGGATGAAAGCATGAATGGAGGGGGTTTAAGGGGGTGTGGGTGACCCTCTCAGCTCAAGACATAAAATACACACATATGTAATCTCATATGTGTTGATATGATTCTATTACATATGTGTACAGTCATAACATACACATTATATTTGGCATGCTTTATTATCTTTATATTAATTGTACCATATGGTATGTGTTCTGTTGTTCTAGAGTGAGAGTAGAACAAGAGACAGCACAGGAAACACTTAGGAGTTTTGTTGTAAAGGAAGCAGAAAAATGGGAAGGTTACTGCTAGTGGAAGTGAATCAAATAGATTTTGTAGGACTGGAGAAATAAGAGCTGTTTATAAGCTTATGGGAATCAGCCGGTAGAGAGGGAAACACTGCTAAAAGAGGAGGGGGAACAATTGGCAGAGTCATGGTGATAATCTGGATTAAACAAGACAATATTAGGGTCTCTTGCGTTTAGCAGGGGCACTAGCTTTAATTCGGAACATGGAAAATTCACCTACATAATGGAAGGGAGGGTGGAGAGGAGGTTACAGAGGCTAGTATGTGGTTTATGGGTAGATGAGACAGAGATGTTGTGGAAGTTTCTGTCTCATTGGTTCAACGTTCTCAGTAGAATAGGAAGCAAGGTCATGAACTAGTGAGGATGGGAGGGAAGAGGGTACAGGTTGGAGGACAGAGAAGGTCTGACATCTAGAAGAACAGAGGAGGGAAGAAGGATTCCCGGGCAGCAAGCACTAAGGGCCCACAGGCAGTTCGCGGTGATGAAATCACAGTGAAGCCGGTTAGTGACTGTGTTCTTCTTTAGCCACATTCAGAGGTACAGGGCCGACATGAAACAGATGGAGAGTGGGCTTGAATCAGGGCTGTGGTTTTGCCCAGTAAGCACGACAAGGTGGAAGAGGGGAGAGGGTTGAGAGTGTGTGCAAGAGAGTGACTGTGGGATGACTGGCCAGGAATTTAAGTTGGGTAAGGATGGGACTGGCTCAGCTGGTAAAGAATCTGCCTGCAATATGGGAGACTTGGGTTTGATCCCTGGGTTGGGAAGATCCCCTGGAGAAGGGAACGGCTACCCGCTCCAGTATTCCAGCCTGGAGAATTACATGGACTGTATAGTCCATGGGGTCGCAAAGAGTGGGTCATGACTGAGCGACTCACTTTGAAGGATAGGAGAGAGTGGTAAGTGCACTGCAGAACTTTTGGAGTTAGGAGTACTACAGGGAAATACGGAAACAGGAGGTAGTGTTCAGAGTGAGGTGTTTGAAATTGTGATGATGAAGAAAGTTGCCAAGTTTGATGAGGCTCCTGTGATTATGCCAAGGGAATGAGAGGCAGAGTGAGGATAGGACTAGATCCTCGGAGAAGTCAAGGAACTAAGAGGTTAGGGAAGGTGGATGATCATCGGAGTATACATGTTATAGAATAACTGCCTAGGATTAGGACTGAAATGGTGCTGGAGGGCCTGATGAGAGCAAATGATGAAATAATGAGGGGAATGTGAGCAAGGATGAGGGACACTGGAAGACAAGATTTAAAGGATGGTCTAGAAACATTGTGCAAGTGTAAGCAGGATGCTTACCTCACCTCCAAGCCCAGTCTAGAAGGCTCATGGTTGAAAAAACAGGACCTACTACTTGAGAGGGGAAGGGGAAACAATGCCCCAGGGAAGTCAGGTTTCCCTTAAACCAGGATCTGAAAGGAATCCGGAGAAATTTGGAGGAGGTTGAGCTTATAGGAACTGTCCCTTGCATGAGTAAACAGACAGACTCTAATGTGGCCCCACAGGATCGGGCCTCCAGGAATACAGGTGTGGTCTCCTTCCCTTGAATGGGGGTGGGACTGGTGATTTGCTTCCAATAGAGTACGGCAAAGGTGACAAGATGCATGTGTATAGATAACTACTAGAGATAGGAATGGAAGAAGTTTAGATTTAGCAACATTACTCAATTCTCTAAGTTCTTCCAAGTATACTGCCAAGAATCACATGGTGATCTGTTATCAAGTCACATAGTTAAAGTTTCCTTCGATTTTGTTGATAGCAAAGAACTGGAAGCCACCTAACTTGTAAGATAACTTATAACCCCATTGTTCTGAGTCACTTTTCAGCAGGACACCAATTTCTGAATGTTCCTCTGAATTCTCCTAGAGGTTTTCTACACCTTGGATCTATGTGTCTGAGTAATGGGTGAGTTTTTACTTGGCTTTGTATGGTGGGAGTTGAACAGTTTTGAAAGGGGATGCTGTGTCTTCAGGTTCTTTCTTAAGCTGAGAAATTAAAAAAAAAAAAAAAATCTCTGGTCGCATGCAGCAGGGAGGATCTTAGTTCCCTCACCAGGAATTGAACCTGTGTCCTGGAGGCTTAACCGCTGGATGGCCAGGGAAGTCCCAAGCTGAGCAATTTTAGACCATAGAACACATGCTGGTGAGGCATCTGGAAATGAACACCTTAAAACTGGTCTTGGAAAGTCTTCATAAAGCCCAGGGATCGCCAGTTTGAAGATGACAGTTGTAGAGGCTGCTGGGCAGAAAAGGAAAGGGCAGGATAGGGTTAGGGCCCTGGGAGTAAAACCTAGTTGGGGGAGAAGACAGATTCTGAGCGAGAAGATTTAAGAAATGACCTTAGAACCTTCCGATAGGAATATTGGTGGGATTAAATATATGTAAATATTTCCTGGCTGGTGAGAAAAAAATATATGTAAATAGTATGTCATCTGGTCCCATCAGTTCATGGGAAATAGATGGGGAAACAGTGTCAGACTTTATTTTTTGGGGGCTCCAAAATCACTGCAGATGGTGATTGCAGCCATGAAATTAAAAGACGCTTACTCCTTGGAAGGAAAGTTATGACCAACCTAGACAGCATATTAAAAAGCAGAGACATAACTTTGCCAATAAAGGTCTGTCTAGTCAAGGCTATGGTTTTTCCAGTGGTCATGTATGGATGTGAGAGTTGGACTGTGAAGAAAGCTGAGCACCGAAGAATTGATGCTTTTGAACTGTGGTGTTGGAGAAGACTGTTGAGAGTCCCTTGGACTGCAAGGAGATCCAACCAGTCCATCCTAAAGGAGATCAGTCCTGGGTGTTCATTGGAAGGACTGATGCTAAAGCTGAAACTCCAATTGGCCACCTCATGCGAAGAGTTGACTCATTGGAAAAGACCCTGATGCTGAGAGGGATTGGGGGCAGGAGGAGAAGGGGACGACAGAGGATGAGATGGTTGGATGGCATCACCGACTCGATGGACATGAGTTTGAGTAAACTCCGGAGTTGGTGATGGACAGGGAGGCCTAGCGTGCTGCGATTCATGGGGTCGCAAAGAGTTGGACACGACTGAGCGACTGAACTGAAATAGTATGTGTTTTCTGAAACTTTAAAAACATCGAGTAAATGCATTTATCTTGTAAAATTTTCAAATAACCCAAGTATAAGGTCAAAAGTGGAGTTTACACCTTTCCTTTACCCAGCAGGTAACCTACTTAACAGGTGTGCTGTAGGACCCCGAAAGTCCCTTCCAAGTCTTGAGGTTCTATCTAAACCTCTTCCAACAGGAACCATTCAGGAATTATTAACACCTATTCAGGCTCTCAAATCTGCGGTTCCATGATCTGTCCTGCTCAACTTAAGAAGGCATCTCATGAGTTTAAACACCTCCGGATCTAGGGACCCAGGACTGGCGGAGAGGGAAGGTGAGGTCACCCCAGTTTCTTTCCCAAATAACCCGCTATAGTTACGTTCTCCCCAAAGCAAGCTGTTAAAAAGTGTCATTTTTTTGCGGCCACGCAGGTCCTCAAAAAAAACAAGAGGCCCGCCTGATCGTTGTTTATAAACTTACTAGACACCCACTAACACGCCGAGCTCTCCCGCGCTGTTTGGGTACTTTGTGGCAAAGGGACGCCCACGGAGCAGCCGCTCCCCCGACCTTTGAGGGTAGCGCACCCGGCCGGGGCCGGGACCAGGCCCGGATTCGGAGCTCCCCGCCACCGGCGCTGGCCCGCGGGCGCCTGCGCAGAGCGACCCTCCCGTCACTCCAGCGGGGGGGTGCGGGGCGGGGGCAGCGAGAGAAAGGAAAGCAGCGCGGGGCGGGGGGGAGAAAAGGGCCAAACCCTGAAATTACCCGGATGTGGTCTCCGCGCGCGCATGCTCAGTGTCCTCCCGACAAGTTGGCAGCAACAACACGGCCCTGGTCGTCGTCGCCGCCACCGCCGCTGCGGTAACGGAGCGGCTCGAGTGGCAGAGCCCGCGTTCGTAGCCGCCCGCTGTCCTCCGGAGGCCCCCTTCCCGCCCTCCCCTCGGCTCCGCGGCCGCCCAGGGAGCGGGAGCGGGTGAGGGGAGCCGGGCGCCCCGTGAGAGGGGCACCCCTCTGCCCCGGCCCTGCCGCGGGGCGGCCCGGGAGCTCGGAGGCGGCCCGGCCCGCGCGGGCAGCGGCGCGGCGCGGAGGAGCGGGCGGCCTGGCCCGGACGCCTCGGGGCGGGGGGCGAGGAGCGCGCCGGGGCCCGCCGGGCGGAGGGACGAGCCGCGGCGGGAGAGCGGAAGCCCCTCGCCGTCGCCCGGGCCCAGGTAACGCGCCATGTCCCCCTCCCCTTCTCCCGGGCCGGGCTCGCGCGTCCCCGCCCGTGGCTTCCCCGCCCCAGGGCGGGCTCCCGGCCGCGGCGGCGGCGGGGAGCGCGCGCGGGAAGCCGGCGGGCCCGGCCCGGAGAACCGGCGCTGCCTCCTGACGGGCCGGGCCGGGCCGCGGCGCCTCGCGTTCCTCGGGCTCCGGCGTCGGTCCTGCGGCCCCGAGCTGCCTGCGGGGTCCGCGGCGGAACCGAGTAGAGCCCGCGCTGGGCGTGCTACCGCGGCCGTCGCCGCTTCTTTGTTGTTCTGAGTTAGTTCCCCCGTCCCTCGCGGCGGAGCGTGTCGGCCCTAGCGGGAGCGGGCTGCCTTCGGTCTGAATGAAAGTTGTGAATGGTCTCTCTTCATTTCTTTTCTCGAGCAGTTGTTTTCTTTTTTCTCTTTGTCCCTTATTTTCTCTTCCTGGTTGTGTCACTCCAGTTCGTGTTTCTGGCTTTGGCTTGTTGACTTTACTTTTTTGAGTACCGTGGGTGGTGGCGGTGTGCTGGAAACATTGTTAGCACCTAACTGACCAGCCCGCCTCTACCCCCGGCGCCCCGCACTCTTAATGAAAAGAGCCAACTTATTTTATTGCTCCAACTGCAAGTACTGAGCGTGAAATCGGTGTACGCTGCGTAGGGCGGTGGCTCCATCTCAAGCCCCAAACTGCTCTTGTGATTTCTCAAGCTGAATTTGAGATTTTCGAAGAAGTGGGTGTGTGTCGTTAACTTGAAAGATTTTTTTTTTGGGGGGGGGGAGGGCAATATAGAGAGGTTAAAACTCTACTGAAAATTGATGATTATTAATATTTCCCCCTTGAAAAGCATAGTAAAATTTTTGAAAATAAGTATATTTGCCTGTTTCCAAATAGTTTATTTTGAATTTAGTTTCTTGATGCCTTTAGTGTTTGGGCTGTAGTTAAATGTGAAACTGCCAGTTTATTTAGGAATGATGAATATAATGGAGTGTCATTTTAATTAGTCTGAATTGACTTTCTAAAAGCTGTCTTGGCAGATTTTAACACTCTTTGACTTTTGCAAGACTTAGCATCCACTTAGCATCCTTTCAGTCTCAGGGTGTTTAAAAAGTAGGTTCAGTACTTTTTTTTCTGGTAGAAACTATTTAGTCCTAATAGAAAATACAGAAATAAATACGTTTACGAACTTTACTAGATTTAGTCCATTGCATTTCAGTAATTTTTATTGCAGTTTTCATACGTTGTCTTTGCTATATTGTACTTAGATCAAATTTATTTCAGCTTGGCGTGTGCTAGTGTGCAGCTTTTCTTTTTCTGCTAAAGGATTTATTTTCTTTTTTGGAAAGTTCTGATACGAGTAGTATTTGACATTTCAAGTTGTAAATGATTGATATCATTATCTTAAAGTATGATTTTTAAAAAATTAATGTTTTTTCCTTAATGTTGAGGTTTTACTTTCTTAAATGGGTTTATTACAGTACAAATATAATACAGGTAGGCCAGGCCTTTAAAATTTGGAGTCCATTTAGGTGTAAGGGTGGTGATGAATTATGTATGTTTAAGTTGTTGGAATTAAAACTAAAACCTTTTCTAGAGAAAATTGATACAACATTTTGTGAGTCTGTTAATAGAAGTGGCTTTTTCTTTGCTTTCCAGGTTTTGGGGGGAACTTACTTTAAAGAGGTATTGCATCTTAATTTTTTAATTAAGTGCCATGTAGGACTTCTTTGTTTAGTTAAGTTCCTTAGTTGTGTATCTTAAGCTTAGAAGAAACAGCAATTTGGTTTCAGATTTAATGAAAACCTGTGCTGAGAAAGTCACTGTGAAGTTTTTTGAAACAAGTTTTATATGCATCATTGACCTTTTTTGATGGCTTTGCTGTTCGAAGCAATTCTGCTTATACTGGGAAGCAGTAAGTCTTATTTGCTTATAAAAATCTGTGCTTCACTTTGTTAAGCCACATTTTAGTTGAGCTGTTTCACTACTTGTGTGTGAGTTTATTTTTCTGCATTCCTCTTCAGATCCTCCCCTCCACCCCCCACCCCCCAAGTGTTAAACTAATTTATGCTGTCCAGTCACACTCCAGCTCTCTGGCTTGGAAGTTGTTTTTTTCTGATTGAGCTGGTGTTATAGTAACATCATTAGACACTATTCTAATTGAGTTGTGAATTGCTGAGGGCTGTACTAGGGCAGTTAACCCTACAGGATCTGCCTCATTATATGTAAAATACATATTTAGTCTCATCTAAAATTTTGTCCATTTTGGTGAGAACATATATTAGTTTTCTTATGTGTAAACTTAGTTCTGTTGTGTGCCCCTCTAGCTTATGCTTTCTTTTTTCCTTCCAGTTTTTTTCATTCAGTGAACATGTTAGTCATTTCACTGCTCTTTGTATGTGTTTGGATTTCGTTTATTTTTGTATCCTACAGGATTGTGTAGTTAGGCAGGAATTTATGTTTTGCTTCAGTGATGATTAAAAGTGACTATTATGTGTAAAACTAATCTGATGGAAATGGTTTCGATTGATTTCATTGTTTTCTACACCAAAATTAAAGGAGTTAGATAAACCTAACCCAGAATTTAATACCATTTTGTTAAATTATTAAATTTTGGATTTTTTGCTCCACAGTTGATGAAAATTTAATTGTTTTAAAAAGAGAAATTTAAAAAAATAAAAAAGAGAAATTCAAGCAGTTGACAAATATGTCTAGATATTATTCATTTGAGCAACTTTCAGTACTGTTAGCATAGATAATATGCCAAAACATATGCTTAGTAATGAGTCATATTTAGAATTTTTGGATTTTTTTCCCCCTCATCCTAAAATGTGTAATTTTGGTGATAGGAAATGTGGCTAAATTCCAGCTTCTCAGGAACAAAGTATTTTAGGTTGTGTCACCTTGACACTATTACATGGTGTACTTGGCATCCAGGAAAATTTGTCTTAACCGTGAGAGTGGATAAAAACTAGGGTAGCACTTCCCTGTGTAGAACTGAGATGGTAGATCATCAGAATCTTATAATTCAAATTTTAATTATTTACTACTGTGAATTATATCAAGGTCAGATAGCTACTACATACTGTAAAGAGTCCTGTTTTTACATGTTAATTTAAAGTTCGTGATAATTCTAAACACCTTTAAATTTAAAGTCTATACTTCATTATTTACATTTTAAATGAGAATTGTTTGCATTTTGGAAAACTTGTTACTGCGCGACGTTCATCTTTTTGTTGTTGTTGTTGTTTTACTTTCAAGGTTTAAGGCGGTGATTCTCAACCTTGGTTGTGTTTTGAAATCTCTTGGGGAGTTTTGCAAAATACTGATGGCTGGATCGTGTGACTCAGTTGGCTTGGGGTGCAGCCAGATCAGAATTCCAAAAATGATTGAGCTATTAGGGTCCTCTGGCTTCTTTTTAAAAATTTTTAACTGTTTCACTGTGTCAGCTTTACATTCTTTAATACACTGACATACACATTCACATGGCTCCTTGAAGGTATTGCCGTATTTCTTTTGCTTCCAAGTCTTTCCCTCTGTCTGTCTCCTGTTTGAACCTTTCTTCATTTTTCAATTCATTTGAGTTGTCTGGTAGCAAGTTTTAGGAAGCTGTATTTCCCCTGCTGAGAAGTTGGTTTATCATTGCTATCCTAAATAGGAAGTTGATATTTTAACATATTCTAAAATGCTTACTTGGGCTCCTTTTGAAGACTAGTGACTTGGGTTAGGTGCTGAACTTTGCATCTAAACTCCCAGTGGGAATTTGGTCTTCCTAGAGGGGTTGATCTGCTTGGAAACCATCGCATTTTGTAGGCAACAATTAACTGGTCACTTCGTTGGTTCCTGAGAAGCGCAGGAGGGGTGCAGGCTTTCTCTGGTTGTAATGTAAGGGCTTCTCGTGGCAGGGGCTCCTCTTGTGGCTGAGCTCAGGCTTTAGGCGTGGGCTTCGGTAGCAGTGGCACATGGGCTTAGTTGCCCTGCAGCATGTGGGATCTTCCTGGATCAGGGATCACACGAGTGTTCCCTGCATTGCAAGGCGGATTCTTACTTAACCACTGGACCATCAGGAAAGCCCCATTAGCAGTTCTTCAGAGATCTTCCAGGAGAGCATGATCAGTTCTCCATTTACATTACCTGAAGTAGTTCACAAGTGCTGGTTTACCAGTAGTTGCATCTGGACGAGCTAGTTTAAAAACATTAAACAGAATATTCTTTGTCCCTTCTGTACATCCCATCCCCCAAACATGGATTCAGGATGAGAATGGAGTGGAGGAGGCATGGGAATATATGTATAATATATATATATATTTAAAAGAACCTCTTGATTTTAAAGCCTTTGGATGTGTTAGTGTGCTTGTCTTTATGCTTCATTTGTTTTGATGCAGTTATTTTGCAGTCATTGATGCACTGGAGTGATTTACTTAAAAGTCATCAAACCCCAGTCTGCGTGTTTCGAACGCAGATCTTTACGATTTTTTTTAAAAGGACTTCTACTGAATATTTGTCTTTGTTATGAGTAAGGTATAATTTTTTTAATGTTAATGTAGATGAATGTGTAATTTAGATCTTTTACATTTTTCAGAATGTATTTCTGAATGTGAGATTATTTGTCTGTGGGGTTCACTAGTGAATTCTGGAGCATTTGATACCAGTAGGTGGCCAGTCATTGTAATAATTGAATCATCTGATGAGAGGACAACTGAAAGTAGTGCTTAATGTGGTGAGATAAGCAGGAATTACTGTTTAAAGTAACACTCGGTGCATCTGGGTCATACAGGTCTACCAAAACTAGCTGAAGGGAGAATTTTATGTGTACAGATGTTGAAATTAGGCAGCTGGCTAACAATAAGAAAAATGGCACAATTTCTGTGTAATTAGTCTTTTTAATAGTTTCATGTATCCGTGACATTGCAGTTTGTTCCACTGTCTTTCTGGTAATTTGTAAAGTGAGGCATGTAGACTAGTACAGGCTACATCAGTGCTTTGTGAAATTGATAGCACCTCAGACTCTGGGTGCTTTTAAAGTTAGGGCCCCACTCAGTATAGATTTAGTAGGGCTGGTGTGACCTGGGGGATTTCTAGTATAGCCCCTGTTTGAAAGAATAAGCTTGATGACTTGATAGTCTTCTTCAATTATGAGGTTTTATGAAATGTATTTTTCAGTTTCCAGTTATTAAAATCCACCCTACTTTACAATCTTTTTTTTTTTTTTTTTTTTTTTAACAATCTTTTAAAACAGTGTTTTCCAAAATGTGGTTGACAGACTCCCGGGGATCCCCATGTTCCTTCTAGGGGTTCCTGAAACCAAAATCATTCTTTTAATGAAAGACGTTAGTGCACTGTTGCTGTGCTGGCATTTGCACTGATGAGGGGCAGTGGGGGGCAAACTGCTGGCATCTTAGTTTGAATCAAGGCAGTGTTACCAAACGCACATTAAGCGTTTGGGGAAAAAAGCCGATTTCACTTAAAAATGTCCTTGGTGAAGCAGTGAGATGTTCTCCTTCTCAAAATCTCTACCCTGGAGTGCATGTCTCTTCAGTGTGATTAAATGTGTGGAGACTTCCCTAGTGGTCTAGCGGTTAAAAATGTGCCTTGTAGTGCAGGGGACACAGGTTCGATTCCCTGGACAGGAAACTAAGATCCATTGTGCTCTGTGCTGCGCGCAGAGCAAGTAAAGCCCACCTGCTTCAGCGGCTGGGCCCACGCGCCACAGCGAGTCTGTTCACCGCAGCAGCTCCTGCATGCCACAACCAAGACCCAACACAGCCAAATAGATATTAGATAAGTTAATAAGTAAATTGGGCTTCCCTGGTGGGTCAGTGATGAAGAATCCGCCTTCCAATGCAGGAGACTGTAGAGTTCGATCCCTGGGAGAAGTGGCAACTCACTTCAGTATTCCTGTCAGAGAAATCCCACGGACAGAGGAGCCTGGTGGGGCTACAGTCCATGGGGTTGCAAACAGTTGGACATAACTTAGCCACTAAACAACAACAATAAATAAATATTTAAAAAATTGAGTTGTACATAAAGTTCTTCTGCACATCGACATGCAAAGTTCATCTCTAGGAAAAGCACTTGCTGCTTTTTAAATGGAACACTACCTTTATTTTTACTTAAAAGAATAATAAACTGTCATTACTTAGACTTGGATATTTGGCAGGCATTTTCCTTGAAAGTGAGTGAAATAAGCCTGCCATTCAAGGATAATAACTGGTTGCTACCAGTGATAAGAATCTAGTCTTTCAAGTGAAAATTAGATTTCTGGAAAACGTGTACCTGTCACCATGGGCTTGCCAGCTTCCTGTACTTAAAAGATATTTATGATGAGATTGGTGATGATATTTAGGAATGTGATTTTTTAAAAATGTATTCTATAAGAAATGTGTCAACCTTGGGAAAGTCTATATAATTCATTGAACCAGTATTTTTCTTTTTTTTTTTCATTTATTTTTATTAGTTGGAGGCTAATTACTTCACAACATTTCAGTGGGTTTTGTCATACATTGACATGAATCAGCCATGGAGTTACATGTATTCCCCATCCCGATCCCCCCTCCCACCTCCCTCTCCACCTGATTCCTCTGGGTCTTCTCAGTACACCAGGCCCGAGCACTTGTCTCATGCATCCCACCTGGGCTGGTGATCTGTTTCACTATAGATAATATACATGCTGTTCTTTCGGAACATCCCACCCTTGCCTTCTCCCACAGAGTCCAAAAGTCTGTTTTGTACATCTGTGTCTCTTTTCCTGTTTTGCATATAGGGTTATCATTACCATCTTTCTAAATTCCATATATATGTGTTAGTATGCTGTAATGTTCTTTATCTTTCTGGCTTACTTCGCTCTGTATAATGGGCTCCAGTTTCATCCATCTCATTAGAACTGATTCAAATGAATTCTTTTTAACGGCTGAGTAATATTCCATGGTGTATATGTACCACAGCTTCCTTATCCATTCGTCTGCTGATGGGCATCTAGGTTGCTTCCATGTCCTGGCTATTATAAACAGTGCTGCGATGAACATTGGGGTGCACATGTCTCTTTCAGATCTGGTTTCCTCAGTGTGTATGCCCAGAAGTGGTATTGCTGGGTCATATGGCAGATCTATTTCCAGTTTTTTAAGAAATCTCCACACTGTTTTCCATAGTGGCTGTACTAGTTTGTATTCCCACCAGCAGTGTAAGAGTGTTCCCTTTTCTCCACACCCTCTCCAGTATTTATTGTTTGTAGACTTTTGGATAGCAGCCATCCTGACTGGCGTGTAATGGTACCTCATTGTGGTTTTGATTTGCATTTCTCTGATAATGAGTGATGTTGAGCATCTTTTCATGTGTTTGTTAGCCATCTGTATGTCTTCTTTGGAGAAATGTCTGTTGAGTTCTTTGGCCCATTTTTTGATTGGGTCATTTATTTTTCTGGAATTGAGCTTCAGGAGTTGCTTGTATATTTTTGAAATTAATCCTTTGTCTGTTGCTTCATTTGCTATTATTTTCTCCCAGTCTGAGGGCTGTCTTTTCACCTTGCTTATAGTTTCCTTTGTTGTGCAAAAGCTTTTCAGTTTCATGAGGTCCCATTTGTTTATTTTTGCTTTTATTTCCAATATTCTGGGAGGTGGGTCATAGAGGATCCTGCTGTGATTTATGTCGGAGAGTGTTTTGCCTATGTTCTCCTCTAGGAGTTTTATAGTTTCTGGTCTTACATCCATTTTGAGTTTATTTTTGTGTATGGTGTTAGAAAGTGTTCTAGTTTCATTCTTTTACAAGTGGTTGACCAGTTTTCCCAGCACCACTTGTTAAAGAGGTTGTCTTTTTTCCATTGTATATCCTTGCCTCCTTTGTCGAAGATAAGGTGTCCATAGGTTCGTGGATTTATCTCTGGGCTTTCTATTCTGTTCCATTGATCTATATTTCTGTCTTTGTGCCAGTACCATACTGTCTTGATGACTGTGGCTTTGTAGTAGAGACTGAAGTCAGGCAGGTTGATTCCTCCAGTTCCATTCTTCTTTCTCAAGATTACTTTGGCTATTCGAGGTTTTTTGTATTTCCATACAAATTGTGAAATTATTTGTTCTAGTTCTGTGAAAAATACCGTTGGTAGCTTGATAGGGATTGCATTGAATCTATAGATTGCTTTGGGTGGAATAGCCATTTTGACAATACTGATTCTTCCAATCCATGAACACGGTATGTTTCTCCATCTGTTTGTGTCCTCTTTGATTTCTTTCATCAGTGTTTTACAGTTTTCTATGTATAGGTCTTTTGTTTCTTTAGGTAGATATACTCCTAAGTATTTTATTCTTTTTGTTGCAATGGTGAATGGTATTGTTTCCTTAATTTCTCTTTCTGTTTTTTCATCGTTAATGTATAGGAATGCAAGGGATTTCTGTGTGTTAATTTTATATCCTGCCACTTTACTATATTCATTGATTAGCTCTAGTAATTTTCTGTGAACCAGTATTTTTCTAGATGACCAGTGCGTGATGTTACAAATCATGTGTGGGTAGGAGAGCCATTCAGAGTGTAATATGGACCAGTGGATTTTTATGAGCCAAGAAGTTCATTGATACAGTTTCAGATTCCACATTGCAACTAACTTTCAGGAATTGTCATTTGTTGCATTTTGCATTGAATAAAAGATGAACAGCCATCATTGTATAGAAGGGCTGTTAAAAAATTCCTGCCTTTTCCAATTACTTATCTGTGTGAGGTGCATTTTCTTCATAAACGTTAACCATAACAATAGATTGAATGCAGCAGCACTTATGAGAATCCAGCTGTCTTCTCTTAAGCTAGACATTAAAGAAATTTGCAAAACCAAAAATGATGTCATTCTGAATATTGACTTTGTTTTAGAAAATACTTATTTTTCATAAAATTTATATTAATGTGTAATGGATTTATTAAGTTATTTGGATAGAGTAAACATTTTTAATTTGTGATATGGTAAATATTAATAGATGTAACTCATGTAAACAAAGGTTGTTTGGAATTCTCAATAATTAAGCATGTAAGTAAGTGGACTGGAGACCAGTTTGGCAATTGCTATTTTAAAGTAACTCATTATCTGTGTTACTGACAAAATTATTGGTTATTATTGTTGATATATGTGGTTTGTATTATATTACTCTTATCTCTGAGAATGTTATTAACTCAGTTTTAAAGAAAATTGAAACATAGAGTTGATTTACAATGTTGTGTTAGTTTCAAGTGTACAGTGCAGTGATTCATATATATATATATATATATATATATATATGTTTTTTCAGGTCTTTTTCCCTTATAAATTATCATAAAATACTGAGTATAGTTCTCTGTGCTGTACAGTAGGTCCTCAATTAATTCAATTTTTGTTCAGTAAATTTGGGAAATATGTTGCAGTCAAGTGAAAAGGGGATTCGTTGGTTTGGTCTGGAATCAGAGCTGGGCTCAGAGTGCTGGATCTGGGGTCACAGGGAGCCAGTATCATCAGGATTGTTTTCTGGCAGTGCTTCCCTTTCTATTAAGTTTAAGTCTCAGGCAGGGTCCCAGGTGGTGCTAGTGGTAAGGAATCCACCAGCTAATGCAGGAGATGTAAGAAACGTGGGTTTGATCCCAGGATCGAGAAGATCCCCTGGAGTAGGAAGTGGAAACCCGCTCCAGTATTCTTGCCTGGAGAATCCCAGGGACAGAGGAGCCTGGTGGGTTACAGTCCGTGTGGTTGCAGAGTCAGACACGACTGCAGTGACTTAACAGGCAGGCAGGCTCCAGACTAACTACTCCCAGCTTCATGTTTAGGTCCAGCAAAGAAAGGCATTTTTTTCTTTTTTCTCTCTGTAGTTCCAGCAGAAGTCCTAGAGCTGTCGTTAGCCTGACTTGAGTCCTTTCCTGTTTTTGAAACAGCTGATATGCCATGGAGGTGACTGGTTAGGCAGAGTCTAACCTACCTGCTCGGGTATGTTCTCCTTGGGAAATCAGAGTACTGAGTACTGTTACAGAAAGGAAAATGTATGCTGGCAGACAAAAACATGTCAACTAGAGGGCTTTGCTGATTCTTCTTTTAGCAACCTTTAATATATTCAATCAGAAAAATTAATTTTACAATAAGATTATTCATTAATTATTAAATTATTTATGAAAGTGATACACCAGTATGACATTTAAATCTAAGCCCAGAGAGTGAACAGCAGACATTTCTAAATTTGTCCCTTGTAGTTCATCTTAAAAGTTATCACAAAAAATGTCTTTTTGTTTCTTATCTTAAATCTTTATAATCATTGAAAAGTATTAGTCACTCAGTTGTGTCCAACTCTTTGTGACCCATGGACTGTAGCCTGCTAGGTTCCTCTGTCCATGGGATTTTCCAGGCAAGAATACTGCAGTGGGTTGCCATGCCCTTTTCCAGGGGATCTTCCCGATGCAGGGATCTAACCTGGGTCTCCTGCATTGCAGGCAGATTCTTTACCTTCTGAGCCACTTAATACTGTGCATATAATTCCTTGTACTTTTGGAGGTTTTCCTCCAGCTGCCCTCATTTTGATGAAGCTCAGTCTAGGCTGTAACTTGTGCTTCAGGTAACTTGTGTCTTCGGGTAATTGAATTAAGCTTGCACCCTCTCCCACCCCACCCCTGGTGCAAGCCTATGCTTGAAAGTGAAGTCGCTCAGTCGTATCCGACTCTTTACGACCCCATCGACTGTAGCCTATGATGCTCCTCCGTCCGTGGGATTTTCCAGGCAAGAGTACTGGAGTAGGTTGCCATTTCTTAGAATTCTTTCTAATGATACTTCACCAGGCCAGGCTGTTTTTTTTTCTTGTTAAACTTAAGCAGTTTCTCAAATATTCCCATACTTAATCCTTGACTAAGGTATGTATAATTTCTAGAAAATATGCCTCTGTGTTTGTTTTACAAATGTAATCATCCAAAAGTAAACAGACATCTGAGGAATTAAAAAATAGCAGCATTCATTAACTAAAGTTCATGAATCTCCATGAGAGCCTCTCCAGGCAGCACTCAGCCTGTTTAATTTTACTGAGTATTTTAATTATTGTGGCTTTATACTTCATGGAGTTGCTTTTAGATCTATGGTCAACTTCAGGTGGCACCTTATGTTTAATAGCAAGGCTCGGGACAAAATACAAAATAGGTAGATATAAGAACAAACCTCTGTCCCATTTGCTGACTTCTTGCTTCCCATTAATTACCCCACTGCAGTGGGATTGTTGTTCTGTTACAGTGACTTTATCTAATATCTGTGTTAGAGAGTTTCACATAGGCTTAACATCTTTAAATGACTGTAAATACAGCGTATTTAAAGCTGAGTTTGTTACTTAACCACTTTTAAATCTTTTATTCATTCTTCATCTTTCAGTAAACCTGTCTAGGAAATGGGCCATCTTTTGACTGTTTTTTCTTTTCACTCCTTGTACGCAGTTGACTAAAAAATTGTTATCTGTTCTGCCTAGAAGTGTCCTGTTGGTTTCCATTGCCCATGCCCCTAGTCTGGGCCCATTCATTCTTGGAATCACTGTCTCCTGACTGGTTTTCTTTTCCTCTTTGCAAAGCTGTCTTCCTGCGGTCACTGAGGTTTCCTTTCTAACGCAGATCCAGCGCTGTTTCTCCCCCCGCACCCTTCCCACCACAAACCTGCTCCTGTCCCTCTGCTTTTCCTGTGATGTTCCTTCAGCCTGGTAGATTCTTATTCACGTGTGGTGGTGCTACTTCATCAATATTCTCATGGCTCTCTGGTGCCTGGTAATATTGTACTTCTCTCTACCTCCCTCCCCTACCTGGAAATTAGCCTTGGTCCTGGGTTTCTCAGCTTTGGCACTATTGACATTTTGGGCATGGTAAATTTTTGTTATGGGTCACTGTACTGTGCATTGCACAATGGTTAGCAGTAGCCCTGGTCTTGACCCACTAGATACCCAGTAGTACTCTGCCCTCCACCATTACCACTGCCTCCCCCTCCCCCCCCCATTCCAGTTGTAGCAATCAAAAATGTCTCTAGACATTTCCAAATGTCCCTGGAAGGACAGAGTTGCTCTGGTTGAGAACCACTGGCACGGCCATATGACTGCCTATCAAGTGTGAGCAGAAGCGATAGTCAGCCTTTAAAAGCCAGAGTATGAGTTGTCCTATCTTTCCCCCTGCTTATTTAACTGCTATGCAGAGTACATCATGAGAAACGCTGGGCTGGATGAAGCACAAGCTGGAATCAAGATTGCCGGGAGAAATATCAATAACCTCAGGTATGCAGGTGACACCACCCTTATGGCAGAAAGTGAAGAAGAACTTAAGAGCCTCTTGATGAAGAGCCTCTTGATGAAGGAGGAGAGTGAAAAAGTTGGCTTAAAGCTCAACATTCAGAAAACAGATCATGCCATCCGGTCCCATCACTTCATGGGAAATAGATGGGGAAACAGTGGAAACAGTGACTGACTTTATTTTTTGGGGCTCCAAAAATCACTGCAGATGGTGACTGCAGCCATGAAATTAAAAGATGCTTACTCCTTGGAAGCAAAGTTATGACCAACCTAGACAGCATATTAAAAAGCAGAGACATTACTTTGCCAACAAAGGTCTGTCTAGTCAAGGCTGTGGTTTTTCCAGTAGTCATGTATGGATGTAAGAGTTGGACTATAAAGAAAACTGAGTGCTGAAGAATTGATGCTTTTGAACTGTTTGTTGGAGAAGACTGTTGAGAGTCCCTTGGACTGCAAGGAGATCCAACCAGTCCATCCTAAAGGAAATCAGTCTTGAATGTTCATTGATGCTGAAGCTGAAACTCCAATACTTTGGCCACCTGATGTGAAGAACCGACTCTTATTTGAAAAGGTCCTGATGCTGGGAAAGATTGAAGGCGGGAGGAGGAGGGGACGACAGAGGATGAGATGGTTGGATGGCATCACCGACTCAGTGGATATGAATTTGGATAAACTCCGGAAGTTGGTGATGGACAGGGAGGCCTGGTGTGCTGCAGTCCATGGGGTTGCAAAGAGTTGGACGCGACTGAACTGAACTGATCTTTCCCCCTGTCATTTAAGGACATATGTAGAAATGGAGCTTTCTTAGCCTAATCTATGAGAGATGACAATGAGCAGTGATGAACATTGCTATTCTGGGTGTATATTTGTGATTGACGTTGAGTTTATGCAGAAAATAAAGCTTTGTTTTAAGCTGCTGATTATGGGGAGTTAGTTGTCACCGTGACATAGATTAGCCTCGCCTGACTGACACATCATGCTAAGACTTAGATTACCTGTGGATTTTCCATGCTTTCCTATTTCCAGATCACTTTAATTCCTACCTCTTTTAGGCATCTGTTACTTAGTGTAATGATGTGTTTGGATTGTCTTGGTCAGTGGTTCTCAGTGGAGTAAGTACTCAAATTCCCAACACTTTGGCCACCTGATGCAAAGAGCTGACTCATTTTAAAAGACCCTGATGTTGAGAAAGATTGAGGGCAGGACGAGAAGGGGGCGACAGAGGATGACATGGTTGGATGGCATCACCGACTCAATGGACATGAGTTTGAGCAAACTCTGGGAGATGGTGAAGGATAGGGGAGCCTGGCGTGCTGCAGTCCATGGGGTCACAAAGAGCTGGACATGACTGCAAGACTGAACAACTGCTCTTTAAGAGATGTTGTGGGAGTTAGTGGGAGGAACTTTGGTGCATGGGGAGTGAGCATGACATCCTGCATTCGGGAGACTTAAGAACATTTTGCTTTCCACAGTGCTTTCAAATGCCCAGAATATTCATGTAGAAGGAAAACATAGTTAGCCTAGACCCTAGCTCCATCTTAATATATATTCAGTTTGGGGGAGTTAAGCTTCTCTGTTTGTTTTTATTTTTTATTGGAATATAGTTGATTTACAATGTCATGTTTCTGCTATAGAGCAAAGTGAATCAGTTATACATATATCTACTCTCTTTTAGATTCTTTTCCCATATAGATCATTACAGGTTATTGAATAGAGTTCCCTGTGCTGAACAGTAGTGTATACATGTCAATCCTGTTAATTCAGTTTCTTAACTGAAGTTGTTTTGTTTGGAACTTTGTCAGCAGTTAACATTTTGGAAAACCCATGTCACTGACTACAGTGCCATTGTGTCAAAACAGCACAGCTGTCTTGGCAGGTCTCAATTCACAGCTGTCATATTTATGGTGGTTTACTGTATACATCCTAGCATCTAACCTGTTTATTATACTTTATGATTTTGTCGATATGCTTGAGCATTTTTATTGAACTATATACTGCATTATATATTAATCGTTCCCCCCCTTTATATTAGGGTATTTATTTAAAAAATTATAAGTAGGTTAGAACTTTGTTTCAGGATAGCTAGTGAGGTGATATAAATTGTTACAAAAATGGGATTTTCTCAGTAGAGAACCCTTTTCTGACTACCTGTTAACTTATTTTTGTATCTGTAAGTGCTTTGCTCAGAGGGGATACAGTGTTTGTTGAATGGGCCAGTTTATGGTCCCCAGGTTGCTTTGATTACCATAGCCAGTCTGTAAACTTGGCAAGGCAGATACTGTTTCCATTTTATAGACTAGAGAATTGAGAGAGATGTTAACTTACAGTCATGCTACTAGAACTTTGATTAAAATCTATGCATTTGTTTATACCACTTAAATACTCTTGTCTACTGTCATTCCATATGACTCTTTAAAAAATTGTAATCTAGAACTGTTCAATTTAGGAAAGCACCTGTATACCCTTGCTGGTATTATTTTTTTTATATTAGGAGCTTTTACATTATGTTTCAGACACTTGTGGTCATAGGAGTATTTCTACCAGTTTTCAGAGAAATGTGCAAATTAAAACATTTTCTGAGATACTGTTAGGGCCAAAAATAGCTTAAATTTTAGAGGTGGTTACATCTGATAGTGAGACTGTGATGAAATAGTTACACTCAGGTACTTTGTTGTTGTTTTTCAGTGTGTCTGACTCTGCTACCCCATTGACTGCATCATGCCAGTTTGTTCACTTACCTGTTGTTCACTGTATCCCTGAATTTGCTCAGATTCATGTCCACTGAGTCAGTGATGCTATCCAGCCATCTCATCCTCTGTTGTTGCCCTCGCCTCCCACCCTCAGTCTTCCCAGCATCAGGGTCTCTTCCAGTGAGTCTGCTCTTCACACCCGGTGG
This sequence comes from Odocoileus virginianus, assembly GCF_023699985.2. NCBI lineage: Eukaryota > Metazoa > Chordata > Mammalia > Artiodactyla > Cervidae > Odocoileus > Odocoileus virginianus. The sequence goes on along the minus strand of NC_069695.1, from coordinate 9,534,129 downwards.
CCAGATTGTTAGTGCTTCAGCTTCTGTCCTTCCAGTGAACACCCAGAGTTGATTTCCTTTAGAATTGACTGGTTTGATCTCCTTGCAGTCCAAGGGACTCTCAAGTGTTTTCTCCAGCACCACAGTTCAAAAACATCAATTCTTGGCGCTCAGCCTTCTTTATGGTCCAGCTTTCACATCTGTACATGACTACTGGAAAAACCATAGTTTTGACTATACAGACCTTTGTTGGCAAAGTGATGTCTCTGCTTTTTAATCCTCTGTTTAGGTTTATCATAGCTTCCCCCTGGCCCCCAGGAAACAAGCATCTTTTAATTTCATGGCTGCAGTCACTGTCCACAGTGATTTTGGAGCCTGAGAAAATAAAATCTGTCATTGTTTCCACTTTCCCCCATCTTTTTGCTATGAAGTGATGGGCCCATGCTATGATCTTAGTTTTTTGAGTGTTGAATTTTAAGCCAGCTTTTTACTCTCCTCTTTCACTCTCATCAAGGGACTCTTCAGTTCCTCTTCCCTTCCTACCATTAGAGTGGTATCATCTGCATATCTGAGGTTATTGATATTTCTCCCAGCAATCTCTATTCCACCTTGTGCATCATCCAGCCTGGTATTTCACATGATGTACTCTGCATGTAAGTTAAATAAGCAGGGTGACATTGATGTACTCCTTTCCCAATTTTGAACTAGTCTGTTGTTCCATGTCCAGTTCTCATTGTTGCTTCTTGACCTCCATTCAGGTTTCTCTGGAGACAGGTAAAGTGGTGTGATACTCTCACCTCTTTAAGAATTTTCCCACAGTTTGTTATGATCTGCATAGTCAAAGACTTTAGCATAGTCAGTAAAGCAGGAGTAGATGTTTTTCTGGAATTCCCTTGCTCTTTCTATGATCTGACTGATGTTAGCAGTTTGATCTCTGGTTTCTCTGTCTTTTCTAAATCCATCTTGTACATCTGTAAGCTCTTGGTTCATGTACTGCTGAAGCCTAGCTTAAAGGATTTGGAGCATTACCTTCCTAGCATGTGAAATAAGTGCAATTATATAATGGTTAGAATGTTCTTTGGGATTGGAACGAACACTGACCTGTTCCAGTCCTGTGGCCAAGGCTGAGTTTTCCAAATTTGCTGACATACTGAGTGCAGCATTTTAACAGCATCATATTTTAGGATTTGAAATAGCTCAGCTGCAATTTCATCTCCTTCTCTAGCTTTATTTGTAGTAATGCTTCCTAGGGCCCACTTGACTTCACACTCCAGGATGTCTGATTCCAGGTGATTGACCACACCGTCATGGTTATCTGGATCATTAAGATGTTCTTTGCACCGTTTTCTGTGTATTCTTGCTTCCTCTTCTTAATCTCTTCTGCTTCTGTTAGGTCTTTGCTGTTTCTGTCCTTTACTGTGCCCATCTTTGCATGAAATGTTCCCTTGGTATCTCCAATTTTCTTGAGATCTCTTGTCTTTCCCATTCTGTTGTTTCCCTCTATTTCTTTGCATTGTTCTTAAGACTTTCTGATCTTTCCTTGCTATTCTCTGAATCTCTGCAATCAGTTGGGTATATCTTTCCTTTTGTCCTTTATGTTTCACCTCTCTTCTTTTCTCAAATGTTTGTAAAGCCTTCTCAAACAACCGCTTTGCCTTCTTTCATTTCTTTTTCTTTGGGATGGTTTTGGTCACCGCCTCCTGTACAGTGTTACAAACCTCCATCCATAGTTCTTCAGGCACTCTGTCTACTGGATCTAATCCCTTGAATCTGTTGGTCAGCCTCCACTGTAATCACAAGGGATTTGATTTAGATCATACCTGAATGGCCTAGTGGTTTTCTCTACTTTCTTCAGTTTAAGTCTGAATTCTGCAATAAGGAGCTCATGATCTGAGCCATAGTCAGCTCCAGGTCTTGTTTTTTTTCTGACAGTGTAGAGCTTCTCCATCTTTGGCTGCAAAGAATATAATCAGTCTGATTTCGATATTGACCTTCTGGTGATGTCCATGTGTAGAGTCTTCTCTTGTGTTGTTGGAAGAGGGTGTTCACTATGACCAGTTTGTTTTCTTAGCAAAGCTCTGTTATCCTTTGCCCTGCTTCAGTCTGTACTCCAAGGCCAAACTTGCCTGTTACTCTCGGTGTCTCTTAACTTCCTACTTTTGCATTCCAGTGATGAAAAGGACATCTTTTTTTGGTGTTAGTTCTGGAAGGTCTTGTAGGTCTTGATAGAACCTTTCAACTTCATATTCTTTGGCATAAGTGATTGAGGCATAGACTTGGATTCCTGTGATGTTAAATGGTTTGCCTTGGAAATGAATCGAGATCATTCTGTCATTTTTGAGATCGCACACAAGTACTGCATTTTGGACTCTTGTTGAGTGTGAGGGCTATTCCATTTCTTCTAAGCAATTCTTGCCCACAGTAGTAGGTATGATGGTCATCTGAATTTAATTCATCCTTAATTACATTATAAGATGGAACAAGTCTTTTGGATATAATATCAGAATGAATTCAGTGACGTGTGTTTCCATTCTTCCAAATTTGTTGCAAGGTAATGATACTGATTAAAAAAAACTATAGTCAACTTGTAAGCATTTTCCTAGTATATGAAAGGAACAGAACATTGTACTGGGAATTTCTAAGATGAGAAAGTACTGCTGTTTTCTAAACTTTGGCAACAGGGTGTGAAGCAAATACATAATCAAATAACTACAGTATAATGTGTTGAGTTGTAATTGGGGTGTGGTTTTGAGAGTGGTGTCAAGTAATATGATAGGGCACACAGTAAACGTAGCAGGGAAGTAGTTCTCCAGGATTGCAGTGGGAGGAGACAGTGTGTTAGGGGAAACTGTTGGAGGCATTGAGACGTTTACACTGTACTTTGAAAGGTAGCTAGAAATTTACTGAGTAGATAAAATGAGACTGGATATGTTAGGCAAAAGAAATAGCCTGGACATGAATCTTAAAACACAGGCAGAACTGCATTCCTTTAATAAGAAGAAGCACTTATATGTCCTATGGGCATATAATGATTAGTAAGACAAGCATTACTCCCTGTCCCTGAGAGCTTTCAGTCTAGAAATTAAAATTGTTATGAGGTTGGCTTTCTGGGTTTCCAGACTGACGATTCTCTTGGGACAGATTTGAGTTGAAGGTGTGTTTGGTTTGGCTTTCACAGCAGTCTCTCTTTCTCCCTCTTCCTCCCCTTTCCCTGTAAGTAAGTTGCCAATACTTATTTTGACATACAAATAGGCTTTGAAAATGTGGCAACTCAAATGTTAGTTCTGCTGGGAGTATCGGCTGCTCACTTTAGATGGACGTGCACTTGCTTGCCTTAGTCCTTTTCTTTACACCTGCCACATTTTATTCATTTATGTAATTTGCCTGACTCCTGTATGCCTTTGTGTTGTGAGTCCTGGATGGGCAGTTTACTGCTGTTCCTGCCCTACTAAATTTTCTTGGACAAATTTTAATAAGAGAAAATGCAGAGAAATGCATAATGTGTGGTAGGAAAATCTCTTTAAAACAGTTAAGCGTTTTGGTATTCAGAAAGTATCTGTGGTAGGAAAATCTCTTCAACAGTTAAGCATTTTGGTATTCAGAAAGTATCTGCTTTTTACTCAGCATTACATGCTAGACACCTTTATATAGATTTTTCCACTTTGAGCTCTGTATATTCTCCTTTTAATCCAGGTTCAGAGAGAGAGAGTTTAAGTAACTTAGTTTGTCCCACTACCTAGTGTGAGACTTGGGATTCTAATCCGTATCTCTTAACTCCTGAACCCACCAGGTAGGTTATGCTCTGGCTGTCTGAAAAGTACACCTCCAGCATGTATTTTTTGAATGTGGGCAAGTGGCTCAATATTCAAAGATACACGAAAAATGTGTTTATCTCTGCCTGGGGCAGGTGTTTATATAAAATAGATAACAATAGAAAAGAGCACGTGTTAAATATCAAGTAATATAAATGTAAAGGAAGCCCAGAACTACATCAGTGTCTGATAGAATAGGAGTTGGTAGAAATGACTCAGGTGAAGAACCATGTAACTTCATGAGAGAATGTAGGGGAGGTCCGAGACAGGTAGGTCAGCTATGGTGTACCAGGCTTTCCAGAGCTGAGTAATTGAGTGGTGTTCAAGCTGTACATGGAGAAGGAAATGGCCACCCACTCCAGTATTCTTGCCTGGAAAATTGCACGGACAGAGGAGCCTGGCGGGCTGCAGCCCCGGGGATGGCCACGACCAAGCACATCAGCACGCCGTGCAAGTGAAGGTTGGCAGGAGAGCAGTCGATTTTGGCAGACTGATGAGTTATTAATTTGGTAGTGGAGAATGAGTTTTTAAAATTCAAGTAAATAGCCAAAGAAAATAAAAGTAAAACAAGCGTAGGACGCAGCAATATCAGCAAACGCGTGCAAAACAACCCGGCTTGAGAACAGCCTCCACTCCCGCTTCATCGCATTTGTTCTTAGGCTGGTGGCCTTTTCTTATTCCACGTGAGATTTTGAGGTTAGATAAGTTAGTTTGTGTTATAGATGTTGAATGGAGTTTTAATGAATATTCTTATATTTTAATTTCTTTTGAAAGGAACTTACCTTGTTGCTTTTATGGGTAAAATCTTCTGAGGAATTCAGTAGTGTCTCTTTTTTAATAATAACTTTATTGATGTGTCCATGGCTAACTCATTTCAATGTATGACAAAAACTACTATAATGATGTAATTAGCCTCCAACTAATAAAAATAGATGGAAAAAAAAAGATAAAAAAAATAATAACTTTATTGATGTGTTAATTCACATACTATGAAAGTCTCCTGGTTAAGGTGTATGATTCGATGGTTTTCCCTATAGTGACAGAGTTATGCAGCTGTCACAAGTATCAATTTTAGAACATTTCATTAGCCCTGAAGGACTGGTGTCTCAGTGGTAAAGAATCTGCCTGCAGTGTAGGAGACGCCGGAGATGTGGGTTCGGTTCCTGGGCTGGGAAGATCTCCTGGAGAAGGACATGGTTACTCACTCCAGTATTCTTGCTGGAGAATTCCATGGACAGAGGAGCCTGGCACGATATATAGTTCATGGAGTTGAAAAGAGTCAGACAGGGCTGAGTGACTGACGCAAAGGAAACTGCATGCCTATTAGCAGTCACTGCTCACCCTCCCCCCCAAACCTTTGGCAACCACTAATCCATCTTTTTTTTCTTGGTGCTTTGCCTGTTCTGGATGTTTCATATAAATGGGGTTATACAGCATGTGGCCTTCTGTGACTTGCTCTTAGCATGTTTTCCAGGTTCATCCATGTTGAAGCATGTACCAGTAAGTCATTCTTTTTTATGACTAGATAATATTACATTGTATGTATTTATACATTCATCAGTTGATGGGCATTTGCGTTGTTTTGGCTATTAGGAATGATACTGCTATGAACATTTATGTATATATTTTTGTGTGGACATAGATTTTTGGTAATTTTGGATGGAATTGCTAAGGGTATGATGGCTGGATTATATGGTAATTTTTTGTGTTTAACATTTTGAGGAATTGTCAAGAGTCCTTTTCCAAGGTGGTTATACCGTTTTGCAATCCCACGGGCAGTGTATGAGGGTTCCATTTTCTCACAAATGCTTTTTGTCTCTTTAGATTTATCCAACCTAGTGAATGTTAAGTGGTATCTCTTTGTAGTTTTGGTTTGCAGTTCAGTAATGAGTAATGATATTGAGTATCTTTCATGTGCTTGTTGGCCCTTCTTTGGAGAAGTGAATGTTAGAATCCTTTGCCCATTTAAAAATTATTCATCTTTTTATTGTTGTCAGTGGTCTCTTATAACAAAGATGGCCGTTGCTGATGGATAAACAGCATTTGGTACCAGGTGATGGCGAATTTTTCATGTGTATTAGTGATAGACTTTTAGCTTTAGCTAGTTGTTAATCAAGAATATTTTAAAGTGCTGCTCTTCAGAAGTAATCCATTTTAAAAGTTCTGTTAAGATTTTACTTTAGGGTGACTAATACAGTCAACAAGACTTGATTGAACATGCCTGTATAATAATAAGGCCTAACTTTAATGTTTTGGTAATGTAAAAAACGGCAACATTTTAAGTAATTTAAAACTTTAAGCACCATATTTAATTTTGTGCATTGAGTCTTTGACTTAACTGAAGCAATTCATCTTTTCCAAAGTAATTGAATCTGCTTTGTGAAATGTGTTCTGATATCTGTCTCTCTCTCTTTTTTTTTAGATTATCCTGAATACTACATGTCTAACAATTTTCCTTGCAACGTTAACTGTTGTTTTTCGCTGCCTCTGAAAGATCAAAATTGCTCCAGAAATTGGAGACATATTTGATTTAAAAGAAATAACCTTAACAAATGGACAATATGTCTATTACGAATACACCAACAAGTAATGATGCCTGTCTGAGCATTGTACATAGTTTGATGTGCCATAGACAAGGTGGAGAGAGTGAAACATTTGCCAAAAGAGCAATTGAAAGTTTGGTAAAAAAGCTGAAGGAGAAAAAAGATGAATTGGATTCTTTAATAACAGCTATAACTACAAATGGAGCTCACCCTAGCAAATGTGTTACCATACAGAGAACATTGGATGGAAGGCTTCAGGTTAGTCTTGTTCCAGAGTTTCTTTTGTAGGTTTTTACAAATTCTTGTTTCCTCTTAAGTTACTACAGAAATTTCATGCTTGCTGCATCTCTTTAGATACTGTAGTACACCCTATAGCACAGATATTATCAATACATGATCCTGTTCTGATACACTATGGAAATAAATGGAAGGATGTATCTTCTTTACAATAGAGGTATAGCTTAGAACATTTGAAAAATGTTTTGACTAAAAAAAATGTTCATATATAAAATTTGGAAAATAAAAATTAGAAGAAAACCTACATCTTCAGCACTTTGGTATTCATCCTTGTAGCCTTTTTTTCTTTTTTGGTATTATATGTACAACTCAGGTTTTTTTTTTTTTTTTTTTTTAATAATTTAGAAATCTGGTGTTGTATGTCTAGTACTTTTATGTGAAAAACAATCCAGAAGAATTCAACAATATTTTTAAAACTTACGGAGTTAACTTAAATTTACAAATCTTTACCTTTTACTTTCAGGGATCAGATTATTCATGTAGAATTACATAATCTCATGTGTTTAATATTTTTAAAGAAACATATAGAAAGCATATTGTTAGGTTTAAATTTTTTTATTTCTAGATTTTAGGTATTGTTTCTTCATTAAATGCATACTTTTTTGTGTATTTTTAAAACCTGAGCATAAGCCTTGAAATCATACTTAAGTTTACTACTTTGTGACCTTGTCCAGTTATTTTGAGCATTTAGTTTTCTCTTTTAAGAAATAGGAATTATAATACTAACTTTGTAGGATTGTAAGGATTAAATGAGAATGTATCAAGTACCTTGTATATTGTGTGATGCATAATTGATGTTCATTAAATGGTCATTTACTTTTCTTAGGTGGCTGGTCGGAAGGGATTTCCTCATGTGATCTATGCCCGTCTCTGGAGGTGGCCTGACCTTCACAAAAATGAACTAAAACATGTTAAATATTGTCAGTATGCATTTGACTTAAAATGTGATAGTGTCTGTGTGAATCCATATCACTATGAACGAGTTGTATCACCTGGAATTGGTAAGTAGACTTGGCTTTAATGCCTAGAAGCATAAAGGGAAAAGATATCAATAGTATTTTAATTTTTCTAAGTTAAATTGTAAATTTGGAGATAGCCCAGGATTTCAACTAATGTTAAAAGTCAGACATTTTTAATGAAATATGTGTATTTAAATTTGAATTCTGAGCAAGCTTATATTTTGACTGCTAAAACTAAGTGTACATACTTGGTATTTTGCCCGTTTAGAACACTGGTCTTGAAAAATAAGGTGAAAAGCACTTTTGCATTGTTAGATAGCATTTACACTACTATTCTTGAATTGAAATGGTTCATGGAAATTTTGAATCCCTGGCTTAAATTTACATTCTGTAATTTTAAATATAGTGGAAATTATTTTCATGATAATGATTAATGTTTTATTTTTTTTCCCCTTTAAAAATTTAAGATCTCTCAGGATTAACACTGCAGAGTAATGGTAGGTAATCCCTTTCTTTTAACTCTCTTTTCTTTTATCTCATCCCTTTATTTTTTATTGACCTAGAATTAATCTGTGTGGGCGGGTGCTGGTAGCTTTTACAAGAGAAGCACTGACTGCTTTGAAAGTGCATGTTTTGCAGGAGTGGGGCAGCATCAGCATTTAAAACTGGGTTTAAAACAAACTGGATTTAGTAGGCTGTTGACTCTTTGAATTGAAACTGCTATTTATGACTACAAGTAGTCTAAAAAATGTGGTGGGGAACATAAAACATACAAAGAAAGAGTAACTTTTGAACTGGTAAAAACGGGCTATTTTAGAAGTAAATCTCACAGAACCAGTTTCAATGGGTGTAAATAACCTGTTTGGTAATTTAGAATCATGTATAACATAGTTTAAAAACCCAAATTCTCATTTTTCTTCATTTCAGCCAAACTTATTTTTATGATTGATAATTTTGTGAATGACTTAAAACTATATTATATTTTTTTCAGTCTTATTATATTTTGAGTAAATAAAACAAGGCTACTTTAAAGTACATGGCAATCACAGATGTTCTAAGCCTATTTTTAAAAGAAAGTTTTGAGATAGGAAAATGAAACAAATAAGAGGGTGTTTTTTTGTGTGTGTGTAGTATTTGAGAACAGAGATCTGTTAAAACTTTAGCTCTGTTTCTTGAAACATGTTAATGAGCTAAAATTTCTGTAAGAACTAGTTACTTTGAACAGAAACGATAAAAAGCCACCATCACCTTAGAAGACTTCCCTGGTGGCTCATGGTAAAGAATCTGCCTGGAATGCAGGAGACCTGGGTTTGAACCCTAGTCAGGAAGATCCCTTGGAGGAGGAAGTGGCAAACCACTCCAGTATTCTTGCCTGGAAAGTCACATGGACAGAGGAACCTGGTGGGCTACAGTCTGGGGTCCCAAAGAGTCAGACACGACTGAGCAACTAAACCAATACTGTATCACCTTAGAAAGGTGCGCTGTTGTTCTGAAGGGGAATTAGTGGTTCAGCGGCACTTTTGCTTCGGAATCCTAGAAATGGGTCAGAAGTATCATCTGACCTTAAAATGGGTAAGAGCATGAAAGGCTACTTGTTTTTATTCTCCACTTTTCCATGTCAATAATAATAAAGAAAGACTGGTGCCTTTTGGTATTTGTTAAGGGTTAGTTGGTTTCTGAGAACAGTGGGTTGATAATGGAAGCTGTTGTGGTCTGAAAGGGTAGCTTTAAGATTAATTGGGTAAAGCCCAGCTTATTCATCACCCAGACACTGATATCATGTCACCTCTTTTTGAAAGTAAACACCCTTTAGATATTCACTATTCTCCATTTGCATTTTTGGAGAATGAAAGCTTTTAACTCAGTGGGTGTTAGGTTGATAACTGTATTACAATCCCCCTAGGGAGAGGTTGTGATGTGATCTAATTCTGAAGACTCATTACACTGCTTCCTGTCCTAAACTGTTGCTGTTATGAGTGCTTGTCTTTGATGGAATTGTGTGGGTTGATAGCCCTTTTCAGTTGCTTTAGCCCTGTATTCAGCCTTAGGGATCCCCCTAGTGGTGGCTGTCTATAAAAAAAGGCTGGCCTCAGTGACTTCTTTCCTCAGAAAATGACAGGTGTTTCTTACAAGGTCCTTTTAGATTTGGACAAAGTGTATAAGGCCAGGTAGCTAAAAGTTAAGCAAATGGTGTAATTCCTTCACTTTTGAGTTGGGATCTTGGTGGTAATTATTTCCAGCCTGTCTCTCATCTCTTTGATGAAACTTTACATGACCGCATCCACTTGTGTATTGATTTTAACAAATATTTAATGAGCATGTATTGCCTGGTACTGTGTTAGGTTCCAGGGACGATAGGATAAACAAGGTATGTTTTTTCCATTCGAGCAAGCACATAGTCTAATGGAGGAAAGAAAAGGTAAATAAGACAGTGGCAGTACCATCAGACAGCCGTGCCCTGCTTGCTATTAGTGTTAAAGAGCAGAGACCTAGGATGAGCTCCGTGTCTTCAGCTCTTCTGTCCGCTGTGAGTTCTTTACTCCTCATAGAGCATTTTACAATCTATATACATGTATGACTGCTCTAAAAATATGGTTAAATCATAATAGCTAACACTTGCTAGGTACTTATTCTGTGTCAAAATGATCTACAAATATTGTGTCATCATTGTTATAATACTCCTACATGATAGGTGGCATTATCCACATTTTGTCAGATACAAATAAACTGGTTCCTGGAGAGGTCAGGGAACTTGCCCAAGATTAAGGCAGCTGGGAGGGGCTCACTATTGTTTAAATACCTAGGTATCATAAAAGACTGTAAGCCTTGCGAAGACAGTGGTCTTTCTTTTGTTTACTGATGTATCCCAAGTATTAGAACAGTACCTGAAACATAGGTGCTCAATAAATATTTTTTTCAATGAATTAATTTGTTGAATGCTAGTCCATAAAGAGAAATACTTAGTGGTTTGGTGTCTGTTTCCTGGACTTTAAAAATATATACTATATGTTTTTTTAATTTTATTTTTTTGAATAGGCAATACATGGTCCATAAAATCAAAATACTATAAAAAAGTATACAGTGAAAAGAAGTGCTCCCACCCCTGTCCCCATTCCCCCCTACCTCAGGTAATCACTTTTATTAGTTTCTGGTGTTTCCTTCCAGGGTTTCTTTTTTTTTTTTTTTTTTTAATTTTTTTTTTTTCCAGGGTTTCTTTAGCAAAAATACATGTGTTATTTCCCTCCTTTCTTACACAAAAAGCATATTGTGCACTGTTCTGGACCTTGCTTTTTTACTTAGAGTATATGATTTTTTGAAACGTGAGTATGATTATAGTGTATAGTAGTGTTTTGTAACCAACTTTTTTGCTCTTGGAAAAAATGTATTACAGACATCTCTCCTTGTTGATGCCCAGTTTTACCTAAGAAACTTGTTTTAAATTACTTGATTAAAGAGACGTGTAGACTGGTAGAAGTTCTGAACTTAACACTTGGAAAGGTTTAGTCAATGTGTTAGGCAAGAAAAAGTTATGAGACATAACTTTTTAAAAGCAGAATTTAATTATTTTCAGATCTTTTTTCTTTTGGCTGCGCTGTGCAGCTTGCAGGCTCTTAGTTCCCCAATCAGGAATTGAACCTGGGCCATGGCAGTGAGAGCACCTAGTCCCAACCAGTGGACCATCAGGGAATTCCCATAATTCTAGTGTTATGATTACACAGTAAGCCAGAATGTCAGTTGGAAAGCAGAAGCAATGAATGTCAAGGTAACCAGCTGTGTCCTCAAATTAGTAACTTCCTCCTTAGGTACTGCCAATTCCATAATCTTGATAAAAAGATTCTAGTAACTGTAAGCAACAAAAGCCCTAAAATTTCCAAATATTAAATAGAGATATTAGCATCTTATGGAGAAAATCATAGGACTTTGTTGGCAAGTGTAATTTTTAAAAAATTGAATAAATACAGTCATATCTGCATGGTTTCTTCTTTGCATTTTTATAATTTGGCCGACATTAGTGATGAATAGTTAGGTCCACTCTTTTTTTTTCACTGACATACAATGATATGTTAAGCTCCTTTTGGTTGTCTTTTTGTTTCCATACAATTTTCTTTTTTTTCTTTTTTTTTTTTTTAATTAATATTTATTTGGCTGTGCCTCGTCTTAGTTGTGGCATGGGGGAGGGGGGGTGGTCTTTAGCTGTAGCGTGTGGGATCCAGTTCCCCGACCAGGGATTGAACCTGGGCACCCTGCATTGAGAACACAGAGTCCTAACTGCTGGACCACCAGGGAAGTCCCGCATACAATTTTCTGAAGAGAAACCCTTTGGAGTGGAATTTATGGGTCTTAAAAATATCAATGTCTTCATTATGATGCCTGACAAAGTCCTTTAAGAGATTATATGTGGAAATCTGAACAATAGATTATTTTTACCTCTTTGAAATGTTCTCAGTTTAATAAAAATAGCCATGTAATGAATTAGTATTTATGTGTAATAGATTTTTTCAAAGAGTGACATAGAGAAAGATAAGGAGCATTGCATGCTGATTCTTAATGGAAAAGAGAATGGCTTTTTGTGGACTGTTGACTGCTCTAAGAGCAGAACCTCGTGTTAAGAGCTCAGTAGATTGTAGAATTGTAGGGCAGTGTTAGTTCAGGTGCAGTAAAGGGTTGCTTGCTAAGATAAAAAGCAAAACCCAAAACTGTCACCTAAAAGGAAGTGGGAAGTTCTGGGCAGAGCCACTGATACTATAAATGCACTTTCAGTTTTCTTTTTTTCCTCACAGTAAAGCCAACTAACTATTCCTGGTTTGTTCAAGAAAAAGATGCTGTATCAAGTAGGGTCAGTTTACAGGGTTGCATTAGGGTGTAACCATGTAGGAGAAAGATGTTGTTTATTGAGTTTTTTCACACTACATATTTATCAAGCATCATTATTTGGATTGGGTTTCTAGAAGGAAATTTCAGTATGACTTACCATTTGAGATTTTTCTGCTCGTTCTAATTTTTTAGGGGACATTTAGTATACTTCACTTTCAAAGAATACATTACTTAATAATGTTGGATCCTAGCATTGGATAGCTGTCAGATCCCACTCATATTTTTACATGAAATTAGCAAAAAGATGAAAAAAATTGATTACTCCATCTCAAATTTGATTTTCTTACTGAGGTAAACACTTTCTCCAGCCACTTGATTTTTGCCTGTGTTATATATTGAAGGTGATTATTACCTTTAGGTTATTAATTGGGAAGCTCAGAAATACCTTTTCAGGACCATAGCTGGAGGTTGTCGGAATTTAGTCGCCTTCAGATTTCAAGGAGTTAATCAGATTGATCTGATGCCACTATCTCTAAATAAATAGCTTCTGCTGATAAAAGTAGAATGCTTTTAAAGTAGTATGAGAAAATTCTGAGTTATACTCTAGTTGATTTTAGGTGTTATTATGTTACTTACAAGATTTTTTTTCCCCTGGAAATAAAAGCTTATAAGATTTTAAAATTTGTTTGTTTTTCTGTGTAGCTCCACCAAGTATGTTGGTGAAGGATGAATATGTTCATGACTTTGAGGGACAGCCATCATTATCCACTGAAGGGCATTCAATTCAAACCATCCAGCATCCACCAAGTAATCGTGCATCGACGGAGACATACAGCACCCCAGCTCTCTTAGCTCCATCTGAGTCTAATGCTACCAGCACCACCAATTTTCCCAACATTCCTGTGGCTTCCACAAGTGAGTTCTAGAGTCAGATGTAGTCAGCAAGATGAATTTTCCTAACCATTTAATATTTATAGGTAGTCACTTGGAGGAGACCTCCAAGTAAGTGAATATTAAAAGTACTGTGGTTATCTTTCATAGGTTAATAAGCATCAAATAGGTTTTTGAGTTGTCCTGGGGAAAAAAAAAAGGTATTTGTAATTTTAAAAAGTTTCAATTTATCTTAATGTAACAGAACATAAACCGTCTTATATTGATGTATAGTCCCTTGGAATTTAAGTAATGCTCTAAATTAGTGGTCTAATTAGTTCTTTATTACATGCAGAAGAAGTCTATTGTGCTTTCACATAAATTTTAGAGAACAAATAGTTTTGAACCAAGATGTTTATAGAAGTCTGTATTAATGGAATTGCAAGCTTTCCTCTAATCAGTGTTTTTATTTTGCTTTATCCAGCAGATTACTTTATAATCATCATCTCAGTCTCCAGTTGTACAAGCTTATTAGAAAAAAGGATCTTGACAAATTTGTTTGTAACATATGACCCTCAAGATAGATGTTAAGTGTTCTAGTCAATTTTGAAATAAAGCTAAATTATATGTATCCTTTTTTTCCCTAACAAGAAGTATGTTTTAAAAAGATTCTTTCCAGTTTAGAGGTACTGCCTTCTCTGCTGTGTCATGGAAGCAGAGGGCGAGTAGGTTCAGCGTGGGGCCTGGTCAAGGCAATAATGACCTTATATTGGACAGTTTTCAGCTTGGCAAGTGGAGTGGCCTTTTTTAAAAAAAAAAATTGGAGTATAGTTGCTTTACACTGCTGTGTCAGTTTCTGCTGTATAGCAAAGTGAATCAGCCGTATGTATACATGCATCTCCTCTTTCTTGGATTTGCTTCCCAATAAGTCACCACAGAGCACCATGTAGAGTTGCCTGTGCTGTATAGTAGGTTCTCAGTAGTTGTCTGTTTTATACATCGTAGTGTATGTGTGTTAGTCCCAGTCTCCCAATTCGTCCCCACCCCGCATTGTTCCTTTTTTTTTTTAAATTAATCACAGAACAGGGTCTTGGCATTTGTATTACTGTGTTATTTGTTCCTTGGTACTAAGGAGATTGTATCTCAGCGCACAACAGCAGTGAATTGTTGATGCATCTGGACTGATGCTTTGTATATTGATACCAAAGGAAGCATATTCTATTTACTTTAATATCAGATCAAGTTCAACATAGAAATTTGATCTTTGGAACAGATGGAGGATTTATTTCTATAGTTGAATTTCACATAAAGTACATCAGATTTCCCCCGCTTTTATTTCACCTTTTCAAATAATATCTTTTGTATTTCCTACACAAGATGACAGTTTTCATATAGACAGCATATTCCAAATAGGTTGGACGATATAGGTTAAACACACATACTTTAGAGCCTGAACCTTTAATCACTTGGTGCTTCTGTTATCTCTGTATTTACCAGCTTGGGAATATAGTTGATAAACGAGTGGACAGGGAAGGAAAATAAAAGAAGGTACATTATAGCCACTTGAGCATAGATTAGTGCCACTTACCTCTGCTGATACTATCTGAGGATTGAATTTGCATGCCTTTGTTGATAATTGCTCATGCAATTTCATTTTAACCATTAATGTTCCCTGGGACCAAGTCCTAGTCAAGATCAGAAAAAGTGGTATGAACGAAATATGGATAATTTTGTCTTGGTGTTTTTTGGATGTATTTTCACAATGAGTAGTAATTGTAAGTTTTAGAATTTGTTGCAGAATGTTTCCTTAGATCTTAAAAAGTATATTGATAAAATTAGAAAAAGGGAAAGAAATGACTAAAATAGAGGAATTGAAAGACTTCATGAGTTATTTAATTTCATTTTATGTACTTGGAATTGTGTAATGAAAGTATTCAGTATAGATAACTGTAGTGGGCGTTATGTTCAGTTGGAACCTGAATATCTTAAGGGATTCTTTCTTAATTAAAATAGTTTAATTTCTTTTGTATAGTGATAATTAATTAAGAGTATATAGCATGTACAGTTGTTAAAAACAACAGCAAATATATAATTAACCTTTAAAGGTAACCTGTAAAAATTTGAGGGGGATGAGTAGGAAGGGAGATTGCTGAAAACATCATCTTTAAAAATAAACAGGGAGTATTGAAATAGTCTCTTTAGCTTTTAATTTTACAATCTTAGCCTTACAGAAATCTGATTTGTAGCAGGAAGAAAAATTTTCTTTTTTCTTGATACTTTGAGCTGTTTGTTGCATATTTGAGCAATGGTGTCATTTACTCTGTTCTATCTGATTATACTCTCATATGGATGAGAAAAGATTGAGGTAATGCCAGTAACAATAATTATGGAATTTTAGTGCTTTCCAAGTGAGACGCACAGTTGAATTAATACTTGCTTGAAAAAATTTAGCTTTTTCCACACAAAAGATAAAGCCTTAAAAATGTAAGCAATTTCATAGAATGGTTTTGAATAGAATAGTTCTCCTGTTATATTACATACAGAGAGGGCAACTAATTTCCTGTAAATCCAGAAATATGATAGTGTTCTTGGAGGCAATTCTTGATTTTTAAAAGTACATGAGAAAATTTCAAAATAGACTGATTTCTTTTGGTTTGTTTTATTCATTAAAACTCGCAGATGCTGCGTTGACTGGACAGTGGAGCTTACCTTTTTTCCCCTTAACTTTCTCACCTTATCCATTACATTCCATTTGAAATACTTGCCTGCTCTGCTTTTTTATTGGACTTTAGCATTCTGCCATTACTAGTACCATTGCTGATAATAATGAACTTTCCAGTTTTCAACATTTCCTTGAGCCTGGACTTTTGGAATCCTAACAGAAAGATGCAAAAGCTAGATGGAGTGGCTGTGGGTGAGCTAATGTACTTCTGAAGAAGTTATTAAGATAGGCTAGACCTGTACTGGGGTTTTGCTGGCATTTGGAGAATATTTGTGAAAATGGGCCACTAAAATTAGCTAGATATTACTTAAAGAACTTCTTCAGATTAAGATTTGCCTTTATAGATGAGTGTAGGGTTTTTTATTTGATAGGCCATGGGTGAGTTCCACTCTTTGCTCATCTTTATAGTTGTGACTTTCAGGTGTAATTAATCCTTCATTTACTGTATAAAGCCATAGGATTGCATTTATAAATGTACCATATTAATGTCTTCTTGTTCCTCTAGGTCAGCCCGCCAGTATACTGGCAGGCAGCCATAGTGAAGGATTGTTGCAGATAGCTTCAGGGCCTCAGCCAGGACAGCAGCAGAATGGATTTACTGGTCAGCCAGCTACTTATCATCATAGTATGTACATGCTTTTTAAAATCTTTTCAGTAGTTGAGAAAAAACAGGCAGACTTTCTGAAAGCACATTAACCCATGTGGGCCTTAATTTTTAGACAGCACTACCACCTGGACGGGAAGTAGGACCGCACCATACACACCTAATTTGCCTCACCACCAAAACGGCCATCTTCAGCACCACCCGCCTATGCCGCCCCACCCCGGACATTACTGTAAGCTCTTGTTTTGTTCTTAGGGCTTTTCTTTTCTGAAGTTTGTTTTCTTTTCGTTTTTTAAATAATGTTTTTCCATCTTTTGTCCATCTTACAATTTAGTTTCATTAAATGATTAGTGCTTTTCAGTTTTTCATAGTTACGTTTTCATACCTTTGTTTTAGAGGATTGATATTTACAAAACACTTTTATTTCTTCCTTGCTGATGTTTCATTAACACCACATTGATTGCCATTCATTTGTTTTGTATATGTTCTTAGATCTCATGTGTATCTGTATATCCATCCTAAGTGGACTGAAACTCCTTGAGAGTCACGATCTCAAGGTTTCTCTCACTGTAGAGTTCAGCATACCGTAGACACACAGATGTTGAATCTGTCATTATTCTGTGCAGGCTTGATTGGGAGGGGTACCCTACTGATAACCAACTGTACCTTGTAGTTTCAGGCAGAATAGGAACATAGTTCATTTGGCCTAATAAAATCAAGAGTATAAATCTTTCATATATATTAAACCCTTTTCCTCCATTATAAGAGTAATAGTACCACAGGAAACTTGGAAAATAACACAGAGGAGTAAATAAGAAAATAAAAATTATCCAGAATTCTACTACCCAGAGATATCTACTCTTAATATTTTGTCACATGTTTCTTTCCAGTCATAATTGGTGTATGTGTTAATTTGGGGTGAGGAGGCTATCAGACTGTGAATATGTTACTGTACCTTGCTTTTTTATAGTTATGTTACTATGTTTCCCTGTCTTAAGAGAGTGTAACTTTTACTGGCTGCCTGGCCAGCATAGTTGTTAAGGGTACTGAGTGTGAATGCTTAACTACCTGTGTGACCATTGGCAAGTTACTTAACCTCCCTAAGCCTTAAGGGTAATAATAATAGTATATATTTCAAGGGATGCTGTAAGAAGTAAATGTATTAATTCATGTGATTCGTTTAACATAATGTCTTAACACATAATGATCTCTCAGTTATTGCCAGTTTGTAAATATTCTTAATTTAATAAATCCATAAACACTTATTTTAAAATGGACCTAAGTTTGGATTATAATTATATATCTTACAGTATATTACATGTTACATGAATAATTTACTTATAATTTGCATTGAAGTTTGCATGTATTTAAACTATTTGCATGTATAGTTATTATAAATTAATAGTTGGCATATGGCATTAAAATGTTGGCTATTAAATGTCTGCAAAAGCAATTCAAGAAAAAAGTGATTTCAAGACTACTTGCGTAGTATAAATTTAAACCAAGTTTTTAAGTTCTTAGACACTGTATAAACTTGATCTAAACAATTCCTAAGGTATAATAGTTATATTTAAAGGTTTATTAAAAGTTTTGGCACTGGAAAACTTTTAATAAATAAAAATGGGATTTTTTTTGCTGTCTTTTCTTTAGGGCCACCAGTTCACAATGAGCTTGCATTCCAGCCTCCCATTTCTAATCATCCTGGTAAGTGTATTTCAGAATGAATTACCTACATTTAGTTTTTCTTTATGACAATGAGACATATATGCACACAGATTTTAATAGAACTGCAGAATAAACTTTTCAGATAAGTACGATATTTATTATGGCATTAGTTAATTAACAGTTTATGAGTAACGGATATAATCACACATGAACTGTCCATATTTGATTTTTTTTAACTGTCTGAAAGAAATGACAAGATTCGTGGTTTTGGCTAAAATATAAAGTAACAAAATGCTGGTTTTAAGACAGACATTTGATACATAAATGTGCAGTGGAAGAAACCAGGTTTCAAAATAGAATAGCTGTAACACTAGCTTAAAAAGCCAGGAAGAATCTGAAGTAGATGCCGAACAGAAAAATAATTCACTGTATCTGTCTTAGGTAGGTTCAGGAATCTCTGGTTAACTGGAATTTAGAAACTATTTGCTTTAAATTATGTTTAAAATAGTAGATTAAATAGCTCGGTAGATTTCAACTATAAACATAATAAAACAAAGTTTGGAAATAAAATACACCGGCTTCTTAACATAAACATAGGATTTTGATTTGTTTTTCTTCCCTCCTTCCTATTGTATCTGTTTTTCTTTGCTTAAAAAGATGCAGATACATAATTTCAGTTCATCACCTTAGTTTTTCCCTAGTTAAAAAAATTTTGTTTAATTATGAGGAATTTCAACATATACCAAATACCAGTATAGAAAATTCTCCTTCCTCAGTTTTAGCTGTTATCAACTACTGTCCAGTCTTGTTTCTTTCATATCCTCACCTACTTTTCATACCCTTACCTGTTATAAGGGTAGAAATCCTATATAATCATTTGATACATAAATATTTCCATGTTTATTTCCAGTGAAGATTTTTTAAAAATATAACTACAGTAACCATAAGATCAAATTAAAGGGTAACTCACAGTTCCTCAAATAGATCTACATTATTTTCTTAAATAATGTTGTTATCTATTTTTTTGTTGGTTCTGACTTCTAGCTGTTAAAAAAAAAGCATTGAGGGTAGGCTCTTTATTCTTTAATTAGTCTCATAGTTTAGGAGATTTAAAGAATTTCTATCTCAGAAGGCAAAGTTGCTTTAGTGATCACTTCAGAGTATGAGAACCATTTTACCATGCTCACCAGTAGTAGATGTGATACTTTCGTTAACTTTTATTAATTTGAGAGGCAAATGTTTGTTTTGATAAGGAGAAAAATGCTGCTGGCGGGACAGAAGTATTTTTTAAACATACGTATTTAGTAGTTGAGCAAACTCCAGGAGATGGTGGAGGACAGGGGAGCTTGGCATACTATAATCCATGGGGTCATGAACAGTCAGACACAATTTAGCGACTGAACAATAGCAATGATTTACTAGTTACATGTATACATTTTTTAACTGTATATATTTACTAGTTAAATTATCCTTTTTAGTGGATTTCTGATCTTATTTGTACATTTTGTGATTTTAAATATTTTTTGTGAGTCAAGGGGTCTTGCCTTTCTATAAACATTTTTAATTGAGAAATGTAATAAACAGAGAAGTACATAAAACCAGTATACATATAGTCTAATGAATAATGTGAAAGCCAGCACCTGTGTAACCAGCACTCAGACTGAGAATTAAAACATTGCAGCGCTACCAGAAATCTCCCTACCCTACCCGTTTTGTCTCAGTCAAAGGCTTTTTCTCCCCTCCTCTGGAGGTAACTGTTGTCTTGCTTTTTATGCATTTGCATTTCATTTACGATGAATGCATCCCTAGACAATCCAGTTTAGTAGTTTGACTTTACCGCTTTTTGAAATTACATATTGTATTAGAATCTTACTTTGTGTTAACAAATGTATTGTGAGAAGTCAGGAAAATGTAGAGGCTTAAGAATGAGAATTTTGCTGGCTTCAGGCATCATCACTGAGAATCAGTCGTGGCCCCTGCAGCTTGGAGAATCAGTCGTGGCCCCCGCAGCTTGGAGGGTCTCGGTTCATAGGGCTTGGTGACAGACGGTCTACAGGAGGAAGGGTAATGAGGGCTCTGAACACAAAAGACCTACCCTGGATGAGCAGTGGAGTGGGGCTGGGAATGGTGGCATTTAGCTCGTTATTTGGGTTCAGTTTTGGATTCATCAATTGCTTTGGCCTCTTGATGGATTTACTTCATTTTTTTCATTGTAGAACTGACATTGAGACTTAACACGTCCTGGTGATTAGGGAATAGCATTCATTAGTTACTAGGATACGCATCTGTAGTGCCCTGCATTGGCATTAAAGCTTCTGTTTTACAAGTAGAATGAGAAATGACCAGTTAGTATTGGTCTTTACCTTGGTGTAAAGGGTTTCAACAGGACATCTGCTTGGCAAGTTACGTGCTTTGACTTTGATGGCTAAGTCGGAGACTATTTTTGGAAAAGCTAATCTTTCATTTCTAATTTCTTTTGACTGATGCTCTTTTCCTTTTTTATGAAACTGAGGTAATACTCATTAAATATTGATTGCAAATTAAAGTGAAGAGTTTTCCTCGGTGTCTTGAGGTGGCTTTGGTCATTGATACGTGGATACAGAATTCACGGATTTTCAGATTCAGGTTGTATTCTAGTACTCTGGAACTACCATTTAAGAGAGTAATTTTATGTGTTTATAAAATATTCTCATAGGACATCTCATTCAGATCTAAATAACAGAAAGAGTAATTCATAATGAGCCACTTAGGTTCTTTAACCAAATTTTTAACTTTTTCTTGAATGACTTTTGTTTAAGAAATTAAAGATAATGCCTTGGAGACTTATATTTTCTATTATAATTGAACAACAATTTTTTGATAAAGCTGTGCTTTGTTATACATTTCCCCATTACAAAAAAATACTTAGCTGAGTTTTTAATATATTTTTAAAGAAATTCATGTTGTTAAGTCAGTCTTTTAAAACTTTTCCCCTGATCAGTGATGAGCAGCCCATAGACTTCACGAGACCAGTTCGGCCTCACTAATTTAAGAAACAAGACACTAAAAATAGCCACGTCAGCAGATACTAGCAGTCTCTCTCCCTTTCAGGTGAGTTGGGACGTTAAGAATGCTCTCTTGGAGCTGAGTAAATTCTGTCTTGCTGTTGCTGTTAGCTTTGAGAGGCTGCAGGCCTGTCACCTATATGGCATTTGGTTCTTGGAGCAAAAGAGCACAGAGAGATACAGAAAGGCTTAATGAGTGTTTCCTATTACCTTCTCCTGTTTTAAAAATGAGAATGTTCCCTCCTAGTTGTATAGCAGGTTTAGAGTGGACTAGAAAATGTTTTCACGTGGTATTTTATATCCCCACACCACCAAATTCTCTGGATTGCCTTTTAGGTTACCTCTAGCACCCTCCCTCCTCACAGATAACCCCTTGCCTCTTGCTTTCCTGGGCCTTAATGATCCTGTTAATTAGATGTTTGTTTTATCCCTGGTCTGTGGTACAACTCTGATGTCAGTTTCATTTGATCCTCACAACGGCCAAAATGCAGCTTTATTGTATGGTGTCATTGTGGTACTGAGCTCAGTCGCTTCAGTTTTGTCCATCTCTTTGCAACCCCGTGGACCATAGCCCAACAGGCGAATGGGATTCTCCAGGCAAGAATACTGGAGTGGGTTGCCATGCCCTTCTCCAGGGGATCTTCCCCACCCAAGAATCAAATCCACGTCTCCTGCTTTGGCAGGCGAGTTCTTTCCCGCTGAGCCACTGGGAAATGTATGGTGTGAAATATTAGGCAAACAAAAATCCCTTTGGTGACTTGGAAATAATAAACTAAGGTTTAATTGTAGTTGCAGATGTTGTAATTTATGATGATGAAAGTATATTTTTCTTATTTAAACATGAAGATAACACAACTCTCTTTTTT
This sequence comes from Odocoileus virginianus, assembly GCF_023699985.2. Classification (NCBI taxonomy): domain Eukaryota; kingdom Metazoa; phylum Chordata; class Mammalia; order Artiodactyla; family Cervidae; genus Odocoileus; species Odocoileus virginianus. The sequence goes on along the minus strand of NC_069695.1, from coordinate 9,511,953 downwards.
CCTCCTCAGTTGACTCTCACGGAAAAAAGTGCTATGGCACTTTACTTGAAACAGTGTTCTTTAGTATGAACTAGGAAATGCATGTTCTTGGATCTCATTTTTTTAAGTATCATTGAAAACATTCATGACTTCAGGATATTATTTGTAACAAAATTTACTGTTTGGGGTGATTATTTAAAGATCTGTTTTAAGTGCTGTTACCGTTTTTTGCTGCCAGAACATTGGGTAATTTTTATGTTGTCTTAGACTACCTCTTTACTTTTAGGTTCAACCAGTAAATCTACCTGTTATATTTGATGAAGCTTCTTTGTCTATAGCATAATATAATGCCTTTAATAAATAGTTTTACTTATAAAGTAAATATTTACTATATTTAGTTTCACTATAAAATGAAACTTTATAAATATTTCAAAACTAGCTTTTTAAGAAGACACTTTAATATATTGCTAGTTTTCATGTTATAATAATAAAAAATATTTAAAGGAGAGTTTGTGACTAGTTGGTTCTTCTGTATGGCAGAACATTTGCATTATTCAGGTTTTGAATCACCCAGTTTTCAGTGGTCTTTTTTATTAATACTTCATTGGGAAGTACTTTTTTCCTTGACATTTTGAAAAGCAATTAGATACTTATAGACTTGATAAGAACTTTGTTTTTAATACGTTTTAAGCATTTATCATATTTAAGATCTTTTGGGAGGTTTAAAATGCTTTTTTTTTTTTTTTGTCCTTCTGAGTATCTTTTAATCTTGTTGAAAGTTTTATTGCTTCATATTCTAGTTCAGCCAAAGTTCATAAATGGCACAGTAATATGCAGGTAAATAATTGGTTTATCATAGAAAACTTTAATCCTCTCGTAAGTGGCACTAGCCTTTTCCCGCATTGTGTCAGACCCCTTTCTACTGTCTAGACTTTTGCATTTGCTTTCCTCTTTTAAGATTTACATTTTCAGTCTCCACATAGTTACATGGTCTTTCAGGTCTGACTTCTTCATTAGGATGTACCCCTACTGTCTAGTTTGAAGGACCTTCCCACTCTTCTTCTGTCCCATACCCTTTTTAATTTTCTCCATAGTGTTTGTCTTTACCTGAGTTATCTTGCTAATTTATTCACTTATTTGTCTGCTGCACCTCCATGAAAATAAGGACAGTAGCTAACAATAGCTACCTTGTTCACTGCTGTATATGTAGTGCCTACAGTAATTTCTCATGTACCCCATAAATACTTGTTATTTCAAAAAGGAAAATCAAATAATTTCCATGTATGTGGGCTCTATGTAATAATTGTACTCAAACAAAAATTAGAAATACTTGATTAGATATATTTACATACCAAACCAGATAGTGGCTTTCATTCCCCCCAATCATTTAAAATTATTTCAAATCATTTATTATTGTTAAATGAATACACTACACACATTCTCAAAGGTAAAATGGTAGTAGTTATCATGAATGGACTTCACCAAAAATACAGATGGGACAAATGACCTTTCATCCTAGAGACAGTTGAAAATTCCTGCTCACAGAAGCTATGTAGTTGGAGTGTAATTAACTTTGACTCTCTTGCCTTGAATGTCTGACTTGGTTATGTCCTTTCTCTCATTTAGGGATCTATAAATATATACCATAGATAGATGTTACTCAAGAACACTTCTCTGAAATATGTATTAGAATCTGTGTGTTGTTTGTTTTTTTTAAAGTTCAGACTACATAGAACATATTATGTGCAGTCAGATGAAACACCATGGTAAAGATTTTATGATTCTAATTGTTTCCATTCTTTAAATTCCTTGTTGATTGGGTACTTTGAAATAAGAACAAAATTCCAGATTTTAAAAATGATTTTTTTTAAACTTCAAGAATGCTAGGTAATAAACTGAAAAATAGAAGACATGGCTGTGCTTACTTTGTAATGCATTGTCAGTTCTTTTGGTTGCTCTCCCCTTCCTTTAGCCTTTAAGAAAAGCTTTGTCATATGGAGTGAAAGTGAGAGCCTTGTAACTTTCTCAGACGAGTGACTGTCTTCTCCCGTTCGTCTCCTATAGCTCCTGAGTATTGGTGTTCCATCGCTTACTTTGAGATGGATGTTCAAGTAGGAGAGACATTCAAGGTCCCCTCAAGCTGTCCTATTGTTACTGTCGACGGCTATGTGGACCCTTCTGGAGGAGATCGCTTCTGCTTGGGTCAGCTCTCCAATGTCCACAGGACAGAAGCCATTGAGAGAGCAAGGTATTGTTGTATAGTTAGTTCATTTTAAAAATTGAACTTCTATTTGAGGCTGTATTTTTCAGTGTAAATTATGTTTTTGAATATAGATAAAGGAATAAAGATGATCTTTAACATTTAGAACTTGTAAGCATTTCATTTTAAGTGTAGATGTTTGTTGTTTGATAAAATACAGTCTGTCTTTAAAAGTTCATGAGTTTTCTATGTTTTTAATAGTAACTGGACCCTATGGAACTCAGTTTGAAAGCTAGTTTTTATTTCCTCTGATTGTATAGTATTTCTACAGATTTACTGAGAGGAAATAACATAAAATGAAGACATGTTTCTGCAAGTGTTATTTATAATGAAAGACTGATAAAAAAAGAAAAATGCTTAAGTAAATTTTAATAAACCTTTGTTTTTATGCAGTCATTAAAATATAAAAAGTTTATATAATCAAATGTAAATACTTATGAAAGCTTACTTATGTATGAAAGTTTACTTGCGAAAACTTACACAATTTTAAGTATTGTGTGATCTCAACTCTTTAAGGAAATATGTGTGTGTATAAGCACATAATCTCGACTCTATACTATTTGTGTGCCTTTGGCAGATTATCTGCTCTCCAAGCCAGTGCTGTCTAGTAGAATTTTCTGTGACGAAGCAAGTGGTTTACCTGTGCTGTCCAGTATAGTAACTACTGGCCACACATAGCTGTTGAGCATTTAAAATTTGATTGATATGATTAACTGAATTGTAAAATTAATTTTAATTGAATGTGAAGGTTAAATGAGAATTTATATTAAATGTTTCTGACACATAATAAGCATTATGTGAATGCTCATCATTATTACATGTGACTAGGATACTAAAGAAAGAAACAGAAAAATATTAACAGTGGCTGTCTGTCTTTTGGCTATGGTTTATAACCAAAATATAATGTCCTTTATTCTTTAAAAATTTTCAGTATTGGGTATGCTGTGTAGTCTGCACTAAAATTTATTTTTAAATACCTATCAAAATGAAATATGACTCACTTTTTCTTCCTAAGGTTGCACATAGGCAAAGGTGTGCAGTTGGAATGTAAAGGTGAAGGAGATGTTTGGGTCAGATGTCTTAGTGACCATGCAGTCTTTGTACAGAGCTACTACTTAGACAGAGAAGCTGGGCGTGCACCTGGAGATGCTGTTCATAAGATCTACCCAAGTGCATATATAAAGGTTAGTTGTAATTTCACCCAAATACTTTAGATTTGGAAAGCTCTATTTGTTGTTTAAGGAATGGAGATGGATGTGGGAGAAATGTAAAAATGTCTTATGGATTAAAGAAATTATGTTTGTATTAGCAAATTTGTTAAATGTTTTAGAGAAATACACAAGTTCTTAGAAATACTGAGTGAAACCTCCAAATTTGTGTTCCTTTGATATTTAAAATAATGTAAAAATCAGCCCCTGAAATTTCATCTTAGCCAATCTTCAGGATTTTATGGAAGAAAATTCTAAAAGTGAAAGATTTTGACTTAAGAACTGAGAAATGAAAAATTTTTCAAAACCATGTTTTTTTAAGGTTAGTTATTTTGTTCTTTGAATGAGTTTTATTTTCTGTATCATTTTGCAAATAAAACCTAAAAAAATTATTTTTCATTAATTGTTTCATGTTCAACCCATTTCAGTTTTAGTTTATAACATACACTGTTTTTGAAAGAGAAAGATAGTTGTAATTAGATAGCCTCAATATATTTCTTTAAAGAAAACAAAAACATTTCTTTTCAATAAAGATACATTTATGTATTTATTTGACTGTGCTGGGTCTTTGTTGCTGCAGGCTGGCTTTCTCTCTTGCGGAGAGAGGGGGCTACTCTCTAACTGCAGTGTGCAGGCTTCTTATTGTGGTGGCTTCTGCCGTTGCGGGCCGCGGGCTCTAGACGGGCGGGCTTCAGTTGTTAGAGCACACAGGCTCAGTAGTAGGCCTGGCTCCCGGGCTCTGGAGCGCAGGTTCAGTAGCTGTGGCGTAGAGGCTTTGTTGTCCGATGGCATGTGGGGTCTTCCTGGACCAGGGATCCAACCAGTGTTACCTGCATTACAATGTGGATTCTTAACCCCTGGACCACTAGGGAAGTCCTATATTTCTAATTTAGATTTTTCACATTTTTTTTAAAGTCCTCAGTGTCTTTAAGGTTAGTTAAAAAGCAGTTGTAAGTTAGTAGATTTAACTCATTGCTTAGTCCTTAGGAAATTGCTTAGCACACAAATATAATTATCTTTATTTGCATTTTCTAATTTTTCCACAAGGAATTTTAGTTATTTGTACTTTGTTATTATTTTTAAGTGGTGCTGGATTTCCTCATATACTTTGTAATCTATTTAGTATTTGTTGGCAAGTTTGTCTCAAGAGGTTTTGTTTTCTCCTCCTTGTCATTGTTTCTCCCTGTAGGGCAGTTCTGCCTTAGTCTGGCACACACTAAGATACACATCTCAGAACCAATTCTTATATTTACAAGGTAGAGGAATTTTGTCCCTTGAGAAAATTGAGTTAAAATCCCCAGGTATGCTCAGGGCCTAAATCCTGTTGCATAGATTTCTCTGATGCTTAGCCATGCCATGGACAAGAATTTTATTCCTAGATGCATTTCTGAATTAACTGTCAGACTGTTTTACTAGCACTTGATTCATGGTCAGATATCCAGTGTGGCCCTCATAGAGCCTTCCTGTTTTCTCTTTCCATATCACTTCCTATACTGTACACCTTCTGTTTGGTGCTGGTACCTTAAGTACCTTCTGTCTTTAGACCCTGCTGTCCACTGAGGATTATGTTTATCCATCATCAGTTAATGGATCCACAGGTTGTTGCTATACTTTTTTTGGCTATTATGAATAATGCAGCTGTGAATATTCATGTACAAGTTTTTAGGTAGATGTATGTTTTTGTCGAATAGTCAGGAGAGATAAGAAAGCCTTCCTCAGTGATCAATGCAAAGAAATAGAGGAAAACAACAAAATGGGAAAGACTAGAAATCTCTTCAAGAAAATTAGAGATATCAAGGGAACATTGCAGGCAAAGATGGGTTCAATAAAGGACAGAAATGGTATGGACCTAACAGAAGCAGAAGATATTAAGAAGAGGTGGCAAGAATACACAGAAGAACTGTACAAAAGAGATCTTCACGACCCAGATAATCACAGTGGTGTGATCACTGACCTAGAGCCAGACATCCTGGAATGTGAAGTCCAGTGGGCCTTAGAAAGTATCACTACGAACAAAGCTAGTGGATGTGATGGAATTCCAGTTGAGCTATTTCAAATCCTGAAAGATGATGCTGTGAAAGTGCTGTACTCAATATGCCAGCAAATTTGGAAAACTCAGCAGTGGCCACAGGAATGGAAAAGGTCAGTTTTCATTCCAGTCCCTAAGAAAGGCAATCCCAAAGAATGCTCAAACTACCACACAATTGCACTCATCTCACACACTAGTAAAGTAACGCTCAAAATTCTCCAAGCCAGGCTTCAGCAATACGTGAACCGAGAACTTCCAGATGTTCAAGCTGGTTTTAGAAAAGGCAGAGGAACCAGAGATCAAATTGCCAATATCCGCTGGATCATCGAAAAAGCAAGAGAGTTCCAGAAAAACATCTATTTCTGCTTTATTGACTATGCCAAAGCCTTTGACTGTGTGGATCACAATAAACTGTGGAAAATTCTTGAAGAGATGGGAATACCAGACCACCTGACCTGCCTCTTGAGAAACCTGTATGCTGGTCAGGAAGCAACAGTTAGAACTAGACATGGAACAACAGACTGGTTCCAAATAGGAAAAGGAGTACGTCAAGGCTGTATATTGTCACCCTGCTTATTTAATTTATTTGCAGAGTACATCATGAGAAACGCTGGGCTGGAAGAAGCACAAGCTGGAATCAAGATTGCTGAGAGAAATATCAATAACCTCAGATATGCAGATGACACCACCCTTATGGCAGAGAGTGAAGAGGAACTGAAAAGCCTCTTGATGAAAGTGAAAGAGGAGAGTAGAAAAAGTTGGCTTAAAGCTTAACATTCAGAAAACTAAGATCATGGCATCTGGTCCCATCACCTTATGGGAAGTAGATGGGGAAACAGTGGAAACAGTGTCAACTTTATTTTTGGGGGCTCCAAAATCACTGCGGATGGTGACTGCAGCCATGAAATTAAAAGACGCTTACTCCTCGGCAGGAAAGTTATGACCAACCTAGATAGCATATTAAAAAGCAGAGACATTACTTTGCCAACAAAGGTCCATCTGGTCACTGCTATGGTTTTTCCAGTGGTCATGTATGGATGTGAGAGTTGGACTGTGAAGAAAGCTGAGCGCCGAAAAATTGATGTTTTTGAACTATGGTGTTGGAGAAGACTGTTGAGAGTCCCTTGGACTGCAAGGAGATCCAACCAGTCCATCCTAAAGGAGATCAGTCCTGGTTGTTCATTGGACAGACTGATGCTGAAGCTGAAACTCCAATACTTTGGCCACCTCATGCGAAGAGTTGACTCATTGGAAAAGACCCTGATGCTGAGAGGGATTGGGGGCAGGAGGAGAAGGGGATGACAGAGGATGAGATGGTTGGATGGCATCACCGACTCGATGGACATGAGTTTGGGTAAACTCTGGGAGTTGGTGATGAACAGGGAGGGCTGGCTGTGCTGCGATTCATGGGGTCGCAACTGAGCGACTGAACTGAACTGACTGATGTTTTTGTCTTCCTGAATGTATACCTAGGAGTGGAATTCCTGAATCAAAAGATAACTCTTATGTCTATCTACTTGAGGGACTGCCGAACTCATTTTCTAAATGGCAGTGCTATTTTACCTTTCCACCAGCAATGTGCATGGAGGGCTTCAGTTTCTCTATATTCTCATCAACACTTGTTATTATCTGCCTTTTTTATTTTAGCCATCCTATTGGATGTGAAGTGGTATCTATCTCGTTGTGGTTTTGATTTGCATTTCCCCAGTGTCTGATAACATTGAACTTCTTTTTTGGCCATTTGTGTATCTTCTTTGGAGAATGTCTGTTCCCATCTTTTCCCATTTTTTAATTGGGCTATTTAGTCTTTTTATTATTGTTATGAGAATTCTTTGTATATTCTGGGTATCAGTCCTGTGTCAGATACTTGATTTGCAGATATTTTTTTCCATTCTTTGTCTCATCTTTCACTTTTTTCATAATGATTTGCAGCACAAAAGTTTTAAATTTTGTTGTAGTCTATTCTTTGGTTGCTTATGTTTTTGGTGTCATGTCTAAGAAACTGTTGCCTAATCCAAGGTTATGAAGATTTACACCTATGTTTTTTTCTAAGCATTTTATAGTTTTAGGTCTTACATTTAGGTCTATGATCCATTTTGAGTGCATATCTGTGTGTGCTGTGAGGAAAGGATGCCACTCTGTTCTTTGTCATGAGAACCAGTTGTTTGTATAACCATTTATTCAAAAGACTGTTTTTTTCCCTTACTGAACTATCTTGACACCCTTGTTGAAAATTCAGTTGACCTTAAATGGTAAAGATCTATTTCTGGGTCATCAGTTTATTTCATTGATCTATATATCTGTCCTTGGGACAGTACTACCTTGTCTTGATTGCTATAGCTTTGTAGGAACTTTTAAAATTGGCGAGTGTTAGCCCTCCAGCTTTGTTATTTTTCACGATTCTTTTGGCTGTTGCCAGCCCCTTGGATTTCCATGTGAATTTTATGATTGGTTTGGAAGATACTTATTTTTAATAGTTTTTCTAGCTTTTTAATGTGTTTGTACCTGTGTATCCATCTTGACTAGAAGTCTCTAGATTATGTGTACAATTAGAAGTCGATGGACAGAGGGCTACAATGTTGAATATATACTTTGTGTCAGACAGTAATTATGAAGTTATCATACATGAGGTAGTATTTAAAACATTTAGGCTTTTAAAATGTGGTATCTTGTATAATTTAATTTCTAGGATTGTCAAATAATGTAATATCTCTATTCTGATACAAATGGTCCTTGAGAAGCCCTGCAAATATGAGACTTGTCATCACTTGATAAACTACTATATCGTGGATAGATTTTTTTTTTTTTCGTGGATAGATTTTTATAGCAAACTCAGACTTTTGCTTTGAAAAATAAATAAATTATCTTCTGGTACACTTTCATGGAGTAAAAAAAAATCCCAATTATGTTTTATTAACTAAGATTTAAAATAATTATTTTTAATTTACTGTTTATTAAGTATATTATTCTTTAGAAGAGTCTTGTTAGCCAAAAGGAGATTCAGGTATATCCTAAATCTGGCCATTGGTGTTTTCTTAAATTTTGGGGGGCACCAGTAACCTAAAGGATCTGTATCTTAGTGTTTTAGATTGTCAGATAGACTTTTGCCAGAGGTGACGTTACTGGGGTGAGTTGAGTGCATGTGTATGAACCCGTGGAAAGAGTGTCTTTACATAGGGGAGTCCAGCCCAGCCCCAATCACACATATACACAGAAGCATATTTTTCTCCTTTCAGTTAAAATGAGGAAAACATAGGTTTGGAGAGCTATTCTTTCATTTTATAAACTAAGAAGCTAGGACTAAATTGCATTTTTTTTCCTTCTATGATACTGATTTTTTTCCTACTTCTCTCATGACATAGCAGTCACCTTACATTTATGAAAATTTGATGTAATGAAATGGCATTTTACAAGCTTTAAATGGAACAGATGTTTGAATTCTTTTTAAGTGTCATTGCTCTTTTGCTTTCAAAAGTAAGATCTGTTTGTGTTGCTTAAGCACTGGACACTCGGGTTAAGGCCTTTATTGAGATACAGAGATAATTCACATACCATATAATTCTCCCATTAGAAGTGTACAGTACAGTGATTTTTAGTATATTCACAGAGCTGCAACCATCACCATAGTCAGTTTTAGGACATTTTCATTACTCTAGAAAGAAATCTTGCACCCATTATGTGCTACCTCCCAACCCCCTGTACCCTCCAGCCCTATCCAGCTACTAATCTACTTTTTCTCTCTATGGGTTTGCCTACTCAGAACAGTTTTTGTAAATGGAATCATCCAATGTGGTCTTCTGTGACTTCTTTCACTAAGCCTAGTGTTTTCAAGCTTCATTCATGTAGCATGTATCTATACTTCATTTGTTTTAGGGCTGAATAACATTCCAAACATTTCATTTTGTTTGTCCATTTATCAGTTGATGGACATATGAGTTTTGGCTGTATTGTGAATATACCACTATAACTTTCATGTACAGATTTTTTTGTGAATGTACATCTTCATTTCTCTTGCAGATACCAAGGAGTGGAATTTCTGGATCATAAAGTAACTCTATGTGTAACTTGTTAAGAGATTGCCAAACTGTTTTTCAAAGTGGCTGTACCATTTTATATTTCCAGCAGCAGTGTATGAAGTTTCTGATTTCTTTACAGTCTCATGAATACTTACTGTTATCTGTCTTTTCCATGTTAGCCTTCCTAAGGGCATGTGACATGGTATCTCATTTATGGTGGGTTAGATCTGCGTTCTCTGACACTGAGTCAGGTTTGTTGTTGCACATATATATGTGTAAGGGATAGGAGGCAGACAGTGCTTCTAAATCACAACTGGACTAGGTTAAAGTTACTATGATCCACTTAAATTTATTCCCAGTCACTAGATATCATGACTCTTAGATCCCCAGGTCGGATAACTTAGCAAATCTTTAGTGCAGTCTTCTGTTCAGATGCCCAGTGTACCACCAACACAGGGACCTGTTTCTCTTCCTGGATTACTGTTTCTTGGTGTTGATATAAACAGTATACTATAATTGAGCCTTATGAAAAAAGAATGCCAAAATTTGACTCCTGGTTAAAAGAGAATATCCTGAAGGTGTTGACAGTGATCTTTATAAGACACCTTTGTTTAAGTAATGGGTTTGTAATAAACTTAGATGAGAGTAAGGAAATATGTTTAAACAGATGAAATCGGAAGTAAATTGTTGAGTAGCCCAGGGGTGGAGATCAGGAATATCTTTTGTATCTGAGCCAAAAAGAATATTTAAAACCTTTGGTTACTTTGAATTGTCTTTATCAACAACTTGGGTTCTGAAAGGAAGATGTTTCCTTTTCAGTGAAAGCCTTAATTTTACCATCCAGTATAATAGATGAAACCTGTTATGGTATAGACAGTGCAGAGTGAGGAGGCAGCCTAGGTTTCAGTTTAGCAGTGTAGTCAATAGTTAGGTCTTTTGGTGTGAATGCTGTAATTACATAAATAACCCATGTGGAAAGGAGATTCGCTGAGGTGCTTGATGAATCATTTTTACTGCACCTGTAGATAAGGGTCACAGTGTTTAAAATTTCATCCTTGTGGTTAACTGGAATATGTGCTCCTGGTGTTAGCATAGATTTTAAGGCCATCATAATTAAGGTTGTTTATAACATATTATAAAGAACCTATGTGTGAAGATCTCTTGGTTAATTTTTAATTACTCTTGGTGGAGGTGGGGGTATGTTGAGAACATATTTGAACCCAGGAAATTATAAGTAAGTTGTATTCCCTCCTCCCAAATGATACAAGATTATATATGGGCCATACTAGGTTAATGATGGTTAAAAAAATTTTTTTTAAGTGGTTGTACTTAACCTAAATGTAAAACATAAAACTCCTAGAGGATAATATAGGAGAAAATATACATGACCTGGAATATGGCAGTGACTTTTTAGATATAACATCAAAGGCAGAATCCATGAAAGAAACAGTTAAGAGACTAGATTTCATTAAGATTTAAACTGTCTGCTCCATGAAAGATGGTGTCAAGAGAATGAGAAGATTAGCCTCGGACTGGGAGAATATATTTGCAGAAGGCACATCTGATAAAGGACTGTTATCAAAAATATAGAAAATACTTAAACTCAGCAATAAGAAAACAAACAACCTAATTAAAAAAGGGGCAAAAGACCCAAATCGGTGCTTCAGGGAAAAGGATATATTGATAGCAAGTAAGCATATGAATAGATGTTCAGTTTCATATGCCATTATGGAATCGTGAATTAAAACAGCACTGGGACACCACTGCATTCTTGGAGAATGGCTAAAATCCAGAACACTGACAAAACCAGGTGCTGGCCAGGATGTGGAGCAGCAGATGCTGTCTTTCGTTCCTGGTGGAAACTCAAAGGGGTGCGGCCACTTTGGAAGACAGTTTGGTAGTTTCTTACATTGCCAAACATATTCTAACCATATGATCCCTCAGTCAGCACTCCTTAATATTTACCCAAATGATTTGAAAGCTTATGTCCACAGGAAAGCCTGGATGTTTATAGCAGCTTCATTCACAACTGCCAAAAACTTAGCAACCAACACATCCTACATCTGCAGAGTGGAATATTACCCAACACTGAAAAGAAGTGAGCATTTAAGTCATGAAAAGACACTAAGCAACCTTAAGCAACCGTATTACTAAGTGGAAGAAGCCAATCTGAAAAGGCTACATACATACTATATGATTGTAACTGACACTCTGAAAGAGGTAAAACTATGGAGACAGTGAGAAGATGAATTGTTTCTAGGCATAGAGAGGAGGGAAAAAATGCATAGACAGTGCTCAGGATTCAACAAAAATACTGTATCACTATGGGGGTGTGTGTGTGTGCGCGCGCGTGCGCGGGCCGCTCAGTCGTGTCCCACTCTTTGGAGTGTGTGTGTGTGCGTGCGCGCGCGGGCCGCTCAGTCGTGTCCGACTCTTTGCAATCCCATAGACTCTAGCCCACCAGGTTCATCTGTCCATGGAATTCTCCAGGCAAGAATACTGGAGTGGGTTGCCGTTCCCGTCTCCAAGGGATCTTCCTGACCCAAGGTTCAAACCCGAGTCTCCTGCATTGCAAACAGCTTCTTTACCATCTGAGCCACCAGGGAAGCCCACATATCACTATACATTTGTCTAAACCCATAGAATCATAAAACCAAGAGTGAGACCTAATGTAAACTGACTTTTGGTGATAATCTTGTCAGTGTAGGCTCATTGATAACAGGTGTGCCTCTGTGGTGTGGGATGTGGCAGTGGGAGAGGCTGTACTTGAGTAGAAATAGAGAACTCTTTACTTTTTTGCTTAATTATACCTTGAACCTAAAACTGCTCTAAAAGAAAGTTTGTCAGTTTCCTTCTTTAAAAAAAAAGTCATTGTGGAGCTAATTGGCTTTTCAGATATTTGCATCCCTGTTTTGTGCTGTGCTGGGTAAGGCATTCTAAGAGGTCAGAGCACAGTGGAAAAGTTCAGAATCTAATGGACTCTTGAGAAAACAGCGGTTTTTCTGGGCGTTGTGGGATTTCTGATTTCCAGACCTGACTTTGTCATGCTTCCTGTCCCTTTTAGGACTAGTAGCTTGGTCAGGTAATAAATGCATCCCTGTTTGACAAACTTCGATCCAGAGACTGAGAAGTCTAAGTTTTGTCCATCGTTGATGCTGGAAGATAGGCACTGAGTAGAAAAATGAGTAAATGGGCATTTGGTTTGCTGTCTGGGGAGGGTTCTCTTGTGTATTATTGTTGTATGCTCTTACGGTTGATGTAAAGACAGTGACTAAAGACAGTCAGAATTTTTTCAGGAATCTGAAAATTACTGGCTTGGGTTTCAAACCTATTCTTTATCTGATAAAGTTCTATGTTACACATTCTTCGATTTCTTTTATTGTCAAAGATAATTATGCTCACTCATATTTAGGTTTTGTGCATACTTGGATTGTTTTAAATTGTACTTTACTTTTGTTGAAGGAGTATAGTCACATGGTTCAGAAATTAAAATGCTGTTAAAATGCGCATGGTCCTTGCTTCTACTCTTGTCCTTGTCTTTGGCATGGTTGATAAAGAGCGTTGAAATTACTATAAGCTCCTTAACTCATCCTGCAAGGTTGGTGGCTGCCTGGGAGACCAAAAACAAAATAAAAAAAAATAATGTTTATTGAGAGCTTACTATATACTATGCCAGGTTTACAATAATATGAAAAAGCATGCACACTTAACATTCCCATTTTATAGATAAGAAAGTTGAGGCTTCAGAAAGGTTAAGAAATTTAACCCACATAAGTAGCAGATATCAATGATAGGATTCAAAGCTAAGCAATTTTTTAAAAATCATGAGCATTTTTAAAATTAATGAGGAACTAGTTAATGGAATCCCATATATCCATCACTGAGATTCAGTAGTTGTTAAGATTTTACATTTACGTGATCAGTTCTTTTTCCTTTGTTTCTATAGTTTTTTAAAACATATCCTAAATATCGTGTTAGATTGCTTCTGTGCATCTCTGAGATATGCTGTTGTCTTCTTATGTAGTGACAGTGCCTTTTATGCATTCCTCCAAATAGTTAAAATGATAAAGAAGCTGGCCATATGACCTAGGCCGTCAATTCAACCTACAGAAAACTCTTCATTTAGTTATGAAAGGGTGGGATGATTTCTTAACTTCGTTTTACACAGTGGTATGGTTTTTCACAAAGGCAGTAATGGCTGACCCACACTGAACTCAGATAAAGGATACAGAGGCGCGTGGCAACCAAAACTGTCCTAATAGTGAGCTGTGCCTCTTTGTTGAGCTTCATGCAAACCAGCTTTCCTAAGAAATTACCATCTACATAAAAGATTTAAACAGTTAATTTAATCCTGAGAGCTAAATCAAGCTGTGAGTTTTAAATAGACTGTGCATTGGTTTTTGATATATGGAATATTTCTGCTGGACTCATGGCATGAAACTTACACTTATTATTCTTTTAAGGTCTTTGATTTGCGTCAGTGTCATCGTCAGATGCAGCAGCAGGCAGCCACGGCACAAGCTGCAGCAGCTGCCCAGGCAGCAGCCGTGGCAGGAAACATCCCGGGCCCAGGGTCAGTGGGTGGAATAGCCCCAGCCATCAGTAAGTATGCTTTTGAGTTTTGTTTTTTCCAAGTGTAGTAGATGGTGCTTTATCTTGATTGACTCAGTTAATTAGTTACTTTAACCAGTAATAGAAAGTGAAGTTCTTTTTACTGGGATAATAACATTTTTGAATTTGTTAAAAAAAAAAAAAAAAAAACCCAAAAAACTGTTCGTCTATAATAGTTGCCCTTTGTTTATGGCCCTGTGTTCATTCATTTTGTATCAAAAAAGGGACTGTGGGATAAAGAAGAAAGGGGGTTGTTGTTATTATATTGATCAGTCTCCCCTATTTTTGTTGATGCTTTTAATTCTTGGCTCACCAGCCAGGGTGGGTTGTAATCACTGATGTGCTTTGCTTTATTCTAGAAGGAAAGCATATTTCAATTTCACAATTAGACATCTCTCCAACTTTTTTTTTAAAGTATACTAAGCATGGAGAGAAAACTAAGTGAGGGTGGTATTTTGATAACTTGTAGACTTTTTTTTAATTTTAGGGTAAAATTGAACTGTGTGCCAGGTTTCACACTGATGGGGAATTTTTTACTGCAGAGTTAAACTCCTGACTATAGACTTTTATGATGGAAACACGTGGCACCCATCTTCCACGTCTGAAGGCATAACTAGTGATTCATTCAACCCCTGTTCTTAACCTCTTCAGTGTGGTAAGCAAATCACACTGGCTAAGAAAACTGCAGTGGCCCTGCAGGTTTCTCTACAGTACATGCAAATTCCTCCCATTAGTTTCATTGTAATATTGATGAATGCAGATTGACTATATGACTGTATGTTCTGACTGGAGAATTAGATGCAGAGTCTCCATTGTGACTTATGCTCAGGAGTTTACAATTTTGAGGTAGATAAGGCATACTCATTTATAGAATTTGATTTTTTTTAAAAAAAATTTGGGCATCTAAACAATTAATTTGCTAGTTTTGATGTTACAAATATGCTTTTAGTGAAGAATCCAGAGCTGTTACTAAATTTCTCCTTCTCATCTACTGCCCCCCATTGGGTAATTATATACTATCTCTGTTACATTGTGAAACTGAGAGACAGACATCATCTGGGTCATTCAAGAAGTCTTAGTGGAACCAGGACTATTTTCTGTCTCATTGTTAGTCATGTCTTACCCTGAACTAGACCGTTTAGACAGAGAGTGAAGTTCTTAGAACCAGCGTGTAGACATGCACTGCCTCTTAAAAACAAGTTGTTTCTTATCCCTTCACCTCCACTACTAAAGAGAAAAAGCAGATGGGGTGTTGGTGGATTGTGGTAATTTATAATTAATGGTAGCTGGAAGACCCATGTGGAATATACATTGTCTTAACCAAAAGTTTTCAGTCCCTGTTGACAAAGTATAGATCTATACTTTTTGGCACTTTGACAGAGAAGTCTTGTGCTGGGGAGAATGCAGTAAAGAAAGCTGGTCACCTTGTTAATGTAAGATTTAGGGGGGATGGGAAGGGGTCAGCCTGTCCCGCTGACGTCTTCCAAATCTTTTCTGTTAGGTTTGTCGGCTGCTGCCGGAATCGGTGTGGATGACCTCCGTCGTTTATGCATACTCAGGATGAGTTTTGTGAAAGGCTGGGGACCTGATTACCCAAGACAGAGCATCAAGGAAACACCTTGTTGGATTGAGATTCACTTACACCGGGCCCTCCAGCTCCTTGATGAAGTCCTTCACACCATGCCTATTGCCGACCCACAGCCTTTAGACTGAGGTCTTTTAACTTACTGTTGGGGCCCTTACCATTTTCAGGATGGTGGACTATAAGATGCAATCCTGTTTATAATCTGAAGATATATTTCACTTTTGTTCTGCTTTATCTTTTCATAAAGGGTTGAAAAATGTGTTTGCTGCCTTGCTCCTAGCAGACAGAAACTGGATTAAAACAATTTTCTTTTTCCTACTTAGAACTTTTCAGGCATGGCTCAGAGCTTGAAGATTGGGACAAATACATTCTTATTAAATCTTCACCAGTTATGTTTGAAGGAATCATTCCAATGCTGGAAAATTTAGCCCTTTAAAATGTTTTAGAGCCTTTTATATGCAGAACATCAATATGTGTGTTATTCTACAGAATAAATTTAATATTGCTCATTTTAAAGGCAGAGAAGTTCTCAAAGTTAATTCACCTATGTTATCTTGTGTGTGAGTTGTTGTTGTTGAACATACTTTACTCCAAAATATTGTGCCATGTGGGTGAGTTAATTTTACCAAGAGCAACTTTACTCTGTGTTTAAAAAAGATAGTAGTGTATTATAACCTTTTATCCAAAATATTTTTTTCAAGTTAAACTAGTGAAGATGATTTTAACTCAGATTGTCTTGCGACTTCAATTTTTCTTTTGCCAAGGCAAAACACTAATCTGTGTATATTGAGAATTCCTTAAAATTATCAGACAAAGGAGTATCATTTAAAGTTACATTTGTTATTTTTGTTGGATAACTATTTATCAATAAATATACTTTTGCCCTGTTAAACAGTAGATGTATTCTGTATTTCTAGGCACAGGGTTGGTTACTAAGGAGCCTAGAAGAGGAATTTCTTTCCTTCCTTAACATAGGGAAAGATTTTATATTTTTAAAAACACTAAAAGCAGTGTCACTCCATCTAATACCTTACCGTTCTGCACAGGTGGCAATGCTAAGCTAAATAATGAGTATTTTGGAAACCGCTAAATTCTTTGTCAAGTACTGTGCAGGATAATAGAAACATTACCATTCATTGATAGGTAGTTTGGATATTTTTGTACTTGATTTGATGTGTGACTTTTTTTTCGTATACTGTTTAAATCATGTATGTTATGACATTGTTTAAAATTCAGTTTTTGTATCTTGGGGCAAGACTGCAAACTTTTTTATACCTTTTGGTTATTCTAAGCCCTTTGCCATCAATGATCATATCAATTGGCAGTGACTTTGTATAGAGAATTTAAGTAGAAAAGTTGCAAATGTATTGACTGTACCACAGACACAATATGTATGCTTTTTACTTAGCTAGTAGCATAAATAAAACTGAATCTCAACATGCAAAGTTGAATTCTAGGTTTGATTTTTAACTTTTTTTTTCTCTTGCACTTTTGAGTCCAACCTTAGTGGTGAGACACCTTCTACTAAATGACAGGCAACAGCTAGTACTATTGGGCAGCTTTGGTTTTCTTCTCCCACTCTACTAGGACTCCCCGTGGACGTTAAGTATCAAGTGTAGGGTTGGTTATTTTTTTCACTTTTATTTTACTGTAGCAAAGCTAGGCCTGATTGTCTATAAGATAAATAGGTTGTCTGCAGGATAAATAGTGTGAAATAAAATCAAAGATTATCTTTCAGATGTTTTTGCTTTTTTCAAAATGGAGGGCCTTTCTTAGTGTAATAAGATTATTTCAGGTGTGTTACAAGTTTGAGACATGAGAAATACTTACGCATGATAATCATCCTTATATCAGTTTAAATCAACAAGTCTTCTATTTCCTTGCTTAGGTCTTCTCTTCTTAATAAGACCATCCTAGAAACCACTGAGTTTGCTTATTTCTGTGCTTTAAACATATCTTAATCCAAGCTACATGTCTTTTGTTTTTTAAAATAACATTTCTACCAACTCATTTATACTCTTGAGTTCTTACAAACACTTCTGTTAAAGACCTAATTCTAACCTGTAAAAATGTGGTGATTTTACAGTTTATTGGCAAATTTTCTAAAAAGATATCTTCATTCTCTAGGAATTTTTGACTTTAGGTCTGTTTTACTATGAATGAAGAGTAGGAGCGAGAGGAGAGAGTTTTAGAGTAACAGATTTTTAAAACTGAGTTTATTTGATTAGAACTATAAGCATGCTATGATATAATACATCGCCCCTTTTTCTGCTTTAAAGGAAGTTTACGTGTTTAATCATCTGGGGGAAGTATTGTGGAAAATATTTGCTAAGTAGTCTGTCTTTGAGTCTAGGCCACCCACCTTGGTTGCTTTTTGCAAAGAGCCATAAAAATACTACAAGTACATAAAAGTACTTCTAGTTATTAATTGCTTTATATTTGTGCCTAGGTTCAGTCACATGCTTTTGAGAAAACATTTAGTATATTATAATCAGTTATTTCTGAGGGTCTTAGTTGTTGAACAGTATTTACATTTCTTAGAGGTAGTCATCTTTGATGAGCAAGACTAAAAGAACCACTAGGTTTAAGATTTTATGGCTATTTTAAGAGTAGAAGAGTTTCCACATTTCTTGGAATCTGACTGTTAGGAGGATAGGGTTCTGGGTGGGTTTACTCTAGCTAGCTCATCTCTCGGAAATGCTCAGAATGTTGAATTTCAGTGAAAACTGAGCAGAGTTGAACCAGGTACGTACCTTTATGATCCAGTGTGAGGCCTCTCCACTTCCCTCTAGTGCCTTTCAGCGCATTGTCAAAGGGAATCCTTAAATCCAAAATGGTGTTGTTGCCTTTAATTTCCCGGGGGTAGGTTCTTCTGTGGGATGTAGTCTTATCTCATTTTTTATAGTATACTACTCCTGTTATACAAAGATAGTGATAATAAATCACTGCCATATAACCTTGTTTTTCTAGAAGCATGGCTCATTTGTATTGACCTAACCACTAAATAGGTTGCCTATCCCATTCCTCTTGTAAACATTGTAGGTTTACAGTTTAGGTGATCTGGCTTAAGGAGAACTATACTCAAAATATCCAGATAAACTGAACACATATCAGTTGTGTTGCACTTCAAAGTAAAAAATCCACTTTCATGAGGAAGGGTGTAGTGTAAAGAAGGAGTATTTGTGATAGAACATTTGACGGCAGAATAAAATGTCCTGTCTTCCAGATGATAAATATCTTATTTTAAAAGCTTAATTGCAGTTGTCTTCTTGACCATGCCCACCTAAAGAAGGGGAATTTTACATTTTTCCCATGGTGCTCCTTAAGTATCAGTGGAGGTTAAAGAATATATGGTGAAGTATTTCTGTTCTTGATTTGGTGGTAACTAGTTAATAGTTACTCACTAGTGATTATACAAAATCAGATTAGTTCTGAACATTTTTGAGAGCCTTTTGGAAGGAACAGTGTTATCCTGAGTAAGGCAGAATCCTTTTTGTTGATAGTTTCTAAAGGTTGTTCGTACCAGCACTGAGTCATTTTACTGGCATTGTATTTAATGACAACAGATTGGGGAAATGGAGTGTTTTAAGTTACTGGGGTAGATGAGTATATGAAAGTAATTACCTGTAAAGTCAGTTAACAGCTCCTGTGGATGGGCTTGGCTGAGACTTGCAGATGGAAGAAATGCTTCTTTTCCTTCCTAAAGGCAGGACCCCTCTTGCTGCAGATAGCTATCTGTAAAATAATTGCCTAAGCCCTCTTTTGCAAGATGATAGAAAGTGGGATATGAGAGCCTTGTGTGCAACCTTTCCATTTTTTTCTCGGACAACTAGATAATTTCTTTTCTCCTAATACATATTAGGAAGGACATAAAAAGCTAGTGACCTTATTCATAGCATCCTCAGGCCCAGCCTTGTCCCTAAGCACTTGCCCCAGTGTTGCTAGAGTGTTTATCTTACTCTTCTGCTGTCACCACAGAATGGGAGTTTTTGCATAATCCAAATTTACCTTATTTAAGCAGTAAAATTTTTTCTACTGTGCTCATTTTCTGACGTGGAGTTATTTGATATGTGTATCAGAGAACATTGGATGCGGTGTTTCTCTTGTGCCTCCTGGCTTATAGACTTCAGGGGCTGCTAAGACATGTGGGACAGTCTTACCTTCACTGAATGGTCGCAGGCTGCTGTGGTTTGGAATGTTTGGTTTTGTTATACGCAGACCCCTTCCTTCCCCCACCCCCATTAATGACAGCAGCCGCTTCCTGTGTGTTGTCAGTATACCTCCCCTTTCTTCCTTCTCCCCTTTCTGATTGACTTTCCTGACTGCTTAGGCAAGAAAACCGGATAACCATACTTTTTAGAACTTTCTTTAAAACACGGGCAAACTGGGACAGGACCCAAGAAACTTTCCTATAAAGTATTGAAAAGGACTTTAGGGCTTTAGCATTTGATATCAGTTTGACTGCTGAGTGTGCTTCCTGATCCTTGCTGAATTTCAGGTAGTTGAGAATAGAGAGAAGTGAGTCATACTCATATTTTTTTCCCCCTTGAAAGGTTTTGTTGCTTCCACTTGAGTGCTGCTCAAAACTGGGGTTACAAAGTGTTGGTTGGTTACAAAATGAGCATCAATAGTCAAAGGCAGCATTGCTGCCTAGAGGACACCAGTGTAAAAAGAACACAGCAAAAAAATGAAAGCTTGGAAAATGAGAGGGTTATTTTCGTTTTGTTTTGGTGTCCCTTTTTGAGTCCTATCTTCTGGCTTTCCTCCTCACAGATATTTTTGACCTTTAGGTGCCTTTATGAGAATTGAGGGTCTGATAACCTGCCCCAAGGAGTAGCTAAAGTGATTGCTGATGTTTTCAGGGATTTTAACATCAGCCTTGAATGAGTGAATGAACCTTTTTTCTTCCCCTTTCATCATTTTTTTTTTTTAATGTAGGAAGAACAAAGGAGAAAACTGGTGAAGACAATCATTTCTCTCTACTGATGTGGATAATTTTCAGTTTATCTCAGATGCTTTCTCAAATAGGTCTCAGAACCAGTGTTCTTGCTCAGCCTGAAATGAGTGGCTCTGGGCTGGGGCCAGAAGCTGCACCCTCTAGTGTGCGCTCTGCCGCTAAAACTTGATGTATATGACCTTGGGCAAGTCATTTCCCTTCTTTGGGCCTCAGTTGCCTCATCTGTAAAATGAGGGAGTTGGACTAGATGAGTTCTTCCAGCTCTGAAGTTTAAGTGACCTTGCTTACCTTGCAGCAGTTTGGGAGTTCTTCCTTACTTTGGTCTGCTGTTTGAGGGGGCTTTTTACTTATTTCCACATTATTCAAATGAGACTAGGCTTGATATTTTATTACTGTTCTGTGGACAAGAAGTTACATAATATGTCCTTAAGACTTAAATTCAACCAAAGGCCTAGCACCACCTTGGGGGCTGCAATAAATACTTAAAATAATAAGAGGGAGAAAAGCCTTCATTTTATTTTCTCATCATCTGTTTTCATGGTGTATTAAGGCTTCTTTTGAGTCATAATATTTTTACCTTTTGGGTATGTGTGTGACACCATCTTCTTAAGTGCTGTGTGCTGGTAAAATTTTTTAAAACTAGAATGGGTTGAAAACTTATTGTAAATGCCTAGTGATATTAGAGGTCATTGCTTTGGGTCTTTGGTTTCTTAACTCTTCTCAAAATAGGGAAATTCCCTTGAACTATATCAATTAAAATGCTTTATATGACTCAAGAAAACAATACCAGTGGATGACTATTCACTTTATTTTTGGCTCTTGTTAGGTCCATTTTGATCAGAAGACTTGGCTGGAGCATTCCGTTCAGAGTTCTCTTCCAGCCTATCCTTGAGTTAGTATAATTAATGGACTTGGCTTTTTCAAGGATCAAGCCTTCTTTGGGGGTGGGTCAAGGGTAGGGGGTTGGGGAGTCCTGGTAGAGGCCAGCTCAGTGGTGGCTGGAAGGGAAGGGATGAAACCAGCTGCTGTTGCTATGGCTGCTTGTCATTGATAGAAGGACTCAGGGCTTGGATTGGTTAAAAGGCTAAACATGGAGTCAACAAACTTCTTCCAAGCATTGGGTTCTGGCCAATGCCTTGGACGTGTGATTTAAGGGAAAAGAGTGAAAGCTTGTAGATGATGAAAACCTGGTGGGCTGCAGAACCATTCGGAAGAGGTGACTCGGGGTTGGGGGCGGATTTGGGGGTCATACCTCCCAACTCTGTCTCCTCTCCTGAAGTCAGAGGAGCCATGCCGTATCTCAGAGGAGAGCCACACTTAGCTTCTGCTTTGGGGAAAACTGATCAGCTAAGGGCTCTGGTAGGTCCTTTGTGGCTTTCTGTATGCTTTTGCCTGGTTGAAGTCTGTGGCTGAAAAACAGTTGAACCTTTCCTGAGAACTCTGTAACAAAGTATGTTTTTGATTAAAAGAGAAAGCCAATTAAATCATTATGTGCTCATTCTTTTTCTTAAGCTTGTGGGTGTTTTAGATCTAAAAATAATTCCTAATCACTGAGTGAATTCTCAGACTTGAGGACAACATTTTCCTTTATTGCTTTGTGACCACTGAGATGGGAACTGAAGCATTTCAAATAAGACCATGGGAGAAGAAGCCCCATTCTTATTTCTAAAAGGAGAGAGTGAAGTGGTGGTGGTTGAAGAGGTGGCTGCTAGGGAATTAGAACCAAGATGCTTAAAAGTGAAAGTGAAAGTCGCTCAGCCATGTCTGACTCTTTCATGGAATTCTCCAGGCCGGAATACTGAAGTGGGTAGCCTTTCCCTTCTCCAGGGGATCTTCCCAACTCAGGGATTGAACTCAGGTCTCCTGCATCGCAGGTGGATTCTTTACCAGCTGAGGCACAAGGGAAGCCCAAGATGCTTAAAGGAGAGACGGAAATTGGGAACCCTATCATTGCCTATCTAAAGGCAAGGAAAGCTATTCCCCTCTAGCTGCCTCCTCTATGAAATGAAGGGTCCGTGTGGGGCAGGGGGTGGTCAGGTAAAGTGATTCTTTGGCAGTGACTTGCTAAAAAAAAATGTGACCAAATCAGGATTTTGTTTCTGATCTTGCTGATGTAAGTTCTAGAGATGTTTATCAGGATGAGAGACTTGCCCTCACCTGACCTAAAGTTTACAGTATTTAAGCCAGAACTTGGAGAGGGTTGTCAGTTGGCATTCCCTTGGGGGGAAGCAAAACCTTTCTTTGTGGAACACGTCAGCAGAAAGGGCAGTTTTATGTATTCGTCTCTTTCTGCCCTGTGCTTTTGACCCTTGACTCTGTACTTTATTCCATCTCCTGCCTCAGCACGGCTCCCCCAAACCAACAACCTGAAAAGTCCCAGCTCCTCTCAAACCCTTCTCACTCCATCTTCTAACTGTGATAAATTGTACTGCTCTTTACCTCTCAGCCCTTTCTGGTCTGAATGAGCAATTCTTCTTGTTCTGGCCCTGCCATGGGGATTGCATTTTGATGTAGTCCTTTTGGGCCATCGCTTGGGCTCGGATGCACAGAATGGGCTCAGGGAATTTTCATCAGCAGATCAACCCTAAAAGAATGGCAGAGGAGTTTCTTTAAACAGGAAATTATAAAAGAAGAAATTTAAAATACGGTAAGCAAAAAATACAGTAAGGAAAATGTGTAAATCTCATCTTGAGTTTTCTAAGTTACATTTGATAGTTGAAGCAAAATTGTAACGCTACCTAAGGTGATTCTAAATGTATACAGAGTAAATATTTAAAACTGCTGAAAAAATGAAACAGATGAATTCAGAGTACTATAGATAAATCAAGATGGAACTCTAAAGTATGTTCAAGTAATTCACAGTTGGGGGGGGTGTGGGGCAGGTGGAGTAAAACAAGCAAAAACAGAACAAAGAGAAATATGAAGTCTTAAAAATAAGACTTAAGCGCAACATATTAATAAATGGCCTAAATATACCAATTAAAAGGCAGATATTAGTAGAGTGTATTAAGAAACAAGACTAAACTATATACTATCTACAAGAAACTTCAAATATAATAATATCTGAAGCAAAATCTGAAAGAAAGTTTATAGGAAAATACATTTAAGGTAAGCAAAAGCAGGAATAGCTATGTTAATATCAGATAAAGGAGATATCAGAGCAAAGAAAAATACCAGAGATAGGGATATTATATAATGATAAAAAGTTTGATTCATCAAGACAGCGTTAATCCTAAGTGTGAGGAAAATATGACAAGCAAATTTTAAAGAATTGAATGGAGAAATATAGCCACTACCATAGTAGGGGACTTCAACACAGCTTTTTGAATAATTGATAGAACAACCAAAATCATCGAGGGTATAGAAGAAGTGAACAACAGTATCAACTGATATGATTTATAGAACAAGTCATCCAACAATAGCAAAATACTATTTTGCTTTTTTAATGCAAACAACATACACAAACCATATCCTGGATAGACTCAAAGCTCAACAAAATTAAATCATAAATGTTCTCCAACCACAAGGGAACCAAACTGGAAATCAATAGTAGAAAGATAACAGGAAAATCTCCAAGCAGTTAGAAACTAAACAAAATATTTCTAAACCATGGGATTAACAGGAAGTCCCAAGGGAAATTAAAAAAAAATAATGCACTGAACTGAACAGAACAGTGGTTGTCTGAGGTGGCCTTACAAATAGCTGAGAAAAGAGAAGTGAAAGGCAAAGGAGAAAGGGAAAGATATACCCAATTGAGTGCAGAGTTCCAGAGAATAGCAAGGAGAAATAAGAAAGCCTTCCTAAGTGAACAATGCAAAGAAATAAGAGGGAAACAATAAAATGGGAAAGACTGGAGATCGCTTCATGAAAATTGGAGATACCAAGGAAATATTTCATGCAAAGATGGGCACAATAAAGGAGGAAAAACAGCAAAGACCTAACAGAAGCAGAAGAGATTAAGAAGAGGTGGCAAGGAAACACGGAAGAACTGTACAAAAAGATCATAATGACCCAGATAACCACGATGGTGTGGTCACTCACCTAGAGCCAGACATGCTGGAGTGTGAAGTCATAGGCAGCATTATTATGAACAAAGCTAGTGGAGGTGAATGAATTCCAGTTGAGCTATTTCAACTCCAAGAGGTGATACTATTAAAGTGCTGCACTCAATATGCCAGCAAGTTTGGAAAACTCAGCAGTGGCCACAGACTGGAAAAGGTCAGTTTTCATTCCAATCCCAAAGAAAGGCAATGCCAAAGAATGCTCAAACTACCACACAGTTGTGCTCATTTCACATGTCAACAAGGTAATGCTCAAAATCCTTTAAGCCAGGCTTCAACAGTATGTGAACTGAGAAATTCCAGATGTACAAGCTGGATTTAGAAAAGGCAGAGAATCCAGAGATCAAATTGCCAACATCCATTGGATCATAAAGAAAGCAAGGGAATTCCAAAAAACCATCTACTTCTACTTTGTTGACTATGTGAAAGTCTTTGACTGTGTGGATCACAACAAATTGTGGAAAATTGTTAAAGAGATGGGAATACACCTTACTTGTCTCCTGAGAAACCTGTAAGCAGGTCAAGAAGCAACAGAACCAAACATGAAACAACAGACTGGTTCAAAATTGGGAA
This sequence comes from Odocoileus virginianus, assembly GCF_023699985.2. Lineage (NCBI taxonomy): Eukaryota > Metazoa > Chordata > Mammalia > Artiodactyla > Cervidae > Odocoileus > Odocoileus virginianus. The sequence goes on along the minus strand of NC_069695.1, from coordinate 9,486,674 downwards.
AGGAGTATGATAAAACTGTATTGTCACCCTGCTTACTTAACTGTTATGCAGACTATATCATGCAAAATGCAGGGCTGGATGAATCACAAGTTGGAATCAAGATTGCTGGGAGAAATATCAACCTCAGATATGCAGGGGATACCACTCTAATGGCAGAAAGCAAAGAGGAACTAAAGAGCCTCTGGATGAGGGTGAAAGAGGGGAGTGAAAGAGCTGGCTTAAAACTCAACATTCAAAAAACTAAGATCATGGCATACGGTCCGATCACTTCATGGCAAATGGACTGGGAAAAAGTAGAAGCAGTGACAGATTTTATTTTCTTGGGCTCCAGAATCACTGTGGATGGTGACTGCAGCCATGAAGTTAAAAGACACTTGCTCTTTGGAAGAAAAGCTATTACAAACCTAGACAACGTATTGAGAGACATCACTTTGCCAACAAAGGTCTGTATAGTCAAAGCTATGGTTTTTCCAGTAGTCATATACAGATGTGAGAGTTGGACTGTAAAGAAAGCTGAGCACCGAAGAATTGATACTTTTGAACTGTGATGTTGGAGAAGACACTCGAGAGTCCTTTGGACAGCAAGGAGATGAAACCAGGCAATCCTAAAGGAAATCAGTCCTGAATATTCATTGGAAGGACTGAAACTGAAACTTTGGCCATCTCATGCGAAGAGCCAGCTCATTGGAAGACCCTGATGCTGGGAAAGATTGAAGGCGGGAGGAGAAGGGGACGACAGAGGATGAGATGGTTGGATGGCATCACCAACTCAATGGACACGAGTTTGAGCAAACTCTGGGAGATAGTAAAGGACAGGGAAACCTGGTGTGCTGCAGTTCATGGGGTGCAAAGAGTTGGACATGACTTAGTGACTCACCAACACTGAACTGAATGAGAAATGAAACTGGAATGTTTATATCTGTAGGATTCTGCTAAAGCAGTGCTGAAAGGAAAATTTATAGCACTAAATGCAAACATTAGAGAAGAAGGGGAAAAAAATCTCAATACTCTAAAGCTTCCACATCAAACACCTAGAAAAACTCAAAGCAAGCAGAGGAAGAAAATAAAGTTGGAGCAGGAATCAATAAAATTGAAACAAAACCAACAGAGAAAAATCAATGAAACAAAAGCTGATTCTTTAGAAAAGTCAGTAAAATCAATAAACCTCTAGCAAGACTGACAGAAAAAGACAAGACACAAATTACCAATATAGGGAATTGTTGTTCAATAGCTCAGTTGTGTCTGACTCTTTGCAACCCTATGGACTGCAGCATGCCAGGCTTCCCTGTCCTTCACCATCTCCCGGAGTTTGCTCAAACTCGTGTCCATTGAGTTGGTGATGCCATCCAACCATCTCATCCTCTGTCCTCCCCTCCTCCTGCCTTCAATCTTTCCCAGCATCAGGGTCTTTTCCAATGAGTTGGCTCTTTGTGTCAGGTCGCCAAAGTATTAGAACCTCAGCATCAGTCCTTCCAGTGAATATTCAGGTTGATTTCCTTAGGATTGACTGGTTTGATCTCCTTACTGTCCAAGGGAGTCTCAAGAGTCTTCTCCAACACTGCAGTTTGAAAACTTTTTTTAGGGAATAAAATGGGATATTACTACAGCCACTATAGATGTCAAAAGGATAACAAGGGAATACTACAAACAACTTTACACTTGTAAGTTTGACAACTTAGATGAAAGACCAATTTGTTGAAGTCACAAATTATTAGAACTCACCCAATATGAAATAGGTTATTTGACAGCTATTAAGGAAATAAGATTAATTTTAAAATCCCCGAAAAGAAATATCCAATCCCCAGAGTTTCACTGAAGATTCTACTACAGAAGAATCAACACCAATTATACAATCTTACCCAGAAAATAGAAGAGAACGCTTTCTAATTCATCTTATAAAGCAAGTATTACCCTCGTACAAAACCAAAGACAATACCAAAAGAGAAAGAAAATTATAGACCAATAACTCTCATGAATAGATATGCAATAATCCTTAACAAAATATTAGCAAATAGAATTCAGAAATATACAAAAAATTATACACAATCAAGTAGGTTTTCTTCTAGGAATTCCAGACTGGTTCAATATTTGAAAGTCAATTAGTCTAACTACCACATCATCAGACTAAAGAAGAAAAAAAAAATCTCATCATTCTAGCAATTGATGCAGACAAATCATGTGACAAAATTCTACACCCATTCATGATAAACTCAGAAAATAAGAATAGAGGGGAAATTCCTCAATGGAATAAAGCACGTCTACAGAAAACCTACAGCTAACAATATTTAATGGTGAGAAAGTGAATGCTTTCCATCTTAGATCAGGAACAAGTCAAGGATGTCTACTACTCACAACTCTTATTCAACACAGTGCTGAAAGTTTTTGCCAGTGTAACAAAGCAAGAAAAGGATATAAAAGGTATACAGATTTGAACAGTGAAAGTGAAAGTCACTCAGTCATATCCGACTCTTTGTGACCCCATGGACTGTCCATGGAATTCTCCAGGCCAGAATACTGGAGTGGGTAGCCTTTATCTTCTCCAGGGGGTCTTCCCAACCCAGGGATTGAACCCAGGTCTCCTGCATTGTAGGCAGTTTCCTTACCACCCGAGACACAAGAGAAATGCAAGAATACTGGAGTGGGTAGCCTGCGACCCAGGAATCAAACGGGGGTCTCCTGCATTGCAGGCGGATTACAAAGGTCCCTATATGTAGATGACGTGATTGTCTATGTAGAGATTCCCAAGGAATGTGTTTACAAACTCTCAGAATAAGTGAGTCCAGTGAGGTCACTGAATATAAGACTTACATACAAAAGTCAACTGTAGTTTTATCATAAACAGTGAACATGTTGACACTGAATTTAAAATACAATACTATTTATAATCACTTGAAAAAGAAACACAGATATAATCTAACAAAACATGTAAAGGACTTGTATGCTGAAAACTACAAATGCTGATGAAATAAAGAACATCTAAATATTAATAAATGGAAAAACATGCTGTGTGTTCATGGATTGGAACACTGTACCTAGTAAATATGTCAGTTCTCCCTAGACTGGTACAGATTTAGTACACATCCTGTCAAAATCCAAACAAAATTATTTTTTGTATATATACACAAGATTATTCTAAAACATCCATGGGAAGGCAAACAGAAGGTAAGACAGTTTTGACAAAGAAGTAGGAAGAGTTAGTTTACTTAAATCAAGATAATATAAATATAGCATATATATGTGTGTGTGTATACTGAATATATGTATGTGTGTGTGTGTGTGTGTGTGTGTGTGTGTGTGTATAGAGAGAGAGAGAGAGAAAGAGGGTTTCCCTGGTGGCTCAGATGGTAAAGAATCTGCAATACAGGAGCCCTAGGTTCCATCTCTGGGTAGGAAAGATCCCCTGTAGAAGGAAATGGCAACCCACTCTAGTAGTGTTGCCTGAAGAATTCCATGGACAGAGGAGCCTGGCAGGCTACAGTCTATGGGGTCACAAAGAGTCGGACACGATTACTGTAATCAAGACTGTGATATTGGAGGACAGACACTCAAATCAATATGATGGATGGGGATTTCCAGGTGGCACTAGTGGTAAAGAACCTGCCTGCCAATGCAGGTAGATGTAAGAGACACAAGTTCAGTCCCTAGGTTGGAAAGATCCCTGGAGGAGGGCATGGCAACCCACTGCAAGCAAGTATTCTTGCCTGGAGAATCCCGTGGACAGAGGAGCCTGGTGGGCTGCAGTCCATAGGATCACACAGAGTTGGACATGACTGAAGTGACATAGTATGCATGCAAAGAATCCAGAAATAGACCCACAGAAATATGCACAACTGACTTTTGATGAAGGTGCAAAAGCCATTCAATGGAGAAATGATAGTTTTTTCACCAAGTGGTGGTGGAGAAGTTTGATACAAAGAAAGAAACTTTGACCAAGTTTTACCCTTTACACGTAAATTAACTAAGATGAATTGTAGACTTACATATGGAACCTTAAATTATAAAACTTTTAGGAAAAAAACTTTAGGATTTAAGATTAAGCAAGAAGTTCTTAAATCCTAGAGTTTTTTTTTTTTTTTTCCTAAAAGAAGTTCTTAAACTTGGCACCAAAATCAAGATCCATAAGTGGAAATTTTGATACATTTGATTCTGTCAAAATTAAAAAATATTTGCTTTGTGAAAGACCCTGTTAAGGGAATGAAATGACAATAGCTAGAATAGATGAAGAGGTCTCAAAACAGTAAAAAAAAAAAAAAAAAAAAACCACACACACACACAAAACCCCCACAAATAATCCCATTAGAAAATGGGCATAAGACATGAAGAGACATTTCACTAAAGAATGCCACTAAAGGTGGCATTTAAGTATTAATATATGAAAACATATTCATATCACTAGATCTAAATTAAAACCACAAAGAGATATCGTTATATACCTGTAATGGGTAAAATAAAAAAACAGTGACGTCATATGTTAAGGGAATGCAGAGAACGGCCATGCATATATTGCTGGTGGGGATGTAAAATGTTACAGCTGGCTCTGAAAAACACTTGGGCAGTTTCTTAAACAAAAAATATGCAACGATCACAGAGCTCACCAACTGCACTCCTGGGGATTTATCTCAGAGAACTGAAAACGTATGTTCACACAAAAAACCTGTCGTACCTGAATGTTTATAGCAGCTTTATTTGTAATAGATGAAAACTGGAAACAACCCAGATGTTCTTCAACAGACAAATAGGTTAAACAAACTGGGATATAGCTACCTCATGGAATACGGTGCATGCATGCTAAGCTGCTTCAGTTGTGTCCAACTCTGTGTGACCCTATGGACTGTAGCCTGCCAGGCTCCTCTGTCCACGGGATTTTCTAAGCGTGAATACTGGAGTGTGTTGCTATGTCCTCCTCCAGGGCGTCTTTCTGCCCCAGGGATCGAACCCACATCTCTTACATCTCCTGCAGTGGCAGGCAGGTTCTTTATTGCTAGCGCCACCTGGGAAGCCCCAGCTCAGCCATAAAAGGGAGCAAACAGTTGATACACACACGTCTGGATGAATCTCCATAGCATGCTGCTGAGTGAAAAAAGACAATTCCCCAAAATTACAAATTATTCCAATTGTAGAACATTCCTAAAATGACAAAATTACAGAAATGGAGAGCAGTGGTTTCCAAAGGCCAAGGTGGGAGGTTAACAGGTAGAAAGTCGAAAAGTAACTGAGGGATCCTTCTAGTGATGGAAATTCGTGCCTTGACTACAGTGGACCTTGAACAACCCGGGGGTGGGGGTGACGACCCTTGAGCAGTGGGAAATTTGTGTATCATTATAGTTCCCCTGGGTTCCACATCTGCAGGTTCAATCAACTGCATCTAAGTGGACCATGCAGGTCAACCTGTGCTGATCAGTGGTCAGCTGTATTAATGTGGACAACCTGGTGTCCAATTGCCATATCATTTAGCAAGATGTTACTGTTGGAGAATCTCTCTGCATCATTTCTTACTACTGCATATGACTCTATAATTATCACAAAATAAAAAGCTTAATCTTAAAAAGGCCGTATGGTGAGGCTTATCACAAAAAGACAGGTCTCTCACCTCACCCCTCCCGACTCCCATTCCTATTTCTTCGCTCTTTTTCTGGGTTTACCTCCATCTTTCTTAAGCGCTTACTCGTGTTGCCATTTCTTGATTTAAAAAACAGTTTAGACTTCCACCGACTTCCTACTCTGAAAAATGAAGATCTGGCTCTCTCATACCACCACTACCACCATTATATCCCATTTGCCAATCGAGTTACATCATAACTTTGATTAATTCAATATTCACCATTGAACCACTTGGTGTATATTTTCTTTCTTCGATAATTCTTTTGCTTTTTTCCCCAAAATTAATTGCCTCAATATTTTAATATGCTTATTTGCTTATTCTGTGTAGCTCTTGTTTTAACCCCCAATGTTGTAAAATAACGATGAAATTCCTTTCATAATGGTCAGTCACATCAGATAACCTTTCAGTTCCATTAGTGAGGGACATTTTTGGAGGTGGCCTTCTGTCTTCCTGCTCTGGTTTGGATGAAGCCTGCCTCCTGCTTGTCATCCATGGTCATCTCCTCACTGTCAGTGTTAGGATTCTCGAGAGTTACTTCCTTGCGACCAGAAGGTGAAGGTAGAAAGTGGAGGATGTGACATCGCAATGAGTTGCTGGTGAAAACCCTGGAGAAGTGGCCAAAGAGGAAGTCCTCTGTCACACAGACACTTCACAGAAGGTGCGGGGTGAGATTTAGAACAGGCCAGACAGCCACACGGCTCGCTGATGGGACCAGGATGCAGGGGTTCCAGGAGGGACAGAATCCGTCCTGCTGGTCCTGACAGCTGTGACAGCTGGTATCATCAGCCTGGAATCAGAGCAGCCTGGTGGGGCATCTGACCCAGCCCCCAACCAGTCAAGAGCACACTCTCCAGTGCCTGCGACTCTTGTGCATCCCAAGTCACCTTAGAACTTTGCAGACATCCCATTTGCTATAGTGCGTGCATGCTAAGTTGCTTCAGTTGTGTCCAAGTTTTTGCGACCCGATAGACTGTCCCATGTTCCTCTGTCCGTGGGACTTTGCAGGCGAGAATACTGGAGTGGGTGCCACTTCCTTCTCCCGGGGATCGAACCCATGTCTCCTGCATCGGCAGATGGATCCTTTACCACTAGCGCGCGTGGTGAGCCCTGTTTGCGATAGTGCTTTCCTGTAAAGCTTTTAACTAAATTAAAACCCAACGGAAATGAATGACCATAATACACAAGATGTATGGATTATAATGAGAAAATAAACACCCATAAGCTCACTCCCCTCCTTGAGAACTAGCACAGTTGTGGCAGGAACAACCTTTTACACGTCTCGTGGATTTGAACGCCCGGGGCTGCTGGGACCTTGGGGGAACCTTTCTTCATTGAGACAGCCCCGCAGAATGGCCGTGGCACACAGCTGCCACGCTCGACAGCACGGGTCACAGAAATGCGGGGTGGGGGGGGGCTGGGACACCTGTGAGCACTGCTGTCCCCTCTGGGGTTTCCGTAGGACACAGCTCGGGGAAGCCCACGTAGGCTGCGAGGCGGCCCTTCGGCGCTCCCGTCTGCTAGAGGAGACTGTCGAGCCGGTGACCTCTCCAGGTCCTCACAGTTTACGCTGGGTTCCGCACACAAAATCTCTTGTTTTAGAAGCTCAATCCGATGTGCCGGTGGGAGGACTGGGAACCAAACGCGTCCCTCTCTGCTCTGTGCCGCTTTCATTGGAGGCTGATCTCTAGGAGCTAGGACTTGCTCCCGTAGGGCTGTCTCCCCAAATGATGTCAGTGGGTTCTCCAGGACACCCTAGAACTACTCAGGAGTGAACCCGGAAAAGCATTCTTGAAGTCAACCCCAGCTCATCACTGTGCTGCCCAGGGGTCTGGCTCTGAAGAGAAAGGGGTGCTCTGATCCATCCCTGCAGACCAGAAACATTCTTGGGGAGCAGAGCATTCTGGAACCTGCAGGTCTCACAGCCCTGAGGCCCTGGGGCAGGGCACCCTCACTTGCCACATTATGGTGGCTCCTCCATGCCATCATCCATGCCCTTCCCAATCCCTGAGCAATCACCCTCGCTCTGAGCTTCTAGCTTATTCTACTCCATTTAACAGTTGTGTAATACTGTCTTTGTTTCACTATCTCTGTTCCCTCTTGTTTCAGGAAGACTGTGTAAACGTCTTGTCTAGAGTGTGAATTTCTTAAGGACCTGGTTTATCTAGTAAGCAAAGAAACCAACTCTGGCTGAGTAGAACATGAATGTATTGAAAGGATCTGGCTTAGTAAGTAGAATCCTACCTAGAGAAGGCTTCCCTGGTAGCTCAGACCCATAACGAATCTGCCTGCAATGTGGGAGACCAGGATGCCTGGGTCGGGAAGATCCCCTGGAGCAGGGAATGGCAACCCCGTCCAGTATTCTTGCCAGGGAAGTCCCGTGGCCAGAGGAACCTGGCGGGCTACAGTCCATGGGGTTGCAAAGAGTTGGACACGACAGAAGCAACTTAGCACTAGAGCAGGAGATGCGAGCTTGGAGTCCACAGAGCTAGGCACTGCCCGCCTCACATGGCAGAACCGGTCTGCTGGGTCCTGAAAGGGCAGCGAGCCTGGCCTGGACTGTACATGCTGACCCCCAACCTTGTCGCTGCCCCTGGATCCTGGCGGGATCTGCCCCTGCCACAGCCCCCCTTGCCGGCAGGGATCCTGCACCATTCCCACTGCTGCTGGTGGCCCACCAAGTCTGTGTCGAGATCACATGATTGGAGAGCCTAGATCGCCGTGTCCACGTCTTGACTGCAGGAGAAGCTGGGAGAGCAAGTATTTGTCAGGTTCCGATTCGATAGTGGGAGGTGGGCTCTGCCTGGAAGGCGGGAGTTCCCCGAGACTAGATAGAGCTCTTAGAGGCTAAGGCAGGGACCCTAACTTGCAATGCTTTGTCTGCTTAGAATGGTACCTGTCATAGTAGTCAGTAGGTTGTTCCCAACTTGTGATCAGGGCAGGACTCCATTAAACCCTTGCCCAGGAATAAGTCATAAAGTAATAGAGGGTGCATGGCATTTGTCACTATTTGTGGTTTTCAACTTAATTGAACCAGCCCACCTGGAGGCACTTAAGAATGTCAGAGGCCTAATATTTTGGCATAATATCAAGACTGTTTTAGATTTTCACTATTACACATCAGCTGCTATGAACATTGATGTACAAGTTTTTGAATGGATATCTGTTTTTATTTCTCTCCAGTGAACACCTCAGAGTGAAACTGATTGCTTGTACATACATAATCTTTTTTGTTGCCTTTTTGTACCATAAAAAAGAAAAACAAACCAAAAAAACACCAGAAAACCCTGATGGGAAGAGCCAACTCATTGGAAAAAACCCTGATGCTGGGAAAGATCGAAGGCAAAAGGAGAAGAGGGCGGCAGAGGATGAGATGGTTGGATGGCATCACCGATTCAGTGGACATGAATTTGAGCAAACTCCGGGAGATGGTGGAGGACAGGGAAGCCTGGCGTGCTGCAGTTCATGGCGATGCAAAGAGTCGGACACGACTCAGCGACTGAATCACCACCACAACAATATACATAGTTTTAGAAAGTACCAAACTCTTTTTTTCAAAGTGGTTGTATCATTTTACTTTCCTACCAGAAAAGTATGAAAATTCCAGTTGCTTCACATCCTCACCAACATCTGGTATTGTGAGTCTTTTTCATTTTAGCCATGCTAGTGAGTATGGGGTGGTATTTCATTGTGGTTTTAGTTTGCATTTCCTTGATGACTAATGATGTTGAGCATCTTTTCATGTGCTTATTGGCCATATATATATATATATATATATATATATATTTTTTTTTTTTTTGGTGAGTCTGTTTAAATCTTCAGATTGTTTGCCTTTGGACTGAACTATAAGATTTTAAAATGCATTCTATAAGAAAGATCTAGATCAGGCTGATTCATGTCAACGTATGACAAAAACCACTACAATATTGTAAAGTAATTAGCCTCAAACTAATAAAAATAAATGGAAAAAAATAATAAAAAGAAAGATCTAGATCAGATATACATATGGTGACTATTTTCTCTCAACCTATGACTTACCTTTTCGTGTTCTTTTTTTCCAAAGAGAATGTATTTTTTAAAATGAATTCATCTATTTATTCATTTTCGGCTGCTCTGCGTCTTTGCTGCTGCATCGGGCTTTTTCTCCAGTTGCGGCAAGCCGGGCTTACTCTCTCTAGTGGCCACGTTCGGGCTTCTCACCGTGATGGCTTTTCTTGCTGCAGCGCGTGGGTTCCAGGGCACACAGGCTTCGACAGCTTTGGCTCTCAGGATCTAGAGCCCAGGCTCAACAGTTGTGGCACACGGGGTTTGTTGAGCCACGGCATGTGGCATCTTCTGGGATCAGGGACTGATCTGGTGTCTCCTGCATTGGCAGGTGGATCCTTTACCCTGAGCCACCAGGGAAACCCACCATGTGCTTACTAGTATCTTTCAAGAGCATTTAAAAATTCTGATTAAGTCAGATGTATCAAGGTTTTCATTTATTATTTATGCTCTTTGTGTCCTAAGAATTCTTTGCCAAACTTATCATGAAGATTTCCTCCTGAATTTTCTTACAGAACTTTCAGTTTCAGTTTTTACATTAAGGTGTAGGATCCATTTCAAATTGATTTTTATGTGTGCTGTGAGGTAAGGGTCAAGGTTTTTTCCTCTAAGAATATCCAATTGTCCAAGCACCATTTATTGAAAAGTTTTCTGTTTCACCCATTAAATTAGTTTGACATCTTTGTAAAAAATTAATTGACTTTTACAATAGAGAAACCTGACAAACTTTACCTCAGCCATCTGATCAAAGTTCACATAAATATTGATAAAATCATGTGCCCTTGATATAACGTGATGAAAATGGGACTTTACACCTTTGATCTTCCCAGTCTCATTAAGAGAAAAACATCAAAAATCTCAGTTGAGGGACATTCTACAAAATACCAGTACTCTGCAAAACTGTCAAGGTCACCAAAACCAAGAAAAGTCTGTAAAAAGTCACAGCCAAGAGGAGCCTAAGGATACATCACAAATAAATAGAATGTGGGAGCCTGGGTGTGCTCCTGGGACAGAAAAGGGACACTGGGTAAAAACCAAGGAAACTTCAGTAGGGCTTCTGATGGCGCAACTGGTGAAGAATCCGCCTGTCATGTGGGAGACCTGGGTTTGGTCCCTGGGTTGGGAAGATCCCCTGGAGAAGGGAATGGCTACTGACTCCAGTATTCTGGCCTGGAGAATTCCACGGACTGTATAGTCCATGGGGTTGCAAAGAGTTGGACATGACTGAGTGACTTTCACTTTCCCCGACAGCCCAGTGGTTGGCAGTCTGCCTTGCAATGCAGGGGACTCCGGTTCAATCCCCGGTCCGGGAAGATCCCACATGCCTTGGAGCAACTGAGCCCGTGGGCCACAACTCCTGCAGCCAACGTGCCCGAGAGTCCATGCCCGGCAGCAAGAGAAGCCAGTACACCACAACCACAGAGTGGCCCTGCTCGCCGCAACTCGAGTAAGGCCATGCGAGCAACGAAGACCCAGCACAGCCAAAATAGGTGAACAGTTTTAAAGAAGGAAATCTGTAGTGTGGGCTTTAGTTAATAGCAACGTATCAATATCATCAATTGCAACGAATGTACCATTCTAATATAAGATGCTAATAATAAAGGAGAGGGGGACGATGGAGGGTGGGGTGGTTGGATGGCATCACCGACTTGATGGACCTGAGTCTGAGTAAACTCCAGGAGTTGGTGATGAACGGGGAGGCCTGGCGTGCTGCAGTCCATGGGGTCGCAAAGAGTCAGACACGACTGAGTGACTGAACTGAACTGAATAATAAAGGAAACTGGGAAGGAGTACACGGGAACTCTTTGAAATAACTTCACAAACCTTTTGTAAATCTAAACAAAAATTTTACCACATGCTTTCTTTTTGCTTTATAATTTTTCTTTTACATTTATTGCAAGAATCTTAGACTTATTTACACAAAGGGTTTTTTTTTAAGTATTGTATTTAATGTTAATACCTGAAATATATATTTTACATGAAATACATATTTTAAATATAAATAAGTTGGTTCAGGTGTCTGCTAAAATTTCTGAATGTTCAGAATCTGACTCTTTGGAATCTCTTCTGACCCCAAATGGCCCATGACTATTAATACATACCATGTCTTCTTCACACCATCAAGAGTCTTGGATCCAGCATTTCTTAAAAGACCACTTCACGACTGTCTCAGGGAGTTTCTTCTAAGTTGTTGGCACCCATTCTGCAGTTTTTGAAGCTGTCACTTTCTTAATCTTATGAGATGTTTAACAAAGTTTTCAGACAACAGACACGATTCTTGTTTCTTCAACCAACAGTCCTTTAATGATTTACCTGAAATTCTGAGAGTTCACGTATACTCAGGCAGTAAAGGCACTGGGCCAATAGCACTTTAGATGCTGCTGATTATAAGGTGACTTCTCATTTTCAGAGACATTGAAAGGGGATAAAATGTGGGTCTCAGAAACAATAGAAAATATATGTCAGTATTCTGAAAGTTCCTATCTTCATCTACTGATATATACACTCCTTTTTATGTTAGTATATAGACCTGCCTTATTTTAACACAATAACTGCAGTATTCCACCATGTGGATGTCCCACAGTTTATCTAACCACTGTTCTATTATTGGATATTTGACTTTTCTGGATATTATGAAAATACTACAATAAATATCTTTCACAGGCCTTTTAAAAATATTTCTCTGGGATAGACATTTAGAGTAGAATTGTTGGATTAAAGAATTTGCCGATTTAAATTTTTAAATTGTTCCCCAGAAGGTCTTATCATTTTGTAGTCCCAACAAATGAGCATTAGAGTACCTGTATTCTCTCACTCCTGCCCACTTTAGATATTATCAACTTAGAAATCGTGCCAGTCACACTGGGTCAAGAGTGATGTCTCACTGTTATTTTAGTTTGCCTTTTCCTGATTACTAGTAAGTTTAGAAGCTTTTCATATGCTTATAGTTTATTTACTTCCTTGGTGAATTGTAATTTTTTTAACTTATCAGTGTAAGCTTTTATGTATTTTGGACCTAGATATTTCTCCTTTGTTGCATGTGTGCTCACTCAGTCATGTCCGACTCTTTGGGACCCCACGGACTGTAGCCCACCTAGCTCCTCTCTTCGTGTGACTATCCAGGCAAGAATACTGGAGTGGGTCGCCATTTCCTCCTCCAGGAGATCTTCCCAATGTGGCGATCGAACCTGCGTCTCCTGCATCTCCTGCATTGGCAAGCAGATGCTTTACCACAGAGCCAGCTGGGAAGCCCTACTTTGTCTGTTACGTATGTATGAATGATTTCTTTCAGCCTGATTCTTGCTTTTAGCTGTGTTATTGGTCCCAGTGTCTACAAGAAGGTTTGAATGGATGTAGTTACATTTTTCAGATATTTCCTTAACAGCTTCTGTTTTATGTTTTGAGTAGGAAAGCCTTCCTTACTCAAAGATTATAAAAATATTCTTCTATATTTATGTAACACTCTAGTATTTTACAGATTGTATGGTTGTTGAATTCTTTATTTTAGTCATTTAATCCAGTTTTAATTTATATGTGATCTGTGGTTGAAGGATCTAACTTAATTTTTCCAAATGGATACCTTAGTGGTCCAACACCATTAATTAAACATTATTTATTCACCAATTTAGTTCAATGGATACATCAGTGGTCCAACACCATTAATTAAATATTATTTATTCACTAATTTAGTTCAATGGACACATCAGTGGTCCAACACCATTCATTAAACATTATTTATTCACTAATTTAGTTCAATGGATACATCAGTGGTCAACACCATTCATTAAACATTATTTATTCTAATTTAGTTCTTGATATGACTCTTTTATCATGAACAAAGATTTCATATCTATATATTTAGTTCTGGGTCCATTGTATTGCATGATTGGATTAATCTACCTATATCCCCGAGCCCAATGCCAGGCAATTTTGATTGTTCTGGCTTTAAAATATACTTTAAATACCTCGTAGGGCAAAATTTCTCCGTATTGCTTTTATTTTTTTTAAGTTGCAAGGAGAAAGTGCCTCCCCAGCCACTAGAGCTATTTACCTGCAGCAGAGTTGAGAAGCTCGGCCCTGGGAGGGGCCCAGGGGGTCGGATCAGTTTTCTACTGCTGTGTGACAAATGATCACAAACGGAACAGAGTACATGACATCCATTTACTGGCTCACGGTTTCCAAGGGTCCAGCACATTTTAGCTGGCCCTCTGCTCAGGGTCTCTGAGGCTAAACCAGGATCTCATCAGCTGCATCCACATCTGCAGGCTCCACGAGGGAACGAGCGGCTTCCCAGCTTCCAAAGAACTAACTCCCTCGTGGCTGTAGGACTGAGGTCCCCCCGTCTTGCTAGCCGTTGGTGTGGACAGCTCTCCGCCCCCAGAGGCAGCTCACTGCCACGGGGCCCCTCTGGTCTCGAGTCAAATCCCTCTCACACTTTGAGAGCTCTCGGACTTCCCGTTGTGTGACCAGCTGAGGAAGACTCTGTTTAAAGGACTCATGTGATTAGGACTGCTCCCACCCAGACAACTTCCCTATTTTAAGGCCAACTGTGCCATAGAACACAGCCTCATCACAGGAGTGAAAGCATCATGTCACAGCCCTGGGGATATTCAGTGCAGGAATTTCCTGGCGTGCAGGAAATCTTGGGGGCCACCTTAGAATTCTGCCTACCACGCCACCTAAAAGTCAAAGTGAAAGTCGCTCAGTCATGTCCCACTCTTTGCAACCCTATAGACTATACAGTCCATGGAATTCTCCAGGCCAGAATACTGGAGTGGGTAGTCTTTCCCTTCTCCAGGGGATCTTCCCAACCCAGGGATCAAACTCAGGTCTCCCGTATTGCAGGTAGGTTTTTCAACAGCTGAGTCACAAGGGAAGCCCCAAAGAGGGGGACACAAGAGAGAGACCTTTTATACTGGGTAGGAGGTTATATTTGAGCACTGGTCTGTGCTGGGCACAGGTGTGTGTGTGGTGTGTGTGTGTGTGTGTGTGTGTGTGTAAAGGACCTCCAAAGAAGTCCAGGTATAGTTTCTACAAGGATCTCATGGTCTGACAATCTTAGCAGCTGAGAGAAACTTGGGGCACATGACTCAGGGAAGTGTTCTCTTTTCTAAGTAAAAGAACAACTCAGTTATTCCTTGTATGAAATGGTCTCTAGACACCTCTCCATTAGGGCTTAGTAGGAGTAGGGGGAGTGAAGGAAAGACAAGTTTGCTTCAAAGCAGTGCCTTAACTGAAGGCCAGCCAGGGCCTCCAGCCTTCTGAGGAGGAGCTGGAAGGTCAAGAAAGCTTCCTGGAGGAGGCAGCCTTTGAACCTGGCCTTTCAGACAGGGGGAAGGGGACTTCCCTGATGGTCCACTGGCTACGACTTTGTTTGCCAATGCAGGGTGCCCTGGTTCAATCCCTGGTCAGGGAACTAGATCCCACCTGCCACAGCTAAAAAAAGATTCTGCATGCTGCAGTTAAGACCTGGTGCAGCCAAATAAATAAGAATAAATATTAAATAAAAGAGAGACTGGGGGAATGTCAACAGAAAAGCTGGATATGGGGAGGGGATTCTGGGAAGGACAGCAAAGCCATGGATGTGGAAGCCCGGGTCGCATTTCTGGGAAGGGCAGGCGGCCGTGTGTAGGGAGCGCCATCAAAGGGGAGCTGGGGCTGGATTGCGCTGAGCCTTAGGGACCAGCAGAGCCCTCTGGACTTCAGTGAGTGCCCGAGGCCAGCCCGACCTATTTTGACACCAGAATGCTTCTTGCCATGGCTGTGGAGGGAGAGGCTATATTCTAAGTTAATATTCCATTTTAACACCTAACACGAAAGGGAAACAGAGGCATTTAAGCCTGGAGTACACACAGTCACTGTGCTGTGTGCTTAGTCGCTCAGTCGTGTCTGACTCTTTGTGACCCCATGGACTGTGGCCCGCCAGGCCCCTCTGTCCGTGGGATTCTCCAGGCCAGAATACTGGAGTGGGCTGCCATGCCCTCCTCCAGGGGATCTTGCCAACCCAGGGATCGAACCGAGGTCTCCCACATTGCAGGCAGATTCTTTACCATCTGAGCCACCAGGGAAGCCCCAACACAGTCATACTTGACCACAAAAGCATCACAGATGGACTAATAGAAAAAGGGAAGGAATCACGGGTGAAACAAGTACCTCTCTGCAGTGTTCAGGGCAGCACCACCTCACGAACACTGGTGGCCTTTTACTGGCAGTGGGAAGCCAAGCCCCAAGAGCTTTCGTTTTCCTGGAAAATCAGACCACAAGAAAATTGCCCTTAGCAATTGTTTGGGGTTGCACTGTGTCTTCCATAAAGATTTGCTGAAGTTCTAATCCCCTTGCCCGGGAACAGGACCTAATTTGGAAATAGGGCCTTTGAGGTGGGGGGGGGGGGGTGCTCTGCAGAAACGGGAATGATGCTACCAGCCAAAGGTCTCCAAGACCGCCCCGCCTCTACCAGAAGCTGGAAGAGGTGGGAAGGACCCTCCTCCTTGGGAGGAGGGAGCATGGCTGTGCTGAAACCTTGATTTTAAACTTCTGGCCCCCAGAGCCCGAGAGAAGTTTCTGCTGTTTTAAAGCCACTTGGGTTGTGGCACTTTGTTATAGCAGGTCCAGGAAATTAAGGCCACATTCATGTCTTTATTCTTGAAACAGGTAGCAAGTGTCCACTCACGGGGCCTGTGCTGGGGGCCTCACGGCTCTCGGAGGGGTGAGATGGGGGCAGCACAGGCTGAGTGGGTTCTCCAGGGAGGAGTCAGCTGCAGGCCAGTCCAGGACAGGTAGCAGTGTCCCTAGGGGGGCCCTCTGAGAACCGGGGACTTAGTCTGGAGGACAAAGGCTGAGAGGCGAACTCTGAACGAGAGCACGTCTGCGCATCTCCCAGTTCAAGGTCAGGGCCGGGGGCGGCGGGCTGCTGATCGCCCGCCCGGGGCCCTGGAGGCACCTTTCCTTGGTACACGGAGGACCCCGCACTCAGACAGGCGCGGGGGACGGGCCGATCTCCCGCCGAGGGTGAGAACACTCCGGCAGCGGAACCCAGGTACCCGGCGCACTCGTGGCTGGCGGACAGCGCAGGCCCGGGAGGTGGTGCTCCGAGGGTCTTTGGCATCATCAGCTCCGCGGTTACTCCCCATCGCGCCTTCCGCAACTTCTCTAACTTAAGCTTCAGTCTCTTTATCGGTAAAACACTGGCAGGCATAGTGAGGGTCTTAGGTCTGATGTGAGGATACATGGAGAAAACGTATGTGTAACAGAACGCCCGCTGCCAGGAAGGGGTTGCTGGGGCTTAGCCATCATCACCATCACCATCACCATCATCAGAGCCTTGACGGAAAACCAGTGTCTGGGGGCTGCCCCTCACCACTGAAATGCGCGGGTCTATCAGCGTGCCCGCGGGAGGTGGGCTGTGGGAGTCGTCGTTCGGCCCCGGGGGGCCTCCTGTCCTCCCCCACTTTTGCCTTGCCATCTCGGGGGGTGTCCCGGGGGTGCCCCTGCACCGGCCTCAGCGGGGCTCACAGTCCGAGGCGGCAGAATTTCGGGCCCACAGAAGCCAGGCGACGGCTTGGGGCCGAGGACACTGCGGTCCCCACGGGAGGCTCTCCATCAGTCCCGCGCCGCGTGCCCAGAACGGCCACCAGGAGCCGCGCGCATTGGGAGGCCGGCAGGTGGCCGGGGACAGGCGTCCCGGAGGAGGACAGGCGTCCCGGTGCGGTGAGTCCGGGTCCGCGGGCCGTCCGGACTGGGCCCGGGAGGGGCGGAGGAGCGGGGCGCGCGTCCGCGGGGAAGGCGGGGCCGAGGCGGGCCGGAGCCGCGGGGGCCGGGGTCCGGGGCCCGGGGCCTGTAGGCCGCCTCCCTCGGTCACCGCCAGGGGCCGCCATAGCCCCGCGTAGCGCCCGACGCGGGGCCCGCTCCTCCCGGCTCCTCCCGGGCGGAACGCTGCGAGGACTCGCCCCTCCCAGCCCCGAGCCGCTCGCCGGGTACCCGAGCCCGACGGCGGAGCCGGGAACAGGACGATCCCCGGCGCGCCCACCCTTCGATTTCGGGTGTTGGGAATCTTTAATTCGATGTCGCAGGGACTCCGGGAGCCAGCGTGGGACGGCTCTCGTTTTCCTCCACCGGAGCCTCGGTCTTGCTGGGCTTGCTTGGACCAGGCCCTGGTTTGCGGGGAAGCTGCGGTCCGAGCGCGCAGGGCACGGGCCACCTTGGAGGTCGGAGCCCCTTCCCTTCCCCGGTCCCTTCCCGAATGGAGCCCACCCCCCTCCTCCCCCATGCTGATGGCTTGATGGACTCTCGGACATTGGAAGGAAAGTTGGTACTCACCAGCACCCCCCAAAACGCTCCTGTTTCTGAAAGGTTAGGGACCCCCTGAGCCCAGGGAGCCAAAGAGGAGATTCTAGGGCCAGGCCCCGGAGGCATGAACTAACAGCAACAGTAATAATAGTAATAGTTAATGACACTGAGTCAGCACTTACTACGTGCCGGGCAAAGTTCTGAACTCCTTACCTGCAGTTACTCGTTTCATCCTGACAAGCATTTTCCGAGGGAATATCATCACTGGTTTACAGATGGGGAAAGTGAGGCCCAGAATCTTCAATCTCTCTGGGTCTCAGTTTCCTGAAACTTCAACACTTGTGAAAGAAAGTGGCCCACCAGGTTAGTCATCAATTATTTTTACTGAAATAGCAGCCAGTTCATGGTAAGTGGCAAAGGGTAGGGGTGAGACCAGGACAATGTGTTTTCTGGACGTGCCTCTGTGGGACAATGGGGCTAGAAAAATTGCTGAAGGGCCTAGAGCAGAACCGGCTTGGAAATGAGCTGCCCCTGATTTTTTCTCTAAGGCGACCCCCTGGTGGAGAGGGCGGGCAAGGCCACCACCTTGACAAGGTTCCTTGGTTGGCCCTAGAAGGGATGTTGATGGAAGTAACCAGTTTTGCCCTGAGTGTGAGAGCCTCCCGCTGTGGGCAAAGGGCAGGCTGACATGAAGCTGGAGGGGACAGTCACTGAGTCACCGCGCTGACTGGTGGCCCATTGAGAGGGAGCAGCGACGGGCAACCAGCTCGGGGCTGAACGGAGGACTGTGCCCCTTATTTGTGGCGTGTGAACCACGTGGCAGAGGCCGTGTCCTGGCAGAGGTGGAACTGGAGGGGGTGGTAAGCAGCGGCTTGGAGCTCCACAGCAATCCCGGAGCTGCTAACACTGTCAGAAGCTCCAGCCCTGGAGGTGGCTCAAGGCTGGGTCCCAGTTTTGCACCCCTTTGAACCTAGAAAATTCTTCCCGGTGCTGAGACAAGGTCTGCCTCCCAGAAACTTCCTTGCAGGCCCAGAGCCCTGCTTCCCCAGAGAGGGCATCTAATGCCCCAGGAGGATTGAGTTATTGGATACCTTCTAGGGTGCGGTTGGTGGGGGGACCCCTGGGACTGCTGGAGAGGGGGGTGCTGGACCTGTTCCAGAGCTGCCTCTGTAGCTAGAGCTCAAATGCTCCCCAGCTCCTGCCTTGGGTGTGGCAGTGGGAACACTGTCACAGGAGTCCTCACACCCCCGTCAAAGAGCTGCCAGGTCCACTTATCAGAAAAGATTAAGGGCAGAAGGAGAAGAGGGCGTCAGAGGATGAGATGGCTGGATGGCATCGCAGATGCAATGGACATGAACTTGGGCAAACTTCGGGAGTTGGTGAGGGACAGGGAGGCCTGGCATGGTGCAGTCCTTGGGGCTGCAAAGAGTCGGATACGACTGGGCGACTGGACGACAACCACTTGTCCTTGAGACTGACGTACCCCGGCGGTGGGATGAGGCTGTTGTTACGGAAGAGCTAGCCCCTTAGTTGCCAGCTCCCGGGCACAGCGGTCCGTCTCACGCTGCTGCTCTGATGGTGGGGGGCCTCTCCTCAGTCCACCTGGTGTGGTTCTCACCCACCACGTGTTGATTTCAGCTTCTTCCCAGACAAAGAAGCTGCCTTGTTTGGGGCCAGTTCCCACCCTCGAAACTAGTCATCAACTGTGCAGTGTCCAGCACTGGGTGGTAATTGAAAATGTTTATTTAGTAACCTAGTCGGAAGAACATGAGCTTTGAAGTCAGATGTGATTGTAAATCTCACTGTTTATCAGCTAGAATATCAGAGCAAATTTCCTCATCTATCAATAGTGGTGGTGGTGATGGTGATGAATGAAAACTATCTAATGGAACCTTGAGAAGATGAAATGAACACCCGTGGTGGGATTTTGCAACAGGAGACAGGGGCAATCCAGGTGTCCGAGTCTCCAAGGGCGCGGTGTCTCCTGCAAGACTTCAGATTCTGCCCCCTAACAGCCCCTCCCCTGCAGGGCTTTTGGTCTTGGAAACACTCTGTGATACCCCATTGCCGCAGGCCTCCGCCTGACCTGGTTCCAGAACAAAGGCCCTCAGCTGTATGGGATTTACACAGGGGGCCGTGTGGGAGGCAATTTAGAGAGAAAAGATTTTAAAGTAACGGCAGCTCATATAGTAAGTCTGGGGAGGAAAGGACTAGGAAGAACTGAAGAAAGAGACTGAGAGATCAAGTCAGACACAGGAGAATTTCCTGTGAATCGAACCATCAGAGGAGGGGGTCAAGGCGCTCAGCAGTGGTCATCAGCAAGAGCCCTGTAGCCAGACTGCTTGGATCTCATCCCAGGTCTTTTTTTTTTTTAAATATGTATTTTGATGTGCACCATTTTTTTAAGGTGAAGCCTTAGCCACTGGACCACTAGTGTGTGTGTGCTAAGTCACTCCCGTCCTGTCTGACTCTGCGAACCTCTGGACTGTAGCCCCCGCCAAGCTACAGTCAAGAATACTAGAGTGGGTTGCCGTACCTGCCTCCAGGGGATTTTCCCCATGCGGGGATAGAAGCTGCATCTCTTATGTCTCCAGCATGGGCAGGTGGGTTCTTTACCACTAGTGCCACCTGGAAGCCCTGGACCACCAGGGAAGTCCCTAAATTTTATGTATATTTTGCCACTATTTTATTTTTTATAAAACTCCTCTGTCCATGGGATTTCCCAGACAAGAATACTGGAGTGGGTTGCCATTTCCTCCTCCAGGACATCTTCCAGGTATCGAACACGTGTCTCCTGAGTCTCTTGCATTGCAGGCAGATTCTTTACTGCTTGAGCCATCAGGGAAACCCAGTTCTCATTCCAGCTCTTGCACTTACAAGCTTGGCCTTCGAGCATCTGTGCCTCAGTTTCTTCATCTGTAGAGTGGGGATGGTCATACCCCTCAGAGAGCTGTTACACGGATGAAATGAATTCGTGTGCGAGCAGTGCCTGACTTGTGCTGAGGGCTCTGTGAGTGCTAGCTAGTGTTATTTTTCCTTTGGAATGAAAACTTAGAGAATTAGGGAACGTGAACAGAGCGGCCACAGAGACCCCAAGCCTAACCGTCTCTTCTGCGGGTGAGCAATCTGAGCCCGGAGAGCTGCTCTCCACACGGCCCCTGTGTGGACGCTCCAGCCTCACGCCCACCACCAGCTCCTCCTTTGCTGAACTGCTAGGTTTGCCTCCACAGCACTCTGGGGGACTGGGTCTTGCTGAAACGCAGCACCTGGGCAGGGTCACTGTGGCCTGCTGTGCATCAATCACGGTGCTTATGACGGACAGCCTGTCTGTGGGATTCTCCAGGCAAGAATACTGGAGTGGGTTGCCATTTCCTCCTCCAAGGGGTCTTCCCGACCTAGTGATTGAAGCCAAGAGTCTCTTAGATCTCCTGCGTTGGCAGTCGGGTTCTTTACCACCAGTGCCACCTGGGAAGACTTGGGATGGACAATCCAACTCCAAATAGGTTAAGGAGAAAAAGAAAAAGAGACGATTGCTCCTGTACCAAGGAGTCTAAGGTGCCTTTCAGGCACAGGTGGATCCGGGGTGTGAAGAGATCCCATCGGGCCGCTGTCTCTCCTTGGTGTTTCTGTAGGTGGGCTTTCTCCTCAGGTGGTGCTCCGTGGGGGAGGGATGGGGGACCACCTGCAACTCTAAGCTCACATTGTCCTTGCGTTTAAAAGGTAGACTTTGTTTTTTTCTTTCTGACTTACTTCACTCTGTGTGACAGAGTCTAGCTCCATCTGTGTCTATTAACACATATATGTGGAATCTAGAAGAATGGTGCAGATGAAGGTATTTGCAGGAACAGAGATGCGGCTTTGGAGGACAGATGCATGAATGTGGAGGGGGGGAGAAATTGGGATCTTAGGACTGACACATATATACTCCTGTGTGTAAAATAGCTCGCTAGTGGGAGCCTGCCCTAAAGCCCAGGAAGCTCAGCTCAGCTCTGCGGTGACCCGGAGGGCTGGAGAGGGCGGTATGCGTGGAAGGGAAGGGGTTTGTGTACACATAGAGCGGATTCGCTTCATCATGCAGCAGAAGCTAACACAACATGGTAGCGCAGTTATATGCCAATAAGAAAAATAAAATATGTAGGATTTATTCTTGGCTATGGGGAGGCAACAGATCCCGACACAATCGCTATTGAAAAGACTGTTTCTCACAGCTCCCAAGAGGAGGGGGCTTACTGCACCACACTTCCCCCGTGGGGAAAAGTCAGAGTGGGTCAGGAAGACGCCTTTGCAGTGTCTTCCCTGTTTGTAGCTGGAAAACAAGCAAGAGCCTGTATTCTGGTGTTTGTGGGAAGCAATGGATGAGCGGGGTGAGCAGGCTAAGCAAGGACTGGCTAGCTTGAACAACTTCAGAGGGGCTGCCCCGGATGTCCGACACCTGTCCTTGGGATGATTAGAAAGAGGGACAACAAGGCCCCGAGGGTGAGAGCCAGTGAAGGAGGTGGGGGTGGGGTGGGCTCTGGTTAATTTGCATATGAAAGGCGCACTGGTTTACCGCCTCTTGGAACTGGCTAGCCCTGGGAGGCGCAGTCTTGTCAGGGTCAGCAAGGCCCCAGATGTCAGATCATCAGAAATACAAAAAGTTAAGGAAAAAGACCCTAATGAGTACAGCTGACAGCTAGCTGCCCCATAAAGGACTTGCCTCTCTCAACATCACTGACTGACATCTGGGAGGGTTTCTGATTAGCTCACTCTTGTGATGCGCTTAGACCCACAGCATGGGAAGGACATGGAAAGCCTGGGTTTCTCTTTTGTGGATGGGAATACAAAATTGTACTGATGCCCTGAAAAAGGTTTGGCAGTTTCTCAAAAAACTAAGCAGTTAAGCTTCCCAGGTTGGTTCAATGGTCTGCCAATGCAGGAGATGTAAGAACCGCGGGTTCAATTCCTGGTTTGGGAAGATCCCCTGGAGAAGGAAATGACAACCCATTCCAGAATTTTTGCCTGGAGAATCCCATGGACAGAAGAGCCTGGCAGGCTCCATGGGGTCACAAAGAGTTGGACACGACTGAGCACGCATGTAAGCAAGCACTTATCCTATGACCCAGCAGTGGGGCATTTATCCTAGAGAAATGAAGGTGTATGCCCACACACAAACCTGTACATGAATATTCACAACAATTTATTTGGAATAGTCTCCAAAAGCTAGTCTCAAATACACACTGTTCAATTTACACAACATTCTTGGATGAGAAAATTAGGGAGATGCAGAAGAGATTGCCTGGGATTAGGGATGAAGGTGGGTAGGAGTGGTGGCACGAGGGAAACCTCTGTGACGCTGGAGTGGTTTTCTCGATGGGGTGGTGGCTATGGGAACCTGTCCACGTGGTGAATGGCATCGCACTACGCACATGTTGTCTTAATGTAAATTTCCTGGCATTGATGTATTTGATCTTCTGTAGCTATGTATTTGATCTACTATGGCTATAGCACAGACTTTATTTTCTTGGGCTCCAAAATCACTGCAGATGGTGACTGCAGCCATGAAATTTAAAGACGTTTGCTCCTTGGAAGAAAAGCTATAACCAATCTAGACAACATATTAAAAAGCACAGACATTACCTTTGCCAACAAATGTCCGTCTAGTCAAAGCTATGGCTTTTCCAGTAGTCATGTATGGATGTGAAAGTTGGACTATAAAGAAAGCTGAGCACCAAAGAATTGATGCTTTTGAACTGTGGTGTTGGAGAAGACTCTTGAGAGTCCTTTGGACTGCAAGGAGATCCAACCAGTCCTTCCTAAAGGAAATCAGTCCTGAATATTCATTGGAAGGACTGATGCTAAAGCTGAAACTCCAATACTTTGGCTACCTGATATGAAGAACTGAATCCTGGAAAAGACCCTGATGCTGTGAAAGATTGAAGGCAGGAGGAGCAGGGGATGACAGAGGATGAGATGATTGGATGGCATCACTGACTTGATAGACATGAATTTGAGCAAGCTCCGGGAGTTGGTGATGGACAGGGAAGCCTGGTGTGCTGCAGTCCATGGGGTCACAAGGAGTCAGACATGACTGAGCGACTGAACTGAAGTGAACTGACTGATAGCTATGTATAGATATGTATAGGGCTTCTCAGGTGGTGCTACTGGTAAAGAACCTGCCTACCAATTCAGGAGACGTAAGAGACACAGGTTTGATCCTTGGGTTGGGAAGATCCACTGGAGAAGAAAATGAAAACCCACTCCAGTATTCTTGCTTGGAGAATCCCATGGACAGTGAAGCCTGGTGGGCTATGGTCCATAGGGTTGCAAAGAGTCAGGACTGAAGCGATGTGGCACATAGTTATGCAAGACCTCACCAATGGGGGGAACTGGGTGAAGTGTACCTGTCTTATTTTTCCAGCTTCCCATGAGCCTGTAATTATTTCAAAATAAAGAGTAAGCAAATCTTAAAGGGCTCTTAGCTCTGAGGGGACAAAAACTGCCTTTGTGGGGTCTCCGGTGTTAGGTCAATGAACCATCATTGCCTTGTGGGGGAGGCATGGGTCCTGGCTGTGTTTTCCTGCCTATGTCCTGGGAGAAGAAAGTCTCCGTTTTGCTCTCCCATCAACATTGCATGCTGTCACTTTAGTCGTTTCCGACTCTTTGCGACCGCGTGGACTATAGCCTGCCAGACTCCTCTGTCCATGGGATTCTCCAGGCAAGAATATTGGAGAGGGTTGCCACGCCCTCCTCCAAGGGATCCTCCTGACTCAAGGACCGAACCTACATCTTTTATGTCTCCTGCATTGGCAGACAGGTTCTTTACCACTAGTGCCATTAGTTGTAGCCATAATTGTGCCGGGTGATGAACTTCAGAGCTAATCAACCTGGTGAACTTTAGAAAAAGAGAAATAGACACCATGGGTCTTTAGAGCAAGAATGGTGATAGAATTTTCTTTTTCTTTAATAATTTTGTTTTTCCAGAGCATGCTGGCTGTTAGTCCCCCAACCAGAAATCGAACCCAAGCCCCCTCCAGTGGAAGCCTGAGTCTTAACCACTGAACTGCCAGGGAAGTCCCAAGGTGATGGAATTTTCTGTGTCCAGCCCAAATGAATCCTACCTGGCAACCTGGAAAACACTGATGATGGACAGTGAGATAATTAGTAGGCAAATTTTTGAGTCTTGTCTTTTATGTAAAACATAAAAGCATGTGGGTAACAGCAGGAAGGAGACAGGCACAAATGAATGAATGCGTCTGTGCTTCGACAGCAGTAGAATTAAGGGCACATGTCCTTCATCTGCTTTTTAAACTCTAAAGTTGTTTGTGGTGTTTCATTTTAAATTTCATTTTATTTTCTAAGCATACGATTTGAGATATATTCCTTGTACCTTGCCCCGCAGTAGCCACTTTTGTTTGCTTCTAGTGTCTTCTTGCATGTTTTCCTGGGGTCAATCCAAGCAAGCCTGAGGAAGATACCTATTTTTCTCCACTCTACTGTAGAAATGGGGCTAAATGAATTGTTTCTGCTCTGTTTTGGTTTTTTTTCCCCTCCACTTAGCAATCTTTCTGAATCCCTGCATGATACCTTTATTCAAAACAAACGAATGAACAAAGGGGAAAACCCTTTTCTATGACACAAGCATAGAAGTGTCAGTGCTGTGACCGCTAACACAATGGGCAGCTCAGAGCGGGCCCTTAGGGGCCGGCTTGGTTGGCAGAGTCCAGGCCACCTCCCTCCACTCCCCATCTTTCTCCCCGTCCTTTCCTAGGGAAACGAAGGACTCCCATTTACCAGTTACCTGGAGGTGTTGTGTCCCAGTCCATGGAGCTGGGCAGGTATCCGTGGCTCTGGTTTGTGAGGTTTGGGGACAGATGGGAATGGGTTTCTGCCAGCTGCCAGGGCATCTCT
Source organism: Odocoileus virginianus (assembly GCF_023699985.2). NCBI lineage: Eukaryota > Metazoa > Chordata > Mammalia > Artiodactyla > Cervidae > Odocoileus > Odocoileus virginianus. The sequence continues at coordinate 9,460,858 of NC_069695.1, read as the reverse complement.
GCTGTGCCCTTCTCATTACTGTCTTGCCCCCATCCCCCAAATTTTGAACCACAAGAGCGGCCTTAATTACAACCAGCACCCCCTTCCTCCCCTTCTCTCACACCGAGGCAGCCTGCACTCTCCTGCCTCTGCACGTGGCTAAAGAAACGATCCCAATCCATCGGTCTCCTGGGACAAGTAAGGGCTTCCAAGCCCTTTGGTGGGGAAGCTGAGAGGCACCCCCGGCCCCCAGGGCTGCCCCGTTCCCGTCAGGGTGCCAACCCGCCTAGGGCAAGCCTTGTCTGGATCTAGGTTCTGAACGCTGGGGGAGTCTGGGCATGGCTGGCCCCACACCCTGGGAGACAGGCGTGGGCTCCAGGATGCCGATGGCAGGATGCCGTCAGGGATGGAGGGAGGGCAGCCTGATACCAGGAACGGTGTTAGTCGCTCAATCGTGTTTGACTCTCTGCGACCCCACAGACTATAGCCCTCCAGGCTCCTCTGTCTATGGGGATGCTCCAGGCAAGAATACTGCTGCCCAAAAGCAGAAGAAATGCCATCAGGGACACCTTCTCTGTTGTTTCCTGACCTCAGTACAGCTGTGTCTTTCTCTTTCCTGTGCCAGGATCTGGCTCTTAGGAGGAGCCCTGGGGAGACTGACTGTATGTAATTTGCCCCTCGAGGTCGTTATCTGTCCTCGGGACAGGAGGTACCTGCACCCTGGGGCCCACAGACCCTGATAACTTGGCCTCGGAACTCTGGCGAGCTGGGAGAAGCCCCGCAGGTGCTAAGCCCTGCAGCCAGCTCCTTGTATTCAGTAGATGGTTTCTCTGTTTCCTCCTGGAAAATGGGTGAATTGGCCTCCTTCCCTGTTGTCCTGGGGCGCAGCAGAAGTAGATCAGATCAGATGGCAAACTCAGGTTTCTCCGCTGAGGAGGGAGGTGATGCAAACGGGGGCAAGAGCCGGTAAAAAGATTAATCCCCCCCGAAACATGATGCTGTCTTGGCCTGGCTTTTATTTCTCCCTCTGTGGCTCAGATGGTAAAGAACCCACCTGCAGAGCAGGAGACCTGGGTTTGATCGCTGGGTCGGGGGAGATCTCCTGGAGGAGGGCATGGCAACCCACTCCAGTATTCTTGCCTGGAGAATCCCATGGACAGAGGAGCCTGGAGGGCTACCGTCCATGGGGTCACAAAGAGTCGGACATGACTGAGCGACTAAGCACAGCATTTCTGTCTTGTGTGCGTGTGTGCTAAGTCACTTCAGTCATGTGAGGCTCTGTGTGACCCCATGGAAGGGAGCCCACCAGGCTCCTCTGTCCATGGGATTCTCCAGGCCAGAATCCTGGCGTGGGTTGCCACTCCCTTCTCCAGGGGATCTTCCAGACCCAGGAATCGAACCCGCAGTTCTTAGGTCTCCTGCACTGGCAGGCAGGTCTTTTACCACTAGCGCCACTGGGAAGCCCCACTTGCCTCTTACCTCTGCCCTAAGGGAAACAGAGGTCACAGTGATTACAGCTGGGCCTCCGGGGGGCATGAAGACCATGGGGGAATGGAGGGTGTGACCCCACACCCGAAGGGGCCACAGCCATGGGGCTGGCAGGCGGCTGCTAAGCAGGACCACGAGCCCACTGTCGCCAGATCTAAGTTTTTAGGAGACGTTGGAACCCACATTTCTATTGATGTTTCCTAAAGTTGGAACGTTGGCAAATGATTTAAAAAATTGTCAAACATCACAGCCCAATCAAAACAGATCAGAGGGCCAGATTTAGGCCTCAGGCCGCCAGTTCGTTGACCTCAGACTCAGACCTCTTCAGGCCCTGCATGTCTGCGGGCAGGAGCCCAGCCTTCTCCCCCGGCAGTGGGCAAAGGTCTGTGGCCCTATGCTCCCCACTCTGAACTATGAGACACTGAAATAATGCATTTTATTTATTTATTACTATTTTTAAAATTTATTCACTTTTGTTGAAGTATAGCGCTGTACAATATTATATAAGCTACAGGTGTATAATATAGTAAGGTCTTCACAGTGATTCACACTTTTTAAAGGCTATGCTCCATTTATAGTTATTATAAAGTATTGGCAATATTTCCTGTTGTGTAGCACATCCCTGTAGCTTATGTTACACCTGAGAGTTTGTACTGCTCCATCCCCGACCACTGCATTGCCCCTCCCCACTTCCATCTCCCTACTGGTAGCCAATAGTTCTCCGTATCTGAGTCTGCCTATTTTTTGTTGTTGTTATATTCGTTATACTCCCAATTTGTTGTATTTTTAGATTCCGCATATAAAGGATATCACCCAGGGTTTGTGTTTCTCGGTCTGACTTATGAAATACTCCATTCTGAGGCGCGTATGCTAAATGACTTCAGTCCTGTCCGACTCTTTGTGACCCCGTGGACTGTGGCCTGCCAGGCTCCTCTGTCCATGGGATTTTTCAGGCAAGAATACTGGAGTGGGTTGCCATCTCCTTCTCCAGGGGATCTTCCTGACACAGGGATCGAGCCCGCATCTCCTGTGTCCCCTGCATGGCAGGCAGACTTCGCCGCTGAGCCATTGGGGAAAGCCCTTTGAGGCACACGTATTTAAAGGAGCTTCTGGAAGTCTGGTGTGTGTCTCTCCCACGGTTTCACAGGAGCCGCTTGAAATGGCACATGTGCCATGCAGTGATTGGTGACCTCGAGCCAGGCCTGTCCCTTCCCTCTAGGCCCCAGTCTCACTGGCTGCAAAATGAAGGACTGACCCTCACCTAGAGACTTATCCAGATCAAACCTCTGTTGGCTTTAGGACCAATTTTTTTGGTGGGGCGGGGGAGGAGAAGTTTTCGTAACACGAAATTAAAATGCAACAAATCTCACTCATGGTTTTAGCTGAGTCCTTGAGGCTGCCCGTCCAACAGAAATATAAGGTGAACCATGGATATAATTTAAAATTTTTTAATAGCATCACCTACTCAATGGACTTGAATTTGAATAAACTCAAATTGAGCAAACTCAAACTCGTAGAGTTGGTGATGGACAGGGAAGCCTGGTCCATGGGGGTCACAAAGAGTCAGACACGACTGAGCGACTGAACTGAACTGAATAACCACATTAAAAAAATTAAAGGAGTTGAAATCAATTTTAATAATACATTTTACTTAATGCAATATAAACATCTTATCAGTTCAACATGTAATTAATATAGAAAATAAGATATTTTTTGTCATTTTACATTGTTAACGAGATATTTTACATTATTTTTCATACTGAGTCGTGGAAAGCCAGTGTGTGTTCCCTGCTTAGGAGGCATCTCATGTGCTCGGTAGCCACACGTGACCAGTGACTGTCATATTGGACAGCATGGCTTCGAGGCAAGATGTGCCAACTATTTATCTCCCATTCCCAAGTGAGATGCCAGGTCACCTAAGGGAGGGGGAAAGCAGTGCATATCCTCCCCTCCTCTGATGAGATTTTTCCTCCCCAATGAAAAACTGTCTTCACAGCGACGGGCAGACACACGTGTTCAGTCTACCCAGCATGCACTGCTCTGCAACCCAGGCAGATGTCTGCTTCCACCATCTGTCCATCGGCTCTGGGACCAGTTCTGGGAAGGCAAGCCCTGAAGAGGAGAGACGGAGTGTCCACTTCAGGGTGTTTAGCCTACCACCACCTCTAGCCTTGAGAGCCACTGGGAACCTCTCCCCCAGCCCTTACCTGTGAACCCTGAAGGAGCCAGAGGCAGCTGTGAGTGGAAGGAGAAGAAACTTCAGCTGGGGAACAGAGAAGACCCCCGTCACACCTCCTTCCCAAAAGCAGTCTCCCAGCCAGCAGCAACCCTGGATGGGGGTTCAGTTCAGTTGCTCAGTCCTGTCTGACTTTGCGACCCCAGGGACTGCAGCACGCCAGGTTTCCCTGGTCCATCACCAACTCCCAGAGCTTGCTCAAACTCATGTCCATCAAGTTGATGATGCCATCCAACCATCTCATCCTCTGTCATCCCCTTCTCCTCCAGCCTTCAATCTTTCCAGGCACCGGGGTCTTTTTCAAGGAGTCAGTTCTTCGCATCAGGTGGCCCAAGTATTGGAGTTTCAGCTTCAGCATCAGTGCTTCCAATGAATATTCAGGACTGATCTCCTTTTGGATTGCCTGGATAGGAGAGTGAGCTTGAAACTGAAATGGAGTTTTTAAGTCCTTGATGGTTCCACTGTACGGGGTACTCTTTCCTGAACTAAGGCTACTTTTGTTTCTGAAAGTAATCAGAGGATTTGCTTTAAATATCTCAGCAAAGACAAAGAGTATGTGTTGGCAGGGGGAGATGTGGGGTGAGGAAATAGGAATTGATAAAGCAAGTAGGACTGTTGATAATTGTTGAAGCAGGGTGATTGGGTATATGGGGATTCATAATACCATTTTCCTTAGTTTTGGAGGTGTGTGAAAATGTCCAAAATACAATTTTAAAAAAAAGTATTTATTTATTTGGTTGTATCGGGTCTTAGTTGCAGCTCGAGGGACCCTTTCATTGTGACTCACAGGCTCTGGACTTCTGCACTTCAGGGCATCATTGCCCTGAAGCATGTGGGATCTTAGTTCCCTGAGCAGTGATCGAAACCCGAGTCCCCTGCTTTGCAAGGCAGATTCTCAACCACTGGACCACCAGGGGAGTCCCTCCATAATATAAATTTTTAGAGGTGACCAGAGGACTTTTTGAAATTGGGAATGAACAGGATAGGCACAGAATCTACTGGAGAGTCATACATGGGGTAGGATCAGAGCAGGTTTCAATGGGTGAAAAACATGAGCCAGAATTGTAAAATAATAAAATTGTTTTCTGGGCGCATCTCTTGAGGTCCACTTGTCCAGTGGGCTGGTGGAATTTATAAGTCCTTGCCCTCCAACCATCGCATTCCCCACTCCTGAGATTGTGCCTTCTGGCTGACTCCCTGAGTGCTCACCCCAACAGGCCTGGGTTCTCCAATTTTTTGGATGGTTTTGTGACACAGTAGTTCCTGTGGCAGACACTCAGATGGATGTTCCTGAAGTGCAGAGGCCCTTGGGTCACGGAAGGACAACCTCTGTGAAGATATTGAGCACAGCAGGGACCATTAGTCACCAGGGAGCATTTGACATTTTGAAATGAACTCACGCTCTCCCATAAATAAGCTCGAACACCGAATCATGCCTGGAGCAGGGAGGTGGTAGCTAGAGGTCAGCTGAAGTGCTCTGGGATGCTTGATAAAATGACTAAATGTGTGTACAGTGAGCAGCCTGGTGCACAAAGGTCCCTCCGTTTGGAGCACATGTCCCTGAAACCCACAGCCTGGTCCTGTGTGGACTTCTCTGCCTCTCTGAGAAAGAAGCCTCTTACTTAGTGTTTGACTTTTGTTGTTGAATGTTATAGCTAATACTTTGTGAAGACTTCCTGAATGTTAGGCCTTGTCCAATGCTTTGTGTGAATTATCTCATCTGCAGAGAAACACTGTGAGGAGGGGATTATCATTTCCCTGCTTCCCAGCAGGCACTATTGGTAAAGAACCCACCTGCCAATGCAGGAGATATGAAAACCTCAAGTTCAATCCCAGGGTTGGGAAGATCCCCTGGAGGAAGGCATGGCAACCCACTCCAGGATTCTTGCCTGGAGAATCCCATGGACAGAGGAGCCTGGCGGGCTACAGTCCTTAGGGTCACCAAGAGTCGGACATGACTGAAGTGACTTGGCATGCCCGCACGCTGCATAGATGACAAATAGGAGCGCCCAGAGGTTTCTGGTGAGTGACTTGTCCCAGGACAAAACGGGAGTGAATTGCGACCACACAGCCCAGCAACCACTGTGGAAGCCCGCCTTCCAGGGAGCGTCAGGAAACCAGGCTCATTACACAGACAAACCAAGATGTGCCGGATGCGTGGGAAGACTCTGGGGTGAGGCTCCCAGCTGAGGCTGTGGAAGAGTTTAGCTGCAGGGCGTTTCTTAGGGGACATTCCAATACATGTCCGGCAACGGGTGACCCCTGCCAACCAGGGGTTCTTGGGTGACCTGGGAGAAGAATTAAGGATGAATTAATTGCTTTTTAAGATTGGTTATTTATCTGTGGCTGTGCCGGATCTTCACTGCTGCGTGTGCCTTCCTCTATAGTGAAGCAGTGTAGGAGGGTAGCAGTGGCTTCTCTTGCTGGGGAGCCTGGACTCCAGGGAGCCCCAGCTCAGCCGTTGTTGCGCATGGGCTTAGCTGCCCCGGAGCATGTGGGATTTTTGGCAGGCGGGTTTTTAACCACGGGACCTCCAGGGAAGCCCTGAGTAAGAATGACTTGTGATGAGGTCAGGTCTTTCAAAGTGGGAGAGGATGTTTTTCTGTGTAACCCTTCTCTCCTCCCGGCCCAGGTGGCCACACCCTTCGTTGGCTTAGCAAACCTTTCCTCCGGTGGCCCCGCAGAGTCCGCCAGAGACATGAGCTTTTTTGTTGTTCACTCACTAAGTCGTGTCCGACTCTTTGTGACCCCATGGACTGCAGCACGCCAGGCTTCCTTGTCCTTGACTATCTCCCGGAGTTTGCTCAAACTCAAGTCCACTGAGTCAGTGATGCCATCCAGCCATCTCATCCTCTGTCATCTCCTTCTCCTTTTGCCTTCAATTTTCCCATCATCAGGGTCTTTGACACTGAATCGCTCTTCGCATCAGGTGGCCAAAGTAAGGAGCTTCAACTTCAGCCTCAGTCCTTCCAATAAATATTCAAGGTTGATTTCCTTTCGGATTGACTGGTTTGATCTCATTGCTGTTCAAGAAATTCTCAACAGTCTTCTCCAGCACACCACAGTTCAAAAGCAAAAGTTCTTTAGTTCAAAAGTTCAAAAGTTCTTTAGCTATCAGCCTTCTTAATGGACCAACTCTCACATCCGTATATAGCTACTGGAAAAACCACAGCTTTGACTATAGGGACCTTTGTCGGCAAAGTGATGCTGTCTAGGTTTGTCATTGCTTTTCTTCCAAGGAGCACCTGGCTTTTAATTTCATGGCTTCAGGAACCATCCTCAGTGATTTTGGAGCCCAAGAACATAAGGTCTGATATGTGAACTAAGAATGTCTAACACTTTTTGAGTTTACAAAATGTTTCTAATACCATCTTGCCTCTCTCTCCATGATACAGCCTTTCAGACCCTCTAGAGAGACTAGGAAGCATAAGCCTGTGGTGGCCAGAGCTTCTGCCTGGCAGCATAGCCAGGACTCAAACCACAAATTCAAAAATCAGATTTTCCAGTTTAAAAAAGAAGAAAAAAGAATGGGAAAGGAGATGCCAGACTGATGGGATTTTGTACAACCACCCTGTGTGTCTTCAGGATTTCTGGTCAAGATCCCCCTTCTGTCCCTCCTCCTAGGCCTTCTTGCTGATGAGTGCACAAAACCTTTTATCGTTAGTCACTTTGGAAAATGAGGGCAGCGTGAGAGCTGGATTCATCAGACTGTGCAAGCATCCATCTGGATGAGCAGGCTTCCAGGTCCAGATTTCAATAAAGGCAGACAATGCCCAGCTGGATGGTGATTTAGAACTAATTAAACTGGAATTTTCTTGGAATACTTAGATCCATCACAGGAACACAGAATTTATTGCGGCCTCCTTCCTTAGAGGCTGAGGAAGATCTAAGTGGGGAGGTAGGTGGAGTGGGGACAGGTTGTAACTTGCCAGCCACAGGATTATCTTGGCTCCCCGTGGGAGCCCGGGGCAGAGAGTAGTCCCCTTCCGAGAGGCAGGAAGCCCTGTGTTCTCCTTCCTGGTTTCTTGGAGCTTTTGGTTCTTTAGCCTTTCTTCTCCTCCTCTGCTGTGTCTCAGGGCCTCTGCCCCTCCCCTGCCCGCTACCAGCCTGCTTGGAAACTTGGCTGTCCTCTTCTGGGGCCTGCTTTCCTGTTGATCAGGACCTTCAGTGCAAACCTCCAAGTTTTCCTTCGCCAACTTGCTGATGAGGATGCGGAAAAGAGGAATGCCCTTTTCTAAGGTCACACAGAGCAGGATGTAGACCTAGATTGTCTGAGTCCAGAGTCTTTCCACTCCAGTCACCCACCCTCCCTAACTCTCCTGCCTGTAGTGTCTTTTTAAGATTCACCTGTCAGTGAGGAATTGTTAGATCTTTATTCACAAATATATATCTCCCCAACTGAACTCTAAGCTCTTTGAATCAGATCAACATAATATAAAACCAATGAAACATGGCAAGCAGGCAAAACCCCCCAAACCAGAAAGTATATCTTGTCCCTGGGCAGGACCTTTTCCTTAAATCTCCTAATTCCTGCTATTCCCTTGCATCCACCTCTCCCCTAACGGTCAGGGTGGGGTCTGGGCTAAGGTTTCAGTTTCCAAAAACTCCTCACAGGTTCCTCATGTGGACTTGCTCATTGAAAGCTACCCACAACTTGGGGTTGCTCATTTGTGGATATAAATTAGTGCTACTCAGAGAATAAAATCCAGTTGATGTATTTCATCCATTAATTATCCTGAATGCTCACATTGTCCCATATTTGGCCATTTGGAGTTCTACTTGGCTCCTGAGTCTTGGTAGCTTCTTTTCCATCCCGTATGACAAGATATAGCATCACTGACTCAATAGACATGAATTTGAGCAAACTCTGGGAGATAGTGGAGGACAGAGGAGCCTGCTGTGTTACCATCTATGGGGTTGCAAACAGTTGGACACAACTTAGCAACTGAACAACAACGACAAATAGTTAATATCTATTATACTCCTTTTACTTTCTCCTTTTTACTTTTAAAGTCCAATATTTTACTAGAATATGTCTTGGTATTGGTTATTTGGGGTCACTTAAGTGGTTATCCTTCTAATTCCTTTCAGACTTCTCCAAAATTTTGGGGAGAAATATGTTACCATTCCTAACTGTAGTTACAATTTTGGATTTGCCTTTTTTTTTAACTTGTCAAATTTTCTTTCTACGTTTTGAGGCTATTTTATCATATACATGCAAATTTAGATTTGTTACTGATAGATCTTTCTGGTGAGTCAACCTTTTTATTATTATGAAACACTGGGTCACTTCCAGTAATGCTTCTTGATTTTAAATGTTTTTTCTGATATTAATATAGGTACTCTGTCTTTAGATTTTTTGATTGCTTTATCTTTCATAGTACTTTAACTTTCAACCTTTCTGTATCTTTTATTTTAGGTGTGCTTCTTATTAGCAGCTTTTAACTGGGTTTTGTTTTTATCAAGTCAGACTACCTTTTAATTGGAGCATTTAGTCCATTTCCATTTAATATAATTACTAATTCACTTGGGCTTAAATGTTATTATTTGCTCTTGCTTTGTCCCAATTAGCCCATGTTTCCTTTTACTTTCTTGCCTTCTTTAGTTTTTTAATTATTTTTTTTTTGTTCCTTAGTTTGGTAGTTATAGTTCTTTAAAAAATATATGGTTTTTAGTGGTCAAACTTTGAGATTACAGTACTTTTTTGGTGTTATCAAATTCTAAAAGAATTTAGTACTTTCACCTTTTTTAGACAATATGAATACCTTAGAAAAACCTTAATTCCAGTTATTCTTTTTCTGATACACACTATTTTTGTGGATCCCTGCCCTGCAGTCTGTTCTGTGCTGTGCAAGTTGCTTCAGTTCTGTCCCACTCTGTGTGACCCCATGGACTGGAGCCCACCACGTTCCTCTGTCCATGGGATTCTCCAGGCAAGAATACTGGAGTGGGTTGCTGTGTCCTCCTCCGGGGGATCCCCCCAACACAGGGATTGAACCTGGGTCTCCTGCGCTGCAGGCAGTTTCTTTACTGTCTCAGTCACCAGGATGGCCTGCCCAACAGCCTATAAGCTTTGAAAAGCTATGTTCATCCTCTCATCTGCTCTCTGTGGATCAGCAGATGCACCCAGGCTCTGGACGCCTCTCACCCACCTGCGTTTCTGGTCTCCATGAGCTCTTGGCCCAGTAATTTTTCCACTCTCATGTTAGCTCTCTGATGTCTTCTTTGATTTTTCTATCTAATCCTGCTTTTCTAGATGTTCTTGATGAAACAACTGGTCTGACTTACTTATTTTGTCATTAACGGCCGTGGAGGCTGTTAACTATACTGTACTCAGAGAAGACCCACGGGGCAAGTATGCGGGCAGGTGTTGCCTATAGAGAGGAGGGCACGGCAGCCCACCCCAGGATGCTTGCCTGGAGAATCCCGTGGACAGAGGAGCCTGGCGGGCCACAGTCCCTGGGGTCACAAAGTCGTACACGACGAATTGACCAAGCACAGCACTCGGCCTGCACAGTAGCTCTGAACACCTGTGGTGTCTGGGAAAGGTGACTCACAGACCCAGCAGGGGACGCCCCACCCGGGGCGGGGGTGTGTGTCTGCCGGTCCCAGGAGCTGCACGTAGCGCTTATCTCCCTGAATAAACACAATCCAAAAGGGCACCCGCGGTGGCCGGCGCGGTCCTGAGCAGATTTGGGCTCAGAGCCCAGGGCCTGGTGCCATGGGGGCCTCCCCGGCCTCTACAGGTCAGTACGAAAATAGACTCTCTGTTCCACTTTCACAAAGATGGAAACAGCAAGCGCTCACTGCATGTTCAAAGACCTGGGCCAAGGGTCAGAGTCAGGCCGTCCTTGCCGGGGCAGAGGCAAGGTGAGAGGCCATTCCTGGAGCTCCGGCATCATCTTCTCGGGGCTGAATGAAGCTGGGGGCTCTGCAGGACTCTCGCTGGCAAGCGCACAGCTCATGTCTGACTCCACACCTCACACAAAGCCTTTTCTTGGTGGTGTGAACTGAATCTGTGCCTCCTAAGTCACTTCAACCGTGTCCAAATCTTTGCGACCCTATGGACTGAAGCCCGCCAGGCTCCACTGTCCGTGGGATTTCCCAGGTAAGAGTACTGGAGCAGGTGGTCATGCCCTCCTCCAGGGCATCTTCCAGACCCAGGGATCGAAGCTGTGTCTCTTCCATCTGCCTTGCCAGGTGAGTTCTTTACTACTAACACCACCTGGGAAGCCCACAAACTGAATGGTGTCCCCCCAAAGTTTGTATGTTGAAGTCTGAACTCTAATACCCAAGAATGTGATTATATTTGGAGATAAGCAGTAAGGAAGTCAACGGGGTCGGATGGGTGGTCCCTCGTCCAGGAGGACTGGGGTCCGTGTGAGAAGGGGGAGAGACAGCAGAGATGCAGAGGCACAGCGGAATGGCAGCTCGAGACCACGGCAAGCTGACAGCCACATGCAAGCCAAGGAGAGGGGCCTCAGGCCCAAACCTGCCCACACCCTGATCTTGGACTTCCAGCCCCCCAGGACCGGGAGCAAATTCCTATCAAACCCCCAGGCTGTGGGTCTTTGATATGGCGGCCTTAGCCAACAAATACACTTGGGGTCACACCCTCTCTTGGTTGATGGGAAGGTAATGCTGAGAGCCTCTGTCCTCCTGGGAAACACCCCCACCCCTACCTGGTCCCGGGGTCTCGTGCTCCTTCCCTCTCTGTGTCTGGGTTTGTTTGCCAAGGCTTATTTCATCTTCCTTTACCAACCACCCCCGTCCCAGTGAGGTGACTCTAGCAAGTTCTTGTCTCAGGGGCCGAGAGCCCCGGTCGCTGGAGTTTCTGCCCCCAGGGGACCTGGCCCCCGAGACCCTGGCTCTGGGGGGAGCACCAGCAGGATCGCTGGTTGGACTTGCCCTCGGGGTCCCCACACCCCAGGGGCAGTGAGTGACATAGCTGCCCTGTGGGCGCCTTCGTCAGCACCCTCTGCACGGCTGGATTTCTTGTTTCGCTCTTGTGCGCACCAGGGCTCTTGGGAAGTCTGAGAACGACCCGAACCAAGCTGTGGCCCTGGCTCTCCCTGGCCCTGACAACCAGACCTGACCCAGTAACCCTCAACACAGCAGTGGGGGAGGCAGGTGAGCCCTTGAGGTTTCAGTTCCCAGGGCGGAGGGAAGGCGCTGGCTTCACCCCTGGGTGGTGACCTCACCTGCCTGCAACTGCTCTCCGGAGATTGTGAGTGTTCAAATCGCCTCGCACATGCTTCGTTTGGCAACAACACATACACAAAACTCACTTTTTACTCATTAACCACAAAGTACTAGAAACTAAGATTTCAGGCCTGAGTAACGGTGATGGCAATAAACAGCCCCTGCTTAAACTGAGCTCCCAGGAAACACACAGGTGATCACATACCTCCTGCAGGCTCATTATCTTGGTTGGTCCTAAACCCTAAGAGACTGTTCTGGAATTCTCCCAGCATAAACCCTTGCTTTAGGTAATTCTGGATATTTGATTTGAATGCCAAAGTGGTCATTTTAAATTCTGAGTCAGGTACAAACTTCTTTCAAACAAATGGAACCAAAAGTCTTATGCTCCCCCAGGGCTGATTTAAATGATTTTGCTTATTAAAATATTACTTAAATAAGTCTGGATACAGAATTATTTAAACTCTGTATGCTTAATAGCTCTTACATGACGCTCAAACCCAAGCCAGCATGCAAATGAAATACAGAAAGTCCCTATGAGGCTACTGCTGAAATTCTTCTTAGCTCATTTTTTTTTTTTTTTAAAGTCTTTATTGAGTTTGTAACAGTATTACTTCTGTTTTAAGTTTCGGTTTTTGGGCCCTGGGATCTTAGCTCCCCAACCAGGGATCAAACCTGTACCCCCTGCATTGGAAGGTGAAGTCTTTCCCTTGGGCTAGGATGCCATGATGTTCATGAGGAAAAGCCTCTCTGTTCTTTTTAGAAATAGTAATTGGTCCTGAAGTCTCCAGAAATATTTAGCCATGAGATAATCTTTCATGTGACATGGAACATGTTGACATTAATTTTTAAGATTTTCATCCAGATGAAAGTCAAAATTCTCATAGTGGGGGTCACGGAAACCCCTGAGTGGGGTGGGTGCCTCTTGGGTCATTTGCAGACCCCAGTTTGAAAACTCCTGGATTTGAGGATCTGGCTATCATGTGAGAAACTCTCTGCTACAGTCCGCAGCTACTCTGAGTCCTGTGGGACCCGGCTTCCCCTCAGGTGCAGGCCTGGATTGTTTTTGTTTTGCCTTCCCTGGCTGGAGCCAGAAGGTTTGCACATCTGAAATTCAACCAAAACACAAATGGCTCTTAACCACCCTGGGGGGGACTGGCTCCCGCTAGCTCCGCTCCCCTGGGCCCCCAGAGGTCCCTGGTGGGTCCCCAGGTCTCTGGGAAGGGCTTCCGCCACATGACTGACCCTGCCGCGGGGGTGGGTGGCTGAAGGTGGGGGGCTGGCTGCTCACTGTGCCTCCCCCAGGGGGAAAAAATAGCACTTCAGTCCCTGAAAAAGAAAAACAAAAACAACAAAAACCAAGCGACTCACACAGACCAGAATAGCAACTGGAGACGGATCTAAAAACAGAAACACCTGCCTCCGAATTGTGACAGGAAATGAGATTTCAGAAATGCCATGGCGGGGCTGTGGGGGGCGGGGGTGGGAGGCGGCCCCTCCCTTGCGTTTCCCCTGCTTTGGGCGGCTGTTTCCCCGGGGAAAGCGGTGCCCACCCAGGCTGGCCCCCGGGGGGACTCCCGGCTCCAGGAGGGTAACAGGGTGCTGGAGGGAAGGGGGCGTGTGGCCCTGAGACCACCCCGACCGACCTGCCCTCGGGGGCCTGGGCAGCTCCTGGCAGGCTCTCTTGATGGACGATGCCTCGTTAGGGGCATCCACAGGCTTTGGGGGGAAGTGGAGAGGTGCTATATTCAGTCTGGGGTCTCCAAAGTGGCGTACATGCACCCCAGAGGGCATGGAAGATGATTTATGGGGTGGAGGAAAGAAAAGAACACTCCCTCTATTTGGACTGATGGTTTACTTCAAAAGCGAAAGAGAAAGTTTGGCAACAGTAGGAAGGCTGAGTGCTGATGAACTCTGGCCTCCTGGGTTGTCCTGAGGGGTGCAGGGATGGGGTCCTGGAGGAGGGAGGAGGGGGCCCTATGTGGGGAGGGGGTATCTCAGCACATTGTTACTTACATGTGTTCACAGGGGAACTGAGAGATTCTGTGATTTCTTTTGCAGTAAACAAACTCTCATGAAAATAACAAGTGGCCTCTTTCCGGGTAGCTCAGCTGGTAAAGAACCCGCCTGTAACATAGGAGACCCCAGTTCGATTCCTGGGTCGGAAAGTTCCCCTGGAGAAGGGATAGGCTCCCCACTCCAGTATTCTTGGGCTTCCCTGCTGGTTCAGATGGTAAAGAATCCGCCTGCAATGCAGGAGACCCGGGTTCGATCCCTGTGTTGGGAAGATCCCCTGGAGGAGGGCATGGAGACCCACTCCAGTCTTATTGCCTGGAGAATCCCCATGGACAGAGGAGCTATAGTCCATGGGGTCGCAAAAACTCAGACATGACTGAGCGACTAAGCACATTAAAACATTGTGAAGGGAACCTTGGAGTGGAGCTGATGCTAACATGGAAATCACAGGGAACAGCTCTGGGTGGCAGAGGTGAGTTGACCTGTCCCCAAGCGCTGGTAGGAGTTCATGGTCAGCCACATGCTTTAAGAAGATCTGACCAAGAGCTGGACAAAACTGAAATTATCCAGAAGACTTTACATCCATAACGGTTCATGCCTGCAGTGTATATTGTGTCACGAGATACTGTTAATTTCAGCTGTATCTCATCCTTCATAATCTTTTTTGGATGCTTTACTTTGTACATAATATGATAGAATAGTACCTCACCATCACTGATGAAATAAGGCAATCAGAGCTTGTAAACAGCTTTTTACCCCCAGGGAAGAGTGGGTCACACCGGAGTTTGAGGACAGCTGACCTCAGACTTCAGGAGCCTCAGAGTCACGGGGAGGCTTGTAAAGACAAAGACCCCAGAGGGTCTGGTTGGGGAGGTCTGGGGTGGGATGTGAGAATTTGCAGGTTCCCAGGTGACGCCGCTGGCCTGGGGCCCTCTGTTCTGAGGAAATGACCACAGCCTGAGGGGACACACTCTGAAGGCCCCCGCTGCCTGGCACCTTCCTCGCAGTGAAGACAAGCGTCCCCCCGAAGACCAGCGGCACCCCTGTCCCCCTGCCACACCCCCCACCGCCCGGATGTCCCCCTCAGAGGTGGATCCCCTCGTCTGAGGGTTTACAACCGCCTCTACAGAGGGCTTCCCAGGCGGTGCAGCGGTAAATAATTCTCCTGCCAGTGCAGGAGATGAGGGTTCAATCCCTGGGTCAGGGCGTTCTCCTGGAGAAGGAAATGGCAACCCACTCTAGTATTCTTGCCTGGAGAATTCCACGACAGAGGAGCCTGGCGGACTACAGTCCACGGGGTCGCAGAGAGTTGGACACGACTGAGCGACTGAGCACACCCTAGAAGGGGAGGACCCCCCCCCCCCCCCCCCGGCTGTCTGGGAGGACCGCCCGGCTGCCCGGGGCCATGGAGGGCAGGGCCCTGTAGCCCACTTACTGGCCTCACCCCGAGGACCTGGCCCGGGTCGCAGGGGCTTTGATGTGAGAGAGATGTGACGGGTTCTGTGAGGCCTCGCACTAGCTTTTGACCTCAGATCTTCAATAAGGTAATGTATGTGCAATAGGACCCAAACATCGTAGGATACATCCTTCTGCTGCTGCCTTCTTGGAAGGGTGGGTCTCACTGGTTGCAGGCTTTTGTGGCCAGTCAGCGAAGTGACGAGTCTTGACGGGCTGAGCTGACCTGTGAGGAGGGGCCGGGGCAGGGGCCAGGGGGAGGGAGTGGGGGGAGGGGGGGAGGCGGGGGGAGGGGCGGAGCCGGGAGGAGGGGCCGGGGGGCGGGCCGCTCGCTGCTCCGTGTCCCCTCTACACCCTTAGCTAGCACTAGGGTCAAGGACAGGAGGCTGGTCCTGTACCCAGTTCCGTGGTCGGCCCACCGTGGAGCCCTCCCGGCCCTCTGCCCCGCGCCTGCCCCCTCCCAATCATACTCACATCCAGTTTTCTTTTCTTTTTTTTCCCCCACACCATTTCTCTCTGCTTGGAAGTCAGAAGCAGTAACACATCCAGGGCAGGATTCCTAGCACAGGCTGGGCAGTCAAGAGTCAGGGTCTTTGACACTGGACCCCAATCACGCCAAGTGCTTGTGAGGGAAGGTCCACTGTGCGGCCACTTTTCTGCACCCGTCTACACGGGCTGCCAGTCAGAATTGTTAATATCCCAGCTTCAGGTACACAGGCTGGAGGGAAGGGAACAGGTTGCCCTGGGCTCCTGCCCAGCCCCGCCACACCTGTGCAGGTGGCTGCCCTGCTTGGGTGAGGGGGTAGGGGGGCTGAGACGGATGGGGACATGGGGACCCTGGGATCCTTCCTTCCCCAGCCCTCTTCCTCTTGGGGCCTGAACTTCAGGGTGGATTATGGAGCCTCCCTGACCTACACGCTTGGTGCTCAGAACAGGCCGGTGTGGAGACAGTGAGACCAGGGTCTAGAACCTTGGGCCCCACGCTGAGCCTCAGTTCCTTGATCTGTGAAATGGGGTGATGAGGGTGCCTAGTGCAGGCAGCCATGAGGATGAAACGAATGTATGTTAAGTGCCGGGTCTTTCGACTGCTCCCTTGAATTCTTATTATGTGCTGATCCAAAATAACTAAAAAAAGTTCCTGTGGGTCATGCCACTGAAAGCTAATCATGGAGACTCTTATCCTGGCGTTCCTGGGGTATCTGAAGGTAAGAGGTATTAAGTCATTCACTCCTCCAGGCACAAATCAACATTGAGTGCTGATTGCATGTCAAGCAATAAAATAGGAAACATATAAGAAGAAAACACAGTGAAAGGGATAGATGGCAGACAGGTCTGGGGGCTCCCGTGGGCCTCCCTGGAGACTGTGGTGCTCGGTGGGGTGGGGTCGAGGCAGGCAGCGGGCCCTGTAGGTGGATGAAGCCCCCAGGCCTCAGAAGAACCACAGAGGGGCTCAAGTGAGAGGCAGGCTGAGGCTGGAGGCTGTACCCAAGGAGGCTGGAATGGCACCTCCTTGCTCTGGGTCAGGGCGAGGCTGCCGGTCTGCAGCACATCCCTCCTCAAGTCATCCTGGAAACTGGGTCAGGACTTTGAACTCAGACCTGGATGCAAACCGGGCGCCTCTGCTCTGCTTGGGGAAAGTCAGTTTAGTGCTCTGGGCTCAGCTTTTCCATCTGTAAAATGGTGGTAATTACATCTCATTGTTCATTCCACTTAGGAGAACCAGATGGGATTGTAAGAGGAAGTGCTTGCAGGATGATGGCATCTCATAGTTTGTGTCTACCAGGTGGCAGGTCAAAGTGTCAGCCCACAGCAGTGACCTCCAATGGATGTATGTATTTTTTAAATCAGTAACAAAAGCCCTGAAATGTAACAGTACCATGGAGCAACCTGACCTTTCAGCCTCCTCGTGGTGGGGCACGGAGCCTACAGGTGGATGTGGGGAGAGGAAAAAACCTAAATATCTGTGCAGCTGTGTGCCAGAGACGGGAAAAGCCGGTTCCCCCTCAGTGGCCAGCCAACCTCGGCATCAAAACCACAGCTCCCCGCAGCTCCGGCGGCGATCAAGATGCAAGGCTTTCTCAGACAGCCTGGCGGGCAGCCGCCTCCTTCTAGATGGGTCCGGGAGGGCTGCACTAGGACAGACTGCAGACGGCAGTGGTCTGTCCGCACCACCCCCTTCCTTGCCAGAGGCACTCAGGGGTCTCCTGCTCACTACTCGTCCCCCTACCCCCCAATCCTTTCTGCAGAGCCTTGACCCACAAAGCACAGTCCTGACCGGGGGACACCTTAGAGCAAAGGTCTGGCTCTATTTTTTGCATGCTTGTGAGCTAAGAATGGTTTTCACACTTTTAAACAGTGTAAAACGCTTCTCAAAAGAATAACGTTCTCTGACATGTGATAATCATATGAAACTCAAACATCAGTGTCCAGAAATAGTAATTTGTTCATTTGTTCTGTAGTCTGCAGCTGCTTTCCGTGCTACTGTGGCAGAGTGGAAAAGTTGTGACCAAGACTGTGTGGCCTGCAAAACCTAAAATATTATACTCTGGCCCTTTCACAGAAAGTGTTTGATAATACCTGAGACCCCTTCCTTCTGGGAGCATTTGCACTTTAGTTCACACTTTGCCTTAAGCAAAAGAAATGAAGCTCTAATGGTGGAATTTAGGCATCTATCTCTGACAAGTGGCTTCCTGTGACTGAACTTTCCAGGGGAGGGTGTGTCAGGGGGATTAGAGCCAGGTGCAAAGAGTCAGACACCACTGAGAGACTAACACTTCCACACAACAAAAAGGAAGAGGCAGCAGGATGTCAGAAGGAAGAGGCAGCACGATGTCAGATAGAAGACTGGAATTTCTAATTCCAGCTTCAGCTAATTCATAATTATGTGATTTTGAGCAAAAAGGCTTTTCACGTTCTGGTGCTTTTCTCATCCATCTAAGATCTGCCCTCTCCACCTCACGTAGGAAGGTAATAGCTGTGAAATGTTTTGAGAGCGTCACTCAGATGTGAAAATTGGCTAGTTCCAGTGCATCCTGAGAAGGTACATTGCTTCCCTCCAAGGCAAGGGGAGCAAAGGTGTGTGCAGGTGTTGTTGTTAAGTTGCTAAGTCATGCCTGATTCTTTTGCGACCCCTTGAGTTATAGCCCACCAGGCACCTCCGTCCATGATATTTCCCAGACAAAAATACTGAAGCGGGTTGCCATTTCTTCCTCCAGGGTGATCTTCCCAGCCCAGGGATTGAACCTGCATCTCCTGCATTGCAGGCAGATTGTGCACAGTTGTAGCCACCCTATTCTCATTCCAGACTGAGACCCTTGGTTTGACGACAAGACTTTGTATATCCTTGGCATCTGTACAGCTGGCCTTGTAGCCATTCCTGGAAGGTCCTCAGCTTGTGTATTTGCCATTTTGCAGGGGCACAGATCTGAGTTAACTACTTGCTATGGAGTGAATCTAGTGGACCGTCCGGCGACCTAGTCAGGATGGCCTACTATTCTCTTGTTATAACAGACAGAGTAACTAATAAAGTGATTAAAACCTGTTCTTTGTAAATAAGTGTTCTGTATTCATGATACTGGCCCTCTCAAAAGTCTCAGGAGAGATTAGTCATGAGGAACATGTATCTCCAGTGAACTGTTTGCAACCAGGAGACTGGCCTGTGACAGTCATCTCTAGAAGCTGTCCAACATGTCTTGAAGAACAGCCCCAGGAAGTGACTTCCTGTTATGGCTGTCATAGTTTCCGGTTCCCAGAAACAGCTGATTCCAATGGCACCCAATGATCACATGTCACCTGAGGGGCCCTGAGGCCAGGAGTGGGTGACAGCCACATTTTCCTTGGACACCAAAGGGGGTTGCAGTCTGACTTGCAACCACACGCTGCAATGACCCCAGAGCCTGTAGCAGCATTTGCACTGGCTTATTTCCATTCTACCCGGTGAACATGTGTGCTCTTAAAAATGCAGGCCACACCCGAGTCTGTGCCAGAGACAGTTGAAACAAATTGCATCACCTGGATTTTTTGGTTTGGAATAGTTAGCCCATGTTGGCAGGGCCCGTTAGTGAGTTGTGTGCTAATTTGAGGCCTTCCTACTCCTTTTCCCATTGTGCCAAGAGTGCACAAGGCTGCCCAGAAGGAAGGAATTCAATCAGCATCAGAAGAATGCCCTGAAGTCCTGCTTCCTGAATTCTAGGGGAGACCTGGGCAGGAGGGGAAGACCCAGATAGCAGGACATGGTTTGTTTTCTGTGACTTTCTCCCAGGCCAAAAGCCGGGTTCAGCTGACACACGTCAGTGGGAGGACCGTGGGCACGGGGAGGGGGTGGAGGTAGTCTTTCTGAGGACTCGTCCTGCCCAGAGTTTTCAGCTGCCACCTGCATAGCCCCGTCCATCGGCATGGCCTCGTCCAATGGGCCCCGGGAGCATGGCTGCAGGTGGGACCTGTCATCCCCTCCCCTTACCAGAACCCCCATCCTAAGTCAGAAACCTGATCAAGCCGAGTTGCTCTCTTTATCTGACCCTCCAGCGGGATCCCTGGTGGCTCAGATGGTAAAGAATCTGCCCGCGGTAGAGGAGACCCAGGTTCAATCCCTGGGTGGGGGAGATCCCCTGGAGAAGGGAATGGCAACCCCCTCCAGTGTTCTTGCCCAGAGAATCCCCTGGACACAGGAGCCTGGTGGGCTACGGTCCATAGTGTTGCAAAGAGTTGCACACGACTAAAGCGACTAACACTTGCACTTTTTAAAAAATTAATTAATTTATTTTAATTGGAGGCTAATTACTTTACAATATTGTAGTGGTTTTTACCCACTGACTTGAATCAGCCACGGGTGTACATGTGTCTGCCATCCCCCTCCCACCTCCCTCCCCACCCCATCCCTCAGGGCTGTCCCAGTGCGCCGGCTTTGAGTGCCCTGTTTTTATGCATTGAACTTGGACTGGTCATCTATTTCACATATGGTAATATACATGTTTCAATGCTATTCTCTCACATCATCCCACCCTCGCCTTCTCCCACAGAGTCCAAAAGTCTGTTCTTTATATCTGTGTCTCTTTTGTTGTCTTGCATACAGGGTTATTGTTACCTTCTTTCTAAATGCCATATATATGTGCTAATATACTATATTTGTAATTTTCTTTCTGACTTACTTCACTCTGTATAATGGGCTCCAGTTTCATCCGCCTCATTAGAACTGATTCAAATGCATTCTTTTTAATAGCTGAGTAATATTCCATTGTGTATATGTACCACAGCTTTCTTATCCATTTGTCTGCCGATGGACGTCTAGGTTGCTTCCACGTCCTGGCTGTTGTAAACAGCGCTGCGATGAACACTGGGGTGCACATAACAGTTGCACTTTCTTCCATCAAGCATCTGCACTGTGGCGCTGAAAGTCAGCTTTTTCTCTGACGTCTCTGCTTGGGGAGTCTCAGAATGGATACATTTTTCCTCTCCTCATGGCATCCCCCTTTTGTGAAATGGCGTGTGAGTCCCGCTCTGCACTTAGGCAGGGCTTGGGCTGGCCGAGCTCCCTGCACGCCGACAGTTCCACGTGCCCAGCCCCCTGCACCACTTCATTTTGGGGGCAGAGGACCCCGCCCGGCCTGCCCCCCAGTTCTAAACAGTGCCATCCTCAGGCCTGTCCTGCCCCATCTAGGCAGGATAGTGGGTCCCCTCTGGGCCCTAGTAGGCCTCCAGGATGTCAAAAGCACAGGGTCTCTCGTGGGGATGGTGGGAGGGCCGTGATGTAGGATGGAGTCTGCCCTGAGCCTCAATTTCCTTCTCCAGGGGATCTTCCCCACTCAGGGATCGAACCTGGGTCTCCTCTATTGGTTGAACCCGCCCAGGGGACCAGCCCAAGCCTGCAGGTGACAGGACGGCGTGTGTGACCCGCCCCGTCCCCGCAGGGCTCAGTGATGTGGAGTGACGGATGTCCGGATGTCCAGGAGAGTCTATTTCTATGAACACGGCAGGACAGACAGGTATTTTTTTTTAATGAAGAAAACATTTCCCACCCAGGGGCTCTGTTTTACCATAATTAATATAAGCTGTGAATCCAGAGAGCATTTGGATGCTGCAAACGTCCCAAGCAGAGGAAGGCTCTGGGATGGCACGTGAGGTTGTTTGTTCCAACCAAATGTGCCTCCTGGTCTCGGCTTCCCCAAGCTTTGCTTCTGGCCTTGGAGCCTCCAGCTCTCCAGTTCTGGAACTTCACTGAGTCTCATTTCCTTCCCCTCTGCAGAACCAGGTCTCCATCCTGCCTCTGGGACCGGCAGAAAGGTCAGAGATAATATATAAGGAACTCGTTCTGGAATGAATGGAAAGAAAGTGAGGCGTTGAGTGAGGTGCCAGAAGGCCCAGGTGTGCAGACTGTGGAGCAGGAAGCCTCTCTCTCTGGTTCCTCAGTGTCCCCGGCTGTACGGTCAGGGTTTTCCCCATCGTTGTCATCTTTCCTGGTCAAAATATGTTGTTTGTCACCCAAGCAGAACTTCTTGTTCCTGTTTTACCTGTGCAGCCTCAGACGCTCTCAAGAAACCTGACCCTGGGGAAGTCCAGGCACTGGTTCAAATGAGGAAAGGGGTTCCCAGAGGCCCAAGAGAGATGGCCAGCAATCATTTATTTCCCTCATGATGCAGCTTTGCACACGGTAAGAGTGTGAAGGGATTGTAAAGACCCAGATCCCACCCGCCTCAAATGAAGGTATGTGATACACGATAAACAGCTTCCAGGCTCATCGATTTTACTCTTGGAAGTGTATGCGAGAAGTTTAGTAATTTAAGATATTTTAATATCAAATATCTGCAGAAGGGAACGGCAACCCACTCCCATACTCTTGCCTGGAAAATCCTATGGTCAGAGGAGTCTGGTGGGGCTATAGTCTATGGGGTCGCAAAGAGTGGGACACGACTGAGCAACTGAGCCTCAGTTATCAAATAAAGATGTTTGTAAAATGCAGATTGCTCACGGATCAAGAGTAAACACAAAGCTTCAGGGAGGTTTCGGACTTGCGGTTTAACAAGGCTGGTGCGGGAGAGAATATGTAACATCCCCACCCCCAGGGATCACCTCCATTCCATGGCCTCCACGCAGCCTCACCTGGCCCACCCCATACCCACTGAATCAGGACCATAAGGGGGAGGTGTGTCTCAAAGTGCTCCCAGGCGGCTCTAAAGTTCAGATAGAATTAGCAATGCCGGCTCGAGGGTGTTTGTTCTTAGGTGGAAAGGTCTGGAAGGTACTCCCCAGGGGTGGTTTCTGGTCTCTTTGCAGATGAGCTAGTGGTTTCTTCAGGATCTCAGTGATACACTGACAAGTCTGTTGAGGAGCTTTGCTGGATCAGACCGGTGTGAACATCACACCCTGGAGGGTGAGGATGTCCTGGGGGGTCAGCTCCGGATGGCCTGGAAGCTGCACAGTACGCCCGAGACGCTGGGGACAGACCTGCCGAAGAGCACCCAGGCCTCACGCTTGGGTGTCTTTTCCCATCTTTTGATAATGGGGAGCGAGTGATCTAAGGATAACTCTCAAAACCCTGGTGAAGGTAAGACAGCATCCCCCAAACTACCCGCCCCCCTCACCTTCCCCACCGAGGCCTGGAGGTGATGCTTCCTTCACGGGACCAGGGACGGATGGGAAAACCACAGAAAAATGAGATTCCCCAGAGAGGTGCGGGTCTTAAGTTTTCAAAAAAAATTCTTGGCACCCAGAACATGGATTCTAAGGCAGGCAGCTTAGCTCTTCATTGTTTGTTCCACAAAGAACACAGTGTCTTTCATCAGATAGATTTCTGAGGCAGCTTTCTGACGAAGCTGCCAGGTTGATGGACAGCATGTCCTCGGTGGTGAGGGCGGTCCAGGGCCGATCTGGTTAGCTCTCAAGCCAGCCCTTGGGGAACAGTCGCCTGGGACCTGGCTGCAGAGAGGCCTCCAGAGGACCGGGAAAGGCTGAGACAGCCCTGTAAGAAGGGGGCCTGGGGCTCAGGAAGGCTGACCGACTGAGGCGTCTCAATTAGAATGTCAGCTGCCAGAGGGCAAGGGCGCAGAACAGAGAGGGGTGAAGACCGGGGGCGTCAGAGTCCCACCAGCCTGGGCTGAATGCCGGTTCTGGCCCCGGCCGTGTGACCTTGGCAAGTATACCCGTCTGAGGTGGTCTTCTCTGTAAGGGTGGGGGGGCCTCTTCCTCCACAGAGTCTAAGGATTAAATGCGACTTATATAAAATGGGGCTTCCCTGGTAGCTCCAACAGTGAAGACTCTGCCTGCAGTGCGGGAGATCTGGGTTCAATCCCCGGGTTGGGAAGATCCCCTGGAGGCAGGAATGGCAACCCACTCCAGTATTCTGGCCTGGGACATTTGGTAGCATGCTTACCCTAAGGAACTCAATGGGTATTTTAGCCATTTAAAAATGTTTTTTTGTCCCTTGCCCATAGAATGTCTAGTAAGTCAACATGCTCAAGTTGACTGGCTAAATGAGGGCTTGGTTGAATGTTTATTTAATAAACTCAAATATTTTTCTAAAGTAGTGGTTCTCGCTTTGCTATACGCCTGAAACCAACTCAGTGTTGTAAATCAACTATACTCCAATAGAATGAAATTATTAAAAAAAAAACAACAGTGGTTCTCAATCAGGGGTGTTTTGCACCCCAGAGTACCACTGGTGATGTGTGATTGCATTTTGGACCATCACAACTGTGTGTGTGTGTGTGTGTGTGTGTGTGTATACAACTGACATCTGACTGGCGGAGGGCAGGGACGCTACTCAACAATGCGCAGGCCGGCACCCACCACCCCCACACCCGGGTCCCAGTTACCCAGCCCCAAATATCCACAGTGCTGAGGTTGAAAGCCCCTGATGTAAAGGGTGAAGCTGAGGCTAGCCCACTCAGACGAGGGGAGTGGGGGAAGCAATGGGACCCCCAAGTCTCGGATCTGGCTGCAAATGAAATCTCTTGACCACATCCCTGAAAATAGAACCCTCTTCTCAATTAGGACACATTTTAGTGGTTAGCACTCACAAGGTAAAATCAGGGAAACTGGATCCAGAATTAAAACTCAGTGGACTGATTCAAAGAGCTTTTTGGGAAGCTGCAAATTAGAAGCAGTAAAAAATTAGAGGGTCAGAAAGGGAAAAGCAACTGGGGGTTGAAATGTGGTCCAGGGGGGAAAAAAAGGCATCACACAGCAGTAAAATAGATGAGACCTCTCTCCCATTTTTAAAACTTTTCTTTCTAGGGCAAAACAAATTACATACTAAGAGACTGTAAGTAAAGGAAAGTTTCCATGATTCTAGAAAGACTAATGCCTCAGTAGGTCAACAGCTATCTGATTGGGCCAATATCTGCTCATGGCTATGGTCTTAATGAAGAAATTAGAAACCTAAAGTGAAAATCCTGGTTTGACTACAGTTGCAGCCAATTTTGACATTTTATTTGCTTGTCAGAGCACTTCAGTGCCCAGCCTGAGTCCACAAATCAGTTTTGAAAGAAGACATGGTGGGCTTCCGTGGTGGCTCAGTGGTGAAGAATCCCCAGTGTGGGAGACATGGGTTCGATCCCTGGTCTGGGAAGATCCCCCATGCTGTGGAGCAACTAAGCCTGTGTCCTAGAGTCCAGGAACTACTGAACCCACGTGCCGCGATGACTGAAGCCCATGCAACCTAGAGCCCGTGTTTCCCAAAAAGCAAAGCCACTGCAATGAGCAGCCCTTGCACCATAACTAGTAGACCCCGCTTGCTGGTGAGAGAAAAGTCCAGGTAGCAACGAAGACCCAGCACAGCCAAAAAATCCATAAATAAAATAAAAAAAAAAAATGTGGAGCCTTAATCCAGTCCAAGTCCTTCATGCTCATGATTGTTTGAGAATATCTACAAATGAACCCAATTATGTTAAGAAGTGCTGCTGAAGTTTTTTGATCGGCATGCCCAGGAATTAGAGGACCACTGTGTTCCGTGAAAAATGCTCATGCTGCAGTTATAAGCAACTCAAGAGACATTTCCCACGAAATCTTCCTGAAAATGCTTTTAGATTTGGGTTTTTTTTATCTTTATCTTAAGTCAGTTACTTAGATTCTTAAGCTTCAGCTTTTTTTTTCCTCTGCAAAATGGAGATAATAGTTCCTACCCCTAGGGCTGTGGTCAAGATTAACTAAGATTACGCACCAGAGTTGGCTCTGTACTAACTGGGTCACTCAATTAAAGGTCGAACTTTCAAATGGGAAGGTTCTTTACTTTTACTTCATGTTGCTCTCAGCAGCACCTCAGCATTTTCTTTCAGGGTCATGCTGGGTGTTACAAAGAGCCAAAAGAACAAGAAGGATGCTGCCAAGGAGGAAAATGATTTCACAGTGTCTCCGGGTCTTAGTTTCTTACTTGAATTTCATGTAGGTAAATCATTTCCATTTTACGGAAATAAGGAAAATGAGATTCAAAGTACATAATCTGTCAAGCATAGCAGTAGATGCCCTTTATCGAAGCCAGATAATAAGAGACCTGGAATTGAAATAAAGCCCAAAGCTGGAAAATAGGCTGTGTAGGCCCAGTCCAGGAGCAATTCCCCATCGACCAGGAAAACATGGGAAATGACTGAAAATCAGCCATGATCAGTCAAAAATCACCTGTCAAAGGGGGGCACACCCAATTCCCTTCAGTCCTCTAACTTGAATTTGAAGGGCTCTGAGAGAGACTCGCAGTTCAGTCGATTCCATGTTTTACCCGGAGGGGCTTACGTGGGTGTGTGTGAGCTCAGGCATGTCCCACTCTTGGGACTCCATGGTCTATAGCCCACCAGGCTCCTCTGTTCATGGGATTTTTTCCAGGCAAGAATACTGGAGCAGGTTGCCATTTCCTCCTCCACGGGATCTTCCCGACCCTGGGATGGAAACCGAATTTCTGGGTCTGCTGCACTGGCAGGCGGACTCTTTACTACTGAGCCAGCTGGGCAGGGTTTACCTACAGGTGCCCAGATGGCAGGTGCAGTGGAAAGGGTCGCAGAAGGATGCTGCTTCCTGGGGGAAGGTTAAAAAGGAAGGCGCGAGGGCTGAAGTGAGGCGACTGAAAATGTTGAGAAAAATGGAATAGAACCTTTAGAGACTTGTCTGCTAGCAGAGAGAGTAAAAGTAAAGGAAACATTTCTGTCATCCTTGACCACAAATAGAATCTTTGATTGAGGGCATAGTTTCCCAAAAGCACTAGGCATTACTTGCTTGGGAAGAGAAAACATAAAATATGATTCTGGACTCAAGAGTGCTCACCACAGTCACATGAAAACAAGATCTCACTGGTTTTCATGCGGCTCAAGAAAAGCCACAGGAACAGGCCAGGAAAATTAGACACGATTGGAGTTTGCCCTTTGCACTTCCAGTGAGATGGTGGCTCTCTGAGAACGTTCATCTGTGTACTGAAAAGACAAACTTAGGAACGTATGTCCGGCTTCAAGATAACTGGAACTACCAGAATTAAAAAGAATCATCCTCAGCCATGGCATCGGGTGACAATGTGCAGTTTTCAAGTCCATATTCAGCAATGTATAGAATAACAAAGGAAAGTTGCTTTTTAATCCATATACAACCCAAAACTCATTCACAGTCCATTCTTGGTTTTTGTCAATATGGGAGAAAAGAGAGTCCTCAACTGAAGTGTTAAATGCACTAAGTCGCTTCAGTCATGTCCGACTCTTGGCGACCACCTCATGACTGTAGCCCACCAGCTTCCTCTGTCCGTGGGATTTTTCAGGCAAGAATACTGGAGTGGGGGGTGGTGGTTTGCCATTTCCTCCTTCAGGGCATCATCCCAACCCAGGGATTGAACCTGTGTCTCCTTCATTGGTTCTTTACCATTAGCAAGAAAGTAGTTTTAAGAGCCACTTTAAGAGAAAACCCACACAATTACTTTCACACACAAAATTTTAAAAATTTACAGTAAGGTCTTGTAGTAGACTCCACCAATGTGGAAGAAATGAAACAGTCCATCTCTCCAGTTTTTCTCTGTGATCTTGCTTTCAGAAAATCTTACTTTACGAAGAATTCCAGTAACAATTTCTTAAAAGTAGTAGGTTTGGCTCTTTTTTTAGTAAGAGGCTTTACCTACAGGTGCCCAATTACCCATATTAAAAAAATTGTCAATTGTAAAGTAATTAGCCTCCAACTAATAAAAATAAATGGAAAAAAAATTATCAGAACTTCTAGAAATTAAAAAAAACAAATTGTCACCCAATAGTGAACATCAGAGGCTTTATATCTAGATAATTTACAGATATTTAACATTAGTGAAGTCCATAAGCTATCAAGTATTCCCTCAACCTTTGTGGAAATCTTAGCTCTCAGTTTTAGATTTATCTTTAAAGTACAATGCCTAATTTCCATACGTTAGCATTTTCCATCTATGACCCAAGTGGACTTGAAACCTCTACCCCACTCAGCTCTCTTGTTAAAATGCCTTTGGTAATTCCCTTGAAATTACAGTAACAGATCCTATAAAAAATTCCACCATAATGTCATGGAATTGATATGAACCTCGGTGTTTTAAAATAGAGAAATACCTGTAATTTATTTTCATTTTAAATAATCATTATATTCATATAGTTCCAGGATCACATTTAAAAAAAGAAACCTCAAATTTTCATTTTGAATAGAGGCTATTGTTGACTTCTCCAAGAACATTCCGTGGTTGCTTCAGCAGCACATATACCAAGAAGAATATTCCACTTTAACAGAACTCATCTGTCTCAGCTTAGGTCATCTCTGTATTTTGAGGTTTTGTGCATCCTTTAAGATGGTGATTTTTCCCATCTTGGTGTTCAAAATTAATATATGCAGTAAATTATGCATGACACTGCTAGATGCTTTAGGTAAATATTGAAATGTTGCTGGTAGGCAATGAAAAAAGATTTATATAGTCTTGGCCTTTGTTGTTTTTTTTAATTTATTGAAATATTGAAGTATGCTGATTTACAGTATTGTTACTGTCTCTTAAACAAGCAAGGTTATTAAGCCAGTTCTTTTTAGCTTTTCACTGCTGTTTTCAGCTGAGTGTCATAGCTCTTAAGATTTTCATACTTAATAAGGTATTTTTGTATACACTCTTGCAAAATTGAAGATTTGTAATCACAAAGGCAGCAAGGGCTCCCTTAGCTGTCAGGTGACAAACATCTCCATTTCCCATGAGCCCTCTAAAAACACCTCGAGGGCCTAAAAACATAGTTCCTCTCCAACCGTTTTTCTCTTTTGCCTTCCAATCCTGATCTCTGATCACTGAGCTCTGTTTACTGTTAAAGATACCTAGCCAAGAGATACGGAAGGACTCTTGCACTGGGGTGCAAATGCTTCTTATAAACTAGATAAAACATTAATATGGAAACAGCATAGAAAATCCCCAAATGGCAAGAAAATGTAACGTTCATACCTTTCAATTATTTCATGTGGTCAGCTGAAGACACTGGGAATAATTACTCTGTGACACTTAAGTAGGAAGGCCGGCAAGTTTAAACAGAACAATTCTTAAGTTTATTAAATGGAATCTCATTAGGTTTCTCAATGTCCTTTCCTATTTCATCAATGCTGCACTGCCTATAGTTACTTACCTGCTAATAGAAAATGGTTAAGGTATGGAATAGCCATAAAACAGTATTACTGCAACCCAACCACTAAATTATGCTACGAAAGTATACTGACAACGGGAAAGAGGCTCACAAGATACAGGCATACCTTGTTTTATTGCATCTCGCTTTTCTGCACTTTTAAGAAATAAATTCGGGGTTGGTAGCAATCCTGCATTAAGTCTGTCAGCACCATTTTCCCAACAGCAGTTGCTCACTTTGCATGTCGCATTTTGGTGGTTCTTGCAGCACTTCTGTTTCATTATTTTATCCGTTACGATGACCTGTAATCCTTGATGTCACTGCTCTGTTTTGGGGCGCCATGGCCAGTGCCTATAAAAGATGGCAAACCTAACTCATGAATTGCTCCACCAATAAGAATGCTTTCATCTCTCCCACTCTTTGGGCCTCCCTATTCCTGGAGACATAATTTTGAAATTGTGCCAATTAATAACACTACATAAAAAGCTAGAAATGATGTAGTATGGAAGGCATGTCAAGAGCAGAGAAAGGCTGAAAGCTGGCTCCCTTGTGCCAGTTAGTCAAGTTGTGATTCCGAGGGAAAAGTTCTTGAAGGAAAACCAACCAGTCACATTTCCTTAAGTCAAAGCCTAATCCAGAGCAAGGCCCTAACTTTCTTCAATTCTATGAGGGCTAAGAAAGTTACAGAAAAAAACTCTGAAGCTAGCAAAGGTAGGCTCGTGGGATTTAAGGGAAGAATCTGTCTCTATAACATCAAAGTGTAAGGTGAATCAGCAAGTGCTGATGTAGAAGCTAAACAGCAAATTTATCCAGAAAATCTAAGGTAACCAGCGTGGGTGGCTATACTAAACAGACTTTCAACGTAAACAGCCCTATATTGGAAGAAGATGCCATCTAGGACTTTCCTAGCTAAAGAGAAGTCAATGCCTGGTCTCAAAAAGTTTCAAAGGACAAGCTGACTCTCTCAGGTAATAATGTAGTTGGTGACTTTTAAATGGAAGCTAACACTAATTTACCATTCCAAAAATCGTAGGGTCCTTAAGAATCATCTACATTTGCTCTGCCTGTGCTTTATAGTGGTAGCACACCTATTTACAGCATGGTTTACTGAATATTTTAAGCCCATCACTGAGACTGACAGCTAGAGAAAAAAAAAAGATTCCTTTCAAAATATTACTGCTCATTGAAAATGCATCTGGTCAACCAAGAACTCTGATGGAAGCTGTACAATGAGGTGAACACAACATTCACTCTGCGGCCCACGCATCAAGGAGTTTCTACTTTCAAGTCTAATTTTTTGATAAACGTATTAGGACTATAGCTGCCATGGATAGTGTGTTCTCTGATGGATCTGGGCAAAGTTGACCGAAAACCTAGAGGGAGTTTTTGATGGCATCAACAACATTCGTGATTCATGGCAACAGGTCAACATACCAACATCAAGAAATTGGAAGCAGTTGAATCCAACCCTCACAGATGATTTTGAGGGATCAAGATTTTAGTGATGGAAATAACTGCAGATGTGGTAGAAACAGCAAGATGGGTGGGATTAGAAGTTAAGCCTCGAGATGTGACTCAGTTGCTGAAACCTCATGATAAAAACTTTAGTGGAGGAGTTGCTTATGGATGAGTAAATAAAAAGGTCTCTTCAGATGGAACCCACTCCAGGCAAAGATAACATTAAGGCTGGTGAAATGACGACAAAGGATTAAGAACAGGGCATAAATTTAGTTGACAGAGCAGCATGGGATTTGAGCAGCATGACTCCAAATTTGAAGGAAGTTCTACTCTGGGTAAAATGCTACTAAACAGGCTTACATGCTACAGAGAAATCTTTTGTGAAAGGAAGGGTTAACTGATGTGGCAAACTCTATTCTTTTCATAAAATTACACAAACTTCAGCAACCACCACCTTGGTCAGCAGCTATTAACATTGAAGCAAGACCCTCCAGCAAAGAGATTATGACCCACTGAGGCTCAGGTACTGGTTAGCATTCTTTATGAATGAAGTATTTTAAAATTAAGGTAGTACATTGTTTCTTTGATACAATGCTATTGCACGCTGAACAGACTACACTCCACTATAAATAACTTTTATATGTGGTGGCCTTGAACTCATGGTATATCAGAGCTATGCCTGTATTATAAATACTACTATCCTGCATTATTTGTAGAGTTTTGGAACGAGAAAGGGAGAAATTTGAGGGGAGGTTGGCAGCAGATTGAGAACATGTCTGTTTTTATGCTGACACATCCACTGGTAAGAATAATTTGAAGTATAATAACATTCATGTACCTATTTTTTAAACCTAACTCTTCCAGCCTTTCTCACTCTTACTAAAAACCTATTTTGCAAGGGGATACTTTTTGATAAATTCCTTTATAGAAAGAATCACATATTTTTATAACTAAGCTGCTATCTGATCCTCATGTTTGCAGTTCAGCATCTAGCCTCTAAACGAATAATGTCAAGTTCTCAACAGGTTTGTCTAATCCTTGATTATCCACACTGCAGATTATCCAGTACAGTGCAACATTCCCTGGGATCACTGGTCCATGGCGTTTGTGGAGCCCCTCTCCGGGCACTTCCTTAAACAAGAAAATGGATATAGGCATATGAGGAAAGGCAGGTTCAGACGGAGACCTTGGATAAATGTTTATCAGTTTTGCTAACATTAATTTCAGACCAAGTTTTGGCTTCCTCTGGCAAGGAAAGCCTTGGAGATTATTTTCAAGGTCCTCTGAAAGATCTTGACCTTATACCATGTGCAAGTTCAAGTTCATATTCACCTCTCAGTCTATGCTGGAATTGTAAAACTACAACATAGTTGAATAATTTGACTTTCATACTTCTGGAGGCTAATCCTAAAATGAGTGAAACAATTCCACAGGGCAATGATCCTGCCCATCACCAAATCTATACATTCCAGAGTTGTCTAGCACAGCCTGAGAATTTGTTCAAAATTTATGATGGAAAGATTTCCTATGGCTGTGTAACGCATCTAGGTATTAAGGACAGAATTTTGGTTTTAGTAAAACAATCTAGAAGTGTCTTTATTCTTGCTCTTTACCAAACAGCAACAATTTATTCTAGTCAGCAAAGCCATTTTCATTAATGAAGCAGTATTTTTTTTTTTTATCAACCACAAAGTCTTTCAGAAGGTACTTCAGAAAAACTTGCACCTTCATACTAGAAAAAATTTAGTTTTATGGTTTTGGTGATAAAAGGACAATCTGTAACAACGGATAAAAATGAAGTCTAAGTTGAGTTCAGGATGTTAGTTAACATTAATATGTATAAATCACTCATGATTTTATTCATATTAGATTAATGGTGACTATGTTGTCAACTATATAAACATGCAACTATATAATCTAAAACTAGCCAAATCTCTAGATTTACTATAATGTGACACTATTTAAAGAAAAAAGCTACATTCGGATAGGAGCGTAAGCAGCACATTCCACACCTAGAACAGGGATCACTGGCTAGGGAGAGGGGAAACTCTTGTTAAAGGACGTTTTCAATTCTGGCAAATAGCAGTCTTCCAGTGTAAACTACTGAATACATGAAAAACACCAAGGAGAATACATTCAAGTTAATGGAAACAAGTCTTTATTAAGTAACTTTTAATATCAGAAAAATAAAACTCTTATAATTCTCTTTACAGCAAATATATAATATCAGTGCTTTGGCCATCTTAAGTTAAAGGCCCTTTATCATAAAATATATGGTTTTAAACTTTACTCAAATTGAATTTATAATCCCTATGACGTCCCTACATATACATAACAAAAGAGTGTAGTAAAATTAGCAAATACTAAACTATATTGATAATTTATCATTCTTAGTTTGTGGTTTTTAGAAACAGTACACGCACCTAATATATGTCGATTCCTTGGCTTATTAGTTGCAGTGTACAATGCAACAAAATACAAAATACATGCTTGGTGAACATTCATTTGTATCTACAAGACGGCATCTAAAGATTAGGTTTCAATACTGACATTTAACTATTCTACAAGCAATTAGCATTACATCATAATATGCCATCAAGGCAATTTTTTATACTGAAAAAATCAAAATAAAAACCGTTATTTGTAAACTTTTATACGAAATGTAACTCTTCAAGTGGAAATAAAAAATAAAATTTGTCTATTTACTATTCAATACACATAGGATTTCAATTTTTGTTATACTGAGAAAAAAAGCTCTTTTGTGTTGGGAAAATAACGCTTCAAAAAATAATTAGTAGAAAAACCCACCAGTATAATGTTTTATCCGTTCAATGCCAGCAGATTTGGGAACATACTGAGGATGAAAAGTCACAGACATCCACAGGTGAAATGTAAAAAGTGTATCTTAAAGAAATCTTTCCTTGTGATTGGAAATAAGTTTTGAAATGAAGTAAACTGATTGGAGGTCGTCACAGCTGCTTCTGTAAATATGCTGAGGGCATTGTTACCCCTCTCTCCCTCCCCCCTCCCCTAGATTACTAAAAAATAAAAATACATTTATAATGTGCAAGACAAATATGGATTGAACATAAATGTTTCACATTTTGATCTATAGTCTAAAAATTAATCAATAGCTTGATCAGACTAATGAATGGAATGTTCGTATCCTCAATTATTAGCCAATACAGGTGCACCCCAAAGCCTTTCCTGGAATGGAAAAACCCAGGTGGCCATTTCCACATTCACTGAGGGAGGCAATGGGTAGGAATTCACGATCGACACATCTGCATTCCTGCTCCACTGATCAGACCAGCCGGGAGCACTCTGGGCGAGATGAAGGTCAATGTAGCAGTTTTTGTCCCAAATTATAACCAGTGATTGAGTAAACCGCCATCAGCCCTATTATTACCAATAAGTAACCACAATGCATTAAAAAGTTACTTGCAATCCTGCAGAATTAGGCATAAGTTGTTGTAAAATAAAAAACAAACGGACCTGTTTTGTCAAAACTGGCAGTGTAAAGAAGGCAGCCCTGGAAGTGTCTGAGTCATCTGTAATGCCGCATACCCTCCATAAACTCTTAATGTGGTTAGGCTTTGGGACCCATCATTTGGAAATCTTAGACGTATACATTTTTCTCATAGGTTCACACAACCTATGATAATCTTCACTCAGCCGAGTTGAACGTCAGCTTGAGCAATTCTTACACAAGCTATGTCTCTGGGTCTATAGGATAAGATTAATAATTCAAACCAAACTAAGACAAGAGACCACTTAGGTTTAGTGTTACCATAGCAGCCTTTTATAAGTTTACTAACAACTTTAGCCTAATCCCAATAAAGCCTGATAACAGTCATAAGAATTCATTAGGAAGTTTACTGGGGGTACCATTATACCCATGCCTTTACGAGTCCATATAGAGATATAGTATTTATGTATATATATATATATAGTTAAGAGTGAATTTGGATTGCCTGAGTAACAGCTGTCTGGCAAACTGGACATGATGGCGTTCTCTTTTCACAGATCTTGTTGGCACATTCCATGCAGAAGAGGTTGTGGCCACATGGAACTAGGGCAGCAATAACTTCATTCTCAAAGCAAATCACACAGTCGTGCTTTCGTCTTGATTCTGGAGGTGAGCTAGAGGTGGAACCACCATTGGAAGAGGAGTAACTATTGGTACCATTAGAAAAAGCAGGGATGTATATTGGAAGGCCAACATGGTTGCCTGTACTAGGTGGGTCGCTCCTAACCCTCCGAGCAAGTGGGTGTTCAATGCTCTCAGGAAACGTAGGAGACAGACGAGGAGTAGATGGCTGACTTCCTCTACGCTGAGTCTTCATGTTAACAGGAGGATCACTCCCAAAGCCAGAGAGTGGGTTAACTGGTTCAAACGGAGTCCAGATAGTTTGAGCGGATGTTGGTAGAGAGTCAAAGGCAGGAGAATCAACTGCAAGGTCTTCTGAGCCTACAGAAGGTAGTGTATCTCCAAACCAAAAGTTTCCTGTGCTAAATGGGCTTGTTGGACTAAAGTCAGCCAGCCTATTGCTTCCAAAGTAGGAATCTGTGGAACCGCTTCCCAGGGAGCTGGAACTATCATTTCGATAATTGGAGATCATTCTGGCGCGGCTAGGAGGAACGGGATTGGAGGAGAGCCAGGCAGAGCCCAGAGTGCCACCTTCAAAGCTGACGTCAGTACCATTGTAATGGAAGTCATTCTCTTCATTGAGCTCAATGTAGTTTCCCGTACGCATGGCAATATGCATTTCAATTTCTTCTCGTGCTCGGTCAACATTTTCGGGCATCCCTGTCACTTCAAAGACAGGCTCCTTATCTCTGCTCGGAGTTACTATGTACGTGTGGGTCTGCTGCTGGATTCTTTTGATGGTTGCTCCTTTGGGTCCAACTACCAGTCCTACCACGCGATAGGGCACCCTGACTTGAACAGTGGTCTGACCCGGCAGATTAGGACTGCATGACAACCCTCCCAGGGCAGGGCCATTTTTGTTTCGAGATGCACGAATCATGGAGAAGTGCTCTGCAGCTGACAGGATTTCTCGTTTGGCCATGGCAACATCTTCCTTCCGTCCAGTGACAACAAAAATGGGCTCTTCACCACGAACCGGTGTTTTGATATACGTGTTCGTCTTGGCTCTCAGCGCTTTAATTTTACAACCTGTTAGAAAGAAAATATTTCGTTAAGTATCAACATCTACTTAAACAATATTGATAAAGACAAATTACAGAAAGTTCCTTTCAAGACAGCAGTCTGTTTTGGGGCAGTTTTTTTTTCCCTCTGTTACATTTGAGAGTATTTCTTTATCACAAAAACTTATCACTAAATGCTGGTCAAGTTTTCCTAGTACCACCATGACTCCTGGATCCTGAGGGGTACTTTCCTGGTGATCTCATTCTCAGCAAAGAGGTGATGCCTCCACTGAAGGCCTTCAATGCAGAGGACAGGCTTATAGTTTTCTTTCTCTTGTTATTAGTCATTGCAAATGATGCATGAAATAGGCCAGCTACACTATGAGTGGATCTGACTTTCAGAACACTAATAGTTTACTACCTTGCAGGGTGTCGGTGGCAAAGAAAAAATATTAACGTACAATGTGACATGATACCTATCATCTTATTTAATCTATATAACAACCCTAAAGACAAGACTATTACATTCCTTTTATTGCTAAGGAAAATTAAGCACAGAAATATTTTTTTTTCCATTTATTTTTATTAGTTGGAGGCTAATTACTTTACAACATTGCAGTGGTTTTTGTCATACATTGAAATGAATTAGCCATGGATTTACATGTATTCCCCATCCCGGTCCCCCCTCCCCCCTCCTTCCCCACCCCATCCCTCTGGGTCTTCCCAGTGCACCAGGCCCGAGCACTTGTCTCATGCATCCAACCTGGGCTGGTGATCTGTTTCACCCTTGATAATATACATGTTTCGATGCTGTTCTCTTGAAACCTCCCACCCTCGCCTTCTCCCACAGAGTCCACAAGTCCGTTCTATACATCTGAGTCTCTTTTTCTTTTTTTGCATATAGGGTTATCGTTACCATCTTTCTAAATTCCATATATATGTGTTAGTATACTGTAATGGTCTTTACCTTTCTGGCTTACTTCGCTCTGTATAATGGGCTCCAGTTTCACCCATCTCATTAGAACTGATTCAAATGAATTCTTTTTAATGGCTGAGTAATATTCCATGGTGTATATGTACCACAGCTTCCTCATCCATTCGTCTGCTGATGGGCGTCTAGGTTGCTTCCATGTCCTGGCTATTATAAACAGTGCTGCGATGAACATTGGGGTGCACGTGTCTCTTTCGGATCTGGTTTCCTCAGTGTGTATGCCTAGAAGTGGTATTGCTGGGTCATATGGCAGATCTATTTCCAGCTTTTTAAGGAATCTCCACACTGTTTTCCATAGTGGCTGTACTAATTTGCATTCCCACCAACAGTAAGCACAGAAATATTGTGTAACGTGTCTAAGTTCACACAGCAAGTAAGAAGCAGAGCCAGAATCAAACCTAGTCTGACTTCATAGTCTATAGTCTTTTTCTGTTGGTCCTAGAACCTCAAATTCCACAGAACTATACTGCATGATAAAAGTTCTTCAACTAACTTCCACTTAACTGTCTTGTCATTCTACCTCAACATTATTCTTCCTTCTGTAAAACTCAATTGATGACAATAGCAAAGTGCTCAAAGTTAGCACATCATCTCATTTCTGTTCCATCAGTTGGATTTCAGGCTTAACTAAGAATCAGTTGTCTTTATCCCCATCTGTTTATGCTAACTGAACTCATGCATTAACTAAATAATTACATTTAAAGCAGTGACATATAAACTCAAGACATGGAACTTGTATCAAAATTGATTGTTTTTAAAAATTTCAATAATGATGAGTACCTTAAAGAAAAAAAAAAGATGCTGTTGAAGTATGGGTGAGACAACTGTAAACTTCTGGGGTAAAAAAAACTGGTGCAGAGTAATTTTGTATTCATTGTGAAGTTCTTGCTAAATTCCAAAGAAACATACTGGAAACTGTATGGAGAATGGTCATTGGATGTGGTTTTATTGAAGGACTATGCTGGTTGGCAGCCCCATTCTCAAATAAAAGTCTTTGGTTCTAAATCCTAAGTATATTTAAGCTGACTAAATAAAATATCTAAGATACATATGTATAGCTACCCAAAGATTACTTTTTGGAGTAATCAGCCATTACCAGTGCCAACTGTGTAACACTGGAGGGTTTCGAACAGTAACTTAAGATGCCAGATATACACTAAAGGCTTAAGACTCTGGGGTTATGCTTTTCAAAGATCTTAAAGTGAAGCCTGCCAGAACAGATTTCTTCTTGTGACTGTATCATGCTATTCCTAGTTTCTCAAAATAAAGCAGTTAGATGCTACTGAAAAACACACACAACCTGAGCAGATCATTTTCTCAAAACTTTTTTTTCCCTGCCCTCAACAAAGTCACAATGTACAAAAACTAATTCTTTCTGGACATCATTCCCAACCTGTGTGACTGCACTAGTACCCTCCACCCCACAAAAAATAGGTCTCCTTTCCTCCATTCTTGCCTCATTCCAATCAGTTCTCTACCTTCACTTTAGGTAGATGATGCTTTCTAAAAAAGCACTGACCAAAGGCTCACTCCTTTGCGTAAGGCTTTAATGACTCCCTTTTACTGTCAGGATAAAGTCCAGACAGTGTGGCACACGGAAGGTAACCCTGTGCCTGACCACCACCCCTCTCTCGCCTCATCTCTGCGCCCCTCCTTCCCCCTTGCTCACTCCTTAAACTCTGCAGCGTGCTTCTACCATATGCCTACCCATGCTCCTTGCTTCCACGATCAGAATGTTCCTTTATCCATGCCCCTTTGCTACCAGCTCTGCTGGATTCCTGATGGCCCTTCAGATTTTAGTTTATTAGGGGCCTCATTCTCTGTGAAGTTTCTGCTGCTTTCCCTGAGTCAGGTTTACTTTAACCTGAAGGTTGTATCTGAGAAGACCAGGGGGGTGGGGGTGGGTCAGGTGGCACAGCTAAAAGCAAAACTGCAAAGAATGCACGTAGTGGAGCTAAGCAGGGCAGGTGACAGAGTGGGTTGGGGGCTATCAAGAAATTACTACAATTAGTCTAGTTATGCTACTGTAAAACACAAAGGTTATTACAGAGCACTGCTCTAAGTTTATATCTATAATGAACTACAAGATTACATTGACAGTGTGACTTCTGAGTATAGGAAAATCTATAACTGCCTCTGCTCCACCACAGAAAGTGACTTGGAAGACCATAAAACTTCCACATCCACTTATCATTCACGCAGGCTGAATCTAGGAAGCTCCCTCACTCAGCAGAAGAGGTGTTGCTTGAGGCCGAGAATGACAATCATTTCCATTGGCCAGTGTGTGACTGATGGAGAGACTCCTAGGAAAGTCTGAAGGGGTGGTGAGAACACCTAATTCTTCCTATTGCAGCCTCAGAGGAGTTACTATCATTATTTGGATACATGAGCTGCTTCTTGGCACTACAACCTAACAAGAAGTCAGTCTGCTAGAATCACATGTTTCTAACAAAGAGGGCCCCGATCATCCTAGAGAAAAACACTTCGCAAACTCTATTAAGGACGAAGGGAGAGTTAGGGTGAGGGTCTAGCCTTCTCAACCCTTACTACAGTGAACATTAGAAACCTAAATGAAGAAACTTCTTGAATGCTTCTGAGATAATAAGCAACTGTCAGATGAACCTTAGTAGAATACTTTGCTTGATACCCAGTAGGTATAATTTGGAGGAGGGCATGGCAACCCACTCCAGTATTCTTGCCTGGAGAATCCCCATGGACAGAGGAGCCTGGTGGGCTACAGTTCATGGGGCTGTAGAGAGTTGGACACAACTGAGCGACAAACAGGCCCATGCCTAAGTCAGATACTCCTGAGCCTATGGTTGTTACTAATGAGTATGTGTCTGACAGTCTCACTAGGAAGACAGAGAAGGCAGAATGTGGACCACCTCTGAGATAGGGGTGTAAGAGAGCCTACCCTGCCCAAAAGGCCTACTTACCAAAAACAAGGTAAAAAAAAAAATTATTTACAATTCACATCACAAATGGCTAATTTCTCTTACACAGGTACCCATATACTTACCCTTGTATCTCAAAACACCAAAAACCACAGAAAAAATAGGTAAAAGAGCTCATAGAAAAGGAAACATATAAAAGGCTCTGAATACGAAAATTCCCATTTTCATGTGAATTGAGGTATCATTTCCCACCTATAACACTGTCAAATATCAAAAACAAACAGTGCTAGTAAGAATGGGGGAAAAGCCCCATATTTAGCTGCAGAGTACCAATTGCTTGAGGGCAGTTTGCACTATCCATCAAAATTACAACTTCCTGTATCCTTCTGCCCCTGCAATCCCACTCACAGAATCAAGTCTGCAGGCTACTTGCCCAGGCACGAGGAACCTCTGCATTCCTGTTGGTACCAGTGGGAAGCTGGTTCAGCTATGTAAGGGAGGACTCCGCAGGCACAAAACTGGGAGACTAAGGGAGACAGGGCAGGAGGCTGACTTAACTTCCCTGGGATACTTTGAAATTCTTACAAATTTTGGAACCATACGAATGTGTGATTTTTTTTAAAAGAAATGTTATTAGAAAATTTTAAAAATTAGAGATGAAGAAGTGACAGATTTTACTAGACTAAATAAACACATCAATCAGACTTTTGACTAGTTCTGAGATTTAGATAAAAAAAAATTATGAACAGCAGGGTAAATGATTTCATAACCTCAAAGTTGAATAAGGCATTTTAAGTCTAAGAGGTAGGGACTAACAATTGTTTTCTCATAGCTACAAATAAATATATGGCAAGCTGTATACAAGACTGTGTAGAGATTAAGAACCAGGACAGCACTAATGATTTTCATGGTTACCATTTTATTTTGATTTGGAAGTAAATTCCCCGAATAAAAAGTCTCTAACTTACCTCCCTCCTGTAGGAACCCATTTCCCCTTTCTGTATCACTGTGGCTAGGGCTGTGATTCACCTTAAAACTCTTTAGTTGCACCCAGAATTCTGGTCTTCTCACTTCCTGGTATAGCAAAAGGTTGGGTCTGGCTTCTCCAGGGTAAAGAGTCTCTCCCACCAGCTGCCTGAGCAGTTAAAAGGGAGAGGGCCTCTGTTGCTGGGAGAGGAGTTTAAAGAAAAGGAATTGAAATGGTCTTGAGTGTTTCTCAAACCATGGTCTGCAGTATCAATATAATAGGTTCCAAATGTTTTGATGAAATATGTGTACACTGACTGCAAAATAAAATGTTCTTTTGATGGGGAGTGGGGGGTGGGCAGCGCTGTCACAGAGAAGCTTAAAAGCACTAGACTCGACCTTTAAGGCTGCTTTTTAATTCCATGAAACATGTGGAATGATATACTTAGAAGAATCAGATATAGAATTATAGTCTGCAATGTAGATATAATTACAGTCCAAATCAATTCACCTTAAAACAGGAAGATTATCCAGATCACAGGGGTGGGCCTGACCTAATCACAAGTTCTTTGGAAGAGCTTTCTCCAGCAGGCTTCAGAAGTAGTCAGATGTGCTCTGGCTTTTCTGGAAGAAAGCAACCTATGCTTGACCTGCCCGTGGAGGCCTCATGGCAAGGAACTGTAGGTGGCCTCTGGGAGCTGAGAGCTAGGAGGAAAAATGGAGGCCTCAATCTAGAAACCTTGTTCTGTTCTTTACTATTATTATCTGCTTAGTTTTCTAATGCTGCCATTAACAAGTTAACCTCATACAGTGCTTTCAAAGTCACAAATTTTTTACTTTACACTTCTGACATGGGTTTCAACAGGGCTAAAATCAAGGCGTTTGCAGGACTGTGTTCCTCTGTGGAAGCTCCAGGGAAGAGCTTGCTCACTTGGCTTACTGGTAGAATTGAGTTGTTATCATCACTGGTAGAATTGAGTTGTTATCATCACAGGACTGAGCTCCTTGTATTCTTGCTGACTGTCTGCTGAAGGCCATTCCCCACCTCAGGAGGTCACCAACATACCTTGTGGCCCTGTCTCTCCATCTTCAGTCAGCAATGGGGACTGAACCCTTCTCGTATCTGACCTAGCTGGGAAGTTCTTCTGCACTGAAGAACTCATGTGATTACACCAGGCCCCACCCAGCTAATCTCAGATAACCTTTACACCTCAAGGTCCATACTCTACATCTACACAGTCAGGGTTTCCAGGGATAGAGGGTATAGGCAGTCTTCAGGGAAAGGGGTTCCTCCAGTTTTATCCATTCTTCCAGGCTCCTGGCTTTTAAGCAAAGGAAAGTATTGGATTCAGAAAAATCTGAAACCCTAACCCAAGAATAGCGACCCACTGTCCAGAGCAGTAGCGAGATACAAGTACAAGAAAAGTTTGCGGATCACTGGCACTGAAGTAGGGTGAAGGGGTAAACTACTGATAAAAATCAAAACAGGTCGAAAAGAAATATATAAGCCAGGGTGTTGATGCAGACAGGGTGTTTATGTTGAGAGATGAGTGATTTGGTAAGAAACTGACAAGTGAACCTGGTCTCCACTTGTCCTATGGGATGTGGCTAAGTGTTCCTAGCTAAACCATTCCTTCGGCCCAGAACATCCACCAGCCTGATGCTTCAGCTGACCAATTCAAGTATCAAGTTCCCTAGAAAGGTGCAGGTGGCTGATTCTAGGTGATAT
Organism: Odocoileus virginianus; assembly: GCF_023699985.2. NCBI lineage: Eukaryota > Metazoa > Chordata > Mammalia > Artiodactyla > Cervidae > Odocoileus > Odocoileus virginianus. The sequence goes on along the minus strand of NC_069695.1, from coordinate 9,418,728 downwards.
ACAGAAACTACAATAATTTCTGCTCTCCAGGAGCTGACAATGTAGAAAGGAAACAGTCATGAAAACAATACTGATATAAGGTAACTGCTTTAATTACAGTTAAAAAAACAGGCATACAAAGCAATGCAAGCACAGAAAAAGGCAGGGCTTTATTGCTTACAGTGGAGAAGGAAATGGCAACCCACTCCAGTATTCTTGCCTGGAGAATCCCAGGGATGGCAGAGCCTGGTGGGCTGCTGTCTGTGGGGTCACAGAGTCAGACATGACTGAAGCGACTTGGCTTGGCCTTATTGCTTACAGAAGATGAAAGAAGGCTTCAAATGCATTTGAACTTAGGTTTGAAGAAAGTAGTTCTGCCAGGTGGAAAGGAGAGTCAAGAGAACTCCAAGTGCCAAAGCAGGAATCAAGAGCCCAAGATGGCAGCCTGGATACCACACCTGGCTCAGTGCTGTGGGAGCTTTAGGTCAGATGGGGGATGATTTAGTTTAACAAAGGCATGGGAGTTAAAATTCTGTCTGGTAGGTGCAAAGAACTTGTTTTGTCTTTTAAAGAAAGGAACCCCTAATGCTATGAGAAGTGTTGCTGATTTTCGACAGAGGGTTTTGTTTTCCAGAAATCAAATTCATTATATTTTACACTCATTTCATAAATTAGCTACAAATATAAGGTGATTTAAGAAAGCTAAAACCCTTATAAACACACCAAAACTAAGGTCTATATATTTTCACTTTGGGTCATCCTCAGGTATATCTTTCTTCAGAAATTTTCTCCAAGAGGTTTTATTTCAAAAGGGAAATGAGTGTACATGCACATACACAAACAAAGCTGCTTTGATAAAAGTCGGGAGGGGAGAGTGAAGCAGTTCTTTTTATCTTCAAGAAAATTAGAATGCTGGGCTTGATATTAAAAATTACCTCCTCATCCCACCTCCCTTTCCCCATCCTTCTCCTAACTAAGTGGCATCACCTACCTTCTCCCAGACTTCATCATCTCCTAAATGTGCCTGGCTCCTCCTGTCTCTACTCAGATATTTCCCTAAATAACCTGGAAAATCCTTCTAGCACTGCCCCCTCACCCTCTATCTTCTGAGTAACAAACACAGTCATTTGGAAAAGATGAGACTGTGTGTTGAAGGCTCTATGAACTCAAGAATAATACAAATACAGATATGACTATTACTATTACAGCTACAGCTTACTAATACTATTCCAAGGTCTAGTTTAAAGGAAATGTAAGGAGCAAAAAACTGATTATCTCCTGGACTGGGCTCTAATCTACCACCAGTTTGCTTGTGGTTTTAATGTTAGGTCATTCAACCTCGAGGTCCTTTCCAATGCTTCTATTTTTGACCAAGTCCCTCTTCTCCTGGGACATACAAAAATCACTTCTTTCTGAAAGCTATAAAGCACGTGGGACAATCTCACATGTATTTATTCTTCCTTTCCTCAAGAAAAGTAGGTTGAGTAACAGCTGGAAGCACAAGACTTTGAATAGACCATCACTAACCATCTTTGTGTGCTCTGACAGGTCACTAAACCTCTCTCTCCCCTTGGGTGTGTGCTAAGTTGCTTCAGTCATGTCTGATTCTTGGCGATCCTATGTACCACAGCAGGCCAGGCCCCTCTGTCCATGGGATGTCTCAGGCAAGAGTACTGCAGTTGGGTTGCCCTGCCCTCTTCCAGGGGATCTTTCTGACCTAAGGACTGAATCTACGTTTCTTATGCTTTCCCGCATTAGCGGGCAGGTTTTCTTTACCACCTGCCCTGAGGCCCACCTGGGTGTCACCTTGGAAGCCCAGAAACTGTAATGAAAGTTACTTCTCTCACTTGGTTGTTGCAAAGATTAAATGAAACAACGCATTAACAATACTCATCACAGTGCCTATTATTCAAGTAGGTGCTCAGTAAAGGACAGCTTTTTAGGCTATCAAGCCCTTCTCCCCTCTCCACCCCCACCACTTCAAGTGTTTCATAAGTAAATGGAGCCAACAGGATTGCCTCTGAAATAATAAACTTGTAATGCATTTTTCAGTTTTCAAAACTTTCCTATATTTTCATTTAATCATCATAACAGAGTGATGACTAGCTTAATAGCTTTAGGAAATACAGGAAACAAACTGAAAGAGATTAGAAAGATCTCCCAGCTGGAAAGCCAGACCTCAACACAAGTTGTCTCCACACTCCTCCATACTATTTTTCTCTAAAAGCATTAGAGGAACACATTATTTTATATGTATATTTCATGATTTATTAGAATTAACAAGGGGGGGATCAAATTCTTTAATGATTGTACATATAAATAAGACCCTTTTCCTCTTGGAATAATCTTGACAGACTATTCAAAAGCTCCTACAATTTTATAGGGACTCAATTTTTCAGTATTATTAGCTTCAAGGACTGGTGAATATCAGATAAATCGAGTAAGAGAGTGTTTCTTACACACACAACTTAACTCAACATTTAAACTGTTTAGATAACAATGTAATAGATTCCTAAATGTACAATACAGAAATAGCTTTCCTTTCCCTGCTCAAGGGTCCTTCTTGTAGCCCCAGCCAAAAATTGCTAAAATTTTCTGTTAATACAGTTTCACATTAGACATCACTTCATCAACACTTGTTTCATATATGTGACTTTTTAGATTTGCTTATTACCAGTATTCATACAGACATATAATGCCCTAAATCAAGTAGCATCTAGAACAAACAGATCCGAACAAACAGATCCAAACACCTTTTGGTTGACTGATTCCTCAGGTAAAGGGTTAGAGATAAAGGCAAGAGGGAAGAAAACTTCACAATATGAAAACTATAATGATTAATACTAAAATGGCAAGTTTGTAGTCCAATAGTTCAGTTCAATAAAATAAATAGCAAGTATCTGCTATGTTTCAGGTAATTTAACTGAGATTAAGATGACTGAGATTCAGCTCTGCCCTCACTGACCTGTATTCAACTTCAAGCATCAAAAGGATTTGTTGACTGTATGTGTTCACGTACAGATATTGATCTATCATTTTCTTTTCTTATACCGTTGGCTGGTGGCGGTGTTCAAGTCCTCTATATCCTCGCTGCTTTGTCTGCTTGTTCTACCGCTTACAGAGTTGGGAGCATTGAAATCTCTGATTCTATTAGCTTGAGACCCTGGGTAAGTTACTTACATCTCCACAGACCTGTTTCCTTATCTGTATGGTGCAATAAGAATGGATCAAATGAGAAGACATACAACTTGACACATTTAAATGTTATTATTTTTAAAGAAAAACTCAAATGAATCGATTTTCTCTAGGAAGTTAAAAACATTAAAAAACCTTTAAGTCCTAAAGATAAAACTTATATTTAGATTATTAAAAATATGTTTAAGATATTAATTTTACAAAAAAAAAACTGGGAGGAGATATGTCAAAGTCAATCTAACTGGTAATTTTAAATCTGGTTTACTTTTACATGATTTTAGGCACTCTTCTTGGACAAAGATAGGAATATAAGGGTTACAGGAGATAATCTAGTCCAATCTCACTTTATTTGTGGAGAAAACTGAAGCCAAGAATTGTCCAAAGTTATAAACTAACGACCCCGAAATACCCCAATTCCCTAAACATGCCACTTTCTCAACCTGCCTTCTTTTCCCAGTTGATTCTTAGAAGCAGAGAATTCCCAAAATATATGAGGTATTTTTAAAAACAGAGGTTTAACTAAATTTAAAATCCCCCCCTCTCCTTTTTCACTTAGTTTGGATAAGAGGATCCACGTACGCAACAAAAAAGGGCTCCCATTTGGCCTTTCACTAAACCTGTGACACCCAGAAGAGGGTGTAAATTAGCGATGAGAGGTAGAACAATTTTCCTAACTGGGGCTTTTAAAATTATGTTCATGTCCATTAGTGAAGTTGCTCAGTCATGTCCGACTCTTTGTGACCCTATGGACTGTAGCCTACCAGGCTCCTCCCTCCATGGGATTCTCCAGGCAAGAATACTGGAGTGGGTTGCCATTTCCTTCTCCAGGGGATCTTCCTGACTCAGGGATCGAACCCAGGTCTCCTGCATTGCAGGCAGACGCTTTAACCTCTGAGCTACCAGGGAAGCCCATTGGAGGATGTTAATAGAAACTTAAGAGTTACTTCTGTTTGGGAACCATATAATGGAATCAGAGTCATCTGTAAATGATTCTCTTTCAGACTATAGCCTGGATGGAACAAGTTTTTTCCCCAAGAGAAAACTGAGACTCAGTCCATGGTCACAGGCAACGAATGGTAAAACCATGTCTCTAACAAGTTTAACTCCAAGTTCAATGTCCTTACTGCAGGTACTGGTAGAAAGGTAGAAGACAAGGCAAAGGCAAGGGGACAGTGGCACAGAAAGGAGGTCAGCCCACAGCGTAAACATTTTACACTGGTAACCTTCTAGAAGTGTGCAACGATTCCCTTCCCACTCTTCTCTGTGTTTAAGATGAAGCTTTATGCTTATCTTCAAGTATTATCTGCAGTTCATTAAATAATTTTCTTTATTATTTTAAGGCCCAGTCTTATTTTATTTCATGATACCACTTTACTTATGGTCAGACCAGGTTTCCCTGCATAAAACGAACTGCAGTTTCTGCTCACTGGACAAAGGCAACAAGCCATGCCCACATGAATTGTTCTTAAATCCTAAACCCTGGCACGAAAGAGGCAGTACAATTATGCAGTGTAACTTAGAATCCTCAGAATCAATCACTGAAATAAAGACTCAAAAGGATTCAAAATAACACCACGCTGTACATATTCAATTTAGTATAGCTTGGCTTGATATTACTAACGTTAGAAAATCACTTTAAAAGCTTAAATATCAGATGTAATCATTATAAATGTCTACAGAGTACCTAATGGTAATACGGGGAGAAGAGTTAAAGAGGAAACACGCAAAATGGTATATAAGCCACTGGGAAAGACTGAGATGCAGTTTGATAAACATCTCATTTTAGAATCACCTGAAGATCAATGAGGTTTTAAAATAAATTATTCATAATCTCTTTGGAGTTTCCTAAAGGAGTTTGTGTTTTTGTTTTTTTCTGACCACAGCATGTGGGTTGTGGGATCAGATGAGCCCTCTGTAGTGGGAGCCCAGAGTCTTAACCACTGGACTGCCAGGGAAGTTCCTCAAGGAGTTTTAAACTGCAAACACACTTCCTATTTAGTATCTTATGAACATTTTTATCTCTTTTTTTTCATTTTGAGTTTAAACTACAAATGCTATTAAGGCATAAATTACATTAAAAAAATTCTGCCACAATCCCATAGACTTTAAAAAATAATACTGTGATAGTCATCATGGCTGTTCATGAATATTCTGGCTCTCTCCTGTGGGCACATGATTTTAATGCAATTTCTCCACCCACTTGAAGTTAACCATGGCCAGACAACTTGTTCTGATTAATGAAATATGAGTGGCTGTGATCACCACGCTACTTCAGGTCTAACCCTTGAAGACTGTTGCGCGCTAGGCCACCGTCTCATCCCTCAGGCACAGAGGGGAAGACCAGCCAACACCTGAGATTGGAAGCTTGTTGGCCTAAGGCCCTGAATGACCAAAATGAGCAGAGCCCCCGTGAAAAAGAAATAATACATACACCTATACCCAGCTGAAGAGGAGGAATCTAGATCCTCGGGAGTTTAAGTGACTTGTCCAGGGCCACGAAGTGGCTTACTGCCACAGAGTAATCAGAACTTAGGACGCTCACCTTCTGATCGCTCTCTTTCCAACACACACAGCTGAGCGAGGGCTGCCACGGGCAATATGGGACAGTTTCCAACATGTATTTTCATAGTAAAACATATATTCTAAAATAATGTTTGTCTTCAATTTAAGACACAAGCAACAAATTCTTCCATCTGTGCAAATATTAAATTCATTCAAAACCAGATCCACAAAATATTAAGCACGATCTTATAACTAAATTCCACCTTTCCTTGAAAATGTAAGATGTAAGAACTGTCTAGAATTCCAACCCATAGACGTTACTGGAAATCTTCCTTGAGGAAATCTCTATAGGTCTCAAATACCTGACTCCCTGCATCAGTTTTAGGTCACTGGCATTTCTACCAGGGGGCAGAAAACACACCCTTGAATTACCACTTTATTTTCCACTTCCTCCTTAGTGAATCAAAATAGTTCATTAGCTCAATAAGGCAGGAAGAAAAGGCAGTGGATTCCCCCCACCCATTTGCAAAACAATTAAGGTTCCAGAGCTAATATAAATAATTATTTGGATCTTAAAGTCTAAAAAAATGACAATGTTTAATTTTTAAAGCTAGCATGTATATACATACAAATTAACTTTCTGAATTATAAATGATAGTGAATTTCTAGTTAGACATAATAGAAGTAGAATGTTAGAATAATACTTGTGCCTTCTGGACACCAAAATTTTATTAAGTAAATTAATTTAGATAGTGATGATGATATTTTAAGCTATGCATATTAGAAACACAGTATCCTAAATCATGTTTGGGATTGAAATTGACCCAAAATATTATTCCTGGGCAAAATGCTTAATACTGAGGCAGCAATGTAGAATTGAGAACTTTATCCCCATTATCAAACAACTGGTCTAACCCCAAGATCCACTACCTGAGCAAGATACCTATTAGCACCTCAGTTTCTATGTCTGTAAAATGGGGATAACCACCTACCAGAGTCAAACACCAGGTAATACAGTACCTGAAACTGGGAATGCCAACAACCCTCCTCCTAAAAGAAAAAGACACTGTGCTTTAGCATTATTCTGAAACTATTTTTCCTCATGAAATAGATATTTCTTCTTAAACAGGGAATTTATGTACAATACCAAACTTTCTCTTTTTAGAATCTGAAAACTTGTTCCACCCTAGGAAACTGGGGAAAATTTTCCCGAGGATGTGTCATTACCTGTTTTAAAAAGTGGCAATATACACAATCACTGGAGATCAATGGAAACAGTAGCTCAATAAAGAAAAAAAATTTCTGAGGAGGTCTAGCTCAGTAATAGCCAAACCAGGGTACAAGAAAAGTCATTGGAGTGCAGGAAAAAAATCAAAACACTCCAATTTCCATCTTTAACTCATCCTTTTAAATTGTTTACATGTTTTAAAAATGTATAGCATATCAGCATATGTATTATTCATAAATATTCCCATACTGAGATTATCAACTTAAATATTTTTTGACAGAGCGTAAAACAAAAAAAAAGGGGCTTCCCCAACGGCTCAGCAACAAAGAATCTGCCTGCAAGGAAATGCGGGTTCCATCCCTGGGTCAGGAAGATGATAGGGAATGGCAACCCACTCCAGTATTCTTGCCCCAAAAATCCCATGACAGGGAAGCCTGGTGGGCTACAGTCCAAAAAGGTCGCAAAGAGTCAGACACAACTGAGTTACTGAGCATGCAGGCGCGCGCGCACACATACACACACACACACACACACACACACACACACAGTGCCAGAAACAGCTTTTCTCAACTAGGTTAGAGAACACATATATACCATCAAGGAAATCACTCATGAAAATAGTTAAAGATGTACATTAATCTTAAACTGTACTATAAAACCTTGGGTTACAAGTCTTTAAAACAAATGAACTTATGACATTCAATATTTATTTATACCATCGTTAAGTAGAGTTGTACTTAAATTCATTTTTCAGTCTAACTGGTTCTCAATGACTATACAAATTGGAGCAAAGTCCACTGACTTAATTTAAACGTCCTGTTAACCACTGAATGTATCTTGCAGGTACTACATTTTAAAAAAGTTAGGTCTTCAATCTGTTGTCAGGTTTACTTTTGATGTCTATATTCCAGAACTTCTTTGATTATCAACAACCTCTTTAGTGCCTGGCTTTATTTTACAGTACTGTTGGTTTCAAAATGAGATGCAAACTTAAAAAGGGGGACCAATTTAACATTTGCAAATGATTTTAACCTTCAACATTTGCTGCTGGGGAGTATAAATATGAGGTCAACACTGCCAACTTTCATCGCTATCAAAAGCAGTAGTTTGTTTTTCTGAAAGACACTGAAACTAGAGGCCATCTACAGTAGTTACTAGTCTATATGACTCAGAATTCCATTTGTCCTACTCTCTGCTTCAGAGCTGAAGTCACAGATGTCTCCATCTGTGACATAATTATTTCCAAAACCAATTAAGAGATGTCAAACAGAAAATTATGACTTCAGGTAATGAATAAAAATGGCAGGAAAGGATAATTCTTAAGGAGGAAAATTCTGTTCCAAAGCAAAAAGTAAATGAAATGATTTGCCCCGTTTATTCACTTAGGGAAAGGGAAAATTATCACACTGTAAAAGGATGCAAACATTACAAGTTGCCTGGTCCTCTGTGCGAGTGGGAAAATAACTTTACAGGTTTTATAATGGTGCAGCTGAGGTTGGGGGTGGCAAAGGGGTCAATGATCCACTAGTTGAATGGTTCAGAACAGGAAAAGGGTAAAACTTTTTGCTCTTAAGATAATCTTGAGGATGATGACATACTTTTAACAGTACTGTCAACTCTGGGAAAATATTAAGTGCAAAAGAACAGTCAGCAATTTGTCTCTATGTCCTAAGACATAAATAGACTCACATTTCCTTATTAACTAATAGGCTCTGCCTTAAGAGGAAAAACTAAAGACTACTTCATTGCTATAATTTGGTGCAAGATAAAAACCTGGAATTCAGTTTACTTTTAAATAATAGGTTGGTATAAAGGTAATTGTCTGCCTAATTAAGGGCCATTTTACCATGCTTTAAAGGGTATAATACAGAAGACAAAAATTCATATTAAACTAAAAGCTATCACTATCTTGTCCCTTAGTAAAAGTGGCCTCTAAGCGTTTTCCTTTGTTGTCCTAAACTGTCACCATAAGCAAACTGAAGCAACTTGTGCTGAGGAAATTCCAGCCTAGAAGGGCCTTGAACACAACACCTTGCCATCACCTTTTCCCCACTCTGTTAAGTATCAGACTCTAAGTATCAAAACAAAGTCCCCCTCACAGCTTTCCAACCATACCGAGAGATTACTTCTCCACACCTCTCCTCAGTCTTTCTTCCACCTTCCATTTGTTCAAGTCCTATCCATTCTCCAAGGGCCCCCCACAGCTGATACATGCATGGACTTTGTCACACACTACAGTTAATGACATTAATTACAGATTAGTGCCACTCCGCTGTTTTTAGTAGACTGTTGGCTTCGTAAGGGTGGCAAGTTAGTTGGAACGAATCTCACATTCCCAACTGTCATAAACTCAAATGCCTGGCAGAATGTAAGCTTGATATATAGCAATTCCCAGATGCTGTTAATGGAATAACCAACTCATTCTGGATCTATAATTTGAGATGTTATAATTTTATCCTATGTGAGGTGAAACAGTTCTTTCCGGGACTGGCATCTTCAGTACTGCAAAAACAAAACAACAAACCAAACCAAAAAAACCCCAAAAGGCAGGCAAAATTTATTCGCCAAACTATGGGAATAAACTCTTAAGGGAATGGCATCAGCTTTGAACACTGTCTTTAAGTACCAGGCAGTCTGAAATATGCTCTCTCCTCCATCCAGATTTCAGATGGATGGATTTTTCATATTAAAATCCTAGGGGTAAGAAATGAGCCAACTCTGATATTTGAAACCACCATTTCGACAGACCTTATTTATGTGTACTTTAGACCACTTGGGAAAGATGAGATCATTTAAGCAGCAGCGCCATCATTTCTTTTTATTTGACCCCAACAATGCTCTCAACCTAACAGTAGACAGACATGCATCAACCAGGTTCAATCATATTGTAATAAGTCAGCTGCAGAGAATATTCACTCCTTCAATAAAGGGGGGGAAGCTACACTAAAGAGCATAGGACCTTCCCTAAAAATGTCGGATAGAGAGGTACTCTGGGCATCCCCTTCCCCCACCTTCACAAATCTACTCCTGGAATCTGAGACATAGGTCCTTTGTCTGAACAATGTGGGAGGAGTCTGTCTGCAGTACTGGTGTGCTGGCAAGTGAGGAGAATCTACTGAAAACTGTATGAACGCACAAAGTTCCATAACTCAATTACTTTACCGTCCAAAATTTTCCTTCATTGTGTATCCTAAAGCGTTCTAAAAGGTAGCCACTCTGTCCTTTCGAGAGTTAAAATGTATCGAAAAGAATACCGTAAGATCGATCAACAGAGTTAGCTAAGAAGCTAAGTTTCTGAACAGCGAGGTGGGGGGTGGGGGTGGGGTGGGGTGGCGGTAAGAACGACCACTTGAACATCCCCTCGTCCCTCGCGAATGAGCTTTTTTTCTCCCCTACAAGCCTCCATTTCTGTCAATTTCTTCCTCCCAGCAACCCGTTGAAAGGCAGGCTGAGAGCTTTTTACAGACAGTAGTCGGCTGCGCAAACTTGCTATCTCGAAGCTTTTCGTGCACGACACCGAATCCACCGACCCGACCTTTTACCACCTCAGGTTGTTTCTGGTGTCACGCCAGCCGGGGTGTTCCAGGAATACAGCCCGAGTCAAGGGGACACCGCCGGGCTCGGTGGCTCGAGAAACTTATCGCCTTGTACCGTGCAAGAGGAGAGGGATACCGTGGGGGGGGGGGGGGGGGGAGCGGTTCGCAAGGTGACCCATCTTCTCGTCTCTTAGCCCCTCGGGTTCCTCCCACACCCCTTCCCGGTGGACCTGGGGGCCTCGCCAGGTTCGCCTTTCCAGCCCCAAGCTCCTTTCTTTCGTCTCTCCACTCATGCCCAGGGCCCAGCCCGGCTGGACAGCCCCCCCCCCCCCCCCCCCCTACTCGCACTCACCCTGGCGACCGACAATCTCGGCGACATGCTCGGAGCTGGGCACCGGGACGCACTCGGTGGTGTTAACGCTCTTTCTCCGGAGCAGGGCCGCCTGCTCCCCGTTCAGGGCGGCCGCCGCCGCCGCCGCCGCCCCGCAGCCGCCGGGGCCGTAGGCGTGGGACAGCATCGCCGCCATCATGCCCTGGGCATCGTCCCCTCCGTAGAGCACCCCCGCTGCCGCCGCCGCCGCGGCCGCCTCCCGGGCATCGAAGCCGGCGGGGGGCAGCAGCACCGACCCCAGGGACCCGCCCGGGATCGGCTGGGTCTGAGAGGCGGCGGCCGCGGGCGGCGACAGCAGCAGAAGGGACGGCCGGCCCTCCTCTGCCTCCTCCAGCTCCTCCTCCTCTAGCAGGTCTCCGTCCAGCTCCGCGTCCTCCCCCTCCTCCTCCTCCTCCTCGTCGTCGTCGTCGTCCTCCTCCTCCTCCAGCTCCAGCTCGGCCGCCTCCGAGACTCCGGGTCGGCCGGGCGGCGCCCGCTCCTCGGGTGACGGTTCCGCCGCCCGCCGGGCCGGGCCCTGCGCCGCCGCGGCCCGGATCGCCGGGGCGCCGGGCTCCGCCGGGCTGGGGTCGTCGAGGCCCAGGGCGGCCAGGCGTTCCCTCAGCAGGAGCCCGTCCCCCTCGAGCTCCGGGCCGCCCGCGGGGGGCGGCGGCGGCGGCGGCGGCGGCGGGGGCGGCTGCGGCAGCGGGGCCGGGGCCGCCGCCAGGGCCAGGGCCGCGGAGCTGCCGCTCGGCATCGCGGCGGCGCGCTGTCAATGGCGGCGGCGGCGGCGGCGGCCGCGTCAGGCGCGGCGGGCGGCGAGCCCCATGGCGGACAGGGCCCCGGCCCGGCTCAGCGCGCAAACACTTTTCCTCAGGGGAGGCGGCGGGGCCGAGCGACCCGGGCCTAGCAGCGCCAGGGCCGCCCGGAGAGCGGAGAGGGCGGGGTGGAGGGGCAGGGGAAGGAGGCAGAGGCAGGTAACTAGGTGGGTGGGTGGGGACGGCAGCGGGGCGGGCTGACGGAGGTTCGGCCGCGGCTCCCCTCTCAGGGATTCTTTTGTTTCATGGCCTTAACCAGCCCCCGGCGCGCGCGGCGGCGGCGGCGGCGGCGGCAGCGGCGACGCCCCACGCGGCTCTCCGAATGAAGCCGGCGCGCTCTGATTGGCCGCTTTTAATCTCCGGGAGCCCGCCCTCTCCTCCCCGCGGCCTTCTAACTCCTGTCCCTAGCCCCACCCCCCCCCCCCGCTTCTTGGGCCCCGCCCCACTCCTCCCCAGAGCTTTCTGATTGGGTGACTGGGACAAGCCCGCCCCTCAAAGCCTTCTCCGTCCGTCCTCTGCCCTCCCCCTCCACCCCGCCCTCCCCGTTCCCTACTGGCTCACGATGAGAGGGACTGTGATTGTTCGCTTTAATGTCACTCTTTGTGACGTAGCCGGGTGGAGGCGGGGCGAAAGCAAGGCCGCAGAGGGCTGAAGCTGGAAGCCTTCTGGAGGGGTTCTCGCGCAGGCGCGTGCAGTCCAAGCGCACACCTGGCTGTCCGCGGTCCTGGGCATCCCTGGGGCCCACCTGGGTGGGGTCTTTCAGCTCCCAGTGGGGGCGGCTTTGGAGGTGTAGCGTAGGCATGGGCCCGGAGGGCATGGTTGAAGAGGTGATTTCCCTCTTTCAGAGTAAGGGCCTAGGGAGAGTCATTGAAGGAGGAGCCAGTGAGGTGTCCTCCTATCCAGCCGCGGGGGTGGTTTCCTGAGCCGCGTGGCTCCTGGGCCTTCCCTGCACCACCCCGGGAAGCTCCTCCTTCCCGGGCGGGGCCCGCCCACGCCCCGCCGGCTCGCCTCCCAGTACCAGCCGGGTTGGTTCCATGAGGAACCTTCAATACTGAACTCCAGTTTTTTGGGGGCTTTTCTTCCTCCAAGACGTTCTTCGCACAGTATTGTCCGGGTGACACCACACAGTGGCTATCTTTTAGAGGGATTTATTTTTAAATGGTTTGTTAAAAACAAATCTTATTACTTTCCTTCATCTTGGGCTATGACTGTCATCCCCCACTCCCTTGCTCCGCTTTCCCTCCGCCCCGTTAGAATCTCCACAGGGAGTCTTCCCCAGGTTAGTCCTAATCACCAGCGTTGTCTTATGAAGGTAGAGTGTGAACAGCGTAATGTAATTTTAAGGTTTCTAGTGTCACCGTTATAAAAGAAGAAGCAATTTTAATAAATATGAATTCAGTATATTCCAAATATCATTTCAAGATGCAATCGATATAAAGTTACTAATGTATCTTATAGTTTTTTTCACGCTAAACCTTTGAAAATGGTATTTTGCATTAGGGTAGCTCAATATTCACTTCATGCTGGCCATATTTCAAGTACAAGATAGTAGTGTTAGGCTTCTTGAATTCTGAATTATAAATTGATACCCTATTTTGGATTTATTATATCTTGTTTCCTGAAACTCGTTTCTTATGATGAGCTTGAATGAGTGCCTACTTTTCTAAATTGCCTGAGGTGCTACAAAGACAGTCTAAGAGAAGGCTAAGGTATATCTTCTGTTGCTCTATTTTATGCCCTTCTATGGGTGTACACAATTCTACTTCAATTTATCCACCCCTCTGGGAAATGGAGTATTTCCTGCCATATCAATAGCCAGGGTGTCACAGTCATCAGCAATTCCAGCTCTCCAGGGCAACCAGGAAGCAGAACAATACCTGCCATCCGGCAACTGTTAGGCTGCAGCCACTCCCTATGGTAAGCCCCGAGGAAAAGCTCAGGGTACTAGCTCCAGATAGGTAAGATGCATGAATGGAATGATCTCAGTGAGCCCAGACTCTTGCATCTTCCCGTACATAGAAAAGCGCTAAATTCCTTAACTTGAGGTATCTGGTTTTCTTTAATTCACAAAAACACTTCTGATGTTCAGACTACCTGCCCTTTGTTGCAAACTTCCATATAACCTGACTCCTCACTGGCCCCCCTCCTGCCTCCCTGGAGCAGTTTTCTCAGGGTCACTTGAGATGACCTGTCTCCTAGGCTTGAAGTCCTAAAATTTCCCACTGAATAAAATATAACTCTCAACTTTTAGGTTGTGACTATTTTTCAGGTCAACACTTCCAATCAAAGGCATAGAGCATTTTATCTGGTACCAACCTTTTCTGTTACTCCACTGTATCCCTAGTCTTTCCATCACCCTATAAGTTGCCTCTCTAACAACTCATTTATAGCAGTGGCCTCTGGAGCAGTGATTTCAGTCTTGGATATATAACAAAGTCAAGAAAGGCTTTTTAAAATGGTAGATGAAGAGAAAGAAGAAAGTCTCAGATTTTGTTATAAAGTGCATCTAGAGTGGGAACCTGGACATGCTTTTTAAAAACTACACAGGGTTGAGCATACTGATCCAGGGTGTGAGTTTGAGGTTTACAGAAGAAAATCTTGCTATTTCCTGAAAAGTGATCCTTTTCTCCCCTACCTTCCCAATTCAGAGACAGAAATGGCAACCCACTCCAGAATTCTTGCCTGGAGAATTCCTTTGACAGAAGAGCCTGGTGGGCCACAGTCCACAGGGTCGCAAGGAGTCAGACACAACTGACGCGACTTAGCATGCACACACCTTCCCAATTAGGTACTATTTTCACAGATTTACTATGTTTATACCCTTTTGGTGATATATCCCAAGGACATAGTATTTTGTGGCATCTTAATAAAGGTGCTGAATATATTAAAAAAAAATTTACCAGTGAATAGCTTGTGTAACTAGACATTTACTTATAGAATATGCAGCTATGTTTGCTGTCTGATATTTCTGTTTAAGCAATAATCATTATTTGAAGGATAGATTTTTCTAGCAGAACAAATCTCATTTCAAGGGAGAAACTAAAACACATAGTGGCTACTCCCAGGATATTTTTGTCAGGAGGAAATGCATAGCAGAATTACAAATGAAACTCAGAAGTTCCTTTCCCTGCCTGTTTTCATGACTTGTCATTTATTGCTCACCCCTTGGTCCTACATTCACTTCCCAAGAACTCAAAGCAAAAGCTGTAGCAAGAGTGATAGCTCCTCATATAGTTTTCTTTCAAGAGGGGGGAGTTGTAGATAAGATCCATTCAGCTAAGATTATTTTTTTTAATGCTAAGTGGTTTAATTTATGTGTTTTTAACATAAAAATTGCTTCCTGCTTCAGTCTCATGTAATAAATGAGGTTTCCTAAGTTCCTATAGACAAATGTATACATTCATGCATTAATTTACATTTGATCAATATTGTGATTTATGAACAAGGTAGGAATTATTGAAGTTCAGAGACCTTCCCTTTTGGGTCTAAATTTATTGTCTTGTATTAAATTTTGTTTATGAAGCAAGTTTAAGATTTGGTTTTGGCTCTAAATACATGACTGAGTTTCTTTCATTTAAATCCACTAAACAGGCTATTCCCCTCCACCCTCCCACAACCACACAGCATTAATTTGCACCTGATTTAGTTTTCCCTTTCATTGTCTGCTGTTGTTTAGGACATGGGTTCATACACTGGGACAGAGGGGTTGCTTTAAAGATCCCGGGACTAAAAGAAAGTACAGAAATGGCTACATTTTATCAACTAGCAGGCTGACTGCTAAAACCTGATTGTAAGGATGTTAAGGATGTAGGATGTTAAGGATTGTAAGGATTGTAGGATGGAACAATTGCAAACTAAACAGACCTCCACAAAGATGTTTGTCCTAGTAAGGAGAAATTCAGATAATAACTTTGAAGCCATGTTGTAAAAGCAACCACAAAAGTGGGGTGAAAGACTTGGCTGACACTGTCACCTAGAACCCCCAAAGAAACATCTGCTCTGTTTTAATCAGAATGAGTTTCTTTAGGGTAGAATGTCCCTTAAAGAGCCTCTTCATGAAAGTGAAAGAGGAGAGTGAAAAAGCTGGCTTAAAACTCAACATTCAAAAAACTCAGATCATGGTATCTGGTCCCATCACTTCATGGCAAATAGGTGGGAAAACATGGAAATAGTGACAGACTTTATTTTCTTGAGCTCCAAAATCACTGAAGTTGGTGACTGCAGCCATGAAATTTGAAGATGCTTGCTCCTTGGAAGAAAAGCTATGACAAATCTAGACAGCATATTAAAAAGCAGAGACATTACTTTACTGACAAAGGTCCATCTAGTCAAAGCTATGGTTTTTCTGGTAGTCACGTATATGAATGTGAGAGTTGGACCATAAAGGAAGTTGAGCACCAAAGAATTGATGCTTTTGAACGGTGGTGTTGGAGAAGACTCTTGAGAGTCCCTTGGACAGCAAGAAGGTCAAACCAGTCCATCCTAAAGGAAATCAGTCCTGAATATTCATTGGAAGGACTGATGCTGAAGCTGAAGGTCCAATACTTTGGCCACCTGATGAGAAGTGACTCATTTGAAAAGACCCTGGGACAGATTGGAGGCAGAAGGAGAAGGGGATGACAGAGGATGAGATGGTTGGATGGCATCACTGACTTGATGAGCACGAGTTTGAGCAAGCTCCAGGAGTTGGTGATAGACAGGGAAGCCTGGCATGCTGCAGTCCATGGGGTCACAGAGCTCATGACTGAGCGACTGAACTGAACTGACCTGAGGATGTCCCCTGGGAACAGGAACACCCCGCTCCATGGTAAGTCTTACTCAATGAGCATATCATTCTCCTGCTTCAATAGCTTCCAACTGTTTAGGAATAAAGTTTCCTACCTGAAATTCCTAGGCCTTCCACATGCTGGGACATTCTTCTAAGTGCTTGAAATTGTTATTTAAACACACTCAAATCTCTGCTATATTAACAGAAACTCTTCCTTGATGCTGCACCTGCCCCCTGTGACCACTTGGTTCTCTCCTCCAAGTCAACTTCTCCAATAACTGCCTGCTCTCCTTTACTGCATAATGCAGAGTGCCTGTGGCCTCTTGCTGCTTCACTGAAATATCCTCATATTGTCACTGTACCCAGTAAGCACTTCTTGTCCTTATTCCGCTTCACCTTTCCATGTCAGGGTTAGACACCAGTGACTGTTCCTCGAAGCACTGTCTTCCTTTGCCTGCCTTCTGCCTTCCTTCCTGCTCCATATTCCTGCTTCAGTCTCCTTCACAGGCTTAGTGTCCCACTCTCTCCTGAGGTATTTATTGAGAATTTGTCTTGGGCCTGCTTTCTGCTTACACCATACTCTCCACCTAAACATCTTATCCTTTCCTAAGATTTCTTCTTCCTTATTGACAAGTTCCAGACCTCTTGTCACTCCCAATCTCTCCATTGAGCTTCAGACCTAGAAATCCAGTGTTTTAGGTATGTTTCCAGTGGGCAATTAAAATTCAGCTCAAATTTCCAAACGGAAATCTCAGTTAAAATGTTTTTTAGCTTCGTTTTGGATAGCACAACTCATCTACTCCTTTCTTCTGGCCCTGAGCCTGGTGGCCATTCTTGACTTCTCTTTCAACCTCCATAGCCAGTCAAGGCCAGATCTTGTGATTCATACCTCTCAACTCTCAAATACATCTATCTTTCTCCATCTTTACCACTATTACTGTGGTCTAGGCCACTATCATTTAGACCATGAACTATTGCAATAGTCCCCCAAACAATATCTTTATATCTAGCCTTGCTTTCCTGCAATATATTTTTAATGCTGCAGCTGGCATGATTTTAATTCAAGTTTACTCTACCCACTTCCCTGTTGTTGTCCTTAGGATAACACCCTGGTTTCTTAACATCCCTTAGAAAGTTTTCTGCATCTGGGTCCTGTTTAACTCTTTAGCCTCATCTCCTGCTATTCTTCTTCTTGCATTCTTGACCTCAGCCATAGAGACATTCTAGGAGCCATTCCTGTATTCTGTATACATACTCCCATTATGCCTCAGGGCCTTGAGTATGGCTCTCTTCTGCTCACTCTCAGCTTAGCTAACTCCTACTTGTCTTTCAGAGCTCAGCTTATGTGTCACTTCCTCTAGGATGTCCTCCCTAACCACCTAGGTAAGGTTAGGTGACCTTGTAATAGGCACCAATTGCATCCTGTATGTCCCTAGCCACACTCTGCCTACTTGCTTAATTGTCTCTTTTCTGTTTTCATCCTAATAAAGCCAGTACCTACATAGTCCCTGGTGCATAGGAGAGGCCAGTATGTACTTACTAACTGAAGTTTCTTCCAAATAAACTCAATACGTTAGCTACTTTGAGCTTTTGACCATTTTTCAAAGATGTAGTGTAGTCTCCCATCTCTGGGCCTTTGCTTATGCTATTTTTTCTGCCCTAATTGCTCTCACCTTTTATCTCCACCCTCCCCATCTCTACCTGTTTTAAGGCCTCAGCTTAGAAAGTTGACTTCCTTTGACATATTTTCCTAATCACTACAATCAAGGGTAGTCCTTCTCTCCCTCTCCCCTGGAGAATGCACATGAAGGTGACATTGTGCTTCTGTCTTCTGAATGCTTAAGCAACTCCCCTTTACAGTCTATCCATGGATCTTTTGGGATTGCACAGGCCTGTGACTCAGACTAGCTAGATATTCACTAACCCACTTCCTCTTCTTCCTGAGCACACAGCCTGCTGTTGCAAACTGGGGCAGCCATAGACTCAGTTTTACCAAGGGTGCGACAACTGCAGACCTAGCCCCAAAGAATCCCTCACACAGTATCTTCCACATCCTTTTCCCATCTGTGATGTAGATGAGTATGATGACCACATGTTAAAAATGGCAGAGTCACGAAATAAAAGGTACATCACCACATGGGGGAAAGGTGCCCTGAATCTGATTTGGTGTTTTAAACTTGGCGTGAAATAAAAAAAATTTTTTTTTACTGAGTTTGAGGTATTATACACTTTTGTGTACATTTGTTGCAGTGGTTAACCTATCTTAATTAATATAAAATGCTAGGTTAACAGGGAACTCAGCTCAATATTCTGTAATAACCTAAATGGGAAAAGGATTTGAAAAAGAATAAATACTTACATGGGTATAACTGAATCGCTTTGCTATACTCCTGTAACTAACACATTGATGATCAACTATAGTCCAATATTAGATAAAAATTAAAAACCAATACTGGGTTGAAAACCTGTGGTTTGCTATATACCATGGAGCTCAACCTGGTGCTCTGTGACAACCTAGAGGGGTGAGATGGTGTGGGGAGGGAGGCTCAAAAGGAAGGGGACATATGTATACTTATGACTGATTCACGTTGTACGGCAGAAATCAACATAACATTGTAAAGTGATTATCCTCTAATTTAAAGAAATCAGAAAAAACCCCTGTGGTTTGTAAGGAAAAAGTAAAATGAGCAGTAATTAAGAGGTTAAGGGGGGGGAAAGGATAAAGGTGTAGGGCACAGAGGATTTTTAAGGCAGTGAAACTATTTTGTATGTGATCACAGTGGTGGATACATGTCATAATACGTTTGTCAAGACTCACAGAAGATAGAGTACCAAGAGAACACTGCTGGCTTTGGGTGATGACAATGTATCAGTGCAGGCTGCGGATTGTAGCAAATGTCCTTCTGGTACAGACTAGTGATAGTGGGGGAGGTCACCCTCTGGGAAGCCAGGGCATGTGTGGAACTCTGTGCTTTCTGCTCAGTTTTGCTGTGACCCTAAAACTAATTTTAAACAATAAAATCTATTTAAGCAAAAAATACACAAAAGCATAAGCGTTTTGTACATTGATGGCACTTAATTTGAGCTATTCATTTGCTCTGGTCACAAACTGCCTGGGACTATCCCACTTTGTAGCCTCTGTGTGTGTGTTTCCATGTGAGCACTAAGTCACTTCAGTTGTGTCCAACTCTTTGCGACCCTATGGACTGTAGCCTGCCAGACTCCTCTGTCCATGGGATTCTCTAGGCAAGAATACTGGAGTGGGTTGCCTTGCCCTTCTCCAGGGGATCTTCCCCACCCAGGGATCAAACTTGAGTCTTTTTTTTTTTCATTTATTTTTATTAGTTGGAGGCTAATTACTTTACAATATTGTAGTGGTTTTTGCCATACATTGACATGAATCAGCCATGGATTTACATGTATTCCCCATCCTGATCCCCCCTCCCTTTCTACCCGATCCCTCTGGGTCTTCCCAGTGCACCAGGCCCGAGCACTTGTCTCATACATCCAACCTGCCACGCCAGTCAGGATGGCTGCTATCCAAAAGTCTACAAGCAATAAATGCTGGAGAGGGTGTGGAGAAAAGGGAAACCTCTTACACTGTTGGTGGGAATGCAAACTAGTACAGCCGCTATGGAGAACAGTGTGGAGATTCCTTAAAAAACTGGAAATAGAACTGCCATGTGACCAAACTTGAGTCTTTTATGTCTCCTGCATTGGCAGGCAGGTTTTGTAACACTGGCACCACCTGGGAAGCCACTTTGTAGCCTAGAGCCTGATGATATTTATTGTCAATCCACCAAGATGACATGGCAGTCATAAATTTGTATGTACTAAATAACAGAGCTTAAAAGTATATGGAAAACAAATGAATTAACAAAAACAGAAAACCTGATAAGGCTAAAAGGAGAAATAGACAAATTTACAATTGTAATTGGGGCCTTCCCTTTCCATCAATTGATAGTGCTATTAGACAGAAAATTAGCAAAAATATAGAAGGACTGAGTAATACCATCAGCCAACAGGATCTAATGAATATTTATAGATTGCTGCATACAACAGTATGATGTGCATTGCTTTCAAGTGCCCATACAACATAGACTATATCCTAGTCTGTAAAACTAATTTCAGCAGATTTAAAAGAAATGAAATCATATACAGCATGCTCTCTGACAATAATAGAATCAAACTAGAAATCACTAACAAAGAAAACATAAGAATATCAAAATACCTGGAAATTATACACTTCTAAAAATGCATTGAACTGAAGGAAAATGAAAATAAAACATACCAAAATTTGTGGGACACAGCTAAAGCAGAGATGAGAGAATAATTTATGGCACTAAATGGTTATATTAGAAAAGAGAAAGATTTAAAGTCAATAATCTAAATTCTTATCTAACAAAAAGAACAAAATAAGCCCAAAAAGCAGAAAGAAAGAACTAGTAAATAGCTGGAATCACTTACATTGAAAATAGGAAAACAGGAAAATCAAATCAAGAAACTGATTCTTGCCCAAAATTCAATAAAATTGATAAATCTTTAGTAAGAATGACAAATTTGAGAGAAAACATAAATCAACAATATCATTAATGAAACAGACAATAGCAGTATAGATTGTACAACCGTCAACAGGATAAAGGAGAATACTGCAAATAATTTTATATTTAAAAATTTGACAACTTGGAAGAAGTGGGCCAGTTCCTCAAAATCCACAAACTATCAAAATTCAACCAAGACAATTAAGGTAATTGAACTCTTGAAAAGTAAAGGAAAAGATCCTTTCAGGAAATCTCCCAAACCTAATGGTTTCACTGGAAAATCCTACTAAATACTTAAAGAGGAATATAAGACCATGTTATACAATATCACCTAGAAAATAGAAGGGGAGGGAATACTTTGCAATCATTTATGAGGTCAGTAGAGATGCTAAAATCAAAGACAATTCAAAGAAAACAAAGCTACTGACAAAATCTCTCATGAACAAAGACACAAGGGTCTCAACAAAATATTATCAAATAAAATCTAACAACACATAATAGGAATAATATACCGCCACCAAGTGGCATTTCTTTCATGTATGTAAGGCTGTTCCAGTATTTAATAGAGTAGTAAAGGTGGCTTAGTGGTAAAGAATCAGGCTGTCAGTGCAGGAGACTTGGGTTCAATCCTTGGGTCAGGAAGATCCTTTGAAGGAGGAAATGGCTACCTACTCCAGTATTCTTGCCGGGGAAATCCTCTGGACAGAGGAGCCTGGCTGGCTACAGTTCATGGAGCTGTATACGAGTCGGACATGACTTAGCGACTGAACAACAGCAAACATAAGTTCACACAAAAATTTGTACAAGTACCAAGAGAATAAAAAAAAAAAACCAAAAAAACAAAAAACTTGTACAGGAATGTTCGTTGCGGCATTATTCATAATGACCAAAGAGTAGAAACAACACAAACATTCTCAACTGATGGATGGACAAGCAAAGTGTGGTATATTCACACAATGGAATATTATTCAGCCATAAAAAGAAAGAAGTACTGAGACATGCTACAACACAGATGAACCTTATTAACATTAGGCTAAGTTAAAGAAGTCACTTCCAAAAGGTCACATATTGTGTAAATCTATTTATATAAATACTCAGAATAGGTAAATACACAAAAATCAGGAAGCAGATTAGTGGCTGCTAGGGACTAGAGAGTGAAAAAAGGAGTGACTGTCGAGTCTATTTTTGGAGTAATTAAAATGTTCTGAGATTAGTGGTGATGGTTCAAAAACCTTGTGAATGTACTAAACTATAAACTTATATGTTTAAATGTGTGGATTATCATACTGTTTGTTATTTATATCTTAAAAACTCAATCAATGTAATCTACCATATCAACTGTCCAAAGAAGAAAAATCATATTATCCTATCGGTGCAGAAAAAGCACATCACAAAATCCCATACCCATTCATGATAGAAAACTCTCAGAAAACAAAGAATGGAGGGAAACTTCTCCTTGATTTACAAAAAGACTTTAGCCAACATTGTAATTAATGACAAAAGACTGAATACTTTTACCCTAAAATAAAAAATGAAGCAAAAATGTCCACTCTTACCACTCTCATTTGACATAGTACTAGGAGTTTTAACCAGAGATATAAAGCAAGAAGAAGAGATTTAAAAAATACACAGACTGGAAAGGGACAAATATATGTTTGAATTATCAAATATAAATAAAAAGTGGAAGAGTATTTCAGTGAAAAATTTCAAGTTTCAAAATAAAAGGAGAAAAATCACCAGAATTGATCTCCAGGTTATATGGAACTGATTCTAAAAAGCTCAATGTAAAACAGTAGCTATGGCAAAAAAGTATAGTCAAGAAAAGCAAAAAAAAAAAAAAAGCCAAAAAACCCAAAAAACCAGGGACTTCCCTGGTAGTCCAGTGGTTAAGACTTCACCTTCCAATACAGGTGGTGTGATTTCAATCCCTGGTGGGGGAGCTAAGATTCCCACATGCTTGGAGGTGGCGGGGGTGAGGGTGGGGGAAGGAACATAAACAATAGGATCAATATTGTAACATGTTCGATAAAGACTTTAAAAATGAAAATGAAAGTGAAAGTCGCTCAGTTGTGTCTGACTCTTTGCAACCCCATGGACTATACAGTCCATGGAATTCTCCAGGCCAGAATACTGGAGTGGGTAGCTTTCCCCTTTTCCAGGGGCTCTTCTCAATCCAGGGATCGAACTGAGGTCTACCACATTGCAAGTGGATTCTTTATTAACTGAGGTATGAGAAAAAATAATCCACATCAAAAAACAAAAAATAGCCAAAGAAGAAGAAGGAAAAAGCCACAACATATAGGTACCATAAAGTTGAGAAAGGTAGAGAAGAATCTAATTGGCCAAACAGTTAAGGCCTTTGAAACAGAAGGATATGCTATAGCATATAGCACACAAAAATATGTAAAACAGTAAAAATTCATTAAAAAAGTAAAACTAGAGAAACTAAAGAAGAAAATGAAGTGCAAGTTATATAAAACAGGGAAAGAGAAAAACAATGAGATGAATCTGGAATCTATAAATAAATATTAGTTGATTGAGAAGCTAAGGAAAATGTCTATACGGTTAAAAAAATCTGATAGTACATCGCAAATTAACAACATGATTTGAATACATCTTAAATTTATGTTTAATAATAAACCATGTAAAGAAATTTGATTAATAAGTATATAAGTAATTACATTCTTTTTTCTTAAATTTCTGCCCTTATTTTGGATGGCATTAACATGGCTTAAGATTCTTTACTCTCTTGTGGTCTCCACTTTTGATTATCCATTTTAAAAATGGAATCATTCTGAAAGGATAGTTTTTCTAACTTCTGCAGTCTGTCAATTCAGAATTCAGCATCTCACCACTAAGTTCTAACCCACTGGAGCACAATGCAGTTTTGAATAGGGTGGTCAGGGTAGATCAATTGAGAGGGTGCTGTCTGAGCAAAGACTTAGAGGTTAAAGAGGTAGCCAAGTGGAAATTCAGGGGCAGCATGTTCCAGAAAGAGTCTCACATCTAGTGCAAAGGTCTGAGTTGGGAGTAGATCACACAGACCTTTGTAGGCTGTTTAATAGGCTTTAGTTTTATATGTGAAATGAGAAGCCATTGCTGAATTTTCAGCAAAGAAGTGATATTTTCAAAGGTGTGGAGGATCTTTGCTGTAGGAGGCATGAATAGGAGTGGGGTCATAAGGAACAGGAGGATTTGGGACGTATTTTTGAATAAAGTGCAAACTGACTCCAAGATCTTGACCCGCCCAAGAAACCAGAAAGATGATGATGCCATCAGAAGGGGTTGTTGCAGGCAGACCAAGTCTGGGCTGAGTGTAGGGTTTCATGACCTGGGTGGCCTCTCTTGCGGCTTGAGTCCAAAGTCTTCATCTCTGATTTGATGTTTCTCATGATCCTTCCTGCCAGTTCTCCTTTTCAGCTTTGCAACCTTCGAAGTCTTAGCTTTAGGGAGAAGGAGCAGCCTAGTTCTCTAGACAGCCTGTTGGCTGGTTCCTCTTCCTCAGTACTTCATTATAAATCTGCTAAACATTCTCCCTGTGGGACAGTGGTCCTAGAGAGGATATAGATGACTCCTGGTTGGAAAAGGAAAAAAACCCTACTAATACTTTCAAATTTTCCTTTAAATTTTTTCATAAGATTAATTTAAAAAATATTTTTCTTAAAATAGTATTTTGCAAGAATTTAACTTCTATTTTTAATATTTATATATATTTATTTTTGGCTGTGCTGCGTCTTCATTTTTGCACACAGGCTTTTTTCTAGTTGCGGTGAGCAGGGGGTCTACTCTGTAGCTGCAGCGTGCGGGCTTCTCATTGCAGTGGCTTCTCTTGTTGCAGACACAAGCTCTGGGGCATGCTAGCCTCAGTAGTTGCAGCTTCTGGGCTTCTAGAGCACAGGCTCAGTCATTGTGGTACATGGGCTCTGTTGCTCTGTGGCATGTGGGATCTTCCCAGATCAGGGATTGAACTGGTGTCTCCTGGATTGGCAGGCGGATTCTTTGCCACTGAGCCACCAGGGAAGCCCCTAATTTAACTTCTAGAAGCAACTTAAAGCTCATTTTGCAGTACTAGAGGGTTAAATTTCTGTCGGTAAGGAGAATAGGGAAGCATCTCTTCTTCCAGTTCTTAGCAGAATATTTTAATCTTGACCTTGAAAAATTCCTCTTAAGGATGAGCAGGGAATACACTTTCCCTATCAATCAAATCTCAGACTTCTTTTTTTTAAATTTTGCAAAAATGAGATGTTTAATAAAAATTAATATATTTAATTTAATAAGGTAAAAAGTCATTTTACTTTTCTGTTTTATTTATTTTTAATTGAAGGATAATTGCTTTACAGTATTGTGTTGATTTCTATCAAACATCAAGATGAATCAGTCATAGGCTTTAGCCAAAGGTCCGTAGCCAAAGGTTCATAGCCTAAGGTCCATCTAGTCAAAGCTATGGTTTTTCCAGTAGTCATATACGGATGTAAGAGTTGGACTATTAAAAAAAGCTGAGTGCCGAAGAATTGATGCTTTTGAACTGTGGTGTTGGAGATGATTCTTGAGTGTCCCTTGGACTGCAAGGAGATCCAACCAGTCCATCCTAAAGGAAATCAGTCCTGAATATTCATTGGAAGGACTGATGCTGAAGCTGAAACTCCAATACTTTGGCCACCTGATGTGAATAACTGACTCATTTGAAAAGACCCTGATGCTGAGAAAGATTGAAGGCAGGAGAAGGACACAACAGAGGATGAGATGGTTGGATGGCATCACTGACTCGATGGACATGAGTTTGAGCAAGCTCCGGGAGTTGGTGATGGACAGGGAGGCCTGGCTGCTGCAGTCCGTGGAGTTGCAGAGTCAGACACGACTGAACGACTGAACTGATTTCGTTGATTTCTACCAGACATCAAGATGAATCAGCCATAGGTTTACCCATGTCCCCATTGACTTCTTTCTTTTAGGTCATGTGCAGGAGTGGTTGAGTTTACAATGGACAGAATGAATTTTGAAATACACCAACTATCCACTAGGACTTGGGGTGAAGCCATGAAGTTATTTTATTCAGGTCCCTGTGTAATTGTGATAGAGGCATTGGTCCCCACAGTCAAATCTGCACTGAAGTCATTGCACAGTAAAACCTCCCCAAGGCTACATTTTTATGTTTCATTTTCAGACTGTTGGTGCCAACGGAGCAATTAAAATTTGTGAATAATGTCTGTTTCTCCCTTGATAAATAATGTGAATGGCCGGCAGTCTGTTCATATTCATGGCAAGGGATTTAACAGGCTATTGTGTTAGTAACAATGTGGATGCAAATTATAAACATTTATCATCCCAAAGTTTCATACAGTTTTCAAAGCAATATCAGTTGAAACAGATGCTCTAAAACCCCTAAATAAAACAATATTCAGATGATTTTCCCACACTCTCCAAAACCATTTTGTCTCTCAGTGACTTCTATTTATTATATCAAATAATATTGTAAAATCTACTAAAAAGTGATGAGTAATGGATAAAAAGTTTAATGCAATGTCCTCTAAAATTGATTTCCTATCTCTGTAGAGGCTATGAGCTATTACTATATCAATAACACCTTACATATGCTGGAATATAGTATGTTCCCTCTGCCTATTTATCAGCGTGTTTATTAAGAGGTAAACTACTTATTGCTACTGAAAATTTCCTGATATAATTACCTATTTATTTCAGAAATTTACAACGGATACTATCTTCACTCCTGAATCACTGATCCTAACAGGAAATGCCAAAGATTTGGAAATCTTAAAATTGAATGGATATTTTGCCAAGAGGGGAAAACTCTTTAAGAATCATTATTTAAATCTCCTAACACAGCAGGTTGGAGGAGACAGACATGGATCAACAAATATTTCTTTTTTTTTTAATTAAAAATTTTTTTATTGGCTGTGCTGTGACTTGTGGGATTTTAGTTCCTTGACTAAGGATTGAACTTGCATCCCCTGCCATGGAATTGCAGAGTCCTGACTCCTGGATGACCAGGAAATTGCTGACTAATTTCTTCTTATGAGGCCTTGGACTGAGCATGTGGGGATACAAAGAAACATAAACTGTGGACTTGACCTCAAGAGGCTCATAATCTAGTCAGGATAGTCAAAAGTTAAAAATCTGGCAAGATAGTCAAAAGTTGAAACGTGCATGGGCAGAGAAGATGGTAATCTATTAAATAATAAATTAAATGGATGTTGGAGAAGCATATTTTAGGTATTTTGAGAAGGAATATTGTTTTTTTGATAATCAAGAAAGACCTTATGGAAGAAGTGGAATTAGGTAGAGATTCAGGAGAGGTGAGCTCTGAAGAGCTGAAAAGCAGCGTGTTGGTGAAAAACACTCCACATAAAGGAATAAGAGAAGCCCATAGTCTTGGAAGTAGTGGGAGATTGTGGGGTGAGTAGACAAGTCTGATTAAAGTGAGTGATAAATCTGTGGCGATGAGAAAAAGCACAGCCTGGTAACATGGAAAAGGTGAAGGCATTTAGACTCCACTGTGAGGCCCCTCTACTGTGGAAAGGTTGGTTTCTTGTGTTAGGATTCAGGCAGAATGGAGATAAAGGCCCTGCTCCACCACATATGAACAGTTAGTGATTTAACTTCTTTGAACATCAGTTTGCCTTCTTGCCAATGGAGATTATATCCACCAAACAGAGTTGTCAGGGCTGCATAAATAACATTTCACGATCACATTGGCTGTCACCCCTCCCCAGTAGGGGGTGGGGCGGGGAGGCCGAAATAAGTGCTTGTGAGGAGGAAAATGACATCATTAAAGGAATGGGCGTGGTGCTTGGGAAATGGCAGTTTTGTGATGGTGTGCAGGGTGAACTGAAGAAGAGGCATATGTGTGTATCAGAGGTGAGAGGAAGCAGGAAACCAAGCCTATTAGGCCATACACAAAGAGACAGGGTCCTAACTAGCCATCCTAGCTATGGCCAAGCCAGTAGAAATGATGAAGTGACTGTCAGAAGGGAGGGATGAAGGATTTGGTGAAAATAGGGCCAAAGGTAGAAGATGAAATCCAGAAGAAAAATTGATTTCAGGATGAAGATAGAAGTATCAAACTAGTAGAAGAAAGTATTGTTTTAAAACCTTCCAATGAATGTTTGTTTTGCTTTGTTTTGCTTTGTCTGCTCAGTACCTGCTCTTTCCTTTGGGTTAGCTGCTTTCTTCTGTCTCTGAACATGTCTTTATCTGGAAAATCAGAGCCCTTTATTGTCTTGGCACGATGGTTGGTCTGGAGATCAGGCCAGCCAGACTCCTTCCTTAGGATTTTTCCACCTGAAGATAAATCCACTTGACCTGAGTATAGAAACTAGCAGGATCTCTAGAGAAAGCTGATGGTAGGAATGCAGGAAGCCAAATGGAAAGCATAGGAAATCAGAGGAGAAGCAGAAGGATGGATTGGAAGTTTGGTAATGTTGATACTAGTTTCATTTCCCAGGATCCACAGGGTTTCCCTGATTTTGGTAGAATCTCTTTTAAAATTTCTGTGAGCTACAATCCTTCTAACAAACCCCTTTCTGTTTAAGCTAGGTTAGGCAACAGAAATACCAATAGATGTGACTTTGCAAAAGTTAATGTTTCTGCAAGCCAAAATATTTTAAAATTAAGTCAAATAAACTAGATAACATTTGCAACAAATACAATATGTCAGAAAAGGTAACTATTCTTATTGCATGGAGAGAGATTACATATCAATAAAAAAATGTTACTGTTCCAGGAAAAAAGTGAGCAGAGGTCATGAGCAGACCATCTGCAGAAGAAGAAATACGAAAAGTCAATAAGTAAGAATCTGCTTCAATAACAAGCACATAAATATAAATCAAACCAGCATCCATTGATAGATGACCAGATAAAGAAGATGTGGCATATATAGGGCAAAAATAGAGACACTGAAGTAGAGAATGGACTTGGGGACGGGAAAAAGGAGAGGGTGGGCTGAATTGAGAGAGTGGCATTGACATATATGAAAGTGAAAGTGTTAGTCACTCAGTCGAGCCGGACTCTTTGTGACCCCATAGACTGTAGCCCTCCAGGCTCCTCTGTTCATGGAATTCTCCAGGCAAGGATACTGGAGTGCATTGCCATTCCCTTCTCCAGGGGATCTTCCTGACCCAGGGATCGAATCTGGGTCTCCTACATTGCAGGCAGATTCCTTACCACTGAGCCATCGGGGAAGCCCGTATATACATGTTTACACCACCATGTATAAGATAGGCAACTAGTGGGAAGATGCTGGATAGCGCAGGGAGCTCAGGTTGGTGCTCTGTGAGGACCTAGAAAGGTGGGGTGGGGGGATGGGAGGGAGGTTCAGGGGGGAGGGGATGTATGCACGTTTATAGCTGATTCACATTGCTGTACACCAGGAACTAACACAACATTGTTATACACCAGAAACTAATTCAACATACGAGGGCACGTATGTATGCCTATGGCTGATTCCTGCTGATATTTGGCAGAAACCAACAAAATTCTGCAAAGCAATTATCCTTCAATTAAAAAATAAATAAACTAAAAATAAATCAAAAGGGCTAGATATGCTCTTCATTAATCAAATTGCAAGGTGAAAAATATGGTCAAAATCTTGCACACAATGTATGTATTTGTATTATTCTACTTTTCTTGCGGGCTTTTCTGCTTTGTGTGTTAAGAGCCTTAAAAATGTTCATAACTTTTGTTTGAAATATTCTTCTAGGAATGACCCTAAGGGTATGATCACAGGTGTATCTAGGTACTCAAAGGTGTACTCAAAGGTGACATGAATACATGTACTCAAAGATATACATATCCGGGGTTGTTAATTGCAGTGATATTAGCCTAACTGTAAATGTCTAATTGGGTGATGATTTAATAAATAATGAGGAATGGGAAGTCATATGATGAAAAATTATGAGCCAATGTAAATCCCACTTTTGGAAAATATTCCTTGACATGGGAAATTCTCATTAATGGAAATCAAGTAGAATGCAAAATGATGATATGGTCCCAATTATTATTATTTTATGTATATGTGTATGTATATATGTTTTAGGATGTGAAATGGGACTTTTTCTATTATCTGGAATTTTCTCGGCCAAAGCCCAAAGCTGAGTAATTGATACAGAGTACCCTTACATTCTCAAGAAGGGGGTTAGACACAGTCCCACAGTATTTACATTAGAAAACAAAAGCAAAAAGGAATGAAATGTAGTAGTCACTGTTACTATAAGGAACAGTCTGTGAAATTTCTCAGGAAGGATTATTTGAAGTGAATTTTTTAGGGTAGCTTGTGCTTTTTGGCATAGACCCTGGTGCCTGATGCTGCCTTGGAGGTATCTGAAGGTGGGAAGCTGCTTGGAGCAGTCCACAATGGTAGGATAAGAGACGGGAGTAGCAGCGTCCTCAGGCCTTCCTTTCCCCCTTGGATTCTTCCACGGGTTGAGTGGGGTGGGGCGAGGAGAAGGAAAGATCAGACCATTCATTACCTCCTTCTCCGCTCTGAGTCCCTGAACTACAGAGAAGCCTGGGCTCAGGGAATAGAGAAGCATTGACTTGATCGAGAGCGAATGAGGCTTTTCATTCCTGCACGAGAAAGAGTTCCCCTCCCTGAAGGTAACAGAAAGAAAAGCTATGGGCTGTGTTTGGGTCGTGGCTAAGGGCAGAGAATGGAGAAATGTAAACTGGAAGGAAACGGTAGGAAAAAATGTCAAGCCGCTTCATTTTTGTATTCCACTGTGTCCATTCTATGAAGTCATTACTCCTAATCACATCCATTCATCTTGGGGGAAAAAAAAATCAGTATGTTATCTGAAATCATCTCTGAGTGGTGAGAGCAGAGGGCCTTCTTAAATGCCTTCTTTATATTTTCTTCTGTATTTTTCAAGTTTTCCAAAATAAAACACGTATACTTTTATAAGAATAAGAAAAGACATAAAAAAAATGGAGAGGAAATGGCTCAAAAGAGAAGAACCAAGACCAAAGTTTTAAAAGGAGATGAATTATCTCCCACTTAGTCTAACGAGTATGTTATTTCTGGATTTCTCTTGAGATGTCTTTAAATCTCTCCCTCTTTTCATGGTCATGTCACCACATGAGTGCTGAACCTTCCTCCTCCACGTTAGAAGACTGCAGTGACTTCATAATTGCTGTTTTCCTCCTAGTAACCACCACACGACTGATGGACCAAAATCTCTAAACATTTTCTCCTCTTCGGATTCTCTCATTGCTTCCTGACTGTTCCATGATGGCCTTCCAGATTCAATCAAGAGTAGTTCACTCATAGTCCCTTTGTAGTAGGACAGTTTCTTTATAGTAGGCTAAGCCAGTCCCTCCTTGGGCTCTTGTCAATTTCTAACATCCAAAGTGTCCTTTCAGTGTATTCAAATTGTAACTGTTTCCTGGGGCTGATCTTTGTTCCCACCCTTTCAGTCATTTCAGGAGGCAAGAGGCACTTGCTTTGAAGGTTGGTTACATGGTAAATAGAATTCTTTACTTTTCTGTGCGTGTAAGTTGGATTTACCTGATGACATAAATTCTACAGGTGATGGGGCCGTGCAGTGTGCTTTTGTGTGTATGTCCTTCTGTCACTTACTGCATTCTTTAGCACATAATAATTTCAGAAAATATTGTTGCATTGATTGAATTTAAGTAGTCATCACAAAAGTAATCTGTTAATGCATCACTAGAACTACTAGAATTCTGGTACTTAAAATAGCCTATTCAGTTCCTTTCTTGAATTTTGGAAATAACTTTCTAAATAATCTTTCTTTTCATCTGTGATATATGGTCATGTGAAAGTAATTTGACATCATAATATCTAAAATATAAAATAAGAGAGTGGATTTAGAGAAAATAACCAGTATTAGACCCATTCATATTTGTATTTGAAATTTAAAATGAATTAGTACTTTCATATTACAGTTGTCATTTCAAAATTAGTTTTTTTGAGCCTCCTAACAATAGTCACTGAAAACATAGAAAACTTTTTCACCTTTTTCCTTACTTGGAAAAGATTTTTCTCTTGATCTTTCTGAACAGATCCAAAGGAAAAAAAATAGAGGCTCCTACTTGTTTTCTCCACACTTATATTATTACAAATATTTTATTTGTAAGTAAATTTACCCTTGGATTCCCAGGTGCCTCAGTGGTAAAGAGTCCATCTGCCAATGCAGGAGATGCAGGATACACGGGTTTAATCCCTGGGCCGGGAAGATCCCCTGGATAAGGAAATGGCCACCTACTCCAGTATTCTTACCTGGAAAATGCCATGGAGACAGGAGCCTGGAAGGCTACAGTCTGTGGGGTCCCAAAGCCTCAGACATGACTGAACAACTTAGCATGCACACTTACCCTGACTCAGTGCTAGGCAAGGGCGAATTAGCTTACAAAAGAGAAAATGGAATTGGACATAGACAAAGGTCAAGTTTCCTCTTATGTCTATAAGGCAGCCATGTCCAATGGGACTGACACATGCAATGCTTTTTGTGGGCTGGGTATTTCAGAGGCCATGATATGTAGTATTACATTTGATTTGACTTCATTAACAAACATAGTACTGATCACAATACTGATTTATGTTAGCTTTTTCAAGTTTTTTTTTTTTTTTAATTCCTTATTTGACCTCACGTTGAAACCCATGGACACGTTTTCTTTAGTTCCCACCCCCGTCTACTGGAATCCCCAACTCCATCATCCTCAGCAGCGGCAGTGCTATAGACCAGGCCTGTCGGCTGGGTTGAAGATCTCTGGAGGACCCTAAACCCAGAGGCAGCTTGACTCTTGCACCCCCAACCCTTCTGAACTCTCCTGCCTGTACAGCCTGCTTTCACCTCCCAGAGTCACGTCCTTCCTTCTCCCTTTTCTTAAAAGTTAAGCTCTCTAGACATCCGCCGTATCCCTACCATGGGGCTGGCAGGCTGCAGAAGGTGAAAGCCTGGCTGTTCCTCCTGATGGCAGAGGCAGAGGTATGCTCACAGCTGGAACTCAGAACTCACGTAACCAGAGAAACCACGGAAACCAAGGCGTTTGTTAGCTAGGTTCTAGAGTACACGCAGAGCTCCAGATGAGGTGTGGAAGTCAGACGCCCTCGTGTGAGTTCTCCTGGGCATCTACCTACTCCTTCAGGGCTGTTTCCTTAGGAGAATGGCTTTGCGTTCCAAGTCACTGACCATAAACTGTCTGTGTGGAGGGGGCCCAAGGGGCAGAGGTTTAAATTGTTGGCTGCCTGTGAACCCAGGCAGGGGTGGGTCCCTCTGAGGGACTCAGCCCTCTTTACCACGACTCCAGGCTCAAGACTTCTGGGTAACTAGGGAAATGAGGCATGTTAGAAGGAGCACCAGAAAGGGAAATAACTAAACTTGAGTGGGGAGAGGGTGCCCAAGAACTTGGTGCAAGGACTGTGGGTGGGGCAGGAAGGGCAGGTGGTTTGGGAAAAGTACCGGTGAAGGTTTCCAGAGGGCTTTTGGCCGGGTCCCTAGAGATGGTAACAGTGTTATATTGTTAAGTTAGTTTCTATGGACCTGTATCAGAGACTGGTGGGAAGGTTATCACACACATACAAAAAAACAAAACAAGTGGAGCCAAGAATTCTATCTGCAGTTCTCTAAGAAATGGAGGCCA
Organism: Odocoileus virginianus; assembly: GCF_023699985.2. Taxonomy (NCBI): domain Eukaryota; kingdom Metazoa; phylum Chordata; class Mammalia; order Artiodactyla; family Cervidae; genus Odocoileus; species Odocoileus virginianus. The sequence continues at coordinate 9,385,176 of NC_069695.1, read as the reverse complement.
GGGGTAGAGTTATCTTGTGTATGGCAGGCATTCTGCTGTTCAGTTGGAACAAAATAAATTTGTAGCTACAGTCAAGGCCACCCCAACCTGGAGGCAATAGGAGGTGAAAGCAGGAATCCTTATAAAATGATGAAAGAACTAGGGCCACCGAAAAGCAGGAGGAAGGGTCATCAGGGTCATTTATGACTCTGACTTCCCCCATAGGAGAAAGAGAGGTTCAGGGCACCGGGATCCAGACATTGAGATGCAAGTCTCTCATCCAGGTTTAGCAAATAATTTACTGATCTGGTGACTCTTTTGATTGTGTCCTAGGGGGACGGGTGCTTTGATATACCCCTTGGTGTTTAGGAGAGGCAGAGGTATATTTATGTTAGTGGTAAAAAACCTGCCTGCCAATGCAGGGGAAACGCAAGAGACACGGGTTCCGTCCCTGAGTTGGGAAGATCCCCTGGAGAAGGAAATGGCAACCTGCCCCAGGATTCTTGCCTGGAAAATTCCATGGACAGACGAGCCTGGTGGGCTACAGTCTACGGGGTTTCAGAAGAGTCAGACACGGCTGAGCGCACACACATGTGCATAGTATATCAGCCCTCAATGAGTGTTCCTGACAGCCTAAATAAAACTAAATAAAATAGAAATAATATATAACGAAACTATACTTTGGGGTTCAGACAAAAGGCAAAAGGAATTATTGTTGTAAAACTGAAGACACACTGTGCTGGTATCGAAGCTGATTTTAGCCTTTGTTGTTTATCATCTTAGCTGTTGAATGGGCCCATCCAGTCTTTTCCTTCAGGGGAACCGGATAGAATTGGGAAGAGACACCAACCTTTACTGTGACAATTTAACATTTATTTTATGGTCTTTCAAAGAGGTCTGCAGGGGGCTTCCCTCGTGGTCCAGTGTTAAGAATCTGCCTTGCAATGCAGAGGATACTGGTTCGAACCCTGATCTGGGAAGATCCCACGTGCTCTGGGGCCACTAAGCCTGTGAGCCACAACTACTGAAGCCCATGAGCCCGAGGGCCCGTGCTCCACAGCAAGAGAAGCCACTGCGGTGAGGAGCATGAGCATCACAACTAGAGAGTAGCCCCTGCCCACTGCAACTCGAGAAAGCCCGTGGACAGCAAGGAAGATCCAGCACAGCCAAAAATCGCAAAAATGTTTTAAAAGTGGCCTCGTGGGGCTCTAAGCCTTCTCTCCTGACTGAGAATGTGGTGGGTATTAAGGTAGAGGATGAGTTGATGCCAGAATCTCAAAAGTGATGGAGATAGTGGTGGTGGTGGTGGTGGTGCTGGATGCATGTGTCCGTGCGTGCTAAGTTGGGAGGGATTTTTGATGGGAGGTATAATGTTTCTTCTAGCCATTGACCCCTAAAACTGGAAGGAGTTGTCCCAAGTGTTGGGAGTATGGCTGCAGAAATTGGCCTGACTATCCCCTCTAAAATTAGGCCTAATGCTGCCTTTTGGCACATGAGTTCGAGGTGGAAGGCAGACTAGTTTGCTCTAGTCTAGGTGGATTATAACAGACAAAAACGTATGCAGATAAAGTATATACTTCATGAATGCCAAATGCTCTTACTCACCGAAAGCACTGCTTACCATCCTTTGTTTGTTTGTTTCTGGCTGCACTGGTTTTGTTGCTGCACGTGGGTCTTCTCCAGTGGCACTGAGTGGGGGCTACTCTCTAGCTGCCATGCGCAACAGAGCCATGGGCTCAGAACACGGGCCATGTTTCTGAGTCTGGGCTTCAGTAGTTGTGACGCACAAGCTTAGTTGCTCCATGGTATGTGGGATCTTCCTGGACCAGGGATCGAACCCGTGTCCCTTGCATTGGCAGGTGGATTCTTAACCATTGGACCACCTGAGAAATCCCTCCTTTTTTTCATTTCCACTGTTGCTACCTTAGTACAGGCCCTCGTGAGCTTCTGCCTGGGATTTTGCAGTGGCCTTCTGCCTGAGCTCATTCCAGCTTCATCCTTGTAAAATCCATCTTCCCTGTGGCAACTACATAAGATATCCGCAGTGCAAGCCTAGCTGTATTAGTACAAAACGTTCCACCCACCCTGACCTCTCCAGGTTCTCACTTTTCTTTTTCCACTGCATCGGTCAACAAAAGCTTATTATTTCACCCACAGACCAAGTCCAGGCACTTGCATCAGTAGCTATGTCAGCTTTGGTAATGAGAAAGAGAGATGGTTAGTGTCCACTGATTTAATCTTTAAGATCGTCTTCAACACTTTATTTCCTATAAGATGAAGCAGAAGTTTTGCAGGTTGTCATTCACTGCCCTCCTTACTTTTTAAACTCCACCCTCCCTTCCCCTATCCCCCATAACTAAAACTCCATAAGAAGAATCACTGCTTCAGCCAGATTTTCCTATAATATAGTAACCTGCAAGTCTTTCTCCAATGGTGGTTTGCTTGCACAGATCATTCTGCCTACAGAGCCCTTCACTTCTTTTCTGTCCATTCACTCGAACCAACCCTCAAGGGATTCTAATTCACACTGATTTTTTGCTCTTCTATCATCTACGTCTTTGTTTGCACAATTAAAAAAAAATAATTTATCACATATTGCTTTATATTGATAATTGATTCTTTATGCATAGGTCCTACCTCTGTCCTACCTACAAGATTTTAAGCTCTGTGGGGGACAAGGTCCAATTTTCAAGCCTCCGAGTGTACCTAGCTCATTGTTTTGCCTTAGGTGGGTCCTCCACACGTGTTTATAGACTTCTTTCTACAGGACCTATCTCTTGAGCCATGACAGCCCCATATTTTGGTGAATTGTCAATAAAAGGGTTCAAAGAAGACAAAGTCAATAAATTTAAGTTTCCAAATGTAAAAGTTAATTGAGGTTAGATTCCTCAAGTCCCACAAAGGGGATAATCACTTTTGTAAGATGCCTAGCAATAGTCTTATGTTCTCCTGAGCAAGTCCTGGAAATTTGTAACTTTTGTGTCAATGAAAATTATAATTACTGAGTACAATAACAATGCCTTGGAAATCATGAATATTATGGTTCATACATCTGTAAAATTGCTATTTCAAGGCACATGAAAGATACAAGCTCAGAACAAAGGAGAACAAGAAAAACTTTGGAACTAGATTTCTGGTGGCAATAAAGAAGCTACTGAAATTCCCTGGAGTTCCAGTGGTTAGGACTCTACACTCCCACACTGCAGGGAGCACAGATCTGATCCCTGGTCAGGGATCCTCATGCTGTATGGTTTGGCCAAAAAGGAAAGAAAAAAAAAAAAAAAAGCAGTTACTTTAAAAGTCTGGAATTTTAATTTTTCTTTCTCTATATATTCTTATTTATTTTTAAGTGTTTCACCTTAAACTGGAGTTCATGAACAAAGAAACTCTTCTGTTATTTTCATATGTTTTATTTTTCTGCTTCCAAGATTCTGTCCCCCATCTGTTTTCATGGCTTTATTACAATTTTAATGAACTTTTCAGTCAATCCCCTGATCATCTTGACCCATTAGGCATTTTTCTTCTAAAGGTTTTAGACAAAAATTCCATTTCATTTATCTTTTCATAAAATTTAGTGTTCTTTCCATTGTAGGTGGCGTTTTGTACTTGACTTGGCAAAAAAGGAATTTATTGGCTCATCTTAATTGAAAGTGTAGGGCTAGATCAAGTTTCGGGCACAGCTGAAGTAAATGGCAAAGAGATGTCATCTTTGTTTTCTGCCAAGTGTTGCCTTTACTTCTGTGCTTACTCTCTCAGTCGTGTCTGACTCTTTGTGACCCCATGGACTGTCGTAGCCTGCCAGACTCCTTTGTCCATGAGGATTCTCCAGGCAAGAATACTGGAGTGGGTGTCCTTGCCCTCCTCCAGGGGATCTTCCCAACCCAGGGATTGAACCCCAGGTCTCCCTCATTGTGGGCAGATTCTTTACCATCTGAGCCGCCAGGGAAGCCCTTAATTCTAGGCTTAATGTAGTAGCAAGGGAGTAGCAACAGTCTGGGTCCTATATCTCCTCTAGTTTTAAGACAGTGGGAACGAGTGATACTCCTTTCCTAGAAGTCCCACAAATGGATCTCATTGGCTCTCAGTGGTTTTGTGCCCACCCATAAATCAATCGCCATGACCTTGATTTACTTGATTGGGGTGAAGAGGGACGGTAGGCACCACCTGGCCTCAAGGGTGTAAACTGCTCCACCCGAGTCTGATGGACTGACAATAAGGGTGAATTGGCATTAATCTTTGTAGAAACCCATCTACTGAACTGTCAGGAGCCGTTGACCTTGGTGACCACTTCTTCTCTAAATCATCGATTTCTTTGACTTTTGTGATGCTTCAGTCTCCTGGTCCCTCTTTTATCTTGCCACTCTCTCTCTGGCTGTTAAATGTTCAAGCCTCTTAAGGGCGGGTCCTAGGCACTCTTGTAACTGGCTTCTATTTGAGGTGATTTCATTCATAAGCAAGGCTTCAATGACCACCCAAAACCTGAGGATTTGACATTTCCTCTGAAACCCAGAGGAAACTTTGCACCTGCTTCTTTGTTCAACTGCCCACTGAATTTTCTATTTGATTCTCTTAAGGTCATTTCAGACCACAATGTTCAAAACCACATCCCCTGTCCCCCAAATAAACCTGTCCTGAGCATGGTGTTTTCTGTTGTGGTGAACTGAATCTATCCGGTTGAGCAAGTCAGAAGTCTTTAACACGGCCCTCAACCTCTCTCCTGGTTGCTTAGCGGATCTATGACCAAATCCTACAAGTTTTGCTTCCTCACTATCTCTCAAATCCTTCCATTTCTCACCATCTTTATTGCCACCTCCTGAGTCCAAGCCGTTATCTTCAATCATCTAATTACTATACATTTTCTCAACTCACTTACAATGTGTTTCTGCCTCTTTTAAGTCTGTCTTTATTTTGTAGTTACAGTGCATTTCTTCAGAATTCAGTGACTTTCCATTGTCTTAAGATGCAGAACAAAATCCCAACTCTGGTCTACAAACCTTGGCTGGTACGCCTTCTTCCTAGCTCCTCATCACCGTGACGCTCCATACTCCCCTCTTGCCATGCCATTATGGCAGCATTCTTTTACTTTCTTGACACATCATGGTAGACACAGAAAAGGCCCTCCAGAGATGTTCACAGCTTACTCACCAAGACGTCTGAATGTGACTTTATATGGAGAAGGAACTTTGTAGATGTGATCAAGTTAGGGGTCTTGAGACAGGAAAATCATCCTCTCTTATCCAGGTAGTCCCAGGATGATCAGAAGGGTCCTTATAAGAGCAAAGCAGGAGAACGGAAGGCAGAGAAGGACGTGTGATGGTGGAAGCAGAGATCTGAGTGGTATGAGGAGGGGACTGTGCATCAAGGAACACCAGTGGGGACTTCCCTGATGGTCCAGTGGTCAAGGCTCTGTGCTTCCAATGCGGGGGTCATGGGTTCTATCCCTGGTCAGGAAACTAAGATCCCACATGCCCTGCAGTACAGCCAAAAAATAAGTATAATTACAATAAGAATAATAAAATAATTTTTTAGAAAGTATCACAGGTAGTCTTTGGTAACTGGAGGAGGCAGAAGACAACACTTCCTCTAGTAGGCAGATAACCTTATTGACACCTCAATTTTAAGGCTTCAGAACTGTGAAATAAGAAATTTGATTCAAGTGATTGGAATGGTGATAATTTGTTACAGCACCAAGAATAAATGGATACACACATCCCTGAGCTGAAGATTTTCGGTTTGTCCTTGCCGATTATTCTCCACCATTCTTTGTGCTGCTCTGTGCCCCGAGGCTGACCTGCGTGCTCTGCCTCAGCGAGATCTCTTAACTTCTGCTGTGGCTGGGCTTGGCCAATGGGAGATACCCCCAGGAAGCTGGAGGGCAGAAGGAATGTGAAGTTGGGCTATTTATCTCCCTTCCTGCCACCCTATCGGGTCTCTGTGGGCTGGTTGCACCCCTCTCTGCTAAAGACCACAGCTCCTGTTACATGGCCCTACCATGTGTCTGCCTACTCCAGATTCCAATAACTGCCTTATTCTCTTGCGCCTTTACGCTGGGGTGGTAGTTGCTAACAGTTCCCTGCACGTGGCTGCACCATTCTGTACTATCTTCCCTATACCCTGGCCTCATCTTGTAAACACTCCTTAAATTTCCTGGTTCAGAGGCTGTGTCTTTCCCCACAGGAGGCTGACTAAAATAGGCCTTATTATCTTCCGCTCTGCCTCAGGGCCTTGGTACATGCTTCTGTCTTTACCAGGAAAGCCTTTCTTCCTATCTGTGACCTCTTCCTGGATTAATCTTCAGAGTCTTAAACAGCACTTTCCTTAGACAAAGTCAGATATTACACCATCACCTAACACTATATATCTATAGTTCTTATCACTTACAGTTGCTTATGAGTTTTTTTGATTACTGTTTCTCTTTCCTTCTGGAGTCACATTATCCTATATGGTGGCTGCTAGCTACATGTGATTATGGAGCATTAGGAAGTGGCTAGCTTCACTGACTAGTCGAATTTTAATGATTAACTTTGATTAAATTTTTGGATGGTAAAGAATCTGCCTGCAATGAAGGAGACCCCCAATTTGATCCACAAGTATGGGAGATCCCCTGGAGAAGACAATGGCAACCCATTCCAGTATCCTTGCCTAGAGAATTTCATGGACAGACCATAGGGTTGCAAATAGCTGGACACGACTGAGCTACTAACACTTTGATTAATTTAAATTTAAGAACTATTAATAAAGTTAATTAATCAGAGAGCTTTTAAGAATATTTATAAAATCTTAAGTCATGGAAACCTACTTTATCAATGAACATTTATGAAACATAAATACAGGTACAATTTTTCCTGACAAAAATTTAGTGTCTGAATAGAGATGGGCCATAAAAAAAAAAGAACAACACTAGATTTCAAAGACTTAGTACAAAACAATGTAAAATATATAATTAATAATTTTAAATATTGATTACATATTGAAATGGTAATATTGGGATCTGTTGAATCAAATTAAATATATTATCAGAATCAGTGTCACTTGTCTCTTATTACCTTTTCTAAACATGGCAACTAAAAAATTTGGAATTCCATATGCGAGTCACATTGCTATTTCTCTTGGTAAGTGCTTTTCCAGACTAGAGAGAGCATAAAGTTCAAGAGGGCAGTTTTCTCACCCTTGTTTCTCTTTGCCTACTGCCTGATGGTTCTTAGATGATGCTCCTCAAATATTTAATGCATAAGTGAACAAATGGAAATGTGTTCTCAGGCTAACAGTGCAGAGTAGCCTTAGGGAGCATCTTACCTTGAGTAGCAACAGATTTCTGGTCTGCATCCCTATGTAGCTTAAGAGTCAAAGTTTTAGGGACAACGCTGGTAAGACCTATACATGTTTTTGTCTTCTGGGAGTTAAGATCCTACAGCTTGATAAGGATAGCTGTTGCAAAATAGACCTTATCTAGTGATGAGATGGTGTGTGTATTAGTAGCAGTGGAACAAACTTTGCTGCCCTTGACAGGAAGCCAAGTTTTAAGGTGGTTTTGAGAGAGATGAGAGTGAGCTGTACTGAAGTCTCCTGGCACTCATATTCAAAAATAAACCAGGGACTTCCCTGGTGGTCCAGTGGTTAAGAATCTGCCTGCCAGTGCCGGGAACATAGGTTCGATCCCTGGTCCAGGAAGATCCCATGTGCTTATGGAGCAACTAAGCCCATGCACTTCAACTATGGAAATCCATGCTCTGGAGCCTGGCCTCTGCAACAGGAGAAATCACGAAAATAAGCCTGAGCACTGCAACTAGAGAGTAGCCCCTGGTTGCCACATCTTTGTTGCCTATGCATGGCAGCATAAATAAATAAATTAATTAATTTAAAAAAGAATAAATCAGGGCTGCTCCCTGCGAGCCATGCTCCCTTTCCCACAGTGGCTGTGTTTCCTTTTTTTTTCCTTTTAGGCTCTGGTTTCTCCCAGCCTAATCTCATAGGGTATCTTACCAAGAGCCTGCTTCCAACCAGGGCTGCTTATTTTGTGGACAGTAGACTTTTACTTCTCTGAATGGACTCTTCAAAAGGAGATGTGGCAACTTGCTGGGGTGAGAAATAGGCCATTTGATTTTTGTTGGAAAGACATCAATCATATTAATCAGACCTCTGCACTGTGGGTCACACATCTCCATCTTTTCAGCCCCAAGCACCTCTTTTCAACTGGAAAAATGTCACCCTGCCAGGCAAGCTGGTCTCTGATGTTGAGTCCTTTTATCTTTGAGAAGGTAGACACAGGCAAGATAGCAACTTCATGTCTTTATGATTAAGGTCCCTTGAATGTTCACTCTGCCTGTCTGCCTGTCAGAATAAAGTTCTGAGTCATAGGGGGGTTTGAAAGGGGACTTCCCTTGCTGGTCCAGCCCTGCTGCTCTGCCATCTCCCTGCATTTTTCACAGATCTCACACAAGCTGAATTCAGCAGCTTATTTTCATTCATTCCGTCTTTACGCTTCCTTCAGAGCAATGACCTACTTAAGTTAAAGGGAAATACAAACCTCCAAGGAGATTTGCTGACAGCTGTTTTCCTGGGTAGAATTAGGTTGGACATGTGTCTGAGAGAAGCTTATGAACTCTAAGAATCATCTTGGCTGAGGATGGAAGTGGAAAAGAAGGAATTAAAGGTTTTAAAGAAAAATGTTAGACACAAGTATTCCTGGGGAGGTGATGGGAGACTGGGGGAGGTGATGGGAGACTGGTGAAGGCAGGGAGGGTTGGGTAAGAGTTTCTCAAGGACAGGTCTCAGCTGGAGTTTCCACGTTCTCTTTAGTTCCCTCTCTCAGTTTCTTGCTCAGAAGCTCTATCTACTCCTCAGGTCATAGAGCTTCAGTGTCCAGACAGCAGATAGAGCCAAGTCAGCATTAGAAATAAAACACACTTTTGGAAGGCAGTAAATCATAGGGCAGTTTGGAAGGTAATTTAAAGACAAAAGATCACAGTGGAAACAGCTTTGGATCGAGAGTGGGAATACTTAAATTTTTACCATGAATTTGCCAGGGACTGGCTGTGTGTGTTAAACAAGTCATTTTGACTCTAAGCCTCACTTTTCTCATCTGTAAAATCTGTGGTTCAGACTAGATCATGATTAAGATGCCTTCAGTTATTAAATTCCTTGAAGCATATAAAATGATTTACCTACTGGCTCACGTAGCTGATAATCACTTTCACTTAGTAAAGTTGTTAAAAAGTAGACTGACTTATGTTTTATCCTTTTTCTTTCTTTCGATGGAGGTAGTTGAAGGATGGCCAAAAGATCAAAGATCCACATAAGCCCCAAACTGGACAACGGGCTCTGGTTCATGGATGGCTGATAGGGTGTGGACTTATGGTGCCCACTGCTATGAGTCTTCAGCCTTATCATCCCAAGCATCCGGTCCCGTGAGGTGATCCTTTTCTCATCTGTTTGGTGCATGGCAGAACCAACCAACAGCCCAGAATCTCCTGGCTGAAACCTACGGTGCAGTTTGCATGTTGTTTTCATTCAACTGTTAACCGCATGAGTAGAGTAATCTCCGTATAATATTTGATGTTAAATTCCACACCAAACCATCTGGTGTATATTAGATCAGCTGGCAAAACTGGTTATAGAAGATCAAAGTAGTCTTAGGTCAGTTTATAAGCTTAAAATTAAGTATTACAGAATTTAGCTTTAAAAGAGACTGGAATCCACCTAATCTAATACTCAAACTTTAGAGGAAAAGTGAAGATGCAATGACTTGCCCAAGGTTACAAGTGAATAGTATAAAATCAGGACTTGATTCTCAAGTCTGTATTCTTTCTACTATAATCTATTGTTTACAAAGGAACCTGAGTATATGTTAAGTGCAATTAATCTTTTGTAAGATGAGTATTTTTAAACACATTTTTGTTAATTTTAAATATGCAGTGCAGGCACTACAAAATTTAAAAGACACAGAGGGTTTACAATGAAAATTCAGTCTCCCATCCATTACCATCTCTAACCACTTAGTCTCTTCCCTCTTTGATCAACCTGGAGTTTATTTTAGTATAAGGCATGCGATGGGGATCTAACTTTATTTTCTTTCAGATTAAGATCCAGTTATCGTAATGCTGATAAGGTATGTTTCCCTTATTTGCGCTTATGTTTTGGAATTTTCATGTTTATTCTTGCCTGTTTTTTTTTCTTATATATGAACTTGAGAATCAGCTTGCACACTAAAAAAAAATACTGCTTTTTAAAAAATGGGATCCTATTAAATTTATAGATTGATTGCAGGGAGATTTGATAGTGTTATAAAGTCTGCTGTAGAGCTTCAAGACATATTTTCCTCTCTGATAAAAAGAAACGTGATAAAAGATACTTTTCTTTCTGCCTTTTGAGGTGGTTCTGTGAGGGTGTGGTGGTCACACTTCTAAATATCACACGTTACCTCACAGTTTATACTCAAATAGGTTCCAGTTATACTGGCCTCCTTGCTATTTCTTCAACTCAGCTAGCATGTTCTCTCTGCATAGAACATGTCCTTAGTTCAGATATCTGCATGGCTCACTCACCTCCCTCGGGTGTTTGTGCAAACACCAACACCTCACTGAGCCTACCCCTTGACTACTCCATTTAAAATCACTGTTGCCTACATCCCCAGCTCTTCCAACTTTCCATTCCACTTATCACCCTCTAATATCCTAGGTAATTTTTGTGTATGCTCAGTTGATCAGTTGTGTCTGATTCTTTGCAACCCCATGGATTGTAGCCCACCGGGCTTCTCTGTCCATGGAGTTTTCTAGGCAAGAATTCTGGAGTGGGTTGCCATATCCCTTTTCCAGGGGATCTTCCTGACCCAAGGACTGATCCCAAGTCTCCTGCGTCTCCTGCATTGGCAAGTGGATTCTTTACCACTCTGCCACCTGGAAAGCCCTTAATTTACTTAATCATTATGCTTATTATTTATTGTCTGTCTTCATTACTAAAATGTAAGCCTCAAGAGGGCAGAGATTTTTGCCTGTTATATTCACTGCCATATTCCAAATGCTTAAAACTGTGCTTGGCATATAGCAAGTGTTCAATAAATATTAATAAAAGTAAAGAAAGTATCTATCTAGTAAATGATTTTATTAAGACTAGACATTACATTTTTTTCAGTATGAAAGATTTTTTCAGCATCTATGGAAATAATCATAAGACTCTTTTCTCTTTTCATTCCCAGACTTGGTAAATTATATATTACATTTCGTAATAGTAGACTGTCTTTGCATTCCTGAAATCAGTCCAACTTAGTCTTGGAGACCCAGGGATCGAACCCAAGTCTCCTGCTTGGCAGGTGGATTTTTTACCACTGTGCCGCTATGTTTTGAAGAATAGCTGAGTTAATAAAGACACGCTAAGTGCCCATTTGAATGCAGAGTTCCAAAGAATAGCAAGAAGAGATAAGAAAGCCTTCCTCAGTGATCAATGCAAAGAAATAGAGGAAAACAATAGAATGGGAAAGACTTGAGATCTCTTCAAGAAAATTAGAGATACCAAGGGAACATTTCATGCAAAGATGGGCACAATAAAGGACAAAAATGGTATGGACCTAACAGAAGCAGAAGATATTAAGAAGAGGTGGCAAGAATACGCAGAAGAACTATACAAAAAAGATCTTCATGACCCAGATGACCATGATGGTGTGATCACTCACCTAGAGCCAGACATCATGGAATGTGAAGTCAAGAGGGCCTTAGAAAGCATCACTATGAACAAAGTTAGCAGAGGTGATGGAATTCCAGTTGAGCTATTTCAGATCCTACAAGATGATGCTGTGACAGTGCTGCACTCAATATGCCAGCAAATTTGGAAAACTCAGCAGTGGCCACAGGACTGGAAAAGGTCAGTTTTCATTCCAATCCTAAAGAAAGGCAATCCCAAAGAATGCTCAAACTACTGCATAATTGCACCCATCTCACACGCTAGTAAAGTAATGCTCAAAATCCTCCAAGCCAGGCTTCAACAGGACATGAACTGTGAGCTTCCAGGTGTTCAAGCTGGATTTAGAAAATGCAGAGGAACCAGAGATCAAATTGCCAACATCTGCTGGATCATCGAAAAAACAAGAGAGTTCCAGAAAAACATCTAATTCTGCTTTATTGGCTATGCCAAAACCTTTGACTGTGTGAATCACAAAAAACTATGGAAAATTCTTGAAGAGATGTGAATACCAGACCACCTGACCTGCCTCCAGAGAAATCTGTTTGCAGGTCAAAAAGAAACAGAACTGGACATGGAACAACAGACTGGTTCCAAATCGGGAAAGGAGTACATCAAGGCTGTATATTGTCACCCTGCTTATTTAACTTAAATGCAGAGTACATCATGCGAAATGCCAGGCTAGATGAATCACAAGCTGGAATCAAGATTGCTGGGAGAAATATCAATAACCTCAGATATGCAGATGACACCATCTTTATGGCAGAAAGCGAAGAACTAAAGAACCTCTTGATGAAAGTGAAAGAGGAGAGTGAAAAATTTGGCTTAAAGCTCAACATTGAGAAAACTAAGATCATGGCTTCTGTTCCCATCACTTCATGGCACATAGATGGAGAAACAGCGGAAACAGTGTCAGACTTTATTTTCTTGGGCTCCAAAATCACTGCAGATGGTGACTGCAGCCATGAAATTAAAAGGTGCTTGCTCTTTGGAAGAAAAGCTATGACAAACCTAGATAGCATATTAAAAAACAGAGACATTACTTTGCTAACAAAGATCTGTCTAGTCAAAGTTATGGTTTTTGCAGTAGTCATGTGTGGATGTGAGAGTTGGACTATAAAGAAAGCTGAGCGCCAAAGAATTGATGCTTTTGAATTGCAGTGTTGGAGAAGACTCTTGAGAGTCCCTTGGACTGCAAGGAGATCCAACCGGTCAATCCTAAAGGAAATCAGTCTTGAATATTCATTGGAAAGACTAACGCTGAAACTGAAGCTCCAATACTTTGACCACCTGATGCGAAGAAATGACTCGGAAAAAACCCTGATGCTGGGAAAGATTGAAGGCAGGAGGTAAAGGGGATGACAGAGGATGAGATGGTTGGATGGCATCACTGACTCAATGGACTTGAGTTTGAGCAAGCTCTGGGTGATGGTGAAGGACAGGTAAGCCTGGTGTGCTGCTGTCCGTGCAAAGAATCGGACACGTCTGAGTAACTAAACAGCAGCAACAGCAGCAACATGTCACTATCTTTACTATGACTTTATACCACATATTCTGTGCCTGGCTTTGTAGAAACAATGATAAGTATCACACCAATGATAAGTATTATTCCTTAAGTTATTGATGGTCTATTTGGAGCATCAGAGAAACAAATATACAGTTCTATCTGTGTGCTAGGAATGTGGATGGAGGTGTGCATGGGGCCACAGGCAGTTCAGGGGAGCACAGTGTTGGTTCTGAGAAGCCTGAGTGATCGGGACCAGGAAAATCCATGGATCCCCCATGAAGGCAGAGGGAATGACTCTTGGGGAGGCGGGAAGCTGAGACACTGTGTATTCGAGAACTGTTTGCCCGAAGTGAAGGATGTGAGGATGAGCTGATGTGAGATGAGGGAGATAAGGCTGGGTCTGGATGTTGGAGGCCTTTGTTGGCCAGAATAAGAGTTGATCTGAAAAAAAAAAAAAAAAGAGTTGATCTGATCTGTACTTTCTTAAAGTTAAGAACCCCATTTCCCCAAGATTTAAAGCTTTTTGAGGTATTCTAGAAGGGGAAGCCACATAGCAAAACCAACACATACATGCATGAATGAGTGAGTAAACAAATGCCTTAAGAATCTTACTTTAATGGGAGAATGATGAATTGACCTGAATTTCCTGTAGAGTGGTGGCTCTCAGCTGGATGATTCTGCCCTTCCTGGGGACATTTCTCAGTGTCAGGAGACATGCTTGGTTGTTGCAATCAGGGTGGGAAGTGCTACTGGCACATTGCGAGTGGAAGCCAGGGATATTGCTAAAAGTTCAAGGACATACACAGGACAGTCCCCAATGATACAAAACCATCAGGTCCAAAGTGTCAATAATGCTGAAACTGAGAAACCTTGCTTAAAACCTGAGAAATAAGGCTAGAGGAGAAGGAGGTTCTGAGCACCTTCATGCATATCTTTAATAACATGACAAGTATTTTGGAACTCATTGCACAGGCCATTAGGAAGCTAATGAAGGTTTTTTAGTAGAGAGCTATGGTGAAGGTTGTGTTCTGGAGGATTAATGTCTGTGTGGAGGGAACTGAAGAATTTCAGGACATGGCACAGCCAAATAGGCCACTTTGGTGTATTGATTATTTTGAGCTAAAGGTACTTGAAAAACGTCAAATGAAGGGAGACGTTTGCTCTGAACTCCTCTTATCTACCTCAAGACAGATCTTCCAAGAGGAACTCAATAGTGATAGATCCCCTGTGGGGAGTTTTGTCCTCCAGGGAGGACTGAGTCGTTGCAAGAGAGGAAATTAGAAGTTGACACCACATCTAGACAAACTTTATCACAAACTAGCATACTTCCCATCAAACTTAATAGCAAATAGAAGGGGAAGAAGTAGAAACAGTGAGAGATTTCCTTTTCTTTGGCTCTAAAATCACTGTGGACAGTGACTGCAGCCGTGAAATTAAAAGACACCTGCTCCTTGGAAGAACAGCTATGACAAACTTAGACAGCATACTAAAAAGCAGAGACATTATTTGCCAACAAAGGTCTGTCTAGTCAAAGCTATGGTCTTTCCAGTAGTCTTGTACAGATATGAGCACTGGACCATAAAGAAGGCTGAGCACCGAAGAATTGATGCTTTTGAGTTGCAGTGCTGGTGGAGACTATTGAGAGCCCCTTGGACTGCAAGGAGAGCAGACCAGTCAATCCTAAAGGAAATTAACCTTGAATATTCATTGGAAGGACTGATGCTGAAGCTGAAGCTCCATTACTTTGACCATTTGATGTGAAGAGCCAACTCATTGGAAAAGACCCTGATGCTGGGAAGGATGGAGGGCAGGAGGAGAAGGGGGTGGCAGAGGATGAGATGGTTGGATGGCATCATTGACTCAAAGGACATGAGTTTGAGCCAACTCTGGGAGATAGTAAAGGATAGAGAAGCCTGGTGTGCTGCAGTCCATGGGGTCACAAAGAATTGGACATGGCTTAGCAACTGAACAAAGACAATGATTATACCTCTCATCTGTTCTTTGAAAGGCCCATTTATCTTCCTTAAACATCATTTACTCTCCTTTAAATTGCCTGCATTCTCCCTCCCCTTTTGCTCTTAAGATGATATAAAGCTCTTGAATCTCACTGATTCTTTAAATATTCACTCTCCCCCTCCCCATGATGTCCTCATGCACATAATATTAAGAATTAATATATTTGTATCTTTTTCTCCTGTTAGTCTGCCTGTTGTCAGTTTGTTTAGTAGATTCCCCTAATGAAACTAGCAGGATCGAGGGAAAGTCTTTCCTCCCATACAGGAAGGACACCAGAGCGTAGGAGGGATCGGAGGCAGAGAATTGTGTAGGAGGTTATTGTGATGGTTAAGACTCTAATGGTAAACCCAAGTACTTGGGAGAAAATGGAGAGGAAAATAATGAAAATTGATGGACATTAAAAAAACTTGGAGAGGAAGATACTGTGGGAGAAGAGAATGTGCTTTTTTTTAAAGAAAACATTCATTTTAGGTTAACAGTGCAATTCATGCAGAAATATCTCCTATGCAGACAGTTGTGTCAACTGAAACAAAACAAAACTCCACACCCTAAACCTAAGAATTAGGCTTTAAAAACAAAATTTATTTACTTATTTTTGGCTGCGCTGGGTCTTCATTGCTGTGCTCGGGCTTTCTCTAGTTGTAGCGAGCAGAGATAGTCTCCAGTTGGCGCGCCTGGGCTTCTCACTGCTGTGGCTTCTCTTGTTGCAGGGTACAGGCTCTGGGCTAGTAGTTGGGGTATATGTGCTTAGTTGCCCCGCAGAATATGGGATCTTGCTGGACCGAGGATCGAACTCATGCCCCTTGCTTTGGCAGGCAGATGATTCTCAACCACTGGATGACCAGGGTAGTCCGGGAATTGTGTTTTATTTGGGAGACTTTCTGAAGACTTAAGCCCAGGTGGCCATCTCTCCTGTAGCTCTGAGGGACTGCTCCAAACAGTAAGGGAGAAATCAGGATATATGGGAATTTTTGCAATCAAAACCAGGTAGTTGGAACATTGAAAGATTACTATTAATGAAAGAAAAAGCCAGACATTTCAAGTCAATGACTTTAGCACTTTCTTATGTATGTGAAGATGCAAGCGTCTGGGTTCACTGAGATTATTCCTCTGATAGGCTTCTGAACTATCTGGGCCAGTATTCTGTTTTGTCTGTCCTGAATCTCCTGGGGGATTCACGGTGGTGGGGGAGGGCTGAGGCTACAGTGGCTGAGGGTTTGATGTCAGCAGCCTGTTTCTAGATATGGCAGGTGACATTTTCATCTTCAGATATGTGCTTAGGAAAGAAGGTTATAGGAGTCATCAGGCTAGAAGTGACCAGCAAAATAGCAGCAGGCTAACTCTTTGGGCAGAAAGGGGTGGCAAGAGAAAAACAGTAGACTAAGAACTGAAGGCAATTCATGTCATGATACCTCTTCTCTTACTCTGTTTTATTGTTTCCTTAAAGCCCCCGTTTCTCACCAGTGCTGTAAATAGGAAGAATGGAGACAGGTGCCATTTCCAGCTAGCCTGACTCCGTTGGTATTCAAGATTCCTTAAGTGACTGTTCATTACATTGATTAGCCAGGTGTTTCCTGGCAGGTTGACTCCCATCTGAGGATTTATCACTGAAAATTAGCCTGCTCATCGATGCTTCTAGTTACTTTGGTCCTCCTCCAGGCTAGATGGTAGATTTGTAATCACAAAAGGAGCATGGCCTGGATCCTTTCCTTTCCCATTGTGTGTGCCTACATGCCTGAGGTGTTGGCATTCTGTAGATTATATGTATATTTTTTGCTTTATAAGTCCGGTTACATTGTAGTTTATTTACACTAAGAGAAAAAGGTCATAATGTTTTCATGCAATACATACTTCATTCTTTAGATAACAATTATTGTGACAAATAACAGACATCATTAAGGAATGCTGCACTTGTGATTCATACAAAACATCAACATTTTGGGTTGCACACAATTTAAAGAAATGTCCTGAACACTTTTGGAAATACTGTAATAGCCAATACATAGAGGCATGCTTTAGGTGGCCACAGGAATGCAGTTTAGAAAATAAAGAAAAAAAAATCACACTTGGAACTGCTTCATTTCTTCAAAACCACTGAGCGAGAAAAGTAACATTGAACTTCCAATACTGATTTTACATTATGTCTATACAGTGCCTTGACTTAAATCCAAGAGTAAAAGTAGACTCTCCTCTATTTTTGGTAAACAACTGCATGGTAAACTTAGATGATTTTTTCCCCTGGATTTTACCTGGGAGTGGCCTTTTTAATTTTTTCTTTAAAAGAGAGCAGGTTTGACACTTTTATACTGATGTCATCAATGTCAATATTTCTTGGGATCTCAGGAAGATTCATATTCTTTACAGCTGATATATCACAGACTGGAGCTCCTGCTAAGTCAGCCTCAGATTTCTCTAGCTTATTTTGTGCATCAATTTGTGTAACAATATCATTCATGTTGGTCTCCAATGCCATTCCCCCATCACCATTTCTGCAAGAATATTGTGAACCTTGTCTACATGGAAAATTAAATCCAGTTCACAGACGTTTTCAAAACACTTGTCTAATGTTTCCACAAACACTTGAGTTACATCTAAAATACCAAGTTCACTTTCTGAAGAATCCACACAGAAGACAAAATATAATGTTGCATAATGTCTATAAATCAGACAGATTTGTTGTCAGATCCTCCAATTAATAATCCTCCTTCTAGGAAATTACAAACATTTTCATCTCTCTTAGATACCAAATGGAATGTCTCCCTGATGATTTGCTGTTGTGTATCTTCACTCTGTGATTCTGAGTCAGGGTTGGGCTGGGTTCTCCCCCACCCCTACTCCAGCGCCTCTCTAGAGATGCTCTGTAGATTGTATTTTTAAAAATCTTATTTGGCCATGTCCCATGGCTTGGAGGACCTTAGTTCCCTGACCAGGGATTGAACCCTCCTCTTAGACAGTGAAAGCATGGAGTCTTAACCACTGGACCACCAGGGAATTCTTTTGAATCTTGGTTACTGCTTCCCTGTTGAATCTCCTGTGTCTCACCAGTATATTTCTCTCCCACAGAGCATGTTAACCACAGAATTCTACAGTCTCTGCAAATTGACAACTTGATCTGGGTGGAGAGCAATGCAAGGAAGAAGGAAAGGGTATTAAGGAAAATAAAAAGACAAATGTATTTGGTTAGAAGAAGAGTGAGTGAGTGAATGCTAGTCTCTCAGTCGTGTCTGACTCTATGTAATACCACGGACTGTAGCCTTCCAGGCTCTTCTATCCATGGACTTCTCCAGGCAAGAATACAGGAGTGGGTTGCCATTTCCTTCTTCATAAAAAAAGAGACAAGTGCTCAGGCCTGGTGCACTGGGAAGACCCAGAGGGATCGGGTGGAGAGGGAGTTGGGAGGGGGGACCGGGATGGGGAATACATGTAAATCCATTGCTAATTCATTTCAATGTATGACAAAAACCACTGCAATGATGTAAAGTAATTAGCCTCCAACTAATACAAATAAATGGAGAAAAAAAAAATTAAAAAAAAAAAAGTAAAACGATAGGAAAAAAAAAAAGAGCAAAGCCATTAAAATGACCTTTTAGTCAAGAATTACACAGAACCTTAAGAAGGAAGGAAATCCCACCATTTGTGATAGCATGGATGGCCCTGGAGGATGTTACGCTAAGTGAAATAAGCCAACACAGAAAGACAAATATGTATGATCTCACTTATAGGTGGGACATGAAGTAGTTAAACTCACAGAGGCAGAGAGCAGAGCGGTAACCAGCAGAGGCTAGGTGCAGGGGGGAACAGGGAGGTGATGGTCAAAGGGTACAATGTGTCACTATTTAATGGCTGTTACTTATTTACTCAAAATTTAGTTTTCTTTTTTAAAAAAATTCTTTCTCTGTGAGAAACCAGGCAGCAGTGAACAACTTTCTGTGTAGATCATTTTGCACATAGGTAACAAGTACCACTAGAGAATACATTCCTAAAAACAGAATTGCTGGGACCAAGGGCGTGTACGTTTGTAGTTTTGATAGTGAAACAACCTCCCATAGAGATATACTCAGATTAACCTCCCACAATGTACAGGGTTGTGCTCATGTTTAAACTTATTTTTTTTGTCCTTCTGATAGAGAAATCATAGCTTCTTTTTACTTTTCTTTGTACAACGTGACCAAACATCTTTTCATATGTTCAAGAGACATTTTAAAAATTAGCATTCTTGGATTTCCCTGGTGGTTCAGTGGCTAAGACTCCGAGTTCCCAATGCAGGGGGCTCAGGTTTGATTCCTGGTGGGGGACACAAGTTCCCACAGGCCACAACAAAGAGTTCGCATGCCACAACTAAAAATCCTGCATGCCACAACAAAGATCCTGCTTGCCACAACTAAGGCCTGGTGCAGCCAAATAAATAAATTAATTAAAAAAAATTTTGTAAAAATATTCACATTCTTAATGCTCCCCAGTCTTGTGAATCCTTGGCAAGGTTCAGCTTGTCCATAAGTCAGCTGAGTCAGTAGAATCCTCTCATTGGGCTGGACCCCAGCTTTCCTTCCTCTTGATGATGTTTACTGAACCGACGGGCCACACGTTCCCTCTCCTTGTGGCTCTGAAGGAGCTCCCCCTGCACAGAGGGTATCTTGGCCTCCCCTGGCCTTTCTGCCATCCTCTGCTGATGCAGTCCCTTCTCACTCACTAGCATCACCTGCCTCAGACGGCCGATCTGTGGACACCACAGTCGCAGCCCAGGCCTGGGTTCTGCTGCACTGACCCAACCTTTACCTCTGACTTTCTAGGCTGCCTGTTGTCATCCAGGCCCATCTGGGGTCCATGCTTTCCTAGCCTGACTCTGGTCACCTACCCTCAATGCAGCCGATGCTCGGAATAGCTCCCCGTAGTGATGACCTCTATCCCTTCTTTGGGAATGTGCTATATCTACCCAGCACTGTTGTCTTGGTCAGTTGCTGCTATAACAAAATACCATAGACCAGGTAGCTTATAAATGACCAAAGTTTATTTCCCACAATTCTAGAAGCTGGAAAAATCCAAGATCAGGCACTGACTGATTTGGGGTCTGCCAAGGGCCCATTTCCTGGTTCAGAGATGGTTGTCTTTCTCCTGAGTCCTCACATGGCAGAAAGGGTAAAGGAGCTCTCTGAAGTCTCTTTTCGAGCCCATGAACTATAGTCCGCCAGGCTCCTCTGTCCATGGGATTCTGCAGGCAAGAATACTGGAGTGGGTTGCCGTTCCCTTCTCCAGGGGATCCTCTCAACACAGGGATCAAACCCTGGTCTCCTGCATTGCAGGCAGATTCTTACTGCCTGAGCCACCAGTGCCCCTTATGAAAGCACTAATCCCAATTGTGAGGGCTCCATCCTTATTACCTGTTTTCCTCCAAAGGCTCCACCTCCTAATACCAGCTCATTGGAGATTAAGTTTCAACATATGAATTTTGGCGGTAGACAGGGTGGGGGTGGACACACATATTTAGTCCACAGCAATTGTGCTGTATGTTAAGTGATTTGCAGGAATTCTCTCTTTAAGTGTGTGTGTGTGTGACTCAGTCCTATCTGACTCTTTGCGACCCAAGGACTGTAGCACTCTAGGCTCCTCTGTCCATGAAATTCTCCAGGCAAGAATACTGGAATGAGTTTGCCATTCCCTTCTCCAGAGGATCTTCCTGACCCAGGCATCGAACCCACATTTCCTGCATTACAAGTGGATTCTGTATCCCCTGAGCTACCAGGGAAGCCCCCTTTAAGTCTTTACAAGCACTTTAGTTTAAGGAGGAGGAAACTGAAGCTCAGAGAAGGTACGTAAACTCCTCAAGGGCAAGAGGTGGAGATGGAGGAAGATGGAGGAAGGCATTGGAGGAGTGAGAACTCTGTCTCTCCTTCTTTCTAAAGTGCATGCTGTCCATCGCCCCAGTGGCGGTGCTAACCAGATCTTGACTTCCAGGGTTTGCTCTTGGCTGCTTTCTGGGGCTTGCCACCATGTCTCTCCAGTTCATGGACACCTTTCTCTCTCTGTCTATTTAAAAATGTCTTCCTCTGCAAACTGGCCAGATCTATTTTCAGGGAGATGAGTGGGAGGGGAGAAACCACTGCACGGGCCCCTAGCACAGAGGCTGTAGCCCAGAATGACTGAGGTCTTGAGGTTTACCCTTCAGACTTCCTCTTCCTAAGGCACCTATGCGCTGGGTCAAAGGTTGAGGAGGAAGTGGAGAAGGATGGGGAAGGGTGTCGCATGGTAGAGAACCCATCACTCCATTCTGCACTCACTCCCTCTCCTGCCTGGGCTGGCGGGCCCCTCCTTCCCAGATGCCTCCCTCCCTCACCTGGGATTATTCTCTCAGGAGCCCCTTTGTTCTCCTTGCAATCAATCTGTTGTCTGTCGGGCAACCCAGGGCATCAGATCCATGCATAGGTAGGTCCCTTCTACCATGTGGTCCCAAAGGCCTCCTCACCGTGGTTCTATCAAGTCAGGGGCTGCCCCTAGATCATTACTTAAGGTCTCTGAACCTTGCAGTGCACAAGAGACTCACTCTGTGCTGAACATTCCGCAAGGCCAGCTACACATACAGATACGCCTGGGCCTTAACCATGGTTCCATCAGACCCTCCCTTAACATACTGCCCCTTCCTCTAAGCCCTGTTCTATGGTTTTGCCTGCACAATGGACCAAACAGTCTCTTAAAGTTGAATTAACTTTTGCTTGTATTTCTGTCTTTGGTCTCTTAGTACCACTGTTTCCTTTATTTTTTTTCCATTTCATTTTATTTTTATTTAACTATTGTTGAGTTATAACATTGTGGTGGTTTCAGATGTACAACTTCAGATTCTTTTCCATTGTAGGTTATTACAAGATATTGAATGTAGTTGCTTCTGCTATATGGCAGGTCCTTGTTGTTTATCTATTTTATATATAGTAGTGCGTTCCTGAAGAAGGCAATGGCACCCCACTCCAGTACTCTTGCCTGGAAAATCCCGTGGACGGAGGAGCCTGGTGGGCTGCAGTCCATGGGATCGCGAAGAGTCGGACACGACTGAGCGACTTCACTTACACTTTTCACTTTCATGCATTGGAGAAGGAAATGGCAACCCACTCCAGTGTTCTTGCCTGGAGAATCCCAGGGACGGAGGAGCCTGGTGGGCTGCCGTCTGTGGGGTCACATACAGTCGGACACGACTGAAGCAACTTAGCAGCAGCAGCAGCAGCAGTGTGTTCCTATTAATCCCATAATCCTAGTTTATCCCTCCTTCTTGCCTTTTCCCTTTGGTGACCATAAGTTTGTTTTCTATGTCTGTGAGTCTGTTTTTGTCCTGTAAATAAGTTGATTTGTATTATTTTTTCAGATTTCTCATGTAAGTGATACCATATGTCGGTCTTTCTCTGCCGGACTTGGTTGGCTTTGTATGGTAACCTCTAGGTCCATCTGACACAGTCTCCCAATTGTCCATCTGGTCTCAGAGCCACTGCCTTGGGCAGCTGCTACTTCACTGTCTCATTCCAAAAAGCTGGATTCAAACCCTTCCTTCCCAGTTCCCTTCTCAGACACACACACACACACACACACACACACTCTCTTGAAAGATCCAAGATTTTTGGAGACAAAAAAGTCCTTTCCAATAGAAGCTTTATTTTGTAATTTGTGGCACTAACAGTCTGGCTGGAAATGAGGTTCTGTGCAGAAATGGGGTCTAGTGGATGGACACAATGTGGGGGCAATAACTTTGGGGGCTCGATAGCCAGGTTCCACTCTGCTAACTTGTGTCCTTCAGGGAAATCACTTTACTCTCAGAGCCTCGTGTTTTCTCATCATCTGTAAATGATGGGACTGGACTAGCTGGTCTCTGGACTTGTGAGGAGACGGGCACAATTTTCAGCCTTCACGAAAGCAGGTTAGCAGGGGCACCAACTTCCAGCCACAGAGGGAAGAGAACACATCCTTTCCACAGTCTACCCCAGGCTCTCAGTCTTGGCCCTGACATTTTGAACCAGTGTTGTGGGGGGTAGTGGTTCCTATGTACTGTAGAATGTTTAACAGCACCCCCGACCCATACCAGTAGAATCCCCTCTCTAGCTGTGACAACCAAAAGTATTTTCAGGCATCGCCAGATATCCCGAGGGGTGGGGCAAGAGCCCTTCCAGTTAAGAACGGCTGGTCTACCTTATGCAAGGCTTCCCTGGTTGGCTCAGGCGGTAAAGAATCTGCCTGCCATTGCAGACTCAGGTTCAATCTCTGAGTTGGGAAGAACCCCTGGAGGAGGGAATGGCAATCCACTCCAGTATTCTCTCCTGGAAAATTCCATGGACAGAGGGGCCTGGCGGGCTATAGTCCGTGGGATTGCAAAAAGAGTCAGACACGACTGAGAGGCTAACACTTTCACCCTATGCAACTGGTATAGATTTTCTTCCTGGAATGAAGTCTTTCTTCCAAGAGAGCCAGAGTGAAGACCACAAAGGGTACTGCTGCCTCCCTCTGTAGGCTGTAACCTGAGGGCTGTGGACACTGATCACAACAGGTTTAGTTGCAGTGGGTTTATTTCCATTTCTCTGTATTTGCTCTGATCTTAAGCATCTATACACTGGCTATCTGGCAAACAGTGGTGTCTAATGAGTGTTTGAAGCTCTGGAGGAGATGAATGTTGGCCCACAGGAGATATGTTTCCTCTAAATTCTTTTTTTACAAGGAGGCTGTAAACTGACTCCAAGAATCCTATCTTAGTTGACACTCCAAAACTTCTAATCGTTGCTCTAGGCTGCCTGTGATAGATAGGAGAGCTTCACTTTGAGGGGTCTGAGTGCTCAGTGGGGCTGGTCGGACAGAGCATTAGCCACAGAGCCGCAGGATTTTGAAGCTGTGTTCAACAATGGAAGCCAATGTAACCAACCCATAGACCTAGGTCACTACAGAGGGCAGACCTACGAACCAGGAGGAAATCAGTTTGCTCCTCGGGGGGGCGGGGGTGGAGGGGGAATCAGATCCAACTTCCAAGGGGTTCCAGGAAACATCACTCTCATGGGGTGCAGGTAAACTGCGGGACTGGCCCCCAGCCCTGCACCCAGTGTGCCTGTCAAGAGATCTGAGGTCAGCCTTGAGGGAGAAGGGGAGGAGACTTCAAGCCAAGGTCAAGTGCAGCCTGAGGGGTGAGTCAGGAGGCTGGTGGGGAAGATACCAGATCTGGCTGCGAAGCCCAGTCCTCTTTCCCTTGGAGTTACTGATTCTCTAGGGGGATTTCATATATTTTCAGCCAGAGCTCGCAGTATCATCCTATCCGCATTCTTCCGATTCTTCCCTTAGTAACTTCTTCTCCTTCCCCAGATTCTCACCCCAGCCCTGCAGCCAGTCTGGCTGGTGATTCCCCCGGGCTGACATTGCCGGTCAAGAGGAGATGGGGGTGCAGGTGTCTGCATACGGATGCTGGAAGTGTTAGAGGTGGGGCGTTTCTGTAGCTTTTGTTCCCTCATTGGCCTCCCACTCAGTCTCTGTACCTCATTTGTAAGAACTACTAATCTGAACTCTGGATCTTTCCTATAGCATT
This sequence comes from Odocoileus virginianus, assembly GCF_023699985.2. Classification (NCBI taxonomy): domain Eukaryota; kingdom Metazoa; phylum Chordata; class Mammalia; order Artiodactyla; family Cervidae; genus Odocoileus; species Odocoileus virginianus. Next base: position 9,360,463 of record NC_069695.1, on the reverse strand, counting down.
GCTCACCCCACCTACCTGAAACCTCTTTTTTTAAAAAAATTTCTTTTGGCCACACTGTGCGGCGTGTGGGACCTCAGCTCCCTGACCAGGGATTGAGCCCATGCCCCTGAACTCGTGCCCCCTGTATTGGCAGCGAGGAGTTTTAACTACTGGACCACCAGGGAAGTCCCCACCTCCCCAAACCTCTGATTGTCCTTTAAAGCTTGATTCAAGGCTCCCTCCTCAGGGAAGACTTCTTATCACCTGAGTCCGACTTGGGGTCCCTCACGTTTGCTTCAATAACATCAGTGCTCCGTCTTTGAAGTCTGATTCTATTTAGTCTGTGTCTGTTTTCATGTTCGTCTTTCCTCACCATTTTTTGAACTCCTTAAAGACAGAAATAAAATCTTCTCTCTCTGTATACTTTAGACATTTCAGCATTAGCCCTAATTTAATAATAAACAGTCCTACTATTTATTTGGTAGGCTGTAAATAAGTATCCATTAACCAAATCGATAAAGATAATTTAGAGAGCCCATCAGAATTCCTGGGTGGAGTTTTCAAAATATACATTTCTAGATCCACCCCTGGACATATAAATCCTCCAGTTCTGGACTGGGGTTCGTGGATCTGCCTTTTGAAAAAGTCTCATAATCATTTTGAGGTTCACTCATGGTTAAAAACCACAGACATCATTAGATCTATTCTACTCACTCTGAAGCTGGGGGGGAAGGGACTTACCTAATGTCACGCGGAATTGAACTAACTATCCAAATATCCCTACCAGCAATCATGCCCTTTCTTCTACTTTCTAAAAAAAAAGAAAATAGAAATGTGTTAGGAAGAAAAGAGTTGATGTGAGGCAGAAACAAAATATTGGGATGAGATGAAAGTTCTCTGGCTCTTCAACAACAATAATTATCATTAATGATAATAAACCCCATTGTGGTTGAAGGATAGACATTACTAATGACGGAGCAGATGTTTGGGAGAAAAACTGCAGCACCACTCAGCTGGTGACAGCCGGGGGAGTGATACAGTCCCCATCACCCTGCTTCCTTGCTTGTGAGGCATGCGGACCGCATTTGCCTAAATAAACATCCATACATAGAGCCATTCTTGGATTGTTGGAGGAGGGAAGGGTGCAAAGTGCCTTTAGTCTGGTGATCCCATTTTAGAGAAGAGGAAACTGAGGCTGGGGGTGGGAGTGGGGAGTGACTTCAGGAGCTGCAGCCAGTTAAAGGAAAAGCGGGGCTGATAATCTAGTTTCCAACTCTCTGCCAAGTATGTGCACACTGGTTATTCCTGAACAAAGCAGTTAAAAGTTTTCAGGTTGATTCCCTCAGGAGTCCCCAAAGTGTCCACTTAAACCTGATCTTTTAACCTAGCAATTCAGATTTGATGGAGCCAGGGTCTCCACCATAAGGAATTCAACTTCCTCTTGGAAGGTAGTCTGCCTCTCCACTCAACTGGGCCTCCTTGGACCACTTAAGGGGAGAGTGAAAGTGAAAGTCGCTCACTCCTGTCTGACTCTTTGCGACCCCGTGGACTATACAGTCCATGGAATTCTCCAGGCCAGAATACTGGAGTGGTTAGCCATTCCCTTCTCTAGGGGATCTTCCCAACCCAGGGATCAAACCCAGGTCTTCTGCATTGTAGGTGGATTCTTTACTAGCTGAGCCACAAGGGCAGTGCAAGAATACTGGAGTGGGTAGCCTATCCCTTCTCCAGCAGATTTCCTGACCCAGGAATCAAACCGGGGTCTCCTGCCTTGCAGGTGGATTCTTTACCAACTGAGCTATCAGGAAAGCCTCTGTTTGAGGGGATGGCCTTTGAAATTCCACTGGACTTTGTCGACAAAGGTCTGTCTTGTCAAAGCTATGGTTTTTTTAGTAGTCATATATGGATGTAAGAGTTGGACCATAAAGAAAGCTGAGCACGGAAGAATTAATGCTTTTGAACTGTGGTGTTGGAGAAGACTCTTGAAAGTCCCTTGGACTGCAAGGAGATCTAACCAGTCCATCCTAAAGGAAATCAATCTGAATATTCATCAGAAGGACTGATGCTGAAGCTGAAGCTCCAATACTTTGGCCACCTGATGTGGAGAACTGACTCATTAGAAAAGACCCTGATGCTGGGAAAGATTGCAGGCAGGAGGAGAAGGGGATGACAGAGGATGAGGTGGTTGGATGGCATCACCAACTCGATGGACATGAGTTTGAGCAAGCTGTGGGAATTGGTGATGGACAGGGAAGCCTGGTGTACTGCAGTTCATTGGGTCATAAAGAGTTGGACAGGACTGAACAACTGAACTGAACTGAACTGAACTGAACTGAACTGATGCATTCTCACTTGTTTTGACCCTAGTCTTCATGATTTGAAGTGGGCATTACCATTTCACCTTTAAGTCTGGAGGAACAAACTCTTTACTCCGATCATATTTACCTGCGCGCTTCCAAAAATTCACTTTCTCTGCTGCTTCCAGTAATTTCCTCCTCCTTGAGTGTTTCTTCATGTCAACATCTCCACTTAGCAAAATCCTTCCCATCCTTAGAAACCTCACCCGTGTTCCTGTCCCCTGTAAGGCAGCCTTGTCCATTCTCTGAGGTCTTTGAGCTTTCCTCCCTTTCAGCGCTTGCAGGAGTGTGTATCGTCCACACCCATCACTTGGTGTGTGTCACGCTACCTGGTTTTAGGGTTGGGGACACAGTTTTCCCTGCTGGCCAACAAGCCCCCAGGACCACAGCACATGTGAGTTATTAATTTTCTGCAGAATACATGCTGCGGGGTAACTCAAATCAACAAACGTTTATTGTGCTTTGTATACCTTGGGACTTCTTGTCATGGGGAAAATAAATGTACTTATTGTTCAAAGCTACAATTTATTTGGGTTTGCACTTCCCTGTAGCCAAAAGCAGCATGACTGATATATATACTGCTTAAGTAAATAAATGTGGGAGTGGACACAGGGTTTTTCTACAGTTCGTTTCAATTTGAAGGGTATATGAAGGGGAATGAGGGAAAAGGGGGAGTTAAGAATCAGTGTGTGTGTATGTACGTGCACGTGTGTGTGCATGTAAAAGCACAAAGCTAAAGGAAGCATGGAGTGAATGTATACCCGTGGGAGAAGGCAGGAGAGAGGAGGACATTTATTTAGAAGCAGATGAAAATAATGAACTCCTCGTGCAGTGTGACTCCAATATGGATTGTTAAAAATCTAGATATTCTTTTTAAAAATAAGCATTTCTCAAGTGCCCCGGGTTGGCTAGGGGTGGCTAATACCACTCTATTTCTTAAAACTTCAACTCACCTCATCCAAACCAGTGCTTCCTAACATGAAATTTGATTTTACTCTCAATAGATAAGGAAAATAGTTTTTATTCTCCATTTAGGTCAGAAGCAATTCTGGCAGCAGTTCAGACACTCCTCAGGGCACCAAGAATAACTAGCAGCTTATCTTTGTGGATGTCTTTTTGGGGCCTTTTTCTCATTCTCTGGGATTTTTCTTTTCTAGCCTTCTGAATTTTCTTGCTTTTTTTATTTCACAGTTTTCATTTATTTTTCATCACATCTCTCTTTTTTGACATTCCTCCATGGTTTCCTTTTCGGGGGTCTCACATTTATTCCTCCCTGGAGTGAACATCTCATGTTAATGGAGGGGGTAGACTTGGGGTCTTCAGAGTAGCAGGGAGAGCAGTTTGGTAAAGTAGAGAAATTCTTGGATGAGGGCTCAGGAGTCTGGGTTTGCGTGCAGGGTTTTATCACTAACAGGCTGAGTGACCTTGGGCAAAATTGCAACTTCTTGGTATTGCCTTAGGACCCTTATCTCTAAAGAGAAGGATTTGACCAGTATGATCTCCAGGCATTAACTTTCTGTGCCGTTTGTAAAATTACAGCTGTATTTAAGAAGTGAGATTTGCCCTGGTACTGGAAATATGGGCCTTTGGTGATAATTAGCGCTGGATTTAAAAGTAGCTTTGTGTTCTGCAACTTTGTGGTTGCTCGAGCTTTATAAATGAGGGCTGGGATTTTGGACCAGCATTTCCCAGGTTGTCATCCATCAAACACGGGAAATGTTTCCAGATAGGAGCCTATTCTAAAGAAACAGGGAGAGAGAAGAGTAACAGTCCTTGATTTGTGTGTGTGTTTTTAATTGTGGTAAAGACACAAAACATAAAATATACCCTATTAACTACTGTGTAAGTGTACAGCACAGTATTGTTAACTTCATTGCACTTGAATTTCCAGAACTGTTTCATCTGACATGATTGTAACTCTAATCATTGTATAGCAACTCCTATGCCCTATCTTTCCCCCACCTCTGGCCACCACATTCTACTCTCCATTTCTATCAGTTCAGATACTTCTTATCAGGGGAAATCATACAGACTTTGCTTTTCTGTGATTGCCTTATTTCGCTTAGCATACTGTCCATAAGGTTTATGTGTTATAGAATGTCACAGACTTCCTTCTTTTAAAAGGCTGAGTAATATTCCTTGACTTGTATTCTAAACTAGACTTTTTCCTGAGTCTTATACAAATAACAGTAAACCAGGTATTTTGTCTCAACACACTTTCCTGCTCCTGTGGGTGGTGCATGGTGCCCTCACCAATGTAAAAACTTTTTGGTCAGATTGGCCTAGTACCCACTCACATATAAGTATGGTTCTCTTTACCCCTGATGTGTTCTCAATGTTGCATGATTATTATATTTTTTTAAACCATTTTTTGTTAAAACTGTTGTTCAGTCACTAACTCACGTCTAACTCTTTGTGACCCCCATGACTGCAGACACTGTCCAGTGATTTTGGAGCCCAAGAAAAAAAAAATCTGACACTGTTTCCATTTTATCCCCATCTATTTGCCATGAAGTCATGGGACCAGATGCCATGATCTTAGTCTTCTGAATGCTGAATTTCAAGCCAGCTGTTTCACTCTCCTCTTTCACCGTCATCAAGAGGCTCTTTAGCTCCTCTTTGCTTTCTGCCATTAGACTGGTATCATCTGCATACCTGAGGTTGTTGATATTTATCCTGGCAATCTTGATTCCAGCCTGGCATTTTTCATCATATACTCTCTATAGAAGTTAAATAAGCAGGGTGACAATATACAGCTTTTTCTAGAGTTAGGTTTATACAAAGCAGAAATCTTTGTCTATAAACATGGCCTTTTAAATAGAATGGTCCAAGTTTTTGGGACAATCTAGATTCTTGTTTTGACTCTGCACATCCTTGGGCAAACTTCTTCCCAGTATGGGCCTCAGTTTCTTCATCCGTAAAATGGAGAGGTGAGAGTAGATCAGTTGTCCTCATCATGGGTCATTTTTCCCTTCAGTGGACATTTGGCAACGTCTGAGGACAGACGCTACTGGCATCTACTGAGCAGGAGCCAGAGGTGTTGGCCTACAGGGCCCCGGAGAGGCCTCCTCCCTCCTCACTGAAGAGCTATCGAGCTCCAAATGTCAGTAGTGCTGAGGCCGACAAGTCCTGGGCTAGCTGATGTCTACCATCCCTAAAATGCCATGATGTTTCCCATCTCTTCAGCTTTTCCCTTCATACTCTCATTGGCTTGGGCCTGAAACACAAATGTAAAGTAGGAGAATTTGTTTACTTTCTCCCTTCTCCTTTCATACACTGTCCTTCCCAAGCTTTCATTCTCTTTCCCTTTCCTTCGCTGTTTCATCATCATATGGGCTGGGTTTAAGAGGCATATTCATTTGAACAGAGTTGAAACTCTAGGTGGCATCAGGCTGGCTCAAGGGGGGAAGACACCTGATCAGCCTAGGTCGTTGCTCCCACACGGCTTCCTTCTCAGGCTTTGAGTCCACGTGTGACCACCCCGCTTCTCCCACTTAACCTGCCCAGTTATGTCAGCGGGGGAGTACACTACAGTTTAGTTTCAAAACAATATGTTGTTAGTTTCCAGCTGCTGTTAGATTTTGCTCTTTATGTTTTCCTACCCTGACAGTCCCTGTCTTACCCAGAATTTTTATGTGTAGAAGTAAAATCATAGGTCTATCTGCCTATGTGTACTTACTCCAGAGAACTAAAGATACCCCTTGTATACAACCTTGTCTTTAAGGCAATCTTTAATGATCTCTGGCATGTCTTCTATAATAGAAATACATTAACTATTCAAGCACATAAGCCAGAGTCTAAGTGTTATCTTTGATAATTCCCTATCTCTCATCTCTCAGATCGAATCCGTCTCCAAGCCCTATTGATTTTGCCTCCTAAATATTCTCCAAATCCCACCACTTAATGTCTCCTCTGTCAAGAAAGAAAGAAAGAAAGAAAGAAAAAGAAAGAAAGAAAGAAAGAAAGAAAGAAAGAGAAGTCACTCAGTAGTGTCCAACTCTTTGTGACCCAATGGATTGTAGCCTACCAGGCTCCTCAGTCCATGGAATTTTCCAAGCAAGAGTACTGGAGTGGGTTGCTATTTCCTTCTCCAGGCCTCTGTCAGTAATTCCAGGGCAAATTCCTATCACCTCAACCTGGACCACAATCATCTACCCTTGACAGTTCCAAACAGATCCTTCTTAGCCCCCTCTAGTCTTTTCTTCACATTGAGACAAGAGCCACCATCTCAAAACGGAAATGAGATCACATCAACCTCCACTATAAAATCCTTCACCGGCTTCTTACCCCACTGAGGACAAAGGCAGAGCTCGTTTCCAGGGCCTGTATGATCACTCTTGGATCCTGCAGAATTCTTCTCTACTCTCTTCCCTCTGCCCCCAACCACTTCTCTGGACACTTCTCCTCCCACTTCTTCTTTTCATAATATTTGTTTATTTATTTGGCTGTGCCAGGTCTTAGTTGCTACAAAGGGGACCTTTGATCATCTTTGCAACATGCAGGATCTTTACTTGTGGCATGCGAACCCTTAGTTGTGGCATGTAGGATCTAGTTCCCTGATTATAGGTTGAACCTGGGCCCCCAGCATTGGGGAGATGGAGACTTAGCCACTGGACCACCAGAGAAATCCCTCCTACCACATTTTCCTCATTATTTTCTATTCTAGTGAGAGTGGCCATCTTTCAGTCCCTTGAACTCTTCATGTTCCTTCCCATCTCAGGGCTTTTGCACAAGGTTTTTTCCTATTCTCTCCTCCCTCACTTGAACTTCTTGTTTTTAGGTGGGTCCTCCAAGAAGTCTTCTCCTGACACTGGAACATGAGTTTGTCTAGTTGGTGTGAGAAGCAGTCCAGAAAGCACTGGTAAGGGAATCAGGGAAGGCAGATGAGTTGGGGATAAAAGGAAGCCAAGACTAGATGCAAGGATGAGAAGGTTCCTGGTGAGGACGGTGAAGCTCGGTTTCATCAGGGACTTCTAGAAGGTGGTGCAGACCATGCTTGGAGTTGTCCAACCTGGTAGCTTAGGAAGTTGAGATGTTTGTGCTTCTGGGAGTGCCAACTTTCTAGGACTCCTGCCTTGCCTTGTGTGTGGATTGAGACCACCCTATGGCCAGAGAAAGCCCTTGGGCAGAGCACTGACATCATCTGCTACACCATGTGCCCTTCTTCACCAAGTTAATTTCTACTCTTTCTTGAATTGCAGTTCAATCATCACTCTTTTAGGAAGCCTCTCCAGACCTCATTGAGAAAGTCAAGTGCCCTAATTATTAGCCCTTCTGGCAACATGGTCTGTCCTTTGTAACATCTGCCATAGTGTGATTATTTCATGAATCACACTGTGTCATCTAGTGTAGTCTCTACCACTACACTGTAGACAACATGAGGACAGGGACTTGGTCTATTTTTACTTACCTGAGTCTTTACTGCTACCACAGTGCTCAGCCCAAGCTTTGTGAAATGAATGTGAATGCTCTTTAATTTTATTCTTTCCCCCCTGTAACTGAATATACAGATTTTCTTTTATTTATACTCTTTGAAACACATCGAACAATTCCCATTTTTGTTTGGATTATATTTTTTGTGAAATCTATTCTTTTTTATACTAGGATTTGTCTTAAGTTATAGAAAAATCATAAAGGTAAAAAAATTCTAAACAAGTGCTGAAACATGGCTGTATAGACATAGACAGAGGTGTTTAGATACAAAATTATTGATTGCCAGGCTGTGTTATCTTAACATGGCTCAGTTTTGTGTGAAAGGTGATTTTGATGTTTTGCTCTTGGAAAGGAGTGTGAGTTCTACAAAATTCTGATGAGTGAAAGTTAAGGGCTGAACTGTGTGTTCATTGATCTACTCTGTGATTCAGAGTAGAACCAGTCCATGATAACTTTGCAGCCCATGATAACTTTGGGGTACGGTCTATTTCTTTTAAAGAGAAGCTTCTGTTGCTTTGATGAAAGGTAGATGCAATTGCTTCTTGGGAGTACATTAGTTGGGTCTCCAACAAAGACTACTATAAATGGGAAAAACGGGGCAAAATACAGGAAAGATGAAGTGCGGAGTCTGTTCGGTGGATCAGATTAAAATAAACATAACAGGTCACTTTCCATCACATTCATTCTCTCTTTCTTATTCTCATTTCCTTCCCCTCTCTTCTTTGACTCTCTCTGGGTTTTCCATATTTTCTTCGGTCATACCCAGGCTACTTCCATGTCAAAGAAAAGATGACCACTGATATCCCCATGGGCTTCCCGGGTGGTGTAGTGTTAATCTAGCAGTCTCAGTAATAAGAGAACACCTTTCTCCTAGTACCCGAGTACCAGGGAATTAATTGGTTTTGTGAGTCATGTATCTGTTGCTTGGACCAATCACTGTGGTGTGTGAAAAGGAATACCATGATTGGTGAGCTTGGATGGAGGGTATAGGAATTATGGGTGGCAGCCCCACCAGAACTACATGGAAGGAAGAAAGAAGGTTGCTATTACTGAAATAAGGGGAAAATGCTGGGCACAGAGGAACAGCAGATGTCCTGGTAAAAAGGAATGAATTTGATTTTTCATTAGTTTATTCATTCAGACAATAATCCATGTATTCAAAAATTACCTAGTGATTCTCTTATTAGGACCAAATACTGTCAGATATAGAAACAAAAGATAGTTTCCCATCTCAATTAACTCAATATGGTGGAGGAGATAGATAAGGAAAGAGTCATAATAGGTATCAGCTTTCATCTTTTAGAGTAACCCAACTGCAAGACATTAGAAAACTTTTTCTTATGTCTATCCAAAGAAGCTGAGAGCTACCCTGACAATGAGAACCACATTTATTCCTTCTGACTCTGGCCATGACAAAGCTAATTGGTTTCTCTACTGTTCTGTGGGTGAGGTAGAGGGAACAGTGAGGAGAAGCTCAAAAATTGAACATCTACTCAGAGTTCTGACAGTAAGGGGAAACTATCGAGATTCCAAGGATTCTTTGAAGAAGAAAAGCTCTTAATTAACTCTCCTGGGCTTTGAGAGTCAACCCTTATGTCTAGGGCTATAAGAATCAACACCTTTCTGGTTTGTCTGGAGAATTTCTTAGAAAAACTTGATGATATGTTAAGCTTGTCAACCATCAAGCATTTACAATACTGCAATTGTTTGAACAGTGTCACTGCTAATAGTTTTCTCAATCAAGTCCTCCTATGGAATGTCCGTGACCTTGGCCAACATTCTATGAAGACATCATTTTCTGGAATTCAGTTTGGAAGTTCCTCTAGTCTCACCTACTTGAGAGGTTTAAAAAAAATAATAATAAAGTGATTCATAGTAACAATAACCAAAGGCGATCACTGCTAAGTGACTTTATTTCCCACTGAAAACCAACAGGGATTTAGGGTGAAGTTGGCCAGAGTGGTTTGATCTAGCAATAAAGGACTGTCTTCTTTAAGTTCTACAATGCCCTGTTATTTACTGTCTTACTGTTGTCTAACCCCCGCACAGACCTCCCTTTACACACATTTCCAGCACTCTCCTTGTCACAGCAGGAGACACTTAGGTCTGAGAACTTCCCAGCAGAGAGATAAAGGCCTATAACTCACACAAGTTCTGAAATTTCATGCAGAGAAGAAGCCTTCATCACTTCTGCCCATGTAGCAGGCCTCTTAGTAACACAGCTTGCACTCTGACACAAGGTTGCCACACCTGTCATCTCAAGCTTCCTGAAACACGTCAATTCTCCCAGTGGTTTCAAGGAAAGTCAGTGGCAAGAAGAGACAGTACTCCTTTATTTTTTTTTATGTTAATTTTAAAAAATTGGAATATAGTTGATTTGCAAATGTTGTGTTAGTTTCTACTGTATAGCAAAGTGAATCAGTTATACAGATATCCACCCTTTTAAGATTCTTTTCCCATATAGGCCATTATAGAGTATCAAGTAGAGCTCCCTATGCTATACAGCGGGTCCTTATTGTGTGTTAGTTGCTCACTCGTGTCCAACTCTTTGTGACCCTGTGGACTATAGTCCTCCAGGCTCTTCTGTCCATGGGATTTTCCAGGCAAGAATATTGGAGTGGGTTGCCATGCCCTCCTCCATGGGATCTTCCCAACCCAGGGATGGATCCCACCTCTCTTACATCTCCTGCATTGGCAGGTGGGTTCTTTACCACTAGTGTCACCTAAGGACAAAAAAATAAAAAAGGACTGTGCCATCCTCATCTTTGCATGTTACCTCAGAATTGTCTGGTATATTGCACAAGCTCAGTAAATATTTGCTGGCAATTGAAAGTGAAAAGTGAAGTCTCTCAGTCTTGTCTGACTCTTTGTGACCCCATGGGCTATAGCTTACTAGGCTCCTCCGTCCATGGGATTTTCTAGGCAATAGTACTGGAGTGGGTTGCCATTTCCTTCTCCAGGGGATCTTCCCAACCCAGGGGTTGAACCTTGGTCTCCGGCATTGCAGGCAGATTCTTTACCATCTGAGCCACCAGGGAAGCCCTGGTAATTGAAAAAGCAAATTAATTGCTGTCTGGAGACATTTGGTCAACCTTATATTGATGACGACAATTTCACTCCTTGTTCTTTTAAAGCACAATGCTTCTGAATTTTGAGAAATGGACAGTTTTCTAATTTTTATGAGCTTTAGTTTAGTTATAGTGCAGTCTAACATTTTATATCTAAAGTATATATATATATAGCTTTATATTGCAGGGTGCATTGTCTTTCCTCATGGATAACTGGGTCAACTCCTTAACTAAATAGATGCTATTTTTCCTTTTCTTTTCATATTCCTTGACAGCTGGTAAAATATTACAGCTGTTCCTAAAATGTGTTGATGTGGCTATAATTTCTCTTATTGACTCCTGGTGGAGACGAGATGGGAGTCTATTCATTCTGTGGTTTTTCTTCCCACCTGATAGAAGCCCTTGGGCAGCTGTCTGCTTTACTGGGGCCAGGATGGAGGCCTGAGCTCCTGTCTGTTTTGCTGTATCCTTGGCCAGAGGTCAAGCCCTGAGTTTCTTCTGAACCTGGGGGAGTGGCTTAGGCAAATCTGGTCTGTTTGGCAATTGTCAGGTTCTCTGGGTAACAGACTAGCAGCCTCTGGTGATTAGAGGAGAATAGAGTCCTCCACAAGCTGACTAGAGGGAGTAGGCTGCAAAGAAAGTGAATCTTTGACAAAATTCTGTCAGATACACAAGTGTAAAAGAAGATATGCAGCCTGCTCTAGGAAATTCAGAGGTGGTTCCTCTCATTGACTTCATGAGTGTGTTACTTCAAGGTGAGTGCCATGGTTTCTGATGGTTTTGGAGTCAAGTCAAGCTCACAGCCCAAGCTTGCCTATCCTTGCTGTCATAAGGCATTGCATCACTACATGGGTAGACCTAGAGAGTGTTGTACTGAGTGAAGTAAGTAAGACAGAGAAAGACAAATGTCATTTCATATCCCTTATATGTGATATAAAGAAATCTAAAAAGAAATGATACAAATGACCTTATTTACAAAACAGAAACAGACTCACAGACTTAGAGAATGAACTTATAGTTACCAGGGATGAAGGCTGAGGGGCGGGGAGTTTGGGATGGACAGGTACACATTGCTATATTTAAAATGGATAACCAACAAGGACCTGCACATGAAACTGCTCAATGTTATATGGCAGCCTGGATGGGAGGGGAGTTTGGGGGAGAATGGATACATGCATATGTATGGCAGAGTCTCTTTGCTATTCACCCGAAGCTATCACAACATTGTCAATTAACTATACTCCAATATGAAATAAAAAATTAAAAAATATATAAATCGTTGCATCCAGATTGGATTAACATATTCACACAAGGTGCTTGTTGGAGTCCCTTGCAGTGGTCCCCAACCTTTTTGGCACCAGGGACTGTTTACATGGAAGACAATTTTTCCGCAGACCAATGGAGGGAGATGATGGTTTAGGGCTGATTCAAGCACCTTGCATTTATTTATTTAACTCATTTATTTTAATTGGAGGCTAATTACAATATTGTGGTGGTTCTTGCCAAACATTGACATGAATCAGCCACGGAGGTACATGTGTCCCCTCCCCCCAACCCCATCCCCAACTCCTCTCCCACCACCCTCCACATCCCATCCCTCTGGGTTGTCCCAGTGCACTGGCTTTGAGCACATTGCATTTATTGTGTACTGTATTTCTATTATTGTTGAATCAGCTCCACCTCAGGTCATCAGGCATCAGATCCCGGAGGCTGGGGACCCCTGCCTTAAAGTGCAGGGATAGGATTTCCCTAACGCTTTCGCCCAAAGTTATGAAGTCCTGGGCTTGCCTGATCCTTAAACTTCATTTATACAGGTATGGAAAGGCATGGATAATTTCTAGAAAAATTTACTAGAATATGCATAACATAAATTTTTTCCTATTTTAATCATTTTTCAGTGCCACAGTTCCATGGCATTAAGTATATTCACATTGTTGTATAACCATTACCACCATCATCTCCAGCACTTTTTCATCATCTGAAACTGAAACTCTGCACCCATTAAACATTCAACATTCTCCCCAACCGCCCCCCACCCCCAGCCCTGGCAATCATGATTCGACTGTCTATTTCTACCAGTTTGACTGCTCTGTGTACCTAATACACAGAACCATAGAGTATTTGGCCTTTTGGGTCTGGCTTATTTCAATTAGCATTAATGTCTTCAATGTGAACATGAAGTCACTCATTTGTGTCTGACTCTTTGCGACCCCATGTACTGTAGCTTGCCAGGTTCCTCTGTCCTTGGGGATTCTCCAGGCAAGAATAATGGAGTGGGTTGCCATTTCCTTCTCCAAGGTGACTGGATAGTTTTTATTTCTTGAAGACCACTTATTTCACCCCAAATAAATTATACCTAACATCCTTTATGCTATTTAACAAACCTGTGAAGTAGATTTAAGTCACAATGTCTGAGGGGCTTAAGCAGCCACCTCTGAGCTGTTGAGTCTTGTTCAGGGTTTTTCATATGATAATGAATCACCTTTTACACATTACATAGTTCATAGTCTTAAAAGTCTTTAAAAAGTAAATTACCACATCGACCTTATGACCTAGTTAAAATTCAAATCTCCTGACAGAGGTAATGCTGAGTATTAATAAAGAAAGGGGTGTCTAAATTGAGTAGCATATCACATTTGATTTTGTGAGGCAGCAGGGTTTCAGAGATGGGCTTCAGAATCTATTCTGCACAAAACTCTGTGTGTATTTCTGGGGTAAGAGCTCAGGCTTTTTACCAAATTCTCAGAGAGGTGTTCATGATCTCCCTAAAAATGTAATGAGCCATGTTGAAAGGGAAAATTCAATTTTCTGCAGTGTTTTTGAGGAAACAAAATGTTCAGATATCTGCATGGCATGGTTTCTGAGGATGGCAAAAGGTCCAGTTACCTAGGTGGGATGGTGCAGTGCATTGAATGCTCATGGCCCCTTAAAATTCATATGTTGGTACACTACCATATGTAAAATAGGCAGCTAGTGGGAAGTTGTTGTATAACACTGGGAGCTCAACCCAGTGCTCTGTGACAGCCTAGAGGGGTGGGATGGGGTGGAGCGTAGGAGGGAGGCTCAGGGTGGGGAGGCATACGGATACATATATTAATGGCCCATTCACATTGTTGTACGGCAGAAACCAACACAGCATTATAAAACAATTATCCTCCAATCAAAAATAAATTTAAAAAATTCACATGTTGGAATCTTAACCTTCAGTCTGATGGCATTAAGAGATAGAGTCTTTAAGAAGTGATTATGTTGTTTCTCATGAGTGAGATTCGGGTACTTATTAAGAAGACCCTAGAGAGCTCTCTCACCCCTTCTGCCATATGAGCACACAGTGAGAAGAAATCTAGTGAACCAAGGAGAGGTTTCTCACCAGATATGAAATCTGCCGACACTTTGATCTTAGACTTTCCAGCCTCCAGAACTTTGAGATATAAATTTCTGTGGTTTATAAACCACTCAGTCTAGAGTGTTCTGTTATATCAACTGAACTGACTAAGATGGGTAGGTGGGAATATTGAGAAGCACAGGTTTATTGCTTCTGAATTCTCATGCCACTGAGACCCCTGGTTGACGGTTGCTCTCAGCACTAGACTGAACTGAAGAGAGGAGCTTTTTTGGCCTTCTGATCACCTCCTCTAAACAGTAGGTCTTAGCTTTTATTGATGTCTGTGCCTCCGTAAAGTTACACTGGTTAATAGCTCTAATTGTCACTTGGGCTGTGTGTGTATATGTGTGTGTGTGTGGTCCCTTAGCCTTAATTATTTTATGGTCCTCAGTATGAGTGTTCATGTTTTGTAATTTCTCTTATCAGAGCCAGTGATCTCTTATTGGACCTGCAGCCTCAAAGCTCTTCCTTACTCATGAGGGTAAGCGCATCACACAACTTCAGGGGACACTGTTCACCTCCATCCCCTGTCAATGACACTGCCTCGAGTTGGGCAGTGAAGCAGCCTTGTTAATTGCCAGTGCTCTCTTGTATGTGTTGATGACACCGAGGTCTTCATCAACACCCCTTTTCCCCCACAGTCTGTCTACTCTTTCATGTGTGTATTTATTGTGGCCTATGTGGAAAAGATCAAAGAAGAATCAAGAATAGGACCCTGGCTTCTGTGTTCCAAATTAGCAAAGTGATTGTTGGGATTTTGAAAAGATTGTTACAGTGATCAGCTAATGAGGGCATTCAGGGAGATAAATAACATCAGGAATCTTTCACAGCTAATAACGCCCTAATTTTCTCTTTCAGCCTTTCCTCCCCAGATTCTCAATGCTATGCCAATTTGGTAAGCTGATATAAATCATTCTTTCCTACCTGGAATGTTCTTCTTCACCCTGACTGCTTGATTTCTCTACATTCTTAAGATCTCAGCTTAAGTTCCACGAAATCCATGAAGCCTTCTGTAATCTCTTCCACCCACCATGTTCCCTTTCTGAATCCAGTACCACTCAGGGTGTGCAGCTCACTATTAGTGCTTACCACGTATGGCCACACTGTGTTCATTTCCTTTTTAGACATGTGTGATGGATGTGAGAGTTAGATTATAAAGAAAGCTGAGCACCGAAGAATTGATGCTTTTGAACTGTGGTGTTGGAGAAGACTCTTGAGAGTCCCTTGGACAGCAAGGAGATCCAACCAGTCCATCCTAAAGGAGATCAGTCCTGAATATTCATTGGCAGGACTGATGTTGAAGCTGAAACTCCAATACTTCCGCCACCTGATGTGAAGAGTTGACTCACCGGAAAAGACCCTGATGCTGGGAAAGATTGAAGGTGGGAGGAGAAGGGGACGACAGAGGACGAGATGGTTGGATGTTATCATCAACTCAATGGACGTGAGTTTGGGTAAACTCTGGGAGTTGGTGATGGACAGGGAGGCTTGGCGTGTTGCAGTCCATGGGGTCGCAAAGAGTCAGACATGACTGAGTAACTGAACTGAACTGAACTGATGGGACAATATTTTGATATATTATCTGGGATAATTCTCCTTGCTGGTAACTTCGGTTGCTCTGCAACCCTCTCTTTCCAGTAAGGCTGAGGCAACTACTGAATTGGGGGTGCAGATTTAGAGAAACAGTTCCCAAGACCACTCTCACTTCTGACTGAAGTTCACACCCACTGCAAGTTCAAGGGTTCCCAAGACCATCCACAGGTTTAATACCTCTTGAGTACTCACAGATCCCACTGAAAGCCGTTATGCTCTCCATTATGGTCTATTACAGGGGAAAGATGCAGGTTAAGACCTACCATGGGAAGAGGTGGGAGGGAGAGTCCAGGAAAGTCCCAGGTGTGGAGTCTTTGGTCATCCTCCCCCACCGTCATGGACAGGGTTACTCTTCTGCCAAGGCTGTGTGATAATGAATGTGGGGGATTGCCAACCAAGAATGTTCACCTGAGCCTTGGTGTCCAGAGTTTTTGTTTGGGTTCCATGGCTCATGATGGCTCACGTGGCTGACCTCAGGCTCCAGCTCCTTCTTCGGAAACTGAGCTGACAGCACTTGTCTCAAAACCCCCTCATAAATCACATGTCTGGTGTGGTCCAATGCCTCCGGGTAAGCAGGGACAGTCCTATAAGGCAGGACATTCCAGGCTTAAAGGTAACCACCCCAGGAGCCAAGGGCAAAGACCAGACCTCTTTTGGGGCTAAGTTCAATTCCTGTGACACAGGGAGCTTTGCAGTATCTAGCTGAAGAGTAGAGATGACTTTCAGTTCCCGGCTTCCAAGATAGGCTCTCAAAGTGCACATCAAAGACAACAGCTGTGATTTCCATCTGCAAGGTTTTAGTGTGAGGAGTCAGATTCTTTGAGAGAAGTGAGGTTTGTGTGTTCTCCGGGAGCCAATGCTGGAGGACTAGAGTTTGGCATTTACACAGGTGAACAGTAGAACAGGGAATGATGTAGGCTGTGACATAAGGTGGTTTCCCATCCCACAAGGAGGCAATAAGAACGCCTCCTGGGCTAGGAGGAGCTCAGGAGACAGAGAGAGATAGGGAGGGGCATTGACTTGACCCACCTGTGGGGTTGAAACCAGGGGATAGAAGTGAGGGCAGAAGCTCCCCAGATGCATTTGAGGATCCGGGTGCAGAAGAAACACCTACTCTTCCTCCTGCCTGGAAGTCTTGGAGGAGAGCAGCTCACAAAGTTATACCAAAAAACTGCAAAGATGGAGCACACATAAGGCTTTTTGCTGCTGCTGCTGCTAAGTCGCTTCAGTCGTGACCGACTCTGTGCCACCCCATGGGCTGCAGCCCACCAGGCTCCTCTGTCCATGGGATTTTCCAGGCAAGAGTACTGGAGTGGGTTGCCACTGCCTTCTCCGAAAGCTTTCTGGGTTGTAAGCAAATAACGTTCTCACATTGAAACGACACATGTAGGACCACATGCATATCCTTTATTATGCTGCACAATCCATAGACAAACGGAAGTCTGCCCACATTGATGGTAAGAATTAGTGTTATTATTTCAAGCACAATAGGCAATTTACATCTTTCTTGTCTTTCTTGGTTAGTTGTATAATCTCTGAATAAACATAGCTTTGGGCAATTTATAGCTGATCCTATCTGACTGTGTTTTCCTTGCTCAGATGTGGTTGATAAAACTCCCTGCCCCTTGGCCAGGCATTCACATCTCCAGTTTGGTCTCAGCCCTTCTGCGGGCCTTTATCTTCTGTTCCTTCTACTCAGGCTATCCACCCTCCGCTAAATGGAGCTCAGTGGTTCCTAGAAGCGCTTCCCTCACTGTGTCTTTACTTGGGCTGTTGTTTCTTTCTGGCCTGACTTTCCATCTCCACCGGGCTGAAATTTCACTTCCTCTGTGAAGTTCTCCTTAATTTGTGGTGGAGGCCATTCCTTTTGAGCTTGTTGAAACACAAGTTTAAATTGCTACAACCTTGGGCATTTTGGTTTGGCTATTTTTAAAGCCTTAAAAATACAATTCTTTTAAACTCAGCCATTCTACCTCTGGAAATTTATCTTCAGGAAATATTCATGATAGTGCACAGAGCCTGGCAAACATGCTCACAGTGATTCATTTTTAATATACTACTAATAAAGAAACATCCTAAATGTACGACAATCAGATTTAGGTAAATTAAAAATAGATAAGCAAACAAGTATACATATTTTTTATCACAGAATTCTCTGAAGTTAGTAAACATGATGTTGAAGATTTGGGTCCACTTTCCTCTAAACCCTGCTCCCTAGGACTTCTCTGGTGATCCAGTGGCTAAGACTCTGTGCTCCCAATGCAAGGGACCCAGGTTCGATCCCTGGTCAGGGAACTAGATCCCATATGCTGCAATGAAGATCAAAGTTCCTGTGGGCCACAACTGAGACCTGGCACAGTCAGATAAATAGATATGTAAGTAAATATTAAAAAAAAAAACCTCTTCTGTTCCCTGATTCAGGGCTGGTTTATGTAGATGTACTGTCCCCAGCAGCCATTTGTTTTCTACCTGTATGTGCTAAGTCGCTTCAGTCATGTCTGACTCTTTGCGACCCTATGAACTAACTAACTAACCCTGCCAGGCTCTTCTGTCCATGGGAATCTCCAGGCAAGAATACTGGAGTGGGTTGCCATGCCCTCTGCCAGGGGATCTTCCCAACCCAGGGATCGAACCTGTGACTCATGTCTCCTGCATTGGTAGGCGGTTTTTTACCACTGGGTGGCACCTGGGAAGCCCCCTGCAATGAGGCAAGATCCCTTGATCTTTGAGACTGGCCCGTGGTTGCTTGATTCAAGCCTTGCTGAGGCCAGAGCAGAAGGTAAGAGAGGGACTGGGTTCCCCAAGCCCCTATTTTGGGGGCTGGGTGTGTGCACAGGTGCTGAGCTGTGGGCTGCCTGTGTATGAGGCTGTGTGATCAGTCTCTCCCAGGAGGGCACAGCTCAGGAGGGAGTCTCATCTTCATATTTGGTGGCTTCTTTTTCTGTATCTAATCGAGGGAGAAAATGGCATGGACGTGAGGCTGAATCGCTGACCTGTCTGACATTAGAAGGAATTTCTTGACATGGAAAGAGGCTCTGGATCCCTTGCCAAAGGAAGTAAGCAATTCACAAAACTGCATAGTGCAGTATTATTTCATTTTTTAAAAATAGAAGCCTTATATCTTTCCATATTTATACTTACATCTACACCTCTATCTATATGCGTGTAGAAAAACATCTAGAAAGAAGGCTTACCAAAATATTGACATCTGTTAGTCTAGGGGGTAGAAATGCAGTTAACTTTTGTTTGTGTGTATTAGTCTTTAAAGGTTTTGTTTTCTTTCTTTCTTTCTTTTACCTCTCCCTCTCTTTTCCTTTACCATAAAGATACATATTACTAGTGTTCAGTTCAGTCACTCAGTCGTGTCTGGCTCTTTGCGACCCCATGGACTGCAGCACACCAGGCCTCCCTGTCCATCATCAACTCCCGGAGTTTACTCAAACTCATCCATTGAGTCGGTGATGCCATCCAACCATCTCATCCTCTGTCTTCCCCTTTTCCTCCCAACTTCAATCTTTCCCAGCATCAGGGTCTTTTCAAATGAGTCAGCTCTTGGCATCAGGTGGCCAAAGTATTAGAGCTTCAGCTGCAACATCAGTCCTTCCAAGGACTATTCAGGACTGACTTCCTTTAGGATGGACTGGTTGGATCTCCTTGCAAGTGTAGTAGACATAAATAGAGATCCGCCTCTGACTTCTTCTTCTGCTCACTAAACCATAGTAAGGAGCTCCCGGTTTGAGGTGTAAGAGGCCCTCAGTGGAGAGTCTGGCAGGACGAGCCACTCATTCTGACTGGGGCTACTGGGAATGTTGTGGAGGAGGTGGCCCTTGAGGGGGTGGTCCTACGGAGGAAGGGGGAGAAAGGTCACACTGTGTTGAGGGAGCAGCATCAGTGACAAAGCGAGTGGCTTCATCAAGGTGACGGTCGCCTCTGGGTCTCTGAGGACACGGGTGCCCCAAATGGCTGGGGGACAAGGGGACTCATCAGACACTCACACTTAGGTCTTCCGTCTGGACCTCAGGGCTGCCTGTAGTCATTCTTTGACCCTTTTCTGCTCAAAAGTCCTGTCCCGAAAGGAGCTTCAGCTTCATGGGGGCAGACCCTTCTTATGAAGTTCCCCCAGCAGGTTCCTCAGTGCTGAGCAGAGGGGAGATGTCCAGTGAGTCTGCAGGACTTGAGTTGACATGAAGTCCATGAAGGCAGCTGCAGAGAACCCCCGCCCCCCCGCACGTGATCAGTCTGGAGGGAAGGTTGAGGGTGACCTATTTAAAGAGCGTCCTCCTCTAAGGCTGTTCTTGATAGAGATGTGAGGGGTATTACTAGTAATTTGGTACTCTGAGTAGTTAAATTTAGCTTACAAATTATTCCCTTTTTGTTCACTAGACGGATTCAGGGGTATGCATATGATAAAGTAATTCAAACTGTCTTTCTGGGAGGCTGCCTGCATGATGAACATGACATCTAGTCTACTGCCTTTATGATCCACATGGCTCAGTGAACCATTTTCCCTGATGGACGCTTTCTAGTGAATTCCCTCTCAGGCCTAGAAAAGTGTGATTACAAGTCAGGGACAAAGCAAGCTGGTTGTACTACTTGGGGTCTTGTCAAATCTGCCTCTGACATGGACACGCATTCGTGGTCCCCTGACTTGCTTCCCTCAGTGTGTGAAAAGCTGACACTGGTGACAGCTCTGAGGTGAGCTGGAGAAGAGCCGTGAAGGACGCTGGCTAGCAGTGACAGGAGAAAGCCAGGCCTGCAGGTCAGGAGAGACCCCTTCCCTCTCTCTCCAGAGCATCCCTGTGGCCACTGAGGGCGGCCGTCAAGGAAACCAGGCTTATCAGTAGCGGGTGGTTCCCAGGCACTTGAAATAGAACACGGACACCATGTGAGGCTTCCCAGGGGAGAAGGCAGCAGCCTCTGACCCCATTCCCTCACAATAGGCCCTGGGGAGCATACTGTCAGCAGGAGCGCTCACTCCAGACAACTGGGAAGTTGCACTAGCTGCCATTCAACTTCCGGAAGTGAAATGAATCCCGCTCGTCCTGCGGTGGAGTCACTTTGCCGCTCTCCTTTGTCCTACCTTGACTGCCAGAATCCGCTGGGTGCAGCTGGGAGGGTTTTGAGAATGTTCCTTGCTTTACAGACACTGGAGAAGCCTGTATTCCTCTAAAATGATGACTTAAGGCTTTTGTTGGTGATTGACAGGTGCACAAAGTCCTGAGAGCAAAGCTATATTCACCCGCTAACCCAAATATAACCTAGTTCGAGATTAATTTGAGTCACAGTCTCAATCCCAAACTATGTCAAGTGAAGAAGGATGCCCTTCAATGGACTTCTGCTCGGGTTCCATGGATGGGT
Source organism: Odocoileus virginianus (assembly GCF_023699985.2). Lineage (NCBI taxonomy): Eukaryota > Metazoa > Chordata > Mammalia > Artiodactyla > Cervidae > Odocoileus > Odocoileus virginianus. Next base: position 9,339,290 of record NC_069695.1, on the reverse strand, counting down.
CATAGGCTCGTGCCCCAGCTGCGGGGGAAGCTAGGAAAGCAGGTGAATGACATGTTCACATCTGCAGTGTGATGGACTGTCCAGCGAGGAAGAGGGTTGGGGGATGGATGCTTGTAGGCAGCCGTGAGCATCTGCCATATTTCCTGGATGTCTGGTTCTTCAAATATTTGATCAGGCCATCGACAATAAAGTCCAAAAGTCCAACAAATCCCACTCTTCTATCTCAGTTTGTTTCTTCTCTAGTTTGGAAGTTGTTGCTGGAATTGGAGGTCCTGGTTCTTGCCAGTGACACGTCATTTCACCATCTCTTGTCATTTTGCCATGTTGGCCAGAAACAATGAGAATCATTGTTGCCTTTCTGCCAGAGGTCTAACCAGTGGCCCCAACACTTGTTCCAGCCTTCTCACTGTCTCTTTAAATAGCTGTCTTTTTACTACATCGGTGTCTCCACAGCTCCATCCCCATCCATGGAGCCAGTCCTGTCTTCAGGCAGGCGGACAAGTGACTCCATGGCTGCCTGGTGATGCCAACCTTCGTGGGGTCTTCCAGCACGTGGTCTGGTTCTTTTTTGAGCCCCCTTACTTAAAGCCTGGGAGTCTGTGATTTATAACAAGAACTCTAACTTGTGGGTGTGCACCCTTGAGGAGACATCATTGTGTTTCTCCTCCCAGTGGGTGGGTTTCCAGAAGAACTGGTGTCCATGTTGTGTTTCTGATTCACTAGTTATATTTATACCTAACAGCTTATAACACAAACCCGATTCTGATGAACCCAATAGAAATTTTGTTTTTCTCATGAAAAAAGAAGTCTGGAGAAAGGCAGTCTAGAACTGAGGCAGAATATACATAATGCTATCAGAGACTCTGTCTTTCTCATGCTTCCTGCCTTATTGTCTGTTGTATGTGGCTGTTGGCCTCAGGAGAGCAAGATGACTCGTTCACTGAAAGAAATCACATTTGACTCCAGGCAGGAAGAAAGGGAGGACAAAAAATAGGAAAAAGGGAAAGACTTTCTTTTTTAAATGAGGAAACACGCTTTCTGAGAAGCTCTATGCTGTAGGTTTCTACTTACAGAACTGGGTCACATGGCCGGGGTTTCCCAGGTGGTGCTAGTGGTAAAGAAGCCGCCTGCCAATTCAGGAGACGGGGTTGAATCCCTGGGTCGGGAAGATCCTCTGGAGGAGGGCATGGCAACCCACTCCAGTGTGCTTGCCTGGAGGAGCCTATGAACAGAGGAGCCTGGCGGAAGTGTTGGACATGGCTGAGCACACCAGTACAGGTCTCATGGATACTTCCCTACCAACAAGGGAATCTGAAAGAGATAAGCTGGCACGTTTACTGAATACAGCGATGTTCTCTTATTTAAAGAAGAAGCAAGGATGGATACTGGGTGGGTAGCCAATAGTGTCTGCCACGGGAACCCATCTCTTCAGGTCAGGTGTGGTCTCTGGGAAGGGGCAGAGTACCTGAACCACAGAAAGTTCCCTGTTTCCGTATTCCCACGAGGCGCTCCAACTCCGTTGGTGAAGAACAGCTTGCAAAACTCCCACATTTCCTAGAGGGCTGGCGCATGTTTGCTTACGGCCATTTTGTAGAGTCCCTGCCTTCCTCTCAGGAGAGTTATTCAGTTCCACCTTCTGTCTGGCTCCCTCCCTCCCTGCTTTCATTCTTTCCTTCATTCCACCCTTCCTTTGTTTCATCTCTTTCTTCCTTTCCTCCCGCCCTCCCTCCCTTCCTTCTTGAAACGCTTTCTGAGTCCCTGATCTGTATCAGACAATGTCCTGGGCACTTAGAGACACAGGCTGATGTTGCCCCCTCCTCTGTTGAGCAAGATGCCAAGTGAGACCCCTGGATGCCACACAAAAATTGGGGCTCTCCACTGAGTGTCACCTGCTTGGAACTAGCCAGGCAGGGGACATGTGTTTGTGGCTTGTGAAAGGTTAAAGAAATTTCTGGAAAGTGTGTCCCCACAGCCTGCAAACCTTCTGAAAGCTTGCTCTAAGAGAGAAGACACAGGTCTTGCCTCTCCCCGAAGGACGGAAGCCATCCCCAACTCTCCATCTGTTGACTTCACGCCTGTGTGTGGGAAGCTTGTTTTCCCTGTTACAGATGGCTGGACGAGCCAAGTCAACCTGACACAGCTGCGGCACAAGATGTCCCCCCTCCCCACTGCCCACTCCTACTCCCATCAGTTGGGAATCTTGCTGGTGATGGACACAGGGGGTCAGCCCCTGGAGAGGCCAGGTTTAAAGAGGTTTATGGCAATACAGTCATCTCCATAACTAGGACTCAAGACTATTTTGAAAACTTCTCAATCTGTCAACGAGAAAGATGTACAGGATTTTCAATTACCCATGAAGTTGGAAGGTGTCTGCTGGGGGAATGCTGAATTTAACCGGAATAACTATACTATTTTATATTGTTAATATATTTGTTATATATTTGTTTAACATGTTATACTTTTCAAAGTGCTAATGTATACTTGATCTCTTTGGACCTTTGAAAGAGTTTTAAAGTATGCCTCATGTTATATATTTAATATTGACAACTTTTTCCCTACCACCTAAGGGGTTTCCCAGGTGGTGCTAGTGGTAAAGAATCTGCCTGCAATGAGGAGACGCTGGTGAAATGGGCTCAATCCTGTGTTGGGAAGATCCCCTGGAGGAAGGCATGGCAACCCATTCCAGTATTCTTGCAGGGAGAATTCCAGGGACAGGGGAGCCTGATGGGCTATAGTCCGTACGGTTGTAAAGAGTCAGACATGACTGAGCATGCACACACTCCCAACCACCGAACAAAGGCAATAAAACTTCCACGGACACTGAATATCAATATCTCAGGAACACTAAACCCCAAATGTTTCACTTTCTCCTTTTACTTGCCGGATGAACCTGTTTTATTTATTTTTCAAGGTTGTTTTTTTAATGTGGACCATTTAAAAAGTCTTTATTGAATTTATTACAACATAGGGCTTGCTTTATGATTTTGTTTTTTGTCATGAGGAGTGTGGGATTTTAACTCCCCGACCAGGGATCAAACCTGCACCCCCTGCATTGGAAGGCAGAGTCTTAACCACTGGGCCATTGGGGAGGTCCCATGACCCTGTGTGGTTTTATAACACACATTTTGTGTTCCTAATTCTCATTCTGACATTTTCACATTTCTGTTACCCCGGAGTGTCCTTATTCCTGATATTGGATCTTTGCTATCCCACACTAACCCACTTTGTTTTTGCTGTTTGAGTTTTAAAAAGCAATTTATTGAGGTGAAATTTACATACAACAAATTGTGCACATTTAAAAGCATTAATTTACTAAGTTTTGACATATGTATAAACCCATAAAACCATCACCACAACCAAAGTAGTGAACATATCCATTTACTTCAAGCGTTGGCCTTTATTGTTTCCAATCAAAGGAAGCTTAACTAAGATACCATTTTATTTACATTTTCTGGTTCTTGAATATGTTTAGGGAGCACTCTCATTCCAGCTCTGTACTCAAGGGGCTGTCAATTCAAGCAGGACCTCAGCCTTAATAAATGATATTTATACATATTCTGTGTCTTATTAGCTCTAGTTTCTATTTCAGCAAATTCAGTCCATCTAATGTGGTAGTTGAAAGAGGACATTTCAGAGATGGATGATCTGAGTCCATGTCTCTTCCTTGCTTCTTTCTAGATGTGTGACCTTGGACAATAATGACAATCACGACACACAACTTACTGGGTTATTCTGGATCACACAAGAACCTCCTCATGCAACAGGATGTGAAAATGGAAGCTTCTGTTCAGTCCTCAAGCCATGATACATGTCATATTCCAACACCATATCAGCACATGGACAGTTTACAAAGAATATGTCCCCAAACTGATTCATGATCTCTTGAACTTTTTCTCGCCAGCTTTAAGATGATAAAAAGAATCAAGAGGTGGAGAGGACTGAGAATGTGTGAGGGAATTTTATTTTATTCTTCTTTAACAACTGAAGTCTAGTCACTTTACAAAGTTGTGTTAGTTTCAGGGGGATTTTCTTGAGTGAGGACTGTTCCATAATGTGAACCTCCACACCCCCTGAGGTTCCCTGGTGGCAGGTGACTCCCAGGGGATCGTTCAGAGAGATGTGCATTGCTGCAGTTGGGGAAGAGCTGACTTGTGGGGGGAGACCTGATTCACTCTGAGAAAGATGCAGAGGACCAGGAGCAGCAGGTGGGTGGGTTGCCTGCACTCCTGGGGACTTTCGGGATGAAGGGAGCATGAGGACTTCTTGGAAGTCAGAGGTTGGTGGAGCTCATGCCATTTAGCATCTAGAGAAGGTAAGGAGTGGATGAAGACTCCCTGATGGAGTCCATGTGGGCACTGCACGGGGCCATGGGTGATGGGGAGCGGTGTCTGGAGGAGCAAACGCAGGGCCATGTTGTGGGAGCATGGCCAGAGGGGCCAGCAGAGTGGCCTCCAGTGGGTCCAAGAAAGTACCTGTGGGGGAAGAGGTGGCTTTTAATGTCCACATACCAGCCAGGAGAGCGGAAGCTGTCGGTCACGGGGGAACCTCCTTGCCCCTCTTTACCCCTCCTTACCCCTTCCTCTTGTCTCTCCCCACGTGCCACTCCATGGGGGACATCATGCCACCTCTCAGAGGTCTGGGAGGGCAACAGAGAAATCTCACCCTGAACGTGTCTTATAATTTCTGAATTGGGAGATTCTGCCTCCAAACCAGCAGAAGGGTCATTGGATCTGACTGTATTCTCATCAAGAAACAGGGGAAATGTACTCCTCCATTTTAAAGGGGAAGTAAAAAGCAAAAATAAAGTTGCATTTTAATTACATCACAAATGATACTTGCTTATCATATGAGTTACACCCTTACAGTGGAAATGTCATGTAAATCTTAGTGACTGTTCAATACACCCTTTACAGTTACCTCTCACTGGTCTCAGAACACCCATTGCAGTGGGTCTGTGGTGGGGGTGGGGACCAAGAATTTGCATTTCTAACAAGTTCTTGGGTGTCGCTGATGCTGCTGATCTGATGCCCGCCCTCGGAGAACCGTAGTTCTTAAACCCTGGCTCTCCAGCTTGTCTATACACCTTGTGTATTAGAATCACCTAGGGGGGGGGGGGGGGGGTGGGACTTAAATACTGATGCTTGGGCCCCAGCCCAGAAGTTTGATGGAATTGGTGAATCTATTTCATGGATTAAAGTTGGTGTGACCAATTCATAGACCAGTTCATGGATTAAAAGCTATACTGGGAGTTAGAGGAGGAATGTTTACTTTTATTTAAAATTCTGATTTACTAAATGACCCAATCAAAAAATGGGCCAAAGAACTCAACAGACATTTCTCCAAGGAAGACATACAGATGGCTAACAAACACATGAAAAGATGCTCAACATCACTCATTATCAGAGAAATGCAAATCAAAACCACAATGAGGTACCATTATACGCCAGTCAGGATGGCTGCTATCCAAAAGTCTACAAGCAATAAATGCTGGAGAGGGTGTGGAGAAAAGGGAACCCTCTTACACTGTTGGTGGGAATGCAAATTAGTACAGCCACTATGGAAAACAATGTGGAGATTTCTTAAAAAGCTGGAAATAGAACTGCCATATGACCCAGCAATCCCACTTCTGGGCATACACACCAAGGAAACCAGATCTGAAAGAGACACGTGCACCCCAATGTTCATCGCAGCACTGTTTATAATAGCCAGGACATGGAAGCAACCCAGATGCCCATCAGCAGACGAATGGATGAGGAAGCTGTGGTACATATACACCATGGAATATTACTCAGCCATTAAAAAGAATTCATTTGAATCAGCTCTAATGAGATGGATGAAACTGGAGCCCATTATACAGAGCGAAGTAAGCCAGAAAGATAAAGACCATTACAGTATATTAACACATATATATGGAATTTAGAAAGATGGTAACGATAACCCTATATGCAAAACAGAAAAGAGACTCAGATGTATAGAACAGACTTGTGGACTCTCGGAGAAGGCGAGGGTGGGATGTTTCAAGAGAACAGCATTGAAACATGTATATTATCTAGGGTGAAACAGATTACCAGCCCAGGTTGGGTGCATGAGACAAGTGCTCGGGCCTGGTGCACTGGGAAGACCCAGAGGGATTGGGTGGAGAGGGAGGTGGGGGGGGGGACCGGGATGGGGAATACATGTAAATCCATGGCTAATTCATTTCAATGTATGACAAAAACTACTGTAATGATGTAAAGTAATTAGCCTCCAACTAATAAAAATAAATGAAAAAAAAAAGTCACATGCATTTCAATGTTCATGGCAGCACTATTTATAACAGCCAAGACAAAGAAGCAACCTAAAAAAAAATAATAAATAAAATAAAATTCTGATTTACCTAATTGAAGGTAGAGTCCTCAACTTTTTGCCTTATACATTTTGGTATTATCTGAATTTTTAACAAAAAGCCTGTGTCACTTTATAGGACTTTCCAGATGGCAGTAGTGGTAAAAAACCTGCCTGCCAAATCATGAAGCATGAGAGATGTCGGTTCGATCCCTGGAGAGGGAAGATCCCCTGAAGGAAGGCACAGCAACCCACTCCAGTATGCTACCTGGAGAATCCCCTGGAAGGAGGAGCCTGGCTGGCTGTAGTCCATAGGGTCGTAAAGAGCCGGACACGGATGAAGCCACTAAGCATGCATGCATGTCACTTTATAATTAGCAGCAAACATGTGACTTCATTTTTCCCACCATTTGTGCCCATTTTAACATGTATCACAACTCTTTCAAATCTTAGAGGACATTTGGGGCTCTTCTCCATCATTCCTTTAATCATTGAAAGAATGCCCTCCTGGTCTACTAAAATCTAGCTCATTCCAAATTCTGCCCAAATGTATTATATTTTAATTTCAGTGATTACTATGGAATGTTGGAAAAACTTTATCCTACACCTTATACTTCATAGAGATGAGAGATATTTTCCTCACAGTCCAGAAAATTCTACTGATCCATTTCCCTTTCTGGTGTTCCAGGCTCCTATAAGTAGTGAAAGTGAAAGTTGTGTCCAACTCATTGCGAGCCCATGACTATACAGTCTGTGGAATTCTCCAGGCCAGAATACTGGAGTGGGTAGCCTTTCTTTCTCCAGGGGATCTTCCCAACCTGGGTATTGAACCAGGGTCTCCTGCATTGCAGGCGCCTTCTTTACCAACTGAACTATCAGAGAAACCTGATGTAAGTAAACACCTTTATTTACTTGTGTTCTCATAAGTAAGTAGAAACACCTACTGAGGATTTATATTGAGTCAGACACTCTGAGAATTGTTTCCATTTTACAGATTTGGACACAAAGGCTTAGAAGATTTCCAAATTCATTATTACAGGATTATGTGTGTAGCTTTATAGGTGTCTTTCCTACCCACATATTTATTGACTCATTTGTAAATAGCTGAAATGTGTTTAATTTCTGACTTGATGGGTAGCCCAGTTGTCATGAATTCTTCAATTAGCCTTCCCAAATTCTGCCCAGAGACCCTGTTTATTGTAGATTGATCTCTGATGACTTCTCACATGTCTGTCTTTTTCAAAGACACAATTGAAATATTCTTGCATGGAGGAAAGATTACTTTTCGGAGGCAGTTACACATTTTATTATTATTCCCAGGCTCCCATTCATATGCAGTATTATAAATACACATCTGGCAGCTGAGGTTCTCTTTCTTTCAAACATGCTCATTTTGTATATTAAACAAAATTCCACCTCTACATGATTCCCTTTTCCTATTACTGGCTTGTGGGAAGATGCCTAAAACCTACTCCCTTTATGTACAATAAAATTCTCTCTAGGTATTATGCTTTATTTCTTGTACTAAAATCACATCCAGTTTCTTCTCTCTCAGGGCCATACCAACTGTGACTTTAATGTTTTTCATTTTACTACTTTTATGTATTTCTAAATTGTGCTTTTTCTATATAAATGTAATTTTATTAAGACCTACATATTTCCTTTGATTGCTGTCTCCTCACGGCTCCCCATCTTTGTTCTTTTAGGATCAGGGCCCATTCACTCTGAACCCAGCATTATTTTTTGGAGGGGGGTTCTCATTTAGTTTCTTTGCTGTCTTCTTTTTTCTCCTCTGTTGATTCATTTCGATGTAATAGACTATTTCCCTTCTTTTCCATGAGTTAGCTATTCCCCAAAGCTTTTGCCTATAAGATTTTATGACAAACATTTTCAAAATACAAAAAAGTGTAAAGGATTTTATAGTGAACATCCACACGCCTTCCACTCAGATGCCACCATTAACATTTTAGTGCGGTTACTTTATTACATGTCTATCCATCTATCTGTTCCTCTTTTTCCATCTATCACACCACCTTCATGTGGATGCATTTTGAATTAAATGGCAGGTGTCAGAACCCATCAGACCAAACATGTCAGGTGAATATTTTTAAAGTTCAATATTTGTTTATGGTTCTTTTGTCCCTTTTGAAGTCAAATTTATATACAATGAAATGCATAAATCTTCAATTTACTGTGTGGTGTGTTTTGACAAATACCGGTCACTTACCCTGACTCCACAGACTGGGAACACAGTTCAGGGTGCAGGGTGGCTCTCCTGACCTCGGGGCTCAGTGATTGCCTTCGTGGTCTGGTCATAAGGCTGTTCCTGCCCCTAACATCAAGGCCACATTCACACCTCAACTATACTCTCTCTCTCTCTCTCTGCTTCTATTTGCTTCTTCTATCCTTCTCTCCACATGCTTCTCTACTTCTGCTGTTGGCCACCTATGTGTGTGTGCCATGATCAGACTTGTTATGAAAGAATCTGATTGGTTCAGTTAGTTGCCAGCCGCTATTGGCCATCCCTATTTGGTAAAACTTGCCAGATTTCAGAGGGCTGTTTTTGGAGTCAGGTGCTGGGGGTAGAGGGTGTGATCTGGCTTTAGAGGCAAATTATTACTTTGGCTGCTCTCTCCTAAGGGGGCTATGGAACTGGCAGGCTCAGAGCATCTTGTCCAGGGTACATAGCGAATCCGGCCCTCACAAGCTAAAGACAACACAGTCCCCAAATGAGAAGTCCCAAGCATCAGGATGGTTGACCTGTTCCTTCCTTTGCTATAGCTGATTTCATAATAAACTATATGTCCCTCAAGTCAAACCCCTTTTGTGTCTGTTTCTTTGCTGGCACTGTTAGTCTCCCTTAGTATATAATTCAAGCAAAGTTTCCTGGAGGAGGCAAGCCTTGATCTGCAAGGGCCTAATCTCTCTAATATATAAAGAACTTCTAGAAAGCATCAGGAGAAAGACCTATAAGCCAATAGAAAAATAGACAAAGGTCATGAACAGCCAGATCACAGAAAAGTAAATTAAAAGGGCTTTAACATGTGAAAAGATGGTCTTGGTTTTAATAGTAAGCAAATATATAAAATATAATATGAGTAATATAATATATAAATATATAATTACATATAACAAGTATTATATAATTTTAATATTTACATGTATAATAAAATAATAAAAGGAATAATAAGGGACACATCCATTAACACTACCACTCATGGGCTATTTCTAACCCACCAGACCAACAAAACCTTAATCCTCTAACCTTTAAGAATCCATATAGATCAAGTTTGGCACACAGGCCAGCTTCATGTGTCCCCCTTCTCCAAGGTATTAGTTAATATAGAAAATATTTCAGTAATGATTAAAGCAATGATTGGAAAGTCCTCAGGGAAAGAAAAAAAATGTTATACCCAGATAAACTGCACAAAAGTAAATAAGAAACTGACAGATATTTTCAAATATGACAGAACCTGAAGAATGTCGTCATTTAGGAACTTGAAATTAGCAGATACAAACCACTATATATAAAATATATCAACAAAAAAGTCTTACTTTATAGCACAGGAAACTGTATTTCATATTCTATAATAAACCATAATGAAAAAAGAATATGTGTATATATGTTGGCATAGGAAACTGTATTCAATATTATGTAATAAATCATAATGAAAAAAGAAAATGTGTATATGTATGTGTGTGAGTATATATATATAAATATATATAAATATATATAAATTTAGTATATAGTATAATATAAAATATAGTATAAATATATATATATATACTCACACACACATGACTAAATCATTAAATCACTTTGCTGTATACCAGAAACTAGCATGACATTGTGAATCAACTCTACTTCAATAAGAAGGTAATAATAAAAAAGAATGTAGTCATAGCTGCCACATGTGGCATACATGTATATGGCATTCCATAGACTGTAATATGAATGGTGTCCCCTGGAATTGTGCAGTGCACAGTTTGCACAGATGTATGTAACAGTGCTGAATACATTGTTCATGTTTCCTATTAGACCTTGAAAAACTACTAAAGGATAAAATTTAGCTGTATAAAAGGTCAGTGGAGGAGCTAAAACAAAAAGGACTGGCAGTAGGGATTGAATCTATCTAAATGCACAATAAAACTAACAGCAGTGGTAATTATGGCTCAGAATAGAATGTGATCATTACAAAGAAAGATAATGTACAAAAATAATTAAAACCTCAGACCGTAGAGGGAATGAGATGGAGAAGGAAATGGCAACCCACTCCAGTATTCTTGCCTAGAGAAACCTGTGGACAGAGGAGCCTGGTGGGCTGCTGTCCATAGGGTCACACAGAGTTGGACATGACTGAAGCGACTTAGCATGCATGCATGCATTGGAAACAAATGGCAACCCACTCCAGTACTCTTGCCTGGAGAATCCCAGGGATGGAGGAGCCTGGTGGGCTGCTGTCTATGGGGTCGCACAGAGTTGGACACGACTGAAGCAACTTAGCAGCAGCAGCAACAGAGAATGAGAAGGTGGATAATGTAAGTCTATGGATTTTCTCATTTCTCATGGTGGGTGATCCAAGGATACTGTCTAAATCTGCTAAATAAGGTAACAGGCTACCAATACATATAAAGCAATGAAATTTAAAAAGTAACAGAAAAGAAAATTGGGTAATAGAGAGGAGAGAAGGGAGGTAGGAAGAAATTTCATCTTCATTGATAACGTGAAGCCAATAGGTTTCCTAAAAATTAGAGAAGCTAGACTTTTTTTTTTACTAAATGGTTCAAAAATTCATAAATAAAACTGATAAATATCTTGGTTTGAAAAGCAAAACTATTATGATTAAAAGAATAGGTTTTGAAGTCAGACTCCCTAGCTTTGAATTCCAGTTGATTTGCTAGTTATAATATCTTAAAAAAATTAATGAAATGCTAATCCTTAGTTTTTTCATTTGTCAAGTGTGATTACAATAGTGTTTATTTCATAAGGTTATGAGGGGTAAATGCAATAATGAATCTAAAGGTCTTAGCAATAAAAGTTATTAATATAAATAAATGCTGTTATTATTTCGCCATTCATTATTTTCATTTCATTAAAAGATGCTTGCTCCTTGGAAGAAAAGTTATGACAAACCTAGACAGCATATTAAAGAGCAGAGACAGTACTTTGCCAACAAAGGTCCATCTAGTCAAAGCTATGGTTTTTCCAGTAGTCACGTATGGATGTGAGAGTTGGACTATAAAGAAAGCTGAGCACCAAAGAATTGATGCTTTTGAACTGGGGTGTTGGAGAAGACTTTTGAGAGTCCCTTGGACTGCAAGGAGATCCAACCAGTCCATCCTAAAGGAAATCAGTCCTGAATATTCATTGGAAGGACTGATGCTGAAGCTGAAGGTCCAATACTTTGGCCACCTGATGTGAAGAACTGACTCACTGGAAAAGACCCTGATGCTGGGAAAGATTGA